>NC_058093.1:179697500-180947500 GCF_020171115.1 Neogale vison | reverse complement strand
TCTGTCGCAACAACGATCACTGTGCTGTTTGACCAATTGATTTTCTACCTCCCTCTCTCCCTCAACATCCTATTGTAAGAGAGAGCTGTTTCTTCTCTGCTAATTGACTAATTTAGTTGCTTACTTCTTTTATCTTACTATTTATTTATGTCAGTTTAGACTTATACATGGTAATTTTGTTCGATGAACTAAAATCCAATAGTATCAATATTTATTTTATTGCTGAAATTGTTCTGGCTTTGGCCATTGGGAGCGCCCTTAGACCTCCATTCTTTTCTGAGTACTTCCATACTTTCTGGAACTACAAGGTGTTCCAGACTCATCTTGTATCTTCCCTGCACCAGTTCTGTGATCAACCATTTCTCAAGGAGCTAGGGACTTAAAAAAAAACCAAACATAATATAATTATTTCATCTAAAATAAATATTACCTTATCAATATAACCGGATTTCTAGTTACTGTTCCAATTTCCCAGATTGTTTCCGACATTTCCTTACAGTTGCTTTTTTCAAATCCACATCTATGCAAAGTCCATACATTGCAATTAATTGACATGCCTTACAAGTTTATTTTAATCTATAGGTTCTTCTTTTCTCTCTTTTTCTTGGTGATTTAGTTGTTGAGGAAATGGGGTCCTCTTTCCTGGAGACACTGGAGACAGCCCCACGTACTGGGTTGCTCTCATTCACTGCATTTCTGTGAATCATTGAACATGTTTCTCTCTCATCCTCATTTCCTAGATATATTGGGAGTTCGCTCTGCGGCTTCATAAGTATTACATGTATTTTAAGACAAGGACACCTTACAAATAACTTTCACTAGGAAGCAGGCACAAAATATCAATTTGTTCTTGTTTGGTGATTTTGAGATTGATTATTGTGCTAGAATGCCGGCTTGATCAGTTCATTATTAAGTCCCAAGTCAGTTTTTTAAATAAAGTATAACAGAGCCAAAATTAAGTCCACAAATGGTAAATATAAATCTCAGTTAATTTCCAAAAGCATACGCCACATAACCCCTACCGAGATCAAGGTGCAGACCGTGATTAGCCCCCCAGACCTCCCTCAGACTTCTTCCTCATCAATACCATCAATAACTCAAAGATGATCCCTTTTCTCATTTTTGGCCTCATAAATTTTTTTGGTGTGTTTTTGAATTTTGTATAAATGGAACCATCCAGTACATATTCTTTTGCCTCTGGCTTATTCCACTAACTATTATCTGTGTGAGAATCACTCCCGTTGTATCCGTGGCTTGTTCTTTTACATTTCTCAGAATAATCCCATATAATCCTATGGAATGGATATACTACTGTGTAACTTACTTATCTACCAGCTGAGGAGTATTTGGGCTTTCTCGTTTTCAGTACTATGAGTAAACCCACTATAAAAATGTCTCCTGGTGCATAGATGATTCACTTCTGTAGTCATGTACCTGGGGTGGGAAGAGCTCAGAGAATACCTGAATATTTAGCACTCAGCATGGCTGTCAAACAGATCCAAAATGGCAGCACCATATTTACTTCCTGCCAGCAGGGTATGGCAGTTTCGGTTACTCTGCAGCCTCACCAATACTTGGCATTTTCATTTTTTTGTTGTTATTATTGTTTTTTGGCTTTTAAATTTCACCCATTCTAGTGAGTGTGCAGGGGGCATGTGATCCTGGTTTCAGTGTATATTATCCTAAAAATGAATAATGCTGAGCACCTTTTCTGTATTTAAGGGCTACGTGCATCTTGTTTAAAAAATGAAGTTCTTTCAAGTATATTGCTCAAACAATTGGGTCGATCTTTTCTTATTGGCTTGCAGTGGGTAGGCATTCTGGCCATGAGTCCCTTGTCAGAGGCACATATCACAAAACTCTTTGCCCATTCTCTGTCTTGCTTTTTCACTCTCCTTGGTGTCTTTGGACGAACAGAAGTGCTTAACTTTAATGAAATCCAATTTTTCAATATTTTCTTTTGTGGACAGTGTTCTGTCTTGGGTGACATCATCTTTGGTTACCTCATGGTCATGAAGATTTTCTCTTGGAAGCTTCATTGTTTTCCTTTTCACATTTGGGCCCATGATCCATCTGGAAAGGGTTTCTGCATGCAGCATAGGAGAGAGACCAGGTACCCGGGCTGTCTTTTCCTGCCGCCCGGCCCTGCAGGAGGTGTGTTGCTATGGGTCTTTGTTGTAAATCAGGTGACCCCGAGGTGTGGTTCCATCCCTGGATTTTCTCTTTCACTCCATTAGCCTACTTTCTGTCTTCGCACTGATACCACACTGCTCTCCCCCCACCAAATTTTCACCTGATGCTTTCAGCAGCTGCTGATGACCACTGTCTACGTCCATTATCTTCATCAAGGGCTGCAAAATGGTGATCTCTTACTTCTATCCATTTCTTCTGGTTTTATGAGCTGGAAGATGTATAAAGAAAAAAAAACCCTATTTGCTCGCAGTGAGTGTGCGTGTGGCTCAAGGAACCATTCCATTTAGTCTCAGGCAGGGACTGCTCTGCCCACAACCATTAGGTGGCGTTATGCTATGCTGAATATAACGTTCTTCCCTCAGAAATGAACAGCAGAGAGGTTTCGTGGTTCGATGCATTCTTTCGTGGCCTATATTGGAGGATATGAATTCAACCTAACTTTGTTTCTCACAACTAAAATACCTTACATTTAGATTTATAAATCTAAATGATAAACGCTTTTACCAGGCATGGGTCTCACACCCACCCTGACGCCAAGAGAGCAAGAGGCAGCCCCACGGGAAACACAGGGACTTCAGAATTGGAGAAAATGTTTCCCAAGGAAAAGTCAAGTTTCTCCTAGCAGAAGAGGGGTGGGATGTTGGGCTGGCAAGAGGGCAGAAACAATGGATGCCCACCACCGTGCACTACAGAGAATAGCCCACTGTAGACATCACGTGGAATGGCATTGTAATGACTTAGTTCTGGGGTCACAGCTGGGTCTTGAGAAAGTATAGTTGGTGGTTGGTTGTCTATGAGGTGCAGTGATTTAAGGGGTCTCTGTTTCTTCCCCTCAGGCCTGTCCTGGTGCCTCAACTTCCTCCACGGTGACCCAGTCCTTTAGTTTACAGCACTGGCCCTTGTTAGAAAGATACTAATCAGGGGCACGCCTTAGGCTCAGGTCATGATCTCAGGGTCCTGGGATCGAGCCCCAAGTTGGGCTTTCTCCTCAGCAGGGAGCCTGCTTCCCTTCCTCTCTCTCTCTCTGCCTGCCTCTCTGCCTACTTGTGATCTCTCTCTCTGTCAAATAAATAAATAAATAAATCTTTTGAAAGAAAGAAAGAAAGATACTAATCAAAGGGGGTACCATGCATACATCACATTCCTAGTTCCAGATGCTGGCAGACTCCAGACAGAAAAAAAGGGTATCTGCAGACTGTTTCTAGTTTTGTTTTGTTTTCAAAAGTCCTAACAGATAAAATACAGACCCTAAATAAAATGTCAGCTTTCCTTGCTGGGACTGTATCAGTTCACACTGGTGGCCCCCCCTGGCTGTATTCTGATCAGAAGTTATATCTACACTTAGAGAAATAAAAATGGGGATGTGCACTGTTAATCTTCTTTGGCATTTTCTTGGCAGAGATGTCTTTAGTGAACTGGGTCTATGAGAAGGAAGGGACACGCAGTCAGCGGGGAGGACAAAGGATTGGGGCCTCTGGTTGAGGCTAAGTGTGAATGGGTTCATAAGACTCTTTCCAAGAGAATATCAGTTTCTGTAGGACAAGACACTGCCACCTTTTGACTCCTGGGAGGCAGGGCAGAGTTCTAGGATATCACAGACGGGGCGGGTGGCACAGTGTGAGCGACAGGCACCAAGGGGGAGAAATCGAGGTCCCTCGGCAAGCTTACCATTCTAACTAGGGTTGGTCTGCCCAGAGTTAAGTCTTATTTTCCCATCAATTTGGGGAGAGCGCTCACTGTGTGTTAATGACACTCCACTGAAAAGAGACATAAGCTTATACTCGAAGTTTCCACAAATTCTCTAAATATCTTCCCTAACTGCCATGACTTTCTAATTGCTTGCTCCATTAAGCCAATCCCAGCTGGCTGATTAGCTACATATCATCACCAGTGAGAAAATGCAGGTGAAAGTACTCTGAAAAGTCTGGCTGTCTGTATTCAGGGGTTCTCAACCTTGGCCGCACATTGAGATAATCTAGGAGTCTGAAAAAAACATGGATGTCTGGAGCCCATCCTCAGGGATTTTGATTTAATTGCTTTGGGTGTGGCCTGGGCACACTGTTTGGTTTTTTGTTGTTGTGGTTTTAAAAATCTCCCCAAATGACCCTCAGTGTGCAGCCACAATTGGAAATCATCGCTCTGGAGCAGAAGTTTTCCCATTTGAGCGCCTTCTAGATTCTGGCCTATAGACCGCACTTTAGAAATACTGGTTCTCACCAAATCTTCCTATATATGGACATGCCCAGGCGAAAACCAAGACATAAACAAACACATTCTCTTAAAAGATAGTTCCTGTGAAAGATAGTTCCTTTGGAACTTCTAACATGATTTCTTACAGAATCAGCAACTAGTGTGGTCAAGATGCTCTCACCGGCTTTGCCAGACTGGGAGGGGGCCCGGATTTGCAGCATTTGCTGATGTAGGTGATGTAAAACTTCCACTGTGGATGATTTCAAGTTACTGACAGTTTAACAGCCAGCTCAGGAAATTCCCCTAAATGTAACCCTGGGCTCTCAGGAGCTAGTAGGAGCCCAATGAACCCACTCAGGTGTTTTTTTTTTTTTTTGGGGGGGGGTGCAATCCCAAGGTTAAGGCTTATTTTTATAGCAGTGCTACCCCACCTGAATGCAAATAGTGCGTATCTTGTTTTCTGCAAAGCAAACCGAATCCTTAATAAGAACCTACTGGTTCCTTTTCCATTCACAGAGAGACAAAGGGCAGTAAACCAGGGGGGACAGCAGAACACCAGTCTGGCCCTTCTGAGGTGCAGAGCTCCCCTTAGCACTTACAAGCAATGCACGACTGTGCGGCCTTCACCGCCGTTGTATTCCTCCTGCCACTTGTCCACTTGGCGAATGAGCTTCAAGAAGGAGCGCTTGGACACCGGCGTGTCCCTGTACATGGGCCAGCCCAGGAACTGGAATTGCTGCACCACCCGATATCCATCTTGGGGCTGGAGGGAATCAGGCAGCAATCAAGGAGTGGAGAGAAAACAGGCATTGTTTACTGGTGGAATTCTAGCAGGCTGATCCTACCTGCTTGGACTTCTCAGCAAAGCAGTCCATTACTAAAGGACAGGCCTGCCTATAAATACTGAAACAAGCTTCCACTGGCCTGAAGAGTTACAAGTTTTAATCTGGAGCTGTTATTAAAACAAACAAACAAACAAACAAACAAACCAGGGGTTTTACATGACAGGCCAGACAAATAAAAGTGAAGAGAATGCTTACAGTTTTGCAAAAGCCAAATGACAACACACAACATGAGCACTGACCACGCTGTAAGGGGCAAAATGGGTTTCCCTTAATTGCAGGTAATTTAAGGGTAAGGAATAAACTATAATCTGGAAGCACGTGTGAGCTCAGGGTAATAGAGGTTACACGGCGTTTGCTGTGAGCACACCATGATTTTGTGTATTGGTGTGAATCTTGCTGAGAAAGAGGTTAGTAGTCAATGAATCTTTACTTATAGTTAAGTGGAATTAGAGTATTCAAAGAAAGTGTTAGAAAAATGGCAACAGTTTTAATCTGGCTGTGGCTAAGTCACTTGGATCACATCTCCAGTGGCCTTCAGCACCTTTGATGTGAGTGATCTCTCTCGTTCTCTGACACTTTCTTCCCCAGCTGTTCCTTCTCCCCTCTCTGCTGTCTTGGGCTCCCTTTCTCCCTGACCTCTTGATGATGGAAGCCTACACTCCGTCCTCGGGCCCCTTGTCTTCTCTCTCTCTGACCTGATCCGCTCACTCAGTCTCACAGCTTTCAAGACTCTAGGAAGTCATCAGTTTGCATCTCCAGGGTGGGCTTCTTCGGAACTCCCCCCTCACAGATCTGGGCCTACTTGACATGTCCACTCAGGTATCTAACAGTCACCTCAAACTCAGCCCATTTCCTGGCCTTCTCTCCAATGCATGTCCTCCACCCCAAACAGTCCGCTTATACCCGCAGCCTTCTCCAACTCGGGTAACATCAGTTCCATTGGTCCATTTCTCAAGACCTAAATCTTGAGACCCACCCCCTACTGCCTGGGATCCAGCCTATTTTCAAACCCTGCTGGCTCTGCCAGGAGAATATATCAGCATCTCTCTGCCTCATGTACCTCCACCTGCTGCCACTTCATCCTCCTGTGGTCACTTCTCACTTGGATTATTAGAAGGGCCTCCTGACTGATCTGTTCTCAACCTGGAAGGTAGAGTCCTCCTTTTTAATCATGTGATTCTTCTCTACTCAATCCTGTACTGGCTTCTCATTTCCTTTACAGCAAAAGCCCCAATCCTGGCAGTGGCCTGGACATCCTACATGGTCTCTGTCCCATAGAACCCCCACCCTTGGCCACTTTCCCTCTAGGAGGACAACTCTATTAGCTACTCTCATCTTCGCTTACTGTGCTCTATCCACATCAGCCTTGTCACTGTTGGTGGACCTTACCAGAGGAGGCCCTACCTCAGGGCCTTTGCATGGACCTTGCTTCTGCTTGCAAAGCTGTCTCCACAGACAGCCATGTGGCTGCTCCCTCACTTCAGTTGGGTCTTTGCTCATATGGACATCTAGTTAAGACAGGGACTTCTTCTCCCTCCTCTTCATGGCCTTAGTGCTTTCTACTTCCCCACTTTTTTCCCTTTAGCATTTATTGCTTCTAACGTACTATGTCTATTATAATATCTATTATATGTTATTTATTGTCTGTTTTCTCCCATTAGAATGTAAGCTCCATAAGGTCAGGGAGCTTTGTTTTGTTCACAAATACCTAGAATATATTCCAAACTCCTAACCGGTGACTGACACAGAGTGGGCACCCTAGGTGTTCAGTGAATGAGAAAATAATGAAAGCAGAACATAAGTGAGGTTGGCTGTGAGTCTTACTCTGGCTGCATTATAAATACGGAATATCCTGCTGATGATGTCTTCTTCTAAGTCAGCAGAAACAAATTCCACTTGGATGGGGCCATGTCTGTGAACTCCATTCTCTGGCCAGTACTGCGGACACAACTGAATTCAAAACACAGAAACGTGAGGTTAATTATAGGAATAAACTGACTCCTAACAGTTTGGATGCAGTCACTATTGACATTCAGTAGGCCTCAATACTTCCTCTATTGGCTTCACTTTCTTTTCTCTCTCTCTTCCTCCTAGCAAGTAGGCTTCAGGGCTTCCTTGTTGGCTGATTCCTCAGCTTCACCTGTCCCTCTAGTATTATTTTTTTCTTCATTTTCTCAGACAGCATCTTTAAGTCCTGAGCCATCCTGTTTTCCAAGGAGGCCATGGGGATGCTGTTCAAGGCTGCCCATTGTAAGGTCCCTTCTGCATGCCTTTACCTGGCCGTGGGGAGATACCACTGGATCCTATCACAGGAGCCAAGACACCTGAGATGGTGCACGTTCCTACTGACACCCAGGTCTCCAACCTCCCTCGTGCAAGCTTGCCTTGTAATCTGTAATCACTTTTGGGAATTGGGCCATTCACTGACAAGACACTGATAACCGTGTTAGTTTGCACTTTCATGATCTGGTCCAAATCCCCCACTGGTGAGGCTGGGTCACCAGAACTTTGTGTGAATATCATGTCCAACTTAGGAGAAGGAGGGATGCTGGGAAGGGTGGCTTTTGAAAGAGGTGGCCTTTGTTTGTTACCAACGCACAGAAACACTCAACTTACAGATAGGTGGGAAGAACCCCAAGGACGATTCCTTCTTCTGAAGCCCTGAGATGCTAATAGGCCTTTAAAGTCTGAAATTAAACTTCTTTTGGGACTTGGTATTCAGGAGCAGAGTTTAATTTTTATCTTTATGATTTACCCAAGGGACAAATTGCTTGTGGGGAGCCAAGAGGGAATTACTTCATTATCTTATAACTGGGTTCTATTGGGACAAGAGCAGATGAAAAATCTATCTCATTTTAAGCAGAATGATGTACCATGGAAAGAGAATCTGCTCGTTGAATTTCCTTTTTTGGATGACTTTATTTTCCGAAGTATTTAAAACTTTGTTGCTAAAGGTTACAAAGGTTGATTTATACCCAAGATTGCAAGATAGTTTTCAGCTAACAGTGGGTCACTGAAACAGCAATCTCTCTCTATTACAAAGAAGTTGAAGGTTTGAACTTTATGATCAAGAAGGAGGCCAGAATAGCTAAGTCTATAGAATTTTTAAAAATTACATTTATTTATTTTAAAATAATGCTTCCATAAATATTTCCCTTCCTCACCAGAACTTCCTGGGGACAAGTTCTAAGACTGCCTTGTCAAATAACAGCATGCTGATGTTTATTTTCTCTTCACACCCAAGCGTGCCCACTGTTAAAATTAACAGGTGTTATGACGGGAAGTTGAGATGGTAATAAAAGTCCTACCATGCACATTTGAACCATTCTGCCCATTTTTCTCCAGAAAGAGCTAGCTGTGCTTCCTGCTTGTTCTCTCAGTTCAAGCCCTGATTAAAGCTCGTCACTTGCACCAGAGAAATATGAATGGCCCGGGCCAGCACGTGATTCTTGGCACACGACATTCTGCACTCAGCCCAAGTAAACCATGTAGAAAATGGCTTAAATGGTGCATAACACGTCCATGAACTGGACCTATAAATACTTAAAATAGTTGAGTGCTATTCTTGTACAACTGCAGAGACTTCAAGTTCAAATGCTCAGTTTAGTGTTCTCTAAATGACTGTGTCCCAGGAGCCTCTTTCTCTCACTCTGAAAATCAGCTCTCTCTGCCGACTGGAACTGGACTCTTTGTCTCTCCGACCAGGGTCGGCCAAGGCTTGGTTTGAATCCAGACAGTTCGCGTTTAGAATGCGGCTTTAGAATTCCAATACCGTCGTTCAAAAAGAACATGTGGAAAATGAAACAAGATGGGATCAGGAGGGAGACAAAACACAAGAGGCTCTTGATCTCACAAAACAAACTGAGAGTTGCGGGGTGGGGGGAGGGGGTAGGGAGAGGGTGGTGGGGTTATGGATGTTGGGGAGGGTATGTGCTATGGTGAGTGCTGTGAAGTTTGTAAATCTGGCGATTCACAGACCTGTACCCCTGGGGCTAATAATACATTATATGTTAATTTAAAAAATTAAAAAAAAAAGAACATGTGGAAATCACTAATGTCTGATGCACTGATATGAAAAAGGCAGTGTGTCACTACGTTCCAGGATTCACATTTGGGGAGAGGAAATGATTCTGAAGAGGGAACAGTCATTTGTCCTTTAATGGTCTTTGGCTGAAGACTCTTGAGTTAGTGAAATTTAACCCATGGCATGTGAGTTAGAAAATCAGGATCCCTAGTGCTATTTTGAGTCGGGCCTTTGAAGTTCCCTGAACTGTGGTGTCTGCTTGTCTTTAAAAATGGCTACAATCTCTTTCGGAGGGGATCAGTGTGGAAGACTTCTAAAATATTTAAGCTTCTTAAGCAAAAAGGACTAGATGAGGACAAGGATTATCATTATTATTTCATTCACTGGATTTCAGGCTAGAGCCTTAACAATATCATGTAGGGCCTCAAACATAATTAAAAACATGATAGAACTGAAGTGAATGCCCACGGAATTTATGGCACACTGATGACAATAAAATGGATTTTAGGAAGGAAAAATCTTGTCCAGGCTGGATGCTGAAACACGTCAGACCCCCACGCCCCCTGCCTTTTTTTCTTTTTTAAACTTGTCTCTACCAGATAGAGAATTAATTCAGTTTCAGAACAAGTTTATTCTTAAAACATTTCCCACAATGCCCTCTGCCATGGCAGTTAAGTGCGAGACCAGGGTACCCATCACCAAATGCAATAAATTCACCTATAGGGCCACTGTGCCAATGCCTGCCGACAAGTCCCTTTAGGAGAATGTTTCTAACCCCATCACTAGTATCGAGTCATCACGGCCCTATTCTTTCTGTTTTTATGTATAAGGACAGCAGCTAGGGGAAAGCCCCATTTATCATTCTGCGCTTTTCCTGTGTTCAAGTCCCGGTTTTATTTCTTTATGCTATCTTTACCAAAGAGTTGACAAAAGTAATTGTTGCCCCTTAAAATCACTTGCTGGTCTCCAGTGTCACCCCAGCATGACCTTCTCCACCTACAGGCTCCAGCGAGCCATTCCCCAGAAGGACGCGGCTTCTCCTGGATGGGCGAGGGGCTGCACTCGGTGCTGCTGCACTTTCTTCAGGGCTTCCTGGTTTGCGGGCTCTGTTTGGTGCCTCATCCCACAGCTCTGACTCCACCCGTTACCCTGTATCTCCCTCTAGTCTGTATTTCCAGCCTTTGGGAGCAGCCAATTTCTGAACCTGTCCTGCTTGTCACTTCCACCATCTATGATCTCAATCTGTCATTTTGGTTTCAGATTACTTTCGCTCCCATCCCTAATTCCATCTGATTTTCACGTTTGCATTTTCAGCTCTGCCTCCCACCTGTCACCTGGCATTTGGGACCCGGCACAGGGACCTGAGTGTCTCGATGTGCAAACAGAACAAACCCAGAGCTGACCGTGGGCAGGAGTCTCACCTGAGCAGGGTCCACATCATTGAGCATGACCACAGACGTGCAGTGATAATCCAGGACCAGTCTCCAGAAGTCTTTCACTGTGTTTGGCAAAGGATGCTGCGTCACTATGAAAGCTGAAGGCTGTTTATAGCTCTGCAAACACAAACAAGAAAGGTCCAGATATACCCAGGAACACAGAAGGGGAGGAAGCTTTGGTTATCTTGTGGTGCTCGTGGAAATTTGTGACACGGAATTCTGGGCACATTTAACAACAGATGAATCACAGCACCCCTGTCCACACCCAAACAGACTAAATATAGACTGATCTGCGGAATAGTAATGGTAAAGTATTCTCACTTCGACACCAGAAAAACTTAATAAGTAGCCCTTAGAAATTTTTTGATGTATCTGCTAGAAAGGCAATATCAGCCCTATGAGTAAGCATTTTAATGGAGAAAACGTAATTTCTTTAAAAAGATTTTATTTATTTATTTGATAGACAGAGATCACAAGTAGGCAGAGAGAGAGAGAGGGGAAGCAGGCTCCCTGCTGAGCAGAGAGCCCGATATGGGGCTTGATCCCAGGACCCTGAGATCATGACCTGAGCCGAAGGCAGAGCCTTTAACCCACTGAGCCACCCAGGTGTCCGGAGAAAATGTAATTTTACAAAGTAGGTATGATGAAAATACTTCTGCCTTTCCTAAAATTTGTTCGAGGGTCATTTATAGGGGTGACGGTGTTACTCATTCCGGCCACAGAAGGATATACAAGCTTTTTACATCTCTGGAGAGCTTCAAGTAAATTTAAGTACCTTTTTACTGATACCACACCAACAGAATTTGAGTTTCCATATTAGCCCTGAAAATATCCATTTACTTTTCCCATCAATCGAACAGCAAATGTTCATTCAGTTAGAAGTAAACAGACTGACAGGAAGTAATGAGTTGTGTGCTATCTGTCCTGACAGACCATTTTTCCCTCCCGTGTTAATTACTGCCTAAATTAGGAGGACAGGGAATGAAAATAATGCTGCGAACCACATTATCCCACTTCACTGCCTTAGTGACTTAATAGCTGTCTCTCGCTCTCCGGCCAGCGGGTTAAAAATTTAAGTGCTCAGAGAGTCCCTGGGACATGTTTCATTTATCAATACCTCCCGACTGGTGGCCTCCGAGAGCCCGAGATCATCCGCCCTGACGCAGAGACGTCCGTGGCATCTGGTACGCGCTTTGCGTGGAAGATGGTTTGTGCTTAAGAAAACCAACAAGGGGAGCCTGGGTGGTTCAGTGGGTTAAAGCCTCTGCCTTCAGCTGGAGTCATGCATGATCCCAGGGTCCTGGGATGGAGCCCCACATTTGGGTTCTTTGCTCAGCAGGGAGCCTGCTTCCCCCTCTCTCTCTGCCTGCCTCTCTGCCTACTTGTGATCTCTGTCTGTCAAATAAATAAATAAAATCTTTGAAAAAAAAAAGAAAAAAGAAAACCAACAAACAGGAGAGGGAAGAGGAAGGGCTCCCTATTTCCTTCGGGGCAAGGTGGGGGCAGGGACCCCGGGCTTACGTCCATGAGCGCGGCGTTGATGTAGTTGCTACTCTCCCCGTCGATAGTGATGAGGAAGGGCAGGCAGCGGTCTGGGGGCAGGATGTCCATGCAGCGGTTCTTCTCGTGGTTCCGCGGCAGCAGCGCGATGCTGCAGTCTTCCACGCGCAGCGTGGGCGTCACCATGTTCAGGGTCTGTGCGACAGCACGCGACCACGGGGTTCACCGTCTCACCTTCGCACTTGGGCAGATCTGAGTGTCCTCACCTGCCGTCTGAAGGGGGCTCCCCGCCCCCCCCAACTCAGCACCCCCCCCTCCATGCAGTGCCCTTTCCTCTCCCCTGGATTTTGTCCACAGACAGCGCCCATCACATGCAAGGGCCCTCAGGGATCTGGAGGACTGGATCACATGCCATCCGGTCTGAGGAGGGCTGCAATTCTGTCTGGGTGCTTGGGAGGAAGAGGTTGGATAGGGTGTAACTTAGAGCCAGGTACACTTAGACTGCCCACCGAGGAGGGTGAGTGCCCCTTGCTGGGTCTGGCTGCACCCACATTGTACTGTCCAGCTGCCTGCAAAGGGGTTTATGGCTCTGCTAGACCAGTGGCTCTCAACCAGGTCCCTTTGCTCCCAGGGCCCCTAACCATGTCCGCACAGAGTTTTGGTTGTCGCTACTGGTGTGGTGGAGGTCTCCCAGCACCCAGTGAGTAGAAGCCAGGGTGCCATTAAACATCCTACAGGATCACACCCACAGCAAAGAAGCAGCCGGCCCCAAATGTCAGTAATGCCGAGGCTGATAAGCTCTGTATGGGCTCAGGGGTTCCAGGGCTGACTTCGAGAGATTTCTGAAGGAGCAAAGTCTCAGCCA
Source organism: Neogale vison (assembly GCF_020171115.1). Taxonomy (NCBI): domain Eukaryota; kingdom Metazoa; phylum Chordata; class Mammalia; order Carnivora; family Mustelidae; genus Neogale; species Neogale vison. Next base: position 180,934,447 of record NC_058093.1, on the reverse strand, counting down.
GCTGCTCTCCCTTTCGCACCACTTACCCGGAACTCCTCTTTAATCTGGCTGGAGTTCGTCTGCGGATCCAGTTTGTTCATGTCGTAATACAGAGACCGAACTTGGGAAGCAGGGACCGAGGTGTCTCCACAAAGACAGGCTTCCAGGATGGCATCATGGATAAACACATACTGTTCCTGGAGAAGCAGAGGGCATGAGTTAGTAATAGAGAAACCAGGTGGGTTGCGAGAACTAGGGAAGGGCAGACAGCCCCTTGTAAAGACATGAGAACGGGATAGTGGTCCGTCAGGGACAATCCACTCCCGCCACAGTGAAACCACGTAGGAGGACTTGACCGTGGTGAGGGGGGGATCCCGCTGAAGCCCACGTGGGATGGCTGGCACGTACCCTAACTGGTTACGCGTGCAGCGCGAGCTGGCACGTATCCTAACTGGTGACACGCAGAGCGCAACAGGAGGAAGGGACACCCGGGCTCAGCGCAGAAGCATGAAACAGACTGATGAAAGCCACACGGATGCTGACAAATCCCAGGGCAAGCTCTGTCATGCTACCGTAGCTGTGGCTTATACCTCTGTCATTCTGCGCCCACGAGTTTGGGACTCAGGTGAGGAGAAGAGCAGAATCTCCTGTCTATCCTGCAAAGAGGTATTTGCTAACCAAATCAACAGTGCAAAGAACGTCCAGGGAAACTTGACATCACTATGAAAATAAATAGTTCCAAGCACTTAAAACTACTTCTTTTGAAACATGTGACAGTTACCACAGTCCTTATGGGTCCAGGGAAGAGCTCTTGCCTGTGTGCGCTAGTCCATGGCTTACAAAAGGGCCCTCTCCTGAACTGGCACAGACTTTTACAATTAATCAATACAGTTTTACCATATTTATTATTGAACTTTAATTATATGAGATGCAAAAGGAGTCTAATTACTTTTTACTTTAATTTATATAAAGTATGAGGACTCTTAATTCTCAAAAGGAGTCCAGTCCTTAGAAACAGAGCAAGCAGGAAAGGGGATGTGGCAACATTTGATCGGCTGTAAAATACATTAAAAAATACATTACTATCATTATCATCTTTAAAGCAAAGAATCCCTACTCTAGAGAAAAAAGATGATGGAAGTGTTTAGAGTTCCTGCTATTTTTATTTAAGTTATTTGAAAATGGAATTTGGTTTTTATAAACTTGAAACCAGTGGCTTTTGTAAACTTTAATGCAGAATCTAAATGGGAGAGATTCTTTAGTCTGCAATCTGCTTTCTTTTTTTAAAAAAAGATTTTATTTATTTATTTGAAAGAGCGCACATGTGTGGGAGCATGAGTGGGGGGGACGGGCATAGGGAGAGGGAGAAGCAGAGTCCCCACTGAACAGAGAACCTGACCCCAGGGGGGCCTGATCCCAGGACCCTGAGATCATAACCTGAGCTGAAAGCAGCAGCTTAACGGATTAAGCCACACAGGCATCCCTTCATTCTGTTTTATGAATCATTTTTCCTAGGTGGTGGATATAATGCCTACTTAAAACAAGCAAATATTGAGTAAAAATATGAATTTTGGGGGGGCAGGATGGAATTTTATTTTTTTCTCAAACACTTAAATTCCTGAAACACTTTGAATTCTGATCTATAGAAGTACTAGTCAGTACGGACTATTTCTACAAAACGAGCAAATTCCCATGATGCCAAGCCACTGGGCAGAATTTGTAGGGACAGTAGGAAAAGAACCAAGTGTACAGAGATTAGCCTTAAGCCACTTGGCAAACACCTCGCTATTCTCAGGAGTCGACTTGCTCTGGTAAGTTACTAGCTAGTTTAAACTTAAAGAAAAGAAAAGAAAAGAAAATAGTACCAAATCCCTGAAAGCTTAACATAGAGACGCTACAGGGGCCCTTGGTACAAAAGCATGGGTAAACTTAGGCTCCTGGCTGCAGATTCTGTGACCTGGGAGACTCCTGGCCTTTTTTTGTTTATGAAAGGACAAGAGAAAGAAGTGGGGGAGGGAGGAAGAAGGAAAGAGAGATTGCCAGGTTTATCACTTTTTCTTCTGGGGAGTTTTTGTGGCTCTGGGAGGTGGGGCGTGGGGGGCGCGGGGGACCAAGCCCGAGGTTGGGCGGGGAGCAGGACTACCTCTGTCTGCACCATGTTCACCCTCCGAGACCGCAGCTCCCGCACGCAGTTGTAGATGTCAACCACGCCTTCCCTTTCCGCCATGTCCAACATGATATCAATCACGATGAAACAGCCGGTCCTCCCTGCGCCGGCACTGGGTGAAAAGAGGGCTCTGTCAGCGGAGGAAAAAGGACCCCTGGTGCTTCTGCTTCTTTTACATCCTTGCTATGGTGAGAGTCCGATCCCATAACACGAACCATTTAGAAGCGTGTCGTTCGGTGCCACTCAGCACCTTCACAATGTGGTGCAACCATCACCTCTATTGCGTTCCAAAATACTGTCATCGCTCCAAAAGAGCCCCGTACCCTCCGTGTCCTACAGAGCTCCTTTTGAGAGGCTCCGGGCGCTCCACTTACCTGCAGTGCACCACCAGCGGGCCTGCGTTGGGCGGGCTCTTGGATTTGACCTGCCGGACGAACCCCAGCAGCCCTGTGGCATGATAGGGGACCCCGTGATCCGGCCAACCAGTGAAGTGAAACTGTCTGATCTCGCGGATTTCATGAACACCTCTCTGCCATCGATCGGAGAGGAGGGCAAGGAAGAGAACAAAGCAAAATAAATGATGAGCAACCATGAGAAGGTCAAGTACACCGAAACAGTCAGTAAGCCTAAGGCTAGGAAGCTTGGCTTTGCTGGGAGAAGGTCGTTCTTAGATTTAACACACACTTGGGAAGTCTTATTCCAGGTGGGAAGCTGGTGATGGGGGTGCAAGGTGGGGGGAACGTTTGAGGGAAAATGCTAATTTACAGGTGCAACTGTAGCAAACGAGTGCCTCTCCGATTCCTCGAAATTCCTTTCTACAAAGTAGGCTCTAACAGTTTGTATGTCACTTAGAGCCTGTGGTGTGAAGTGCAAGTCCACAGAGATAGAGAGGCACAGAAGAGAGACCTGAAAAAATTCAAGGGTATTTGTAGGTTTGAGACCAGCCTCTGAAATGCGGGAGGAACCTGGTTGAGCTCTTCTGTATTCTGGTACCTTCTCACACCAGGCACTCGAGCAGAGCACACGCTGTGCGTGCACAGAGAATGTCCCTGGAAAAATGAATGAGGACCGCTTTCCAACTAGAGAGGCCAGAGAAGGAATTTTCATTTGTGCCTCAAGTTTGCTGGGCTTCTCCTTCTAATATGGATAAACATTAACTCCATTCAGCCAATCACCAACCACCGGAGTGAAGGCAATGCTCCAAACATGACTCTAGATGCTGGGGACACAGAGCTATGAGATACTGTTTCCTGTCTTCAAGTTGCCAAAGTGGTAGGCTTGTGGCAAAGAGTCAAGGCAGCAAATGTCTACCATGGAAATCAAGAGTGATTTCCCTGGAATTCTGTTAGATCAGCAAGTTGAAGAGGAAGGGCTGCCTCCCTCCTGAACTGAATGGAAGACAGAAGGAAAAAGACTTGAAGGGCTTTATTTATTTATTTATTTATTTAATTTACTCTCGTTTTGAAAAGAATAAAGTTGATTTATATCCATCAGTTTTTTTCTGTGAACCTATGTATTAAGTCTGTGTTGTAAAACAGAAATCTGTTTTGGAGAAAACATTACTTCCAAAATCAAGGAGGGATTTGTAAACCTGGGATCAAATTTGGCTTTTTTCTTTCTCTTATTTAGTGACCGCTTACTGAATTCTCTGTATTGGGCCCTGAGTCTGGTTTTATTCTATCTTAATATTAAATACCCACTAACCATGTCACATTCGCTATTGGACATTGTTCACATATACTTAGTTAAGCAAAGAAGAAATGTAGATTTTTTTAAAAGAAATTCAGAATATTTAATGTGTCGAGAAAGACTAAAAGATGCAATAATTAGTTGTGTGTGGTTTTTTTTTTTTTAAAGATTTTATTTATTTATTTGACCGAGAGAGAGAGGCAAGCTGAAGGAGGGTTGGTGGGAGAAGCAGGCTCCCCACTGAGCAGAGAGCCTGATGCAAGAGTTTGATCCCAGAACCCTGGGATCATGACCCGAGCCAAAGGCAGACACTTAACCATCTGAGCCACCCAGGTGCCCTGCAAATAATTACAGATTTTAAGATAAGACTTGTGTGCTATCAAGGTGTTAATATGTCTTAGTTTAATAACCCATAAATTCTGAAGCTTAATTTCTTTTTGAAAATCATGCTATTCTTTAATGGAGTTTAAGTATTAAGGAATTAAGCCATCAGGGATTCAGAAATGGTAATCCACAGTGTTGTCTACTAACTATGCTCTGTGACTCCAGAGAAATTTTACTCAGTGGTTAGGAGTTCACATCTCTTATCACTTAAACCATGGTAACACTTTGGCCAGGCCCAAAGTCTCCACCAGAAGACAAACGGTTGAGCCTGTATCACCCTCCAACCCCCTAGAGAGCTCCCTTGACCTTTACCTATGACTGGGGCAGGGGTGGTTCCATGAAGCGGAAAAGCCTGTCATAAATATTTATTTATTCCCAAGAGGACCAAAGGGCATTTGTTTATTTTTTGAGATCTTCACTTCCTAGCTGTGCTAGATTTTATCTCCAGCATCCTCCAAATCCGGAACTCCAGCCATCAGGAGATGGCCCCCCACTGATCTCTCTTAAGACTCATTTTCTGAGCAAGGTAAATGTCAGTTTCTGGCATGCAGAAAACGTTTCCTAAAATAAGCCTGTACCCTCTAAAATATTCACTATTGACAAGATTAGCAAAGGCAATGGCTTCTGAGCCAACTCTCTTTCCTGTTCATCAATGTGGCAATTTCTCCTTTTGCTGTTCTGTAATATATTTTGGGGGAAAAAAATCATCGATGCAATCACTGATTACAGTCCAAATATCCCAACTTGATATCAATTATATTTTTAATTTCCTTTTCCCTAGAGCAGGTATTAATGCCACATAAGCAGGTGATATTTCCTTCATTTTCCATGGAAATACAATCGGAAGGAAGAAACCCAGGCATGACAGCACTTAGCTTCAACATCCAACATCTATGGAATGAATCAATCATCAACTACATGTTCTGCCTTTGAGAGGCAGGCCCACATTCCCACTGCCTCCTCTCTGGCACCTCCTGGGAAGAGAGATTTTGGTAGCCATTGTCAGCTTCCTTTCTGCCAGGATAGTCAGGGATCGATTCACGGGGCAGCCTACACCCACCGAGACTTTTGAGCTCTGTCTTCTTCCAGACATGATGGCAACTTTGTTATTTAAAATCTATCTAGCTTTGAGTCATCGGTTGGGGGAGAAAGGAAAGAAGACAGTCCATGCCAAACGAGAGCTCAGCAGCTTCAAATTGCAATATGTCTGCTTGTTTCGCAGAGACGAGACCAAATCCATTTTTCACCTTGGGTTCCTTTGGAGGGACATCCTCTCAAAACAGAACCAGAAGGGCAGGCCTCTCAAAGTATATACTTGACTGTTCTGTTTTTTCCCTTTCTCCTCGAGTGAGAAAGTTTAAAACCTACCAGAAGTGATCCACGGAAGTGCTAATGATTTGTGTTCCTTGAAGATTCCAATTGCCCAGTTAGAAAATCACTAACATGTCATTTTGATTTCCCCCAAATCCTTAATAAGCTCCTCATCCTTCCCTTCCCTCCACCGGCTCTTTGCTGGTTGTCTGATGACTAAAATAACTGAGTATTTCAGAAACATTTCTGTGCAGCTGGGAATGTAGGAGAGTACAATAAGAGGTTAAAAAAAGAGCAAAGAAACAAATAAACCCTTCCTTTAGCAACGGAGATGCGTTTTCAGCTTATTAGAGAGCTGACTATTGTTCAAAGAACTCCATGTTTAAGTGATGGCTTTGGATGATTTTTTCTTCCTAAAAAAAAAAAAAAATATTGAGGGTCTTTTATCACTATCTGTTTTAATGCACTTATTCATGAGTGCTCTTGCCAAGAGCTATACAAAAATCCTCCACATGTTTTTCTCCAATCCTGCCTAAGAAGAAAAAAAAAAAAGACATCAAAGTGTGAGGTTCAGAACTTGAAGAATTGAGTCAACCAGAACTCCACATTCTTTGAAGTCTCCAAGCCTCTTGCCTACTTATTAAAAAAGACAGGCTAACGGAAAAAAAATGCTAAATAGTATGAGAAACAGATTAAAATAAACTAAAGTCTTTTCAGCCTTGTGATTCTATGACAAATATGGAATTGAAAACCGGATAGGTAGTTCAAAACATCAGGGTAAATTAGCCAAAAAGCAGTGGCTGCCATCTCCTTGATTTTCCAAAACTCAGCTTGTTAGTCCAAAAGGTGCATTTAGATGTGAGGAAAATGAGAGAGGAAGGCCAAGAGCCAACTGCCCAGCAGTGCGCTTCCAGCCCGGGTCCTCCGAGGTGACCTGCTGTTACTGACTGAGTGCAAGCTTTCGCAGAACCCATTTGCCACAAAATTGTTATGTCTGGTGCAGGACTCCGCTATGGGGAATCAGCTCTTGGTGGAAAAGTCTGTGGACCTCCGACCCAAAACTGTGTATCCCCTTCATCCAAGGCAAGATGAGGATCGGAAGGCAGCGTGTTTCTCCCCACGGCCTACCTGTGCCACTTCTCTGGATGGACTGCAGTTTGCTTCACCTCCGGCCCCTCCCTATGTCAGCAGAAAGAGGGGGAATAAGGAAATTCCCTGTTATGCCCTACAGTGCTTCCCAGAGAAGAGGCCCCATCCATGCACATGGGATGAGGCAGAGTAGAGCCACAGCACAGCATTCATGACCCAACACCAGCAGGTACATAGGCTAAAACCAGTATGAGAGTGAGGATGAATGAAAGGACCGGTTCATGCAAGCGCGTCCTGTGTCTACTTCGGTTTCCAGGTAGGTCCCAGCCCCCTGCAAAATCCAACGGGCCTGAAAAGCCTCGAGGGGGAAGAGGGATTCCAGGAGGGGTCAGGACCTGTGTCTCAGCACTGATACGAACTCACCACTGAGAAACCCATATGGACATAGGACATGAAGGACATTTATCAAACTGTGAACGAAGGAAGAGAGACGGGCCGAACAATGTCAACCAGGTTCAACAGAAAAGGGAGAGAGACAGATCGGTCTTTTCTTTTGATTTAGTAGCCACACAGAGATTCCTATGAAATGGGAATGACTCGCTTCAAAGATGGAGCGGAGCTATTATAGAACCGGAGGTAAGATGCAAGGCGAAGGCATCACTAGTTAGAGCCTACCTGCATCCAGGTGCGACCCCCAGAAATTATCCCAGGGAAGTTAATGAGGCTCGTCTCACCAACATTGGACTGTAGCATTTCAAAGTCGTGCGAAACTTACCTTTTCGACAGCGAATGTTCTTATCACGTATTCTGCCAGTAGTTCTGTTTCTATGAGGGTGACTTTAATGTCTTTGTATATCTCTGTGTCATCGGGCCAGTATTTGCAGCATTTGACCTTTGGAAAACAGAAAGGAAATGAAGGGTTTAGGGTGTTTCATTGTTTTGTTTTCTCTTTGGGAGCTCCCCAAATGATGGGTCACAATGAGATTTACAGGAGAAAATTTTTGCACACAAAAACAAAAGTTAAACTGCACATTTAAGAAGGAGGTTAGGGGCGCCTGGGTGGCTCAGTGGGTTAAATCCTCTGCCTTCTGCTCAGGTCATGATCCCAGGGTCCTGGAATCGAGCCCCCGCATCAGATTCTCTGCTCAGCAGGGAGCCTGCTTCCTCCTTCTCTCCCTGCCTGCCTCTCTGCCTACTTGTGATCTCTGTCTGTCAAATAAATAAATAAAATCTTTAAAAAAAAAAGAAAGAAGGAGGTTAATTTTTAGATCACTTGTGTTTCTTTTCTCACCCCAGAAGAAAACAAAATTTGAGTTCTAAGAGTAGTAAAGCCTAAGAAAATCGTCTAAAGTTAACAAGCTGTATTTCTACAGCAAATATCCCAGTTAACTCTGACCATTCGTTTCCTGTTTATTCAGGGAAGGGCCTGGAAAAATAAACGATAAAAGGTAGTTCACAACATTTTAGCTTCTCTGAATTTAAAATCCTCCTAGGTTAGAAGTTGCCTGAACATTTTCGAGGAGGCGTGAGCAGGAAATCAGAGCCGACAGTCCAGATTAGAGGTTCTTTTCTGAAGAAGGAAGTCACTATGTGGTTTTCCTGAGTTAAAATTACACATTCACTTTAATCTGAATAAATTCTATATACAAAACTTGGGAAAATATGAGCAGTCTTTCCATATTACCAGAGCCTCTCATCGAAAGATTTTTCAGGTGAAGAAATCTGTCAGACTTGACCCCTCCTGGAAAATTGCTTTTTTTTTTTTTTTTTTTGCTCCTATAGCTCTTCTAGACCTTCCCTGAAGGGGGGTAGAGCAGGAGGAGGTTGGGCCAGGCCAAGGTGGTGGTCCCTGGGGCTCTGTCCTCAGCCTCTGCTCTTCAGTCCTGCATTCCTGACAGTTCTATCCACTCCCATTGCTGTTCCTCTGTAGATGGATGACTTCTGTATCTCTGCTCTGGCCCTGGTTCTCCAAGTGCTGAATTCAATTTCTGCTTTGTTCTGTGGGCATTTCCTGTGGAGATCCTTCCAGTACCCCCAAAGACAACCCAACTGAGAGAGAATCCTTGATCTCCCATCACCTGGCCTCGTCTGACTCCCTACGTCAATGACACCATGATTTCTGCAGTTACACAGGCATAGAAATTGCCGATTCCTTCTCCGAAACCAATTGCTAAGTCTAGGAGTATTTTTCAATGATCTCTCCAATATGTTTTCCAACTTTTTATTCCCTCTGTCACAATCTCAGTTCAGGCTCTGGTATTTCCTATGTGGGCACTGTCTCCGTACTAACCCAGAAGAACCCTTCCCAAGTGTAATCCCGGTGGCATTCACTTGCCCTGCTTAACAAGCTTCTATTTCCAACTACTACCTGTGAAATTAAATAGAAATTAAATTTGGCTCTGCATGTATTTACTTGGCCACAACTGACACTTTTGCTCTATCTTTTACTACTATCCTTCTTCTCCACATATATTTTATGTTTAAAGACAAGTGGTTTGCCCACACCCAAACTCTACCCATGCCATTCCTTCTGCTTGGACTGTTCTCCTCCCACTTGTACCTTCCCAGCTGAAGATTTTATCCATTCTTCAAAATACATCTCAAATACCACGTCCCTTCAAAGTCGTTCCTCCATAGATGAGCTCTCCCTCTCTCTCTCTCTCTCTCTCCTTGATTCTCTGATAACACATGCCTGTTCCGTAAGTAGGACCCGCTTCTTACACCTGTCGGATCCTTCTTCTTACTTGTCCATACATGAAAGGGGTTGTATTGCTTATCTCTGCAACATCTACCAGTGTGTCCTGTACACACTAAACATTCAACAGATCCATACAGAATTGATCTCATGGAGAAAATCATAGGATCGGCATAGGAAGGGCAATACCAGACTGGGATCATTTACAAAAAGAAGTATGGGCTCAGATGACCTTTTCCAGAATGCCAAATCCCTTGGCACACTGATGTTTCCAGTGTGGTACGTCGCTGGTCATTATCTTAGCTGCTTCCTCAAGAAACTTTTTGGCAGCTGATTCAGTGCAGTTCTACGGAAGCCTTATTAGCTTTACTCGGCAAGATGTAAGCCAGACACGTTAGGGGCTGGGAACACAATGGAGCATAAGACAAAGATAGTTCCTGTCCTCATTAAATTTTTAGTCTTCTTTGGGAGTCTTTTTTTTTTCCCCTCATGGGAACATTATCTGTGACTTTATAAAGTATAAATATTTATAAGTATTATGGCTTATATATAATATTTCAAAGATTTACATTATGGCTACCTTTGCTGCATTTGAAATACTTCATAATAAGAAGGATAATTTCTCTGGTTCCCTTCCTAGACATAATGTGAGTCTGGGCAGATCATGCATATCTGTGATGATGTCTAACTTGATAGTGCCCCTAATTTCACTTATAGAATGCCTAATTACTTTTACAATGCTAATTAACAAAGATGCTTACATGGTACATACTGGAGTCCCTTCTAATTTTGGAGACTTGCCTTTACCTTTTAGTGATTCCAGTTATGCAAGCAGATGCTAGTGGATGGGTACAAAGGGAGTATGTATGTGCATGTCTAAAATTAAGCAGTTTTCAATGGAATGAATATACAATTCAAAAACCTATGTATTTCTCGGAAAATTACAAGAGTACAAAACACACGCCGGCACCTGCATCCTGTTCCATACGGGGCACATCGTATCTAACAACGATAACTTATTAGAATGCAATCAATGTAGGACATATCGCACAGTCGCTTTCTATTTAAGACTCCTTACCCGCCCCATCCCAAATTTGCAACAAATATGGGTGTGAGGGGCTTTGGTGCCTTGGAGTCAGGGACACCAGAAGCCCCTGCAATGTATCGATGGCTTAGCAATTCTCTTCGGGATGGTTCTTCCTATTCGCTTGGGAGAGCTAGGGTTCCACAGGCACTGTGACCTGGATGGGCCCTCAGTGGCCGGCTCTGCCCTTCCCCCAGTTCCCCTGTGCGCCCCGCAGCTCCACCAGCCAGATGCAGCGAGGTGCCCCCAGGTGCTGGATGGCAGAAAGTGGTGGAGGCGGGGTCCCTGGTGAGGGGGTGGGGGGGCAGCTCAAGGGGGTGTTGTCTAGGGCCTCTAACTGCAGCTGCACCCTGTGGTGCCCGTGCCACACCCTCCAACCTTCAAGAGAAGCACATGAATAAGGAGGAGAGATGCTGGCCCCCTGGAGCGCTCCAAATGGGGGGGCCCAGAGCATCACTGGAGCAGAGCAGTGATTAGCAGAAATGAAGCCTCGGGGCTGCTTCCTTCCAGAACGTGTTTATAGGCAGAGCCTTCTTCTATGCAGAGGCACCTGGCTGGGCAGGCCCAGAAGAGGCCGATGAGCCATTTCGAAGCCCGCCCTCTCCATCTCATCTCCCAGAATATCCTAAAATGGCTCGCCACATCTGTTTTTAGCCCACTAAAAACCTTTCTAAATTGGGTTCCTTTTAGTTTCTTTTTAACTGCTTGGACTGGTGTCAAGTTATTATTTTGCTTTTTTTAAAAAAAAAAAAGTAAGAAGAATGTATACTTTTCTAGAGGCAGACTTTCTGTGCCTGGGGAAACTGGGGCCTGAGTCACCTCCCGGCCTCTAGGGTCTGCATACAGAGATGTTAAGACAGGTGGTTTGGGGGCACCTGTTGGAGCCTGGGAACCCAGAACCAGATGCTTCTTTCCTCTGATCGCTGGCCAGGCTTGGCTGCCTTCTGCAGCCTGGCGCTACCCGCACAGCTTCTAGGACAGGTTGTGCCTCCCATGCATCCCAATTATCTACTGCAACAGTTTCCACCCCAGAAAGCAAGGCTCTTAGAGCTCGTCTAATTACCTGGGTGCCCCAGCGGCGGCGCTGGTTCCAGTGGGTTATCGATTGGACTCCAGCCACGGGGTGCGTGCGGCTGCCTGTGCCTCCCCGGGGAGAGCTACAGGGGTGCACGAGGAAATCCCTGCCTTCAAATGGGGGGAGGTTGGCTTTGTTGGCTTTAAAATGAACAAACATGAAACAGTAGAGAAAACAGTAATTTCAGGATTTTTAGCTGCCTAAAAGAAAAAAAAAATTGTTCAAGTTTGGTCATTTTTAACCAGCCAGTTGATCCCAAGTGCAATGAAGGCAGAAGACCCCTGGGAGTTTTATGCACCTGAGGCTGACAGCGCATTACCATCACCATCAGGGCATCCTGGCATCTCTCAAGCAGGTTCTCAAACTTCAGCAGGCATCAGAATCCCCTGGAGGGCTTGTTAAAACAAGCAGGGCTACACCCCAGTTTCTGATTCCATGTGGGGCCCTGGAATTTGCATTTCAGACAAGCTCCCAGGTGATGCCGCTGGCCTGTGGCCCACGCTCTGAGTTGTAAGGATTCACACAACGCAAGCCGACTGCACAGCCTGGCCTTCTCATGCAGGTGACTATAGAGGGATAGGGACCGCTGTAGTAAGTGATATCCTGCAATGACAGCATTTGATCCAGTGATGTTTCATTAAAAAATATGGGTATTCCTTCTTTTCTTTTTATGATTAAGTGATGATTGTGTGATCTGGACTACAGGTGACCACAGAGTTGTTCAAGGGCAAGAAGTCCACAAAGGGCCTGGAGAGGTGAAGGGGGTTCTCCGGAGAAGGAAGAAGGAAAAGCTTTGACAGGTGTGCCTGGTTTCCGAAGGGAAAAGAAAACAAACAGAAACTCCAGTGACCCCTTTACTCTTCTTTCCTGCAAACCACTTTCTGGGGACGGGGAGGACATGGGAGCCATCCATTCTTCCACTGGAGGGTGTGATGAACTCTCACCAGAATTTAGGAAATGGTGTCTATGATGTGCAGAGAAGAGACCCTTCTCCAACAGAGCTGGGAGGAATCCCAGAGACAGCTGGTTGACAAACACTCATTTTCAAGATCATTGCAACTGCTGCACAGAAGGCTTTCGTGCTTGAGTTTCAGCACTTGGAATCACTGTGTTCTTCCAACTGTGGCTGCGCATAGAGGCTCAGAGAGGGCAAGGGATTGGCCGGAGATAAAGAGCCGGTGTGGGCCACGGCCGGCCTCTGTCCTATCCTCTTCATTCCTTCCATTTCTTGTGTCCTAAATTGAAGAAGCGGAAGAAAGGCAGGCATAGGAAGAGCAAGTGACTTGCTCCAGGTAATGGGCTGGGTGGGTGTGAGGGAGAGGCTGCAGACCCAAGCGCTGGTCCCAGGTCCAAGGCTCTCTGGGAGGAGGGAACTCAAGGTGGATTACACATTCTCCAGTTTTTCCAGGTTTGGCTTCGGGATCCAGTCCCAAGTGGGAAGCTTTGCAAATGACTTTAGCCACCCTGCCTTTTTAGGAGTGAGAGAGGGTATGATGGGTGCTGGGGATGAGCGGGAAGAACAAAAGCATACTCTGAAATCATTGCTCATTTTTATCCAGGATCACGACCTGCTGTATTTCTCCCGGGGTCTTCTGTATCACCAACTCTAGCAGCTGGCAGGAAGGAGCCTGGGGGCAGACTGGGAAGGTCTATTTATGGGGACTGTATATGGGTCCTAGGACTCACTTTGCTAAGAAACTCATAATTAAGAAAGCTTAAGGAACTCAATGTTAGCTCGTTGAACTAGGGGCACCATAGTGTGATCCAATAAACACAGTTGTAAAGGGGTAGAAAAGAAAAAGTCACTGTTAAGAGTTTTGATTTGTCAAGAGGTTTTTCAACAGACTTTTTTTTTTTTTTAAATAAGAGCCATCATCCAAAGAGATAGTGACCACAGTCCTATTAATAGCTGCGTGCAGGGTCAGCCAAGTACAGCTTTGATAGAGATCTGGGATAGCAAGAGCTAGAACTGCTGGAAGCAGTTACCCAAAAGATCCTCAGCCAAGAGCAGTTGCAAGCCAAGTTTCCAAGGGAGATTTATTATAATAAAAAAAAATTTTTTACAGTGCTCTCACAATAAAAACATTCATTCATTTAAATATCCCCCAAATACAGATTGCTTGGAATCATACGGACAAGCATTTGCTTTTCTCCTGCTATTTTGTGGTGTTGCAGCCAGTGACTTACGCTCTCTGAGCCTCAGTTTACTTCTACATAATATGGGATGACAGCACTGATTTCATAGGGAGTTTGGAAAGATTACCCGACATGATGTACATCAAGGCTTTGTCTAAGTACCTGACTTTTAAGAGGTTTCCTAGTTCTTAGTTCCAGACCTGCTTCCTTTGGCCCTGGGGCCTCCCTTGAGCAACATTTTTGAAGATAATTTTGAAACTGGCACTAAATCCTGAACTTCTGGAGGTCTGGATAGTCTGAATTTGGGAAAAGAATTCCATAGCCTAAGTAAATCCCCCTTTCACATCTGTAAGCTTTGGTTGAACACCCCAGCTCCTTCAAAGCTCCTGGGTTTCTATCTGGTTTTCTAGCCATGCCCATTAATGAATGTTACATGTAATTCTTGTAATAACGCACAAGGTCACACCCATATCCATAGCATTTCTTTTATCAACCGCAAAGAAATGGGTGGACTAGTATGGCCCTTGTGGCATTGTGAGGGTCATCTTACAGACCATCTGAAGAATCTGTCTTGTTACTTTTCTCTCTAGTTCATATGGATGAAAAGAGTCCTCCCCAACTCGATCTGAAAGCATCAGCTCTTCCAAGGAACATGTATATTCAGACGGCTCATTCCCACCTTATTCAGTCGGTTTGGCTTTGCCTTATAGCCATTCCCCAAAGGTAAGTCCTTCTGCCACAGGAGGGAGATTTTCCAACACGGAGGACAATAGGAAGTGTGTGTCTAAGTCTAAAGATCCTTCTGAAAGATGAGTTTCGGGAATCTTTTAAGCAATGATAACATTATATCTGTATCTGTATCTGTATCTATCTCTGTATTTGTATTATATATTATATATTGTATTTATATATCTCCCAAGGAGACATTTCTTGGAGTGAAATCTGACAGATCTTTGAGAAAAAGGATCCGTGTTTCCTCTCACTGGGGTCACAATTTAGATGTATGCAGGAGTTTTCAGGTTTGTAAAGTTTTAAATCCGTTGACTTTATCCAAGTCCTGAGACTGTTCTGACTAGATCACATGGAGGTTACGATCATCCCAAGTCCTAGACAGGGTCTGGGATTGCATGCCACCTCACACTCACTTTGTGGGGGGTCACAGTATTATCTCCTCTTTATAAACACACAGTCCAAAGCTGGGAGAGATGAAGAGGCAGACTGGGAAACTGAAGGGTTCCACGTTGTGACTTCAGTGTGGCCATGCCCGTGTCTGGGGTGAGGGGAGCGGTATCAAGGCGGTCCTGCCAGTCATTCAGACAGCTGGGAACCCGTCATGACAGCCATGGCTGGAGTTCAGAGGGGAATGAGCTATGGTTCTAAAGCTCGCGAAGAGACAGGCATGTAAACAACAAATCAAACTCAGAGCAGAATGAAAGGCAAGGTTAGTAGTCGGGAGCACGTTACCCGGAGCCACATGGTTTGGGTTCAAAGCCTGGCCTCATTTCTCAGTCGTGTGACCTTGCACATGTTACCTAAGCTCTCTGTGGTTCCGTTTTCCCATTTGTATAATGGGGATAATAATAACGTTTTGTGAAGATTAACTAGATTCTTGTTCCTAAAGCTCTTAGATAGAATATACTTGGCACAAGTAAATGTTTGCTAAAGTTAACAAAATGGAAACGGCTATTGGAAGTCAGAGGAAAGAATATGACTTCTAAAGGAAGAGATTCAAAGCTGTGCAAGGGAGTCCACATTACAGATGAGATCAGAAAGACGAAATGCAGTTTCCGTGGATGGCTGGGGCAGGGAAGGCATTCTAAATGGAGAAAGTTGGCAGGGGCATCTCTAGAAAGCCTGCATGGTCCTGAGCCTCTGTTGGGGTGGTAGGGGTGGGGGAAACCACAGTAGGAACAGTCCCTGTTTCAAATGCTCCATCTCCTTCAGACACTGTCTTGGCTGAACCTCGGTGCTCTGTTTTAAAACAACGGAAATGGTGTTGGGAATAGGTGGGTGTTGGAGAAGAGGCGGAGAATGCAGGAAATGAATTTCTGCAGGACTAGTCCCTTTGTGAGAGAGCCTGCCATCCCTGGAACCATCCTGGGGCTCTCTGAGGCTGAGCCAGCTGCCTTGCTGGGATGGGCAGCTAAGGACAGAGGCAAGCTGGATGTGGGGTTGCAGACATGAGTCAGCGGGGCTTGGGGGATCTAAGGGCAGGTGACTGCCCAGGTTCATGAGTCAGGCATCTCTGTCATCTGCGGCAGAGTAGACAGTGGCCGACTGCCTGCAGAAGCCAGATGGGGTGATTACCATAACGGATATACCTTAGTTCCTAGAGGTGAGCTCAGGGACTTGGGCTCCTGCCTCTCCTAGGCTGCTAGGATATGACCTCTCTGGCTTATTTATAGAACAGAAATGTTCTTGAAAAATGACTACCCAACACACACACACACACACACACAATTTTTCTAGGCAGAGGCACAACATTTATTTTTAAGGACCACCCATAAAAAAGGTAACCTCTGTAGACAATCACATTTGGTGATGACATGGCATGGTGTAATGGAAAGAGCCTGGTTGGCATATAGGAGAGCATGGGGCTAATTCTACCTGAATTATGATCTAGCCATGTGACCTTATGAAAGTCACAGAAAGATTCAGCTTCTCAGTTTCCTTAATGGCAGATGAGGAGAGTAGGTCTTATGACTGTTCAGATTATCCCAAGTTTGGGAATTATCCTGAATACATGACTCTAGAATGAGGTGTTTTGGGAAGTCATAGAGCACAGAGGTCAAGAGTATGGTTCTAGAATTCTAATTGTGAGCTGACCGTTGCTAGTTGCATAACCTTGGACCAGTTTTGTAATGTCTGAAGTCTTCAGTTTATTGACTGGAAGGTGGGGATAGCATAATGCTTACCCTGCAGAGCCACAGTGAGGGCCTATAGACCCACCACATTGGCTGGCATATGAGAAATTGCCACTAGCCCTCAGTGGTAGTTGTCACTGTGCCCCCTTACCATTGGGCTAGCACCCCTGTGGTTCAGAAGTGTAGCTTACCTCGTGCTCTATTGATTACAACAGCTCACACTCTATGGTCGATGCCAGGATTGGGAAGACAATCAGCTTTAATTTCAGAAACACAGATCTAGGCTAAATTCCTGTGAGACATTCCTGTTCCAATGAATCTCTTTGGGCAGATCAATGACTCCAGGGGTTAAGGAAGGACCAAAAAAGAATGTACATGAGTCCCTGGCTTCCCTGAACTCTTCCTCTGTCCTCCTCCTTAGGTTATCAAAGGAATTGCTAAACAGAGCAAGAGAATTTGAAGAATTTAGGCACATGGATAGATGACCTACCTAATGCGGGACTGAGCATCATATAAGTCACCCTGAGTAGGGGCAATATGTGATTCAACCAGTTGAATGGATGGAAACTCCCACAAACCCACTCCTGATTTGCTTCTCTCCGCTACAACAAGAATCCATAAAGGAATCTATCTTTGGTGAGATGATGAATGTACCCTGCTTTTCTAGAATAAAAATTCTGTGTCCACTGAGAGTTGTAAGGGGTCAGGTTTCCATTTCTATTCAAAGGAGACAGTCTGAAGTGAAGAGAGGTAAACCCCAAAAGAGAGAAGCTGAGTACAGTCAGCAAACCCCTCACTGCATTATTTGACCCTCTTCTCCAGAAGGTGTCCCTCATTTGCTTGCATATTTGCTCAGCCAGATATCCCCAAGTCTTTAGGGCAAGGAAAAGCAAGGCCTCAGAAGATGAAGTTAGTAGATCTAGAAAGCAAAGAAGGGGGAAAAATTTGCATTCAAGATGGGACATCATTTACTGTGGGCTTCAAAAAAAATTACCAAAGAATAGGATATAACCACAGTGTGCAAAGTGGGGAAAAAAAAAGCAATTTTCAGGGGCTCATGTGAGCAGAACAAAGGTGGAGGGCTACTGCAGCCTTGAGATCATCTAAAATTGTGTCCAATTATCCTGCCAAGAAACTACAGCTGTCTCCTGCCCACACAGGTACCCACATGACTGGGGCTGTGCTAGAAAACTCTCAGGCTAAAAGGCCCTGGTCCCTGGTGCCCTGGACATCTGCTGCTCACGCAGGCCAACCCCATCCCCCACATACACAAAGGCAGGTGACCACCTAGATAATGGGCAATCAAGTTCATGGGAACAGGGTGAGACAAGAGAGGGTCCAAGGCCAGGCCAGGAAAGGAGGCACTCTTCAGGAAGACCAGACACAGACGAGTGTGAGATTTTCCAGGGCCAGTCGGTTGTGGCAACACAGCGAGTGACAGGGCTCGAGGCGGTGACCCGGAATACCAGCATGCCCAGACCATCATCTCCATGGGGTCTGCCGGAGCATGCCACAGAACTGACCCACGTGGCGCTCGTAGTTACCCAGGGAGCCAGGACGGCGTGTGCCCAGAGACACGTGCTCTTCAGACTTGCAAATCTGCTTTGATCCACAATACCCAGCCTGATGGGAGGATCAGAGATGGCTGATAGGAAAGTGTCAGATGACTTCTAGCAGGTGAAGAATTGGACCCAAAAGCTGAACTGACAACTCATCCTCCGTTAGATTAAAAAAAAAAAAAAATCATTTAGCTTTTTTTTCTTTTTTTTTTTAAAGGGACATAATGGGTTAGGCTGAACTGCTGAGAATGAATACAAAAGGGTTAATTAGGTAGGCTAAATGTAGATTTATTTCTGTCCTAGCTACCAGAACTGCAGTGAACCCTATTCATACCCACAATGACCTTGTTGTACAAAAATGGGTGACTCTGGATTTCAGCCTATTTTCCCAACACGGAAGACAGCAAGGGAAGGAGGGCAGCAAACAGAGATTCCCCTTGTATCAAATAAGTTATTCTGCACTAGCTTATATATTCCCTCTTATTCTTCTTCAAAAAACACTTATTGACTAATCTTCAACACTTCTATGTGTCCAGCCCTTCGGGATTCACAGGGAGATTAGCTGGTCTTTGCTCAAAGGGGCCTGTCTTCTTGCAGGGGGGAGAGCAAAATGGTACCCAAGGATGTTTTGCCCCTTCTGGCATACACTGTGTGTCATGCCTCTAATACTGGATTATAAATGTCTCCAAGGCAGGGATCCTCCCTTCTGTCTTCCTGGCCCTCCCCTCTAGCAGGTGAAGAGGTCACCCGATACCCGCACGGTAAGGAGTTGCACGTGCAACAGAGGAAGCACAGGAGAGATGAACAAAGACTCTGAGGGGTTAAGGTTTCTGTGCAGACAACGGCAGGGAAACAGGTGTGTGAGGCAGATAGAAGACTGATTCTGTCCTCCCCATGGGAAGTTCATTAATTCACGGTGACAATTCATACAGAATCCAGAAGAAAGACACAAGGGTCTGGGCTTGGAACAAAGAGAGTTGGTTGTTCCCAACAAGGCAGAGAGCATTTCTGAAACTGAGGGAAGGATGTGTGAGCAAGGGAGTATGTGTGTGTGTGTCCACATGGGCGCGCACGTGTATGTGTGTGTGTGTGGTGAGTATATCTGGGAAGAACCTTCTATGAGGTGCAGGGATTGTTAAAATTGTGAAAGAGTAGTCTAGTCTAGTTACCCATGTCAGCGAATGTGAGAGAGGGGAATAGCTCTTCTTTCAAAAAAATGCAGGTATGGACACACACACACACATACACACACACTCTCTCACACAAACACAAATTTATAGGAACACTATCCAGAATAAATTTTCCAGAAATTAGGGTCAGCTTTGTAGGTATCAAATTTTACATAAGAAACCTCATGACTTTAAGCCTTAAAATGCAGTGCTTCGTAGTCTAAAGCACATACTAAGCCTTCAGTAAGACTGGAGAATAAAGTTCTGTGGTTTTCTCCTCGCTTCGTTCTGATAGTATTTGTTTTCCTTTCATCTCACGTTTTTCAACATCGTCCCCCAATTTAGTAGTCAATGAAGTGTTTCTTAGTGGAATGAGTTTGTTTGACAATCGTGCCCGTTTCCCCAGGCCCTTTATACCCGTTTACCTTTCAATTACATAGATTTGCTACCCAGATTGGATTGATGGACATTAAGTAACATGCTGCTTCTCTAACGGACTTGGGGGGAGCAAAATAATTATTTCTACGCACCAGGAGACAGTCTTCCGGATGTAAAAGTGACACTTGCAGCTGCACAGGCCATGATGGGGTGTGCGGAGATATCTTTATTAAATGCTTGCAAGAGTTCTCTGGAGGGGTCACTTCCCCCGCCCCCACACCAAGCCCCTTTCCTGCTGCACACAGGGGACAGAGGTGGTACCACTGATCAGAAATAAAATTGCTCGATTGTGTCCCTTGATAAACCAGGGGATTGTGATAGGCAATTCTGAGACCTTTTGCAATTCTGAGACCTTTTGCAATTACCCTCTCTCAAAAATAATAATTGGCCGTAGCCCGATTAGATCATTTTGAAAAGAAAATTTATGAATTATAGACTGAGCATCTTCTACGGTCCGCATAAATGAAATATAGATAGAACACCAACAGAATCTGTCCCCTCGGTACTTAATCACACTGCAATATTCCTCTCTAGATCTACAAAATTCGTGCATCATAGTGCAGAAGAAATAGGAGCAGACAGCTCTCTCCTGAGGAGGCGACGCTCTAGTCTTTTTCCCTGAATCATTCCCTTTTGAAAATCCAGACTCCGTACTTTCCTCCCCCTGTGGGTGTTCAGAGCAGACACAGTGAGTGCCAGGCAGGTCCCAAGGCCACGGGCATTAAAACAGAGCTCAGCTGTAGACGCATCTGTTTTTCAAACAGATCTCGGCGCCAGAACATAAACAATAAACATACAAATATTCTTCATACAAACACGGAATTTTAGAGCTCATTGGGCCCACGTCCCTTCATTTCGAGGATGCGTAAACTAAGGCCGGGCAGTGAGACCCGGTTGGTTTAGTCCGCGAGAAACGTCCCCACGCCCTTATGTGCACTTGTGTCAGTTGTGTGAGGACTCCGGCTCCCGGCTGGCCTGGGATCCCCGTGCGGCCTGGCCCTTCTTGTCGCCAGCCGCATCGTGCTTATTCCCTTCCCTAGTCTTCCCTTCTTCCCGAGACAGGAGCATGCCAGTTCCAACCTCAGGCCAACCCCCTTCCCCTGCGTTCTTGGGCCTCCCTAAGATACCCATTTCCCCAACCTCCTCAAGTCTTTCAGCCCGCGGCCTTGCTTGTACCATCATGGGGAAAACGAAAGTTATCAGGAGAGGGTGTGATTCCAAGGTGATTGTTTAACTTCTGGTTCCATTTATTTAAATGCGTCATCATCTGTCTCTGTTCTGGCTCAGAGGACAAAATGTCACCCCTCCTAAGGCTGAACTGAAGACCAGCACTCTGCAGCCCCTTCCTCCTGCCCCTTGGGGGAAAATCTCCCTTGGCTGTCCACTTGCTAATGTTCCATTTCTCTTTCCTGATTCTTTTTTCAACATAAAATTTTCAAAGGTCTTCCCCCTATAAAAAACATCCTTTGACTGATAATGCCCCTCTGTCAGCTGCCATGTTTCTTCCTCTTCCCTTCTCAGCTAAGCTTCTGCCAAGTTTAATTTAAACTCAGTCTGTATGTCCCATTTTCTTCTCTGGCCTTGACCCTGAACACTGCCTTCAGCCCTCCCCGTCTCTTGCGAATACATGTTATTTGGTCACTCGACTTCCCTAATGTATACTTGACTTCCTCTCGGGGATCTCCTTTTTTCCCATGGGGTGGCTTGTCATTTCGGGGTCCTGGACAGCAAGGGATGAGCCTATGTACCAACCTAGAGGAGTTAGTCGCCCTGCCCCCTTTACTGGAACCCCAAGCACAGTGAAAATGGCCCGGAAATTGTGAGCACATGTTCTCTCCGTACCCGAACCTTGACATCCCTCCGTTCACCGGCCCTCCGGACACTGCCTTTTCCCCTGTTTGCAAGCCTTCTTCTGCTCATCAACATGCTGAGCTCCAAACCTTCTTGCAGGAGATTTCCCTTTGGCTTCAATTAGCCTGAATTGATTTCTGTCACACGCCATCAAAGGACCCTGATGGGTCATCCCTCGGAAACTACTCAGGCAGAAGGTCACCAAAGACCTTTTCCTTGTTACATCCGGTGGCTGTTTTTCTGCCTTTAGATTACATCCGCTCCTTCTGCAGCATCTCCTCTGTGTCCCCTTCTCCGTGTCGCTCTGTCACCCAGTCCTTCAGTGTACATAGCCTCTCCTCGATAAAGCATTTGTTCGCTCCGTGTTCATTCTGAACACATTTCTGCAGTTTCCCTTAGGGGACCTGTGGTTCCCTCCCACTCTTTGCTGACTGAATCCCAGCTGCTCCTCCATACTCAGCCCCATCCACCACGTCCTCTGGGAAGCATCTGCAGAGAAACCCCTCCAACCTTAGCTCCCAGACTGATGAGGGGCCTTGTAGGAACCACCACAGCATTTTGAAACCTCTGTCATAGACTTGAGTCCCCTTGCTTGCTTCCCCATTCCTGTGGACATGCTTAATTTAAAAATCTTCATAGCTGCAGCCTTTTGTGCCTACACACACTGATGGAGCATACAGCCTTAGCTCGTTCCCTGAAAGAATGCCTTCCCACCTTGTCTGGGACCTTCCTGTCCCCTTGCCCCTTTCTTTTCTTGCACCTTTAATCTTTGCTCCCAATTGCATCTTCTCTTCAGACTCCCCACTATGCTCACGTCTACCCAACCATCACCAGCACCCACACACTCAGCCCCACACACCCGTGCCCTACCCCCAACCGTGATCATACCCTGAGCTTTGCTCAGCTCTAGGTGCTGCTCTGTCTCTTTCCTTTGATTTGCATCTCCAAGAACAAGCTACTCTAGTGGCCTTACCACCCACAGAGTCACTGTTCCATGGTCACTGCATTTGTGGTTATCACTACCGAAACCTGGTATGTACCAAAGATGGTGGTGGTGGGGTGACCTGTGGAACTGTGGAGAGAACACGGGCTTTGCAACAAAACATTTTAGACATTCCAGCTCTGTGCCCTTGTCCAAATTATTTAACCTCACTGAGCCGTACTTTGCTAACTTTGAAAACAGAAATCTTTGTATGTATCTTAGAGGGTGACCACGATAACTAAAAGACATAAGGTTTGCTCATCATTTAGTAGAATGCTTGGCACAGAGTAGGTGCTCAATACATTCTGCTGTTTACCTACCTTGCCCCTGAGGTACCAGACCTCTCTGCAGCTTTTGTCAACACTGCTCACCCTCTCCTCATTGAAACTTTATCATCTCTTACTCAGGATTCTGGGATCTCATAGCGAGGTGACTTATTTCTCTTGTATATCATTTTCAGTCTCCATTCTGAGCTCCTCTTTCCTGTCTGCCCCTAAATAGATAATCTCTGGTGCTCTGTCTTCACTTCTCTTCTTTCTCTCTGTCCCCCCCCCCCCACAAATGCCATGTTTCTGTCAGAGTGGTTATCACTTTGCATTGTAACTTTTTTGTCTGCCTGTCTTTCTATCCCTTAGATCATGTCATATCTTTTCTTCTTGCTATTCCCAGTCTAGGCCAAAGCCTAGCACATAGTAGATGCTCAGTTCAGATTCATACATTTCACGGTTAGTCTCTATGTCTTCAGCTCATGTATCCCTCCAGAGATTTCTGGAAAAACCCACATTGTTCATTCAGCATCTCAAACTCAGCATGCCCAGAATGAATCATGTTGATTTCTTCTTAATATGGCTTTTCTTTTTCTTTTTCTTTTTTTTGGAGGGGAGGGGTAGAGAGAAGGGTTACTCTTCTTATTAACAATCTTCACATCAATCCAAGTCATAATGGTAGAAACTTCGTTCATTTTTCAGTTCTTTTCCCTTATTAGCATCCCAGAATACACCCAAATTGTGTGTCTCCCATAAATTCCCAACACCTTTGCCACAACTTAAGTCCAAGTCATCTTTCCCTGAGAGTCTTACTCTGACTCCAGGGCTTCTGTCACCTTTCTAACGCTTTCTGTAGTGGCTGCTAGAACTGCTTTGCAACAACAGTAATTAGAACATGTGATTTACCAGCTTGATGCCTTCCACTACAACAAACAGACCACCACTCCCTGCATCTACCTTTGCCATTTCCTCCAGAGCCCACAGCTAGCCTTCCAGCCTCAGTGAGCTGCCCATCCCCAGTAGCTCTCACAGCTGACTCAGACCCCTCACTCTTTCTCATCTTGCCATTGCTCCCTTTCTCTCGGTTTTTCCTACATTGGTTATGGCTCCGTTTTCCCCAGACAGACCCAGCTCCTCACTGTGTTCTCCTTGATGTCTCCTATGCTTCCTCGGGCAGAATTAGCCCTGCATGGGTGCTATCATCCTTGTGACTCATATGTATTATAGCTCAGTGCTTAAATGGTTCTCTATTACCATTTTCATGTTCCTTGAGGACAAGTGCATCATAAACATCTTTGTATTTCTTTGTGCCATGGATACAGTAAGTATATCATTATATTTTGGAGACGTCATGCTGGAAAGGGAGTAGAAAGCTTACTTTTGGGTTAATTTGTGAATAAAACAAATTGGGCTCTTTGGTTAGTTTTCTAACATTTTAAAGAGGGGAGCTGAGAAAACCTTCGGGCAGAGAAACCCTCAAAGGTTCAGTGGGGCAGCTAGGGAGTTATCCTTCCTGGAAGAGCTGGCTGGCATGGAAGGGTCCATCGAGGGTCCCTCTCCTATTGCTGAGAGCTCAGTACCAATAAGTGCCTCGCTTCTGGGGTGACATGCTGGTGGCAGGTGCTGTGAAGTGTGGCGGTGCCTCGGTGGGAATCATCATAGTTTAGAGTGCTGACTTCGTTCTTTTCCCCCCTAGTTTTGTGTTAACATTATGGAGGGAGGTATGGCTTGAATCAGCTTCATTAATAGGATCACTGAAATGGCTGCTGGTATCAAAATGGTGAGAAATGCTTGTTGAATTAGTATAAATTAATCAAAGGCTAATGCTATAATTATGCAGTTCACAAAACATCAATCTTAAATATCCAGTTCATTAAAAAGGATCTATAAAAGGCAATGATGAGAGTTCAAGACAGAGAAACTTTCGCAATGTCTATAAAAAGAATTTGTCTCTTCCCTGTCAGGTACGAGTTTAATGTCTTAGAAGAATTCAAGAGATTCTGTACAAATATTATTGGTATTTTGCACTGTTAGGCATTACCTAGGTTATTCCTCCTATCAAGCTTATTTCCACATTTTATAAAGGGGCAATCTTGTGTCTCTCTTGCTTCTTCCATTGATCCTGGATCTGGTGGCTTCTGGAGAGAAGCAGATGTCCTTTGTTGTATGTGACAGGGGCACTTGGAATCTTAATATACCTTCCTTGCATGTGAATTAGAGAGTTAATTCTGACATTTAGTGTTCATCTTAAGCTTCTTTCTTTGTTACTCTTTTAGTAACAAATATGAAAGGAACCCCAAGTCAACCTCTTTGTGTTGATAGTAATCTTTAAAGCATCCATTCTGGTAGTTCCATGCATCCTCTCCATTGACTGAAGTTAATGTCTCTGGTTTTGGCTTCTCTTCTCTCCAAACCACTTTATTACCTGTTATCAGAACTCTTCAGAGCAGCTCAAAAATAATTCTCCTATATGACTATGAGACCTCATTTGGATTTTTAATAAACAGTCACATTCTAATGAGGTCTTCATAAAACTGACTAAATATGTTTAGAAATCATTAGCTTAAATTACCAGCACAAAAATCTCCTTTGGGAGTCCTGCAGATTTGGTTCTAAGATTTTTGGCAGATGGATTAGTACAACAACACAACAGAGTTTCTGAATCTCCACACGAACGGTGTAAATGGGAATGCCTGGGAAACAGGCGACTGGATAAAAAGCTCGATGTCCCTCAGGTGGGTTCATTAAAGAGGGAAAACAATCACAACACATTCCGGAGCAATTTAAATGCCAGGTGTGCAGCCGTCGGCAGGTGCCAGGGAAACTGACAAGGGTCCCTTCCTGGAACACATGGGCTGAAAGGGGATGCACGGTGGTGACAAGGAAGTCTTAGATAATGACAGGTCCTGGCAGATGTACTGGGGACCCCGCTGGAGGGAAGTGCAGCGCTTGTGTCTTAGGCACCAGGTGCGGCGACAGGGAGGCTTCCCAGCGGCTCCAGCCCTGGCAATTACAGCCGCCTAATGCAGAGCGCTTCAGGGCAAAAATCAGGGGAAAGCGGGTTCCCAGCTCTGACTTAATGAATCAGCAGCAAGTCTGGGTAAACAAACAGGCATCCACCTAGCTCATGTCTAATTCATGAAGGACACACCATGTGCGGTAAACATGTTAAGTAGGTAGTGGTTGCCCTTAAAAACCATGTCATCTTGATTTCTTCAGCGGTTTGTTGTTGCTGTTTTTAAGCATGGAAAATGGGGAGGTAATCTCTAAACAAGTGTGCGGCATTAACAATGGGAAGTGGCGTGGAAAAAGGGTAGTGCATTTTCCCGGAGGGAATGTGACCTCTTGTCAAAACCCCCAAATCACGCCAGGCATTTCAAGGACAGATGCCATTAAATTCATTACTAATTGAAGGCGGACCCATCCATGTTGCTGATGGTAACGAGGTGAGCATTCTTCAGAGCTGACCGCATCCCCACAAACCTGGCAAGGATTTGGAAGGGTCTTTTTCTTTCTTTCTTTCTTTTTTAAAATAAGTTTACCAGACCTAAACTTACTGAGTTTCTTTAAGCCTATGGGCTTTCATTTGTGACTAAACCTGAAACCTAGTCACCCTTACTTCAGCTGCCTACGTTTAGTTGGGATTTCCATGGTTACTTGTCCGAAGGAATAGTTTCCATTACAAGAACCAACCCTGACCACCCTGGATGGGGTGGGTCCTGATGGAAGGAACAGACCACCACTGCGTGGCCTTTATTTTGTATCTTCCCAAAGCCAGGCAATTCAAAATGCAAATTCAAATGTGTACAATTTGAGGTGGTGAATAACTTTTAAGGAGCATGGTCACGGCGGAAATAAGGCACTGTGCCAGCAGTCTCCAGAAATCTCTCTCCTTATCATACACGGGCAGTCAGTAGGTAATTGTGAAATGAATGAAGGACTGAGAATCCAACACACGTGCATTTCAGGGAAAGAAACCCACGTACATAAAAACAGAGACAATTTTAGCTTAGCTCTTTCACGTTACTCTTGCATAGGCTATTTGCTGACGCTAAGTTGGAAGAAATCTTCATTCATTTCACTGGGCAGCTACTGAGTGCCCAGAAGGCAGAGACCAAAAATTTCAGTGACGTTGAACATTCTTTTTTTTCCCCGGAGTCATTACTGCTTTCATAGCAAAAGAATGGGGTGGAAAAGGTAATTATAGACATCACTGTAGGTTTTAGGTTTGTTGGTGGAAAGATAAGGGTGACACTAATACCTGTACTTATGAAGTTCTCTGAATGGGCTGGGAACTTCTCTAACCACCTGATGCATAGAAATTCACTTAATGTTCACAAGCACCCTATGAAGCAGGTGCCACGACATCCCCACAGCACAGGTGAAAGGTGGGTGGCAGAGAGGTTGGGTGGCTCCTTCTCGGCCAGGTATCCGGTGAGCACCTGCCACCCAGTCCCTAAGCCAGCTCCCCTGCTCTGGCTCCCAGCAGAGGGAACTGAAAGAGGAGAAAGAGATTTTTGTACTTTCAGGACATAAAATATTGCTTTGTAAGTTTTTATACTTCATGCATTGGTCTCCTGGTATCTACCCCATTGTCTTAGGACTTTATATCTTTAATCATACAGAAAGTTTTCCATTTTAATAAGGTCAAATGTCCCCATTCTTTTCTTAGCATATTAAATATTTGGTATCTTTGAAACTTTTTTTTAAAAGGTCAGAAGTATTTTCCTTCATATTTTCTTCTAAAAGTTTTAAAGCTTAATTTATAGTTTAAAAGCTTAATTTAAAGCTGTATTTCAGTCTTTATTTGGCATTCATTTTTGGATTTTTAATGATTTTTTTTTTTTGTCTGCACGAATTACCAAACGTCCCAACTCAACTGATTGCGAAGCTCATGCTTTCTCCACGAATGGCCATAGTCAACATCTGGGCTCTTCTCACCTGCTGGTCTATTTCTCTCTGCCCAGTTTATGGGACCCATCATTTTCTATTGTCCTATGTCCTTGTCTGGTTTTGATGTCAAGGTTACACTCGTTTCCCAAAATAAAGTGGGGGAGCAGTCTTGCTTCTTCTCTTCTCAAATAATTTTTTTTTTTTGTAAGATCTGGAGGCTCCATTCCTTGAATATTTAGTAGAATACATCTGTAAATATGTCTGGGACTGGTGCTTTTCCATGGGCCAGTTTTCAACCATAATTCATTTTTTAATTAACATCTATTCAGAATTTCTGTTTCTGTTTGAGTAAGTCTTGGAAAATCATATTTGTTAAGAAACTTACCTAATTTGTGTCAATTTTCCAACTTACTGTTAAGTTTTTCATATTATCTATTATGATAAAAGAATCTTTACCCTCTTCTTAATATTGAGAGCTTTTGGCTTTCTATTTTTTACTTCAGATTGTCAGATGTCTATTTCATGAATCTCTTCACAAAGCCTTTGTGATTCTGTTGACTTTTTATTATTGTTTCTTTGCTATTTATTTGACAATTATCTGCTCTTCTATTCATTATTTCCTGTTTTCTTTAGTTGTATTCTGTTCTTCACATATCTTCTTGAGTTAGATGCTCAGTCTTTCTCCTTTTCTAACAACATTTAAAAACATATATAACCTTTGAGGTACTATTTGATTTGCATCCTATAAGTTTACTCTGATACTTCTTTATTCATGTTTCGAACTATGTTCTGATTTATATCAGGGCATTTTACTTTGACCCAAGGGTTGGTGGAAGTGCTTTTTCACCCAAATCCTCAGTGAAGACTGATCAGCCTCCTTTTCACTTCCCAGGCCTGGTGCCCGGCTGGCTTTCCCCTTTCTACCTCCCTCCACCTCCCCAGACTGTCCTTTCTTTGAGAGTCTATCTTTTACAGGCTTAGGTTTCCTGTGGCAGCCTCATTTCAAATTCCTAATCCTGCACAGGCCTATCTCCTTTCTCAGCTGTAAAACCCAAGATCCAAGATTGCAAAGGTGGAGGACCCCTCCCCCCCCACTGCCTCCAGGACTCACCCTCCCCACCTGCCCAGCTTCTAGAGAACAGCAGGCATGTCTGCTCTCTGTCTGGTCCTCATTCTTTTGGTTTCTAGTATTCTCCTTTTTTGACAGCTAAGCTAAACATTTTTAACATATTTACAGTTACATGTGATTTACACATATAGTACATACAAATATATTAAAACACATATTTATATTTTATCTAGAATTTCTAGATGTTCGTAGGAGGAGGGTTTTCGGATTATTTAGTTTGTTATTTTTGCTAAAATTGTAAGTGTCTCCCATTTCTTAAAGTCTCTCTTCTTGAGTTGCACCTCTAGATACTTCTGAAAATCCTTTTCTGGAAACCACTTTATTGACGTATAATTGATAAACAATTACAACATACAGGGTTTCATGAGTATACCTGGTGAGTCTGGACACATGCGGATGTCCTGATGGCACCACTATAATCAATGTAATAGACATATTCAACCCCTCCCCCAAGTTTCCTGTGTCCCTTTGTTTTTTCATTTTTTTGTAAGAACACTTAACATGAGATATACCCTCCTAACAAATTAAGTGCACAAAACCATATTGTTAACTATTTTCCACCAGCAGATCTCCAGAACTTATTCATCTAGTGTAACTGAAACTTTGTACCCACTCAACATCGACCCCCCATTTCTCCCTCCTCCCAGTCCTTGGCAACCACCACGGTATTCTCTGCTTCTATGAATCTGACTATTTTGGAAAATTCATGTAAGTAGAATCATCTGTGACTGGCTCACTTCACTTAGCAGGACGTCCTCCAGATTCATCCACGTTGTTGTAAATGGCAGGATTTCTTCATTTTTTAAGACTGACTGAGAACCGTAAGAAACAACCCCTGGATGGTGTCTGCCCCCATTTCACTTCTAGGCTAATCTCCAGACTGCCCTTGCTGCTGAGGGCCAATCTCACAAGGTCAACCTTCTCTAAGAATAATGGTTTCTTGAGTGGAGCAGAGCCATGAACCCTACTATAAAATCAAGCCACTGCACCCTGTGTATTTTATCATTTTTGAATTCCACTTTGGAAATAATCCTAACACTTCCGAGGTCATTACTACGTAAGCATTTCCTAGTTAAACAAAACTAGCTCTCATGACCAGTCCCTCCAGGTAAAGTGACACAAGACTTTTTAGGAGCAGAGGGTGACCTCTGTTTTACAGGTTAAGAAACAGAGGACCAGGAAAGGAAAAAGGAAGCCAGGGGAGATGCGGGAATGCCCAGTAACGACAACACCCAGTGCTGCAACCCGGTTTCTGGAGTCAATTTTCCCGAGTTAGGGAACGCAGTCACATGCAGTGCAACGCCCATTGAGTTTTGACACCCAACAACAAGTGTTCGTGCTCAGAGGTGTTTTTGTGTGCTCAATATAGCCAGATAACAACTGCTTTTAAATCTTGAGTGCCTTTTCTGTCTGTTGCTATCGCAACAAATGAAAGCAATTCAGTCTATGTTTACTGATAATTTATAAGCGAGTGCAGCAAGCGAGAGGAGGTGGTGCAGTAGTTCATGATTTCTGGAGCACACATGATACTTCTAAAGCCCCTATTGGCCTTACTTCGTGTTACCAACCGAGCAAGGAACACACAGCCATGTAGGTGGAGAGCCGACTCACCCTTCCCACTTCCACGAGGTTGGTGACCATGATGATGCTTGCGGTGTTTTCATGCCACACCATCCTCCAGAAGTCATAGATGGTCTCTTGCATTGGGCCTGCAACAAAACAGAACATGGGCTTTTTTTTTTTTTTTTTTTTTTTTTTTAAATTTTGCAAGTTTGCAACTGGAAAATTTCTGGGGCTTACAAATAAACTGATGCATAGCCACTGGCAGTCCCCTCACTTTTACGGGTGGATGTGCTTCTCCTTTCTAGTGTGGATGCAAATAGGGACTCTTTCTGAAACAGCACCTATAGAAAATACTGAATTTTTCATTCATGGTTGAATTTTCTCATGTCGTCAAACATATCTGCATTCGAGCTCTTTCTACCCCTCTTAAACTACTGCTGTGAAAGAAAGTTATTTCTCCATCATTTAGCTATTTATCTCCATAATACTCAAGAGTGAAATTTTAAAAAATGGATAGCATTACTCTTCCTGCTAACAACTGGCAGATATCCCAGGGAAATGGTAGATAGAATGAAATGAGCCTCTATAGGAAAAATGGCCTTTTCTTGTTTCTAATATTTTTCTTTTTCTGTGCTATCTGTCAGATTAACCTCCCCCCCTCCACTTTTTTTTTCACCTAACTTCCAAAAGTGAGAGAGAAGTTACACTTTTAAGTAGCTGTACTTCCTGTCCCTGAACATGATCAGCAGCTTGGGCTCAGCTCTTGGGATTGAGCATTCAAAAGCCGTTCTTATGGACTGGGAAGAAAAAAGGGAGAGAGGCATCACAAAATGCTACTTCTATAGGTACTAGGTACAGGAAGTTGGAATACAAAATTTCTTTGAATCCAGATTTGTAAAAATCCCAATATCTACCTTTATGCTCGCGCATATTTGAGAGTGTAAGTGTCACAGTAGACGTCTTTATAA
The DNA here is from genome assembly GCF_020171115.1 of Neogale vison. Classification (NCBI taxonomy): domain Eukaryota; kingdom Metazoa; phylum Chordata; class Mammalia; order Carnivora; family Mustelidae; genus Neogale; species Neogale vison. The sequence continues at coordinate 180,903,156 of NC_058093.1, read as the reverse complement.
GACAAGCAGAAATGGGGCGCCTGGGGGGGCTCAGTTGGTTAGGCAACTGCCTTCAGCTCAGGTCATGATCCCAGACTTCCAGGATCGAGTCCCGCATCGGGCTCCCAGCCCCTTGGGGAGTTTGCTTCTCCCTCTGACCTTCTCCTCTCTCACGGTCTCTCTCACTCATTCTCTCTCAAATAAGTAAATAAAATTAAAAAAAAAAAGACAAGCAGAAATGCAAGGAAATGAGAGGCGTATAACTTCAAAGGTACGAGAGTCCCATGGTACGTATGGAATCACACGACTGTTCAGGTACATGCCGGGACCAGGACCCAATAGTACCGTAGGATCTTGGCATTGCAGATGACTGGATTTGAAGCTCCGATATCTGGGTTTGAGATGTGCCTCTGCCTCTTAACTGGCTGTGTGATTTTGGGCAAGGCGGCCACTGTGAGCTTCAGTGTCACCATCTTTCTTTATCTACACACTGATCTCAATAACGTTTCTCAGGGTTATCTGAGGATCCCCGGAGTTAACGCATACTCAGGCGTTTTGTAAACAGTCGAACATTAGAACAAACACAAGGTGTGTTGAAAGATATTTATGAAAGGTCTCTCCTCAGCTAAGGTTTGGATGCTGAGCAATGGTGGCACACCCAGGGGCCCCCTTCAGTCACCTTCCGTTCCTCTTGACCAATTATCAGCTGGTTCTTGTGTAATTCTTCTTTTCCTGCTTTACCATCAGAACCTCCTTCCCTTCTGTCCACAATGGAAGCTTCTAGTGTTCCTCCTTGCTTCTCTGACCCAACTCTCACCTTTCCCAAGAAAACGGACTCCACCTCCTGATCTCTCTGCAGCTCGTCCCTTTACAGGACGCTGCACACCACCTCTCATAAAGCTGGGTCTGCCACTTCAGCCCATGTCCCTTGGCGTGTTCATGCCATTCTCCTGATGTATGGGCTGAAGATCTCAATGACTTCAATCGAAGGTTACAGAGGAGACAGGTAAACATTGGATCTTCTCCATCACTGCCTTTCTAGCTTGTAGATAGGAACATTCACTGTGTACTGAACAGCCTGTCACTTATTCACAAGAAAAAAAAAATGCCCCGAGTCTATCTTTGTGTAAACAGATAGTCTTCCCAGCATAACCCCCAAACAAAGGGGTGGCCCAGACACTTTCTCCTTTCTTCACTAGATCCACAGACCTGTGCCACCTACTTTGAAAGTTCCAGAAACAGTTCCGATGACAATGGCTATAGGAGATGAATTAGATACTCCAGGATCATGGAAGGCGTGTGCCTGAGGAAGAGAAGATACTTCTCCCTTCAGTGCCTGGCAGGAGTCACCCCAGAGACATTCCAGGCTCCAGGCAAGTTCCCACCAGCAGCTCACTTACACTTTCTGAATTTTAGACTCCCTTGTGTTTACTTCATTTCAGTTTTCCCTAGAGGGAAACACAGCTGTTACAGTTTACTACGCTTTCTGTGGCACCTTATAGACTACCTGGGACATGGCAGGAGCTCAATGAATAAATGAATTAGTCTGTATGCCTACTTATAAACTGTATTATTTACTATTAAAATATGTCTAAGTATTAAATAATATTAATATATCATATTTGTATAAATCCCCTCCTCAGTGGATGTTTTGGAGATTATCAGTAGAAGCTGGAAAGCACGTTGGTTTTACTACTTGCCAATTCATTGAAGGGGGGACATCTTTTGCAAGGGTCTCTTCAGAATGACAGAGACCATAATGCAGGCCTCAGAGCGCTACGACAGAACTGCTTTCAACCATTAAGTGAGTTACTCCTCTGTTTCCTGGACTTGAGGCTTTGTATCTCAGCTCAGCTTATTTCCCTAGGTAACCAGAATGCCACCCTGGCCTCCAGTAACTGTTCTCTACAGAGGGTCATGGTTCTCAACTCTGGTTGCATATTACAATTATTGTGTAGCTTTTTAAAAAGTTCTGAGATCCCCTTGTTCCACCCACATTGCTGCAAATGGCAAGATAGCATTCTTTTTGATGGCTGAGTAATATTCCATTGTGTATGTGCACCACATCTTCTTTAGCCACTCGTCTGTCAATGGATATCTGGGCTCTTTCCATAGTTTGGCTATTGTGGGCATTGCTGCTATAAACATTGAGGTGCAGGTGTCCCTTTGAATCACTATTTTTTTTAAAAGATTTTATCCATTTATTTGACAGAAAGATAGAGAGAACACAAGTAGGCAGAGCAACAGGCAGAGAGAGAGGGAGAACCCCTGATATGGGGGTTGATCCCAGGACCCTGAGATCATGACCTGAGTCAAAGGCAGCCACTTAACTGACTGAGCCACCCAGAGGCCCCTGAATCACTATGTTTGTATCCTTTGGGTAAATACCTAGTAGTGCAATTGCTGGACTGTATCAATATTTTTAACTCTTTTCCAGAGTGGCTGTACAAGCTTGCATATTCTAAGTGAAATAAGTAAGTCAGAGAAAGACAAACACCATCTGATTTCACTTGTATGTGGAAATTAAGAAACAAAACAGAGGATCATAGGAGAAGGGAGGGAAAGATAAAATAAGATTAAATCAGAGAGGGGGACAAACCGAAGAGACTCTTAACTCTAGGAAACAAGCTGAGGTTGCCGGAGGGGAGGTGGGTGGTGGGATGGGGTAACTGGGTGATGGACATTAAGGAGGGCACGTGATGTAATGAGCTCTGGGTATGATATGAGATTGACGAATCACAGGCCTGTACCTCTGAAACTAATAATACACTAATGTTACTTAATTGAAGTTAAATAAAATAAAATAAAATAAAAATTCTGAGATCCTAACCCAAAAGACTGCTTTATTGGGCTGGAGAGGTGAGGTCTGGGTGTGTCTGCACATCAGACCCCCACACCCACAGCACCAGGAACGTCTGGCTCCATCTTCCATCCTCTCAGGAGGTCTCATATGCAGATGCAACACAGAAAACCCAAGATTTGTTTGTTTTGAATCTACTGACTAGTCTAACTTTATTTAACAGCAATTTGAATCCAGGAATCCCATTTCTTTCTGACTTAGAAGGAACTTCATGCATCGAATGGCGAGGAGCACGGCTACATCAGCTGGCCAAGGAGCTGAGGCAGTTAAGATGACAGAGCTGTTTTTGCTGTAGTTTTTAATGTTTACCTAACAACATATGGGTTATCTTGAAAACAGAGGGCATTTATAAGCATCAGGGGTTCACTTGGTTGATGATATAAATGGCAGTCTTGATAATTTTGTCTGCTGACGTAAAAAAAAAAAGATTGGAATAGACTAAAAAAACAATTAAAACAGAAAAGTTAGACAAAAAAAGAAAAGACTGGGATAGAAAAATGAATTGGGTCATTGTTCTTTTCAATGCTAAAATTAGTACAGTTATCCAGAAGAACTAAAACAACTTGGGTTAAGATCTGAAAATGAATTTGAATGCAAAGATTATTCTAAGCTGATCCCAGGAGGGAAAAAAAAGAAAAAAACCACCATCCAAGGCGAGGATCCTGAGTCCCCATCTCCCCTGGTGTGGATTTGCTGTGGTCTTCCTTGTCTCTTCTGCCCTTCCCACCCGCCCCCCACCGCCCCCTGTGCGGGGTACTGTGCCTCCATATTTGAAAGTAGCCCTTGCTGACACACCGTGTGACTTTCTCCCTGACCTGGTCACAGTAACAGTTCACCGAAAAAACTGCCCAGGGGCAGGCTCTAGAGAGTCTTGTCTTCTGGGCTAATGATGTAAGATATTTTCAACAATGCTTATTCAAATTTTGTTTGAAAAAGAAAAAGGAAGGCACCCCAATTTAAGGTTTTTAGGGCCAACATTGGTCAATCCTGTTTTTCTTTTCTCTTTGAAATTAGTCAAATTATACTGAATAACATATTTCAAATCATTTCCTGAGGCATGAATACATTAGGACTCAGAAACCTCGGTCTTAAAAAATGAAACAAGGGTGCCAGAGGCCAGGGCAGGGTAGACTTTGTGGATCCCGATGGCCACTCCCTTTGATTTTGGCAGTTTCTGGTGGAATCTGAGAGACCCTGGCTACTCGAAGCCTATAGACACATGCCTGGGACGCAAGGCCATTACCCCTGGCACCCACGCCCTCACAGGGCTGAGATTTGGGGAGTTCAGTGTTCCTCTGCCTCTGATGTCAGTCTCCCAAAAGCTGGTGTCGCAAACGCCATTACCGTGAGTAACAGGTCACTGGGGATTGCTCCCAGGCTGGACAAACAACTCCCAAGGCAAGGAATCTATAACAGCAGACAATGGACTCTGAAAAACCTCCCTTGCTCCAGGGACCAACGGCAGTGACCCACAGCCACAGTGGCCCAAAGCCATAATGACCCAAAGCCGTGGTGCCCCATAGCCCTGCTGTCTGATTTCTGCAGTTTGTGGCTGGGTGGGAGCTGGAGGCTGCTTTGGCTGTGCCTTACAGATATTCCTGCAATAGGCAAGAAGGTTATTCTCAGCAGTCATCCCCTTGCGAGACTAAAGTATTTAAAATGTAAGGTCTTGAAATTTCAGTATCAGACCAATAATACATTCCATTTCCCTCACAATAGCTGGCTTACACGGACCTCTGCTGAGAAGAAAATGTGTGCAGGGGCCATTCTGACCACCACGAAGCCTGGAAGGAACAGCAACAACAGGAAAGGTCAGGGAGGACCAGAGCGAATGGGGAAAAAAAAAAAAAAAGGCAATGAAAAGCATAAGTGAAAGCCATTCAAGGATGGGCTCTATTGTGTTCAGATGAGTTCTCTAGTTCATGGGAAGTGAGAGATATTTGAAATCATCATTTCAAATCTTGATAGAAGACTTGTATCTCTTCTTTTCACATTCTCATTTCTATATGGTGTGTTCTCTGTGTTAACTAGAGCCGCTGAGAGGTCAAGGTCCTTAAGCTCCCAGTGGCATATTAGTTTTTTGAAGGGAAGAAAGGTAGTACACATTCAAATCGCTATCCATTGTAAATAGAAAAACGTCTGACTTCTTTGGGGGACTGTCTATATTGCCTAGGTCCCGTATGAAGTATGTTATATATCTTATCTTATTCAGCTAAATAATTGCAATCCTATATAATGAGCACTATGGTTCTCCCACATTTTACTGAGAGGACAGGAGGCTGAGGAAGTCTGGCACATCATCGGAAGGCACACGGCTAGTGGATTGTAGAGCTGACCTTTGAGGTCTACCCCACCGTTTGACGCTGCCTCCATGCCAATGTCAAAAGCAACTCAGAAGGGTTCTAGCTGACAGGAGTGTGTGTGTGTGTGTGTGTGTGTGTGTGTACGCGCGCGCGTGCGCCCAGTCATCTTAACCTGGCAAGAAGATAACAGAAGAAAACCCATGTCAACTACCTGAGACTACCTCCTTAAACATGTTTTTCTTTTTCTTTCTTTCTTTCTTTCTTTCTTTCTTTCTTTCTTTCTTTCTTTCTTTCTTTCTTTCTTTCTCTCCTTTCTTTCTTTCTTTCTTTTTTTTAAATCAGGTTGACTCCTGCCTTGAAACCTCCCATGGGGCCAATCAAATCCAACTGCTTGAAAAGTATGGCCAGCCCCAGCCCTCTTTCTCCACCACCCAACCTCTCCTGCGTCCTGAGCTGCCCCGACTCTGGAGCACTTCCAGAGTAGAAGCCCTCCTCCAGCTGCTATCAGCCTCTTCCTAAGCAGATGTCCATTCCAGCCTGCAAGTCCTGCTATCTCAGCTTGGCCCAGTGAAGATGACCTTGTCAGGCAGGTGCTCCAAGACCGGAGCCATGGCTCCCTGTTTCTTTATTTACCATCAGCGGTGATGATGGTGTGTTTTTAATGAACCTATTCCTTGGTGGTCCATGAGTGTGGACCTACCCATTCAGGTCACAGTTTCTCTGTGCCCAGTGGTTCTATACCTAGCTTGCTTCCCTCATTCATACCCACTTGCTGGGCCCTGGTGGGGATCTGAGTGTGAATTCCGCATCTAAGGTGAGCATTCGGCTTGCTCTGTATCAGACGCTCCTCAAGGTGTGGAAGGGATGCCAAGGTGAGTGACAGAAACACGTCCCTACTTTCAAGAGGCTTGCACCTTATATAAGGAATATATCACACTCTCACTTAAAGGGCAGTAAGGTAAGTGTCCTAAGATACTTGAACTTCAAACTGAGCTATGTATGCCTCTGGAGACGCATGGAGATTCTCCATGGGGCACAGGATTAATTTTTAAAAGGATTCATTTCTAGATATTTAATTCTACGTGGATGTTACCAAACTGATCTCCCTGAGAAGGAGCCACCATGCACAGCGGTCTTTCTCGCACTTAACCAAACCTTCCCCCATCTCAAATACTACAGTGGGGCCCTGCTCAGGTATACAACCTACAAGTCTGAAACAAAGCAATTGATTGAAAACACATGGCTTTGTGCTTTCCTTATCTGAAACAAAGTTCTGTTATGAAAAATCTGATGTTAGAAATGGGGTACATCTATTTTAAATAATGGGAAAATTTTATTTCTTAAATAATGCCATTCAAACCTGTACTTGATCATATTAGAGACTGGGGTATTTTGGTTCATGTTAGGATGCTCTGAATCAGAATACTTAAAGCAGTGGAGGCTAGTAAGTTTTACTCTTTTTTGGGTGGGTAGAAGGGGAGAGGGAGAGAGAGAATCTTAAGCAGGCTCCACGCTGAGCTCCGAGCCCGACGTGGGGCCCGATCTTACAACCCTGAGACCATGACTGCAGCTGAAATCGAGAGTCAGACCCTTTACCGACTGACCCACCCAGGTATCCCTGCCTATTCTTTCAAATGAAAGTGGAACTTTTTGCTGGTCCACCAAATTTTTCTGGATGAAACCCATGGCTCAAAGTTTTACGTGTTTCCTTTCAGGTTAGATATGCTGTAATCCATCAATTAGTGAAAATATATTTATCACATATCATAAAATATTTATTCTAATTATATAAATCCTCATTTTATCTTGGCAAATATTTAATATTATCGATCTCCTTTTCATAAGTGGGCCCAGTGGGCTGGGAAGCGGAGTCTAGCTACCCAAAGGCTGAGTGCAGAGGGAGTCGCAGAGCCCTCCTGTGGGATTCGGATGGATGCGTGTCTGCAGTGGAGGGACCTGTTTTATTTATTGACCCCAAACTCCAAGAAACAGGAATTTGCTGAATATGAAGGTTAAAAAAGGGTAAATAAAGTGATGAGACTCTATATCAATTAATAGAGGGGAAATTTTTGAATATTTTACTCTAGACATATGTTCAAATATTCCAAGGATGGCTCCCTGGGCATGCAGGTGGCTGGCAGAGACCAGCAGTGGAAATGCCCAGGCAGCGCGGCAACGGCTGGGATCCCGAGGTACTGGCAGCGTGGCTCTAGATGGAGCAGCACACGGAAGATGGGGGTGCGAAGGTCAGAGCAGTGGTGGGCAGGGTGACAGCCCTCCGGGTAGCCTTGACCGGCTGGTATACTCAAGGTCACCCAGTGCAGAGACGAGGCTCACATTTGAATCAGACGGGGGAGACTGAGGCTACCCTTAGAGGGGGTTTTGGATGAAACTGAGCCGGACTCTTGCTGTCCCTAGTGCAAAGGAGCCCAGCGAGGCCCTGGGCTGGAAGGGGGACCTGGGAAGGGGGATGACAAAGAGAGTGAACAATTACATGAGGCACAGGGATGAGCCCCTTGGGCTAGGTGTGATTTCTGTCGACTGTCTCATCTGTTCACCACCTCAAGTGTGTAAATTTCCATTTTAAGATGAGAAACAGGTTTGGGAGAATAAATGCCCTTGAAACTGAAATGACAACCCAGGGCAATCCAGCTGCACTTTCTAGATTTCAGAATGACCTCCGCAGACTGGGTGAGGGTGAGGCTTGTTAGTGAACGTCAGTCCTCCAACTGAGACGGGACTGGCCCCAGATGTGGGAAGAGGGGCTATACTCGGTGTGTGGTACACTGAACGGTGGAAGTACAGACGGAAGGGGCGGGGACCCTACGGGCAAAGTAGCTGCAGGAGTCCTTGCCCTGGGCACTGGCCTGGCTTGGGCTTGGTCAAGTCCTTCAGCATCCAGTTCACTCCATTAGCACTGAAGACCACTGAAGGTGGAATTCAGATACGGAAAAAGATGAGCCTAGGATTTATGCATTTATTTTAAAGCTCTTGCTCATAAATAAAAGGGTCCTAAATTTTTGATCCATTATTGTTATTGTTACTGCTGGCAATAATCTAGAATAAGTATCATGAAGTCAGTCATTCAACATTCAGAGCGTTAGATGTCCCTTCAGTGGTTTCTGAGTAAGTTTTTATTACAAAACTTTATGTGATTTCTCAATATGATAGTTCCATAACACGTCTATAATTTTACATTTAGTAGCTTTTCATTTGTGCGGTAGTGAAATGTAAAAGGTAAAATATGCCACCACGTTTCACGGACTGAATCTGCCTCGTGTGTCACAAAAGCGATAATGGTGACACAGAAAACACTCGGCTTCTGCATTAATAAACCTTAACAACACTTATTTGATAGGTGCATTTGCTCTTCCCTGAGGCTACTTATGTTAAAGCATGGAATTTTTATGAATAATTTTTGGTATCAGCTGCAGAAAGTGGAAACCGAAGTTGAGATGGCTGGGTGCACGAGATGTGATTTGCTCATTTTCCTGAATTGCTAAGAATATCCTTCCCCTCACCCCCCAGAAATTACCATTTAAAAGAAACAATATAAATCAGCTAAGGAATTAGGAGCAAATGCTGAGGATTGTTCTATGATGGGGAAAACATGAGAATATTTAACTTAAATTCAGAAATATAACTAGTAGCATGTTAAAATAGGGTTTCTAAGGATAGATCTTACATGAAGCACCCTCCCTGTCCAGAATTACAGGGTTCGGAATGTTCACCAGTCTACTGGAATTTTCATTTAGTGACAATAGAAGAGAAAATAGGCGTTGGAGCTATAATAAAATAGACCTTTTAAGAAGTAGTGTCAAAAGTGATGACTTAAATAAGGACATTAAATAGTGTTTTCAGCTAATAATTTCAGTGGTTCGCACACAAAGATAAACCCTTTCTTACTCTGGAGTAGGCTTTCCCACTGTGAGTCTTTTCCCTTTGCCTGGCCCACTCATGGGAGCAGCTACTTGCCAATTACCCCGTCTGTTCTAAATTGGCTCACAGGTGTGCGTTCTTCTTATAACTGAAAACCAGGCATACACTTCCTGCCATTCCTATTAGTAACATTTCCCCTCAAACACATAATCCACATGTTGATGTTTACACTTGACTCATACCCTTCCCTAAAATTGTCCTTTCAGACCGAAATGAGAGAGTGTGCCAACGTCGACTGTGCAAATATTTGTGGCTTTCCCTAGATGATCAGTTACATGGAATGTTGGTTTCCAGGTACATTACTAGAACATATGCAATCCTGATTGGACACCAAAAGGTCATGTCAGATTTAATTAAGAGAAAATTGGTACAAACCAAACACTAATAGACAAGCTGCATGCAGATTCTCAAAAAGCCCAGGAAGCCTCTGTCTGTGGATTGAGTCATAACCCTTCAGACATTGTCTCTGTTTTGGTTAATAATGTGCCTTTTGTCTTATTCATTTATTCGATTAAAATAGTTATAAAATATTAAAAAAAAACCCTCTAAAGAATAATATACTAGATACTCTTGGCTATGTCTTAATAAAGACACATTTAATCAATACCCATTTTCTGCCTAAGAAATATAAGGCACTTGGTATTTTAAAATTCTAGTTTCTCCCTTCCCATTTTTCACATTCATATTGTTTAGTACTTTAGTTCCAATGTGAGTTCATTCTACCTCGATTAGTCATTATTGTAATTCCTTTCTTTTCTGTTGTAAATTTTTATATACCCTCACCGTTTTTACTGTGGTTTTCCTTAGTTCATCTTTGTTAGGATAAACTTCCTGCCTTTCCACACACCATTCTTAAATATGTCTCCAGTCACAGCAAAAATAGATGAAGAAGCACATTTTTAAAAAAAGTAAACTGGGAAAAAAATAAAAAATAAAAAAGTAAACTGGAAACAAAATGAGTCAAGTATTCTGAATATATTCTTCCTTTCCCCTACCAGGAATTTAAAGACCTTTAAACATGGAAATAAATGAAAATAGTGGCTTTGAGAACAAAGTTTGTCCTAATATTTTTAGATGTTTTCTTTTTCCTTAAACAAAAGCTACATGTGTTAAAATTAACTAAAATAAAGCACTTAAAAATAAAAATCTGTAAGATCACCCTTAGGAGTCTTTAAATAAATGATTTCTGACACACAAACACATACATACCGTTAACCATTTAGATACATTAATGTAGTGATAAAATCCCAAATAAAGATGAAAAAATAAAGTCATTCAAAAAATAACTATGATGGCTTCCATACCACATATGACGTATGATGGCCTAAATTACAATTGTGGGTTTTGTTAAAAAGAAGAACACCAACATATTTTTATCTATGAAAATGTTGGCACCAAACTCAAAACTAAAAAGTTTTTGGAAGTGATATAAATGTTCTGTTAAGAAAATTTAGAAAAAAATCTTTCTATGTGTCATACGAAGTAGAATAAGGTCATCTGATTGTGTTGCCAGGAAATTTGTTTTGGAAACTTGTTAATAAACTATTGGTGAAAAACTTTAATATCCTGTTGTTTTCCCCTGTGTGAGCGTGAGGCTTTGGGCGTGGGTCAGGGTAGGTGTCACCTTCACTCAAAACCATAGGCGCGATTACTCACCAGTGAAGTGTCTACATTTTCTTGCCTGCATGTAAATATCTCACTGGGTATCTCCATATTTTTTAAAGAACACAACCATGATACTGTTATATGATTTTAAAAAGTACTATTGTTCTTTTTACTCTAAACTCTTTATGCACAGATGAACTATTGACCCTGAGGTCCTCTTCCTCAACTGACACACAACGCTTGGGAGACATGTGCATTTCCTGGGACTCTGCTGTGTGAGATGGATCTCAGAAGTGGTCTGCAGGAATTCCTTTTGGTTCAGCTCCACACTGTCTACAATCTCTTTGGTGAAGATTGAAACTGACCACTTGTAGGCATCTGATCAACCTCTAGCCAAGCAGAAGACGGGGCCTGCCTAACTAGCACCTCCCTACCCAACACAGACAGGTTGAAGAAGGAGCCCAAGAGTACACATCTTTCCTTTTATTCCCCCCACTGCTCGTCTGTCATTATTATTCTCTTTTCCACAAGATCATTTCTCAGCCCCATTTGTTATTTCTCAGCCTTCCAAAGCTCCTCTCTAAACTATCCTTGTGTATTCTTATCTCAGAAATTGGTTTGGATAAACCCTGTTGCAAAAAAAACGTGTCTGGCCTTTGGAATTAGCGGTTTTCCCTTCCATGTGATCTGTGACTCTATGTGTGCTTCAGGGAAGCCTTCAGAACACCAAGACTGGTGTGCTTTGCTGCTATCAGAGAGGCTCAATTTCTACAAGACTTCAAAAGCAGAGGGAAAATACGTTTCTCCAAGCTTATGATATAGTTTATTGTCTTTCCAACTCATGTCTGTCCTTCATTTTTTCTCTTTTTATAATTTTTTTAAAAGATTTTATTTATTTATCTGACAGAGAGAGTACAAGTAGGCAGAGAGAGAGGGGGAAGCAGGCTCCCTGCTGAGCAGAGAGCCCAATGCGGGGCTCAATCCCAGGACCCTGAGATCATGACCTGAGTTGAAGGCAGAGGCTTAACCTACTGAGCCACCCAGGCACCCCTGTCCTTTGTTTCAAAATGATGATAATCTTTGCACTTTGAGGAGGATGCAGGACACTGGTGAAAAAGTAAGTGGTTCCCTTTGATATATCCCTCTGGAAGGAAGCATGAACCGGTGAAGAATTATTAATTTTTATGAAAACTGTATGGGTATACACTATACCAGCATTAAAGTCCGAACTGCCTATGTGTCACTGAAAATGTGTCTTTTGGAATCCACATGATGATAATGATAAGAATTGCAGCTAATATTTATTGAGCAGTTGCTAGCAGATCTGGTATCTGAGCACTAACAGTCTAACTCTGGAATCCGCTCTCGTTAGCCTCTCTTCTCTATTGCCGCTTGGAGGGGAAGAAAGTCTCATCTTAGTTACTGACTAAAAATAATGTTTGTATGTGGGAGGAATTTGTGGACCTCAGTTTCAAAGATTTGATCATGGCCCTGTGAATAAAACCAACGGGGTGATCTTTAGCATGACTTGTACTTAGAACTGAAATGTTTCAAAGCATTTCTCGAAACCCCATCTACCTAAATGAACCATTATTTGGATTTTGCTCTTTGTGGCCTATATTCCGCTCTCCTCTAGAATCAGGCCTTCCTGGCAGTTACGTAAACATTTTCAGTGTGCAGTGGTACCACTGTGAATGGGAAGGCAAAGGCTGCTATTTTTCATGATGTGGAGAGTGGAAGGATAAAGGCAGACAAATCAGATTTGAGGGACAGGGGTAAAGATCAGGCCTCCAAAGAGAAACCCTTATACAGGAAAGAATGAAAGGGTTGATAGGCAGCGTGTGGCAATAATTTGCTCCCCTCCGCAGAGACCTTTGGTCCTTGATCCCTGGGAGGGGTTGTATGGCAATATTGCTTGAAGAGCTGGGAAGAGGCGCACGAAAAAGTGTTTGGAGCCTCAGAAGGGAGCCACATGACAGATGTTCACACCACAAGAGCCTCTTGCTGGCTGAGTCACCGAGCATTCATCAGGCCTGTCTCTAAAGAGAACCCTCATAAACTCATCTTGAATACTTGTTCATGCTGTAAAGAGGGGACCAGAAGAGAAGGCAATCAAGGAGAAAAAAAGAAGAATGGTGGCTTTCAGAATGGAGGGGTTTGGTGACCCAAAGGACCTGGCTGCCTTCTGTCAGGGAGAAATAAAGCAAAGGGAAAAACCTACATTCACATGCTTCAGGGGCCACTGCCGGAGAAATAAAAGCTTTCATTAGTCTCTGTATTCTTTAATTAAGCCTTTCTCGGTATACAAGTGGGGTCTGCTTTTATTTAAGAAAAAAGAGAATAAATCTAATAAATGAATAAAATACAAATAAGTTGATTCCCTAGGTATCACGCAGTGTAGGCAATCTCGAATTTTCAATGGCAGCATGGGGCACTGCGAGAGAAAATTTCCAGAAGCATCCTCTTGAGTGAGAAGGCAAGGCACAAAAGTAACTTGCAATGGCCAGAAAGGTCCCAAACTGTCTGCTGCGAACTTGTTCAAAACTGTGTCGGTGTGTGATCAAGGAATCTGATCACCAGAGTCCGGAAAATAGCAGCAGTTCTGCACTGGGTCTCATTTTTCCACCTACTGTGGAGTACGGGCGAGGGAGAGAAATAGCCTACGGCAGTTCCCAGACCTGGTCTTATGGCAAAACCACAACTTAGTGCTGGCTGCTTACACATACACCAGCACTATGTAGTTCCCAAGGTCAGCACTGTATTTCCAACCCCGTCTGAGCCAGACACTTGGTACGTTCACAGAAATATTTGTTCCATTTTGGGTGAATTGGGCCTGAGAGCAGTGTCTTTGCTTTGAAAGGGCCCATGATGCTGCAGGCCCCAGAAGCCAGCACCGGGGCCTGAGGCCCTGGATCCTCAGCTACAGCTCTATCCTTCCAAAGGGCTGAACCTGGAAGAAAGACATGACCTTGATTGGACAGAAGGCCTCTCGGGAGACTGGAAACGCATTCAGTTTCTCCAAAGTTGAACACTGCCTGCCATCTTTGAAAATATTCATGAATGATAATCGGTACAGTTTGCAAACACTTTTGTATCTACACCTCACTTGAACTTATAGGGATGAAAGTCACTTGAAGCAATTTGTGCTTTAAGATCCAACTGTCTCAGTGGCAAAACAGGGGAGCTGGACTTCAAGACTTTAAGAGTTTCTACCAGCTTGAAAAGATTCTAGAATGTTCAACTTCAAATGAAGAACACTGGTCAATTATTCTTATACATTCAAAAAGCATGCATGACAGCAGCATTGTCTGTCTTCCAATTATTCTGTGTTGGTTTAAGTTCTGTTACTCAAGGGACATGTTTCCATCGTGGCATCTATAACAATATGGGTGGATGCCACCTACTGCGGTCTATTTTTGGTTTTATCTTTTAATTTGCAACCTGTCTTTAAACGTTCTCACTACTAATGAGCAGGTTTATTAAGAGCATAGGGTGAGAAATGTTTGTGATCTGACCTTTTGGCTAATTGGCCAGTCTCTGTTGAAATTAATCTGGTGAAGAGAAATTATGGTTTCAAAGGCAGTTTATGGGAAAGCTGTTAGTTGCAATTGTTTATTCTTCTTGGGAAAACTGTGCAGGAATAGTAACATGTAGTGGGTCCACCATGGAGAGTTTGGCCCGGGCATACGGAAGGCAGACCTCACAAAAGGTCACTGTTTGCTGGGTATCAAAGCCTCCTTATTTAAGTTTGAAAACTAGAGACTACTCTACTCCACTTTACTAGACAATACTTTTAAATTAACCTCAAAGATAACACTTCCAGTTGACAACCCATTGGAAATATGGCGGCCACTTAGCTGGGAGGAACAATGGCAGCCAGTGAACTTGTACACACTGGTAGTTAGAGGAATACAAACAAAAGTTGTTTACTGAAGACTTAGCTCTTGATTAAAACTTTTCTCTTTCAATTCTACTGAGAAATAATTTCAAGGTTTCATCTCCATCTGGAGGCCAGAATGCAGGAGACAGAAGCTTCTTCATGAATGTGTAGAACTTGCATCGACACTGACAAGTCTCTGCTCCAAGTGTGACTGGCTGAGGAGGGTTAAGTGTACCTATTCTAAGCACCATTACTCACTGCTTCAGGGGCTAGCGGGGAGAATTTGGAGCTAGGAAAATATAAACCACATTTATCTTTCTGAACAATCTTTAAGAAAAATAGTGCTAACACATGGAGTATGTGGAAGACGTGGAGAAGAAGACCAGACCAACAGCAAACAGAAGGAAGCCACGATAGAAAAGCTTCAATCGCAGTGCTGTCGTGGATGACTGGGAGGTGTTTCTGCTAGAAATCATCACTCCCCACATTTTTGTTATTTTCATGTTCAAAGTTTGTGCCTGGCTCAAGGTTGCTGGAGGACATTTATTTCCAGGCTTCTCTTTTTTTTCTTTTTCAAATTATCAATAAATAATAATGATGGACAAATAAAACTGATTCTATCCAGTGTATATGGGAGGGGGATAGGCACAGGTCAGGACAGAGATTATCTCCAAAAACAGTGCCTGGATTGTTGGAAGAGAAAGTGTTCATAAGAATAGGAGCTGATCACCTGGAACTAAGAACAGAGGCAGTCATAGACGTTGGAGATCAAGATCCCCAAATCCAGCCAGGTGAGTAGATGCTGTCAACAGGAGATAGCCTTTTTGCCTGGTTGGAATGTCCTACTGCCTAACTGGGGTCTGGCACACAGTGACTCCCAATTCACTCATTTATTCATTCCTTCCCTCACGCACTCATTTTTGTATTCTCACCAGGCAACTGCTTCTCTGCCAGCTCTCCCCCAGGCAGTGGGTATGTACCTGTTGAATTAATATATGATCTCTGTGGCCCTTCCTCTAATACCAGGACAGGAAGCAACATTCTGCCTGCATCTTCCTCTTTGTTCCTCCTTTTTTTCTTTTTTTTGGCATCTTCCTCTTTCACTGGCCTGCAATGCAGAATGTCCTTGCTAGGTGAAGGGCGGTTCTGCCTGACGGACAGTGATATTTCTAATGGTAAACAGCTGGTAACTGGTTTTCTCTATCAGTCCCAGTGTGACTGGCATCCGGAAACATGACACTGAGCATCAGAGTTTCTGCGAACAAAAGATGTGCTAGCTTCAGATTGTTAAGACCCACGCATTTTACTCTTCTTGAGGATAGGTGGCTTGATACCCTTTCATCGTTTATTTTTTTGGGGGGGACTGTGCTAATTTGACAGGTCTGGCTATGCCCCTGGAAATCTGACCTCAGCCTTCATTTTGCTGCCATATAGAGTCTCTTCCTGTCACAGTCAGTGTTCGCCCCCTGGACTAGCAACTCTCCAAACAGGGTGCCCAGAGGCCCGCTGGGGACAAGGGAAACTCTGGAATCTTAGTGTCACATTTCAGGACATCCAAGGCAATTTTAATTAAGAGGTATTTCCAGAAATGACTGTATCATAGAATTTTTTTTTTTTGATAAAGATCATTAACTTGGAAGGAAGGGATTAGATTTTGGGGAGAGAGTTTCAGTGCAGGAGAAAGACTGTAAGCCCTGAGCCTCTTATCCAGGGTGAGAATCACACGATGATCACGCAGCACTCGGCAGGGAAAGGAGTAAAAGTGTCTGGAAATTTTGTGGGTGCACTGCTGGCCCTCAACTACACGTCAGTTCTGTTTTCAACCCTACTGCTCCCCAAGAGCTTCTTCTTTCCTCTATTTATGTAACAGGACGAGTAATAGTCAAATTCATCGGAGGACAGAAAATTAGTTATACCAGAAAGTCTAGCACTTAATAGGCACTTCATATTTATTGAATCAATGGACAAATAAAAATTCTGACTTTCAAAAAGAGGTGTATTTTATCAAGCAAAACTATGAATATAGAAAGAAAATATATTTATCACTTTTTATTACATGAGAAGGAACATACTTGAAAGTCAACAGTTTTGACACTATATTTAATATTAGAACATATATTTCAGTTGTATGCAGCTTAGATTACTGAGTGAAATAAAAGCTACACCTGCCTCGCTGTCACTGTTGTTGTCTGAATTACTAGTTAGTACTCCAGATTTTTTTTTTTTTTTTTTGGTGGTTATTCTGTTACCTCTATTTCCAGTTTTCTCTGAAGGATAATTCCATACAAACTAATCCTTTTTCTTTTTCCCTTTTTTTGAGAGAGAGAGAGAGAAAGAGAGCTCAGGAGGTGGGGTAGGGTCCGAAGGAGAGAGAGAGAATCCCAAACAGGCTCCACACCCAGAGCAGAGCCCAATGAGGTCCTGATCTCATGACCCTGAGATAATGACCTGAGCCGAAATCAAGAGTTGGACCCTTAACCAAACACACCATCTAGGTACCCCCTAACTAATCTTCTTAAAGCACTGTTTTCACCACCACGTGGCTCAGAAACATCCTTCCTCTCCTGTCTCTGCCCTTCTTCCTTTAGTTAAACAACGCTCTCCATTCACAGCCTTTAAACCAATGTCCTCACTTAACCTGCCAGTTTTTCCTACCCCTCTAACTCAGGGCTTTTTTTTTTTTTTTTTTAAATCTGGGATGTAGAGATTTTTCAGGCTAGATTTTATTGTCTGTGAATGTCTGAATGTCTATATAAAATCGTGTGTATGTATGAATTTTTCCTGAGAGAAGATCCATTTCGACCAGTGGCTAAGAGACTCAAGATACCCTGAAGGGAGATGAAGATCCTTCCTATCTTTAGTCAGTTCTCCCCTCATGCCCTCTTCCAGGGCTCTGTGCTCCTGCCTGACCTGTGGAGTCCTCCTGTTCATCCCGTCCTATGTCCTCTGACACAGGAACCCTCCCTCAAGGTTGGCTGAAGACCTGCCTTTCCCACTCACCCCACGGATGCTCTTTACCCCTCCTCTGGCTCCCAGAAATGGCAGTCAAGTGCTGGGGCCCCACCACAAGACTGTGACCTCCGGATTTCATGATTGCCCCCCCCCCAAGGGAGTGACAGGCAAATTCCTCCGGCGGGATCCACCGATATTCCTGTGCCCCTCTAGCCCACACATGAGCGGGATCATGAGGAAGAGGGGCTGGGTGCTGGAAAGGCCGTGTCCCTCACAGACTGACTGTGTTTCCTTCCTCAACTAGCTGATGGCATCTTTCCTGAGGTTTCTAAAGCAGGACTCTTGAAGTCAGTCTTAAAAATAAATCCAAACAATCATAAAAAGAACACTTCTCCAGCCCCCTCATTTGCATACCACATGGCTGGCAGGTGTTCTCCAGAATCATTTTGGAGGAGCGATTCTAAATGTGTGCAGTTTCCTCCAGCTCGTGGCCCATACTGAGGTCTCCATGGGGTATCTTTTGATGGTGAAATATGATCGGTTCTGGGCAATCCTACCCACCTGCATACTCATCTGCCCCTCACCGTGAGCCCTGCTTTTGAAATCCCCACTCTGAGTACAGACATGCATTAACAGACGTGACTTCCCCTCCTCTGATTCCTGGTGTGCCAAATCATAAATCCTGAAAGTTACAATTGTATTAACGGCTGGTCAGACAGGTGTGATGAGATGCATACTGGGTCACTGACATATTAGCTGCAGACAGAAAACAGTTAAATGGGGCGGAGGGGCAGGCAGGAAGAACATACTAAAAAAGCTACAGATCTGGCTTGATTGTGGTCCCTTCAATTTGGAGAAACATGACCGTTACCATCAAAGGTCAAAGTCAGTTACTGGTACAAATGCCAATAAAGTTGAGGTTGGGGAGGAAGAGATTGAAGAGATAAATTGAGGACATTTCTTCTAGATTGAAGGGAGTTGGTGAAAATCTACATATTTTAAACTCTTGGGAATAGATCTGATTATCAGTAAACTGGACTGTTCATGTAGTTTTGTGGGTTCCTGCTATGAATAGGTTTTAAAGAATTATATCAGTGCACACTAGAAAAGATAAAGAGCAAGGAGAGATTTTAAAATTGCATCTGCTTTATCGCCCATTTTCTTGGATTCTTAGAATCAGAGTTTGTGGTTTTTGTTTTTTTACGAAGGAGCTCCATGGTCATGTTCTACGTCTCCGTGCCAATCTCTGCAGAGGATCAGAAATCCTCTGGCAGTCCGAGGCTAACAGTTTTGTTGCATTTGTGTAATAAACTAGAAGAAAGATCCTAACGTTTTAACCCAGACCTTGTGGTCTGAATACATTACTCTTAACATGATGTGTACTGTCTTGATTGAATGTTAGACTTAAAATATGTGCTCATTTCTGGGGCGTCAGGTGGCTTCGTTGTTTGAGCATCTGACTCTTGATTTTGGCTCAGGTCATGATCTCAGGTCGTAGGATCAAGCCCCACATCGGGCTCCACACTCAGCAGGGAGTCTGTTTCTCCCCCTTTCCCTCTGTCCTCTGCCCCTCTCCCTGCTTGCACTCTCTTTTCTTAAAAAAAAAAAAAGTCTTAAAAATTTTTTGTGCTCATTTCTGTCCCTCTCCCTGCACCACCATCAGTAATATAAGGACTGCTGGTTTTCCAAGTGCAAGCTGTGGACCACCCCTGTGCCGGGAAAGGTGCCACGTTCTGGCAAACGGGGTGTTATGTAACATCCTTCTCCATTAAGGGCACATGGGTGGTCTACCCCAAAGTGATTACATTTGCCATTTCTTAGCTGCCAACAAATGTATTTGCTCATTAACACTTGATATGTTGAATGCTTCTAAAGAGGGCTACTGAGCAATTAAGTATGACTCAGACAAATTCTGAAGGCACCAGAAAGTGATTTCTCTAATGGCAGTTTTCTTCAAAGCGTGATATTCCCAGGGGGAAGAGCGGCAGAGGGGATGAACAAAGGAATGCCAGGTGAGGGGCTGCACAGAGGACTCTGGGGGTTCTAATATCCACGGTGCTGGTTGTTTAGTCACAGTAATCTAGAGGGCCTCAACTCTGAAAATTCAAATAAGATTTAACTTCAGGTTCATGCTATTGGTGAAACATGGGCTAATAAGCAAGAAAGCAATATTTTGTGTATTTTATGATCAAATTTTCACACACATGTATAAAAACGGCTAATTCCAGATTATCATCAAATTTATTAAATGAGATCTGTTATGACCCTTACTTTAGAATATTCTGGAATCCATTAGCAGGATTTTAAGGAACTAACAAAGGATTCCTTTGAAAACATTGATGGATTCAGCTGGGAAGCAACAGGGTATAGGAGAAGGCAACCCAAGGTTGGATTCAGAGGCCCTGGATACACGTCCTCATTCTGTCCCATCAGGTAAGAGTTTGCGCCAGGCACTTGCTCCCTGAAGGCCTTAGCAACTCCTATAAGGGTCTGCTTCCTGTCAGCTGGGCACGCTCCGTGTGACCTTTCTTTTGACCAGCCAAGTGATCCTGGAAGGAGCCACTACTGCCTTCATTTTGGGGGAGGAAACATACTGGAGGTCAATGAGGTCGTCAAAACCCAGGTGTAGAATCACAAGCGGTGACATGAGACTGTGGACTCTATGCATGGTGCCACCCGGGTTCTGTGTGAGGCTGTCAGGATTAGGAGGACAAGGCCCCTCGGTGGCTCCATTTCAGCCACACTAGGAGGTTTCTACCCCAGAGCTCTGTTGTCTGAAACTACCAGTAGGGAAGAGCCAAATAAAGTCATTTAAATCAATGCTAAAATCTAAAATTCAGTTTTTCATTCATAGTAGATACTTTCAGAGTATCTCCTGGTGGCTACTGTATTGACTGGAGCAGAAAAGGAAGATTTCCACCATTACAGAAAGTTCTGCTGGTTAGTGCTTCTCTAAGTGTTGATGTTCTGCTTGCTGGTTACAATCTATGACTCATTAACTGAACCTGACCTTCGTCCTTTAGCTACTTCTCTCCTCTTGTGGCCCAACAAACACCTCCAACCCTCCCGCCTTTAAGCCTAGACTTTCCAGCCATGATTTTCTTGGCATTCTTTATTCTCTTGCTCCTTGATTTTCTTTTAGGCAACCCCTGCCAATCCCTAACCATTGGCAAGTCATATCCTTTCAATTTCTCTGCTCGTGTTTCTGGGATATAACACAATTACTAGAAACAATGATAAAACAATAAAATGAAGAGAATGCATGCTCTCAACCCTAACTGGATTGTCCCTGCTTCTCAGCATTTCTTTGGCTCATCTAACAGACACACTAACACATCCCTTACGATGCCTCTTTCCCACCACCCCAGACTTCCATGATCCTCATTCTCCATAGATGACACACCTCACAGTCAGTGTCCCAGGAGGACGATACAAAAGCTGTTACCATGAGCTTCTCCAGCACGTTCCTCCAGGCTTCTTGTTCCTTTACCCCAAATGATCTGACAACTGCTTTCCACCGAGCAGCACTAATTGCTGGATTTCGATCTTTGCTCATGTCTCTGCTATTCAGAAGTTGTCTTCCCCCGCCGACCTCTGCCACGAAGCAGTTTTTGGATCATCCTATCTGAAAGCAACTTCTATCTTCTCCAAGTTTCTCTAACATTTTCTCTGAACTTCTCACACAGCTTTCTAACTGGTGCTGCTTGTAATAATGTACAGGTCACCCGTACCTTCCTCACCAAATCACAACCAATGTGCAAGGGGGTGCCTGGTGGCTTCAGCCTGCCCCCCTGGAGGCAACCAGCATGGGTCTTGGTATAGATAATGCTCAGCACATATTTATTTAGTGAATTTCTATATACCTACTTATGAAGATGTCAGATTAATTCCCAAGGTAGACAGATTTAATTCAATAATCAGTTGATGAATACACTTCTTCTAATAATCACATGAAGTTCTAGCTAAATGACTGGATTACCACATCTTCTGATGGGTGGTGTATTGATGATAAGAACTGTAATAAATGGGGCCACAGCAGTGTAGGATATCATTCTTCTGGGGAGGAGGTGTGGCACAGGGTCAAAATGATACAGAGTGGGCAAACAACCAAAGAAAGGTATCAAAGCTGTAAGAGACTTACCTTGGGTAGCAATATAATGATTGGGTCGATGATAACCCTAAAAATAAATGAGAAAGAATATTTGACCAACTTAAAATCAATACGCAATGTAGAAGTCACACAGTTAAGTCTGCCACAATGAATGCACAGACAAAGACCAACAATGGTGTCGGCTGGAAGTTCAATGACCAGACGCAGTACCACGGAGTTCCACATAAAAAGCAAAGGTGCATCACACATCACAGTTCTGTTGCTTACACCGGGGGTGGGAGTAACTTAATCATACACTGGCTATGAGATGATGGGTGAGCAATAAACACTAACAACTTATGGATTCTCTGAAATAACATGACCACGACTCTTATTAGATTGCAAACAGGCTGGGAATGTGCAATAGGATTTCATTTGTGTTCGGGATGTTATTGGCAAGATGCCAAGGGTTTTAACGCATTTTCTGTCCTGCCGGTATAGGCAGCTATATCAATAGTGATACTGAACATCATTCTTAAACACTGCTAATGGTATGCCATGCTGCTGTAACAAGAGCCAGAAATTTGACGAGGCAGAAATTCTGCAAGGCCCCTTCCTTTTATCGTGACCCTGTGAGAAGGGGAAAAGATGAAAATTGGGACCAAAGAAAGAAGGGAACAAAGAACACTGGAGGATCAATATCTGGGAAAGAGAAAACCAATTTAGAGAAAATGACACACAGGTAACGGAATATCACCATGGATCTTAATACTTTCCATTTCTGTCCCCCGAGATTACTCAATATGCTGTGCCCAAAGCCAGATGGGAGACAGGAGAAACTTGGAGAGGAAATACAGATTTCTCAGACAATTTAAATGCATGTCTGTTGGATGCTTTTGCTCTTAAAGAAAAGTCATCGATAATGAACAGTAAAGGCAAACACACTCTTTATACAACTGACCTGCTGTAGGTCTCAAAGAATTCTGACAGATATTAAATAGGATTATTAAATGATCACTCATTTCTTGCCAGATGGTAGATGCCACAAAGCAAGACCCTGTCTGATGTACGGTTCCATGAATCAGTCCTAGCAAGGTTAGGAGATAGGAGGAACTCGTTTACAAAACAGAAGTAATCCACACAGTACACGAATGACTTGCGCTGCTAAATGCAATGGTCATTTCTCTGTTCTCATCTCTGTGACCTGCCACCATCTATGTGACATGATTAATCCCCTTGAAGTACTTTCTTCTTTGCCTTCTGGGATATGATGCTCTCCCGTTTTTCTTCCTCCCTCCCTCCCTGGCTTGTCTCCCTCATTCACTTGCCCATTCCTCCTCTTTGCCTTGACGTTGATGTTGGAGGGCCCAGTTCTTGGACTCTTTCCTCATCTACATGGACTCCCTTGGTGATCTCATCTGGTCCCATGGCCTTCAGTGCCATCTGTATGCTGATGAATTCTGCATCCTCACTTCCAGCCTAGCCTTCCCTGCCCCCCTACCCCCCAAATTCCGATGTGGGATAATCTCCTACTTAGCTCTTTCACCTATATGTATAACATATATTTAAGGATTAACACACCTAAAAGTGAATTCCTTATTTCCCCCCTACCTCCCACCTGAATCTGCTCTGTCCACAGTCTTCTTCCCAGATAATAGCAATGCCATCTCAAAGGCACCCTGGCCCCTCTCTTGCTCCTACACCCCCAAATAAACTGTCAGCAAATCCAGGGCTCTGGGTTGAATGTGGATCCAGGATCCTACCATTTCTCATCTTCCAGTGCCACCATAATTCCAGGCTTTCCCTCCTCCCCCCCCCCCGCCCAGCTCTCTCACTGCTCCTGTAGCCCCTGGGAGGTCTTCATGCTTCTGTGGGAGGTATTCATGCTTCTGTTCACACCCACCTACAATGTGTTCCCCTCTCCACTTTGGGATCATATCACCCCTCTGCCCCGGTGACTGCCTATGCCACAGTAAAAGCCATCTGTATGACTTTTTACCTTATCTGTCCCTACAACCCTTTTAACCTGTTCAGCTGTGACTCTACCCCCTTGACTCGACTCGACTCCACCAACCCTCGCCTGCTTGCTTCACTTCTAATTTGCCAGCCATGTTCCACAGCAAAGCCTTTTCATGGGCTTTTTTTTTTTTTTTTTTGAGTCTGGAATGCTCTTTCCCTGAATACCTGCATGGCACAATTTTTCCATTCCATTATTACCTTCTCTGTAGAGCTGACTCCAGCCACTCTACCCAAAAATTACAATCCACCTCCAAACCGCTTCTCTGTGTCCTCCGTTACGGCTTCCATTTTCTCCATCGTCCCTATTACCACCTTATATACCATAGAGAATTAACTGGTTTCATTCATTTGTTGCTGTTTCCCCCAATTAAAGCACCAGCTCCCCTGGGGTGGAGGTCGGCTTTTGTTTTTGGTCTGCATCGCTCGCAGCTGCAACTCCAATATCTACACCAGTAACTGACATATAATATAATGGGCTGCTCAATAAACTCTTGTTGACTAAGTGAATAAATGGGCCCTGAATATTGACTCTCTTCTCTGTTAAAATAAAAACTAATTAATCTGGTATTTTCATTACTTTTATGTCTTTCCTCCTCTGTATCTTTACCCGCCCATTCTTTAAAGTTTAGTTAAAATCACTTCTACCACAAAGCCTAATCAGATTCCATTTACTCCTTCAGGCCTTGATTCATCAAACACTTAACGAAGTGCTTACGGTATTGCAGGTCTGGGCCCAGTGCAAGGGGTACAGAGACGAGTAGGATACGGTCCCTGTGCTTAAGGACTCTGCAGGGGCTCTAGCAGCTGGGACTGGGGATGGAACAGGATTCCCATGGAATTTCCCAAGGGAAAGAGTATTACAGAGAAGATATTTCTTACTTTAGCTTCTAAACTGTGAGGCCCTGGGGAGAAGGTAACAGATCTTGGACACCTGTGAGTTATCCCATAAGTACTCACTAAATGTCTGCTGGGTAAAGAAATAAGTACAATGTACTTAAGGAAGAAATTTTGCTTTAATGGAAAAAAAAAATCTAACTTGGGTTGGGTACGTTTTGGGCCATTATGAAGCTTAGGGGTTCATTTGAGGAATGGGATGGGAATTTGTCTTCAAACAGTCATCCCGCAAGGCCCCCCCTCAGATCCACAGCCAAAGTCTCATCCTTTCCAAGTCATAGTAAAAATAACATTTCTTCTGGTTTGTGCTAGATTGTGATGCTAGGACTTTCAGTAGCTTCTGATTTATACTCAACCAAGAAAACCAAGATAATAAAAGAACTCATATATGTATGGATAAGAATCCATCCATATATATATCCATATATATGGGTAAGAACCTATATATATGTATAGGTTCTATATATATGGATATATATGTATACATATATATGTATATATGTATATCTATCTATCCATATATATATGGATAGATATATTTATATACATATATGGATAGATAGGTGTATTTATTATAGATATAGGTAGATATATTTATTATATCTATTATTTATTTCCCTGCCTATGGAAGTATTGATGGGCTAGAAGACAATGTGACAGCCAAGCACACTGCCTGGGGAACTGCAAGAGAGCTGAAGCCTGTTTAATGTGAGCCTGGGCCTTGAAGGTAACAATGACTTCCCTTCATTTTCAGGTGACTTTTGATTTCATTCATTCTTTCAACTGAAAACATGCTGTCTCCTCAGGAATTTATTCTAATGTAAGACATTAAGTTAACATGATGCAGAATGAACAAAGAAGCCGTCTTCAATAATTAAACAGCCTACATATTTAATGACGTGTCTTGTGTGCCTTATACGTCCTGGTTAACAGCTGCAGACTACTTTGAAGGCAACTTAAAAGTACAGTAATGATGCAAGATTGCAAATCATCGAATTAAGAATTAGAGAGTTTTATCCTATTAATATGTAAACAGGTTTTTTTTTAAGTGTCAAATAATCTAAGTTGTTGACAAAAAAAACAAAAACAAAAACCCAGAAATAATGTTTTCTTGGTCCATAAGAGTGCAGGACAGCAAGGGGGGCATGGAAGGGGAGGAAGGGAGCTCACCAGCCCATAGGCCCATTGGAGACCAGGACTGGCCATGTCTTCCCCCAAAAGTTCTGCAGGGTGTGGGGCGACAGCTATGTGTTTGCTCTGGAGTTGGAGCAATGTGTGCCCACCCATGTCACAGCAGACACACGATGTGGAATGTGTCAGAACGGTTGGGCTTACGGACAGTTTCAAAATACATACATCGATATAATTTCCATTGATATAGTCTGAGTTGGTATCTCCTTCTATGGTCTGCAGCCTCACCCGCGAATGATCATCTGCAAAGCAAAAAGAAAACAGTGATTGAAAGCAATCTGTTAGGCTGTTCAGAGCCCCAGAATGTAAGCCCACGACATGGAGATCAGTCACATCCATGCTGCTTTAAAGATAAACAAAGAATTAAATACTACACACCTTCCACACTTCTTATTCTTCTCTGAAAATTAGGAAGGATTTATAATTATTTGCATTTTACAGCAATTCTCATTAACTTATTCTTTGATCACTGACAGGCGTGAGGCATTGGCAGAGGTCTGAAACTTCCTCACTGAGTCTTGGGAATCACAACAGTCTTATTTCTCAGATTGAATATGTAGTGACTTCACTAAATCACATACAAATCCTGAAATTTTGATGGCTGCCTTTGACGTCCGCCTTGGCAAATGATAGTTTTTTTTTTTTAAATATTTTCTTTACTTATTTGACAGACGGAGATCACAAGTAGGCACAGAGGCAGGTGGAGAGAGAGAAGGAAGCAGGCTCCCTGCCGAGCAGAGAGCCTGATGTGGGGCTCGATCCCAGGACCCTGAGACCATGACCTGAGCCGAAGGCAGAGGCTTTAACCCACTGAGCCACCCAGGAACCCCAGCAAATGATAGTTTTTAACCATGGCCCAGCCTTCTGGAAGGTGCAGACACACACCTAACCGGGACCTTCCCTCAGTTCCCTAAGCGGATCTCTATATCCTATGTGTGAGTTTCAGAGTCAGGTGTGTGGTTTAGAATCCCTCACCTGGAGTCTGGGGGATGTTACTACACCTATCTGTGCTCGAGTTTTCTTATCTGTAGCCTGGGGATTAACAGTGACCACCTCAAGGGATTATTGGGAGTATTAAAATAAAATCAAAAGGAAGAGGCGCATGGATGTCTCAGTTGTTAAGAGTCTGCTTTCTGCTCAGGTCATGATTTCAGGTCCTGGGATCAAGCCTCACACTGGGCTCCCTCCTCAGCAGGAAGCCTGCTTTTCCCTCTCCCTCTGCTGCTCCCCCTGCTTATATTCCCTCTCTTGCTGTCTCTGTCAATTAAATAAGTAAATAAAATCTTTTTTTTTAAATTTTTTGTTTATTTGACAGACAGAGATCACAAGTAGACAGAGAGGCAGGCAGAGAGAGAGAGAGGGAAGCAGGGCCCCCGCTGAGCAGAGAGCCCCATGTGGGACTCGATCCCAGGACCCCGGGATCATGACCTGAGCCGAAGGCAGCGGCTTAACCCACTGAGCCACCCAGGCGCCCCAGTAAATAAAATCTTAAAAAAAAACAAACCAAAAAAATATTAGAAGAGAGCCTTGGACACAATAAGTGATGGATAAATGCCAGCTGTTGCCACTGTCGTGTGATGCGTCACGGACACGCGGACTTTTCTTCTCGCTTCTCATCTGTACAGCTGAGGTCCACACACACGAGAGCAAGCCAGGAACAGACCCCATGTGCGGTTGGAAGTTTTCCTTGAGGTGACCTACCCTAAGATCTAGTTTCTCAGAGTACATCTTGCTTAAACCAGAGCACCCCTCCACGCCAACCCCCGCCCCCTGTGCTTGTTTTTGCTGGGGCCGTGGGGGAGGTGAGTCACTGGGGAGCTGGGGATGTGTGGATTGTTCTGGCTTTTGCGTTTGTTGGGAGAGCTGGGGCACACAGACAGTTACCGCAGAGCTGGGCGGTAAGCAATTTCGGCAGCAAAGCCATTTGAGCCTCCCGAATGAAAGATGATCCAATAGACCTGAATCATAGCCATTCTGCACACATCAGGCTTTTAGTCAGCTCCTCTGAAGGGAGATTAGGTCTGCCTTCCTATACTCCTTGACTTTCCCTGGGCAGTTTTTTTAAAAACGCAGGCATCACATTAGAAGCTCCCAATCTTTAGAAGCAGAGCTCTCCTTGTCAGGAGATCTATTGTACCTCCTTGTCAGAATCCCCCTTCTCTCACACTTTATTTCTCTTAGAACCTGAGGATGAACGCCTCCCATTCCCTATGATTTACCACACTTGGGCTTCTCAAATTGTTCTGGAATGTTCTGCAAAGGGACTTCAATCTCTGATAAGACTGCACTCTCATCTTCCATAAACAGAGCCTTTGAAATAGAGTTTCCCCATCATCTCCTACTGCTCCGTTGGTTACCTCTCTCCCTCTCTCAATCTTTTTTTTTTTTTTTTTTTTTTTTAGCTTGGCTGCTATTTCTCCACATTTAATTGCTTTACCCTCCTCCTCATGGGGAAACCCAGAAGACATATGCTGAGCATATTCCCTAAACAGACAGAGCAGGGCATATAGCCTCCAAATGCAGAGACTGCTTTTGGTTCTCTTTATATGCCTAGTAGTATCTTCTCCTTATTCTAAGGCTGATTTTACTAGGTTGTAAGTTCTTGGGGTCAGAGACCACATAGTGTCCACTGGGAACATCCCCATTTCAGCCAGGCCACTGTGCCCAGCCCCACGGCCTCCTACACAGCACTGCCTACAGTGATCCCCCAACACACAGCAGGTGCGTGCAAACCCCTTAACCGCTCACCCCACTAACGAATGCCCTGTCTTGATTGTCACTGTCTCAATGGAAGAAGGGGCAAGCTGTGGTCAGGCGAGGTTTGCTGGGGTTTTCTGGGGTGCTGGAAGGTCCTGTTGTGGACTTGCTTAGTGGTTTTATACATGTTTGCTTGACAACAAATCTGTTAACCTGCATTTGGAGGCCATATGCCCTGCTCTGTAACTGTATTTCATTCTTTAAAAATAAAAGGGTCCCTCTTGAGGGCATTGTGTTATGCGAAATAAACTCAGCCTGGGGCAAATATTGCGTAATTCCATTTCCATGAGACACTAAGAGTAGTCATTTCACAGAGACACAAAGAAGAATGTGGTTGCCAGAGGCTGAGGGGAGGTGGGAAATAGTGAGCCAGCGTGGAGTAAATACAGACCTGGGGAAGATGAGAAAGTTCTGGGAGAGGGTGATGGGTGCATGACAATGGGAGTGAACTTGCCACTGAACTGGACACTCACACATGGTTAATGTGGTAAGTTTCATATTATGTTCATTTTACCACAATGTTTTTACAAAGTGAGAGTCCACTTTCTCCACTCCTCCCTTGTAGAATACCCCTTCAAGTTCCCCTCTAAGCCTAGGTGTCCTGAGAAATAGCACCTTCAAAGCTGGGAACGGGCTGTCATGGACTCGCTGTCTTAGCACCCCTGGGAGTTCCCCTGTGACTCCCCTTACCCCGATGAAGGCAAGGCAGTGGTGACAGTGACTCTAAAGCTTGCCACTAGAGGACAACCGTCATACATTATTGATGTATACCCAGGAGATGGCTTAAGAATTACTGCAATGACGTTGAGGAGGCATTGTTTTCTTTCAGTGATAAAACGTGTGAGTGTTGATAAGTCAGTGTATCTTAAGGCAGGGAGACAGAGAGCTTAGCGGGGAGAATGGGCTGAATCTCTTGGAGGCAGGAGTTAGCTGTGGAGAACAAAAGGACATGAATTTTGCCCAGTGAGAAAAGGCTGGTCATTGCATGACTGCCCTCTTGGCTGTCCCGGGCCTGCACATATCCAGGGAGTTCTCTGCCTTCCGGCACACCCGTGAGAGCACCATCTTTCCTTAACAGCAATGAAATAAAAAGCCTAGTCTCACCATCATCATGCTGAGTCAGAGGGAGGAAGGGCAAAAGAAGTAAGAGGATCTGTCCCTCCGGCCAGAAGAGTCTTCCCTAAAGTCCCGCTGCTCCTCTGAAAATGCCTCGGCGACGGAAACTGGGATTCTCGGGCATCCTCTTTTAAATCAAGCTCTCCGTTGGTTATGGTAACAATAAATATAGATGGTTGGGCAGCAAATAAGTGAGTACATGGAGGCTCACTGCCATCTTTTCTTAAAATCTCATTCATCTTGAATCACAAGCCAATTAAGAAGACTCTCATACATCAAGCATTTATTTAGGAAAGCTCAGATCCTTCTCCTGGGGCACACTTGAGGTGAAATACTACCCAATGACAATGAGGAAATGCCCAGAGGACATTTCCGGCATATGGCAAATATGGGAGACGCTCAGGCAAGGGATCCACAGAACTGCCGTTGCCCACTGGTTGAGCCCCTATCCTTCCACTTTGTTTTGGAGGCCGACTAGCGGGGGGAGGGCCTTGCTCAGTACTAGGGTCTCTCGTTTGGGTTGAAAGGAGGAAGAAGTTTGGAGAACTCAGCTGTTCAGGTATAAAAGTATGAGAAATCCAATGGGATTTGTGGCTAACAACAGGTCAGCTGTTCATAAAAGCCAAGGGGTTGAGACTTTATAAATTTGCTATCTCCAGGAGATACAGCCCAGGAAGGTTGAAAAGACCCAAGATTTAGACTTATCAATTACCAAACCCATTTCTCCTCTAGTATGGGTGTTCCCCCCATTATTCCCAAACCATATCATGTTGATATAGTGCAGCGTTTGGTTCTGGTGTCCCAGAGACTCTGATTCAAATCCTGACTCTCTATAATTCCCTCAATTGTGAACTTAGACCAACTCTGAATCTCTCTGAGCTTCATGTACAAAGAGGTTGATGATGGGCTACCTTCCCAGGATCGTTGGGACCAAGTGAGAAGAACATGTCAAGTGCATGGAGTATAGGACTAGTATAGGAGTATAGTTTCCATTAAAAAGGAATTAACCCTCTTATGGGAATAAAAGTGACAACCTTGTTGCTTAGCAATTCAAGCTACAAAAAGCCCAGGGTGCTTGTTTGGCAGTCAGCGGAGGAGGGGAAAACCTGTACACTCTAAGCAGCCAACCTTTTAGAAAGATGAGCTTGAGCTACTTTTTGAAGAGGAAACAGGATGAATACGCCCAAATAGCTCCTACCTCTTAATCCCCTGGCATCTATTCAGGAACTTGTCATTTTATTTAAATATTTTCTTCTTAAATCAAGGCATAATTGACATACAACATTACATTAGTCTCAGGTGTATAGCATAATATTTGATGTTTGTATATATTGTAAAATGATCACCGTAATAAGTCACTAGACAAAGTTACACATTTTTTTACTTATTGTGATGAAAACTTCAGGATTTGCTCTCTTGGCAATTTTCAAGTATTACTACAATATTGTCAACTGTAGTCACCACGCTGACATTACATCCCCATGCTTTACTTATCTTTCAGTTGGAATTTTGTGTCACTTGACCCCCTTCACCCATTTCACCACTCCCTCATCCCCCCTCCCTCTAGCAACCACAATGTTGTATTACTTTCAGGTGTACAACATAGTGATTCAATATTTATCTGCATTACAAAACGCTCAGCACGGTAAGTCTAGTCACCATCTGTTATCATGCAAAGTTGATATAATATTACTGGCTATATTCCCAATGCTGTACTTTTTATCCCCATGTCTTATTTATTTTATAACTCAAAGACTGTACCTCCTAATCTCCTTCACCTGTTTTGTCCTCCCCCCCACCTCCTCCTCCCTTCTGGTGACCAAATGTTTGTTCTCTATATTTATAGGTCTATTTTTGTTTTGTTTTGCTCTTTTTCTTTTTAGATTCTAGATAGAAGTGAAATTATACAATATCTGTCTCTGAATGACTTATTTCACTTAGCATAATACGTTTAGTTCCACTCATGTTGTTGCAAATGGCAAGATTTCATTCTTTTATGGCTGAATAGTATTCCATTATATCTATATATCTGAATGTATGTGTATGTATTCATAACCATTATATATATAGATAGAGATATATTTACATCTATTTATATATGTGTCTATCTAATACGTCTCTATCTATATTTGTGTGTGTGTGTGTGTGTATCTTCTTTATTTATTCATCCATATTCATTCATTATACCACTTAGGTTGTTTCCATACCTTGGCCATTGTAATGATGTGGCTGTGAACACAGGAGTGCATATATCTTTCCAAATTAGATAACACCTAGTAGTGGGGTTGCCGGTAGTCCTGTTTGTAATTTTTTGAGGAGGTCCCATACTATTTCCATAGCGGCTGCACCAATTCACATTCCCACCAATAGGACACGAAGTCTCCCTTTTTGCCATATGCTTGCCAATACTTGCTACTTCTTGTCATTTTGATAACAACCATTTTCACAGGTACGAGGTGATAGCTTACTGTGCTTTTGATTTGCATTTCCCTGATGACTACTGATGTTGAACATTTTTCATGGCTTGTTGGCCATCTGTATGTCTTCTTTAGAAAAGATGTTTATTCAGATCTGCTGCCTATTTTTAAATTGGATTTTTTCCCCTGGGTTATATGAGTTATTTATATGTTGTGGATATTAATCTCTTATTGGATATATGATTTGCAAATATTTTCTCCCATTCAATATGTTGCCTCGTTGATGGTTTCCCTTGCTGTGCAGAAGATTTTTATTTTGAAATAGTCCCATTTATCTATCTTTGCTTTTGTTGCCTTTACTTTTCAAAAAACCATCACCAAGACCAATGTCAAGGAGCTTACCACCTGGGTTTCTTCTAGTTTTATGGGTTCTGTCTTGCATTCAAGTCTTTAATTCATTTTGAGCTAATTTTTAAATCTAGAGTAATACAGTAGCCTGGTTTCTTTTTTTTTCCATGTGGTTTCCCTGTTTCTCAACACCATTTATTGAAGAGGCTGTCCTTTTCCCATTGTATATTCTTGCCTCTTTTGTTGTAAATTAATTGGCCATATAGGTGTGGGCTTATTTCTGGGATCCCACTCTGTTTCATTGATCTATATCTGTTTTTATGTCAATTTCATACAGTTTTGATTACTATAGCTTTGTAATGTACTTCAAAATCAGGGAGTGTGATGCCTCTAGCTTTGTTTTTCTTTCTCAAGATTGCTTTTGTTATTCAAGGTCTTTTGTGGTCCCATACAAATTTTAGAATTGTTTGTTCTTTTTCTGTAAACAAATGCCATTGGGATTTTGATAGGAATTGCAATGAACTTGTAGATTGCTTTGGGTAGTACAGATATTTTAACAATATTAATTCCTCCAATCCATGAGGACAGAATATCTTTCCATGTATTGGGGTCTTGTTCAGTTTCTTTCATCAGTGTCTTATTGTTTTCAGAGTATAGGTCTTTTACCTTCTTGGTTACATTTATTCCTAGATATTTTAATATTTTTGATGAAATTGTAAATGTGATTATTTTCTTAATTTCTCTTTCTGATAGTTTGTTATTAGTATATAAAAATGCAAAATATTTTTGTATATTGATTTTGTACCTTGAAAGTTAGTGAATTCACTTATTAGTTCTAATTGTGTGTGTGTGTGTGTGTGTGTAGTCTTGATGGTTTTCTATATATAAAAATCATGTTTTTCACAAATAGTGACCATTCTACTTTTTCCTTTCCAATTTGGACGCTTTTTATTTCTTTTTCTTGCCTAATTTCTATAGCTAAAACTGCTAATACTTTATTGAATAAAAGTGGCAAGAGTGGGTGAGCAGCCTTGTCTTGTTCCTGATTTTAGAGGAAAAGTTTTCTGTTTTTCACCACTGAATGGGCTTTCCCCCATTATGTTAGCTGTGGCTTTGTCATATGTGACCCTTATTAAGTTGTAGTACATTCCCTCTATACCCACTTTGTTGAGAGGTTTTAACATAAATGGATCTTGAATTTTGTAAATCCATGCTGACAGCTACTTTTCTAAATACAATTTATTCTGTCCCTATCTAGTTCAAACCATTCAAGAATATCAACAGGGGACTGATCAACTGTTGGGGAAGGTCTCTGTTGGGGAAGATCATCGAAAAGATGTGACCAGTGGTTGACCCATGAGTTGGACTGGGTACTTGAAGTTCCTCACCCATCTCCCCATTATCCTTGGAATGTGGTTCTGCTTGTTTTTCCTTCTCCCAGAAGCTATTCCAAGGCATAGTCTTGAGATAGTGATATCATGTTGAGAACACCTGCACAATATAGGTGACTGAAGCTAGTTAAGATCTCTTCATAAACTTCTAAGATTTGGCGAGCAGATGCAGGGATCCTCTCATCTTGCTGCTGCCCAAGACAAGGTCTGTATATAAATTCCCTTTACTTATTAAAATTCCCAGCTACCATCCTGGAGCACCCTGCTTCTTTCTTTGTTCCCTCCCTTCCCTATGTGTCTGGGAGCTGGTTTCAGAGGACACCCAGGAAGCTCGAAGAGGGTTGAGAATCAACAGTCTTATATAACAATGGAATATGATATGATCATCAAAAAGCATTTCTATGCTTTTATTTAATTTCTTTACCTGGGAAGATCTCTGTGACATATTGTGAAGTAGAGCAGGTTAGAAAGCAGCATGTCTCTTAAGAGTCTATCTATATGAAATAATTGTATATGTGTGTAGAAATGTATACTGGGATAAGGGTGGGCATTCTGCTGGGTGGGAAAATTTAGAGTCATATTTATTTTCATCTGTATGATTTTGTGTATTATTTTAATAGTCTACACAGTTTATACTGTCTTTATAATCAGAAATAAAACAATAAACTTATTTTTACTTTAAAAAACAAAGGCAACAACTTTAAGGCAAAGAACAGAAAAAAGATCAAGGAAACAGAAAAAAATATTAGTAGGGATCAAACATTGTTGGTGAGGTTCCAAGCAATTTCCCCCAACTTTTCATTACTGCATAATTTTTCTATAATGTGTATGAATTGCTTTTATAAAATCGGGGGGGGGGGAAGATATCCATTTAGCCATGGATGACTGGAATATGATCAAAATCCAACAAATGTTTATATTATAATCACAAGTCAATGTTAGCCCATCAAAAAGGGTAATGAACTCTGACGTTTTGAGAAAATCTACATAAAGCCCTTGTTGCTATGCTTCTCATTCCTTTCAAAAAAAGCCTTTACAATAAGAAATAAAGCAAAATAGTATTTTGGGGTAAGAAACAGGCACATAAAGATGTGGTATAAAGCATAAGAAACAATCGCTTACTACTGAAAAATTCTAATCTGCTGGTGTTTTTCCCCATGTATGTATACTTATGTATGCAAGTGTGTATGTATTTATGTACATGTATGTGTGTATGTGGGTATTTGTGTGTGTGCATTTATGGATGTGTAAGCATGCATTTATGGATGTGTGCTTGCATACACTAGAGGTTGGGTAACGAGATATTTAAAGCAAGTCTCTATGCTTAATTCTAAGTCTCTAAAAAGGCTTAATTATGCCCTTTTTGTACATAACATTATATTTAAAACACCTCTAAGTAGCTTCAAATATTTTGCCATTTCCATTTTAAACATGATGGATATGGTTAATAGCCTTGCAATTCACTTGTATGTGATTAGATATAACTAGGCGGTGGAAGTGGAGTGTGTCATTGATAATATTTCACCTCCAACCCACTCTCTTTCTGCTAAATATTGATGACATATTTAAGGTAAATTGGAACCACAATGATCTAAGTAACATTTGCCCTCTGAGAGGAGAATCAAAATTAATTTTAATTACAATTGATTTCTGCAAATAATGGCTTTGCTTCTCTGTGGTTACACACTTGCCAAGGACTATTGCTGCACTGGTCTCGAGGTACAAGATGCAGAAGAGACAAGGGAACGAATGGGAGGTGCTCAGCCATCTACTCCTGTGTGACATGTATGCCGGCCTGGTGTCCCTGCTTGTGCCCACCTGGATGCTCAGGTCATGCTGGTTCTGAGCACCAAGCAAATGAGGAAACTTTGAGTTCAGCGGTAGGTGGCTTCATGTTCATTTTTGCTCTTGCTGTTGGTTTTATGTGTTACTCAGGCTTGTTGTGTTTATTGCTTACACCTAGACCCTCGAATAGAGAGACTTACTCTTTAATCTTCAGTGTCCTGGCAGGACCCCTGACTCTTACTTTGTCTAATTCTTCCAGTTTTTTTTTTTTCCTTCCTAAACATGTTGTGTTGGTTTGTTTCTCCCTTATTCTCATCCATCTGATTTTTAACACCAAGAGCTCTCCCTGCCAAACTGTACCTAACCAACTAACCCCTTGTTCCTACCATCCTCTCTTCAACTGTCTTTATTCCTACGCCAGATCATGAGAGTAGTAGATTCCTGAGAAGTGACACTGTTGGAGGGGCTCCAGTGGGAGAGAAAAGCAGAGTGCTATGCAACAAAACCCTGGAAGAGCAGTTTTCAGCACGAATATCAAGACTGGGACACTGGTTTAAAGAATCAGATGGGATAGATTGGGTCAAAGGTTTCACTCTCCTCTTAGATACCTCACTATTAGCTAGGAAAAAGGAGTAGATGGGCATGGGTAACAATGAGGATGAAAACCAAAGCTCAGAAGGGACCCTCTTCTCTTCGCCTTCGTAAAGGTGTCTGTCCTCCCGTCATGTCCTCACCCATTGTCTCCTCACCCCCACCCCCCCACCTACTCCATTCAAAGCACCATTTGCTAATTTCATGAACAATTCTCATGTTGTTACATCAGTCTTCATTGCACTACGGACACCCTCACTTCTCCATGAGATAATGCTCCTTTGAACACATTAGGCAGTATTGCCTAGTAATTCCCCATTACTGAAGCCCCTCCACGCTGGGTTGTAGGTGCTTGATGCCCTCCATGCTTCCTCCACACATAATCTTATCATGCCAATGGTTTTAACTGCCATTCTGTGCCCCAAGATTCACTCTTTTCTACTTGGGCACAGATCCCTCCTCTTCGGGTTTCGAAGCAGTCAGTATAACTGCTCACTGGACATTTCATTTGAAGGTTTCACAGGTATCTGGGTGTGTCCCCAGATTCAATTTATAAGCTTTCCCTGGTACTGCCAGCAACACATCTGTCCCTGAGCTTCCCGCCAAATCTGGTTCCCTTTCAGTGTTACCCGTTGGAGTAAACGTCCAGTTCTTCCACCGGTCTATCCATCCGTCCCTGCCTGCGCACCACTCCTCCCTCTGACCGTCCTCCTGTGAGTCGGAAACAGAAGCGTCACTGACTCCTCTGTCTTCCTTGCCCTACATCCAATCCATTTGATCATTTATGTCTCTTGAATCCATCTACTCCTCTTATTTCCAGTCCACATTATCCTTGCTTTTCACTTGGGCAACTGAAAGAATCTCTTAGTGTCCCCTTCCAATTCATTTTTCATTTTGCAGTCAGATTAAATTTTCCAAATGCTTATCTGATGAACAACCCCCTCCCGTCTCCTCAAAAACCCTTTGATGAAGTTTCCCTTTGTTTTCTTAATGAACCCTGACATCCTTAATCTTCCCTGGAAGGCCCTGGAGTTCTGGCTTCCACTTAGATACTCCCCACCCCCTGCTGGCCTACCTGCCCTTGCCCTTCCTAGCTCTGGCTACCTGACCTCCCTGTAGTCCTGACTCCAGGGCTTCTCTTATGTGAAGGATGTGTTCACATGAGGCACTCCCTGTCCACAACACCCGTTTGCTCTACCCCTTTACTTGGGAATCTTTCATTTCACATCGTTTCATTCCTTTGTAGAGTCATGTAAGTCTCTCCTCCCTTGCCCCTTTCCCTGGAAAACATCAGGGGCTGTGTCCACTTTGGGCCACCACGGTCCCTCCAGTTCTTCACATTTTCACTCCCCTTGTTCACCCTCCCCCTGCTCCAGTGACACTGGCCTCCTCACTGCCCCAGGCACCATGCTGGGGCAGGCCTGCCCCCTGAGAGCCTCTGCCTGTTCCTGGCTCCCTTCCTCACCTGGCACAGGCCTTGGCTTGCATCTGATCCTCTCAGGGAGGCCTTTCTTGACCACAGTTTAAAAACTGACACCTCTGCCCCATGCGTCTCCTTTCCCTGCTCCATTTTCCCTGTTACACGCCTCACTTTCTTTTCTTTTTTTTTTTTAAGATTTTATTTATTTATTTGACAGAGAGAGATCACAAGTAGGCAGAGAGGCAGGCAGAGAGAGAGGAAGGGAAGCAGACCCCTGCTGAGCAGAGAGCCCGATGTGGGACTCGATCCCAGGACCCTGAGATCATGACCTGAGCGGAAGGCAGCGGCTTAACCCACTGAGCCACCCAGGCGCCCCACGCCTCACTTTTTAATAAGACATATTATACAGTTTACTTGGTGACTTTTTCTGTTGCCCCCAAAGAATGTCAAGTGCTATCTAGGCAAGGAATTTTGTTCTGTTCCCTGCTCTGTCTCGGACACCTGGCATAGTGCCTGGCATGTAACAGGCACTCAATATTATCTGTTGAAAGAATTCCTCTAGCTTGACACAGAGCCTGGCACATGGCAAACCAATATGTCTTCCTTGAATGGACCATAGAAAGGGTGGGGGGAGCTAGGGAAGGGCCTGCAGATTTCTAGCTCCTTATCTTCAACTGCCAGCCTCCAGAAAAGAGGACCCTAGGCTTCAAGGGGTTCCATTAGCCAGGAGTTTTGGTGTGTATCTTAAGCTCAAAGTTAATTATAATTAGGAAACATCGAGAAAAGCAGGAGGTCTGTTTTTGTGGTGTGGTGAAGAGGGGTGTTTGTTTTTTTTTTTTTTTTTGCAAAGGACTAGCTCAGCAAATTTATAATGTAAATAAGGGAAAAGTTTAACTTACTTAAGAGCAAAAGCCAATAAACAGTTTTTAAGCCCCATTAAAACCATTTTATATGCAAACGATATTGCAAAACAATGAATGTGATCATTACCAACACTTCCTATGTTCTCTGAAAAAGCACTAAGGAGGATTTCTAAGATATGTTGACTGAACCCCCCAATTCCTTCCTCACTGGTAGTCATTCCTGAGGCCTAAGTGCTAGGAAGTAGGCTTTGCAGGCACAATAACCAATTCTTTGACAATCACATCATTTTTTAGGGTGGAGGGAGATGGTTATACACCTCCCCATGCCTATAAACTGACGTGGGTGCATACATAAGTGGGATTTGGATAAGCATTTTTATTCTTTTTATCTCAAATCCGTCCACCACTCTAACAATACTGAAGATTTATTTTCACTGTTGGAAGTAAAGACACATAGAGAGTCTCAAATGAAGCAGTGCCCGAATGAAATGATTCATTAGAACAACCTGGGGCACTTACACCGACTTGGCGCCACTCCTTAGGACTGCGAGCCTGACTGAGGCTGGGCGAGAGCAGGCCCAGGGCGGTTCTGGGATTCAAGGCAACAGCTGTGGTGTTTTTGCAACCCATGGATAGTATCAAACTTACCCTACCAGCTGTAGATGCCGGTGGTGTCTAAGGATTTGGATACCCTACTTAAAAAGCATTAATAATTGTCTGGAGGAGGCCTAAGTGATATGCCAGCATAGAGCCTTGTACAGAATTACATGAACAATCACAGTTCTAGAGGGATTTCCGAAAACAACAGGAAACTAGATGAAAAGATTGTAATTTGCCACAATACGGAGGAAACTTGAAGGCATCATGCTAAATGAAATAAGCCAGACACAGGAAGAAAAAACCTGCATGATTTCACTTATATAGGGAGCCTAAAACAGTGGGACCTAGAGAAGCAGAGTCTAAGGGTGATTCTAGGAGTAGGTGGGGCACCTGGGGAGATGTTGACCAAAGGATACAAAGTTGCCATTCTGTGGGATAAATCAGTCTAGAGAGCTCATGTACAGTATGATGACTATAGCTAATGATCCTATATTAAATACTAGAACTATTCCAGGAGTGCAGATTTCAGTGATTATTTCGTATGTATCTAGTACATGAAATCATCCTGTGAGCACAGCAGAATGAACAGACTTGTCCACCTGCTACATGATCTCCCTGAAAGTAAGGTAACTTTGTGTGTCAGCTAGACTTCAATACAAAGTAGAACAGAATAATTCTGATACATAAAAAAATACAAGGAAAAAAGCAGAAGATAACACGTGAGCACAGAGACTGGGTTCCAAACGCCACAGCAACTGAGAAGGAAGAATGGGAGCCTGGATGCTGGTGCAGCCGGGGCACAGAAGTGTCTTTTCAATGTGGTCTTCAGAAAAGTATAAGAACAAACAATGCAACCAGATGAAGAAGCACTGAACGACAGGGAGGGAACAGGATGGAAGGCAGGTGAGAGGTAGGAAATCAGCCTGGGTACAGCTAGGCAAACCACCCAGAAATGGAGCCCAGAGACTCTGTCCATCAGGGCCCGTCTCGCTGTGTGCTGTGCAGAGTCATGCTAACAATTAGGGAGCAAGATGGTGCCTGCTACTGCCTCCCCGCTCATCATTTGGAACTTGAGGCTTCTAGATGTTGATTTCTTTAAAAATTTTTAAATAACCTCAGAATCCGTAAGCTGAAGAGTAAAGAGCAACACAGGAGAAATGAGAAGATGTGATTTTTTTCCAGCTAACAACAATCAATGTTTTTATGTGGCATTTAGTTCTGTTTCCATAATAGGTGAAACACAGGAAACTTGACACTGAGAAGGTTTGTGACTTAGTCAAGGTCACTTGGTTAGTGTACCGTGGGGCCAAGACCCCAACTGCGTCTTCTAGCTCCAAATCCTGTGTTCTTCTCTTTTGCCTAAAAGTGGCCATCAGTCCCCCCCTCACCTGTGTACCCTTCTCCTATCAGTTCATGCATGTCTGG
Source organism: Neogale vison (assembly GCF_020171115.1). Classification (NCBI taxonomy): domain Eukaryota; kingdom Metazoa; phylum Chordata; class Mammalia; order Carnivora; family Mustelidae; genus Neogale; species Neogale vison. The sequence goes on along the minus strand of NC_058093.1, from coordinate 180,862,731 downwards.
TCTGCTCCACCCCTAGATTGTGAGGTCATGGAACATTCAGGGCCTACAGAGGGGGGGTTAAAACCGTCTTTCCTAAGTGAAGGCTTCTGAGGGCTGGAGATGATCTTTCTGAAAAAAGGCCAGATAATAAATCCTTTAGGCTTTATTATCTTCATGTTTTAGGAAAACACAAAGCTAGCACTTGTCACCTGCCACACCATGTTTGGGACTTAGGAGCTGCCAGAGCGAGAACCGGGCAAGCCCGTGCGCAGTCAGGATGGTTCGCTCCTACGATGTGCAAACCCCACTCCCTCCTTGTTGACAATAAACACACTGTCCATCTGCACCTTCCAACAGAGGCAGCCACTCGTCTCATGTACTATTTAAATTCAAAGTAATTAAAGTGAAATACATTTTAAATCTCAGCTTCTCAGCGGCACCAGCCTCATTTCAAGTGCTCACGGGGTGTGTGTGTGTGCCCACTGTTTCGGATGGGAAGGGAACACCTCTACAATCACAGAAACTCCGATATGGCGGTCTCTCCTGTCCTTCCAAGAAATGTTAATTCAGACAAATAGAATTTCACTGCACTTTCGCAATCCATACTACCCAAAAGTTTCCCATTTGCTTTCTCAAATCGCAGTAAGACAAGAGGAACTTCAAGCTCTCCCACTCTATTCCCACATTGTTTGTTTGTTCGTTTGTTTGTTTGAATTTATGTATCTTCAGGAATAGCATTAATTCTGTTGGTACCTGTCAGAACCTTGGGGGCAGTCCCGTGTGACTTGGAGCAGTTTAACGCAGGGGATGGATGGCTCCGGCCCCGGGAGAAGGAGGGTCATCAATCTACCAGGTGTCTCAGCATCGTTATGGAACATTAATGAGGTTGGGCTCGATTTAAAAACCATCTGAGGCATTACGGATTGGTAACATTCAGCTTCACAGGAACTGGGAATTTCTGAGATATAATCCTCCCTCTTTTGCTAATGAGCGTTGTGATACAGGGACGATCATTTAACTTCTGAGTTTCAGTTTCCTGTCCTTAAAATGGGGCTATTACTGACCTACGTAACCCAAGTGTCTGGAGGATTAATGAGTTAATGCTCGTTGAGAACTCTGAGCCCCTCGCATTAAGGCGTGTGGCACATCATTATTTCCATTCATTCCCATGTAGCAGCTGGGAAACATTAGGACTATTATGTTTACTCCTAAAATGCATTTTCTTTCTCAGCATTTTAGCATTACCTATGTTACCCAAACCCTAAATCTGAAAGTAAAACTAGCCCCACAGCAAGACACATTGATGTAGTGGGGGTACTTAGGTAGTTTTCCCTTTCTTTAATACGAGCATAACACCAGCTTTTCCAGAAGGATGAAGGCGGTAATTGCACTGTAAATTCTCGCTGCGTGAGGCTGGTGGTCAATCTTCGCAGATGCAGAAAAGAAAGTTATACCACAGCACAATTACACTGTCAACACTTACATGCAATGATATTCCCATATCTGTTCTTCATTCTGTTTTCATCTTTCTTTGCGGAGTCCCATGGTGCAGACTGCCCTTCAAAGAAGCTCTGGAAGAGAAAGAGAAAAGTGACACAAAGAATTACAATTTGGTGCAGTAAACACAGGATCTTAAGGATGGAGGATGTTTTTAAGAAATGTACGGCAAGGGTCAAGAAGGGAAAAGGATGTTCACAGGAATGAGAGGAAGGATTAAATACCTTGTTTTCCTTCACTTAATACTTTATAAACATAGATGGGGGCTGGAGAGTGAACCTGTAATTCATCGTATAGTCCATTAAAATGGTGGTGCTCACTCTATCCGATTTTAATTTAATACAGAAAAAATTAACATTCCTCTCAATTTCTTAATTATATTGCCATTTTTCAGTACTCTCAAGAGATACAAAGAAATCATTTTTCTACCTAATTGCTAACCGAAAGAAGGTGATTTTTTGGTTGAAACTGAGAAGGTAGGGAAGCTATGACTTCATGCCTTCAAGGCTAAAATCCTGTAATAAATTCTGCCAGGGTTTTCTCTTCATTTTTAATGGAGCTTATATGTCCATTTATTTAAGGATTTGACATTATTATGCCCAGGATCTTTAATCTTCATGTTATTAGTCAGATATATGTTTTTTCTGCTCAAGTTATAATGAAAATGTCCTTTGGTATCAGTTGACAGGTGAAAAAAAAAGCTGGGACTTTTATTTCCACTTTGGTTCACATTCCCTTTTATCCTTGTGTAGCCAAGTCTATGAAAGGTGAGGGGAAGAAGGATGGAAGCAAGAAGCAGTTAGTCAAACTGACTTCTTGTCTTTGCCACGGCTACTCTTACACTTCTTGGTACCAAGTGGGAGAGAAGAGGAGAGGAGGAGGAAGTAGACAACGAAGGCAGAGCTGACGAAGAGGGGACCGTTCTGAGCTACTTTAGGGCCCGAGGACATGGTGTCAGGAACTCACACACTCAAACATGCCCAGGATGGCTTTTCAAGTTCTTTCCAACTAAAGCCCCTAATTCCTGTCTCTCTTACATTGTTTGGCCATCTTGGCCATTTCCAACCATTACCAATATTCAGTGATTAGTCTGTGGTTCAACAGAACCTATTTATTATCTCTTTCTATGGCTCCAGCTGTGGCTCATTAGTTAAGCAGCATGAGTACTGCAGCAGTGGGCAGGACACACCTGCTCTCAGACCCCACGAGAGAGCCTCGCCACTGGCCTACTGCACAGGACCCGACCATGCCATGCACGGTGCTCAGCTTATTCTAGTGTCTCTGTCACCAGCCTGGAAACTCCCTGAGACTTTACAGGGAATGCGTGGTTGTCACTGTTGTCTGGGCAGAGCCTATGCCTCATGGTAGGAATCCAATAATTCTTTATTAAGTGATTGAGCGATTGCAGTGTTTGGTGGTGGTCTCAAGATAAAGTTTTACTTGTACAGCTTAAGTGTGTGAGGGTCTCAAATACCTGGAAAATCTGCCTATGTACAGTTTATGAAGTCCACACCTTTTCCATGACCTGATGCGTATTGGTCCTGCTATGACCATTTGGCTCAGCGCCCATCACAGAATGGCTGGAAGAAAGCCCTGTCCCAGGTCTTTGCCCCTGGGACCGGTCCCTCCATGCAACAAAGCTGGAAGAGGTCCCCCCACCCCCCGTTTCATGACAGGCAAGAGAGAAAAAAATAACACTGTGTACATAAATGTTGCAGTTTTAAATTGCCTGTCTTAATTTAAGGTATCTTAGTCATGGTCATCCTTAACACCTTATTACCATAATAGTTTTTACATTATATTTATCATTTTGAGAAAACATGGCAGCAGACCAGGATCAGATGTACTATGTAGCTCTATGAATAGGGTCACACCATATGTGGCCAATTGAAGGGTAAACACTGCACGATGCAGGACAGCTACTAGGAAAAAAACCACTTTCAGGTTATTAATTAAGTCAATAGAAATACTAGCAGTAAAAAATCACTTAATTCCCTCAAGAACAAGACCGTCATATGATAAAGGATTTATTCAGACATGGAACTTCTATTCTGCTATGAAATATGCATCTAAAAATAGCTTCGGGGGCTTTTAGAGTCATACTCTTTTTCTGAATAGTGTCTCTGTTACTCTATGAACGACAATCATTTTACAGTTGAGTAATAACTATTATCTGACTGCCCTCATAACAATTTAATTCTCCTTTGAGTGTGTTGTGATGTAATTGCCAATTTCAATTCCCTCTGCCTTTCCCACCCTTCTGAAAGTTCTTGGGTTTTGTTTTTTTGTAGAAAGATGAAGAAGGGAGTGGCCTCTGTGGGGGGCCTTGAAGTTTTCCAGGAGAATCCATGACCACCAATGAACACTATCACTGGGTGTGTGTGTGTGTATAAGTGTGTGTCTCTGTGTGTGTGCGTGTGTGTGAGAGAGGGGGTGGGTATCAACAGTGGACTGGGAGAGAGGCACTTGTCTAACAAAGATAATGATTCCAGGTCACCTGAGGCAAAGCCACACAAATCCCCTCCCTCCCCAACAAGAAGGTGCTCTCCTATGAGGACCATACGCACACCACAGCTGTTTCTTTACCATCTGGGACAACCTCAGGCCTTCCGATACTATATTCTTGTTTTAACTTGTTTGTATTTGTTTATTTAAAATGTTTATTTATTCATTTTTTAAGATTTATTGATTTATTTTTAGCGAGAGAAAGAGAGAGAAAGTGGGGGCTCCAGCAGACTGCGCTGAGCGCAGAGGCTGACCCAGGGCTCGATCTCAGGACCCTGAGATCATGACCTGATTCGAAACCAAGAGCCAGACACTCAACCTACTGAACTCCCCTAGGTGCCCCATGACAGCCCTTGCTTTTATAAATAGTCATTTTAATCTCATTGTTCTTATGTAACTGGTGACCAGGAAACAGAAAGAAACCAATAATGCAATGATTACCGTTCCCTTTCCATTGGAGCAGGGCATGTAGCTCAGAGCATTTTTTTTTTTTTTTTGAAGTTGATGGCCAGCTTCACTGGTTTCATACATTTATTTATTTATTTTTTATTTTCAGCATAACAGTATTCATCATTTTTGCACCATACCCAGTGCTCCATGCAATCCGTCAGAGCATGTTTTTATAAGGTGGGGCCAAGTGCTCTCCAACTCGAAGCCCTTATTTCGGTGCACTTACTAAGTGCTTGCAGAATGAACAAGGCCACTGTCTCAACTACAGCTCCTGAGAGTGGTCAGGCATGGAGGGATGCCTCCCTGCTCTAAAAGCTGAGGGACACGAGGTGCAGAAGGAACACCACCAACTTGTAACGCACAGGCCTGGGTCAGACCTCCATGTTCTTCTGACTCTTAATCCACTTCTTTTTCTGTATTCTCCCCTGTCAAAGACTTCCAAGAGGGAAACAGCGTTACATCTACTTAAATACACATGGGCAGCAACTGCTTTCCGCACCCGATCACATCTCTTTCTCTCTAAATGAAGGTTTGCAACAAGAGAATAGGAGAGATGTCAAGTAAACTTCAATTAACTGTTGATTACTTTTACGAAACAGGAAATTTTCTTATCGCATAGGATAAAGGGATCATGGCAGGGAAGCAGCAGCAGCAGAACAGAAGTGGGAAGGCATTCTTGCTACAAGTCTTCGCAACTCCCCATCCAGGAATTACGTGAGTTAGGCTGAAGTGGCAAAATGTTATTTTTTTCTTAAAAGAAAAATAAAACACAACAAAAAGAGCTGCTCCAAGAAAAAGATGAAATGACTATTGCCATCCATGGTACCCTGATTCCCTATGGACATTGTGACAGGGTCCTGCATTTTCTGGAACAGGTCTGTATGCAATTATATAGCTAATCTCCCCATGAATACATTTGCAATTATTAGAACCACATGTCCTTATCTTTGGCTTGGAAAATAAGTAATAAACCTATGGGGAGCACAGAGATAGGAAACAAGGGCTTTCTGGACTGACTAACTTGGCTTTTGTTTCCTTTTGTTATGGTGATAAGTATTATTTTTTATTTTCTAACATGGACCCAGTTTTAAATATTATAGCTTTTTTAACCATACATTGCCTGTTTACATTTCTAGTTAGAAAATGAAACTTTATCTACAGCTCTAGAGCCACGGGGCATTCCAAGAGACTATGACATGATACAGAGGTGTTCCACACTGTGAGCCCCTGTTTTCCAGGTTTAGGAATTCTAAAAAAAAAAAAAAAAGATTAGCAAAGCATAAGGAATAACATGGAAGACTTTGGGTGAAGGAGAGGAGGAGTGAGTTGGGGGAAATCAGAGAAGGAGATGAACCATGAGAGAATGTGGACTCTGAGAAACAAACTGAGGATTTTGGAGGGGAGGGGGTGGGGGGGTTGGGAGGGCTTGGTGGGGGCTATTAAGGAGGGCATGGATTGCATGGAGCACTGGGTGTGGTGCATAAACAATGAATCTTGGAACACTAAAAAAATAAAATAAAATTTAAAAAAAAAATTAAAAAAAAAGAAAAGAATCATCATCAAGGCAGGAATACACCTCGTTGAGGCTATAGAATACTGTTTCCTATCTGTCCCACAGGGAGGCCTGGCATAGACATGGGACTCTGATGCAGCAGACATACTTACTACCTCTACTCCCCATTCTCCCAAGAGACTGAGCCTTTTTTTTTTTTTTTTTTTTTTTTTTTTTAGGTTTCATTTATATATTTGACAGAGTGAGGAGCAAGAGAGCAAGAATGAGCAGGGGCACAGGGAGAGGGAGAAGCAGGCCTCCCGTTGAGCCCGGAGCCTGTCAGGGGGACTTGATTCCAGGACCTGAGATCATGACCTGAGCTGAAGGCAGATGCTTAACCCACTGAGCCACCCAGGTTCCCTTAGACTGAGCCTTTTTGACCTTAGGTGAGCCTTATGACCCACCTCTCTCTCTCTCTCTTTCTTTTTTGGCAGACCATGAGATGGACAGTTAGTTCCCGATAAACCCACCAGTGAAACACATCGCACTAAAATTAAGTAATTTCATTATGCAATCTTTCTATTATGTCCTATTTCACATACCTTTTGGCTTTTAAATATTTTTTCTTTTTCCACTTTTTCTGAGATATACTTGATATACAGCCCTATATAAGTTTAAGGAATACAGCAAAATGGCTTGAGTTACATACCATGTGAAATGATTCCTGCTGTAAGCTTAGTTACCATCCATCAACTCATATAGGTATTTAAATACTGTTTAATAAATTAAGCAAATCAATATACATTTTATGTGACTTTCTTCTGTGTATTTTTCTTTGGGTAAGATTCTTTAGCTATCCTTTTTTTTTTTTTTAAATCTTTAAGACAGTCAAAAGTTTTATGTGTCCATTTAAAATTACATAAATTGCCTGATGTTTTGAGAAGAATTCTAATCTGAACCAATATTTTTGGGACCATGAGTTATCGTCACATATTTTATGTGGTATCTAGAGAAGGGCTGTTCCTATCAGATTTGTTGAAAGTAAAGTCAACAAGGTTTTGAATTTTCCTAGTGTTGAGTAAATTGAACTCCATTCCCTTACAAACATAGTGATCTAAAGGGGCACCTGCACCCCAATGTTTATAGCAACAATGTCCTCAACAGCCACACTCTGGAAAGAACCCAGAAGTCCAATGACAGATGAATGGATAAAGAAGATGTGGTGTATATATATATGTATATACAATGGGATACTATGCAGCCATCAAAAAACCTGAAATCTTAACCATTTGCAATGATGTAGATGGAATTAGAGGTTATGTTGAGTGAAATAAGTCAATCAGAGAAAGACAATTATCACATGAATTCACTGATATGTGGGATTTAAGAAACAGAAGGGAGGACCATGGGGGAAGGGAGGGAAAAATAAAACGAGATGAAATCAGAGAGGGAGAAAAACCAAAAGAGATTTTTAACCACAGGAGACAGACTGAGGGGAGTGGGGGGAGGAGGTAGCTGATTGATGGGCATTAAGGAGGACACTCGATGTAATGAACACGTGATGTAATGAACACTGTTATATGTTCGAACACTGTTATATGATCGATCTCTCAACTCTACCTCTGAAACTAATAATATAGCACACGTTAAAAAAAAAAAAAAAGAGCTCCATTCTTGAAGGAACCAGAGGATTCCTAAGCACATGTCAATGTCTGGCATCTGTCTGGGGAGGGCAAGGGTTCTCTGCTTACTGCCCCTTACGTTTCCCTGTGTCTGAGACAAACCCTTATATTCAAGTGGAAGTACAACCTCCAACTCCTTCATCTCTTATCTCGTAGTTTTTGCTTGATGGTTATGAGCAGGTTCACTAAATTCAAATTCAGCCAAAGCACAGGCGTGCTTTCGCAAAAGAGGTCCGAGAGAGAGCCGGTGTGATGGGTAAGGGAAGAGCGGCTACAATCATCCCGTAGCAACCAGTGATTTTGTATCCTTGGGGCAGCCACGTAACGACAAGCTTGGGAGACCGACGATGACAGCCCACGCTCCCAGGACACTTTTCATAAGAGGAATTTAAGATACAATATGGACATGAAGGCAATATTTAGTGTTTAGCGTTGATTTTTAATATGCAGATACAATTTAACATGCCAACGATGGACTTTTTATTATGAAAACACATTTTATGTATTTTGGGGATTTAAGTTAATGGTCTCACTGCACCTTCTATTAGAATTTTCATAAATATACTTATGCTTTGACTCCACTTAAAATGTAATTAAAGTGTTTCCTCTGACTACCTTAGCTCATATATACCGAGAAAAGGCAGCAAACCTGGGGAACCACTCAGAAAGAGTAATAAGTCTCAGAAACAATAAAAATGAAGGCAGGCAAGCTCCAGTGAATACCAATGACTTCTCCACTTTAAGACGCTGGGCTCTCCATGGGCACAGAGCAGAAGGAAATTGAACATCTTGCATACAGTCATTTTTTTCTGAATGGGAAACATGTTTTTGTGATCCAATAACCTCCTCCCCCAGCCCACACACCACTATCATTTTCCACGGGATATAATTATACATCTCAGTTGCCCACCTCGAGAGAACGTTACTCCAAAATCATGCAGTCTGTTACAAATGCCGCAGCTCCTAGATATTAAAAAAGGAGCAAAAAAAAAAAAAATCCTATTCAACAGAAAAGCTTTCAGGAAGGAAGGGATGCGGGTCAAGACGGCACATAATGTACAGTATATTTCTAGGCAGTGCAGGGTCAAGTTTTTTTTAGAAGCTTCTGAAATGGAATTTTTCCTCCCTTTCTCCTATGAATAAAACTGGGCACATAAAATGACTAAAGCCATCACCCTGGAAGATGGGAGATGAACTTGCTGGGGCTTGCAAAGTCTCTGAACTTTGCTTTCTGCACATTCTTCTTCTTCTGGTTCCTTCAGGGGCTGCATTTTATTGGGCCCATATAAACTACTTACTGCTATCGCACTAAGGCAGTTGAAGACACCTAAAACTGCCGGATGGGCCATAGGGTGGAGTGCCGATGGGAAGGGGGCCCCAAAATCTGCCCCAGTGTGGTCTTCAGTCACTGTCATTAGCCAGTGTCCTGGGCAGAGACAGCCAGAGGGAGCGAGTGATGCTTTAAGGGCAAAAGACATGGGGGCGGAGCAAAGACACACAATCTGTGTGATGCCTAAATCAGCTGAAATCTAAATGTGAACATTGTTCTGTATTTTTAAAGAAGGCTGCTAATCGATTTCAGTACTTCAAATGGCTGTTTTTTACTGAAACTTAGTTCATCCCCAATTTGCAGAACTTTTCTATTTTGCAAGATGATCCAGGCATGTGATGATCTAAGCAATACTCATATTGTATTTCTGTACCTAATATCGCTCCCTCTTTTGATAATGAAATTGAGATTTGCAGCCTGAAAATATTATATGATCTTTTCATGCCCAGAAACAGCCTCCACCCACCCCCGACATTTGGCTGAGCTTTAGAGCATGTTTTATAGTCTGTTGAATATGCCTCTGAATGAGTGACTTTTCACAGCAATGTCATATATTTCCTGTTGAAAAATATAGGCTTATGGGGTTTTTGAAGATCTCTCAGGTAAGTCTCTTTATTCCTGTTGCACAGATAAGGGAATTGAGGATCAAAGATATGATGTGGCTTGCCTGAGATCAGGTAGTCAGTGAGCAGAAACTAGGTCCTGGACCCCACACCACCTGGCTTTGAACTCTGTGCTGCTCCTTCTGGGCCACAAAGCTGGCTGAGAACACGTGACTTTGTGCCCACTGTACTGCACTGCGCACATAGCATTCTGAAGTCACCTTGGCCATGGGTCATAAGTCATCAAGCATTTCTAGTTTCCACTTTTTGTGGAGTAAGCCTATTTGATTACACACAGCTTTGTACCATCTGCACAGTGAGTTCCTAGGGATGGGAAGCTATGTGCACTCCGGAGGGACCTTCAATCTACTGCTTTTCTTTAAATGTGCCCAATTTCAAAGTCCCCTCTCTTTCCACCTTCAGAATCACTGCAGTTGTAAGCTCATGCTAATGATGTGACATCCCTCAAGTGTACCGAAGCAGAAAAAAACTCTGAAAAACCGCTGATCAAGTGGCCAGAAAGACAAATACTCTTCAGCTGAGTGACAGAGGGAAAGGGGCGAAAATGCTAACTGGGCAGCACTGACTGGTGCTGAACATACCATGGTTGGGACCAATATCCCATGGAATTACAGACACTGATGCAAGGTCATGTGATTTCAAAAGTGGGGGCTATTTTAGTGAAGAGACACATGAAAATATGCTCAACGTCACTCATCAACAGGGAAATACAAATCAAAATGTATCAAATCACAATGAGATACTACCCCACAACTGTCAGAATGGCTAAAATGAACAACTCAGAAAACAGATGTTAATGAGGATGGGGAGAAAGGGGAGCTCTTTTGTACTGTTGGTGGGAATGCAAACGGGCACATCCATTCTGGAAAGCAGTATGGAGATTCCTCAAAAAGTTAAAAACAGAACTACCCTGCGACCAAGCCATTGCACTACTAGGTACTTATCCAAAGGATACAAAAGTACCGATTTGGAGGGGTACACATACCACAATGTTTATAGTAGCAATGTCTAATAGCCAAATAATGGAAAGATCCCTGATGTCCATCGACAGATGAATGGATAAACAAGATAGGGTATGAACGAACAATGGAATATTACGGAGCCACCACAAAGAATGAAGTCTTGCCGTTTGCAACCACACAGAAGGAACTGGAGTTATGCTAAGTGAAATAAGTCAGAGAAAGACAAATACCATATGATTTCCCTTATATGTGGAATTTAACAAACAACAGAGGAGCATAGGGGAAGGGAAAGAAAAATAGATAAATAGATAAAAATAGATAAAACTTGGTCATAGTTTACTTCTTTGAGGTAGGCATTGCCTACCTCTTGATCATGGGGGGACATCATGAAATCAATCAATTATGCAAAGACTCTGGAACCGGGACCTGGCCCTGTCCTCATTACATTACCCTGGCAAGTTCAGGGAGGCCACAGTCATTGGACAGGGTATCAAAATAGCGATGCCAGTGAGTGCCCTGCCACAGATAGCCCCAATGAGACGACTGCCTTATTTTAAAGCAGGTGAAAGCATCTGATTCAATTGCTTTGTGGTTTCTCTAAATCACTCTGGCTTTGGGTCCTTCCTCCAGGATTGCCACCCACGGTTCAGAGAGAGCAATTTTCATTTCCTCTCTGATGCAGATCTTGCCAGGGTTTGAGATGTTAATACTTCTCCAGAATTGTAATTTCCTCTACCTCTGCACCTGCCTTGAGAGAGTGATTTGTCAGGTAAGCTGGGCTAAAGGTGTCCAGATCTTCTGAGATGAACAAGAGTCCCTTCTAGGAAAAAGGAATCTTTAAGACATCTAGAGAACAAATAGATCCTTCTGTACAAATCTAGCTTCTCCTTTCTTTCTGGGACAGAAAAGCTGACTTCCACTTATTTTTGCCTGCATTATGGTAGCAGTAGGTTCCTGTCTGCGCCCTTTACTACCCGCTAATCCACTTCTTCCAGAGTGAGTTTTTTAAAAACACACTTGGGCACATGGCACTCTCCTATTTGAATACCCAGCCCGGACTCCCTACTGACAACATGGCGGTCACGAGGACTGAGAGACTCCACACGTGCAACACACCTAGTCCACTAAGGGCTCGATCCAGGTGCTAGTGACTGCTGCTCAGGTTCTAATTGTAAAGCTTCAGGCTTTGAGGACAATAAATTCTTAACGGACTTTGCTGCCATTTTTGTGACTGTCACACTGACAATAATCCTTTCCACTTTTTTTCCCTCTAGTAGGTCTATATTTTCCCTCCGCTGATTCTATAAAGTACGTACAAATGGGGCGACTGTTGTTTTGTTCTTGCCCCTCTCTTGAAAAGTCACACATCCTTTCCAGGGTGTTTCTTGGAGAGCTGGGAGTTTAAAAATGTCCTCACCTCAGAAATCACAGCACATTGACTCCATCAAATGTGACTGAAAAATCTAAGGATACATTTTTAGACATGACAGGCTTGGAAATGAATAAGTGTAGCAGTAAAGGAAATTTTAATGAGAGGTTTGTGGCTCTCTTTTTGACATCTATTAATTTATAAAATCTATCAGCACAATTCTCAGGCTCTTCCTTCAGTACCTAAGTCATGGCGATTAAAGATAAAAAAATTTAAAAGGGAGAATTACCTTAGAAATTTGGAAATCGAGGTTAGAAATGCCTTTTCAAATAGTTCAGTGAAGAATAATTGCATTTCAATTTACGCTGTCAAAAGTTCAATTTCTACTCTTAAAAGAAAGTATTTTATTGAAAATTATAACCCATTATGTAATTAGAGTCCTAGGTATTTTTCTTTATTGACCAATGTTTTACCAAACATCATCTTATTGAAGACTGGGGACACTATCACTTTAGGCTACTCGTGAGGCAAGTCGTGTCTTCCAGCCCTAGTCTATGGGCATGAGAAGGGGATTCCAAACAAAGTCAAAACAAATGAGCCTGTACCAGGCACAGAATAGAAATAATGGCATGGGGGCGCCTGGGTGGCTCAGTGGGTTAAGCCGCTGCCTTCGGCTCAGGTCATGATCTCAGGGTCCTGGGATCGAGTCCCACATCGGGCTCCCTGCTTGACAGGGAGCCTGGTTCCTCCTCTCTCTCTCTCTCTGCCTGCCTCTCTGCCTACTTGTGATCTCTCTCTGTCAAATAAATAAATAAAATCTTAAAAAAAAAAAAAAGAAACAATGGCATGGTAGAAATTTCTACAAGTTGCTAACCACACCCCTCATTCCCTGCCCCAAGAGACAGAGACACTCACAGCCTCCATGGGGAATCTTCAGAGAGCTACTTCAACTCTCAAAACAGACTGAACATTATTGGTTAAAATCATCTTACCACAGACCTCAGGTGGAACGCTTTGTTCATCAGAATGTACTTCCTACTAACTGTTAACGTCTCATTAAGATGCTCTGGGATTGGGAAGTTGCAAGTGGGTGAAGGGGAAGATGAAACAAGAATCTGGAAGGCAAGTGGTGCTGCGGAAGGAAAGAGCCACAATCTGTATCACTGTGTACCAGTGTCACTATTTCCCTGGCCCCTTACCTCTTTCCTCTAATTTATTTAAGGATTTAAATTTAACTCTTATATATTTAAACACATTTATTTGGAAATGAACTTTCTTATCATTACAATACACAGAAAGCCAAGACACTTGCTGCAGGTAAAGATGATAGAAGAAGTGGAGTGAAAACAAAACAAGTGGTGTTAATTTCAGCCACGCCCTACCGCGGGGGGTATCTTCTGAGTCTTTGCTGGGTGAGAGAGAGGCAGAAGATGCTCTAGCCCCAAATCAAAGCTCACTGATGAATCAGGGCTAAAGAACTAACTGGAGAGGTAGTGAATAACTTTCCCACCCTGTAGTTCAGGGGACCTCCTAGAAAGTCACCTTATACCACATGGGTTGTTTGCATCTCACGCTTGGGGAGGACTCTAAACTCACCATCAATCTTGGCTCACAAGACAGGGTACAGAAGAGGAGAGAACATGGGATCTTGGACTAGAAGACTGTGGTTGAAATTCCAGCTCTGACGGACTCCTTATGTGACCATGGGTTAGTTACTGAATTGTAACACTTTAAATTACTTAATGGGATGGTTTTTTAATATTAAAACCAATGGATTTCAGTTAAAAGAACATGTAAGGGGGATGTACCAAAAAAGTGCCACAAAACTGTCATGTTATCAGTATAATGTATAGAACTCGGAGAAGTTTCACAGAAATGCCCAGGGCACGGGAGCATGGATGGCGGTCTCTAACTTGACCATGAGTCCCCGGGAGCGGGGGAGGGGACAGAGCCTCTATCCATCCTCCTCAATGAGCATCTACCTGCCACGTAGAAGCAGGTATTAAAGAATCAGTAGGTGACAGTGACAAACTGGAAGATTCCTACATCCTAAATTTGATTCAATATTTTTGAGTCCAGGTTCTTAAAAAAAGTTTTTAAAAAATTACATGCTCATGCCTAGTTTTAAACAAATTACCATTCTGATTGGAAGAGTAACCCTGAAGAGGCACAGTTCACACGGAGGGCACTGTACTCAGAATTCTAAAAATCCCTCTAACATTCTTTAGTGGAGTTTTTGTTGTTGTTGCTTTTAAGAATCACAATCTGCTGAAAGGACAACAATTAGTTTAAGTGAATCAAGGTCAGATGCTAAAAGGAAGCAGCCAAAAGTTGTATTTGGAATCTGCTGATCCTTTAAAAAAATGAAGAGTTGGCCTTAATTCAAGAAACCACATATTAGATTAAAACCTTGGGGGGCACATGGTTCAATTTTTTTATTTAGGCCTACAAGGTTTGGGATTGAACTGGAAATAAGATGTTTCATGCCATTGGAAGGACTGCCTTCCAATATTTTAGAGAAGGCAAGAGAGTTGAAAGTAAAGTAAATTTGAGGGTCAGTTTTGAAATGCAAACAACAAAGACCTAAAGCCCTTGGTAGACCCCCGTTAGCAGCTCTGTCATAAGACACAATGAACTTTCACACAATATTCAGAGACTGTTGTTTCAGCAAAGAAAATTCCTGAAAGTGGATCTGAATTTTTGCCAAGAAGAGTTATAAGGAAGAAACTTCTGCTCAAAGAATTTTGATTACATAAGAATTCTCCTAGTGGGGGCACCTGGGTGGCTCAGTGGGTTAAAGCCTCTGACTTCGGCTCAGGTCATGATCTCAGGGTCCTGGGATCGAGCCCCACATCGGGCTCTCTGCTCAACAGGGAGCCTGCTTCCTCCTCTGTCTCTCTCCCTGCCTCTCTGCCTACTTGTGATCTCTGTCTGTCAAATAAATAAATAAAATCTTTAAAAAAAAAAAAGAATTCTCCTAGTGAAATCACAAAAACTATCAACTCACTAGTATTAAGAAGAGCAACAGAAAATAGTAAGAAGAGACTAAATGACATTGATAATAGCACAAGATAACAAATGCAGCATATGTGCTGTGTTCCAAATATGATTACAGGTGCTTTACGCATAACATCTCGTACATATTATTATCCCTAGTCCTATCGATGTTCTTTGAAACATAAGTGACTGCACTTATGGCCCAGGAAAGCTCTCTAAACTCCCCCAAAGGGGTTCTAGCCCTGCTGCCCATTCCTAGTCACCCCAGCCATGCTGAGAGTGCTCAATGGCACAAGTGGCTAGTGGCCACGCTGACCTTCTGGGAGGGCCCATGCTCCCTGATTTGGCTGCCACGAAGGTAATCCCTGCTGCATGCGAGGAGGACAGAGCAGTTCTAGGGGCAGACAGGAGGATGAAGGGAAGCTTTGTGGATCTGCCAGGATGTGCCAGAGCCCAAGGTTGTATTAGTGAATGACAGCAAAGGCTGAGAAAGGAACAGGAGAAGTTAAGAAGCTCAGGTAAGCAGGGAGAAAGGAAAGCAACATAAACATAGGTCCAAGGTAAGGGCACAATAACAGCTGTTGTCAGGGTCTTTCCATGTTCCGATTCTGGGGGACACAGTGAGGGTCTAGCCGGGGGCCCTTGTTTGCCCCAGCGTTCTAGCACACTTAGCATATTCAGACATGAACTGCTTCCAGTTGTGGACACATAGATATTAAACTGAAGTGACTCTGATGTATAAGCCAGAACGCTACTGTATGAGTCTGAAACAGGGATATTCTCTTTCCGAGGATCTATCCTGCCCACGGTGCCCTGTGCGGTGGGGCACTACCTGGGAATGCCAGTATTTATGCTGGGGCCCACGGGGTGCGAGTAAAGCAAGTGGGATGTTTCGGGAAGAGAAGTCCCCCGTGTGCAGGAAACGGCGAACACCTGCTCTAGCGACACGGTTCTCCCTCTGCAGGCTGACATTCGGTGCTGGAGAGGCCCGTGCAATTTCTGCTTCTCTGCACATCTTTTCCATAGCAAACATTCGTGGTCTTAATATTTTTTTGGGGGGGAGAAGGAGGGTTGTTATGACTGACTTCTGAGTCAAGCCACAGTTCAGGCAAGTAGGGAGACCTCCTTTCTCCACGCTGCAATCCCGGGCCATGCTGATTAAAACAGGCCTACTCACAGAGGCAGACACACCCCACTGCCACAGCTATCACAAACAGCGTCAAATGAAAGGCAGAGTGGCTGTTGGCTTGCCATGGCTATTAACCCGCTCCTCAGGTAGGGCTTATTTTGTCATGATATACAGTGGGCAGCTCCGGCAGCTAGAATTAATTAAGAACTATATGGAGATGCCGGAGAGCCAGCTGCGATCTACAGGTTCCCACCAGTTAATTAAGGGTCAGAAAAGGGTCTTCCTGCCTTCTCCAGCTCGGCTGGCCATGTCCGGCCTCAAGCTACGAAGTCTTGCACGTGCCGACTTTTCCATTTCATATTCCTCCTGGTGGAAGATGACCCAAGAGAGGTCATTACTGCACGGCCGTACTTACAAAATGCTCCCATTTAGATCATCCTTGACAAATGGGAACATTTTCCAGGATCTAGGATCCTTGAAAGAGGCCATTGCACAATCTTCTTGAAGAGTTTGTGTTTGCAAAGAAGGCAATTGCAAAAACCCTTTGAAAGATGAGGCAACAGTATATGTCATCCACACAAATACATCTCTGGGCAGAGAACCAAAGAAAAAGAGTGAACACCTCCACAGATGGGAGAGCTGGGGGCTGCTAAGGATAGGCAGATCTGAGCAGCAGCACGGATGGCGAGCCTTGTCCTAACGTCCTTCTTCTGTCATGTTCACAGGATGTACTCAGCGTGCCCCAGGACACCATGGGGTATGGCCCCTTCCTTATTTTCAGCAGCTTCTTTCACATACCCAAGAACTTCAAATGAACTTATAAGCCATTACATTTCTACTGAAATGGATAATGTGATCAGGTCTTTCATTTATTTATTTTTTCATTTTGCCTCAGCTCTCACTGATGACTGCGGCAATCCCTCAGTCAGAAGTGAAGGCTGAGGTTTAATGACTTTATGTATAATTTAGTTTTCGGCAATAGGCCTCTTCGTTTTCTGTTTTGCATAACCTGGGGGAAGCAGAGCAGTTTATCAGCTCTGCAAGGACACCCAAAGATGTACATTTCAGCTCTTTTCTTCTTATCCTCCAACGTCCTTCGTTAGGCCTGTACAGTCACGTGAAATTAGCTGCTGTAAAATATGGCAAAAGATCAGCCCAGGAGACAGTGAGTGGGTTTGGTTTTGCGTGGCTCCCCAAATAAACATTTTTAGGAAGTTGTGGCTGCTGCTACATAAATATTATCTTTCCGAAGACTCCAGGCCCTTCTTTTTCATTAGATCCATGGGCCACTGATTTTGGTGGTTTCTCAAATTGCACAGGGGGTGTGGAGCTGTAGAAGGTTGGCCAAAAAAAGACCTGAGGAAATAGTGCGTCCAACCTAGTCAGAATGCCAAAAATGAGATGTCCTATATCGAGAGACCAATATCCCACTGCAGACATCTTCACATTTTTCCATAGTTTTTTTTTTCTTTTCATATCCTACTTTTCTTCCTACTCATGTGAAGTTATAAGCACACAAGAACCACTGTTATCTGAATACTTTCAAAGCAATTACTGTGCTATAAACAGAAAATATTTAAAAAGCTGTAGCTCTTCTAGCCACACACTTGTGATAATCACTGGCATACTTTCCAGTTCACCATGCCAAGAGAACTTTAAACACACAAAAACACAAGTGCACACACACACACACAAAACAACAAACTTTTACAAATCTCGATCAATGAAGGCTTTGTGTTTACCCTTGAGGATTTTAATTAGACTCTGAAAGTTTGTGTCATTGGAAGTTTGACTTTTGAAATATGTTTATTTCTACATATCAAACATTGACAAATAATTTCAGTTTCCTTTCCACTGTTCTTTTACTTGATCACAATACTGCCCTTATTGGAATAAAGCATTATAGTGTTTTGGGTGGTCAGGGACCCGTGGGTGGCCAGCACCAAAGGACGAGCCCACCTCCCTCTCTTTAGCCTTTCAGTGTTGACCAGAGAAAGTCTACACTCAAGTCTGATTTTCAACACTTTCAAATAAAGGGAAAAGTATATATACAGAACAAATAAAGGAAGACCAGTTTGCAAGATAAAAGTTCTTATATCAATACTCTATCGTTGTGCAGTTAATAAACTTAATTTCTAACATTTCTGCTACTTGTTTATATTTTAGGAAATCATGACTAACCTACCATTTGCAATTGAAAGAAGGTCGCCAGGCATTCTGGAGATCTGGTGTACACAGAATTCCTTTTCCAGCTGTCTCATTTTCTCCACCCCTTCAGGTTTTATAGGCCCAGAATATGGGGGAGATGGTGAAGAAGACTTTACTTCTTTGCTGTAGCCAGAAGGTGACCGGCCCCTAGGGTCTGCTGTCCTGGGTTCAAATTCCACACCTCTCATGAGTTCTGTGACACAGGTATGAGACGGGAACTCACTAGGCCTTGGATTCCCCATGTCCGTAGTGAGGGAAGTGTGGGGAGCTCTAAGTAAGGAAATGCTGGGCCCAGAGTCTGGCCCATGGCTGACTCCCAAGTCATGTTAAGTGACTGTTATGATAAAAGTATTGATTAGTTTTGTCACCATGAAGATGCCCACCATTACCTAGTTCTAAGAATTTTTAAAACCATGAAATTATAATGATTCGGTTGTTAAACTTCAGCACCATGGGCCTGCGTTGGCATTTAAGACAATCCTGTAAAGAGTTCCTTGTCCTAAATGTTCAACCACGGTGCCTACTAGGTGCTAAGCAGAGTGCTGGACACCGCAGAGACACACCAAAGAAGAGAAGGCCGTGTCCTTGGGGAGATACAGCTCAGTGGTAACATTCATGAAACAGCAAATGGGATAGAGCAGAAAACAGAGGCACAGTTATACAGCCCAGATCCGCACGTGTGGCAAATGTTTTGAGAAAGAAGAGATCCATGAGGACTTGATGGGTGGCTGGGGGTAAGGCCTCACAGAGATGGTCCAGCTGGTCCTCATAGAACCAACCAGAAGAACATGGATAGAGAGAGGGGAGACGGAGATGGGCACTAAGCAGAGGCAAGCGACCGATGTCCGCTTCGAAGACAGCTATGGCAGTGAGGAAAAGGGAGGAGATGATCACACCTGAGTGAAGGATTTTCACTACAGAACAAAAGCCTATAAGGAGAAGTAGGACAAACAAATCTCACTGAGGGGAGGTCGTAACCACCCAACGCTTCACAAGCGTTGGAGCTAAGCACGTCGCAAGTTGGAGATAAGCACAAGGGAAGGCATACTATTTCAGTGGGTGAAATCTTATTCAACACCTGGTGAAACCTGGTGGTGGTGTAATAGCCGATTCAGTTAGAGATGGTGACCAGGTGGCTCCGGCAGTGACCCAGGAATGGGGGAACCCAGTCTGCAACATGGTAAAAAAAAAATCTATTCATGCATACACAGAAGTGTGTACACAAAACACCATTCTCACGGTGGACCTATGAGGAAGACATTGATCCCCCTTTGCTAAATAAGCAGTTGGAGGGTTTGAGAGATGTGCCCGATGGGACAACCAGAGCAGAGTGTGTCCTCATGCAAGGCAGGGCCAGAAGATGCTGGGAGATGGCTTGAGATCTGAAGGCAGGCTGCCCCCTTCCGTGTCTTGCCTAAACATCAGAGCTGTTACTCTACCTACCTGCTTTCGCATTTGCTTTCCTGCAAAGGTCTGAACGCATGAGAGACTCCTGGATCCATTATAGTCTTATTACTAACCTCCTCATAAATCAACTGGATGTATCTGAAAGGGGATGCTTTGATTTTTATTATCCATTTAATCACCATTTTAAAATCTACTGCTCATTTTTTATGCAGTCACTTTCTTACAGCTTTTGCCAGTTGCAGCCTGCAGAAGAAAGATGCTTTCCACGACCACGGTGGGCTGAAGGATAATCACATGTGTCCCATCAATTAAGGGGAGACTCCGCTAGTGAGCCTTCAACATGTGATGCTGGGATGGCAGCTGATGTCAATCAGAACCCCAGTGAGTTCTTCCTCTATTAATTATGTATGCAAGCTCTTGCAGGAACGTTTCCTGAGGACAGAGAACTTCTAGACTATTATCTACCCTGGCTCTAAGTTTTCTAACTTTTCTTAACGGGGTGTTCTGGATGCCTATAGTGGCCCACAGACTCTGTCCCCCAGGCTCCGAATGTCTAACGGTACTTCTGAGGGTCCTTGTGGGAAAAGTGTTTATAGTTCTAATTATTTAACAAACGCTTAGAGGAATGTCATACTGAAGGATGGTCTTTCAAGAGCAATGCCAGCACAGCTCAGGCATTGATTAAATTGTTTTGACATAATTGCCAGTGCCCAAGAATCATGACGGTCACTGCTTGAACAATTTTGGAGGGAAAACTACTGGAAAGAATCACATGGGATAAGCACTGGAAAATCAATTATGAAGAATCATTTATTTATTTTATGGGAACACTGATGTCAAATATTGGCATTAAAAAAAATGCCCTAAATTTATCTGACCAATGAGGTAATCGTGGCTAGAACTCAAACACATAAATTTAAAATTTTTATTTGGTGCAAAATAGATCAGATCCCAGGCTCTGCAACCCCTCCCCCATGCTCTTTAAAATGGTTAAGAGGTCAATAATATTAATGAGACCCGTGCTAAGCTATAAACAAAAATTTGGCAAGGAAATTGGAATCAAGACCATATACAAGGCATAAGCCACTAACGACTCCATGAAAGATTTACTCCCCAGCAAAGGGAG
The DNA here is from genome assembly GCF_020171115.1 of Neogale vison. Classification (NCBI taxonomy): domain Eukaryota; kingdom Metazoa; phylum Chordata; class Mammalia; order Carnivora; family Mustelidae; genus Neogale; species Neogale vison. The sequence goes on along the minus strand of NC_058093.1, from coordinate 180,841,975 downwards.
CTGCCTGACAGTGAGCAATGACAGCCAGCTCCACTACCAGGGGCACTGATGCTCCTAGCCCAGTGACAATTGTCACAGCTACACTGCGAGCAGGTTAGCCGTCCCACCATGTAAGCACTGGGTCCTGAAACGAGGCATTATGGGGACCGCACACGAACAGAACCTCCAGAGGAATTTCAGAAGGGCAGAGAAAAATAAGCAAGCCATACAGGGCTCTTCAGCAAAGCACTTCTCCATTCATTTAAAATCACATATCCAGTTCCATTTTCTCCTCCTTTCTATTCATCAGACTTACAGCATAAGTTGCATCATTTTTAAATACGGGCAGCCTTGAACCACAAACACAATGAATGACAGACCCACATACATCAGCTGTGACTCCTGTAGCTCCTGATTCCCCCCCAACCTCTGACAATGGAGGTGTTTCCACTGGAATTATCTTATTAGAAGATGAGAGCTCTAAGACAAGGACCTGAGCAGCGGAAGAAAGAGGTGCAGGAATGGGAGCTGCATTGGGAGAGTGTGGGCCTGGCTGCAGTCCAGGCTGTGGGGCAGGGTGCAGAAAGAGGAAGAAGAATGATGAGCCTCGGGAGGCATAAGAGAAGAGGGGACTGAGCACATGGAGTGGAACATATAATTCCATTTTTCAAAAGCCTTGCAACCAGAGAGGAAAACTGAGCTGGCAAGGTGCTCACACAAATGGTCGAGATTGGAGAGATCCATGTGATAAAGGAAAAATTAGGGTGTTCCCTCCATTTCACATGTATGTCCTATGTGGAAAGGCAAGGAGCAAAACCAGAGGGAAAAGAGATCAGGGGTCTGCTCTCAGATGAGAGGAATGCAGTGACTGGCTCTGGCAGATAGCATCTCCAATAATGGAAGGAAGAAATAGAGGATGGTAGCCAAGTGTGACAACTGTCATCAGTAACTAACAGCAAAAAACAGGAGGGGCCCAGGTTGCAAGGGAGGCATGGCCGACATGGTTACATGCCATGTCGCAACCCTATAACTATTGGATCTATGTGACGACCAGGTTGAAAACATGATTTTAGGATATAAGAAAGTTCTACAGCCTTGGGTAGGTTCCTAGGTACTCACAGAGAAGAAAACAAAAAGGGATTGTCTTAAGAACAGAAACCAAGATTTATTTACCTTTTAATCCTAGGGCCAATGTGTGAATGAGAAATTCATGCCAATGCGTGAATGAGAAAATTTAAAAAACACTACCTTGTAGATGCTACAAATCCCAGGCAATCCCGGTTGTCAGGAATTTCCTTGTCATGAGATATTTAGAGGGGAAGAAAGAGATCTATGAGGATAAGGTTAAGCAATTAAATTAATCCTAGATTTTAAAAACTTAAATATGCACGCTAAAATTTTGATAGTGACTGATGAAACCAAAGAGAGCATACAATTTTCAAATTAGTAGAGGGAAAAATGAAATGATACATAAAAATACAATTAATTAAAAATAGGCAGAAAAGGGGTGACGGAGGAAAGAAGAAAAAGTGGAACAAACATAACTCACAAAATAAGGTGATAGCAATGAATTAATTCACATATATACCAGTATTCACAAATTAGAGCTTTACTAAGTGGCAAATTACTAGAGTTTAAAGGTAAAAGTTTAAGATTTAATTGAAGGAATAAAATTCAGCTATATGTAATTTATAAGAGTGACAACTAAAATAGAAAGGTTGAAAATATACACAGGAAAATACTACTTAGAAGGAAACTGGCATAATTATATTGAAATTAGGCAAAATAAACTATAAGACAAAAGTGTTATGGAAGACAATAGCATTACAGACTAATGATGTAATGTTCAATTCACCTGGAAGAAATGACAATCCTACACTTGTTTTTTCCTGATAACCCAGCTACAAAATACATGACCTCTTCTAAACAAAATATATGACCTCTTTTAACACGTCTCTTTTAGTAACTGTTGGATGAAATAGACAAAAAGCTAGTTAAGTATACACAAACTGGGCTGCCTTCGGCTTGGGTCATGATCTCAGGGTCCTGGGATCGAGTCCCACATCGGGCTCTCTGCTTAGTGGGGAGCCTGCTTCCCCCTCCCTCTCTGCCTGCCTCTCTGCCTACTTGTGATCTCTTTCTGTCAAATAAATAAATAAATAAATAAAATCCTAAAAAAAAAGTATACACAAACTGTGAACAACAAAATTTTTAAAAAGCTTGATCCAAAGACTATAGAGAACACTGCACTCAATACTGTTGTTAAAATACACAAAATTTTTGAGAAAGTTGACTATGTGTAAAGCTCTAAATAGTGCCCACAAATGTCAATGAATTTCCTTTGCTCATAGTGCAATTAAGTTAGGAATCACTAATAAGGCAACAAAAAAATTTCCGATGTACTGATAAATAAGACACACACTCACATGCTCTAAATAACTTATGGGTCAAAGAAGAAAGGGTGATGAAAATTACAAAATTAAACACTCAAAAGTCAATGATAACAGTACTAAGCTCTTAGAGAAAAAATAAAGAGCCTTAAAATAATTGCTTACACTAGAAAAAAGAAAGCTTGAAAACTAATGTGTTTAGCATCCCATTTAGGAATAAAAAAAAAAAAGAAACAAAGAAAGTAGAAGGAAAATAATAAAGAGTGGGAAGAGAAGGAGTCTTTAAAAATGCAATATTCAAGATCAACAAAGCCAGAAGTTATTTCTCTGAAAAGGCATATAATAAAACTAACAAACTTTTGGCAAGAATATTCAAGAAACAAGAAAGATAGAAGGTGCAAATAAACAACATTAATAATGAAAAAAAAAGGAACATGAGTGCAGACAAATTAGAAAGATAATAAAATATTAACACACGTATGCCTCTACATAACAAAGTTAGAAAAAATGCACAAATTCCTCTGAAAATATTAGCTATAACTATTGAGAATTTAGTAATTAAAAATTTTCCCATGAGAAACTGCCAGATTTATCAGTTCCACAGGTTACTACCAAAGATAATTTGAAATCTTACCAAAAAAAAAAACCCACCAGAGTGCTATCCCATTCATTTTAAAAAGTACATATACTTTTTATTCTAAAATATAAAAAAGGGAAATAGAAGGATAATTAAGGGACGAGTCCCACTTGTGAACACAGATGCAAAAATCATTAATGAATAGTATTCAGCAATGTTTAGTATATATCATGACCAAGTTAGCTTTATTCCAGGAATAAAACGTTGGTTCAGTATTAGAAGATTAAATATAATAATGAACTCATGATGCTAATATATTAACAAAATCAAGTAACTATTTTATATAACAATAGATGTTGAAAGAACATTCTATCAAATTCAGTATCTATCCATGGTAAATAATATCAATAAGCCAGGGATGGAAGGGACTATCCTCAACTTTATCCCCACTAATTATTAATCATTAAAAGAATTTTCTCTTAAAATCAGGGCCAAGACAAGGATGTTTACTAACCTAAGTTTTATTCAATGTTAGACTGAATGTTCTAGTGAGTTTCATAAACAAGAAGAAACAGATTAGATGTAGAAGGATTAAAAAGAAACACATGGACATTAAAGAGGGTAGACATGATTTCTCCACAGAAAACTCTAGAATAATCTACAGACAAATCACTGAAATAAAGATAGCTAAAAAATGTTTCTGGACATAGGAGCAATATACAAAAGGCAACAGCTTGTGTGTGTGTACATATAAACATATACGCACACCCACGTATATATACATACACACACCTCTGTATTTAAGTGTATCTTCTATATTTTTGCAATAAAAAGAAAATATAACTATTTTTTAAAGATTTTATTTATTTGAGAGAAAGTGAGAGAAAGAACAAGTCAGGGGAGGGGCAGAAGGAGAGAGAGAGGGAGAAGCAGGGAGCCTGGTTTGGGGCTTGATCCCAGGACACTGAGATCATGACCTGAGCTGAAGGCAGACACTTAGCTGACTGAGCCACCCAGATGTCTCACTTTATTTATTTTTTTTAAAAAAGATTTTATTTATTTATTTGACAGAGAGAGATCACAAGTAGGCAGAGAGGCAGGCAGAGAGAGGAGGAAGGAGGCTCCCTGCTGAGCAGAGAGCCCGATGTGGGGCTCGATCCCAGGACCCTGGGATCATGACCTGAGCTGAAGGCAGAGGCTTTAACCCACTGAGCCACCCAGGTGCCCCTCACTTTATTTTTTTTAAGATTTATTTTTACTTATTTTAGAGAGAGCGAGAGAGAGAGCACAAGCAGGGGTGGGTAGAGGTGGAAGGAAAGACAGCATTGGGCAGACTGCAAGCCGAGCGTGAAGCCTAACTTGGGCTCAGTCTCATGACCCTGAGATCACAACTTGAGATCATGACCTGAAGCAAAACCAAGAGTTGGGTGGTGACCAGATGCATCACCCAGGCCCCCCAAGAAAATATAACGTTAAAAGATGCTATGGCCATAACAAAATAAATATATACAGCTAAAAGATGTACAAGATTTTATGGAGCGCTTTTTGAAACTTCACTAAAAATTATAAAGAAAGACCCCAATAAATGGAAACATAAACCATATTAACAAATAAGAAAACCTAATATTGCCAAGAGGTCAGTTCTCTTAAGGTTGGTAAGTGGATACCATGCAATTCCAAATGAAATTACAGGTTTTCATGAAGCTGATTGTATAAAATGTCCACATTTTCAACAGACAAGGTAAGGAATATGGAAGCACAAAGCCTAACGACTGCCAACACATTTCTAAAGAAGAACAAGGCAGACAAAGTCATACATAGAGTGCATACAAGTTAGTAAGAGACCTTAACACCCTAGTAAAAAAAAGAGGCAAATGATACAAACAATTCACTAAAGAAATTTTCACATGGCCAGTAAACATATGAAGACATATCTAGTTTTAAATGGAACAATAATAGTCTTTTTCACCCATCAAACTGGAAAGGATTAAAAATAAAAACTGACTACTGCTCACTGTAGTGCTGGTCTGTTGTAATAAGCATTCTGCAGGCTGCTCGTGGTGAGTGTGAACTGGTACAATGTTTTTGGAAAGCAAGTTGTCAATTTACATGAAGAAACTTAAGGACCTTATACTCTTGGAACCAGTGAATCCATCTCTTGAAATCTATCTAGAGAGAACAATGGAGATAAATCCAAAGAATTATTCATGGCAGTGTTCAAGACAAAGCCATAGGAATCATATGTGCTATAATACAAAGTGGGAAAACATTGTATGAAAAAATATATAATGCTTTTAATGCATTAAAACATTGGATGTACTGAAATATACTGAAAATTGATAGTGGGTTTGTGGGTGACTTTTCTTTCCTTTTTTTTTTTTAAATATTTATTTATTTGACACAGAGAGAGAGAGCATAAGTAGGCAGAGCAAGAGGGAGAGGGAGAAGCAGACTTCCCACTGAGCAGGGAGCCTAACACGGGACTTGATTCCAGGGCCCTGGGATCATGACCTGAGCTGAAGGCAGTCACTTAATGACTGAGTCACACCTTGTCTTGTCCTTTCTCCTTTATAATTTTCTTAAAATTTCCATTAAAAACTATGCATTGCTTTTATTTGTTTATTTAAGATTTATTTATTTTAGAGAGAGAGAGAGAGAGAGAGAACAAGTGGGGGAGGGGCAGAGGAAGAGTGAGAGAGAGAATCCTTAAGTAGACTTCCCACTGAGCACAGAGCCCCACGTGGGGCTTGATCCCAGGATCCTGAAATCACGACCTGAGCCCAAATGAAGAGTTGGATGTTCAACCAGTTGAGCCACCCAGGTGCCCCCATGTTGCTTTTAAAGGAAAACAACAATAAAATTGGGATTTGGAAAGCTTTAAAAACATATTTAGTTACTCTGTATCCTACAACTGTTTTTTTGTCATTAAAAGAGAGAAAAAATAAGAGCAAGCATTCTCTTTAGGCAGATAAATTATGTTAATTGGATTTATAGTACATTCTTTTCATGTTTCAAGGAATAGGCTTAAAATACATGTAGTGATCAGCCAAGTGAAATAGTTTGGCCATAAAACTGGCAAAGAACTCAAATGCATAATTACCTAAAGCACATAAATGCAATACATGTAAAAACATATGCTGTCTATTTATAATTAACCCTGAAGACATTATAACTGTTCAGTATCTCTCCTATGACTTCCCAAAAGTAAACAGAGAAAAGATATCCCTAAAGGGAAACAATAAAAGATAAAAGGAGTGAGAAAGTTTTTAAATGCACAAGATACTGAGTAATACGGGTAAATTCCAACATGGAGGTAAAACTACTTTTATTCCAAAAGATGCAAAAGAAAAAATTAAAAAGTTGGCACATCTTTCTTTTTAGTGGCATGGCAGGTCAAAAAAATTATGGGCTCTGTTTCAATATTATTTTGGTTTGAATAATGCATGGGATGATCATGTGAATTGATACAATATGATGTGAAATGAATTAAGTAATTCAAAACATTTAATCCATATGGTTCCTTATTATTCATGCTCCTTAAAAACTGGGGCAGTGAGGATTAAAGATTTATTGGAATTATGATCATAAACACATTTCCAAACATGGCGAGGGCTTGATACAGAAATTTACTAACATTCTTACTATATCCTCTCCATTCAGAGTTCTCAGTGTTTTGGAAATGGGGTGGGGGTTAGAAGTCAGAGTGGGAAGGGGTTAAGTTGGAGGAAGACAGGGGAGGAAAAGCTAGAAAGGTTATACTGGGATGGAAACTACCTCTTTCAGAAATGCTGAATAAAGTCACAATTGGCAAGGGAGAGCCAGAGAGCTGCCCGTGGATGCTGAGGGGGGACACTCTACACAGTAACTGCTGGGCTGTGGCTCTGAGGCAGCCAGTCAGTGTCACCTGCTGGAAAAATCCCAGCCATGGACAGTTGTCAACCAACCTGGAAGTCTGGCATCCCTGAGTGGCGGCACTATTGATGTGAGAGACATATGGTGAGCACCTGGTTTCCACAACTGATTGAGTGGTTTGCTGGAGGGTCCAGCCCTAGGGTCTCAGCAGCCCCTTCATGACCTGAGGTCAAAGGCTTGGGACCCACATCTTCTAATTGCCAATCTACTTGCCCTTTCTACCGGATAGCACTATTCTTGGGAAAAAATGATTTGACTTTTCAACTAGTTATGTTTTTGTATCATTCAGTCAAAGCTTCAAAGTGTTATCCTGGTTCTGCCTGGACGACAGAAAGCCGGTTACCAGCACTGTCATCCTTGCGTTGTATCATCTCACTGAAAAGAGATTCAGCATCTTCCAGAAAGGGTCTTTCAGAACACTGTAGGCTTTCACACACAACTCAAGTTTACACATTCATTTTCTCCCTCTACTGGACTGGTTGGCAGTAATGACCCAGGGAAGCAGCATATGGAACCCCCACTCTCCAGAGCTATAGTTTGATTTTAACTTATCACTGGTCCTGGTGGGGTTCCGGGGTTTCAATGAGCCAGGCATGCTGATATCCAAAGATACGGAGTCTCCGGTACATCTCGACAATGAAAAACAAGAGAAGGAGAGGGGCAATGCTGGAGTGACCTCGCTCTCAGAGCTGGGACACTGAGCGAGATTAATGGGCAGCATCTGCTGCTGCCGAGATGCGGGAAGGCAGAGTTGGCACTGTCAGCGGGACCCCAGGGCTGGATGGGTCTTCTGCCAGAGGACAGAATGCTTCAAAGCAAACAAAACCACAGAGAGGAAAAATAATACTCTTGCCATGAAATCGCAAGTCAAATCAATAAACCACAAGGTTAATTTCCATAGGTTTGTAGTTCTGTGGTGTTGTGTGAGGAAGTGATTGGCACAAAGGATAGAACATGGGGTTTGGAGTCCACAGATACGGGCTAAATCCTTCCACTCGATGGTGGGATGGCCTTGGGAAAGTTTCTTAAATCTGGCATCATTTCCTCCTTGTCTGTAATGGGTATGATAATGATGTACTAGCTTTCTGTTTAGAAAGATCCCTATGCGTGCCTGTGTGTGTTTGTGTGTGTGTACGTGTTTGTGCGTGTGCGCGTCTCTGTACAGGGCTGAACATGAGATGTTAGATATCATGATCAAAACTCCAAGAGCCAGGGGCGCCTGGGTGACTCAGTGGGTTAAGCCTCTGCCTTCGGCTCAGGTCATGATCTCAGGGTCCTGGGATCGAGTCCCACATTGGGCCCTCTGCTCAATGGGGAGCCTGCTTCCCTGTGCTCCCTCTGCCTGCCCCTCTGCTTACTTGTGATCTCTCTCTGTCAAATAAATAAATAAAATCTTTAAAAAAAAACCAAAAAACAAACAAACAAACAAAAACTCCAGGAGCCAATGAAGACTTTATGAAAAGTCTACTCCTCCAAGCGTTGCTCCCTGCTGAAATATGTCCATGATAACACAAATTACTTTGATGAGCTTTCAAGTATACGGTGGTGATACATAGTTTCTCTCTTGGAATAGTCATGTTAAAGTCTCGCCTAAATAATTCTATATTCTTTCTACTGAAATTAAATAAGAAATTTAAGGCTAGCATGGGTTACAAATATTTATCCTAAAAATTTTTAAACACATGTTTGGCATTCAGTGAGTAGAAGGATCAGCTAGACCCACGTCCATTAGGACCAGTTTTACACAATCGGTTATTGGTAAGGTTCAACTTGGTCAACACCATTTTATTCCTGGTTGGCTCTTGCTAACTCACTTGATCCTATATGATGATTTATGGCACTGTGTGTATTTTGTCATAGTTCTATCCATCTTTAATTTCATCTTCTCTTCTAGGGATGTGTGTTTAAATACCCAGAAATCCATTAAGCAAATACAAAGTAACTTCTATTTAGCAATGTTTGCCAAATATCTATTGAGTAAGTCAGTTAATAAATAGCCAACCACATTATCATTATATACTGCCTGCTATATTATCTGTGGATATGTTGCCTACCAGGTTACTCACAGTGGACAGTGGGGGGGGGGCAGGCTGTTTCTGATTTCGAGAACCAGGAGAGCTCTGGGAGAAGGCAATGTCTGAGTTGGGTCTTACGGAATCAGGCCCACAAAGAGGGAGCTGAAGTCAGTCTAGGCAGAGGCCACAACATGAAGCAGTGCCTAGAGTCATGAAGTGCTTGGGGCAGAGAGAGGGCCATAAGACATGTGGTGGAAAGTGGCCGCAAAAGCAAGCCTGAAGGACAGTCTAAGATCATATCCTGGAGGTCTGAGGAGACTGTGCTAAGGAGTTTCCAGTCTTGGAAGGCATCCACAGCAGAGTTTTGAGCACCACGTGATAACACAGAGAGGACATGAGGCGTTGGAAAGGTAAGTTAGGGTACTCTCATGATGGCCCAGGCAAGATTGCGAGGACCAGGCAGTGGGGTTGGAGAGAAAGGGATGGGATTGGAAATGGTGGGGAAGGTGAGCATTTGGGACCTATAGGCAGCTGATGTGGTGGTGAGGACAGGGGAGGGGGGCAATGACAGCCATGCTGAGGCTCACCAGGCCAAATTAGTGGGTGGTGACACCATCCAACTGATCCCAAACGCACAGGAGGTCAGCAAGAGCGAGGACACAGGCACATCTGCAGTCCCTTCTGGGCCACGTTCTGTGATTAATGTCATCTGACACTAAAAGCATGTTAACAAGTGGGAAAAGTACTCAACTTCTCCCAGGGTAGAACATTCTAACAACCAGCTTCCAAATGGAAACCACACAGTTGACCAGAGTGCCTGAAACAAGCTGGTAAATGTCTACGGCCATCAACTCTCATCAGAAGGAAGCCATAGTCTTGTAGGAAACAACAACTTTTAACCAAATTTTCTGAAGCTTGAGCTCATATGTGATATCATCAGGGGCACAGGCAAGAGGCAACTAAGTAAAAAACCAGCTAACACAGGGGAGGTCCTGACAGCAAGCACGACTACCGGGAACACAGAATAAAATGAAAAAGACACTTTCATATTCGCAGTGTAAAAAAAAACAAACTACTCATAGTAAAATCAACCCTTTCTACTGCATTATTTAAAAGCATGCAGAAACTTTTATCCAATAAGAAAGTATCTATAAACACTTGCACTCGATTTGCCCCAGATAGCCTGAGCAACTTCAAAATTTCGGATAGGTGTTTTTCTCATCTTCTCATGGATCAGCTCAGCATCACCATAATAATTAAAAAAAAAAAAATGTGTCAAAACTCACTTGGCTGCTCCAGCCACTGGAGGCACAGCTGTTGTGATGCTTAACGCATTTAGGCGCCTGCCAATTCTCCCTCTAACGCCACATCCTTAAGCTTTCAGTGGTTTGGCTTTGTTTTGTATCCCGTGGAACAGAAAATAACCTGCACTGATTGTGGCGATTGATTGACTCAGCTGGGGCCTCAGAGTATGAAATGGGAACTGAAACGCATATCTGAAAGTGTGTGTGGGCTGGAGGTGAGCAGGAAGGGGGTGCCCCCATCCCCGATTATAGGCGCAAGCACGGAACCAGCTGAGGTCAGGCAATGGTTCTATCAACTTAGTAACACAAAGTACCTTTTACTCCGCTGGCTGCTCCCAGCTTTCGATACCTAACAAAGAGGCTGCCTGCGCAGGGCGCAGGGCTCTGAAAACTTTTCGAGAAAGAAGGACGCACCGTTCTCCCTCTGCCAGCTAACCTCCAGCTGGGGAGGGGCAGACAGCCCTGGGGTAGGGCGGTCCTCCCAGGCCCTGCGGCTGTCCCCTCTAAGGATCCACATTTGTCTTCCCTGGCCCGTCCTGTCTAACGGAGTCTGAACCTGAATGTGGAATCATACTTGCAAAGGCCACAGAGAGGAGGCGGCTTTCTTTAACGTTTCGCTGGCTTCCCAGAAGTGGGAGGCAAGCAAGCAAAAAACAGACTTTGAAGGGCACTTCAGATGTTTTAATAATTCCTTCTTCCTTGGTACAACTTTGGTCAAACATGAAAAAAGAGCCAAATATTAATAACTGGACTCCATTAAACAAAATCAGCTATTTTACTCAGAAAAGAGGGGGAAAGATGAGAGGGGAAAATATCTAATGCTCGTATTTTTTCAAAGACTTATAAGGGGCTACCAGCAGATAGACATGTTTAAAGACAACTCAGGTTTCAGAAAAACGCATAGGCTGTACTTAAGCCTGAAGATTTTGGCATAACATCTTCAATTTCCCAGTTTAAATTGAGCTGAAAAACAGTCTCTATGTTCAATTATAAAATTAATCACCAGTGCTTGTACCCTTGAGAAATATACAGGAGAAAAGTAAGTGGGATAAGTATAATACTTTCCTAAATATATTTAGATATATGTGTATACACTTTTTTTTTTTCCTTCTCAAGAGCAGGCTGCAAAGTGTTACTTAGGTTTACAAGTTTTAGTTCAGTAATTGGAAAATAAATTTTTGTGGCCCAGAGCAATATTGATTATTAGCTAATGAGTGTCATCTGTGTTTTTCAGGATGCCCTACCGGGGAGTAGTTTTAAAGTGTTGTCCCTTCCTTTCTCTTAATTTTACAGTGAAAGCAAAATGTGCTCTTTTAGAATTAAGCAACTGTGGTCCTATGTAAGGTTAATGTCTTTTCTGCTTGGATCCGCAGAGGGACTTCAAATCAGTCATAAAACAGAGAATGAAAGAAGGTCTTCTGGGGATCCCAGAGGGGAAGAGACTCACTCTCCAACCCCACAGGGTCCACATGGAGGCCCCCTGGGGCAGCGACAAGTGAGAGGACAGGTCACCCGTGTCTAGGATGGGGCCTGTCAGTTCAGGGAGGAGCAGCAGAGTTGCTGTGACTCCAGAGCACAAAGGCCCAAGTCTGTGGGGAGGGAGGTATGGGGAGGGGGCAGGAAGGATAGTCCTACGTTGTGTTCCCTGTTCATGCTATCTTTTTTCTCCCATTTTTGGTAAATGCACAGATGTTCCCCAAGGGGTTAGCACAGATGGCTTGCTAGGAGAAAGGACACGCTCCTCTCTGCAGCAAAGTAAACAAACTTGTTCTTTCTGTTCTGTCTTTCTCCTGAGATCCCTGATCCACTCTCCGATGACAACCTGCCATTTTCTGTTCAATTCAGCATGTTTACTTTTTTTATTGTGATTCATGTCTGAGTTTCTTTTGAATCAAATTACTGCATTTCCCCGGTGAGGTATGCCATATGACGGTCTTGTTAGAACAAAATCAAATATAAAATTTGCACTCAGTGCTGCTCCGTCTCGTCCCCACCACATGTTTTCCCTTTGGTTTGGACACACTTCTGTCGGCTACTGGAACGGTAATGAGTCCTTCCAGCGCTTGGGAGAATTTCCAGACATTTCTGTCTTGGAAACAATAAAGACAGACAGTTTGAAACAGTATCAACAGAGAGAAAGTCACTATTTCAAAATTAGTTTACAACCTAGATGGCTGTTTTCCCCCAATAAGCATGGATTGAAGAAAACCAGAAAGACCAACTGATTGACACTGGTGAGTCACAACAGCAGCTGAAGACTTTCTTGACATTTTATCCCTAGAGATATAACATGATTCACTGTTTCAGTGAGTCTGAAACAGTGAATGGGAATGGAACAATGTAATTCATATTACACTTTACGGTGACTAGTTTTCCTCTCCCCTTTACTTTTCTGGATGCTGATTATTATCTTTCAAGCAATTTTCTGTGTGCCTCATACAAATAATGTTTAAAAACTAGGTTGAGCCACATAGTGCAAGAATGAGTCTCCGTCCAAATACAGGAGAGACTTAATGTTACCTGAGTCCTTCTTCTGTTCCCACAGCTTCCAGGGTGACATTTAAGCTTCTTGGTGGGATGCTTTTTGATCAAAGCCCGACTGCCTGTGACCCCCAGCCCTTCCTAGGATTCAGGCACATAGCACTACTGCCATTTTGGAGTACACCCCATTCTCTAGCTTTTGTGTCTGCCTGGAATCTGTCCTCTTCCACTGCCTGGCCAACTCCCGCTCACTTTTTTCAAGAGTCATCCACGCTCAGTCTGGTGCCCCAGACTAGACGACGTGCCCTCAGTGGCCTTGAAAGGACAGCTGTGAATCTCTCTTGTGGGATTCAAGCTGACAGACATGCTGTAGTCCCCATATGGCGTGAGCTTCTGGCGGGGGAGGGTGGGACAGGAAGTTCTCCGTCTCCCCAGCACCCGGCAGTGTCAGATTCACGGCACCCACTTAGTACACACTGGCCAGTTAACAAGTGCGGCAACTTGTTAAATTAACTGCCTCTCCTCCATCTTTTGTTGCCAAAGACACCCTAGAAACTTAAAAAAAAAAAAAAAAGTATTTGGTCATCTATAGTCACACCATTCTCTAGGACTTTCTTAATTTAGATATGAAAATATTCTTTTAGCAACAAAAGGTGACAGGATCTACTTTGAAATACTTATTTTCTCAAACCCTTTGTCCACAGAATCAAACCTACCTACTCATTTAAGTGACTTTTTAAATGGGAACTTTGGATGATACACAATACATGGTAAGGAAACCAACGAGTGTTTTAGACGAAGCCAAAATGTACTAAGCCATAATGTGACTGGTTCACTCTATCCTCAGAGTGCTGAACACAAGAAATGACAGAGATGGACTGAAACCACAAAATGACACAATTTCCCCACAAAGAACACGGTGTGAACTTTTCTCTTGGCTCTTATTATAAGTTAGTATTTTTCTTTTTTTACTGGTTAACACTTGAACTAAATGCTAGATTCGATCCTAACACTTAGGCTGCTACCTGAGGTAATCCCCCAGTAAGCTTATGACATTGACACTATAGGTATTCCATTTTATGGAGGAGGAACCCGAGGCCCAGAGAGGGTACACAGCTTACCCAAGGTCACACGGCTAAAAAGATGCAGAGCTGAGCTGGAGTACAGTGTCTGGCCCCAGAGCCTGTGTCCCAAACGACAGCGAGATGCATGCTGCACCAGGCAGACAGGGCATGCCTGACTTCCTCTGTGGATGCGGGGCGTCTGGGTGGCTCAGTGGGTTAAGCCTCTGCCTTCGGCTCAGGTCATGATCTCAGGGTCCTGGGATTGGGCCTTGCATCTGGACTCTCTGCTCCAGCGGGGAGCCTGCTTCCCCCTCCCCCTCAGCCTGCCTCTCTGCCTCCTTGTGATCTCTCTCTCAGTCAAGTAAATAAACAAAATCTTAAAAAAAAAAAAAAATAAGTGAAAGGATGCACACTCAGCCACACGGTTCACAGAGGTGTATGTGGAGCGCAAGGACTGCCCCCTACAGAATCTTCCATTTCATAATTCTCCCTGTTACACTTCCCTGTTTATTCCTGCTTTTCTCTCTAGCACATGTTCTTTTTAACCTTTTCCCCTTTCTTCTTCTTTCCTTCTTTAAAAAATAAAAAACCAACAAACTGATAATGGTTTTGGTGCTTAAAAGTATTTCCCCCTGCCCCCCAGTTTCTTGAGATATAACTGACATGTAACATTGTGTCAGTTTCAGGTGTGCAAAGTGATGATTTGAGACGTGTATATATTACAGTCCTCTCTGATCCACTGAATAGCTAAAATGAGAAAGAGTTTCTTGAAATGTAATTAATACATTTTATTTCAGTGTAACAACCTTAATAAATCATCAATTATAAACTGCTTCAAATGAGTATACCCTATTCTAGTTTGCACTTAGAAATCATATTTCTTCAGGAGATATGACTGGAAAATGAATTTTTGTATGCTTTCAAATATGCATTGTCTATAGTGTGCTATTGGAAGTCTTGAGATATTTTTATATAGTCCATGAAAAATGGGACTTAGGTGATCTTATGAATCGTTATTTGAACCTCTAAATAATCTCTTTGACATTAACATCTTCAATAAACATTTGAGCAATATCTGCATTCAGAATATTGGATAGAACTAAGACATCATCTCTATTCATTAGGCTTATATTTTTTCACTAACCTAATTTTGTCTTTCATAAGATATTAATGCTTTTGGAAGTCTCACTCTTAATCCTATTAATTCCTAAGCTACCCTTTAAAAGTGCATGAGGAAATATGCAAAGGCAGTTTCATGGAATTACAAGCTAAATTGCTAAAGGTAGCTCTAAGAACTTCAGGGTCTCTAAAATGCAAAACTTTACTGGAAAATATTGCCTGGACTGAAATCTGACCCTCGAGGCCCAGTTTCCTTGGCGTAGTGGCCTTGTGAGCTGAGGACACTGGCAACAAGGAGAAAGCTCATGTCAGCAGATCGTGTGTCTGTCCGTTTCTCTGCGTTGGCCTAAAGACCCAGTCTTAAAAGCCGCATGGTGCAGCTCTGATGGCTCTGAAGAAATCTCTGGCGATTCAGCTCAGAAGTGGGGCTAAATCCAAGACAACACCGCATCTGGGGCATGAAATGAAGGGTCCTGAGTGTCCCCGAGAGTGAAAGAAGCAGAATTTGAAACTTGTAGGATACAGAGATGGTAGGAACTGATTTTTAAAATACTCTTAATTCCAAACAAAACGTTTCCCAACTGTGAGCTGATTACGGAGACATCCTATCACAGACACATTCTAAAATGTCCAGAGTTCCCTATCTATATAATCTTGTTTGTACTGTTTGCAGGCTGCTACTTTTTTCTCCACCAATGTGTGTGAACTAACCTTATTTAATAAGGTAAAAAGAGAAGTCTACCCCCGCTATCTTCCTCACCCTCCCTGGCCTCAGCCATACACACACATACTCAAGGGATGGGATGCTTCTTTGAATGCGACTTCTTCATGTCAAGTAATTCTCTCCAGTTCTTGAATGGCTTTCCAACAGAATTAGCTAATGACTGAGGTGGCAAAGTGCGCCCTACATTTTAGGGAAGGTTAAGAGAACACTGCGGTGCCTAGAAATGTCCCTGGAAGTCCCCCGCACTAGATCCCTCTACATCCACACGCTCTGGACTGGCAGGACAGCGGCTGTCACAGCCATGACACTAGCCAGCCCCTTTCCTGGGGCCTAATCTCCACCACATGACATCACTGGTTGGTCTGTAATTGCTTTAAGTGGACAGTTTCTTCCTGGATAACTACCGCAACATTGTTAGGATTTAACATCATACTTAATTATAGAAAAAGCCAAGAAGCATAATCATGAACAGGGAAAGAACCAGCTCAGCCTCTGTTCTGTTGCATATTTATGAGGACGAAGGGAAATGGGGAAGTGGTCCTCCTTTTTCCATTTCACATAGGTTTCCTTCCTGGTACGGTGTCTCACTGCTGGATGGATGAAAACAGGTCCCTTTCTGGCAGCCCCCAACCCCGCCGTGCCCGGCTCCACCCCCGGGTCCTGCCGACTGGCTGCAGGAGTTGGGAGCACGGTCCCGGGCGTGGTGCCCAGCAAAGAGCTCGTCTCACCTCGTATTCCTCCTTGAAGCCGTAGCCCTCGGCACACTTCATCTGCGTGATGTGCTGAAGCAGATCCGCCACCCGGATGGCGGGGTGAAGCTGCCCGGTCTGGTAGGGCACGTCGGCCGGCTCTCGCTTCTTGTAAGTGTGTGACTGCACCAAGCTGCTGGTGTCGCTGGCCATCGTGTGGCTTTCGTCTAGGAAAAGAAGGCCACGACGGGAGTGAGGGAGGACCAGTGGGCTACATGCGGGATCCCTGAGGACGCTCAGAAGCTGCTGCTGACATCCCCTCCACCTATGGCTCCAACCATCCCCATGGTGGCTCAGTGAGAAAGAAAAGTTAGATGTTTAGAAATTTACATGGGCTCGGCAATACTGATAGGAATGCGGCAGAAATCTTTGTTTTTACAAAGCAGTCCAAACGATATATTGCTTTCACAAAGCTAGTTGGTAGGAACCCTTTATTTAGCCTTTGGGCACTCAAGTTTATAGAAGTTTCCATCTGAAACTTCGCCAAGGCCTGGTGCAAAACCAGCCTTGTCCTCTTCCAAAGATTCGTTAACTAGTTTGTATGATGATGTAAATAAACTCTGTACAAATGTTCTGTGAGCAAAGTAAAAGTGTACAAAATGGGTTGGCTTGGAAAGCTAGCAATGAAAATGTGGACTTGACACATGAAATCCAAAGAGAGCAGAAATAGAAAGCGGATGATGAGTCACTCGCATGCTGCAGTGTCAGAAAGCTTGACAGAAGGTTGTGGACCAGCGCATGACACACGGAATGTTCTACAGGAGCTAACATGCAGGCCGGCACACAGCAGAACCAGCTGGCTTTGTCCGAATCTACAGATAAGACACACACTCCCACTCCCTCCACACCTTTTCCGTGGGCGAATGGGGGAACTTACCATTTATTGGCACTTTTAAGAAGGTACATATCAGGAGAAAAGAGGAGGAGAAAAAGGAAACAGGGCATAAGCAATAGTACTGTGTGAATAATTACAGGTAGTTTTTTATTCTGCGCTTTACTTTTATGGTTAAGTTTTCTATCTGCAGGTGATCAGAGGTCAGAGCCTCAATCCTCCCATCACCTTAGGATAGGGGCGTTTTACTGAAGTCCTCAAAACCAAAAAGGAGGCTAGAATAGTATCATAATTACTTTTCATCCCCCGTGAATTAAGTAATGACTAAATAAGTCTTTGTATTTGACACATTTTCTCATTTAAATTTCTTGAACACGTCAACCAAGTTGTACTATAAAACTAATGCCAAAATTTGATCAAATAAGCCTAAAAAGGCTGTATCTTAATGGAAGACTCCTAGTACATTAGATTAACGAACTGCAGAAACTGTAGCTATTAAAAGATGTCTGATGCAGGAAAGGGCTATTAGATTAAGGGTTCCACGTGCTACAGGTTAGCTCATGATAATGCTGAATCCCTTTAGCCATTCTGTGATTGAGGCTGTGTCTCATAAAATATAATGCGAACTTCACTTAAAAAGAGAATGTTAAATCAAAATTGATTTTGGGTATAGAGAATTAAAACATATATACAAAGGGACAAGTTCATTTAAAAAAAATTCCCAGAATGTTTATGAATAGGGAATTCAGCTATGGGTATTATTATTATTATTATTATTTAATTTGATTTTTTTTTTTTTAAACTGAGAGATTCAGCTCGAGGAGAAATTTCATTCAGGGGCACTCGGCTGGCTGGGCCTGGTTTTCCAACCTCAGTTCTATCTGCGTCGCAAAGCCCCTGGGGATGCATGGTATGGAAGGTGGTACACTATGTCGCTGTCGCTGAAATGGCACCTGGATCACCACAAGGTGGCTAAAGACACAAAGACAAAATAAAAAGGAGTGGTACGTTGATTTTATGATTTTCGTTTTCATTTGGATTTGCTTTGATTAGCCATTCAGACGCTCCCATTCTATTAGAACAGTCACAAAGAAACCGGGATGTTTTTGCGTCCGATCTGCTTGCTGGCAACTGCCAAGCCCCTAAAGTGGGGTATGGGACCCCTGCTGAAGGACTGACTCCCTGGAGCTGTCAGCTACTCCAGCAGGAAGTTCTGTTCTTGATACGAAAATAAATGGAACATTAATTAGTTTCCCCCCTGTGCCTCTCTCATTCTCTCAGTTTTGTACCTTTTGGGATGAACGTAATTAAATGCCCTCCATTGTGGACTGACCTTCTAAACTTCCCCTAAACGAATCATCTGGGCCTTTCTGGTGGAGACACTGTAGCCGGGTAGGGCTCTGGTCCTACGGCGAGGTATTCTTGGAAGGTTTAGTGCCCAGGGTGGCCACCACTGTCACCACTGTACTGATTGTGCCCGCTGTATTATGATGAGCTTGGCCTCATTACTAGCCTGCAGGACCCGTTAAACATGACCGAGACCATCCCAGAAATGAGGGCTATTATTGAGTACACAGACATTGGAGAGGGAATAGAAGGCTTCTCGTGCCACCTGTGGCATGAAACTGGGTCACGCACACAATGAGAAATTCTTGATGCCACCGAAATTACTGGGTAATCAGTTTGCTCTGACTTAAAAAGAATGATTACTGATAAAACATGGCTTTTCACATTGATTTCTTATATTGGCTTAAAAATTACCAACAATGTTTTCAATTAAAAATTATGCCTCAGAGGAAATCAGAAACAAAGCTTCTCACTAACAGTTCTGACAGTTTTTGAAGAACTGTGAATTAATTCTACCTATATTCTTTAAGAGGCTATCTTCAGTTCTCAATGAACCAGCTGACAAATCTAGAACTGAAATGGGTGTCCCATTTTTGAGGTGTGTGTGGGGAGTTCTATCTACTTATCTGTCAATATCTGTCTACCTATCAACATCTATCTGTCAAAATCTGTCCATCAACATCTATCTACCTACCTAGCAATCTCTTTCCCTCTCTCTTTCTTGCTCTCTTTTATTTATTTGTTTTTTTGGAAGAAAATGAAGTAAAGGCATACTACAGCTCTGTACATTAGGCTGGGCCCCCTAGCACATGAGCATAAAGGGTGGAGATAATACACTATTTCAGGTCACAGCAAAACCCTCTTGGCTCCAGCATTGATGTTTGTCCAGCTTATCCTCTTCCCAAGGTGACCCGGGATCATCTCATTCATCCTTACTATGCAATATATAGAGTCACTGCACCAAACACCATGGGAAGAATGGTTCCCAAACACTGCCTTTTGCAGCGCTAGTACATATATAAGCCAGACGTGATAACAGTTATTTGTCAATCTGGCTGACTTCCTTTTCACGAATGTGCATCATTTTGGCTATTTGAATCATCTGTGCAAATGATTCCCTTTTGGCAAAGAAGCCTAACCAAGTTTCAAAGATGTCCTTAGTGTTTGTAATAACAAAGCAACGACTTTAAAAAATGATATTTGTTTAATAAGCTTATCTTAATCCTGCTGTGCAATCTGAACATTTTCTTCCCTCTGACAGTGCACGTCTTCGCCCTCCCCACTCCGGCTCCCCCAAGGTCAGAACATCTACTAAAGGAGCTGCAGAATGAATGCCGTGGCACACGAAGAAATCACAAATCCCCGCCTATCACATTCTGCAAATGTCATCTGCATGTAGATTACTTTGTTCGGGTGCCTAAAATTAGCCTGTGCCCCTTACTTAGGAAAAGAATAAAAATGCAGCCTTTTCCCCATATAGCTGGTATTCAAGGGGGGGAAGGAGGGCTTTAGTCAGCTGTGTTTGTTAGCCGTCAGAATGATGCTAATTCAAAAATTTGGGTTCATGACCATTTTGACACTTCTGTCCAAGTTCGCATGAAATTTGGGCAATGACCTTGTTCAAGTCCAGAAAACACCACAAGAAAAACACATCACCCTAGCTACAGAAATTGTAACAACTTAGAGAAAAGAGAAGCACAGGGGGAAAAATTACGTTGCAAAGATATCAACCCTTATAAAGAGGATTAGGAGGCAGAAGTCAAAGAGCTGGGGATGGAACTTTTGCTACTATGAATCGGTATACTCCTTGAAGTGGATTGTGTCGTGCTCCTTCTCGGTAAGGTTAGTAGTAGAAAGAGAACACAGCCGTGATACGCTTGGGTTATTGATGCATCTCAAATGCAATGGCAGCTCATGCTTATTTGGTTATCGGAGTCAGGTAATGCCATTTCTCCAGAACCTTCTTACATTGGGCAAATGGGATTTTTTTCGGCTCCCCACAGGGAACATTTTATATTTTCAATGCATTCTGCCCCACTGGGTTAACATTTTATTTCATTTCTAGTGACATCTGACACATAATAAACCATGTGATTATAAAGTGCCATCCTGTCACTTTGCTGCTGAGAACACATCAGCTCCTTTGAAATTCCACTGTGTGACAGACACGTTGGAAAGCTGGGGGTGCCTTGAGTGGCTCCAAGAAGGGGCAGGGGGCCCAAACTTTGCTGTGATCATTTTTTCTGCATAACATTGGGCATAATTAGAAAAATGCTATTTTTGAAATTGAAGTTTTTAGTGCTTAGTGGCAAGTGCAAATAATAAGTGATTTTTGTTTTTATGATTGTCACATTACAGAATTCAGTTCTTGGAAGTACACAGCGGAGTGATGACATACTGTGTTTTCCCTTGGGATCAAATCTGACTTTAAATTCTGAACATGGAAAGGGAAAATACTAGAGCCGGGCTTGTTCATTTGAATCTTTTGGTGTCGTTTCCAACATGCATGAGGCAAACCCTTCTTATCAATGGAGGTGGTTGGAGAGTCTTTTTTATTATCTGTGCCCTCCCTCCGAACCACCCACCACCCACCTGTCCTGCTTACAATCCCTACATCATACAGAGCAGAAATCCAGGCTCCTAAAGCGTGGCTACTGACTTTCTAAATTATTCCTGCAATAAACTGTGATAAAGGGAAATGTTCTCACCTAAAATTGCAGTTGGCACAAATGGGTCTGTCATACATCATAAGCAGGTCAATGCAGAGAAAGTAAAAAGAGAAAGAACAGTAAATGATTGATGAAAGGCCCCCCACTTTCCCCGCAGAAAGCCAAAGAAAGCATCGGGTTACAACACATCAAACGTATTAAGCTCCTCAAGCATCATGGACACAACGTGAGAGCGTGGATTGGTTCTGATCACTAAGGGGTTATGAGTGGATGGGACAATGGAAAAATCTGTTACCTGGGTAGTAAGAATTGGGCACCGATGTGCTCAGTGTATTCGTTTTCATTGTAAAGGACGAGGGTGAAGACACAGCTGTAAATGAGAGAAGGACTGGTCAGTAGGGGCAGGGAGGCAGTACCGGAAATACAGCCCTCCGAGGTCACTCAGAAGGACACTGTGCTGGTACAGACTGGACTGAAGAAACGCCAGACACTACTGAAGTCTATGTGGTAAATACGCTCATTCCCCACTGTTTCCAGGCAATCACTTGTACTTTAGAGGACAAACACCCTTTTACCACTGAAAAGATTTTCTTACTCTACAAATGAAGAAGAATCCCCATCACCCCTGCTGCCATTTTGAATTGAGAAATTCATTAGTCTTCTCTTTTGACTTCTAGCCTTTGCTGGTAGAATTCTAGTATCAGGCCAGTTTTTCCCCCCCTAATAATAACTAAGGCTATGAGGAGATGTCTACACAAGGCTTTTGGAGAATTTTCTGAATGTCAATGTTTTCACACTTTGCTAACGCCTCTCTTTCCTCCTATCTTGGGTATTCTGAGAACATTCTACAATGTTCTGACCCGGTCTACAAAAATAAAGGTGATGTCTCGCGTGCACTGTATTTAAGGTGAAAGCTGAATGCCTACATATTGTTCTATTAGTCTTTTCAGTCTTTTTAAAAATGCTTATTTTTCTTTGAAATAGTCCTCTGAAAGACTCAGGATTTAACTATTAGACCTTCTCTTGCTCCCTGTAATAGGGAGGGAAAGTCAATCCCATCCAATTAATCTGATTTCACTGAAAGTGGGTCCTTCCTTTTTTGAAAGTAGTTTGTGAACTGTCTTCAATATCTTAATTGATTAGTGTTGTAAAATCACTTTCATTTCATTAAAGTATAAGGATAAATGGTTTGAATGTGCTCAAGTGTTCAAGTTGGTTAAATGTAAGTCTAAATCTTAACTTTCTGGTGTAGTTATAAGATTTATTTGATCCTAAAGTTCTGGAACAAGACACTAATACCCAATTACATCGTTTTATTATGGAAAGAAGTACCAAATCCCTGTGGATAGTATATGTTATCTTTATTCTGCTGACATGTTAATATATTTTAGCTCTCCTAGAGAAGTTCCTCTATGACAGTGTTTATCTGTTTATATTTTTAAAATGTAAAATTAAGAAATGGCAGGCCAAGAACCAGAATGCAAGCTGCCTGTCATTTATAAGATATTTCTCTAAAATAGAGAGTTATCATATTTATAATGCATGTTGATAGTAAACTGCCAGGAAAAAAGAGGATAACTAGTGAAAATAAGAACAAGAAACCCGAGTACTTATAAGATGTGTTAGGGTCAGTGAGAATTACGTCTGTTACCTCCAGACATTTTTATGTCATTGGCAAAAGTGCTCAAAGCGGATACAAAAGAGCTATGTTTTTCACCCTTTAAAATATATTTTAATACTTTTGTATTTAGTATAAAAATGAAACCCCTTTCCACTATACAAATTTATTTTCTCCCTTTGTATACCATATTAAAAGAAGATGGTACAACTCCCATTTGCTTTGGTAGACAGATTATTCCCCATTCTCATAAATATGTTTGTGCCTATTTTTAAATTATCCAATTTCATTTTTCTCACAGTCTCATTTCTAAAAGCTGCTCACCTCCCAACTCTAAAAGACCTCAGACAGACCCAGACTTGTAATAGGTTCAGGACTGGAAGCCTTTGAGGTCTAAAGAGCTCCTCTCCTGCACGTTTCCTCCCCCAGTAGCTCATCTCTTATTTTGAGGGTACTAAGAGAGTAACCATGATAAAGTCACCGTCAGGGTCACTCTGATGGTTGGGCATTGGATGGCATCTCGTCATTGCTTACTGAGTGGGAGGAAAATGGAACGCCTACTGCTGTGTTTCCTCCATCATCTTTATTGACGGGAGGCATAAAATAATGGCTTGTGGCAGATGAGCCATGGAAGCTGATGCTGGTTTCTGCAGCAACCTCTCTGCCTGAGCATTTATGGGTTTCCATAGACACTCGCTTTGTAAGAAGTAACCGCCAAATTAAATTTCCTGTCCAGAGGCAAATATCCCCTGTTGTTCAGACTTCAAAAGCCTAGAAACTCATCTTGTAGGTTTCTACTCTGGGCAGACAGTTCCTAGTAAATGTATGCGTGAGGAATTTCACCATGAAATAGGACATTTGGAACATTAATGGATTATCCTAGAAAGTGAGAACACCTATCTGAGTGGCCCCTTTATAATGACATTGAAGAACTACCCACTACTACCAAGATTCTAGCCCTTTGGTGATAGGCAGGACTCTTCCCACCCCAGTCCACAACAGTGTATCATAAGTTGCTTTATTTTGGCCATTAAATATGTTATATCTATGATGATACCAAAGGGCAAAGAGCAATGACCCAGAATGAAGAGAGCTACCCTCCCCACTGGGGTAAGAGCCGACAGAGGTGTCTGCTAAACCCCTGCTCCACTGGGCCAGGTGTGCATGTAGATGAATGAATGTAGTGTCTCTAAGTAGGAAGAGGCAGGCAACCATAGCCACCATAAATAGAAAACAGTCTTCGGAGAAGCTCTGGGGAGCCCTGCTGAATGCAGAAGGACAAAGCATGGGAGAGCGGACACTGACCACGCAGTGACCAGAGAAAGGGCTGGTAGATGGGGTGCCTGGGAGCTTGCAGCAAAAGAACAGGCCGAGTGGATGGTCCAGACATGGCACACATTGTCCACACTGGTGTCAGTCCTCTCCCCCAGCCCCTAAGACCCAATTTCTGTGCTTCTCAGTCATTGTTCCGGACTTTCTGCATTTTTATTAGTGTTGGGGATAGCCGCACATTTGTTCCATCCTTCTGCTGTCCAACATGCTAATTCTGTGGCTGGTGGCAGTGGCCGTCTGTGGGTATGGGTTTCACACAGTAAAGGAATCTCTGTCCTTGAACCCAGAATGGCCTTGAACCACAGAATCAGGCATCCATGTGGATTTACTTCTGGTCTCTGAGAAGATCACCAGGGACACCACAATTGCTTGTTTTGTTCTTTACATACTCAATCGAATTGTTAGCATTCTAAAATAATGCCTTGTACCTGGATCACAGGTGGCAGTCTGAGAAGGCATGAGCTGAAGTTTGGTTTACCCACCTGGTGTGAGATGTAAGATTTGTGAAGTGGAAATACAGTTTAACTTATTAATTGCCACTAATACCCCTATAATAAAGGCAGAACCTGTCAGTTAAACAAATAAACAATTAACTTGTTACTGCCATTTAGTGAGCTATTTCAGAACAGGCTTCCCTGTGTAATTCCACACCTGGCTAGCTCACAAACGGGATCTCAACCACAAAAAAGGATGATGAGAAGCAGGTGCCTTCCTCTTCAAGAAGAGAAAAGCCTTCATGTCAATGCTAAGGCTCCATAGAAACTTACTTGTGGCTTCCTGCGCTCCCTGGTCTGGCCCTATCATCTCTGCCATATCCTCCTCTCCCAAGCAAGCCATGGCACCCACAGAAGTTTTCAGAATTGCTGAAAGGGATGGAGAAACCAATAGGGCGTAAGAATTCTTCAGGGAGTTTTTGTTTTTCAATGCCCCAGTACTATCCAGTATCCTGGAAAACCAGAGCAATGTATTCGAAGCTAAGCCATGCATGCACTTACATCTCCCATTCAAATTGTGTGTGTCCATGAACGAGAATGCCTCGTCGCAGTTGGTGCCTTGCTCGGCATAGCTCTTGTCCATTGAGTTCACCATCACGGTCATCTCCTGCCGCGTGCTGCTCATCGTCTCCTTCCGCTTCTTGGCCAATTTCCTTAGGACAAAGAGTTCATTATATAGACAAGCATGAGAATGGAAAATGGGGCCTTGACATGTGTCCTGCGTAATGATCGGGACTATTTTCTGTTGAATTACTCGTATTCATGCCTAACGTCTATTTATGCGCCTTCTCGATGTCAGGTTCTTTGCCAGCTGCAGAGACACAAAGATGAAGAGCATCCACAGTCCAGCCTCAAAAACCCACAGTGATATCAGGAACACACAGCCTAAAATATTACTTTCTGCTTCTCCTACTACAAGTTAAATTAAAAGTATAATGCGATCGTAATCTAGTTATTGATAAGCTTCTGGAGTTACTAAGTTTTTTCTAAATTATTTTCTACATTCAGTGGCAAAGAGTAGATGCCCTGGGAAATATCTGTCAAACAAAACTGAAAGAATCCAAGGGTGAATCTATGAGGCATATTGTTGAAGTAAGACACAAAAGCAGGCAAGGAGCGAAGAAAGTAGTATCATTGGAGGATGTGCAGAAAGGTTGCTGGCCATGACGGTTCAGCCTGCCCAGGAAAAGAGGGGCTCAGACCTCAGGTGCACAGGAGAGCATATTCCTACTTCTCAGGAGCTGTGATGGGACTTAATTCCACATGACCCCAGATTAGTTTCTCACCTAGGCTGGTCAGAGCAGAAAATAATGGCTGGCTTCCCTGGGAGAGTTGAGCAGAGAGGTAAGTCCCCATGTCCCCTCCCTCCATGGAAGAGAATGCAAAAAGGCCAAGGGAGGTAGAGGGATTACCAATTCTTTTGGAGACAGTTTAACTCTGGCCTCTGAGGCCTGCTCCCTGACCAACCAAAACTCATAATCACAAGTTACAAATACCTGGACAAAGCCATAAAAATATAAGAGACCTGACATACAAATAAACAGATAAGACAAAATTTTTCAGTCCCAAAATATTCTAAATTCTGCCCAAGCACTGACAGCATTTACAAAAGAAGATGGCAGCTCTTTCTAGTAAATCATCTTGACTCTGATTGACCTAGGACACAGCAGAATTTAAAATGAGCCACATAATCAAAATTACACCCATATTAGGTGATTGCTAATGCAATGTAAGACATTGACAACATTAGGCCATATGGATAATCTTTATTGTCATTTCCAAATGCCACATAATCCAAATGCTTTCTTGCCTGTAGTTATAATAATCTTTTAATTTCATACTTTGAAGGCAGAAGGGTTTCATTAATAAGTTGCCCTTTTTATTACTAAAAGTTGTTTAAAAAGATACATTTTAAACAGAAAGATGAAAATCATCTATAACTTCTATGACAGTGCTAAAGTTGTAAAGATTTTTAAAAAGCAACCCAGAGTGGCTTCTTTGGGAGCTGACATTCTTCTCTTGCCAGCATGAAGACCATGATGGTTTTCTCGAAAGCTCCCTTTTTTCCCCCAGCAAGCCATGCTGGTCTGAGCTTGGATGTTCCCCACAGGTGTTCTGGACAGAGGCAGCAACCAGGCTCAGGCTCACAGCTGCAGTTACAATAACACATTTTCTCTCTACTTCTGAATGTGCCAGCTTGTTGGAAAAGCATTCCGTAAGCCAGGTCTCCCCAGGAACACTGAAGTGGAGGACCGAGATAATTAGCTCCATAATTCAGGCAAAAAGTCCCCTTTCTGCTGGAATTTCTTTGATTTGCTTTGGACTGATTTATGCAGATGTCTGCCTCCATATTCTCTCTTGTTCTGCCCATGAAGAAGGGCATCGTCAAGTTCACCAGACTTCCCTCTTCGTCTTTCTTGCTTGTGTTCTAATCTAATCCTCACAGTTTAGAGAGGCCAGCAAATGTACTCCTGGAGTTGTTGGTGGTAGGTGCTGGTGGATGGGGATGCTCCTGGTGTTGGTGGTGGTGGGTGCTGGTGGATGGGGGCATTGTACAAGCTAAGCTTGTACTGGAAAAGCTCTATCTCCTTTCTGATCCTCCATCTTTGTGAACTAATTTCAGAGATGTCAAGCTACACACTTCATTGCTGATCATCTTTAAGCACAGAAGAAGCCCATTAAGGACCCATGAGAGCCTGCTCAAGTCAGAGGTCCTGGTAGAGATCCACAGCATTAAGCTTATATCAAGAACATACTCTCTTCATGAAACTTCTTCAAAACCTGGCAATGTCCTCAAACTCCAGCAGATGGATCCCTCATGGAGGTCCCAGGCATCGTAAATTTCATGACAAAATAGAAATCTGGGTTTTATGTGGACTCTTTTAAGTGTTGTCAAATAACTCAAATTCAAAAAAATTAAAATAGTGTGGCCCCCAAACAGCATGTTTGTGGTACTTTTCCTCTCTATTAATATGACAGCACTTAGATACTTAATTGCATTGGAATGGAAGGGAGTGGGAATTAACTTATAGTGGCCAACAGATAGTGAGTGACAGTACTCTACAAGTGTTATCTCATTTAATCCTAGTAATCTTGTAAGAGCCCTTCTTAATTCCTAATCTGCAGATGAGGGAAATGGGCCTCAGAGAAGTAAGGTGACTTGTCCGAATGGTAGAGCTAAGAAGGCACTCCAGATCTCTTGATCCCAAAGACACTCATTCTAGAACAGTGTGTTATTTCTAGTAAAGTTTCAATACATTACGTTTCCTTACAAGTTACTTATAATTACCTCCAGCTTGTATGAATACTCTGACTTCCTGTAACTAAATATTATGCTTTGAAAAAGGAAGAGTAATTTACTAGCACCTAGCCAATTACACAAAGAGATGGTATTCAATATGTTTGTTAATTGAATTAATCATGATCATACCACAGTGTTATTAAGGAGAGTTTTTCTACAACCTACTTATCAAAAGTAGCTGGTTTGCTTAGGAGGTTTGGAGTCATTGCTTGGGGTTTTCATTTGTTCTCATATACTGCTAAATGCCATAGTCCATAATTACAGAGGATGAAGAACACTGGATTTAGAACTGAGGCTTGGGAATAACTGGGGGTAAATGGAAGTTTTTACTTTTTCTTTTTTTCTATTTCCCTTCTAAGCTTTGTGTTTCAAATCTGTATTTTTTTTAAATGAAAATTTTAAAAACTGTCAGAAAAACTTGGCAAACATAATGAAATGAAGTGTTTTGTTTAGGGAAACCCCTAAAGTGAAGGGAATTCTCTTTCCAATCTTATCTAAAGATGCAAGAAAATTTATTTTCCATTTTGATTTTTAACAAATTGTTGCCTAAAGTATTTTAATCTCAAATCTCCAAATTTGGACTGCATGAGTCTCAAAGAACCTTAATAATAGTGGTGATGATAATGGTAATAATAAATTCCTAACAATATCTAAAAATGGATCATAAAAAATTAAAGAGAAGACTTCTGTTTACAATGCAACATGTAGCCGATATCAAAGAGGTTACTGCCTATGTTCTCTAGGATTTTGATGGATTTCTGTTTCACATTGAGGTCTTTCATCCATTTAGGGTTTATCTTTGGGTATGGTGCAAGAGAATGGTTGAGTTTCATTCTTTTGTATATATCTGTCCAGTTTTCCCAGCTCCATTTGTTGAAGATACTGTCTTTTTAACATTGGATATTTTTTCCTGCTTTGTCAAAGATTAGTTGACCATAGAGATGTCTTTCAAGACACATCTCCAAAGGCAAGGGAAACAAAAGTGGAAAATAAACTTTGGGGACTTCATCAAGATAAAAAGCTTCTGCACTGCAAAGGAAGCAGTCAACAAAACAAAGAGGCAACCCACGGAATGGGAGAAGATATTCACAAATGACACCATACATAAAGGTCTGGTATCTACGATCTATAAATAACTTCTCAAACTCAACACCCAAAAAACACATAACCAAGTCAGAAAATGAGCAGAAAACATAAACAGACACTTCTCCAAAGAAGACATATGAATGGCTAACAGACACATGAAAAAATGTTCAACATTATAAGCCATCAGGGAAATTCAAATAAAAACCACATTGAGATACTACCTTATACCAATTAGAATGACAAAAATTGACAAGGCAGGAAACAACAAATGTTGGAGAGGATGTTACACTGTTGGTGGGAATGCAAGTTGGTATAGCCACTTCAGAAAACAACTTGGAGATTCCTCAAAAAGTTTAAAAAATAGAGCTACCCTATGACCCAGCAATTGTACTACCAGGTATTTACCCCAAAGATACGGATGTAGTGAAAAGAAGAGGCACATGTACCCCAATATTCATAGATGCAATGGCCACAATATCCAAACTATGGAAGGAGCCTAGATGCCCTTCCACCTCAGACTTGTCCACCTAAGCCTCAAGTAACTAAGATGAATGGATAAAGAAGATGTGGTCCATATATACAATGGAATATTACTCTGCCATCAGAAAGGATGAATACCCACCATTTGCATCAGCATGGATGGAACTGGAGGGAATTATGCTGAGTGAAATAAGTTAAGCACAGAAAGACAATTATCATATAGTTTTACTTATATGTGGAACATAAAGTATAGCATGGAGGACATTGTCAGAAGGAAGGAAAAGATGAAGGGGAAATCAGAGGGAGAGATAAACCATGAGAAACTATGGACTACAGGAAACAAACTGAGGGTTTCAGAGGTTAGGGGGATGGGGAGGATGGGTTGGCCCAGTGACAGGTATTAAGGAGAGCATGTATTACATGGAGCACTTGGTGTTATATGTAAACGATGAATCATGGAACACTACATCAAAAACTAATAATGTGCTTATGGTGACTAACATAATATAATAAAAATAAAATTAAAAAAATACAACATGTGAAGAGCTTGGAAGTCATCACTCTGTTCTAACAAGTAAAAAGCTGAACAAACTGAAATTTGGCAACTCTCCTTAGCTTTGTCAGATAATTGAGGTCATTGAGGACACAGGACAAACTGCTGCTGCCAAAATCAAGGAGACAAACAGGTGAATAAAAAAAATCATGACCCACGAGAGCAGAAGCCCATGAGCAGAAAGCTCTGGGGGAATCAGCTCCAGACTAGGAAAGCCTAATCTATAATTGATGAGTTACTTGAGGCTTAGGTGGACAAGTCTGAGACTTAAAAACTAGAAGGGCATCCAGTCTTAAAGGATCCCCACACTTTTGTGAGTTTTATCCCCAAGAACCCTACCAAGTCTTCAAAGTAAATATGGGAGAAAACAAAACAACAACAACAACAAAAAAACAAAACAAAGCAAAACCCTCCAGCTTTCAACATAAGGAGGTGAAAAGAAGCCATTTTGAAATACACCAGAGCAAAGCATTTCTGTGCTTCTTAAATGGGCTGGCCCTCAAGAGGAAGTATTACTAGAGCCTAACTGGTTGGGGTTTTACCAAAGTGTAAGGGATCTAGGGGAAGAGAAATACCCAATTCTAGCTTCCTACAGCCATCCTGACCCAGTTAGTGGCAGGTTACTGAGAAGCACTGGTGAAGGTCATAGCCCAGGGGCACAAATTCACTAAAAGACTAAGACCTAATCATAGATCTATAGAATGCCTTTCCTTCTCTAATACCTACTATCACATTACCAAAAAACCTATTCATAGCAATTCTTTTTATTCAGTACACCAAGTCTGGATGTCAATCAAAAATTACAAGGCATATTAACAGGCAAAAAAACCAGAAGAGACAGAGCAAGCATTGGAATAAGAGTTAGATGGCAGGAATTGGAATTATCCGACTGGGAATTTAAAATGACTATGATTAATATAACAAGGGCTCTAATGGAAAAAGTAGATAACATGCCAGAACCAATGGATAACATAAGGAAAGATAGGGATTCTAAGTGAAAAAAAAAATCAAAAGAAATGCTAGAGATCAAAAAAGCTGTTAACAAAAATGAAGAATGCATTTGATGGGCTCATTAGGAGAGTGAACATGGCTGAGGAAAGAATCTCTGAGCTGAAAGATACAATCATAAAAACTTCTAAAAACTGAACAGCAAAGGAAAAAAAGACTGAGAAAATATAGAATACCCCCAAACTGTGGAACTACAGAGTTGTAATATACAAGTAGTGAGAAACTAGAACAAGAAAAAGGGGATAGAATCAATATCTGAGGCAGTAGTGATGGAGAATTTTTCCCAAATTATGTCAGACACCAAAACAGATCTGAGCAGCTTAGAGTATACCAGGAAGGATAAACGCCAACAAATATACACCAAGGCGTATCATATTCAATCTGAAAAAAGTCAAAGATAGAGAAAAAAAACTTGAAAGAAGCTGTGGGGTGGCAGAGGGGGAACACCTTATTTATAGAAGAGCAAAAAGACCGGGCGGTTCCATGGTGTAATGGTGAGCACTCTGGACTCTGAAGAGCAAAAATAAGAATTATATTTGACTTCTCCTCAGAAACCAGGTAAGGAAGAAGATATTGGAGTGATATATTTGAAATGTTGAGAGAGAGAAAAAAAATAACTTAGAAATTTGTACCCTGTGAAATTATCTTTTAAAAGTGAAGGAAAAACAAAGATTTTCTCAGATGAAAACTGAGGGAATTTATTGTCAGTAGTCTGCCTTGCAAGAATTTTTAAATGGAGTTCTTCAGTAAGAGGGAAAATTATAAAGATCAGAAACTCAGATCAACATAAAAAAAGGAAAACGATGGAGAAGAAATAAAGAAAAGTAAAATAAAAACTTCTATTTTTCTTATTTTTAATTGATCAGTAAATAACAGTTTGTTCACTTTAATAATAGCAACAATATAGCTGATGACAGTTTATGTATAAGTAAAATGAGTGACACCAATGATACAAAGGATAGGAGGGAGGAATGAGGAATCCTTTATTATTATAAAGTACTTACACTATCTGTGATGCAGTATAATGTCATGTGAAAGTGGAGTTGGATTAGTTTTAAATGTATATTGCTAACTCTAGGGTAACACTAAAAAGGGTTTAAAAAACTAAGAAAGAAAATGGAAAAATATAAAATGCTCAGTTCAAACTACTAAGGCAGAAAAAGATTGAAAAACAAAAATAGGAACAAAGAAGGGCAATTAATAGAAAACAGTAACAAATCTGGTAGAAAGTAATTCAACAATATCGATAATCACTTTATGTATTAATGGTCTTAACACCCATTAAAAGACAGAAGTTGTCAGAGTGGATCACAACACAAGACCCAAATAATATGCTGTCTATAAAAAATCCACTTTAAAAATGAAGATAAGAATAAATGAAAAGTAAAGGGATGGAGAAAAACATATAATATTAATATTAATCAAAAAGAAAGCAGGAATTACATTAATTTCAGACAGCAGAATGTCAGAGCAAGGAAGGTTATGGGAAGTAAAGAAGGGCATTACATAATGATAAAGGGGTCACTTATACAGGAAGACCTAATCCTTAATGTGCCTAACAATAGAGCATCAACTCATGTGAGACAAAAACTGACAGACTGCAAAGAGAAACAGATGAATCCGCTATCATAGTTGGAGACTTCACCACCCCTCTATCAGAAATGGACAGATCCACAAGGCAGAAAATCAGTAAGGACATAGTTGAACTCAATAGCGTCATCAATCAACTTGATATAACTGACAGCTATTGAATACTTCAGTTGAGAGTATTAGAATACACATTCTTCTCAAGTTCACAGAGAACATTCACAAAGATAGAACATGTTCTGGGTCATAAAATACACCTTAATAAATTCAAAAGAATAGAAATCATGCAATGTATGCTCTCAGACCACAGTGGAACTAAATTAAGAATGAGTATGAGAAGACAGTTGGACAATTCCACAATGCATAGAAATTAAAGGACACCTCTTCTTAACACATCGGTCAAAGAAGAAATCTCAGGAGAAATTAGAAAAAATATTTTAAACTACATGAAAATGAAAACACAACTTATCAACATTTATTGAAGGCAGCAAAAGCAGCGATTAGAGGGGAATTTTTGGCATTGAATGCAAATACTAGAAAGGAATAAAGATCTAAATACAAATACACAGAGAACTCTTACAAGTCCACAATAAGAAAACAACCTAATTAAAAAGTCAGCAAGAGACCCTAACGGCCACCTCACCAAAGAATCCTTACAGATGACATACAAGTATATGAAAAGATGCTCCACATCCTATGTCATCAGGGAGCTGCCAATTAAAATAACAAGATACCATTATGAACCTATTCGAATGGCCAGAATCCACAAAACTGACACCACCAAATGGTGATGAGGAAGTAGAGCAACAGGAACTCTCATACATTGCTGGTGGGAATGTAAATTGGTACAGCCACTTTGGAAGTTACTTTGGCAGTTTCAAACAAAACTAAACATGCTCTTAGCATATGATACAGCAATCACACTTCTTGGTATTTACCCAAAAGATCTGAAAACTTATACCCACACAAAAGCCTGGACACAGGTGTTTATAGTAGCTGTATTCATAAATGCCCACACGTGACAGCAATCAAAATGACTTTCAGTAGGTGAATGGATAAATACACACTGTGGCATATCCAGACAATGGAATGTTATTCATCACTAAAAAGAAATGAGCTATCAGGGCCGCCTGGGTGGCTCACTTGTTAAGCGTCTGCCTTCGGCTCAGGTCATGATTCCAGGGTCATGGAATCAAGCCCTGCGTCGGGCTCCCTGCTCAGCAGGAAGCCTGCTTCTCCCTCTCCCATTCCCCCTGTTTGTATTCCCTCTTTTGCTGTCAAATAAATAAATAAAATCTTAAAAAAAAAAAAAAAGAAATGAGCTCTCAAGCTATGAAAAGACACAGAGGAAACAAATGCATGTTGCTAAGTGAAAGAAGTCAATGTGGAAAGGTCACATATTGTCTCATTCTAACTATTTGCCATTCTGGACAAGGCAAAGCTGTGGAGTCAATAAAAAGATCAGTGTTTGTCAGGGGTTAGTGGGGAAAGAGCCATATCTAAGCAGGGCATGGAGCATTTTGAGGTCAGTGAAACTATTCCTTATGATACTGTTTGAGTGGATACATGTCGTTACCCAGTTTTTAAAAACTACAGCATGACACTGCCAAGAGTGAGCCCTAATGTAAGCTATGAACTTGGAGTAATAATGACACAACAGTGTAGGTTTACCAGTCGTCACAAGTGTACCACTTTAGTGTCAGGTGTTGAGAGTGGAGGAGGTGGTGTATATGTGTGGCAGAGGGCATATGGGAACACTGCACTGACGGCTCAATTTTGCTGTGAACCTAAAACTATTGTAAAAATTTAAAAAATTACAATAATGCCTGGAGTAAAATTAGAGGGAGAAAAAAAACGTTACAGCCCCAAATTTCCAAACTTGAATAATGGTGGGGAAGGAGAGAAATGTGAGAGAGATTCAAATTAAAAGAATGATTCCTGAGGGTTGCTGGGGGGAGGAGGGTTGGGAGAAGGGGGTGGGGTTATGGACATTGGGGAGGGTATGTGCTTTGGTGAGTGCTGTGAAGTGTTAAACCTGGCGATTCACAGACCTGTACCCCTGGGGATAAAAATATATGTTTATAAAAAATAAAAAATAAAAAATAAATAAATAAAAGAATGATTCTTCATGCTCATTATATTCCATTATTTCTCTTATATTTCCTAGCACAAAAATAAAGAAAAAAATGCGATGGGGTGAAAGAAATGGGAGAAACCTATTTGGCAAGTTTTTCAGTATATGACAGTATAAATCGGGACCAGTAAAGGAAGTATGGTGAAGAATGAACTCTTGAGCTATGTGTCCTTCAGAATGCCTGCCAGTTAGCACCCAAGTGCCGCATGGTTGCAAAGGAAGCAGAAGTAACACTTCCTCTCATCTCCACTCTGAAACTAAACTGACTGGAAATTGTGAGAGGATCAGGATGGAAGGGCATGTTGTCACTGATACCCAGCAAATTCGAGGAGAGGGAATCCAGGACTCAACGTCAATATGCACCCTAGTCACTCTGTTTATTGAGACTTACCAAAAAGTATGGCTTCACCAAAAACATGGCTTCACCAAAAAACATGGCTGCCACCTCTCTCATTCCTATTAGAGACCCTGCTGTGTTGGGTTATATCAACAAAGATCATGGATGAGAAATGACTTAGTGGCACTCACCTGAAGATAAGCTGTCAGCTATAGAAAAGGCGTCTTCATTTTTTAAGCTATTTGTCATTTAAAAGTCTACTGGGATGGCAAAACTTGAGGATTTTCAAATTGCATATAGACATAAGAATGAAGAGGCAAATGGCTTTTGGGTCCTGGCTTCTGCAATTAAGTGTGTGCTCTGACTTAATTAAGGACTGGGGCAGAGGCTGGAACCGAAAAGAAGTATTTAATTTTTCTCACAGTAGGGATGAAATAGATATTGGCCGAGTCAAAGAATGCATACATTATACCAAATTGCTAAGATCCAGCTGAATAAGCCTAAGCAAATATGGGGTTGTCTCCTTAAAGATGGATCTGTGAGAATTACTAGATAATGTTGTTTTTAAAGGTAAAATTTTAAGGGAAAAAACAACAGTGGTCTGACATTTAATTATTTCAACTTGAAAGAACTAGCACTACCAAGAAAAACAATGAGGATAATAATTATAAAAACTTACGTAGAACTTCAGATAAGCCATGAACTTTATGTTCATTAATCTCTTAGTTCTTACAACTGCCCAGTGAGGAAATTACTATTATTATTCCTATCTTAGGGAGGGGGAAACTGAGGCATGGTGGGATTATGTTGCCCAAGGTCACAAAGCTAGAGAAACTCCAGACATGTGGCATTGTTTTCCTTTGTTGAGATAAAATCATCTCCATGAGAGTGTTGTTGGCATCACTGACCAAAATTTATCCATTGCTTGAATCTGGGTGCTGAAAATAAAGTCTATTTACTTTACCAGCTGGGACTTTATAGTGGTTCAACGAAGGTAAGAGGGTTCTTCTAACCTCTTGCTAACTGTATCATCATCAAAGAAGTGCACTCAATCTGTCTCTTATAGACACAGTACTATAAAGCACACTCATCGCCTATCCAGCCACCTTCTGGTTTCTATTGACAGTAAACATTGATGAGTAAATATGGCATGTGTTGATCACAAAGAATAAAGTTTCATGTTAAGACAAGTCAAGATTTTGCTCTTTGCTGGGTCTTTACCTCTTGACTGTGTAATGAGATAAAATGACCGGCTGATGTGGCTAAAGGAACCCTTGTCTAACATCTTTCTACCCTGTGACTGAGAAGTGAGGATGAATTGTACTAACACAACACTTTAGGCTACACTTCGGGTGACCTAGTGGTGAAGACGCCTAGGAATGTCTCTCTGACAGGTGGGGGTATCTGCAAAGAAATGCACGCCAGCTAGAGAAACGAAAAGCGATGTCCATCTCTTAGATAAGTAGCTGTCTGGATCGATCGGTCTCGCTCTCTCTCTCTCTCACACACACACACACACGTGTGTGTGTATGAGTATGTACACAAAAGCATAAACCATGTGTATTTTTATGTTGAGGAGGTTCAAAGAACAGAGTTCTATCACACAAACTGAATAAAAAGCTGGTCTTTCTCCCAAACTTAGAAAGTGAAATATTTGGAAAAGATGGACTTCCTTCTAAAAAGAAAGTTGAAAGTACATGAATTACATTTCAACACACAGCCAGCTCATGGAGGTCGATGTTTTACTTTTGTCTAAGCGGTGAAAAGGAATAAAAAAAGCCCCACAACTTGAAAAAAAATAATTTGAATTTAACATTATTCTTTTAACAGCCTTGGAGGAAAAGCCTTTGGGTCCATCCTGAGATGCACTATATGTATTATTAACCCCCCTCATTTTTACCTATCTGATCAGGCACCTTCCCCACTTACCTCAGTTTTCTTTCCCACCAAAGAGAAATTATTTGTGAGGCCCTCAGGCCCTACTAACCCCACATCATTCCATATTTGGCGTGTGTGCATGGACAATGAGAGCTCCCGTTTTATAATCACTGGACTTGTGTTTTAAGCTGAATTGCTCTGAACAATGCTGCCGCAAGGACCAACACACACACACACACACACACACTCCAACAAAATCCACCTGCAGATGGTGCCCTCCCAACAAACCCAACTTCCTCTGGGAGTAACTCCCAGCTCCCGGGAGCACCTAAGGTAATCTCCCAAACCGGCTCAAGACTTAAACACTAAGAAAAGTCGGCAGTTAAAATAATAGACACCGTATCTGTCATCCTTAGTAATGTTTGGTTTAGTCTTATTCCTCATATCAGGGCAGTATGGATCCAGAGGGACTGGAACCAGCCATGGCATAGAAAATATGATATGGGTACAATCCACAATAGAGGAAAATGAGAATAAAGTGACATTAGTGGTGGCGGGTCCCCACTCATAGCCAGCTTATGTTGCTGAATTCCATGTGTGCACATTATCTTGAAATTTAATGGTTTCAAAAATGTCACTTTGTAGCAAGACTAAATTGGTGTAGTGTTGATCCTCCATCAGGCTATAAATACAAGTGAGAAAGAGAGGAATTTTTAATGCATGTCATATGGGAATGGTACCTCCAGTTTCTTCTTGATGATGTTTCTTAAGCTCACTTAAAAACTGGAATGTATAACAAAAACAGCAAGCCTCTGGTATCTGCACATAGGGGAAGTGGAGACTGATCAAAAAGAAAACTTCATGTTTTAATTTAAGTGGTGATATCACCGTTAAGTCCAGGTGACGCCTTGGCTATGCAGAACTAAGTGTCCAAGAAGCTCATAAACACATAGGATGACATTTTTGAACAAAATCATTCTATAACAAACGACACCCCAATTTCCCACCTGTTCCTCCCTTTTCCCATGCTGCCAACTTCTAACCGCAATAGTGACTCCGTGCTTGTCTGTTTAGTTCTGTGTATAAATGGAATGTTGTGGAGATGATCCCTCCTTGTGCCGCCTGGTTCCCCTCCCATTTTCCCCTGGTCTTGGCCACCCGTTGAAGCAGGACCAGTAAGGGACCTTCAATTAAAAAAAAAAAACACACACACACACACAAAAAATCATTCTATAACAAAGTTTAAAATATAGCTGTTGGTTAATTTATTGAGGAGCAAATACAACCTATTTCTTAAGGTGTTCTAGCAACCATCATGGGACAGAGCAACTAAAAGAGATTATTCCAGAAGCACTAGCTTTAGCCGAGAAGGGGATGTCCCCTGTGCATGGACCCAGAGGTCATGCACTAGGGAGAAGGACCCCTTGAAGATGTCCACCTCCTAATCTCGGGACCTATGAATATGTGTTATACTACATGGCAAAAAAGAATGAAGGTTGGAGATGAAATTGAGGTTGCTAATTAGCTAATTGTAAAAGAAGGGAGTTATCCTAAATGATCCAGGTGGGCTGAAGGAATCAGAGAACATCTTAAGTAGCAGAAGAGTAGGTCAAAGAGATGTGGTGTGAGAAGGACTCAACCTACCCTTGCTGGTTTTGAAGGCAGGGGTCACAAGCCAGATTGAGTGGTCTCTAAAAGTTGAAAAAGGCAAGGAAAAAGATTCTCCTTTAGAATATCCAGAAGGGAATGCAGCCAGGCTAACACCTTGATTTGAGGTCAGGGAGATGTACTGGGCTTCCAACTTAGAAAAGTGAGAGATAATAACTTGCCACTAAGCTTGTAGTGATTTGTTAGAGCAGCAATAGGAGAATGATACAACTGCATTTAATCAGTGTCCAGAATTTATTATAAATATTATTAAATTATTAAATATTTAGTATTACAGGCATTTCTGTGGTCATTTGACTGACCATTTGCCTCGTCTAAAACATATATTCACCAATCATTCTTCTCAGCCCAGGTATACAGTTTCTTATTAACTTATCCTGTATCATGGTCTTTTTATTGTCAAAAATACTCCTTCCTCCATGAAAAAATATAAAAATCACACTTAAAATATTTTTACATCTGATTCTGAATTTGTAAGTTTCTCCTTTAAAGAGAAAAGCAAAATAAAGGCAAAGGCAAAGCAAAATAGATTTATTTTACGATTTTGGTCACTGGTAGTACAAAGTTCTTAGTTGTTAATAGAAATAAGAAAAGCAAATAATTTGGCCTTCATGTGCTCTGTGTGTGTGTGTGTGTGTGTGTGTGTATGTGTGTTTGTGTGTGTAGGGGGGATAATGGGAAACAAATGGATAATGGGAAACAAACTGTTTTCCCACATAATCACCAACCCTTGATATCAGTTACAAAAATGTTTGCTTATCTGATGGGTAAAAAATGGCATCTCACACTGTGCAAGTTTTACATATACCTGATTATATATGAGGCTGGTTATCTTTCAAATGTTACTTAGCTGTATGTACATTGTTACTCTATAAATTGCCTATGTATATTTTATATCAATTTTTCTATCTGAGTTGCCTTTTCTTCTGATGTCCAGATTTTTTAAAAAAGATTTATTTATTTATTTGTGAGAGAGAGAGAGAGAGAGAGAGAGAGTGAGCACAGGGGGGACGAGCAGAGGGAGAGTGAGGGAGAGAGAGAATCTCCAGCAGACTCCCTGCTGAGTGTGGAGAGTGACATGGGGCTTGATTCCATGACCTTGGGCTCATGACCTGAGTAATATCAAAAGTCTGATGCTTAACCAACTGAGCCACCTGGCATGCTGATGTCCAGATACTTTTTTATATTTAGGTTACTAGTAAGTACTTTGATATATAAATATTAAAAATTGTTTTTCAAATCTATAGCTTATTTTAAAATTTTATTTATGGTGTTGTTTTGTTTATAGGAGTTTATAATTTTGATATATTCAAATGTATCAATTATGTCTATTATAGTTTTGAGGTATTTTCTGAGGTCATAAAAATATTCTCCTATATTTTATATGCCAATGACCTTTTTCTTCCTAGTGACAAAGACAAAGGGGTGACTTAGATGTTGACTTGTCAGATATGGCAGAAAGATAAGCTGACAACAGGGTTAAAGATTGTGGTGAGGGTAGTTGATGTGGGTCTAGAAGCAATCCTGTTTTGATTCAGTGATCACCCTTTGCAGCCTGATTATGGTCTCTAAGTGCCATTTCCCACTCAAAGAAACCAGGGTTTCTGAAAGAAATGGCTTGATTCCAGTCATGGTGAAGACAGTGCACAAAATGCATTGAGAATATCTAGTCATGCCAGGAAACAGGGAAACTCTCAAAGATTTCTGGGGTGATCTCAAAAAGAAAAAGCCAAACCCCACAAGAGACAACAAGAAGGGGCTCCAATTGGCCAAAGATCAGATACTTTGAACATCCAAACATGAATCACTGTAAAACATTAAAAAATATCAAACATGTTAAAATCCCTGAGAACATAGAGATATTGTTGGCCAATGTATAAAGTTGTTTATGGCATCAATTCATTCTGAAATTGTAAAATAATGGGAAGAAATCAAACATTTATTTTGAGTTCCTATATGAACTATATTTCAGGGTAACCAAACAGATAAGTAGAGAATGGCACTTAATAAATACAGACAGAATGATAGAATTAGGATGTCACCATTTTGAAACTGCTAATAAAATAATAAATCTAGGCAATCATCATCAGTAGCTTAAAAAACCATTAAGTGACAGGCTGATGTGGAACTTCATAATGGATGCACCACGTTGGCAAAACTGCCACCCACCCCCTAATCAATCCGAGTATTACGTATTTCCTGATGCAATGTTTTAGGGAGTATAAAGGATCACATATGAACAATTCTTACCAAAACAAGAAACCTGAATCTAATGAAACCTCTAGTTCTTACCCCAGTTCATAGGAAATGCAGATAATAAAAGAACATATTAAATGACCCTACAAGAATATATCAGCCAAGTTCACAATGTGGGAAATTCTATAGGATGAATGGTTTACTCAACAAACAAGAGAGGGTATAACCTATTAATCTATGTTCTGAATAAGGAATCATATAGGAAAACTTAGGTGACCAGAACAAAGTCCAGGTCTTCAATATTTTAATTCATTGTTTCTAACACATTCTGATCAAGGCCTCTAGCTTGACAAGCTCATAATCAGAACTAATTTTCATGCAGGCAATGTGGTTTTTCCATGTTTTGGTGGAAATTCACAGAACTATGAATTGAGATGCACATGTCACATGAAGTCAGGGAGGACACTGTTCCAAATGCAGAGTTCAAAAAGTAACAATAAGCCTGATTTTTGAAAACAAAAAAAGAGCTTTCCTTTTAATTGAGTATTTCATCCTGAAAGGGGCTTCTCCCTTTCCTCATTGACTGTCTTTCCCCTTTCCTTAAGATCGAACAGTCACACGATTTAAATAAAAAGAGAGAAACTGAGCCTGCTCAGGTGATAGCTGTGTGATTCTTAGCAGCAAATAACACAGACATGAAAGACATTTCCTGCAATGTATAACAGACTTTCAAATTATCTTTCTCTAGCTAATTAGCATTTTAGCAAAAATTGGGTTTAATCATTAAAGAAGCCATCTGCTTATCTGGGAGCTGTCTGGTGAATAGTGCTGGCAACTTTCATGGGATATATACCCAGCAGGTACCGCATTTTCTTTTGATTTCTGAAGCAGAGAGAAAAACATTACCAACTCTGCACCCCAACTAAATCGAACATAATGGCCTGTCTGCGTCATGCTATGGTGCTCTTCTTTCACGTCAGAGTTGAAGGGGAACCGACATTGTATAGAAGGTATTTGAAAGCGTCTCTCACATACTAGACCTACAGAGAAGAGATGTGTGACCTTCTTTAATTTCTAAAACAACTGTTTTTTCTCCTCTGTATTGAATGGCATGGCATGACAGCCGACACACATGACATTTGACATGAGTCCCAA
The DNA here is from genome assembly GCF_020171115.1 of Neogale vison. NCBI lineage: Eukaryota > Metazoa > Chordata > Mammalia > Carnivora > Mustelidae > Neogale > Neogale vison. The sequence continues at coordinate 180,799,986 of NC_058093.1, read as the reverse complement.
TTGTAAGAGGTGCTCTTTTGAACAGTTTGAAGTTAAGACTCCTGGGGAGGGGGGAAACAGCAAAGGTGGGTCCATCACATGTACATTTCGTTTTCAATCATGTGACGTTGGATTGCTTGATGGCCGTGCAAGACCATGTTCTTCTGTGAAGTATCTCCTCACGGAGTCAAGGAGAATCCTCAGCAAGTTATTCTGCCAATGATGCTTAGAACGAAAAAAATATTATGTGAAAAATATCTGGAATATATGAAGCCCATATTAATAAGGTTGAAAACCTCTCGCTAAACTATCCATTGAAAAGCTTGGTTGGATTTCCAACCAGCAGCTCTGGGCCACTGATCTGAAGCCCTGTTAACATTTCATTCCGACAAGATACAACAGTTAGGGGCGCCTGGGTGGCTCAGTGGGTTAAAGATACAACAGTTAATGCTTACAATTGATATGATATGGCTATATATTTCAGAGCTTATTTATTATAAGTCAACCAACTTTTAGGAGAACACATAAGGTATGGGCTGCCTAGGGTGAAGCCCTTGTGTCACTCTGTGGAAGGCTTCGAAGGTGAAGCTGAGAAGTTGGGACATAACGCTTAGACAAGAAGAGTAAAGCTGGGCAGAAAATGATATAATAGGGATTACATTTTAGGAAAATAAATTTTCCATTTTCTCTCATCTCCTCATAACTCCATTAGCCCTCCCTTTCCTATCAGATGAATGCTTACTTCACCAAGCAAAGAGCAGTCACCAGGGGACAGCCCCCCTCCTCCTGCACTACTTGGCCTGTTCTGACTTCCTATGTGAAAGACACAGAAACTTCATCTTGGTTTCCCCATATATAAAGGAGAGAGTGTACCAGCTACTTTGTAGGGAGACCAAGAGGGTAAAATAGGAATACCTATAAAACACCCTTCCTAATATCTGCTAAGGACTTGATAAATAGGAGGGGAAAATCAGACTGAACCCTTTTCTAACAGCTGAATGCTGTTTATGTAATACTGCTCTTTCTTCATAGATATCTGGGTATCCACAAAAGATGTCTTTCACTCTTTCCCAACGTTCATTCATTCAGCATTTTGTAAGCATCCTCTGTGAGCCTAGAAAGTTGCTAGCAGCTTAGGAAAGGGATGAAGAGGAGAATCCTTGGTTCGGAGAAACTCGCAGCTCTTAGGATAATAGAAGGGCATGTGAACAAAGCCAAGGCAGCAACCAACAAAACACATTACAATCTAGCCTCCAGAAGGTATCAAGGCACATGGGAAAATGACGAAATGCACTCTGGATTATTATCCAGACAATGCCTTCCTTCCTTCTATTCCTGTCCTACTCTGCTGTGATAAGTTCTCCTGACAACAGTTTGTAGAATAAATACCCTCTCAAATCAGTAGTGGCTAAAGGGAGGAAAAAAAAAAATAGAAGAAAAAGAATTCAAGGTCAAGTTGAACCAAATGCCTCAATTCTCCAAGGGTAATCACTTGACTATCATCACTTCATGTGATTATTCTTACTTCGTTCATTGGGATCTGCTATCCTAAGGGTTTGGTGCAGTATTTGTTGAGTAAACTGCCCTCACTCTGATAGTTCTCATTAATGACTATAAAGGTGAGGCAGTGTTTAATAACATCTATCAGCCCATACGTGCTTTCATTTAGTCCAAAGGAAAATTAGGTATTAAAAACATTAATGATCTTTGGATAGGTAACTCAGGAATGATCAAAAGGGGAAAAAAAACACCCCTATTATGAAGTGAACCAGTAATTATGGTCATAGGTGTCAAAATAGATAGCCAAGAGCTAGACTAAGTCTTGGCTCTGTTCCCCAAATGAGTCTTACTCGGGAAAAACTATAGCTTTCCTAACTCAAAAAAAATGATGTGGATTAAACAAACCCATCTATCACATTTTTTTTTTCCTAATTCTCTCTTGACAGTTACTTCTAATGGAGCAGGTCTCCATGGGAAATGCCCCAACCTGGTCAATGGGAGCATTGAGTATAAATTTCTTCGCTTTTTCAAAAGAGAAAATGAAAAATAGATCCCTTTGTGTGTGTGTGTGACCGTGTGTATGTCTGGGTGTGTGCGTAATGAAAAGCAGGAGTATTTTATGACTGCCCCATGCTGTATAAAAGGATTCTGATAAATGGCTTGCATTATGTAACGTCGGCATCTCCCCCCGCCCCCCGCCCGCCCAAAGCAAGTCGGTCTGCATATATGAAGGACGTAAGTTCAGAAACGGAAACACTTTCAAGTTTCTCAACTCATTACTCACACTTCCCACATTTTCTTGGTCTCATTTTTTCCCTCCCTCTTCCTCTTTAATCCACACTGTTTCTTTAATCATTTCATATTAAGTTCTGCAGTCCTTCTCCGGAGCCATGTAACAATCATACCACAGAATGCTTCTGCAAAGCCATACAAGCTGAGCATCAGAAGACTGGGGGTGTCTAAAAACTGAAATGAGAAATAATGCCTTCCCTGGAAGCAAGGCTGAGTTCAAGTATCCTGCAAGTGTCCATATTGCCCAGAGGAGGCAAGAAGCCCCAGTGCTGGGCACTCCTTCCACTCTCTCAGCACCCTGAAGGACATCCTGACTTGGATAATTTCTGGAGCGTCTTTCTCTTCCTGAATTCCTCACTTTCCAAGGAGAGGTTCAGAGTGGTCTGAATTCTGCATATTCTTTGGAGACCATCATGTCACTGTTCTGTGTGAGAACGGCCAAGAGCAGGACTGGAGGGTGTACCGCTCCCATTCTTTTCCCCAATGCTTTTCCTTTAAATCCCCAGAAGGCTCTGGCAGCCATTCCCAATGCTTCCCATCCCAAATGGTGAAACGTGGAAGACAGAGGAAAAAGAGAATCAGAACATTTTTCTTTCCGCTGAGCACCACACTGCCCCTTTGCCACGGCTCCCCAAGTCCCCCAAAAAAGTAGAGCAGTTAATCTGCTGTTTATTCGAAACCACCTAGAGAAGTTTAATAGACAGTTATGAACTAATTGAGTGCGTCTGTGCTGCTGTCTCCTCATTCATCTTGCTTATTCAATTTAACTCCCTTAGTCTTCCATAAGGCACAGTGTCCCTGCTGCTCAAAACAGTCGCTTGCTGCAAGAAAAGCCCTGGAACAACAGGAAGCTAATAGTTTAACTGTTCCTCTAAATTTGTTTGACAAAACTGACATTTAGTGCATTATGTCACGTTGTCGGTAATCTGCAATTTACCCCTGGGCGTGCAGTGGATGCTCATTTTATTTACCTCTCATAGTTAAAAGCGTAATTAATATTCCACTCTGTAACAAAGATTAGAGATTTGACAAACATTGTAATTTAAATTCTCCATTATAGCAAACATTAAAATCAAACATCTTCCACACGCCCCATTGCATAAAGGACACGTGTAGCTGTAATTTAACTTTTTAGTTTTTAATACCACAAACTAATTTCTGCTGTCAGTTTAATGAGCTGGAAAACACAAATCTTGCTGCTCTCCGTGTGGGCAAGGGCTGTGAGAGATGAACCGAAGGGAGAGAGCGCACCAATTTCTTTTTCAAAACGTATTTCCAAATGCACCGAGCAAATTGTGTATGTGCAATCTAGCCAATGCGATGTGATACTATGGATTCCTGAAACCGTTTTTATAGCTTTGAGAAAAGAGCTGCAAAAATAAGACATTTCAAGAGCGAAACAGAAATTGTGCTGATAGTTTCTAAAGTCAAGGTGTGTGTTTAAGATATCGATGGAAACATAGGTGGATACTGACCACATATAAGACCAAACAACAAAGCCACGCTTGTGCCTATGAGACTTCAAATGAACAAGGTGGTCACGATGATGTCCGTTCCAGACACAGAGCTCTTTCCAGAACATCAAAGGTGGGACAAGGTGGCCAGACCACTGAAGGAGTTCTCAGAGATACACTCAGAATTCTAATTCATGCTAATTTTCACCGGAATCTCAGCTTCATAAATTTTATGTGACTGATTAAAATTATTGTATGTGGAATACCTTCAGGCAGCTAAAATGGCTCATTAAACAAGGAAGCTAGCTGGGAATTATCAGTAATGTAACAAATTTGTATACTATGAATTTGATGTCTTTAGAAAACATGTAGGAGGAATATTTAAGTCCCCCTCCCCCACCATAGCTGGGCTCAGAGGGAAAGGAAGAAATGCCTTGATCTCAAAGAGGCTCGGGCTACCCCCGATCTTCCTCCCCAATCCGCAGAAACCCATTGGCTTGCCGACTTCTGCGTGAGACTTCATTAGTCACTGCCAACTTCAATCTGCTTCAGTTATTTTACATTCAGATCCCGGGAGGGAGCGTACTCTCTGGTGCAATTTCAGGCTAAACCAAAGATAAACTGATTCACTTTAGAAAACGACAAGGCAGCATATCCCAACTTAGGCTAACATCTCACAACATGGAGAAAAGTATGTGTAAATATTATTAACCTTGCCAAAGTCTGAAACGAAAGAGATACGTATATTGCCAAGGAGGAAGGTTTCCAAATGGCCTGAGAGCCAAACACTCCACACAACGCTGTTTCCATAAACAACAGGGCTCTAGAGCGAAGCACATTCATTTCCAATCTCCTGGGGTGGGGGTGGGGGGTATGCAAGGGCCCTCTGGATCGATTTTCCAGAGAGAAGTCAGTTATTCTCCCAAGCAACCCATCTTAGCTGTATTGAAAGACTTACTTGATAACTCCTGATGAGTATCGATAGCATATTCAAAATGAAAAACTTTGCCAGCTCCTTGTGGGGAAAAAAAAAAAAGAGCAGCCATTTCTACAAAGGGCCTGTAGTTTCTTTCAAAGTGCTCAGGCAAGCCCGTGGAAATAATGTGCCACCATATGACTCACAGACAGTTTGTAAACCAGTTGGGTGAAAAATTAAATCAAACCATACTTTGTATTTTAAAAACAAAATTTTGGAAGAGAGTAACCAAATGAAAGATCTGGCCTTTCAGGAAGCAACACAACACAAAACAAAACCATCTGTCTTCAAAACCAAGAGAAATGAGTGAAAACAAACTAAAACAGGCAGATTGTCAACATGGTTGCACTGAATCAGAGGAAGAGCATCAGAAAGAAAGGGATGTGTTTTGTTTTGTTTTTACCCCTTGCGGTATATTGAGGGGGTTGACCTATCTGAATTGTTATTGTTGTTAATGTGTAGATATGACTGTGGTTGTGAATTTATTGAAATTAATTAAAGTAGGATACCATGATCTCCTTTCAAACACAAATTCTCTTTAAGTGAAATTTGAATTCACCTAAATTTCTACCTCCTAATACCTCGGGTCATTGGGAGAATTTCAGATACAGTGGCCAGACAATCCTATCAAGGATACGTTTAAAAAAAAAATGAGATTTGGGGACAGGAATAGAAATCCAAAGTAACAGAGGTTTTTAGGATAAAACCAATCAACACGGAGGAAAATGAGGAAAAAAGCACAGAAGTGTATTCTCTCTGTGAGGGGGGCACTTTTGGCATGTGCTTTAGCAGAGGCTAGCCACTGGTATTAGGAGAGCCAGGGAGGTCACGGTAAGTATTTTGTAGGCTACAGAAGGCTACTAAAGGTTCTTCCAAGCCTTTTTTTCTTTTTCTTTCTTTTTTTTTTTTTAAATATTTTATTTATTTATTTATTTATTTGTTTGTTTGACAGACAGAGATCACAAGTAGGCGGAGAGGCAGGCAGAGAGAAAGAGAGAGAGGAGGAAGCAGGCTCCCTGCTGAGCAGAGAGCCGATGCGGGCCTTGAACCCAGGACCAGCTCGATCCCAGAACCCTGGGATCATGACCTGAGCCGAAGTCAGAGGCTTTAACCCGCTGAGCCACCCAGGCACCCCATCTTCCAAGCCTTTTTTCATTCAAAGCAGCCATGTTACTTTGCATTTCAGGGAACCAGATAAGAAGTGGGAGGTAGGGTTAGAGGAGAGAATTAAAATAAGGAGAGAATAATTGAGTCTTAAAATCAGAAGGTTTTGAACAATTGTCAATAATGCCTGACGTGTGGGACAATGGCACTTAATATGCATATTCCCCAGAATTAGGGAAAATACTTTTACAAGTATCTTCCTCAAAGTTGGAGAATGGCAGATCTTGAAGAGTTCCTGTCAAGCAAGAGATGGTAAATGACAAGTATTGCATAAAATTGGTTATTGCTAATTAAAAATGTTTTTGTAATTGATGGCCTGTTCATGTGGTGCCTCAATCTTTACTGTGTTACAGAATGGAGATATAACTCTTTGAAGGATGTCATAGGTCACCTCTTCCCCCTGGTTCCCAATCTTGTTCTTTAACCACAAAGGTAATCTTTTAAAAGAGCATAACTTTCAAATTTCATTCTATTTGCTGGTGTTAATGAAGTGGTCAAATGGTGCTAGTCAAAGAACATCAACTCTGATCCTACAAAAATACCTGTTTAAATCATTAACAAAGATGTTCTGAATTTCATGGGCAAAATACAAACTGACCATTGAAAACTCCATTGAAGTCTGGACTTACTGAAAGTTCAAAGATACAGAGTCACTGCAGAAAGGATCAACCGAAAAAGAAAACACAGAGTGCTAAAAAATACAAAATTATGACTTAGGGTTGTCCTTTCTTTGCTATCATGAGTAATACACAGATCTTTTTTTTTTTTTTCCCCAATTTATTTATTTTCAGAAAAACAGTATTCATTATTTTTTCACCACACCCAGTGCTCCATGCAAGCTGTGCCCTCTATAATACCCACCACCTGGTACCCCAACCTCCCACCCCCCCGCCACTTCAAACCCCTCAGACTGTTTTTCAGAGTCCATAGTCTCTCATGGTTCAACTCCCCTTCCAATTTACCCAAATTCCCTACTCCTCTCTAACGCCCCTTGTCCTCCATGCTATTGGTTATGCTCCACAAATGAGTGAAACCATATGATAATTGACTCTCTCTGCTTGACTGATTTCACTCAGCATAATCTCTTCCAGTCCCGTCCATGTTGCTACAAAAGTTGGATATTCGTCCTTTCTGATGGAGGCATAATACTCCATAGTGTATATGGACCACATCTTCCTTATCCACTCATCCGTTGAAGGGCATCTTGGTTCTTTCCATAGTTTGGCGACTGTGGCCATTGCTGCTATAAACATTGGGGTACAGATGGCCCTTCTTTTCACGACATCTGTATCTTTGGGGTAAATACCCAGGAGTGCAATTGCAGGGTCGTAGGGAAGCTCTATTTTTAATTTCTTGAGGAATCGCCACACTGTTCTCCAAAGAGGCTGCACCAACTTGCATTCCCACCAACAGTGTAAGAGGGTTCCCCTTTCTCCACATCCTCTCCAACACATGTTGTTTCCTGTTTTGTTAATTTTGGCCATTCTAACTGGTGTAAGGTGATATCTCAATGTGGTTTTAATTTGAATCTCCCTGAGGGCTAATGATGATGAGCATTTTTTCATGTGTCTGATAGCCATTTGTATTTCTTGATTGGAGAAGTGTCTGTTCATATCTTCTGCCCATTTTTTGATGTGTTTGTCTGTTTCGTGTGGGTTGAGTTTGAGGAGTTCATTATAGATCCTGGATATCAACCTTTTGTCTGTACTGTCATTTGCAAATATCTTCTCCCATTCCGTGGGTTGCCTCTTTGTTTTTTTGACTGTTTCCTTTGCTGTGCAGAAGCTTTTGATTTTGATGAAGTCCCAGAAGTTTATTTTCGCTTTTGTTTCCTTTGCCTTTGGAGACGTATCTTGAAAGAAGTTGCTGTGGCTGATATCAAAGAGATTACTGCCTATGTTCTCCTCTGAGATTCTGATAGATTCCTGTCTCACGTTGAGGTCTTTTATCCATTTTGAGTTGATCTTTGTGTACGGTGTAAGAGAATGGTCGAGCTTCATTCTTCTACATATAGCTGTCCAGTTTTCCCAGCACCATTTATTGAAGAGACTGTCTTTTTTCCACTGTATATTTTTTCCTGTTTTGTCGAAGATTAATTGACCATAGAGTTGAGGGTCCATATCAGGGCTCTCTACTCTGTTCCACTGATCTATGTGTCTGTTTTTATGCCAGTACCATGCTGTCTTGGTGATCACAGCTTTGTAATAAAGCTTGAAATCAGGTAAGGTGATGCCGCCAGCTTTATTTTTGTTTTTCAACATTTCCTTAGCGATTCGGGGTCTCTTCTGATTCCATACAAATTTTAGGATTATTTGCTCCAGCTCTTTGAAGAATGCCGGTGGAATTTTGATCGGAATGGCATTAAAAGTATAGATTGCTCTAGGCAGTATAGACATTTTAACAATGTTTATTCTTCCGATCCAAGAGCATGGAATGGTCTTCCATCTTTTTGTGTCTTCTTCAATTTCTTTCATGAGTGTTCTATAGTTCCTCAAGTATAGATCCTTTACCTCTTTAGTTAGGTTTATTCCCAGGTATCTTATGGTTCTTGGTGCTATAGTAAATGGAATCGATTCTCTAATTTCCCTTTCTGTATTTTCATTGTTAGTGTATAAGAAAGCCACTGATTTCTGCACATTGACTTTGTATCCTGCCATGCTGCTGAATTGCTGTATGAGTTCTAGTAGTTTGGGGGTGGAGTCTTTTGGGTTTTCCATATAAAGAATCATGTCATCTGCGAAGAGAGAGAGTTTGACTTCTTCATTACCAATTTGGATACCTTTTATTTCTCTCTGTTGTCGGATTGCTGTTGCTAGGACTTCTAATACTATGTTGAATAAGAGTGGTGAAAGTGGGCATCCTTGTCTTGTTCCTGATCTCAACGGGAAGGCTGCAAGCTTTTTCCCATTGAGGATGATATTTGCTGTGGGTCTTTCATAGATAGATTTGATGAGGTTCAGGAATGTTCCCTCTATCCCTATACTTTGAAGCGTTTTAATCAGGAACGGATGTTGGATTTTGTCAAATGCTTTTTCTGCATCAATTGAGAGGACCATGTGGTTCTTCTCTCTTCTCATATTAATTTGTTGTATCACATTGATTGATTTACGAATGTTGAACCATCCTTGTAGCCCAGGGATGAATCCCACCTGATCATGGTGGATAATCTTTTTAATGTGTTGTTGGATCCTGTTGGCTAGGATCTTGTTGAGAATCTTAGCATCCATATTCATCAGTGATATTGGTCTGAAACTCTCCTTTTTGGTAGGGTCCTTGCCTGGTTTGGGGATCAGGGTAATGCTGGCTTCATAGAAAGAGTCTGGAAGTTTTCCTTCTGCTTCAATTTTTTGAAACAGCTTCAGGAGAATAGGTGTTATTTCTTCTTGGAAGGTTTGGTAGAATTCCCCAGGGAATCTTTCAGGTCCTGGGCTCTTGTTTTTTGGGAGATTTTTGATCACTGCTTCAATCTCGTTATTAGATATCGGTCTATTCAGGTTGTTGATTTCTTCCTGGTTCAATTTTGGTAGTTTATATTTTTCCAGGAATGCATCCATTTCATCTAGGTTGCTAAGCTTATTGGCATATAACTGTTCGTAATAACTTCTGATGATTGTTTCTACTTCCTTGGTGTGTGATCTCTCCCTTTTCATTCATAATTTTATGAATTTGGGATTTCTCTCTTTTCTTTCGGATTAGTGTAGCCAGTGGCTTATCGATCTTATTGATTCTTTCAAAAAACCAGCTTCTAGTTTCATTGATACGTTCTACTGTATCTCTGGTTTCTCCCTCATTGATCTCAGCTCTAATCTTGATGATTTCCCTTCTTATGTGTGGAGTTGGTTTGATTTGTTGTTGATCCTCCAGTTCTTTAAGGTGTAGAGACAGCTGGTGTGTTCTGGATTTTTCAATTTTTTTGAGCAAGGCTTGGATGGCTATATATTTTCCCCTTAGGACCGCCTTTGCTGTATCCCATAGGTTTTGGACCGAAGTGTCTTCATTCTCATTGGTTTCCATGAATTGTTTCAGTTCTTCTTTGATCTCCTGGTTGATCCAAGCATTCTTAAGTAAGGTGGTCTTTAGCTTCCAGGTGTTTGAGTTCCTTCGGAACTTTTCCTTGTGATTGAGCTCCAGTTTCAAAGCATTGTGATCTGAGAATATGCAGGGAATAATCTCAGTCTTTTGGTATCGGCTGAGTCCTGATTTGTGACCCAGTATGTGGTCTATTCTGGAGAAGGTTCCGTGTGCACTTGAGAAGAATGAGTATTCTGCTGTTTTAGGGTGGAATGTTCTGTATATATCTATGAGGTCCATCTGGTCCAATGTGTCATTCAATGCTCTTGTTTTTTTGTTGAGTTTCTGCTTCGATGATCTGTCTAATTCTGAAAGAGGCGTGTTAAGATCACCTACGATTAGTGTATTCATATCAATATGACTCTTTATCTTGATTAACAGTTTTCTTAAGTAATTGGCTGCTCCCATATTGGGAGCATAGATATTTACAATTGTTAGATCATCTTGGTGGATAGTCCCTTTAAGGATTATGTAGTGTCCTTCTGTATCTCTGACTACAGTCTTTAGTTTGAAGTCTAATTTATCTGATATGAGAATCGCTACCCCAGCCTTCTTTTGAGTCCCATTGGCATGAAAGATGCTTCTCCACCCCTTCACTTTGAGTCTGCGTGTATCTTTAGGTTCAAAATGGGTCTCTTGTAGACAGCATATGGATGGGTCCTGTCGTTTTATCCAATCTGCAACCCTGTGCCGTTTTATGGGTGCATTTAGGCCATTCACGTTGAGAGTGATTATTGATAGATACGTTTTTATTGACATCGAGTTACCTTTGAAGTCTTTCTTTCTGTAGACTGTCTCTATATTTCTGTTCAATGCTATTCTTGGGATTTTTCCTCTTTTATAGAACCCCCCTTAATATTTCCTGCAGTATCGGCTTGGTGGTTGCATAGTCTTTTAAGCCTTGCCGGTCTTGGAAACTCTTTATCTCTCCATCCATTTTGAATGTCAGTCTTGCTGGATAAAGTATTCTTGGCTGCATGTTCTTCTCATTTAGTGCCCTGAATATATCTTGCCAGCCTCTTCTGGCTTTCCAGGTCTCTGTGGACAGGTCTGACGTTATTCTGATGGGCTTCCCTCTGTAAGTAAGGAGCCTCTTTGCCCTGGCAGCTTTCAAGAGATTATACCTACGATTATAATTTCTCAATTTGACTATCAGGTGTCGTGATGTTTTTTTGGAGTGTATAATCTTGGGTGGAGACCGTTCAGCCTCTAGTACATGAACGCTGGTTTCATTCGCGAGATTCGGAAAGTTTTCATGAAGGACTTGTTCCACGACATCTTCTAGACTTCTTTCTTTCTCCTCCCCTTCAGGAATTCCAATAATTCTGACGTTGGAACGCTTCATGGCATCACTTATTTCCCTAATTCTGCTTTCGTGGGATCTAAGCTGTTTGTTCCAGGCTTCCTCCTGATCCTTTCTCTCTATCTGTTTGTCTTCCAGATCACTAATTCTATCTTCTGTCTCAGTTACCCTAGCTTTGAGAGAGTTTAGATTGGATTGGAACTCATTGAGAGCATTGTGGACCTCCTCCCTGGTGGCTTTAAGCTCCGCCCTAACATTGTGAACATCCTGTCTGGTCGCTTTCAGTTCGGCCCTAATCAATTCTGTTTGGTCATCCATGGCTTTCTCCAACCTAGCTATTGCCTGGATAATTGTTAGCCTGAATTCTCTTTCCGACATATTGTCTATGTTGATAGCCGTTAGCTCTATTGCAGAAGGTTCATCCTCTGTATTTTTCTTCTGTTGGGCATTCCTCCTCCTAGTCATTTTGGTGGGAGAAGACTGAACAGATGTAGCTGGATGTATCAACTCTGGTGCAGTCAAGGTGCACCCTGGAACACTTCCTGATCTCCGTCTCAGAGAGAAGCCTCAGTCTGGGTGCAGAAGCTGAATAAATTCCCCCTTGGCCACTGGCAGTGCAGGTTCCAAGTTGCAGACCCTGGGGGCGCAGGATCTTTTGCTCGTCCCCAAAGCCAAGGCAGTGGCGGCTGTCTGGGAGCTCCTGACCGCCAGAGAGGTTCCAAACAGCGATCGCACACTGAGATTTTGCCGCCGGCCCGGGCTGGGAGTGCCCGGCTTGCGCGCACCTCTTTTCAGAGGCGGCTGTGGGTCCGGCGCGCGTCTGGGGCACTGAGAACAGGGCGCTGGTCCGTAAGCCGCAGGCTGGGCTTTTGCGCGCCTCTGTCCGGGGAAGAGTTTCGCGCGCTCTCGGCTTAGACTTTGAAACAATGGTGCGGGTCAAGAAGCGCCCCCGGGCCTTAGAAACCCAGGAGAGCTGGAGCAACGTGCGCGCGCATCTCAAGCTTTGTGGTAGGGCTAGCGCGCGTTCTGCAGACCGGCGCAGCTCCCATCCCCTCACAGGAGCCGGAACCCCCGCGCTCTGGGGCGCGCTGGCGGCTTAGGGACCAGGAGCCGGTTTCTCCGCCGCACTCTCTCTGCCTCCACGCCGGGGAGGCCGTCTGGGACCGGGGACTTAAGCCCCTGTCCCTAGCCTCCCCGATTCCCACAATTTGCCCCCGCGATCCTTTGCTCTTTTGGAGTACTTTCAACCAGTCTCCAAGTTAATGCTGGTCCCCAGACGCAGGGCGCTCTCGCTCGTATCGGGGTATTACTTTCGCACCGGTCGCCTCTGGTGGCTCCCTCCCCCTTTTGTTTATCTTCCGATATCAGTCCGCCGTTCCCATTCCGCTTTACCTGCTCACTGGCATCTTCTGCCCCTGTAGAGATCCAGACGTGTATAATTCTGATCTCAGGCTGATTTCATGGGTGATCAGATTTCTTTGGTAGGTAATCAGCTCACTTTGGGGTACCAGCTGTAAAGACGCCTCTTCCTAGTTCCCCGCCATCTTGTCCCCCCTCAATACACAGATCTTTTAACCATAGTTTAATAAAGGAAATTGGAAACAACCACCACTAAAATTTTCCAAGCTGTGTTTCAGGAACTGCTACCTAATGTTATTGCTGATTAATACTGTATCTGTGTCTTTTTAAATGCACCACCAAACAGAAGCAGACCCTTTCTTATAGGACTCTAGGGGTTATAATTTTATCCGGTGACCGCAGGAAGACCCACTTTCTGCATTACTAAGAGCTTCTGTGTGCCTTTCATTGAAGGGCTGTGCTCATAGGATCCTGGCTCCTGATGGACCAACTGCCATCACCCCAAACCCTCAATGGGGGAGGCAGAACTGGTATTTCAGATGTGGGAGAATCCCTGTGACTTGGCAAATTCTTTCCATCCCCACCATTTTTCCGGGCCTGGATTTAGAGTGTGGCATGACTAATCTCCCTTTCCAAGTTTAACCCGGTCAAAAGTAGTATAAACTTGTGTGACAAACATCGGAATCCCAGGACGCTTGTTGCTAACCTGTCATTGGCGAAGTATCAAAAGAATGCTGACAAGGAATCCATTTTATGAAAATGCCTGTCAAAGGCGTGCCACAGAATGTGTGCTCAACGAAGGCTAGATGGAGGTCAATCTTATCACTCTGGATATTTCATGTAGAACACCGCTGCATTGATAGTAAGTCTTGTAGGAGGCCAAGAGTCATCATCAATCATTTCTTATCCTGTTCATCTCCCTTCTGCATACTACGTATTTCTTTCATATACTCATTTCTGGTACGTTGCCATCACTAGAATGTAAGTTTCTCTAGCTTGTTCACTACTGCAGTCCCAGCCCCTAGGACAACGTAGGCGTCCAACAAGCGTTCGTTGAGTAAAGAATGAATGACATTCTGACAGCTCTCTCTTCTGAGTTTCTCTAATCTATTTATCACCTTATCAACAGATTCCTATAAACAATTGTGCAAGCATGGCACATTTGGAGAATGTGTTCCCACAGAGCAGCTTTTCTCTTGGTATCCCCAGACCCAAACATGCTTCTGTGCCACAAGCTGTGTTGAACCCCCCTTTCCAAAAAGCCTTCTCTTGTCCATAGCGTTTTTGATAGGTGGGATTCCTTAAGGTTGATAATTAGTCAGGAGCAGTGCTGACTGGGTACAGCACCCTTTACCATCTTAAGTGTGAGCTTTCAGAACTCTGTAATCAGAACGCTATAGATGCCAGAGGACTTGCTCATGTTATGATGACTTTCTGCAGCCTGTTGAGTTTTACTCTGCTGAGACCTTACCATGTTAAGTCGCGACCCCACTGCTTAAGCATTTAAGAAAACATTGATGTGTAAGAACTATCCTTACAGAATATACTTAGCATAGGTGACTTCTGTCATCTTTGTGATGAAACAATTCAAAACAACAAATTTTAAACCTGCATCAGCATGTTCATGATTCACAACCAAGAGGTTAGAGAGCCCATTATATTGTTCCTAGTACTTTTTGGTGTTATTTGCTCATGTAGGGGGCAAATGCAGGATGCCCAAAAATGGGCCACTTTGGCATGAATATTATTTTGTGTTAGACAGCAATCAAGCCTCAACAGACTCAGGAAAAGCTCTTTACTTCCCCTTCAACTGCCTAAAAAGAATTTAGAATGAGAATCTTCTTCAGGAAGAGAGCTATCACCATAGATAAGCACCTTATGATACAACCAGGTATGATAGAGAGAGAGGAACGGAGCAAGGCCTGTTTGATCAAAGTCAATGTCCCATGGTTTCTGAGTGGTCCAGCAAACATTTGTTTACCAGATATTTAACTCCTTCATTTTCCTGTGAATTGTATTCTTTCTCTTTCGGCGCAGACCCCTTCCCACTTTCTCCTTAGCTCAGAATGACATATATATCTCATTTTTCCTGTCTTTGCAATTTCCCATGTCTGCATGAACTCCCCAAACACAGGAAATTAAATTTTATATTCTCCTATTAATCTGCCTCATGTCAGTTTGATTCTTAGTCTGGCTAGAAAGACCTTGAAGGGGACAAGAGATTCTTGCCCCCTTGCAACACTTGGTAATCTGTCTCATGTCAATTTGATTCTTTGTCTGGCTAGAAAGACCTTGAAGGGGACAAGAGAGTCTTATACCCCCATCGCCCTCAACACTTAGAAGCCAAATTAAACATAGTAGAGTTTGGGTTTTGTATTTCCAAGTTGGTCTCCTGGAATATTGGCAGACAGAGTGGACTGAAGGCCAGAAGATGACAGATTACCCTAAATGTGGCTAGGAAGAACATTCAGGTCAGAGAAATGAAGTCGGAATGATGATGGTTGGTGGGCAAAAGGGGAAAGAGAAACAATGTACTTTTCCTCTGTATTTATTAGATGTACATGCAAGTTAAAAATCTTATATATATATATATGTTCAAAATTTATACAATAGGCTTTTATGTAGAAGTCACATACAACAAATTATACACACACACATACATACACATACATACTGGGGAGTGACAGGAAGCATTAAACTTGTAATTGGGAAATATAGTAGTTATTATTTATAATCCTGGAGAGTGAAGAAGGTAGTTTCTAGGTGTGTTAATAAATGCATTACATGCAGTCCACACATTCACTGTCATCCCTGGGGTTCACATTTGCATATGATGTTCTTTCCTTGTACCTTCCCGTCTGTCACATTTCCATTCATTCTTTATGACTTCCTTTCTGAAGTTGTTCCTGGTCCCCCTCCCCTTGGCAGAGGTGACCTTTCCTTTGCTGGGAACATTCCAATTGTGTCTTCCATGGTTCTCTTTCGTAGTGCTAATTGGTTTGTTTTTATGACTCTTTTCTTCACTAGACTATGATTTGTTCGAGATGACAGTTTCTTTTGTCTTTAAAAAATTCTCTATTCACTCATTTGTGGAGCATAACCAATAGCATGGAGGACAAGGGGTGTTAGAGAGGAGTAGGGAATTTGGGTAAATTGGAAGGGGAGGTGAACCATGAGAGACTATGGACTCTGAAAAACAGTCTGAGGGGTTTGAAGTGGCGGGGGGGTGGGAGGTTGGGGTACCAGGTGGTGGGTATTATAGAGGGCACAGCTTGCATGGAGCACTGGGTGTGGTGAAAAAATAATGAATACTGTTTTTCTGAAAATAAATAAATTGGGAGAAAAAAAAATTCTCTACTCCTTCATTCCTCAAGGCCTTCATATCTTTTCATGTCTTTACTTCTCTTCTGACCCAGGTCACATCCCACAATGGCTTCCTCATGAACCCCCAGCTCCTCCATTACATCACGACCCTGCACTGAACTGCAGTACCACTCCTGTCTGTGCTTCTGTTCTCCCTTAACCTTCTCCTTGTGTCTCTCCACACCATCTTCCCACTCTATGTGCCTGTTCCCAAATTTCCCCTTTTCATAAGAACACCAGTCATACTAGATTAGGGCCTATCCTAATGACCTCCTTTTGATTTAACTGCCTACATAAAGATCAGATTTCCAAATAAGGTCACATTCTGAGCTATGGGCAGTAATATAATACTTAGGAGTAAATTAATAAAGGAGGTGAAAGACTTGTATACTGAGAACTACAGAACTGTGATGAAAGAAACTTAAGTAGATATAAATAAATGGAAAGACATTCCATGTTCATGGACTAGAAGAATAAATGTTATTAAAATGTTCATACTATCGTGGTCTATTAACATAGTTTCCACATTTTTTTTAACAAATTGAAGACAAGTATAGAAAATGTTTTTGTTTTAAAATAAAAATTGGATATTACTCCATTTTTCAAAATTAATAAAAGTTAAGGTCTTTAAAACGACTACTCTGCCTTGCATGATTCCATTATCTTGTGCATCAGCTCAAGATCTTGTCCCCCAAAATGCTTTTTCTTGATCCTTCTGTTGCAAACTCACTGGTCTCCCAGCTATTCCCTCTGCTGGAAGTCTCTTTCCCCTGACACCTTCGGGGCTCACTTTGTCCCTCCCTTTAAACATGTACTCAAATGGAGACCTTCTTTGGCCACATGTTTGGCCACTACTTACTTGTTTAACCTATTCCAACTTCTCTCCCCTCTCCTCTGCTCCCTATACTTCTTCCCAGCTTTATGTTCCTTGAGAATACAGATAAGTTCCTTATTTTCTTTATGGTCTAGCTTCTCTCATCAGAAAGCAAGCTCTACAAGAAAAGGAATTTGGTTAATTTTGTTCTGCAGAGCTTAGAATACTGCCTAGCTCATTAGAGCTGCTCATTTGGTATTTGTTAAATGAATAAAGAACACATATTTAGCATCTACATATGCACTTGCCAATGTGAATGTGTTTATTGCAGGATTAGGATGACTCACTTGCACGGCAGATGTGTTGTATATTGAATGAAGTAGCTGTACACATGGACACACGTGAGGTTAGGACAGGCATGAGTTTGAACTCACCGTGGTCTGTGATTGTGGTTGTTGACAGTGTTCAGAATTTGTTGTTCCTTTAGGTTCTAACTCCTTGCTTATTTCCTCTGAACTTGGTATTTTCTGTTTTTCCTCCCACGGATAATGCTTCAGGTTTAGACATAATATCTAATTACTGAATACTTGTTGATCAGATGCATATCTTTCAAATTGCTAAGCATTTTTTAAGAAGTTATATTCTTTATTATGGATTTTCTTACTTGTTGTGAAAGCTAGCAAACCAAATAATGGAATAAATATTAGAATTTTGTTCCGTTATTTAATATCGTTTTATTATTTTTAAGCATTTGTTAGAGCAAAAATGAAAAGTTTCATCCTAAAGTTATGGTTTTCCTTTAGTTTTTATTTGTTTGAACACTGTGTTTATACAGTTGGTGATGCTCACAGTAATCCCTAATTAGGGTCATTTTTTCCTCCTGTAAAATAAATATACAGGTATATTTCAAGTAATTGGTAGAATTTCAACCAAAAGAGCCCCCAAAGAGATTTCACTTGGATTTTGCTGATATTTGATGGTGACTATTTAAAAGCAACCAATGAGTCTGAACTAGAGGCCTGAATCACTTCACCAGTCACTGATGTCATACTGTTGAGATGTGATGGTGACATGTTGACATACTGGCAGCTCAGGCCAAATGTGCAGAGGCCAGAAATGAATCTGAAAAGGGTATTTAGTTATTGGGATTTACAAAGTCATTCAAAGATTATTTGCATGTAAATACATGACAGGAAGTTTCTTAGAATGATTCCTACCCTTACTAAACAAGATGCGTGCCATTATAGCTCTTTCTCTGAAATGTTTTAGATATTTTAAACAATGCTAGTTCTTGCTAATTATGTACATTGATTCCTATGCTATCCCAACCCCTACTAACATGTTTGGCCTGGGTGTCTAAACTCCTCTCTCAGTGCCTTTTTGGTCCCCAGACTGTGGACAAGACACAGACCTTTCTCAGCACAGGCTCTATATGAACACTGTTCTCAGCCTTATGACACATCAACACACACACACACACACACACACACACATTTTTTATTCAGTAACTTCATTTCATTAGCTGGTCCAGGGATAACACAGGCATTTATTGATTTATAAAATCTCCTCTTTGGGACTTTACCCTAACTATCTCATTTGTCCTGTTTCAATAAATTGCTAAAATAGATGAAAGTTTAATATGTTTTTTAAAAATAATTTTTATTAAACAATCTAGAAAATAGAAGGTTAAATATAAACCATCCATAAAAAAACATAAACCATTAATAATTTTACCACTCAGAATAACAATTGCTAATGCTTTGGGATCTTTTAATCCAGTCTTTTTTAGCATACATTTATTTTAAGTAAATTTTGGATTTTACTGTTCCACTTATTTCTATGACTTTAACATGTCACAAAAATTTTTCTGAAGGCAATGTTTTAAGGACTCAACACTACTAATAAAATGGCATTCATTTATGTGTGTCAATATTAGAAGTTTAGGTAGCTCCCAAATTCTTCACTGTCATATGTAATCCAATGATGAGCTTTATGAATGATAAATGTGATAAATGAAATTTACCTATAAATCTAAAATTTTCCTTAAAGAAAATTCCAAGTGGCATTGGGTTAATTGTCACATCTACTTAAAATAGTAGTGATGCCGTGGCACCTGGGTGGCTCAGTGGGTTAAAGCCTCTGCCTTTGGCTCGGGTCATGATCCCAGGGTCCTGGGATCGAGCCCTGCATCGGGCTCTCTGCTCAGTGGGGAGCCTGCTTCTCCCTCTCTCTCTGCCTGCTTCTCTGCCTACTTGTGATCTCTCTCTCTCTGTCAAATAAATAAATAAAATCTTAAAAAAAAAAAAGTAGTGATGCCAGCTATAAACAACTTTAAAAGACTTTTTGTGCCAATTTCTACTCTCACCAGAAAACGCACAAGGGTGCCCTTTGCGCTCTATCCTACTGGATTTTAAAAGTTGTCAATCCGATATGAAAAATAAAGAGGATGTAACTTTCTAAATTTGCATTTCATTGTTTATTAATGAAGTTGAACAGCTTTTACTACATATATTGATTATTTGCACTTCCTTTCTATAAATTCACTGTTCTACCCCTTGCTCATTTTTCTCTTAAAGTATTAGTACATCACTCATGGATGTGAATGGACTGTGGTAAGAGTATCAGCCATTCGTTGTTTGCAAAGTGCTCAGCTTGGATAGGAGTCCTCATTGCCTCCACTGCTCTCTCCATTCATCTCTCTGTGCATTTGCTCTCTGCCTGAATCTTTCCGAATCTTTCCCATCCTTCAAGGCTCAGTTCCCGATGCCTCTAATTCTGTCCACAGTGACCTCGGTTGTGTCTGACCTCCAAAGCAATTGGCATCTACACCTCATCATGTCTTATTTAATTGATTACCTTAGAATATATAGGATGCCTTCTGAGAGCCATGAGGTAAGAAATCATTTCTCACACTGCACAGACGAAGCACGTTGTCATGAAACAATAGTGACCCTAATCATGAGGCACTCAAACATACTGTAGTGCTCAAAAAAAAAAAAAAAAGCGTGCTGATTTTTTTTTTTAAAGATTTTATTTATTTATTTGACAGAGAGAGATCACAAGTAGGCAGAGAGGCAGGCAGAGAGAGAGAGGAGGAAGCAGGCTCCCTGCTGAGCAGAGAGCCCGATGCGGGACTCGATCCCAGGACCCTGAGATCATGACCTGAGCCGAAGGCAGCAGCTTAACCCACTGAGCCACCCAGGCACCCCAAAAGCGTGCTGATTTAAAAGATGTTGCAATTTTTCTCTTATAGAAATATATTTTTTTGAAGAAGGAAAACGTCATCAAATATAAACAACTCTTAGATAATAGAAGTTCGTTATGCATCGAGATGAGATTATTTTATATTACACAGCACAAGCTGACATTATGTCCTGAAATGAACAAGTAAGTAATTATGTATGAAAGCTAGCAATGTGTAAATGGTAATATTTTTGGCAGACACGATATCCACTGAACGAACATAGTGGATGTGTCAAATTATTTTTATAACTCAGGCATAACATATCATTCCAAATATAACTAACTAACTATATATGGATCACAGCAATACAACATATTGCTGTATGCCAAAATACCAAAATATTGAAAGTTATAAAGTACATAACTAATTAAACATATAATAAAGAATAAAGAAAGCAAGTCCAAAGAACTTAGGGTGGTTTATTCCTGGTAATGGAAACCATATGCATGTTTGGTAAACACTTCTAAAACTGAAATATAAACATAACCTAAGGCCATTCATGCATGCAGGAAAAATAAGGATGTTTAGAGAACCTACAAGGTGACCTAATGGAATTTGTTTTCAGTATCAAATACTTAAACTTGATATATTTTCCTTTTATGGACAAGAATGGAATTTATAGCAGTGAGAAATGACTGTTTCTTTACATATTAAGTGCATAGCTCTTAAAGCTTTCCACTAAGTAGTTTAATATTTTAGCTTTGAACTTTAGATTGCATTCTTAATTTTTTTATGATGAACATATTTTGCTCCCAAGGCTAGAATAGTTGTCTAACTGTTGAGCAAATTAGATGAACTGAAATCATTTAGGAACACAATATTTTGGCTGATAACAATGTAAGAGCAACTCTATTTAAAAAAAATAGAAACATTTAACTGCAACATACACAGTAGAAAATATCACTTTATGTTCGCAAATGCTTACGAAACACACAGAATGCCGCACATGCTGATGACCCAAATTCTTTCCACCCTCTGACCCAGGAGAATCACAGAACTGGATACACTAGAGAGAACACAAGAGGACATAAATTCTTTAAAAAATTTTCTGTTTTTTTGATGGGAAGTATTTTTTTTTTAAAGTTACCACATAAGGATTACTTCTGAAGAAGAGCTGTCACTTCACTGTATGAAGTCCAAAGGAAGCTTGGGACAAGTCTTAAGTGAAGCAAAGTACAGGTGAAACGGCCCTTCTGCCACACCAACCTCTCCCTGGCGCATTAGTGCTGCCCCCACGGAGGCCTCACCAGACTGTGGGCCATTTCCCCCCACTTCTGCCCCAAAACTGTAACTGACTTCAAGACGTAGGCCTCATTTTTCTCTTCTCCCACCCTTTTTGGGCGCTATTTTCTAAGATGGCATTATGTTTTCAAAACTCATTTTTCTATTTATATATCAACTAAAAAATCCCCTCGGAACTATTTCATTAAACAATTAGGGGAATTTACAAAGAAAACAAGCCTATTTTGTTTCAAAATGTTAAGAGCCAATTGACCTTCTCACACACAATTCAACAGACCTGTAAAGAAGAGGATAAACTACATCCCAAAGTATGAGAAGGGATGACAGAATAAAAAGCATTATGTTTGGAGGGGTTGCCCTTTCAAAACTCCTAGAAATTAAGGGGTGTACAATCATGTGGTTCACCCTTCCCCCATCCCATTCTGCTTAAAGCAAGGGAGGGAGTGACATGGTAAAATTGGTCACCCGATTTTAGGGTATCCAGCGTCAAGTGCTTTAGATTTCTTGGGTTCATTTGGTCAAGAAATAGTGGTGAGGAACCTCTTGCAGTTAGCTGGTGGTTGGGTTTAATTCTGCATAGGTGGAAGGAGGACACGTGGAGGACGCAGAGAAAGCCGTGGGAGGGACCTTCCACTCACACCGCAAGGGAAGGGCTCAGGTGGGCTGGCCTACCCCATTGCCCATACCCTTTAGTTTGCTTCATTAAGTTTAAGAAAAATCTTGTATTTATCAGCAGGAAAGTTAACCTAGAAACCTGTCTTTCCCTCATTTAGAAGAAATAAGGACAAGACTTTCTGTGTAAGAGTGTAGGTATAAGCATATGTATACACGCGGACATCCATATCTACACTTCTCATGTTGAACCATTGGACCAGCTGGCTGAAGATGTTATGACGATGTAGCCTGATATCTGAGCACATATCACCAAAGAACGAGGAATTTTACATAACTACACTGTTATGACTCTTAAAAGATCTAACAATGACGCAAAAAGATTATCTTATATGCATATTTGAATCTTCCAAGTCATCCCAATAGTGTCCTTTATAGTTGCTGTTTGCTTAAGAATCAATCAAGAGTCATGCACTACATTTACTGGTCATGTTTCTTTAAAAGAGTCCCTTGAATTTTTTCATTACCTCACAATGACCGGTATGAAGAATACAATCAATTATTTTATAAAAACTTCCCGGAACCTGTGTTTTTCTCAAATAGGACATATATTTGAGGAATTCATTCCATAGTAGTTTGGACCACACATCTTTGAGTTCCATCTTAAAAGAGCAGAGGGACTCATGAATGTTAATACGTACAATATCACTGGCATCAGGTTACCCTCAAAAGTCTGAGGACCGTGCTATCCCTGCATTTCTCCCAAATAATCTGAACCGGCAGTAATTACACCCATCCACATTAAGTTTAATTCACTGTCAACAAATACATATATTTTATGTTTGCAAATTAAAGTGAAAACTCATTTTTAGGGGTGATGAATGGGAAAGTAATCACAGCTGCGTGCTGTCAGAGGTGAGCGGGTCCCTTGCGCAGGCAGAGGAATCCTGCCGGGACTAGAGTACAGGAAGGGGGAGGAGTGGTGAGCGAGACGCCGAAGTTTTTTGAGTAGAAGGGAAGGCCTACTGGAATTACGTGCAGCTTTAATTATATTTTATTAAGATAAGGAGATTGCCTAGGAGAAGGGGAAGAACAGCACAGCTGAGACAGCGTCAAGGAGAAAAATGCTTAAAATAATAGGATGATAGTCTTGATCTCGGAAGAAATAAAAGGCTGGTATAAGACAAGGAACTGATACGGCAGACAGGTTCCATAAATTACCAGCAGCACGCTGAACGTTTGGAGTTCAGTGAGAAATCTGCCAATTTCTTATCATTTCCGAGACAATAAGAGGAGAAGAAATGCAAACGTGAAGAAGGCATTATAGATTTGACTGAAACCAAACATAAGCATCTTCAAGGGCAGAGCTATTCTAGATATACACAAGCCCGTGTTTTTTGGTGTGTGTGTGTGTGTGTGTGTGTGTGTGTGTGCATGTGTTTGTCTATAGACCAATTCCTGCATATAAGCATCAAAAAAGTAGAGGTGCTTAATGAATGTGCATTATTCAGTCCTCTGGGCTCAAATTAGAACCAGAATAAAGAGGATATGATAAATTATATCATATAGCATAGCGAGGCACCTCCTCTTTCAAATATGACTTCAAAATATTTATTGTAAAACAGGCTTGTATAATTTTTAAAAATGTGACTACTCTGTGGAAAAGCAGGATTATTATTATTACATAGAAAATAATAAAGAGAGTGTGCAGCTGGGAAAGGGAGAAGGTGAGGTGGTCGGAACTGGGGCTGATATGACCTGACCTCTCTTTCAGATGCTGGCTGACGTCTGGGGGTGGGGGAGGGCTAGCACCCTGTTCCTTCACATAGGTTCTGGCCCAGGTGCCTCAGAACCTCTTGCTTATCATCCCTACACAACCCAATAATTATTAGTAAATTTGAACTAGTCAGTCCAGCCAGACTAGGTAAATATGTCAGCTTAAAGCTTCATCATAATTGATTCTGGAATCTGGCCTTTTCAAAGGCTGTCCAGGATTCAGCCCATCTAACTGGGCAGGCAGTGCCATATTCAACAGAGATGATGAGGCAGCAGGCTGTGGAAATGGTGACAGCCACAAGGCCAAGGCACAAAGCACTTGTTTCACTATTCAGAAGACATAACCCCTCAACCCCTCAGGCTACGATCTGTGTAGACTCTCACCAGAGTTGAACCAGCACTAAGCAGGCTTCCAAGTCCAAGCAGGTGCTCAGGAAACATCTGTTGAATGATTGATTATTGCAGCTGGTTTATTTTGCTGTAAATCGGGGGCATGTCTTTAATTGAAGAAGACACAACTTCAGTTTAAAGTTATCCAATTTCTGACCAACAGGAGCAAAATTTTACCTTTGTGGAATGAGCGCACGGATTTCCCTAGTTTGCCATCTAGCCAAAGGAAGGGATCTTCCAGTGGCTATCTAGATACTAAAAATTCCAGAAGCAGAGTGCACACATAGGAGGATGTGGGCAGAAAGTAGGGATGACCTGTTTCCACCCATTACTCTTGGGAGGTTCTCATCCTACCAGACTCCTTATGAATTCCTATGAATTCCTATGAATTCCTGCAAGGAGCTTCCAGCAACTGGTGAAGTCCTACATGAAGTTTCAATGAGAATGTGTTTGGCAGCCAAATGGCTTGGCTCTATTTTCCTCTCGTACAGTTAAAGAGCATTATCTTGTTCACCAACCATAACAGAGAAGCTAAACTTCATCTTTAATTATGTCTGAACATTTGCCGGTTAGGACTGCTTACATACTGCTCTGTAAGGCTTTTTGTGTGTGGTGTGGAAGAGAAAATGCTGATGTAACTCAGAACGATATTAGTGAAACCACAGGACAGCATGTGGCCTGATTAATCTTATGAACTCAGCATTAACATATTGCTGGAACATAATGCAGATTATAAATTTATGAATGTTCGGTACCAACTCCCAATAAACAGAAAAGCTTACTCCTAAGCAACTTCCTAATTCTGTTTCTCTTAACCTTGTCCTAGGAACAGAAACTGAAGTGCCAAAGAAGGGACTCATGAAATTCCACAAAGTACTCAAAAGTAACAGGTGTCTGTTTGTTTGTTTAGTTTTCCTATCCTTTCATTGTAGATGGGTCCTCCCAACAATTTAAGGGCTGGCGACCACATTGTAAGTTACATGGAACAGTCAGATGAGTGATTGCCGATGATACCCCACAGATGTTTAGCCTAGTGACACAGCGCCTGGGGCCCACAGATTTTCCATGAAAATATACCCTGGGTAAATAGGAACATTATTACCTAAAATAATATGTAAGAATCTTGAAGGATCTGCCTGGTTAGACGGAACATTGGCCTAAGCTGATGAGGAAGACCTTGAATGCAACATTATCTAGGGCCTTGCTATTCACTCACATAGTTAATAAATAGTGTTGAGCACTTACTGCGGGCGCAAAGTATTCTAACCTCTCAAAGCAAACCAGAATCCAATATTGTCCTTACCTCAAAGTGCTTGACTGGGCATTTATTTGACTTTCTAGCTAACATACAACTAACATAATCAACCTCTTGAAGGTAATAAAAATTTAGAGTTATTAATGGTCCTCCTGTTTGCCTGTTTCCATACACTCAGGTCAGATTTCTGTCCAAAATGTGACATAGATATAGTGAGGGATCTTTTCATTCCACTACACACCTCCTGTAATTCCAAATTTCTCAGTGCCCACAGCCATCCCTCAGTGTTCTCTGGGTGACGCCATGGTTTGGGACAGTGGCTTCTACCAAAAATCACAATAGGAGAGGCCAGGAACAGTATGAGAACACAGCAACATTGCACACCATTTAGAAATATCACAGCTGGAGTCCCTCCAACTGACAGAAGTTTCTCCAAACCATTTTTTGACATAATCTAAATGTCTCTTAGAACATAGTTTCTGTCAAATGTGAAAAGTAATTTGAAAGCCAACTACTGTGAGAATTTTCCTGTCAACCCCTATACTGGACATTCATCCTAGATAGCTGAATATTCTAGGCAGACATGTGCAAACAGGACACTTTCTGAGTTATCGGGGAACCAGTGTCCCGGGGTGTCACCCACCTGTGGGACCGACATTTCCTGTATCCGCAGAGCATTCTTCTCTTGGGCGATAAACACTGCTCATTTCACTGCCTCAGCACCGCCAGAACTCTCAAGAACAGAGGGAGAGAGCTTTATCCGAAAAAAGAGACAGAACCTGACAGCTTTTGCTATGTTTGTGGTAAAGACCTTTGACTGACACAGTATCTGAAGGCAGGCTTGCCCACACCCTGTGGGCAGGGCTCAATGGAAGAGATGTTGGTGTTGGTAATCCCACAAGCCTCCCTGAGCACCAGTGCCGACCCAAGTAAGCTCATGATACTCGGGACAACAGCTAACTCAATGCAAGCAGAGGCTCTGTAATTCTAGATCTTGAAGGCCTTCCCCAGAGTCTGCCACAGCGAGTCAGAGTGTCTCACTGGAAAGGAACATGAGCGAGTAACTCGAAATTACTCAAGCTTAGGTAAAGATTCCAATATGCCCTTTTCACTTTTCCTCATACAATGTCAAGCCTGATTTTATATTTTTTCTCTACTGCCCCTCTGTCTCTTCAAAATGGAGAGCCGGTGTGGGGCTGGTAAATCCCCTCATGTCAGAATAGCACTGCGCTTCGGTAAAGATAATCACCCCTTACTGACTGGACACTGATTTCACAGGCGAGGGAGCCATGAAGCAAAACACAATTGAGGCCAGAGACCAGAATTTGCTACTGGAGTCCATCTGAAGGGCCTCTGCTTTTTGGGTTTCCCGAAACACACCAAAGGAAAAAAAAAAAAAAAGAAAAGAAAAGAGGGATTTCTAAGGGTTGAGAATTTTGACTCCTTTCCACCCTGGCTACCTCCCAGGGCCCCTGGCCAAGTGCGGATAATGGAATCGTAGCTCCTGACAGGTTTCTGTGCAGAAATGTCAGAGTCAAGACGGAACATGTTCATTGGTGGGGTCCGGTCCTAGGCCGATTAGGATCTCAGGTGCCCGACAGGTGGCTTTCCCAGGAGATGTCTGCCTCCCAAGAGGAAGGATTTATATGTCCCATCCTCCCTGTGTTAACAAGGGCTCACACAGCTCAGATCTGAGGACACAGGGAAACACAACCCAAGTCTCGGCTTGTCTAACACGATTTCATCCTGGGAACATGGCATTCCCAGAGAGGACTGCACTGAACAACCCAGTATTTCAGAAGCAAGAAAAAGAAAATAGCCCCACAAATATGTCTTTGAGAAGGAGACTTCTACATTGACTTAGAACAGATGGGGTATGTCGGACGAAGGCGGCCGCAGCTGCGGCTGTACCATTTCCTGCTCACGTTGGTTCCAGAAGCCTACGCCATAAATCATGCCACTACTGCCTTCATGACAATAAACACAGCCTCATGAAGGAACACCCAGTGCAACCCCACACCAGCTGGCAAGTTCCTATGGGTACAGGAATGGTTTGTATGTTGCCCATACAGGGTCCTGGGTGCAGGCTTCCTTTATGAAAAAACTTCCACAGGCAGAACTTTCTGGAGACAGAAACTTACTATTTAAATTTTTCTTACTTTCTGCACAGTATCTCTTTGTTCTGAACAATTTTCTCATACTTCTGCTAATGTCAAACACTGTTGGCTAACGCCCCAGGTTTCTCACACTGGTCACCATAGGTTATGACGTTCAAGGTTGCATGCAGCCTTGAAAGCAGAGAAAGTGTCAGAGCAGATGATGGGGACAAGGAACGAAAGTCCAGGCACAGACATTTTAAGGTGGAATCGGGTATTCTAAACATATTTTCAACTGTGGTGTTTAGACATGTAAAATAAGGGTGGGAGGTAGAAGGTCTGGACCTAAAAGTTATTGCTTGGTTTCACAGATGGCCTTTTGTAACGACGAGGACTTTTTTAAGAGTCTTTTTGTAACAGTGTGACATAACACTCTTGTCCTGAAGAGAAGACATTCAACGTCAGTACAAACCAGTTGTACCAGATCGCTATGATCTGGTGCCTTCTTGGGACGGCGGCCACGAGAAATCAAAAGTTAAGACTCGGTGTGTCTGCAACAGTTTAAAACACCCACAGCACTTTCACAAGACAGGCCAAGATACAGAGAGTGGGCCACAGGCTGCGGGCCTCGCCCCTCCAGCCACTGAGTTTGGAAGAGTCAGCGCAGGACCCTCCCTCTACACCTCGGTGTGCAGCCCCGGTTTCTAACCCCAGAAGCCCTGAGCCCCTTCCCACCATTCGGCACCTTTAATTAAAGCTGAAGCTGCTAGCTGTCCACTGCTGCTCTCTGTTCTCTGCTCCCTACCTGCTAGACCCCCATGATAAAAGCACCCTAAGTCCGCCCAAGGAGACGCCCTGGGGAGGGAGCTGGCCACGGGCCGCAGGGTGGGGGCAGGGAGAGGGGCTGCTTATGTTCATTTTGTCTGCCCATAACACCTTGGGGGAAAGGAAACTTTTCGTGTCATCTGGTCATATTTTTTAAAGGGGTTTGGGAGGTACACGCATTTTGGTGACTTCACTTTTATACTGGAAAACATAAAGCTGGAAAGAAGAATAAAAAGAACTTGAAATCAATTTATAAGCATTTAGAAGAGAAAATGCAGCTGTATCACTGTATGACTCAATGGCTTTCTTCTCCCACAACTTTTTATCTTGAAAATTCTCAAGACCACAGCAAAGACAAAAGAATAGTACAACAGACCTCTAACTGTTCTTCACCCAGATCGAGCATTTGTAAACATTTGCTTTCTCTCGCTCTCTTTCAGTATCTGTATATATCTACATCTTACATGTGTTTTTCTCCAGAAGCATTTGATAGTTTGGGATATTATTTCTATCCCTGAGTACCACCTAAGCATGCATCTCCTATGTAGCCACATGCGTCTCTCTACATAGCCAATAGGCTATGTTGCCTATTACCACAACCGAGAAAAATAATGATTCCATAATGTCATTTAACAAGCAGTCTATATCCATTCAATATCCCCAATTGTTCCCCAAATGCCTTTTTAGGAAAACCCTGCATCCAGGTTCAAACATTGCTTTTGATTATGCCTCTTTAGCCTCCTTTAATCTAGAACAGTCCACCTGCCTCTTTTTTTTTTTCTCTCTCTCTTAAACAACACTGAGTTTTTGAAGAGTCCAGGCGAGTTATATTGCAGAATGTCTTGCCTTCTAAAGAAATACTTCTGTTTCCAGAATAAACATTTATGTCACAAGGTTACACCGGGTGAATCTGAACCCTTCTAACTGCATCACATTAGGAGGCACAAATGGTGATGTTTGCTAATTTTGATGAGTGAGGCAATGACCACCAGATCTTTCCACTGCAGAGCCTAAGTTTCCCCTCATGATAAGATCATCGTCAGGGTGATAATTTAAGATTGTGTGAGTATTCTGACTCTGAGACTCCCTCTCCCCCAGTGTCTTTAACAAGCACTGATGGTTCTCATCTTCATCAATTCCCATATTGGGTTTTGCAGAAGGGGATATTTCCTCTCATTTCTACATTTACTCAGTGGTATTTGTCTGTGAAGAGAGACTTCTCTTGTCCCCTTCTCTTTATTCCTTTGTAATTATTTCGGTTTTTTAAAGTTTAGCAAAGATGCATGATGTATAAAACATTCAAAGTGTTATAACCAATTACTGCCGTTATTTTTTTGGATGTTTGAACTTTCCCAAATTTGGTCTGTGGCAGTTCTTTCAAGCTGGCTCCAGGATCCTTTCAAAATCATCCCATTACTTATTGAATACAATCGTGCTTTCTGGCATAACATTGATGATTTTTCCCTGACCTAGACCTGGAAGTAGTAATTTCTCCAAGAAACCTTACTTTTTTTTATTGGGGGACAGCAATTAGAAATCAAGATCTTGGTGCTGTGGATGCCCATTGCAACTGGAATTTCGTTGTGTCTAGTTCATTTGAGTGAAGAGAACTTAGGATATGTGGTTATATGTATTACATATTATATATATTTAAATTATGATATCATACTAATATGACATCATAGTAATATTTCCAACTCAAATTTAACATTACAGAGATTTTCTTTTCTTCTTAAGTATTTGTGTCTTTTCTCTTGCAGTGAAAATTTTTATCTTAATATATTCATATATTGCCTTCTTTGCCTTATCCTACTGCATATAGAAATTTTTAGAACAATAATACCAGTATTACTATGAAAAATAAATCTGCTAAAAAAGTATAAGATTTTATTTTAGATCTCTTCATCCTTTGACTATATACTACTAAGAATATATAGTCAGGGTTGTGTTCAAACTTACTTGAATTCATTTTTTCCTCTGAGTGGTAAAATTAGTAATTTGATATATACTTAGATCATATGTTTCCAACTGCATTCAGTCTCATGGCTAGCTTGCTCCATATTTTTAATTAATTATTTTTTTGGAATATGCAAAACATTTACATGCTTCAAAAATCAAAACTGTATAAAAATTATATTCCAAAAAGTCTCTTGGTCATTATCTTTTTTACCTTCTACCCTACTGCCATTTACCTATCCACACAGGTAACCATTATCAGGTGTTTCAGGCTTACCCTTCTCAGGTTCTCTCTGTAAAAAAAAAAAAAATGTGCCTGTGTTGTGCTAAGAGACAAATATACACATATATTTACTAACTCCCCTTTCTTTCTTACTCAGAAGGTATCACTCCATATACAATCACTTGAGCCTTATATGTCACTGACCTTTTCAAAATGGTGGCTTTCCAACCCTACCATCACTTACTCAATTATTGGTTGGCATCCTTCTATAAAGATGAGATTTTCTTCTGCTTGCCTCCTTCTCTGGAAATCATCCCATGGTCCTTCTGTTCAGAGATGTGGTTTTCCATTGTTTTGATAACTGTGTAGTACTGCAGTATGTGTACCATAGTTTCTCACAGCTTTTCAACAAGATGGGCCACTCGGATACACCAGGAGTATCTTTTCTACAAGCATTGTTGTTGCATAGCTAATTTTTTAAGATTATATTTATTTATTTATTTATTTATTTTTAAAAGATTTTATTTATTTATCTGACAGACAGAGATCACAAGTAGGCAGACAGGCAGGCAGAGAAAGAAGAGGGAGCAGGCTCCCCACTGAGCAGAGAGCCCCATGCGGGGCTTGATCCCAGGACCCAAGGATCATGACCTGAGCCAAAGGCAGAGGCTTTAACCCACTGAGCCACCCAGGCACCCCTTAAATTTTATTTTTAATTATTTAAACTTAATTTTATTTTTTCCGTGTTCCAAGGTTCATTATTCATGCATCACACCCAGTGCTCCATGCAATACGTAACTAATTGAGCTTAAGGCAATTTTGCCATAAAGATAAAAAAATAAATGGTTGACAGTTTGGCTTTCCAGTTTGTTGGTTTTATCAGCTGGTTGATAGTTTGGTTTCATTTCACTCTTGTTGTAGTACTTCCATTTTTCTGCTATAGAAACAGCTGTCGTAATGGTCTATACAGTGGCACCCACTTCTGAACCCATGTTTCCCACAGACCTTTGGAAGGTCTATCAAGGGACATGTGATAATATGCCAAGAACAAAGGACAATGTAGAAGGCTTTTGCAGTGCAATACACGCTCAGTCACAAATAACATACCCTAGTATATGGAAACAGATGTCTCTTTTAAGGAAGGAAGAAATTCTAGTTAGAAAAGAAGTGCAATGCTGAATGAAGGGATGGATCAACCAGCAAAAAAACCCTAAATGAACTATATAGTACTAATAATGAAAGAAAATAAAAACTGGTGGCATCACAATTCCAGACTTCAAGCTCTATTACAAAGTTGTAATATGTGCTGTATTGGTATGTGCAGTATGTACTGGCACAATATCAGACACAGAAATCAATGGAACAGAATAGAACCTAGAAATAGATCCTCAACTCTGTGGTCAACTGATCTTTGATAAAACAGGAAAGAATATCTAATGGAAAAAAGACAGTCTCTTCATAATGGTGTTGGGAAAATTGGACAGCCATATACAGAACAATGAAACTGGACCATTTCCTTACATCATACATGACTCAAAAATAGACTCAAAAATAGCCTCAAAAGTAGACTCAAAATGGATGAAATACCTAAATGTGGAACAAGAATCCATCAAAATCTCTGAGGACAACATAGGCAGCAACCTCTGTGAGCTCGGCTACAACAATTTCTTGCTATGTCTCCAAAGGCAAACGTGAACCTCTTGGGATTTCATCAAGACAAAAAGCTTTTGTACAGCAAAGGAAACAGTTGACAAAATCAAAAGACAACTGACAGAATAGGAGAAGATCTTTGCAAATGACATATCAGATAAAGGGCTAGTATCCAAAATCTATAAAGAACTTATCAAACTCAATACCCCCCCCCAAAAAAAAATCCAACCAAGAAATGGGCAGAAGACATGAACAGACACTTCTCCAAAGAAGACATCCAAATGGCCAAAAGACACATGAAAAAGTGCTCACCATTACTCGGCATCAGAGAAATACAAATCAAAACCACAACAAGATACCACTTCACACCACTCAAAATGGCTAAAATTAACAAGTCAGGAAACCACAAATGTTGGCAAGGATGCAGAAAAAGGGGAACCCTGCTACACTGTTGGCAGGAATGAAAGCTGGTGCTGCCACTCTGGAGAACAGCATGGAGGTTCCTCAAAAGTTGAAAATAGAGCTACCTTATGACCCAGCAATTGCACTATTTACCCTAAAGGTACAAATGTAGTGATCCGAAGAGGTACCTGCATGCCAATGTTTATAGTGGCAATGTCCACAATAGTCAAACTATGGAAAGACCACAGATATCCATCAACAGATGAATGGATAAAGAAGGTGTGGTATATACATATATACCTATGTGTGTCTGTGTGTGTGTGTGTGTGTGTGCATGGTGTATATATGTATGGTGTATATATAATACACAGATACATACACATACATATACAATGAAATAGTACCAGCCATTAAAAATGAAATCTTGCGGGCGCCTGGGTGGCTCAGTGGGTTAGGCCACTGCCTTCAGCTCAGGTCATGATCTCAGGGTCCTGGGATCGAGTCCCGCATCGGGCTCTCTGCTCAGCAAGGAGCCTGCTTCCTCCTCTCTCTCTCTCTGCCTGCCTCTCTGCCTACTTGTGATCTCTGTCAAATAAATAAATAAATAATCTTTAAAAAAAATGAAATCTTGCCATTTGCAATGACATGGATGGAATTAGAGTGTATTATGTTAAGCAAAATAAGTCAGTGAGAGAAAGATAATTACCATATGATCTCACTGATATGTGGAATTTAAGAAACAGGGCAGAGGATCATAGGGGAAAAGAGGAAAAAATGAAACAAAATGAAACCAGAAAGGGAGACAAACCATAAGAGATTCTTAATCATAGGAAACAAACTGAGGGTTACTGGAGGGGAAGGAGATGGAGGGATAGCATCACTGAGCGACAGACATTGGGGAGGGTATGTGATGTAATGAACATCAAGATGATTGACGGCCAATTAGTTATATGGTGAAAATGCTGGTGGCCAAAAGGCTTGTAGGAAAGACACTTAAGGCAAAAATACTAGAGCTGCATTCAGACATTCTCCTGTGTTCTACCAACCTCTACCTTAAACTCAACCTCCAGCCAGCCTGTTCAGTGCCAAGTGACACAGCCTACATGAAGAACACCCTACCAAAGTCAGGGCTGCAGGTGAACTCAGGGTACCCACCATGGCTGGCTGGCAGAGTGACAGCAGCTGCTTGCACTGAGCCCCAAGCCTCCCTGGAAAGTTCTTCCGTGGCAAGTGCAGACCTCTCCAGAGGCCCACCTGCTTTCCTAATCATGTTTTCAGTAGGTGTCCACCTAATAAGACATTAATTAGTCTTTTCTATGCCAGCCTGTGAAAGTTAAGGTAAGACCTATTCCATGGGACATTCTCCCCCTGCACACAATTTTTTTTTTTCACTGAGAGGAAATTCAGTTTAGTTGTAGGAAAAAAATCTGCCATAACTTAGTAGTTTTTTCACATTTTTCTACCTATATTCTCTGGAAGTACATCTATCTGCTCTCAATAAAGTAATCATTATGCATATGACCGTTGATATCTATGTATTGGAAGTCTAATTTATCTGTAAATTAACTGCCTTTTATATGGAATTACTACATACAAGCAGAACATGGATGTATTATTTTCAAACGGTGCACTAAAATATAAGAGACTCAGGTAACATTTAGCTACTGCTTCTTAGACACTCTATTACCTTTGTCTTTTTGAAATCCAAAGACGTCTAGAACACAAACTCAGAAAAGCATGGTAGCGACTGTCCCTGTGCTATCATTTCAGAACGAGATAAGGTAAACCCAGTCTTACAAGGTTGGGACTGAGTATGGGGACCAGTAAGAAAACTGGCTGGCTTAGCAGCAGAAACACTTTAGCTTTCCCGAGGAGGACTGCGTGGATGTGATCCTGCCGACACTTCTGTGTTGCAGAACAGGGTCGCGATGTCCTTGCCTGGACCACTTAGAAAGACCAGCGAGGGCGCCTGATGTGAGCTGATCTCTTTAAAAAACAGGGGATGCTTTCTTCATTTCCCTTTCCATTCTGAGATCTTTCCATGAATAAAGCCAAAATAATTTATACCTATGGATCTTCAGAAAGGCATTTTCTGAAAAATTCGTTGATGTGGCCACTACTCTTGTCTTATCAATCCGATGGCTTTTAAGGGGGAGTGGCATTAAATTTTTTAATGTTATGCATTTTTATGCATGTTTGTTCATTATCCCTGGAGATTCTTAGCACATCTGGAGTGCAGTTTGAATCTCTGTTGTAAAGGAAAAAGTTCACCAGATGTTTCTGATGCACACCCCTTCAGTCTGAGAAAATCACCTTTTGTTCTTTAAACTGGCTATAGTGAAACGAAGAGAAATTTCACAATGAAGACCATTGGCTTAATGGTCTTTACTGTTAAGTTGTTTGCATTTACCAAATTTCAACAGATTGAGCATTTTTCAGTCGTTGTCTTTCAAGGGCTCAAAGCATACAATAATATATAGGCCGACCATGATGACCTGACAGACCCTGAAGATGGGCATTTTCTTTAACATTATGGTAATGCACTGACTTATACACAGGAAGCATTAGGCCCTCTTTTCATTATGGGAAAGCATTATTCACTTAAATATCTCCTACAGAGTTTGCTTCAAAATTATGAGTTGGTTCAGTGTTATAGTGTGCAGAAAAATGTTGGCTGCCGTTATAACGAAGGACTGTAAAAATCCCAGCTGTGTGCATCCTTTGTATAAAACGCAGGAGGAACCATCCTCTGACTACACAGTATTCAAATTTTATGCACCACCGTGGCTAGCTTTCTGCTATAACTGCGTGCCTTCTGGACGTGTTTTGTTTTGTTTTACCTTTTAAAAACGAGACCCTGTGCTGAACATTTCCTTTCTACCTCTCCATCAATATCTGAGAAATAATTAATGGTAGCCAGTTTAATCTATTTTTTTGGATTCAGAAACCTACACTTTCAGACACAGTTTCTTCTGTTTATGGAATTAAATATATTTTTAGCTCATGGGATGGAAAGCTTGTATGCTTTCAAGAATGACTGGAAAGAAACAGAAAAAAATAGGATATTAAATATAAGCATCTGAAATTGCCATCTGCATACAAATCTCCAAAAGGCAAATAGAATAAAGCATGATGTATTATTCAGTGGCCACAGGAGAGCTGTTCTTCAAGGGTAAAGCAGTTCATAAAGAAATGTGTATGATTCTTGTGACAAGCAACCTGAAGTCCACACGCTTGGCAGGTGGGCACAGATACCACGCCTGGCGTTCATGGCCAAATCTTGGCCAGCTGGGTTCACAGCACAGCCATTCCTTCCACCAACTCCTCGCCCAAGCTGCCATCCATCCAAGGCCTGTTAATTTCACCTCTTAAATCTGTCTACTCTTCTCCCTCTCCTCATTGCCAAATGGTGTAGGCTTCTGTTTTCTCTTGCAACTGCTTCCCTACAGGTCTCTCGAAGCCAGCCTGGCCCCGTTCCAGTCGGCTCTCCACACCGTCACCAGAGAGAGCTTTGAAAACACAGATCTGTTCACATGATGCTTTGGCTTAAAACACAGTAGCGGTTTCTCTTCCTTTTCAGATAAGATTAAAACTCTTCCTCCTCCACCAACCCCTCCCGCCCCCCAACCTAGAAGGCATCCTGCTGTCTGGGTCCACCCGGCTTCCTCAGCCTTCTCGCCTGGCAGGCTCTGCCTCTCTCCTGGAGAAACCTCTCTTGTCCTGGCCTCTTCCCAGTTCCTCAGACTTGCCATGTTCCCTTTTGACACAGGGCCTGTAGTAGAGGTTTCCATGCTTAGCATGCTCTATCTTCGACTTCATCTCATTAACTCCTTTTAACTTGTAGATCTTACTGGAGTCTCTTCCCACAGGAAGCCTTCTCAGACCAGGCTGAGTCACGGCCAGCCCCTGTTACGGGGCTGTGGATAGAATACCCTGTACCTCACCTTCTGGTGCACCAGTCACAGAGCATTTGCACGTCCATTTTGTGACGATTTTATTAGTACCTGTCTTCTCAACTATAGCATGAGGCCGCCTTAGGCTTTTGCTGTATTTCACCTTGCTCTGTGCCTGGCCTGTTGAGTGTAATATGGTGCTAACCAGATACTCGGGAGTTGGCTGGCTTCAGCTGACATGCTAGGGCCACCATTTGTCAACGGTGTGACTTTGGAAAGTCATTTAAGCTCCTTGTACCTAAGTTTCTCCAGCTACAAAATGGAATTAAAATACAGTTGTAAAATTAAAATACAGTTAATTACATAAAGGGTTTAGAATGGTGCCCAGCATGTCATTGAATAGGAGTGTTTGCTATCATTGCCTCTATCACCGCTTCTTCTGCTGTTATCGTTGAAGCCACCAACAATGCTGAATGAATGAAGGACTTTCCTGGGAATTCTAAAAGACCCTAGAATATTCCCATGTAGGTGGACAGGTGTCCCTGATGTGGAAATGGGGGTGACAGCTGTCCATGGAAAGCATCTCTGAGGGCCACATATGAGAGTGGTCATTGATGACAATGAAATTGTTAAATACAACCAACTCTTGGTGTGGCAAGGTGTTTGTGACATACTATGTGAAAAAATGAGCTACATTGGACAGATAATACATAGACACAGACACATATACACAGTTGCACACATGGTAATATATGAAAAGATGATCATGGGAATGATCATTTAACTTGGGCGGGGGGAGAAGATATTAGATTATTTCCCCATTTTCATGGTGTTGTTCTTCTATGATTGAATATTTTATAGTAGACATGGCTTCACTTTCCAAAGACGAGAAAGCTATCAGTGTTACCCTGTAATCCGTTATTTTATGCCTCTAGCATGTGCTTTCGAGTAGAGTACAGCAGTTTCCAAACAGGATCACCTCTGGTGCTTTTTAAAAAATAAAGATCTCTGCTTATTCCCTATTTGGGGTAACATAAGACAGGGGTTAGATATCTGTGTATTCAAAAGTTCCCTTAGTGATTCTCATTTGGATATAAATTTAGCAAAAAGGCAGTTCAAGAGAAAAGGGCACTATAACAGATGCATTGTTCATAACAGGCCACTTTAACTTTAAAATAATTAAAAATACACTACAGTTTAGCTAAAATAGTATCTCAGAGCTTCAGCCCTGCCTTGAAGACGAAAACTTCTTGAAAATAAATCACATAAATGTGATTCTTTAATATACTCAGCAACTGTAAATATATCCACATCCCTGTTCAGTTCTGTTCTACAGTAAGCGAGTCTGAGGGACTTCCTTTCATGATGTGATCACGGCCCAGGAAACATAATTAAATTAGAATAAGAACTGAAAATATCAAAGGCAGCTCGTAAGTTGAGTCAGACACCCAATATAAGGAAAGACCCTGAACTCATGCTGCTCATTTTCATTCTAAAATGGAACCAAAACATTTTAAGTGAACAAGTTCCCTTTGATTTATAGTTTTTTCTCTTTAAAGACATATTAACAGGCTTAACTACTTTTAGGATGCCCAGCAACAGGAGCTATCTTTGCAACATTGCCAGCACCGATGAAGGAAAGTGTGGCCTGAACTAGTAACGTGGGGAGCACCTGAGTTGGGTTCACCTTTCCTCAGGGGCCCTGGGTTTGTCTGATCCACCGAAGGTCATGGGACGTGGCCGATGGAGATGTTTCCTAATGCAGTTTTACTTTTCTGAGATGCATGAGTAGCAGAAAATAACGCACTCAGGCAGAATCGCAGCTGCCCAAGGCAGTCACCTTTCTTGCACAAGGTCGTTTGCCTTCTCCACTCAGTCTGGGTTGGCCTCACAGCCTTTCAGCACTTCAGTCCAGGCTTTGGTGCACTTGGGATGGGCACCTGTTCCAATCCTCCGCGAGGCCCCCACGTCTTCTGGTGAGACAGAGCTCAGCTCCGGGTCACACTGCTCCTATGTTCCCATGCACAGGATCTCTGCCTTCTTGCTCAGGGGTGGGGGGCGCAGCTCTGCCAGAGGATGCCTGCTCCTCACACTTCCCTGTCCGTGCCTGCGTCTGTGTTCCTTCCCAGCCCTGCAGAAGCTCTGAGGCACCTTTGCCTCTAGTCACTGCCGCATCTCCTATGGGCTGGTCTCAGGAGACTGTGGTCACTTAACCAACAACAACCGGAATGAAGAAGATTGAGGTACACACGGAGAAAGGCAAAAGCACTCTTGACTCTCCCACTTCCCTCCCTGATTATCGCTTATTACTGTAAAATTTCTGAGGTAATTTTGGAATCTCCAGAGAAGTCAAGATTTCTGTTTATTTTGCTCACTGCTATACTCTCAATGTCTAGAACAGTGTCTGGGCGGGTAATGGGCTCTCAGTTTGTTGACTGAATAAATAAGTCAAGAGGCATGGAAAACTCTGTGACGAAATGCTAAAGAAACTGCTTATTTTGTTGAGTGGATGATGGGCTGAGAAAGTATACAATGTCTAAGAAAGCTTTTCATGCTTTTAAAAAAGGTAACAACAACAACAACAATAACCCCAACTTAAAATAATTTTGCTTGTTCCTAAAGGCTATTTGTATTTGAATGAGTAAAAAGAAAACACACGCCCTCAGAATATGGAGTTGACAGAAAAAATATAAAAAGGAGCAAAAAAAATAAGAAATCAGCGTACCTACAGAGAAAGGGCAGAAAGAAGAAAGGGTAGAAAGAAAAGATGAAAAATCTGAAAGAAAAGATCAATATGAGCCACAAGTAATCTGAACTGAAGCCCTCACGAGGCTTTCAAGCCATGATGCAGGGTATTATGAATCAGTTCTGCATGGGTCCGCAGTGCTGAGAGATGGCTACAGCCACTGCTTATTACTGAGTTGACTTCCCATTCAGAAGGTTACTGGCCTTGATCTTTTTTTCCCGACTGGCCGTTGGTATTTTGCTAATCAGAGCAAAATCCTTCTTGAGTAACAACGGGGTATGTCTGAAGCTGATCTTCGCGTGACCTTTCTCTAAGCCCTTTATGCAAGAGTTATTTGGAAGTTCAAAAGACATCACAAATTACCATCCTGTTGGTGATGATGTGCACTTTGCGTCCCTTTATTATTATTGGGGTTAAGCTTAGTAATTGACAGCAACATTCTATAATGGGAGTGCTGAATTTGAGATTTTTTTTTTCCACACAGTGACAACTGCAATAAAGAAAACCATATTGTCTGTATTTATATGTGCGTGAATAATTATGGGAATTACACAATGGAAGGGTCTTAAGAAGTCTCAGATCTAACTCCTGCCTCCAGGCACATCACTCTGCAATCTCTCAAGATCCATGGTTATCCAACCTATTTTTAGAAGTTGCAATGGATAGAGACTACACAGCCTCCCTTGTTAGCGTGTTTCCAAAAAGAACTTCTAGATTATGTCTAACTGTACTCTTTCTCTCTATTATGCTGCATACAACAAGCAATTCATTAATCGCTCAAAATACAGGATGAATTTGCCCTTAGAAAACTATTAACAATATAAGCTCATAAATTTTTAAATTTCCCAGTTTGACCCTGGGTGGACTAAAAATCCTTAATTTTCATACTTTGTGAATATTGCCTCTCTTAATTAACATGCAAAGCTCCGAACTCTTAAAAATGCTCCCCCCACCCCCGACCACCTTCTCAGTCATAGGAACAACACATGCTTGTCTTTTTTTAGGCTTTGGCATCCCAGAAATGAGAAGCAAGGAAGAAAACATGAAATGGCAAGGGCAGACAGCTCACAAATAAATCTGCTTTACATTTTCAGTGAGAAAATGTATTTCTCTGCCTGTGAAACAATCCATGCTAAAATATGCAACATTTCCAAGTAGAAATCCCTGCAACTCTACTTCTAAACTCTGCGCAATCAGAAAATTACCTTGTGATACCTGTTTGACTCAGCATTCTAAACCTGGCCCATTGCTTATGGCTATTTCCTTCATAGGAGCTGAATATAAGCAGTCACAGTTCATCGGCTATAAACGTCTGGCCTAAGGTATTAATAGGTGAAGACCTTAAAATAAGAAAATTACACACTGTCTAATTAAACTCCCAAATGCAAATGTTGCATGTTGGTACAGGAAGGGGGGGTAGTTACATACGGGCTGCTACTGGGATTATACTGTAATATTGGCACAGTACAAAACAGCATCTTCCAAAACCAGCTCAAAAATAAAGACAAAGTAATTACACATTGATATTTTTATAGGAATTCTGGAGTCTTTTTTTGGGGGAGGGGATGCCCAAAATTTCAATATATGCTTTTATATCTAATTGTCTCATGAGACAAATACTTATCAACTCCAGTTGTAGAACTCTTTCTTGAGCACAAAGCATTACTTCCTTACTTTAGATTTTAGGTCACTGAAAAGCCAGAGAATAATATTACAAATTAATTTTTCTTGACGATGGTATAACAACCATAATTAGCAGCAAATCCTTTTGCCCTATTTGCATGTGCTGAATTTCCCTTAATTACTCTGCAGTCTAATTATGAAGCTCAGTCTAGAGAGGAGCTCACAGAAGCCAGTGATGCAGAAAGCAGAAGACCACTTATTCCACCTCCTGGATTTACTGCTTTGGAATCCTATAGCAAACCAGTCGGAACAAACTCTATTTGTGTGGGCACGAACATGTAAACAGTGTCAGGGAGAAGATGCATGGCGCCGAGTGGCCAATGCTAATGGAAAGTGATATTGAGTTTACTAATTCAGATAAAGGCACCCAGATTGCGTTCTCTCCAAAGCATGGGGACTGTCAGAGAAACAAATGCATGGCCCATGTTGCAATTAATTTGATTCTTGTTCTTTTAAGGCTCTCCTTGTAGATTTAATTAAAGCTTTCACACACTGGGCACATTCAAGAAGTATGCGAGTTTAATGGCTTCTTTTGAATGAAAGCAGCAGTTGGAAGTTATGATTCAAACAGTAACAGGCAATCATAAGACAAACCTATTTTTAATGAGAGAGTATGCTCATTCTTATTCATGGAGCAATTTGTGTGTTGTTGTTTTTTTTTTTAAATTTTAAAAAGGGACAGAAATTGCACTTTCTCCCTGGGTATTTTTCCCCTCCTCTTAGTGTCTTACTATTTCTGCACTGAAGAGTTTTTGATGCTCTGTTGGAATTACACTTCTACTGTTAGGTGGATAAATATTTTCATCAAATTAATTGTGTTACCCATTCTTATGTTGTGAAATCCCAAACCCGCCTGTCTTTGCTTTGATCTTTAAGCCCACTTCCCCAAACGCACTCATTTTGCTTGTTTGTAAACGTCCCCCATGACCTGTTTCAATCACTCTGCCCACATGTTACAGCAAGTGCTATGAAACACTATGAAAATGATAATTATTAATAACGATATTTACTCCAACACAGACTTAACATTTTTTATGTTTGATAATTTCAACCTAACTGCCACTTCCTCCTTAAAGTCTTCATAATTCCTCCACCTGAAAGGAAGTTTTCCTTTTGAATTTGCAGAGACTTTATACACATCTTCTACGGTGTTCTATCATTTTCAACCTAATACTGAGTTTATAGGCATGGCTTCTGTTTCCTACTAAACGATAATGCTCTTGTAGTTCTTGGGCTAGTCTGATATGTGTTGTTGCTACGACCCCTGCTTAGTGCCTTGAAGAAACACATCCTCACATATTCCTTGAATGAATCAGTGTGTCATTCTACTGCTCGTAAACCCTG
The DNA here is from genome assembly GCF_020171115.1 of Neogale vison. Classification (NCBI taxonomy): domain Eukaryota; kingdom Metazoa; phylum Chordata; class Mammalia; order Carnivora; family Mustelidae; genus Neogale; species Neogale vison. The sequence continues at coordinate 180,757,874 of NC_058093.1, read as the reverse complement.
AACCGAGCACAGTCCCTTACTAAGAATGATGAAAGAAATATATCATAAATTGAGAAAAAATTAGTGTGCTTGTGTGTATACGTACACATGTGTACCTACATATACACAGGGCTTTGTTGTATGTATCATCAAGCTTTGGGGCAATTAATGACAGGGTCAGGCGAGCCCATCTGGCCCCATTCAAGACTAGCTGTTGCCATACCAAAGGTGCTTGCTGAGGGATGGTCACACAGTACCAGCAAATTCAGAGCCATGGAACGAGGTTCCCTTGAAATTTCCCTTCTGCTCCCATAGGCTATCCTTATCCATCATATACATCTGAGTGACAGCAAGGAAAATATCTGAAAATGTATTTATAAATTTTTATTTATTAAACCCCGTTTTCCCTTAGGCCAATGATGTGATGTGCATGATGCTGGAATGACAGTAAATCCTTACTTCTCTGAAAGGAATAGCTAAAGGCAAGAGCAGTTTCATAGGGGAGTACAATTAATAAGTCCCAGACTTTATTTGTAGCCAAAAGGTGGACTTTGTAAAACAGGAAACAAGTTTCCCTATTCATTCGAGGCTACAGACCCGGCAGACTGGAGTGAGAGTCACGGAAATGAACAAATCGAACAATGGGACTAGAGTTCTCATAGGAGCTACACATGTTTTCGTTCATTGAATCTATTTCTTTGTTGTAAAAATCAGATCTGGTAATGTTAGAATCAGGCATCAGTAGTGCTAAGGAACCAGAAGCACTGTCTGCAGTTCTTGACTGGATTGAACAGAGAGGCCCAAAGAGGTCCTCTCCACACCTCCCCAGATCCAGAGGTCATGGATGACTTAGTGGTCCTCCTGGGGCTAAAATCCAGGCTCCCTGACACAGTTCAATGCCTGTGCTTCCAAACCAGGATGAGCTTAATCATTTTCAGAAGCAGCTGAACATTTTGCATCCTCTAGGATTCCCTTGAATGATAGGCAAGAAAACTGCTGTCCTATAAAATGGGTACGAATAATTACATATAGTCGCTGCAGCTTCAACTTGATAAGAAGAGATACCATCTTTCCTTTAGCTTTCAGCTTTTTTGCTGGGATCAGCTACTAAGGGCTGGCCGGGGACCAGACAGAACGACATGAACAAGATCTCCAGTGATGTCATACACTCCTACCCAAAAGTCTTCAGAGGAAGCTGATGACTTTCAACTTCACCCTTTTAAAAGTTAATCCAGGTTGCACTGGACATTCAGTTATTTCGATAAAGAATGTCCCCAGGGACAGGAATCCTTATGGACTCGATTATTCATCTTTAAGCCCACAGACTGTTTTAACTTGAAAGTAAATCTGCACATTTAACACAGAACTACGCTAGGACACTTCTCATCACAGGTGGCCCCCAGCCGAGTGCTCTTAGACCCTGGTCAGGATGGGCCATGTAGAAATAAGAAGACTCTGCAAAACAGCAGAGTAGCAAAGGGGATCAAGAGGTACAATCTTTAAGTTATAAAGTATATAAAAGTTATGGGGATGAAAAGCACAGCACAAGGAATAGAGTCAAGAGTATTTAATGACAGAGGGTACAATGACAGAGGGTAAGGACACTTATCAAGACAAGCATTTATTTCTAAGGTTCATAAAGGCCACATCACCACATTGTACACCTGAAACTGATATTTTTTTCCCTAGAAAAAGAATTTAAAAAAAAAAAGGACAACTAGAGATACCTTTTAAAATACCAACTTTTTAATTCTTAAGCAAAATAAACAAAATGATGCTCAAGAAAGTGCTGGAAGTTGAAGTAATTGCTTATAGAGAAAATCGGGGGAAAAAAATCTCTTTAACAATGTAAGGGCCTATTTAGCCAGAGCGATTCCATCCGGTTAAACAATGATTTTGCTGTTTATGCAGTAAAACTTAAACTGACCCTGCCCCCCCAACCTCCACACCAGGGGAACTTACTTAAAAGCAAGTCCGGGAAACCAGTAAACTATGGTCGACCAGTCCCTGATAACAGAGCCCAAATACAAGGGTGGGTCAGGTCAGGTGGAGATAACAGAGCCCGGATGTAGGGATGAGTCAGGCCAGATGGAGACATCCAATCAGTGGGGCACGCATACTGTCTCCCTAGCTACCAAGGAGTGTGGGCCCCGCCTTTTGGGAGCCTTTTGGGCGCCAATTCTGACCACGGTGATAGGCTAGTTCAAATAGCTACTATGGGGTGAACTGTAATTCAGTTGGCCACCCGTGTGACCTAGCATGACTGTGCAGCTTTCTCTGTGTGTTGCAATCTCATTGGCCACCTGTGTGTAGCCAGGCCCAACCACATGGCCTTTGCCCTATAAAAGTTAGTCTGTGAGGCTGGGAGGGGTCACCTTCTCTGTAAGAAGCGGCCCCGACCGGTCGATTTGATTCTTGATGTTGGCGTGAAATAAAGCTTTGCTTGACCTTCGCTTTGTATCGGTCTTGCTCCTTTGATCACAGACCTATCATTGGGGGACCTATCAACAATACTTATCTTTCCTAATGAGAAAAATCAAAATTTGAATTCACAAGTTGAAGATTTTTTTTTTTTTAAGTTTGAGAAACAACCTCTTGTCCTGTCATTTGGTAATAAAAAAAGGGGGGTAAGACTTCTAAAGTGTTAAGGAGGCTAATTGTCAGGCCCTCAAAATGACATGTAAGAATGTCATTCTGAGGGGACTGTTTTCTTTGCAAAACCCTGCTAGTTCAACCCTGATGCCAATTATCTGATAATATTGTTGAAAACAGGAAGACAGCAAAAGCCTATCCAGTGGAATTACAGGGCTAGTCAGAGGATTAACACTGGCCAACAGTAATGACCCAGAAAAACCTCAGCCCCTAGTCCCTACCTTCCAGACTCAGACAATTTTTCTGGAAAATCAAAAGGGCCCTGGGCTAGACACAACCTCCTATTATTCTAAATGAGCACAGGACACGGACGCAGACACATTTATACGAAGCCTGCCACATTTCCTCCTGCCTGTGACTCGCTTTCGCGGAGGCCCCAACGTGTTTCCCCCTCACAGAGATCCGAGCTGTTTACCAAGCAACTTTTCCTCATTTCTCACAGTCCCACATCCATGGCAGACCGGTGGCATCTGGTTCAATATTTCATTAAATCCTCCTGAAAACTAACAGTTCAATCTATTAGAAAAGTACAGTCCCTAAGCAACATAAATTACCTAGCAGGCTACGGTCGTGGCACGCCACACAGCGCATTTGCTGTGGAGACATTTATAGCTGTGGACTCTCGGCACATTCTAGACTCAGCAAGACTTCATAAGCCTCCCTCAGACAGCAAACACTAAAACTTAAAAAACAACAACAACAACTTTTTTACCTTTACAAGCAAAGGTTATTTAGTTCTAGAATGAACAGTTTTTGTTTTGCCTCAATTATCCAGGAATTCCAAGTAGACTCTTTTCTTGGGAATGTGAGTGTTTTGGCCCCTGTAGCCCCAGGATCTTCCAGTTCTTTCTTTGCCTTGAGCTACATGACTGAGGAGCATTCACACAATGGCCCCATCTAAGACTCCAGGCTACAGAAAATTCAGAGCTAATTTATTTTTGCTGCAGGGCATCCGCTAGTTATGTGACTTAGAAGTCAGTCTGGATGAACAGTTTCATTCTGGAACTGGTTTTGACAATCAGTGGTCAGTCCACACCAGCTTCAAATGTTGTTGCCACTTGAAAAGTCGAGAAGCGTGGACACCTTTGATGGCTACCAGGAGGGACGGGAGGGCCTTCTACCCCAGTTACAATAAGAACGTCAGAACCACACACAATTCAAGTGCCTGGACTGGCCCCAGAGATTGATTCGTCAGGGATCTTTCTGGAAATTTCTGCTTTAATGAGTTTCTCCTCCTACCCTGGGCCACGAGTCTGAACTTCTATTTGTGATAATGATTGCAAAAGTAAGCAAACCTCTGTCTATGACTTTTAAGGCCCCCAAACAAACTAGCTTTAGCCACCACCCCCCACCACCTGCCAATACTGTAATTTTGAAGGCGGCTTTTTTGGTTGAGTTTGATGTTACATGTTTGTTGCACAGAGGAAAACGGTACAATGAGGCTTTAAGAACCAGGAATGTTCAGCTCCTGCACCAATTTACTGCGTGCTGGTTTGAGGGAGCCGACACTGTAACTGACTGTAATTGTGTGGTTGGCAGAACAATCAATCACGGCTTGGCCTCTTCAGGGCTGAGCGCTTTCTCCAGGCATCTGGGGCCTGTCACAGATTAAGACTTCTTGCTTAGCGGAGCTCACCTAGCTGCACTAGAAAAATACAGACGTTTTCAAATTAATCGTGTGGCCCCTGCATTGTCAGTGACATGCCATGAAATTAGCATAGCTGACATCATTCGGTTAAGCAGTCCCCAGAAAAGTCACAGTAAAGCAATCTGTGCAGAAATTGCAAATTGGGATTCGCAGCTGTGGATGTCTCCTTCCCCCACCAAAGCGTTTAACTTCTCTGAGCTTCTGTGTTTTCATCTATAAAATGAGAGGCGAGAAAGAGATGAACTCCAAGGCTCCTTGCAGCTCTTGAAATTCTAGGCATCATTTAGTTTGGACAATCTTGTGCATTAAATGCATTTCAAATGATAGCAATATACTGTGCATACTTGCATACTAAATCATGTTTCCTAATTACTTACACTGTTGTTTCAGGAATGAGCACTTACAGAAAACAAAAAATGGAGCCAACATTAAAAAAAATCGCACCTCAGAGAATTAGTATCCATTCAGCCTATGTGAATATATAAGCTTTGCAGGAAAAAAAAAACAAAAAAACCCAAAAAACTCATTCACAACCAATCCATACCATTTCTCGAGGGTGAACAAAAGTACGTGTTATGTACTATACTAGATTCCTGCCCTGGGTGAAATTCTGACCAATCCTACAAATTATATGGAATCTCACAATATAGATTAGACAGTTAAGATTTTTTCCTCTGTTGTTGCCAGTGTTGCTTCTATGTCTAAATTTCTGCTCTTTGGGAAAGTTGCATGGAGATGTACTTTATGAAGTGTTCAGAGAATGCACTCAGCAGTGAAGGAAATAGTTTTAAATAAATCCACAATGCACCACTCCCTTCCTTCACCCCTTCAACGAACAAAAAGTTTTTGTCCTATTAATTTGAGAAGTGATAATTGCCGTCTTCGCCATGGTATTTTTGCAGATGTGACTTTTGGGGCAGCCACTGCTAACGTGTGTCTGTCAAAGACTGCAGTAGCACTTTCTAAATTAATTTTTCTGGGAAAGGGAGAGAAAATAATGAACATAAAATGGTAGGGGAAAATGGGACTCTTGTCTCTCGTGTTTCTCACTGTGATATGTCAATGACATTTAGCCTTTTTAGTCTTCATTTTCCTTCCATAGACTTAGAATATTTCTTAAAGGAAACTATCTCTAACAGGGTTGATACGATATTTATAGAGAAATTTAATTCCAAAGTCAAATAGGAATGCAATATATTTTATTTAACTTCTTCCCCGGAGTCTAGGCAGAACTTACATGTGTGATATTGCAGCGAATCTGGATTATGGGTAAGCAAATGTCCCTGTCTGGAAGCTACCTGTGGTGACAGGGGATCTGTACTATGGTGATGCTGGGTGCCCCACTGGAAGGCCCTACTGCAGGGAATTCCAACGCTGCAGTATCTGTCATTATGTAGATTTGTGTTACTAAGAGAGGGGTAAGTGGCCCATAAATCAGCTTCGATCTATGAAATTCAGCACTTTCCCCTTATATAAACAATTTGTGATTATCCATTGTTTTATCTGGATCTTTTCCCTCCTCCATTAACACAAATAATTGAGTGTTGATTCTACTTATAAAGGGAACTTCAGAAAATAGTTATTTTAAGAAAAATGAATAAGGAGCTAACTTATTTTTCTCACTAATGAAGAAGAAGCAGTCTGCAAATTACCAAATTTAGCAAATTTGCAAGGGAGAGAGAGGGAAAAATAATTGAAACTAAGAGTACCACACACACTAAATGTAGTCTACCCATTTATTTTTGCTGTTTAATTTAAAATAGTTATGATGATACTTCAAAGTACATTTCGTAAGAATTACGAAAGATGTCACAAAGACCTTACCATAGGTTCCTATTACTTAGTCTTGGCCACAAAGCAGTGTGGGTCTGCCAGGTTTAATGTGAAAACCAAAGAGTTTGGCATACAATTGAGATTTAGACGTGGTCAAAGATGAAATTATGTCCTCATCAAATTCCTTGAAAAATACTTAATAACTCTCAGGAAATATCTTTCAGACTAAGATAAATACTATAATATAATGTTGAAATAGACGAAAAAACAAAGCTACAGATGCCAGTAAATATTTTTAACTGAGTGCTAGAAACATATGCAGTGCTGTCCAGAGCTGGGAACCCAAGACTGTGTCTGCTCAGCAGAAGAGAGTATGGATGGGAGTATTTACAACTTGGAATAAGCAAGGAAGGGCACGGAGCCGGAAGGAAAATCAGTTTAGAGCCCCAGTGCCAGCCAAAATGGCAAGGCATCAATCACTTCCAAGACTTAACATCCCATCTCCCTATATCATTGGAAAGTATCTTTATCTCAGTGTCAGATGCCATACGATGTTAGCAAAGACAAGAAGAAAAAAAGAAGAGCTGCTGTATCACGTTCATTTTATGCAACTTTCCACGTAGGAGAACCACACACACACAGCCTTGCGTGTTTGTAAAGGAAGGGTCAAGCTTGTGTGGAACCCCCGTATCGGGCTTGCTACAGCTCAAACCTCAGACTGCCTGTGATCTTCTCCGCCAGGACACTGAATTTCTCGCCCCAGGGGCCTCTCGCAATGCAAGCAAGGGAGTCTTCCTTCTCCTGAAACACAGAGCTGAAGTATCTTCTGTCCGCAGCCGGGCAGCTCTCAGAACCTAGCATGCTGGCATGTAACAGGGGATAACTACACAACTGGTTATGAGTTCCAGTCTTTTCTGTGGGCTGGAAACGGGATTAATTGTGGACTTCTGAGTCTTAAAGCCAAGCTTCACTGATTGGGGTCATGCTGAGAAGTGGCAAGCCTGACTCTCTTGCATAGTGCAGTGTACACACAGCAGAAATAGGACTTGTTTGCTGGAGTCACAGGCTTCATGACACAAGGGCTAGAAGAGGTGGGAGCCATCAGGATCTCCACACCAAGCAGTTACTGTATTTGGATGAGAGAGGCTGCCACATTACCTTGGATTTTCACGATGCGTGTACCGCGGGGCTTGGAAATCAGTTATACATGAAGACAGCCCGTCATTTGCTGTGTATTTCAAGCCTGCCAGGATGCCTTTTGCTTCGAAGGCTTCTAAAGAAGCCCGGGGTGCTGAGTCCCCTCTCTGCTTCCTGACCTTTCCTTGAGCAGAGCCAAGGTCTGGCTCTACGGACCTCCTCTTCCATACGGGGTATGATTTTCTTCTTTCACAAAATATGTGAGGTGAGAAATACAATACTTGTACAAGGGAGGTCACAAGATTTTCTTGTGGCTTCTTTCCAGTTCAGGGGGTAGGTATTGGGTTCGTCTTTTTCTACTTCTATTGCATCTCGACTATAGAGCCATAACGGTTCGGAATGGCAGCTCTGGAGGCAGGTGGCCTGGTTCCCCTCCGGCTCTGTTGCTTACTCACCCTGCTACCTTAAACAGCTTACTTTCCTCTGTGTCATCTTCCTGAACTGTAAAAATATGGTCACAGTCCCTATGTCATAGAGCCGTTACAGGTATAACTGGACCAATGCTCATCAATAACTCAGAGTGGTGCCCAGTACGAGGCAAAGGCTTGACATTTATTGACTAAGAATCGTTACCATTGCTGTTATCATTATTATTACATAAGTAGCAAGTAATACAAAGGGACTGATTATTTAGAAGAATCGACTCATGTTCACTCATGGATGTGTTCATAACAATTTACATATTTGAAGGTAAATTATTTTTATCCTTTTTGGGGTCACTCTTACCTCTTTTGGTTAATAAACTTGCTTCTAGGGAAGACAGACTCTGTACGAGTTTTCTTACAGATGCCACACATCACAGACACAAAAGTATAGAGCCTCAAGTAAGACAGTTGAGCAAAACCCCATGGATAGGGCCCTGTCTTCATCGTGGTGACTCCAGGCACTAAAAGGAGTTCAGGGAAAGGAGTTTTGCCAGAAGAAGAGAGTAGGAAGCAAGAATAGGCCTTGTCCCTTCCCTCAGTAAGGATAGGAAGCAAAAGTGTGGGGTTGGCCGAGCCCCTTTTAAAAGCTCAGGGATGGGCCATGAGGTAGGAAGAGCACTGGGGGGCTCACACATGGTATGACCAAACGTTTACTCATTTACTCAGTGACCTGCAAACAGTTATGTAGTCCAGGTAAGTAATGGCAGATAATTAAGCCATAGTTCCTGCCCTCAGAGAATCTCTAGTCAACTCAGAGCCATTTAGAAAAGCTGCTTAGAAACCGTCAAACCAGAGAATAATTCAGGATCCGCTAATTGAAGCGTCATTCAAGCAAGAGGAACCCTAGCTGTAAATTTTAAGCAGCATATACTGAATTTTTTTTTTTAAATAAAACTAAAATTACACAAATTCTGAGGCCTGCGTGAGGGGAGCAATGTGGATCTGATTGGAAGCACTGTTAGCTTCTAGAATGCTGGACACATTCCCATTCTGTTTGTAGATGTTCTCCGCCACAGTCACCATTACTAGTAAAGAAAATAAAACAACTGACGTTCGTGTAAGCCACTGGCCTGGCACCACGTGCGTCTCACTCTGTGGTGTCTAAAGACAGTGCAGGGAGATATACTGTTTTCTTCCCTCACAATAAAATTGCTCAGTGTGTCACCAGTGACCCAGGCCCATGTGCTCCTGCTGGTTCCAAGTTGATGGCCACCCTGCCTTGCCTCAGGGGTACTCTGGGAACATTTCAGGAGCTACTTTTCAGAGGCACTGGATGGTTTCCTCACTGCCACCACAGTCAGTAAAAATGTCGGGATACTTCTGGCTGCACACTTTGAATATGGCCCTCCCAGTGTCAGGGAAACGTGCATCGACAGCATCCACATTCTCTTACTGTGAGCTGCGCAAAGAAAGCGTCCTGGACAGCCCAGGCTTGCAGCCCGCAGGGCTGACCATTACAAGCCCCGTGTACAACACTGTTAGCTGCGCTGGGCTGGCGCTCTGAGGCTGAGCGTTGATTAGAATGATGAGGGATCTCTCTGTCAAATAAATAAATAAAATCTCACCAAAAAAAAGGGCCCTTGGGTGGCTCAGTCATTAAGCGTCTGCCTTCAGCTCAGGTCAATGTCCCAGGGTCCTGGGATCGAGCCCCGTGTCAGGCTTCCCGCTGGGCTGGAAGCCTGCTTCTCCCTCTCCCACTCCCTCTCTCGCTATCTCTTTCTGTCAAATAAATAAAATCTTTATTATTATGGAGGGCAGGTATTGCATGGAGCACTGGGTGTGGTGCATAAACTATGAATTCTGGAACACTGAAAAGAAATTAAAAAAATGAAAATTTAAAAAATTTTTTTTAAAAATTAAAAATATTTTAAAAAATGGTGAGGGCAGTGCTGAGTTCAGGAGCTGCCTCGACATCCTTCTGTCTACCAGTAGTAAAACACTGTTTATTGTGGGAGAACCCATAAAACACATTTTTTTTTTTTAAAGATTTTATTTATTTATTCGACAGACAGAGATCACAAGTAGGCAGAGAGGTAGGCGGAGAGAGAGGGGGGAGGAAGCAGGCTCCCTGCCAAGCAGAGAGCCCGATATGGGGCTCGATCCCAGGACCCTGGGATCATGACCTGAGCCGAAGGCAGAGGCTTTAACCCACTGAGCCACCCAGGCGCCCCTAAAACACATTTTCTAACTTAACTGTTTTAACGTGTACTGTTCATCAGTATCATGTGGGCGCTCATATCATTGGGGAACCAACAGCCCATCTGCCTCCAGAACTTTTTCATCTTCCCAAACTGAAACTCTGCACCCATGAAACAATGACTCCTCATCCTTCCTCCCCTCAGCCCCTGGCAACCAACCACACTTTCTGTCTCTATGCGTCTGATCATTCTGGATGCCTCACAGAGATGGAATCTTCCAGCACTTCTCCTTCTGTGACTGGCCTATTTCATTTAGCAAAATGGCCTCAAGGGTCATCCAGGTTGTAGCCGTGTCAGACTCTCATCACTTTTTAAGGCTGAATAACATGCCGCTGCAGGGATGTATCTCTTTTGTTTATATGTGAATCGTTGGTGGACACTTGGGTTGTTTCCACCTATTTGGTTATTGTGCATTATGCTACTGTGAATACAGGTGTACATCCGTTTGAGTCTGCTTCTGGGTATATACCCAGGAAGATATTTTTATAAGTGGAAACAGTAGGGCTGCGTTTCTGGGTCCCACTTTAGTACATTTTCCATTTCGCACACCTCAAAAAGGGACTGCATGTTGCTAGAGAAATAAATTTAGCAGACTGTGTTTGCCAAATCGCAGAATTAACTCAGGAAGAGACTTCCTTCCCTGTGGGCTCAAGTCCTCTTAATAAACAACATTTTAGAATTCAAAAATCTAGTTTGTTTTTTATTCTAGTTAGTTTCTCTCTTAATCTGTGGATCATCATTATGGCTATTTCATTTACCTTAGCTTAACTTGATTTGTTACTTGCTCAGCTCTCCAGTTTAATTGTACTTCTTCACATATTATCACTAAAATTAGCAGTGTAACTTCTGAAACAGAAATGATTGTCGAGTGCCCTCAATTTAAACTGAAAATGCTAAAGCTAATGCTCTGGTCAGGATAGTTATTAAAAGATATTTTGAGAATTCAAAATTTTATAAGTCATAGAACACATGATATTAAAATAATTGTTGGTAACGTCCTTTAACTCTCTGTGTTAGCAAAAGGACCTTAATATCAATAAAGAGTGTCACACTGCACATAATCAGATCTGTAATTCTGACCCTTGAAAATGAACTTGTTAATGATGTTCGTGAATCAACCACATTCTTCCTATAGCTGGTTTCTCCCCTCACATAATGATTCATCATTTCAGTTAGCAACTTATAACTTCAGTTACATTTTGTTGTCCCTGTTGTTTTTTGTATCAGTCTCAATCAACAAAATAAAATAGGCACATAGAATAAGAACCATTTATTTATGTTGTATTCCTTTGTTAAAACATTGTCAGGGCCTCTGTGCTTGGCAGGCTTCCCTTGGGACTAATCACTAACAATCTGGTATCAGCTGTGGACAGCAGAGGGACACTTCAGGCTGACCATGGAGTGACAGAGCCTGACAAGTATGTCCCTACTTGAGGGGACACTCAATAAGCTAGACTTGCTGAAGGCCCAGGTGTTTTTTTGTTTTGTTTTGTTTGTTTTGTTTAAATCAGTTTTAGAATTTAGGGAGAAGTTCAGAGACAAGAGTTAGAAGCTGTTCGGAGATCCAAATGGAGGGTCATTTACGTTCAGACACCAGCAATTAGGACATAGAAAATTAAATTGTTCTTGAAGTGAAGCCAGTGGAGCTCAGGCACCTGAGCAATTTCCTGCCAAGGAGTGAAAGTGGGTTGGCCCGGCCCTCGGGAGCGAGCTGTGGCATGACTGCGATGTGGCTTGTAGGCTTCTGTGGGCTTCTGTGAAGGTGCTAGATGCTGGCTGGGTGGGGATGGCAGGGCTGGGGATGGGGGCAGGTCTGTGAGATGTGCCGCTAGGGCTCGGGAACTCACTGCAGACAAAAGCAACAGAACCTTTCATAACTGGAGCCTGACATCAAGACCAAGCGGGGTCACCATGCTCTGGACCAGACTAGGGGGCAGGTCCAAAGCTACAGGGCATCAGAGCTTGTTTAAATTTGGATTCTCTTTCTTAAATAGGGGTTATAAAGGGGTGTGTGTGTGTGTGTGTGTGTGTTGGGGCAGGGGGAAAGGAGAAACAGGGGAGATACACTATCTTTATTCTCTGATTATATCAGATTGGTAAGTATTACTCCTTCTCAGACTCAGCATAAGGAAATCAATAGCCATGTACGGTGTTAGAGCGCCACAGAGCCTGTTCTTACACAAACTCGCCGTTTCCTGGCTGTGTTGTCCGTGCTGGACTAAGCAGCAGGAGAACCCAAGCATTCAAGGCACATTCTATCAGGAAGTCACCTTAGGAAGGAAGGCCTTGTTGGTGTGGGCCATCTTCCTTCCCAAGAACCCATCCACAAAGATAAGCATTGCTGGGAGCAGCCTTGTACTCTCTCTTCCAATGCGGAAATTGTTTGAAAAGAACAGAAAGATGATTTAGGTGAAATCTTATCAGTGAAAACACTCTAAAAGCTGTTACTTCCTGGGGCTCATCTAGAGTCCAGAGATCTCAAACCTGGATTAGAAAGACAGACAGTAGTTAACAGTATTTCTAAAGGCAGAAAGCAGGGATAGACTCCAGTTGTAAACCAGAGACACACTTAATCCACACCACCTGGCAACATCACCAACAAGCTCCAGGGAAGCTTTAGTTATTATGTTTCCAAATAGGAACCACCTACTCACAAAATACTTTGAGGACTGGATTCACTATTTGAGAGCATCATAGGGACTAATGAGAATGTGGGCAGGGGGGAAGCATGGGCAAGGAGTTGTCCTTTTCTGGGATAAGACAATACCTGTAGCCAGAAACAGGTGATAAAGAATTTTAAAATGTGGTCCTGTCGATGTCTTTTGCTTGGTTAAACTTAAAATAGAATTAGGAATCATGAATTAGTGAGTAGATATCCGTTTTATTTGGTCTAAATTTAAATTTAGAAATTGATCAGTTGTCAGTAATAAAAAGGAGAAGATTTAATGAAAGAAATTAAGATTTCTTGCTTCCTTGGGATGGAAAGGGCAGAAAGATCTGTGTCACTGTACGATACCTAATTCAAGCCGACAACAGGTGCCTTCTTGAGACACACACACTTCACCAAGGGCCTCCCCTTTACTCACCTGGCTCATCTTGTGACCTTTAAACTGTACCTACTGTGACCTTTAACAGCAGAACTCTGAGTCAACCCTGGCTTGACAATTTATACAAGAAACATCTCAGGTATCCTATCTACAAAACTACACAAACCCACAGATGCAACTTCAATTAAGCCATTCTCAGCAAAGACACCCTCGTGAATTTCCAAGTGTCCCCTAAGGGGGCAATACTGCTCCCAGATGACAGCCACTGAGTTAGGAATGTCAGTACTTCATTTTCGAAATCTTAATCTATTTCCGAGATTTCCCTCCGTTCCCATTTAGTAAAGGTTAAGGCCATACCTATGAACCAGGCACTCATAACGGGCCTATTCTCTTTGAGGGATGGTCAGTTTCTTCAGTGACTGAGTGATGACTCCAAACCCACCACCCAGGTTTTTAAGTGAGTCAGGGAAAAAAGAAAAACCATTTTGAGATGGTCTTTCTTATACCCTTCTATACCCTTACTACATACTTACACAAATGAGATGGCCTTTCTTATACCCTTTTATACCCTTACTACATACTTACACAAATCTGTTCAGTAAAGGGCTCTTTCCTGATTTTGTTTCTGTTAATGTTTTCCTTCTGACATAAGGACAGCAAACCAAAGTTTGTCATACACTCCTATCAAACACACACCCGAAGGCACAATTCCATACAAGGATGCAGTGGGAGAGCTGTTAGCAGTCAAAGGACTGGAAATGAGAAAACCCGTATGAATTTCAAAGAGCCTTGGCAGAGATACCCAAGAGAGGAGTCTAAACATTTCCATTGTAAACCCACTGAAAGGAAGACTAACAAATTGGATATTTTAATTTATTTAGGAGCCATGCTCGTAGTATCAAAGAAATTCATCCTGAAGCTGTTTATTCATTTTTTGAATAATAATTTTTGCCTAAATTGGTCTTGGTTCTGAAAACTATCTAAAGGAGCACTCGCCTTATAAAAAAGTGTTTCAGAGGTGATTTAAAAATAAATAACAATTAAAGTAAATTATAGTTATGAACTATTTTCTTTCAATGAGGCTGTATCTGAATTTAAATATATCCCTAATCACTTAAACTATTTTAACATATCAAATTAACAATGTAAGTAATTGTTATTCAAACTATTCAAAATAGGGGAAACTGTCCACCAGAATGTCCACACTGCAGAAAACTTAAAAAAATATCTTATGCTATTATAAAATGGACATCTCTCATATAAATAAGAAACCAAGGCAATTCAAAGTCCAGTGTTGCCCTGAAGGGCTTGCATTAAAGAAGAGTTTTTGTCTGTAATTGTGAAATACACCAGACCCTTACTACCACAGAGCACCTTGCAGGGCAGGAGAGTGGGGTGTCAGAGACCATTAGAAACACACACATACACACACCCCACAGTCCTTAATATATTATACTCTAATGGAAAAGACAGATGGGACCCGGAGCACAACAGCCTGCTTGCAAGGAGAGAGTATGTGAGCTCTGTAATGTAAGGAAAGCACCAAATCCCAGCACCCAACGGGATGGATTTCTGGCATTCGGGCGGGTGCCTGGGGACCAGAATTAACTTTCAGGAAGTGCATGCGTCCGAGCGAGCATCCGGGCCATTCTTAGATATCATAACCGGGGCTACATCTGCTGCCAATTTTCTGTTTTGTGCTGTGTTCACAAACAAATAGAAATATGTTGAACTTAATAAGTAAGTCAAGTTTTGCTTGTTGTAGTACAACCCATAAAAAGAGCTTCACTTCAGTTCTCCCACAGCCATGCTGATGGGGAAACAGTACATATGAGAATGATAGCAACAAAAACCAACCTCCAGAGGGCCTGAGGCACTTTAAAACACACACTGTGAGGGCACTGGGCAGAACCACACCTTCTCTTGTTCACCTTGATACACTGTTTCATGCAGTGTTGCATCTGTAATGCTGAGGTCGGCCAGAGAGAGAGAGAGAGAAGTATTCCTCTCCTCATTACCTCAGTAATGTTTATTAAGACTCTTTAAAAATTAACTTTATAGGGGTGCCCGGGTGGCTCAGTGGGTTAAAGCCTCTGCCTTCAGCTCAGGTCAGGATCCCAGAGTCCTGGGATCGAGCCCCACATCAGGCTCTCTGCTCTGTGGGGACCCCTTCTTAACCTCCTTCTAGGTACCATCAGACTTGAGCTTCAGAGGTAAGAGAGACCAGAAGAACAAGTTTTTAAAAAACTATGCTAGTGGGGGCGCCTGGGTGGCTCAGTGGGTTAAAGCCTCTGCCTTCGGCTCAGGTCATGGTCCCGGGGTCCTAGGATTGAGCCCCGCATCGGGCTCTCTGCTCTGCGGGGAGCCTGCTTTCTCCTCTCTCTTTCTGTCTGCCTCTCTGCCTACTTGTGATCTCTGCCTGTCAAATAAATAAATAAAATCTTAAAAAAAAAGAAGTTATGCTAGTGGGTTCGGACCAAAATGAGCTGTGTGGGAAAGTTACAGGCATCAAAATTACCAACCAGCAGAACAACTGTCCCTTGCAATGGGTGGTAAGCACCCTGTTCAATGTGTGTAGATTCCGGCTGGTGCCTGGTGACAAGGCAAGAGGGTCCACACTCCAGATGGCCCTGGATGCTGACCTTGACCTCTGGGAATTGAGGGAGTTGGCTGAGCAGGCTCTAAGGCAGGGAGTCCAAACAGACTCATGACACTATTCAGCAGGCAGAGGAGAGTGATGCTGAACTTTGGGTCTGACCCCAGAGGCAGACCACTCGGCTCTTTATTGGGTCTGGGTCTCCTAGGTTCGGAAACACAAAGTCTTTGTGTTGAATGCCAAGACTATGACCACTCAGAAGAATTGGGGGCTTAGGCAGGAATCCCAAGAACAGCAGTACTGAGGCCCCAGGACTTCGGCTTGGTTCTCTGTAAGCCATATTCCAGCCCTCCTCTTGACTGTGCAGGGGCCTGAGCAGAAAACACACTCCTGGGTGAGTCTGGCCCAAGAGTGGTTTCCCTCGTGCCATCACTACAGCATCTGCACCAAGGCCTGGCTTCCAGCTACAGGGACAGTGAGCTTTCTCCTGGTAGCTGCGTTCCTTGCTACCTTCATGATTAAAGACCCATGTTCTCTTTGGGCAAAGGAGAGGTGGACTCCCTCTAAAGGAGAAACAAGCCCTTGTCCTTGCTTGTCTCTTGAGTATGGAAACAAGAGCTCTGAAGCATTCACGCACTGGCACTGAACCTAGAATCAGCCACTGCTCATATTCTAACGTTGCAGATTATGTATATTACTAATACAGTTAATAGTTATTGGGGCTAGCACTCTGATGGTAAGAACTTGTTTTCTTCTTCTAACATTCTTACGAGTAACTACTACTCTTATGGCCTTGGTATATATACCTGGGGAGACCGAGGGACACAAAGCCAAGAAGCTTGCCCATGATCACGCACCTTGTAAGCCACGGAGCATGCACGCGGGCAGCTTGGGACTGCTGGTACCTGCGTGCCGCTCCCAGACTCTAGGGTTTGTCTCCGAGGAGGAAAGGCTTGCGTAAAACCCTCCCTGGGTTCACAGCTCACCGTCAAACGCAACAAAGTTCTCTCAGTCACCCAACCAGACAAGGATGCAGCATCCTTCCTCTAGTGAATTATCCGAAGGAAACTTAACGGCTGAAAAAAATGACATGAAATACACATCCTTGAAAGGATTTACAAAACACTTCTGTAAAGATGGAAGTGGAGAAAGCTTTAGTTTAGCTCTCTTCCTGTGATGGCTCAAAAGGGAGATTAAACCACGGTGGCAGAGTTTCAGGCATTTGCAGACTCACAGCAATGGTAAACCACCACAAGCTGATGACGGTGCCGGTCCCAGCAATTGCCCGAAGAAGGCACCTCCGTTTTAACAGAGCCGGAGACCTCTCTGAGTTGCGTGCTGTGGCCACAGGCGGTGGATATCTTATCAGATAGCAGAGTGGGTAACAATCGCACACACCCACTTTCACTAAGTCGTTCCCCCCGCCCCCGGCACGACCTCTGTCATCTTGAACAACTTTCCAAACTTCTGGGCCCCTGTGCTATTCTTTGTCAAGCACCAGCTGTGTGTACCTGTTATCTGCCTTAATCTCCGTGGCGCCCTACGAAGACCCAATAGCCTCACTGCCACACGTCCCGCTGCGGACGGAGTTCAGGCAGGTTAGGTAACTGCTCCACACTCATTCTGCTACCAGCTAGGAGCGGGGATTCAGACCCGGTCTGTACGACTGTCCTTTACCATCTTCTGATACTTTCCTCTTATAAAATAGAAATAAAATAAAAAACTTGATGCCTATATTCCCCACCTTTCTGTTTAAAATAAAATCTTCTGTATAAGCAGCTCCCAAAGAACCCTTAATAGAACATAAGAGTCAAACCATTAGATTGAGTCCAGAAGTAGCTCCTAGGATAGGAGCTCTTAGGATAATCACATCAAGTCTGGGTTAGAGGAGGCCTCAGTTTGTTTAACTTACCTCTGGACCACAAACCCATCCAGTTTCCATCTAGAAAACTGAAGGATATTAGCTGATTGATAGGTTAGGGTGACATATCCATACTTCTTTATGTACCCAACTATCCCGTTCCTTGCATGCCAAAGCATGTTTCAGAGCGGAAAAATCTCAGCATCCGCTTCTTTATCTGGCTGCACATACTCTAAATAATAATCATAAAGCAATGTCTATGTAAGACTCTCTCAGTGTGGTTCCAGAAAATGTGCTTTTGAAACAAAACTCTCAATAGAGCATCCAGACTTAAGACATTTTCCACATAAAGCTTGCACTGAGCTATAGTGGAAAAAATTTCCTATCGCATATGTCAACAGGTATAGCAGAAGAACTATAGATAATGTCAAGTTGCCTCCAGCCACATACTATAAGCATCTCTTTGAAAATTGGGCTTTCATCAAATTTTCTCTCTTATCTTTTTGTTTCATGATGTCTTCAGAAATACTTCCTACTTTTATTGAGATTTTTCTCTCGGTACCAGTATTGTTTAAATATAATAGAATAGGTTCTAAATATTTAATGACAGGTGCTGGATTTGCAAAATGTACACTTGTTAAAATATGTTCTGGAAAGAAGGTAGAGGTATTGTGCTTCAGGATTAAAATAGTCACGTTTACCTAAAACAGGTGTTCATGTAGTTGAAAAGCTAACATTTGCTATTTTGGCCAAGAATGCATATCTCTTTAATTATTTTCATTGAGCTACAACTTCTCTAATTTCTATTTACCACAGTAGCTGAAACAGGAATATTACTCTAATTAATACAAATGTCCTCAAATTTCTAAAAGATCTATAGCAATTTTAGAAACAATAGTAAATATAATTAATCAGGGTAAAATTGATGGTGCTTGTATACTAAATCCTGTCAAACATGTTATTGAGATAAATTATTCCCTATGAAAAATGTTGAAAATGCAGGTATTTTCATTTTCACAAATATATTTAATTATACATGGATGAAAAATGATAAACACCAAGTATCTCTTGCTCAAACTTATTTTATATTTATTTTGAGAATACAAATGACCCTTGAACAGCATGGGTTTGAATTGTGTGGGTCCACTTACACACTATTTTTTCCCACAATACAGTAGAGTAGCGTAAATGTATTTTTCTTATGATTCTTTTTTTTTTTTTTAAGATTTTATTTATTTATTTGACAGAGAGAGATCACAAGTAGGCAGAGAGGCAGGCAGAGAGAGAGGAAGGGAAGCAGGCTCCCTGCTGAGCAGAGAGCCCGATGCGGCACTTGATCCCAGGACCCTGAGATCATGACCTGAGCCGAAGGCAGCGGCTTAACCCACTGAGCCACCCAGGCGCCCCTCTTATGATTTTCTTAATAACACTCTTTTCTATAGCCTACTCTATTATAAGAATATAGTATATAAAACATACAACATACAAAATATGTGTTAATTGACTATGTTATCAATTGACAGTAGGCTATCAGAAGTTGAGTTTGGGAGAGCCCTCATACTTGGATGTGTGAGGGGGGTCTGCGCCATTCACCCCCACATTGTGCAAGAGTTAATTGTATATCATCCTATGACTCTATGAAACTTTAATTTCATATCCATCTTATACCCTTTCTTAACATTTGTTGCATCAAAACACTGCAACCTCAAAAGAACACATATTTTTGGGAAAGAGAAAATAATAATAAGTTGCTTTCCTTAGCAGGTAAAGTAAAAATAAATGTAAAGGTTTTTTAACAGTTTTTAAGGAAAAGATGGTTTCATATTATATTAGTCCAAGCAAGGCTCAAATGGATTAATATTCATCAACAAAATAACAACCAGTCATTCATCTGTGATAGGTTTATAAAACATTATAGCCAAATAAAACTGATGGTTATCTCCGTTTTTAGCCATTATTACCTCAATTTCAAAGAATTCCACGAGTTAGCCTGAGCTGAACAGCTTTTACCCATTCTCCCAGAGGCCTACCTTCAGCAACTACTTTTTATAGAAGGCCAGTCCTTCAGAAAGCAACGTGATCTTAGCTAAGCTAATAATTAGCGATGCCTCCCAATTAAATTTGCTGTCTCCCCCCCCCCCCGCCGTCCCGAATCTCAGGAGCTCAGGCCCACCTGGCCGGGATGCTGACGGTAACTAGTGACTTTCCCTGGGCAGGACAGACTTCCCATCGTATTTCCAGAAATATTGATGGGCACATTCCACCACACTGTCTCCAGGGCCCAGTCTGTCTTTATGACCAACGACACAGAGCTGTGTTGGCTGATGCCAAGCGCCGAGGGCAGAAGCACTGGGAGCTAACCAGCTAGTGCAGGAACGGCACCGGAGTCCAGTTAGCATCAGGTTTTAACCAGCGAAAATGACTAATGACATATTGAACCCCACACCTGGAGCAGTTCTTTGCCTTCCCTCTCCCTCCTTCCCTGTTTTCATTTTCCTCCCAGCTCCCTCCTTTTCACTGAGGGCCTCCTGTCTCACGGTGGGAAACAGGGCTAAAAGTGGGTCACCGAGTCACACTTTCCGACTTGGGCCGACCAAACCCAGGCAGCCTTTGAAAGAGCTACAGGCTTTGTTTAAATAACGAAATACAGCAATGAGCCGCCCACTGTACTTCGAGAATAGCACACATACGGTGTCATCAGAGGCTGTGGCATAGAGAAAACCTGGTATTTTGGAAGTGGGAGGAACAGAGATCATCCAGTATAATTTTCTCAATTTACAAATGAGGACACTAAGGCCCAGAGAAGTTCAGAACCACCAACGTAGTTAAAATACAGGTCTAGGAATGCCAAATCTAAAGTCAGTGTTCTCTTGGGGGTGGTGAGAGGTGAGCAAAGTGGGGGTGGGGGGGGTCAGAAGGTCATGAGGGGTGTAACTAAATTCATTATGGTGATCAGTTCATAATACATACAAATATTGAATCATGATGTTGTATGCCTGAAATTAATGTAATGTTATACAGCAATTAGGCCTCATTAAAAAAACCAATTCAGTGTTCTTCTAACCAAACCGTGTGGCTTATTACAGATCAGTGATACACGCACAACTTATTCATGATTAATATCATGTTTTAACGATTTAAAAATATAGCTTTTAAAATTGGGACTAAAATTTTAGAGAAAACCCCAAACAACTAGAATTTTCTTAAGAATTCCTACTGAATATGAAAATTTGTACCACATGACTATTCAGGTCTAAATTTTAGAAGTTTTGTATTTATAGGCATGATATATTGGCAAATTTTCTTTCCAGAGAGCACGGTCTGTATTTCAGAAAAAGCACAAACAAAAGTGGTATGTGCTATGAAAACAACCCTTTTCAGATTAGAACTTAGTAAATAATCATGTAAATTTGATATGAGTTATTGGTAGTTAGTCTAATGGTGTATCAAGACCATATGTTACTGTAGGCAAGCTCTTCAAATGCATAATTTATAACATAACCTCCATGACTACCTGAGAGACCTAGGTAGAATAATGAATTAATCCAGCAGAAATAGATCCTTAGAGGATGAAATGACATTTAGCTAAGGTCACAAGGGCAACTGGATTAGTAGTCTCAGGCTATTCCTCATAGAGAGTTTGCCAGAAGACACAAGAATCCAACCTATTCCCTCAACTAAAAATAAATCTCTTCAAAATGTTTAGTTTGTATTTCCAGGCATGGAAAGGCCTAGTGTTGCTTCAGATTTATACTGAATAGTATTAAAAAAAATGGGATCAACCACTGGCAGCAAAGATAAGCTATCTACATAACCACTGGGGTGGGGAGCAAGGCAGGGCATTCAGGAAAAAAATGCCTAAGAGGTGATGGAGAAGTAAGAAACAACCACCAAAAAAAAAAAAAAAAAAAAGAGAGAGAGAGAGACTTGGAGGAGGCAAGAACTAAAGAGACAAATAGCTAGAGAAGAATAAAAGAAGGATAAAGAAAAGAAAGTTGCAGAAAAGTAAAATGAAAAGAAAAAAGAATAAAAATGAAATGACTTCTAGTACACGACTAATAGGTCATGGGATCAAATGCACAGGGTGGTGACCACAGTTAACAGCCCTGGGTTGCACATTTAACAGTTGCTAAGAGAGTAGATTTTTTTTTTTTTTTTAAGATTTTATTTATTTGACAGAGAGAGAGATCAGGGGTAGGGAGGGGGAGAGGGAGAGGGAAAGGCAGACTCCCCACTGAGTAGGAAGCCCGACATGGGACTCGATCCCAGGACCCCGGGATCATGATCTGAGCTGAAGGCAGACACTTGACTGACTGAGCCACCTAGGAGCCCCACTGAAAGAGTGGATCTTAAAAGATCTCATCAGAAGAAAAAAAATGTAAAGAAAAATAAGGAGAGAAATTAAATGATCGGTGGAAAAAAGAAAGGAACTGAAGTGGTAGAACAGGTGGGAAGAAAGCGCTTGACCGATGGGG
Source organism: Neogale vison (assembly GCF_020171115.1). NCBI lineage: Eukaryota > Metazoa > Chordata > Mammalia > Carnivora > Mustelidae > Neogale > Neogale vison. The sequence goes on along the minus strand of NC_058093.1, from coordinate 180,736,023 downwards.
GCCCACTACTACCATGTGCGGCTGGGACAGAGCAAGGGCTAAACATCAGATGAAGGACAAAGCAAGAAGAGATACATACGTACGTGTATACATGTGGATATGAACTCACCCCCTAGACACTGCGTTACCCAAGTTTTTCTCTTCAGCCTTGACTTCCTTCTCATTCTACAGGGACTCTGAGTGACCTCATCCAAACCCAGGGTGTCAGCTTGGCAAAGGCTGATGACCAGACTGTGGGAAGTGTTATTCTAAGTCCGTTGCAGCACATCTACTGCCTGGTGGAAGTTTCCACTGAACTTCACGGGAACGGTGAACTAAAAAAGTACACCACCTACCTCTCCAATCTTCAGTCCCCACATATGTTCTACTTTCCATATTCCACATTTTCTGATTGGTAATATCACCTCTAAATTGTCCCAGCCAGGAACTAGGTTCTTTTTATGTTGTTGCTTCTCCCTCCAAAAGGCCACTAAAACTTACTTCCTAATATTTCTAAAGCTGTCGCTCTTCATGCAACTGCTCCTCTTGACTTGAGTTCTTTTCCCTCCTCACTGTGTTCAATCCTAACATCAGAGCAATCTTTCTAAGATTAGAATGACATCCCATCACTACCTGCTTTTTAAAGGCCACCAGTGGATCTCAGGACCAAGTCCAGCCCCCTTAGATGACAGATAAGACCAGACCGTCAAGACTTTGCTTTGTTGACCTCTCCATCTTCACCTCCTACCATCCAAGACCTTACTCCCATCCTATAATTGTTTTTAAACTACAGAGAAAAGGATTAAGGTCTGAGTATTATTAATGTTTGGGAAAAATTAAGCTATTAAGATATCATTATCTATATTTTTATGTTGATAATTTTTATATAAGTTGAACACTGTACCATTTCTACAACACGAAAGGCACTTTATATTTTTCAAGGGTGGGAGGCGAAGATTGCTTATTATAGCCATATTGGGTTTTCTCCTCTCCCAGACCACCCCTCAACTAAACAGAGCAATCCGATAACATCCAATGTGCTTTATTCTTGTCCTGAGTCATACCATGGGCTGTGCTCCTGTTAGGCTGTTTTTCAAGAGTGTCCTTCTCCTGGTGTCGTGCAGATTAAACCCCTAGCATGGTGCCTGCCTGCCCATAACACGGGCTCAATAAACTCGGTCATCACCGTGATCTTCATCATAATGAGAAGGAAAACTCTGGTTTCTCGTGTCCTTGAGAACAGCAAATGTGTTAATACATCTGTAATCAGCACTAAAAATTTCCTGATTAGTAAATGTCTTGAAAGAGTCTGCAGAACTTTATGCACCAATGTGTGAAAAGACACATCGCCTTATATTAACTTGGCATGATATGCTTGGCAATGTCATACAACACCACAATCATTACTCTGAATTTTGTCCCATAACTTTGAAGCCTAGATGAGAAATAGGAACAATTAGGGTCACAGGTGTGTCTTCAAAACCAATTCAATAACTGAATATTTTCACATGCATGAAGCAACTTGGCAAACAATGGGACAGAACCGCATTTCTGGCAATAGCTAGGAGCTCACCTTTTTTTCATCACCAACACAACTCCGAGGAATATAATAACAAACAGCAAGATGCCAGCAATGACTCCAGCAATTTTGACAGTATGGTCTGTTTCCTTCTCGGGTTCTGGGACTGGCTTTGGGGTGGCGGCTCCTAAAGGTGGAAGGAAATGAAAAAGGACAGACGATGGGTAAGAGAATAAAGATGTTACATTTTTAAACATTTTGCTGCATTTAACAGAGTAAGAAGACTTATCAGAGCCAGCAGACAGACAAGCTTTTGATTTTTTTTCCACAGCTTTCATATGCACTGAAAGGAAGGTAATTGTTCATATTGTTCTTCAATATTTTACAAAACCATAACATAAGTTGGGTAGCACACCCACGCCTGACCCTTTTCTAAGAGACTCTTCTCAAACAGTTTTTTTGTATTTTATTATCTCTATTGGCTCCTTGCTCTTTCTGCCGTTTAAAAACTTGCTAAAAACACAATAGCTATCCTAAGCCTTTATCCAAATTTGATTTGCTGAAACATCTTCCTCAATTATTTTTCATAAGTGAAGCAGTAATTCCATAACATATTAGCCCAAACACCTGGAAAAGTGAGATAAGCTCATTTACCATGCATTTTACCAGCAATTGTTTTTTAACACAATAGAGATTTTCCCCCTGCCTTTGGAAATCTGAATCTAGGTCACATCTGGTAGGCAAAAGGCTCCTTCTAAGCAATTTATTCACAAAGTGGGAGGCAGCTGATGATCACACTACTGGCACCCACATTTAATATCTGTTTAAATGAGATAACCAGAGCCTTCCAGTGGCTACTGTCTTGTGTGCCCGCTTTCCCATTTCCAAAACACCGTTTGTCCTGTTTATGGTATAATGTGATGGAATGTCAAATCTATGTCTGATGAAATATCCATTTCCTTTGCTAAATGAGTTCAGGACAAAAAAAAAATATTAGGAATGTAACGTTCAATTCACTAAACAGAATCCATTATTTTTTAAGGGCTTCTACCCTTTTTAACCAGAACGTGATGATGCTGAGCACCCGAGGCATTGTGCCATTACCCTCCCTAGGGCGCCGGGACAGACCATTCTAAAGTAGGAATTTTATGTCCAAATTTGCCTTAGAATTTTCTTGGTAAAAAAATGTAATTAAAATTGAATATTGAGACCAACCCTTTCTACCGTCTCGTTGGGTTTTCCATTCGTGCGTCACCTGATTCTTAAAAAAGTTAGCCATCCTTATATCTGGTGCATTCTAGACTGAGACTGTCCTCAGATGAATCATCACAGGGAAACTGTGTCAAGCTCTCACTTTCCATCTGTTTCCATCGGAAACATATAAACCACATTTCTTTCAAAAGTTATTCATGTTAAGATTTTATATGAAAGGCTGCCTCTTGAACCCATCTGTGGCCATTTTCCTGATGAAGCTGGTTAAGACTGGGGAGACACACAAGGCAAAAGGTGCCCATATATACTATGGAGTATTACGCCTCCATCAGAAAGGACGAATACCCAACTTTTGCATCAACATAGATGGGACTGGAAGAGATTATGCTGAGTGAAATAAGTCAAGCAGAGAGAGTCAATTATCATTTGGTTTCACTTACTTGTGGAGCACAAGGAATAACATGGAGAACATGGGGTGATGGAGAGGAGAAGTGAGTTGGGGGAAATTGGAGGGGGAGATGAACCACAAGAGACTGTGGACTCTGAGAGACAAACTGAGGGTTTTGGAGGGGAGAGGGGAGGGAGTTGGGTGAGCCCAGTGGTGGGTATTAAGGAGGGCATGTATTGCATGCAGCACTGGGTGTGGTGCACAAACAATGAATCCTGGAACACTGAAAGAAAAAATTAAATTAAATTAAGAATAAAAAAGAAAAATGTCAAAAATAAAAAAACAAAAGACAAAATAAAAGATAACGTTGTGAGGTACTGGGGGGGTTAGGACTTCCATGCATCTTTTTTGGGGGATACAATTCAACCCCTAGCTATATATACATTATGTAATCCACATGTAGTAGTATTTATATTTAATGCAAACCTCATATATTCATGTATTATATAATACATACACAATCCCCTTTATGTACACACATGTATATCTATATATGAAATAAATTTCATGTACAGAAGGTGACTTTCCATCCACATGTGCGTTCCAATCAAAGAGACAATTATAATGAGTGCCATCATGATGTAAAAATCACACCTTACTGAATACAAATCCTTTTGTGTAAACTGTTTTAGGTAGTTTTTATTTCTGATGACTTTAGGGGGAAGTCTTTATTTAAATGAATATCCCTCACACTAATTATTCAGATAACCATTGAGACTGTTAATGTTTATTATTTTTTAGTGTAATTACATCTTATGTATACCCCTCTAATATGCCACTGGAACTGAGTGGTGGATTTGTAGGATACTGATACATTAAATAAATTGCTAAGAAAGATTTAAAGATAAAATGTGTGTTACAAAAAGATGAAAATTAAAAAAAATATTTAAAATAAAAATTTTAAATGCACAAAAGTGAAAAAGGGGGCTATGTTTTCCAATTTTGATTTCTTTTCTAACTTTAAAGATTTTATTTATTTATTTGACAGAGAAACAGAGAGAGAGGAACACAAGCAGGGGGAGTTGGAGAGGGGGAAGCAGGCTTCCCGCAGAGCAGGGAGCCCCATGCAGGGCTCCATCTGGGACCATGACCTGGGCAAAGGCAGCTGCTTAACTGAGCCACGCAGGCGTCCCTCTTTTGTAACTTAAAAAAATAAAATAAAATGAAATTGGCTTTATTCTTCCAAATGTTGGCATACTGGGGGCGGTCCCACTGATCTCACCAGTTAGTAGATTTCAAATGGCCCAAATATATTTTGTAAATAACCAATTCACTGAATTTCTTTGTAAGTAAATTATGTCATTAATACAACACTTGGGAAAGAAATACAGAAAGATTTCTCTTAGCCTAAAAGACTGAAATACATTAAAACACACACACACACACACACACAGAGTACGTCATAAACCCTCAGTAAGGGAAGTTTGTCTTGTTAACGGTCACATTTGCTTCTGTTAAAAAACAACTGGTTATGTTTCACTTTAGCCCACATTTTGCCTGTGTCCTGTGAGAACTGGAGGAATACTCTACCCATCTTTGAGACAGGAAAAGAGACCCCCTCCGAGACTTTCATTCCCTTGGGAAGCAGGCGAGTCCATTGTTATTCAGCTAGCATAAGCTCAGTATTATCATTCTTTAGCACTTACTTTTAACTCATTTCACATTGCAGGTCAAGAAAATGAAATGTTCTATCTCTGCAGGACACAGCTGCAATGTGATTATGGTGGCAATCATGCAGAATGGGAGAGCAGCTCAGAAAAGGAGAGGAGGGTTGGCCGGGGCTGGTGGTAAGTGACCCTCCTTTTGCCTGCTGCAGGGCACCGCCACCAGATCATGGTGACAGCCCCAGGATGAGGGGGTTGATTGGAATGTCCGGGTTTAGGGCTGATCCGGGAAGCAACAACAGCAAGTACAGGCTGGGATGGAATAAGTAAGTCACCCCACTGAGATAATCTCACGGAGGTGTGAGTCACTAATTCCAAGTTCACACCCAGTACCCACCATTCCTGCCATTGTCTGCCTGCCCTGCCCCTCCAGCCTTTCCGCAAATTGACATCTTTATGACCCCCTTCCACCGGATGCTCTTTTCTCCACTTTTGTTTTTTTGGAAACATGTAGTTGCGAGCTGTCTGTCAGCCTGGGACAGATGATAATTTGTGACAGAATGTGGCTATAACTGATAGCTTATCCCCCCCCCAGCAAATCTATGAATTTAATAGTATAATTTACAAACTGCTTGGCTAAAGAGTTGTTTTCATATTTTCCCCTCTGTCTTGTTATTTTCTTTCCAGGTTTCTAATGGTATGAACTTTTATTCCTTTTTTTTTTGGTATAATTTCCAATTCTTTGTGGAAAGGCATTTTTCCCCCTCTTTTGCTGCACATTCTGTTTAGAGTTTACTGTACATGTAGGTCCTTTTAAAGGGAATATATTCAAATGCATACATTCAATAGGGGGTATTATTTAGGCTTGAACATATTTGTTAAAATAATGAATAAGCTAAACATTTCATAGATGGAGGGGGACAGTCTGCTGAAACTGTAGAGCATAATCTTCACAGATGCCCCCTCTACTAACTCTTAGTGATGGCTTTGGGTGATTGTTTTGTACAACGACCAAGAAAATTAAAAAGAGCGGTATTCCAGTGAACTTGCTTTCAGTAAGGTCACAGATACAACATCCCACATGAAAACCCTCAAAAGAAAGGGAATGATTTTATCCAATGCTGTATTCAGTGGGTTTCCAACTTAGCAGAAAATAGTGAGTCTTGGCCTCGTGTCTGATGTTAAACTAAATAACAGCACACGCCAGGCCGAGAACATGATGTGCCCAGCCACTGGTTTGAGGTTTGGGCCCAATTTTGACTACTGAACTGGCTGCAGAAATTTTTCCAGAAGACCCAAGGACGCAAGCTCAGAAGGTCATGAAAGTCATCACGGCTGCCTGGGGCTACTGACCGCGGTGGCGGTGGCCCCAACACCACGACGGCATCCCCTTGAGAAAACGGGAAGCCTTCCTGACAGGAAAAGTGAACATTAGGCATAGCCCAGGGACAGCCTGGCTGCCCAGGCCATCTGCATAATGGTGACCAGTACTAGGCTGTCCCTAAATGTTGGAGAAAATGAGCAATATTCTTGATTTATTCTACAAGACTTTATTGAGTACCCCAATGGTGCCATGCACTATTTCAGGAATACAACAGTGAACAAATGGGTCTAACAAAACCTCTGTCCTCATGGAAGTTCTATTCTGGTGGGGAAGGCCAGAGCCAGACGGATAGGGATGCACTGAGTGGTATAGGAGTGAAGGTTGAGGGGGAGAGGGAGAGCTAGATACCTGGGCTTGTTGGGAAAGGCATAATGCAATGAATCCTGATGGGATTACAATGAATCCGGATTGTGAAGGGGAGATGTGGAGGTTGGGGTAGGGTCTGTGGGTTTATCCAGGAGCACAGAGCTCTAGGGCCCCCTCCTCACTCCTCATAACTAGGATGAAGAAGAGGGAGAGGAGGAGAAAAAGGCAGAGGATGACACTACTCAGAGTTATATCCCAGAGGTGGGGAGGGATGTGAAAAGTGGTCAGGAATTGATGGTGGAAGCATTTCCGGAAGGGACACTTGCTTGGGCAATCCTAATCATGGGCTAATGCTAATATTAGTTTTCATAATCTTCAGTCACAATCCCTTACCGAGTACCTTTTATGCTCCAAGTGCTGTAACTGTATCTGCAGGGGAATTCGAGATGAGTAAGACTGGAGCCTCAGCCTTCAGGGCCTGACACCAGAAGCCACATGAAGTGCATGGGTGAGCCCTAGAACCCACTGTGGGGACAGTGAACAGGGAGGTTTGGAAAGGCCCCTCTCCAGAGGGTGGAATATGAATGAGCTTGAAGGAAGGGGAAGATTCCAATAGAAGGATGCCTCATGAGCGAAGACAGAGAGGCAGAGAGCACAAAGACATCTCTGTGATTATATCCTCATGTAGCTGGGCTGAAGTCCAGGTGAAGGTTCGGGAGTAGAGGAGGAGAGGTATGGGAAACGGAGGCTTTATGGTTCGCTTCCTGGCTTTGTTTACCAGCTAAGACAGCCTGTACTGAATATAAGAAGGGAGGAACAGTAGGAAATAATGGAGCTGTGCCCTGAGAGGAGTACGTGGGTAGTATTACACAAGCTCATGGAGTGGAGGGGGTTGTGGTGAGGCCAGGCATTTGGGGACCATTGGGAAGGTGACTACCTCACCTGGGCTGGGAGCTCAATGTCTGATCTAAAGGGGTGAGTGGAACTGAAAGGTAAGGACAAGGGGCTTACAGAAGGCACCTCACCAGCTGCACAGAGGTGTGCTTGGGTCTCAGATGCCCAGCGCTGGCTGGATGCTGCTGCCATTGATGGACATACAAGGTTGGTCTCCTGCCGGGGAAAATGTGTGTTTGGGTTTGACCTTTGAAGTGAATCCAAGCAACAAAATGCTTCATTCCCACTACACGCGAAAGGTTCCAGTGGCAAACCAAACACCGAAATACCACTCTCAGTATTTGGAGGTCAAGGAGAGAAAAACGCTGGGGACAGCAACCAGGGGAACCACTGACAAGAGAAACTGAGGAGGCCGAGACACCTTACAAGATGAGACCTGAGGAAAAATAAAAGCAGAAAGTAAAATGGCGGCTGTGGACGTTTGTAAGATGACAGTGTCCTCAAGCTCATTCCCCAGCACTCCGATGCTGAAAGGTATTTTCAAGCGTCAACTGAGGAAGCCTCAGCCACTTTGCGCTAGTCTTTTTATGGCCATTTGGACACAAAACCTATTTTAGTTAATTTTCATAGGTTCTTTTGTTTTGTTTTACCTTTTGCAGAGGTAGATTTCTTTTCTTTTTCTTAAAAATAGCAACACCCTGGTTTTAAATAGGACCATGAGACAGCTCATTCATGTCTTGTACAGAAAATTAGAATTCCTTGCACTCTGTTTTTAGTTTTCTCAGCTGTCCCTTTAACGTTATACATAATCGCAAAACATCTACAAGATTTTTCATTTAAATTACATACCATTGTTTTTCTTCCTGGGAATGCAAAGTCAATCAACTACTCTGGAATCATCTACACTCACACTTTATGTATTATTTGTAACCTGATTATGCTTTTGAATTTATAACTCTTCCTTTGTCCCTAATTTCCACTGTAGGGCATGCAGAACGCGTACGGCTTACAAATAATAATCAGAAATATAATTTCTCATATAAAACTGAGATACTGGATTATTTGATACATACTGTCTCTAAAACATTAATCTACTTTTTTATTTTTGTTCTAATTTCATGACAGTTACTGCTTTCATTTATTGATGTGGCCAACATCCTGTGGGGAAGATGATCTATCAAAGCCTTATCACTTACTATCTAGGCACTAAAAGTTTCAAGAGAATTATTAGTGCTGTTACTATTCTGATGAAATAGCTTTATTTTTTCCATTTGCATTTCTCAAATCATGGTCAAGTCATAAAATGAGGAAACAACTTGTCAATAAGAAGGTATCAGCTGTGTTCACTTTTCATACAAAGTGAATAATCCATGAAGGGAATGCCAGTGGATGTTTTTGGAGGATACTCCTGTTAAGAGTGAGTTTTGTCTGAAACTAAAGTTTAGGGGCATTAAAATAAAAATCTGCTGTCCCTCTAATTTCTTTTCAGACTTTGTGTCATGGGTCACAGTCTAGCTAGCTTATGTTTAGCTCTTAGAAATAATTCCTCTGGGAAAAAGAATCACTACAGCTTCTTGCACAAAGAAGTAGTTCTTTGTGTATATGTTTGTCAAAGCCCCCTGTAGCTTTTGTGGCTGCCTAAAATTGTCCATTCCCTATTTTATCTAGAAGTGAGTATACCTAATAGAGTCTACATGCTTACTAAAAGAATCAGAATTTTGGGGGGCCTGGGTGGCTCAGTGGGTTAAGCCTCTCCCTTCAGCTCAGGTCATGATCTCAGGGTCCTGGGATTGAGGCCCGCATCGGGCTCTCTGCTCAGCGGGGAGCCTGCTTTCTCCTCTATGCCTGCCTCTGCCTCTCTGCATACTTGTGATCGCTCTCTGTTTCAAATAAATAAAAATAAAATCTTTTAAAAAAATCAGTATTTTTGAGATTCAAACAATGTACAGAGTCTAGCAAACTGAAAGCAGAAATGTGATATGTCGTTCACATGGCTAAAAGGTAACCCTCAGAAATGTAATGAGGTTTCCTGGGATCAAGGAGAGAGTGGGGTCATGTAATCCCCCTATACTCACTCAGTAAACATACAGCTTTTCCTTAAACAATGGGGTTCTTTAATAAACAAGACATATTCATTGTGTCATTCTGTTCAATATTTTCTAAACAGAGGTTCTCCATTCATAGAGACTTCAAAAACATTTGGAGAGAACTTATGAAACATAAAGATGACTAGGTTTTCCAGGGACTCAAGATCAAAGGTCTAAGGTAGGACCCAGGAATGTCTAAGTAACACCCTAGGTGATTCCCTACACAGCATGAAGAAAAACTCCCACTTGAGAACCTCATTGGTCCGAAATATCTGTGAGGAAGGTTTTCACAGATAATGGCAGAATAAGAAAAATATTTAATTGGATTGTTAATTTTAAAACACCTTCTGATATATTGATATCTTTATCAGCAAATTTCTTTCAGTGTACTGTTTTAAATGATTCTTTTACACAATTAAGAGGCAAAACCTCATGGAATCAAGCCCTCGTTGTATGAGTCTCTAGTTAGTAGAGATTGGAAGAGATCCCTAATTGCAAAGGAATTTAAGGAATGCCACCTGGGTGCCCAGGTGTTACTACTATATTCCATAGGAAGGAAGAAGGCTGACCTTTTGGAAGTCCTACTTTATGTGCTAGTTATCTTATATAACTTTATTTACTATTTCACCATGAGGGGTAATCAACACCATTTTACAAATGAAGAAACTAAGGCAGCAGAAACAATCAGGATAAGTAGCTTGTCCTGACAGTGAGAAGCAAAGGGAAGCAGCTACATGCTGGGTCCAGGCATGTCTGTGAAGCTCACTCCTGTTTCACTGCGTTGGAACCTTCCTGACTGACACAGCAAACTTGGGGGACTACTGCTAACTCTCTGAATGACAAGACTCAAGTTAAAAATCATCTTGGTCAGGTGTAAAAAGAAGAGCCTAAGAGAAGAAGGAAAACAAGCAAACAACAGTAGTACAGAAGAATGCAATAGAGAAAATTAAAATCCTGAAAGAATAGGATAAATATATGAGGACATAGGACTTCCCGTGCCTAAGTTTAGAAAAGAAAGGCCTGGTAATACAGCTCATGTTACTTAGAAATGAACCAGAGGAATGACTTGCAGAGCACAATATACTGGTCAAGGTAGAAACAGGGAAAGGAATCAAAGAAAAGAAACACAAATGGCCAACAGGGAAGAAAAGAAGGACAATGTAAAAAGAGACAAGGGATTCAGATCATTTATCTAACCAAGGAGCAGACCAGCAGGTACCGTGATATAGTCTTCCACAGGAGATTTCAGAAGTAAGGAGTATTTCTTATCCACAGTTGACTTCTAGTGATTAACACAATGCTTTTAACACAGTGGTCACTTGGTAAGTCTTTACTGAATGAATCTCTTAAAACACATAGGAGGTATCTATAAAGAGAATCATGACCATATGTGATCTGTATCAGTATGAGGAAAATTTTTGAACAAGAACGGGAGCTCAAGTTTCTACAGAGAAAAGTTGTATCTTTTCCTCTCTGTATTCTTAGTGCCTAGAATGTAGCATGTACTCAACAAAAGTTAGAGCAAGTAAATGAGTTTTGGTTGTATATACAAGGCGTTTTGACCCTCAGCACATGAGAATGAAATATATTTCAAAGGAGGTTTACTCTCTATCCTTGGGTTGAAGAAGAGTTACTTGACATTAGACAGGTCAGTTCTCACCACCCTACCCATCTCTGTAAGGTAAAAAACTGCTATACTTTCTTCATCTCTTCTCCATTCCCATTGCCACGCACCTGGCTTATTTTCCTTCTGGACTTTTGTATTTGACTTCCACATAGACATCCCATCCAGTCTCTTTCACATACTGCAGCCGTACTGGTCTTCCTAAAGAATTACTCTAATAGGGTCACTCTTTCATTTAAAAACACAACATAGAACCCAAGAGTTTCCTAACACTTCTTTCAAAAGGTAATCGAGGACTTCCATGGGATGGCTCCAATCCCTTCCCCTAACTGTATGTCCTTTTTAAAAAATGCTTTCCTTTATCTACGTTCCAACCCAATGGACATGTTCAGTTTTCCCCATACATCCAATATTTCCCTTTTCAGGACTCCTGCCACTCTTTTTCCATTTCCCTACTCACTTTCCATTGGTTCTAATCACACCTATCTTTCAAAGGTCACCTAGCCCAAATATAGCTCTTGATTGCTTTGTAGGAAGTATTTTCTGTCCTGCTGAATGACTATAGAACATTGCTTAACCCCTCTTGCATAGAACTTACTTTCAACTTTCAGTTCAGTCATTTTAGTAAATTCTTTGTATCACATGCTACCATGAGTTCTTGAGACAAAGCTGTTTTGACTTTTTTGGTGCTCCTCTGACCTAGCCTAGTATCTTATTATTTATCCGCAGTTCATATGAGAACAGCTATACTGTATCAAAGATCTCTCACAATTAATCACATTCTGAATTGTACTCTTTTCATAACTTGCCTATTCTTCTCCCATTTATGTTGAAGTTCTTGGAGAGCACAAAGGATATAAAAGAAAAGAAACAAGAGAAACAAGGGGAAGTGGAAGTAAGTAAAGACAACAGGCCCAGTGTTGTGGTCTTTCCTCCACTGCTCCCCAGGATACGGTGAGGGGATTATGATGGAAACAGACACCTGCAGCTACTATCAGATGTCCTTCCATGGGCATCCAGAAAATATCCCGAGACTGGAGGAACATGTCTGAACACCAGTTCCACCGAGCACACCAAGAGACAGCCAGTACACAGAAGAAGTGTTTTTTCAGTATGCTGATGACAGATCAAAGTCCTTACCAGTAAATTCACTGACCAAACTTTCATCAATGATGAAATGAGATTAATAGAAAGAAAGAGCATGAAAATAAATATTAGTGGCAAAATGTTATATGTTCAGCACCAAAGAAGTGAAATATATATCCATCAATGACAAGGAAGTTAACTGGGTACATATCAGAGAGACAGGAAATGAGTATCTGTCAAGAATAAAGTGTTATGAACTCAATACTTGCAATGATGAAGTAGCTGTCGACCATTTTTCACCATCATATATGGAATTTGTTTTAGAAGTCTTTAGCCAAAATTTTTGCTCAAGAACAATGACAATGGTCTGGGCTTTTTAGAAAGAAGAGAGAGAGGGAGAGAGAAGGAAACTTGTAATAAGATACTGTCAACATATTTCAAACCATAACTTGGTTTAATAAAATGGTTATATGATTTCTATGACCCCACTTTAGAAGTATTTTTTAACTTCCTTACTATTCATAGAAGAAACAAGGTAGAAATCTGAAAATTCTCTCTATTAAGCCCCTGCACTGGCTAAAAGACACAGGTAGCCCACTCTTGATGAGGTCTCCACATGCATGTCTGTGCTTGCATACATGTACATAAATATGCACCTGTGTCTATGGAAATTATTCAAAGACATATAAGGGGAACTCATTAAACTTGATAATATTAAAGATAGCTTTATTTCCCATCATGTTCACTCTGAAGTCATATATAATCTTGATATAATAAATAAAATTAAACCATTGCAAAGACCAATAAAATCCCAGGCAAAAGCTGATATGCTGGTATGAGCTCTGACCAAGAGCTCCAACTGAGTAAACCGTTATAATTAATAATAAACCATAATTAATAATTGCATCATTAGCAATACCAATAAGTAAATTAAACTAAACATCAATTACATCGCTAAATTGATGTATTGCTTGAATATTTACTAGAGTAAATGGAAAACTCATCAAAGATATGGATAGATGTTCTGAACAGATGCCATTTATTAACTCCAGGTCAGGTGACAGGCTTACTTGCAAAGATTGTTTCTGAGATAGTTATTTACTCTCCTAAATGAAAACAGCATGTGAAAGAAAACTTCAGAACCACTCTGAATTTTTCCAACTTCATATTTAATGTCTAAAAACGTTATTCAATGCGATAATCTATAAGCTTTCTTAATGGAGTTCTATTAAAGTGAATCGTCTAGTGCTCCCTGGAGAATGGATCAAAGAGAGGTGTCCACATTTAAGCCAAGGACAGTGAGGAACAAAGGAACCCCAAATGGCCAGGACAATAAAGGGAGCCTGGCATTTATTCCGTGGCACAGGGCTACAGGGAAGAGCGGAGTAGGTTATACACTGCTTTGGGCTATTACTGCTTCAAATAAAGCAGTTGTCTTTGAAAATGCAGTAACTTTTTCATCATTATCATCATCACCATCATCGCCAGAAGCACGACAATAGCCTGGGCCATGCTGATGCAGTTTATATCCCAAAGACAGGCAAATGGAAAATATCATCTGTGGGGGACTCATTACAGGTCTTGACATGTGATGGAATAATAACGTTCCTCTCATGCTCTGGTGCTCCTGGAGACCACAGCGTGCACATGGTGTCCATGTAAATAACACCCTCCATAGTGTCAAGAAATCCATTCATTTCCCAGAAAGTTCAATTTGAAGCCTCTCAGAGGGGCTGCAGCTCTCAAATTTGGGAGTGGCAGTGGCCCGGATTAATTACCTAGTTCTCTTGAAAGACCAGAGGGCCCTAAAACAATCTTCTATTGGAATAACAATAGCAGTGCATAAAGGAAGTTACCAGCAACTGCCAATTCCTCCTCTTTTTACCCTGAGCCTGCTTGGTGCAGGTCCTTTGTATCTGTCATTGTATTCATTCTCCCAAGGCCTACCATGAGGCTAAGAAAAGTAATCTCTCTGTTTTGGAGATAGGGAAGCTGAGATTTAGAGTTTAAGAGATTCGCCCCCCCTCCCCCAAAGCCTGGACCTTGGACTCACTACATTTTATCTAAAGTAAATGCAACAAACAAACAAACAAAAATTAAAGTGAATGTTTTCTAAATTATATGCACTGGGATCGGGAGTTCTTACGTGAACCACCCTGCTAAACAGAGATTCATTAGGCCAAGATTCCTGTCAGATATGTTTCAAAACTGCCCTGGGAAACCATGTGGTTTTGAAAATGTCCTGAAGTCTAAACCTGAGGGCCCTCAACTCACTGTTACTCATGAGCTGGTCAAAGGGACCGTGATTCTTATACTTTCCCATCACTTATACCTGTAAGGGCAGATGAGACAATGAGCACCCAAGGTTTATCCTAAGTGATCTACTACTGGCAGGAAATTTCTTCTTTTCAAATAAAGCATGCAGATGTTGCATTTTACTCAAGGACATACTAATTTTTAATAAAAATACTGTTTTGAATGATTTATCAGCAAGGAAAGTGATAGCCCCTTGGTCCTGTACCTCCATGAAATCATGGATTCCCATTTGACAAGCATTTGAGATGGGAAAGTGGCAAGAAAAACACTACAGTTCCACCAAAAAGAGCAACCTCTCTTCCCCTGGCCCCTAGCACAGCCTTCCCACGGTGAGAACCCTGACCAGACATAAAACCAAATAAAAAAACTGATCCTAGACTACATCCTGTAATGGAAGAAGGAAAATGTGACAAAAAGCATTTTAGGGGGGCGCCTGGGTGGCTCAGTGGGTTAAACCACTGCCTTCAGCTCAGGTCATGATCTCAGGGTCCTGGGATCGAGTCCCGCATCGGGCTCTCTGCTCAGCAGGGAGCCTGCTTCCTCCTCTCTCTCTCTGCCTGCCTCTCTGCCTACTTGTGATCTCTCTCTGTCAAATAAATGAATAAAATCTTAAAAAAAAAAAGCATTTTAGGTTTGGCAAACTGGAATAAGAAAATAATGAGTTAAAGTAAATCCATTATGTTGATAACTCTAGTATGATTATATAATAGAGTATCCTATCCTTAGCAAGTATGCACTCCAATATTTAGGGGTGAAGGGTCATGACATGGGTAAGTTGTTCTCAAATCCTTCAGAAAAAAACCTTATGTGTGTGGGCACACACGTGTGGGGAGAGAACAAATGACAGAACAAATAGGGTAAAATGTTTCCAACAGATAGATGAATGGGATAAAGGCTATACCAGTATTCTCTGTGATATTTTTATTTTTGCAACTTAAAGTTTGACATTATTTACAAATAAAAAGTAAATGTGTTTTCTGTTCAGAAAAAAAGTAAAAGAAAAGAAAAAGAATGAATTGTGGCCAAGCTAGAAATGCCACGGGTTGAGAACGAATCGGATATCACCCAAGATCCTTTCATCTTGGCAACTATGACATTTCTAAAAGTTGTGTGGATGTATGTGTGTGTGTGTGTTGGAATGTGTGGTTGGGAAATTTTAACCCGCTAGAATTTTAGAAGCCCTTCTTTTTAAAGACTTTAGGCCTTCCTCCTAGCCCACTGGAGTCACTGATGAACACGTCTTGGCATTAACCAATATTGTCAAGATGGCAAATGAAATCTGTCCCCATTGGAAGGACTGTGCTTTTCTCCTTTCACTGGCCCATCCTGATTGTCCCCTGATTCTTATACAAGGTCAACAGAACATTTAGAGTAAGAATTCTTTCTTTGAAAGGGACATTTATTCATTCTAGATCTACCCTCAATGTTTTCTTGATCTGCTACTTCTTCTGTATCATGCTGTGTCAAGATCATGAAGGAATTTCTGACTCCTTTCCATCCTGAGTATGTATATTGGATCACATCTACAGATGTTGTAAAAAAAACCCTCTCACAAATAATAAGTATTTTACAGTATTCTAAAGATACTTATTTATAAAAGAGATTAGTTCAAAGCCAACCAAAAAGTTAATTGCACGACAGCAGAACATGGCCCTTTGCCTACAAATTCTGAATGAATTTCACAGATGCCTTATACCTAAAACTGTCAGAATTAATCTTGATGCCTTATATTCTAAATTGTAGTGACATTTGTCTAAAGCAAAGGATGAAAATCAGAATATCAGGATTGGTATCTATCAACAAGTAGATGCTTTTGAACATCTACTATGTGTCTGGTTCTGTGCTGGACACTAGGTTGAAGAGAAAGACCTAGAGAAATAGACAGTGTCCCTCAATTTTGATAAATATTTTTAAAATATCCAGGACTTTTCCATGTTTACTCATATCAAGGATGAATTAATTTAATTTCACTATAAAATTTAAGTATCTTTCCTTAGAAAAAAGGCAAGGAAATTCAACTCATCAATATGAAATCTTTCATGCAAAAATCTTGAACTATTTTTCAAACTGTATGCACTTTCTTTTTCACAACGTATTGAATCTCTCACCAAAGCCTTGGTTTATTTTGAGCTCAAAACTTTATTGCAGCATCTCTGTTGGACCTGTACAATGCCCTAGATTCATACTGAAATTAAAAGGTAAGTTTCCTAAAATATAAAATTTCAATTTGCACTTTTCAAGACAGAATGCTCTATGCCATAAGCAAATAAAAGACAGTTAAATACATTGTTTTATTTTCCTTTATCACCCTGCTGATAGAAGGGAAAACACAAAAGGATATTGAAAAATGAAGTTGTTCTCTTATATTGAAAATCGTTACACAGAAATTCTTAAGTTTATGTAGCAAAAATGGAAAACAATACTATTTTGGTGCAATATACATCTCTTAAAATATATTATTTCTGAAACTAAATGCTTGACATTTGACTCAGTATTTCCTTCCCAAAATGACAAGGAAAAAGCAACAGAATCTCCCATGGCAGTCCTGTATCCCCTCACCATTTTCTTGTAACTATACTGTTTTATAGATGAAACTGCCATAGCAAAATGACAAATATAACACATAAAAGAACAAAAAGGGGTAATAAATCACCAGTGACACTACAGCCCATTAAAATGCATTCAGCTGGTGTTGCAGAAAGAATAAAAATTTCCTCTCACTTTACATTCTTTGCGGCGGAAAAGGAAATTTTTAGAATCCTCAAGCAACCTTTATAAGAGATGCTGAAATTCCAACCAAATTCTCCCCTCACTAACTTTCCATATTGGCCTCCATGGCCAAAGTATATATAGCACTGATGTGTAGTATATACATCCCCCCTTCACTGTTTGAAAAGAGAGTGCCTAAGATAAGGGGGTGCGTGAAGTGCTAGTCACCCAATATTGATATGACAATGTACCTGAAAAATGAGGATACCTGATTAATTGGAAAATGGTAGCTTTAATTCAGTCACTGTTTCCAATAAATGGATTATCAGCTTAAATGAAGAGTTTGGCTATTTTTATTTATAAGGAAGCCTAAAGGGGGCATTATCTTCCCTTTATTTTTACCCAAAATTCTCTCTCAACATTAAATCAAAGCTCCTGACACTAAGACAGAATCTATCATACAGGTACTATTTTTTGGAGCACAGCTGAATATATGTCAACTTATTTCATTAAACATTTACCATTATTACATATGGTTCAAGATACTAGTAAATTTTTTTTTGTGTATGTGGAATAATTAGGCAACTGTTTATATTGGGTTGTTTGTTTGTTTGTTTATGTTGGTTTTTACAAAGATCCTTAGTATCCCTGAGAAGAACATTGCACGTTTTGGATTTTGAATTCTCTGCATCTCTTAACACAGAGCTAATTACACATCAAGCTTCCCAAGGGGACAAGAAGCTCTTCACATAAGGGATGAATGAGTGACACTTCTCTCCTACAGTATGGACAGTGGACATGTTGGGAGCTGGGCAGAGCCTATCACCCTAAAGCTAAGTATTTCAGCGATGGCAAAGTTATAACTTAGTTCTATCAGACCGGAACTGCATGTCCCACTTGCTAACAAAACCTAACCATGGGATGGCTATGTGACACTTGGCCCAGCCCTTGTCTCCCTGAGTCCCACTTCTCCTGATGGCAGCCATAGCTGGGGGCTCCTCTGTGGTACAGATATTATTTTTCTTAAAAAAAAAAAACTGGGGTGTGGAAATTGGTTCATGCCTTTAAGGGAATTTTAACTTTTACACATGAATTCATTCCACCAGAAATTTATAGCTGGTCTATGAGCGTCTTTCAAGTACCAAGCACTGAGTGGCGGGTTGTAGAAAGTATCAAGATAAAAGAAATAGAGCCCCTGTAGTAGTAGATAAAAATATTTCTACGTATATTTCCTAGTTGACAAAATTAACAGTCTCCAATACGACATTTTATGAGTCTAATGACTGAACTCTTAAAAGGACAAAATATAAGTGTCTGTAGCGAACGGTGGTGAGATTTTATCTGAGTGACCATATATTCAAATAATATTGCTGAGTGTTATTATCTTTTATGTTCTTTGTCAATTTTGATTCATATGAATACCCTGGTAAATAGCTCTCAAAATAAATGAAGTGGGTAACTCATGCAAGAGGTTGAATGAAACCATTCCATCTCAAAGGTACTTAGAGCATTCCTTCGATATGTTTGAACTTGTCGCTTAAATTCCCTACCATGTGCTCTTCCATGCTGACTGCAGATTATCAAGACCCCAGGGCTGGAGCTGAGGCTCTATCTCTTTGCTGGCATTTAGCTCTTCTGTTCATACCCGTTCCCTCTGTTCTTTTTTTCCTAGGCTGCTGGACAACCTTCCATTTCTTAGAGTTTTCTTCCAATCTTTAGCCTATTTCATCTGCCCTCCAATGTTTCTAGTGTGGCTGAAGTGTACAGTGCAAATTTGAACCTGTCCACCCCTGAAAATACCTCAATGGCTGCCCATTGCTTGCAGGATCAACATGAAAGTCCTTCATGTAACTTCTGAGGTCCCAGTTGGCCTCTGTCTGTCTGTAAAGTTGACCACTAATAACACATCCTTTTTGCAGGATGTTCTCTGCTCTCCAGCCACGAGGGCCTTTTTTTTTTTTTTTTTTTTTTGGTAATATTTCATTCTTTGTCATGCTACTTTCTACCACTGAACCTTTGCACTTGTTGTTCCTGCCACTGACTAAGCTCAAATTCAGGAAACAATCACACCATCTTCAAGCTGTATCCAGTCCTCTGAGCTCCTCAGTATGGTTAAAATACAATTTTAGTTACCACTTCATTTACAAATAGAGAACCCTGGGTTTATAGAAGGGCAAATACAGCCTATCTGCACTTAGGCCTGTCCCAGCTTATTGTTGCTAAAGAGTACCAAAGATCCATTGGCTGGGTCTGACAGGTGGAGGTAGAGAAGTGGTCAGATGCAGTCTAGGAAGTGGGAGGAAACAGACAATGTTGGTATGAGTGGGTAGACCACTCTCGAAAACAATTAAATTAAAATTAAATCTTTCTTGCTAAAATAAATGGCTGATTAAAGTTGTACTTTTTATAAATAGGTTGAAAACTATGGGTCTGTTTTATTTGCAGTGCAAAGGTCTACTGAATCAAATATAAACATACATATATACACACACACACATATTTATATTTTTTTAAAGAAGAGGTGAATTTTGTGACTAATGTAAAATCAGTCCAAAGTAAGCAAAATAAGAAGATTCAAAAGTTTCTCGTTCTCATCAAAATTTATTCAAACTTTACTAACAATATGGGAAAGCTATAAAATATCTGGGACTAAATTTAACAAGAAAGGTCATCAACTGTTCAGTCATTTGGTAAATAATGTGGAACACCTGCTAGGTGCCCAGGCGCTACACTGGGAATAAGACAGAGAGACAGAGCCCTGCCTCCCCCTCCTTCCGGGAGGAGACAGTAATTGGCAACTGCACAAAGAAGCAGAGTAATGGGCAGGACAATGGCCGGGGGCCAACAAGGCATTGTGTTTCAGTATGGTGGTCTAGGAGGCTTCTCTGAGGGAAGAACCTCCACACTGAATTCTGAACTTTGAGAAGGAGCTAGAAATATGAAGATTAGGGTTAGAGTTTCAGTCTGAGGGAAAAGGAAGTGCAAACTGCTGGTGTGGGATCCAGCTTGATTCTTTGATGAGAAAGGAGACCAGCACTGAGTGTGGGAAGTGTTGGAAGGCAAGCGCCAGGTGTGAGAGGAGCCAGACCATGCGCCCCCTACTTTGCTACAACATGATGTTTAGAATTTATGCAAGTGCTGTAGGAAGCTATACAAGGGCATTAAGAAGAGGAGTGATGGAATAAGACTTCAATTTCCAAAAGTCAGTCCAGCTGCCATGTGGCAAATGAGTCAACAGGGATCCGTGAGAGTATTTAAAATGTGTGGGTGGTGGTCCAGACTGGTGTGATGGCCACAAGAAGGTGAGATGCCATTGAACTTAGAATATATTTTTAGAGGGAGAACTGACAAGGCCAGGTAATGCAGAAAACTCCAAATTTGTATTACAAGTCTTATAATAAGATTTGAATTGATGGAAAGATTTACCATATTTCTACAGTCAGGATAATATTTAGATTTGTTAAGATCCCAGTGAGAACCTCAGTGGCATTTTTTGAACCTGACTGCCTGGTGTGAACTTGACCAACTTCTCAGTGCCTACGATATATCACAAAATAGCAGATGAAGATTCCTGTCCTCAAGGGCTTGTATTCTATGAGGGGGGAAAGACAGGAGCAAACAGAAGTAAGCACATAAGGTGAGAAGGGTTATAAAAAGGAAGAAAGTAGCAGCCTAAGGGGACAAATTGTGAGGAGAGGATAGGGAGAGATCTCATGGAAGGCTGCAGTAGGAAAAAGGGTGAGTATTTATGGCCGACCTTGGTGAGAAGGTGGATTTGAGCAAGAAGTACTAGAGGAAGGAGGGTTAGTCAAGTTGATGTCTGGGGGAGGATATTCCTAAGCAAGGGGAAAGTGGGAGCAAAGTTGGAAGGAGGAAGCATGGCAGATATGGCCAAAGAGAACAACAGGGAGGTCAGGGCAACGGATGTGGAATCAGTGTTAACAACAGGTGTGTTAATCAGTGCAGTGGGGCAGACATCTAAGGCTGTAGGCCATCATAAGGACTGATAAAGTAAACAAGGAGGCATCAGTGGGGAGAGATTTTTGACAAAGAGTATGGGGAGAATTCTAGTTTTATCAAGTAATAAAATATCATAAAAGCATCATAATAAAAAATTATGATAAATATGTAGGAAGACCCCAAGAGGACCATGACAAAATCTATACATGTATCTTAACACGTGACAATATGGCGTTTCAGTTCTGCAAGAAAATTACTGTTTATTTAATCAGAAGAGCTAGTCTAACTGCTGTCTCTCTGGAAAAAGCTAGACCTCTCCCTTGGCAATACACCACACCATATCAGTGGTCATTTCCAGATGGAGTTGAGAGCTAAAATTCAGGGGACTGGCTGAATAATCACAGAGATGTGAACACATTCTCAGGCAAAACAATAACCTTGGAGAAATAAAGGAACATGGGAACATATTGATTATTTGAAAATGCAAACTTCTTTAAGCCAAAAGATACTGTGGAGTCAAAACAAGAGTGAATGACGGGAATAAGCATGAATGAACAGAGAAGAAGAAATGCAAATGGCCAATGACCATAGGCCAGGATGCCCGTCTTCGGGAAAGGTCAGGAGAATCCCATCTTCACGCACCATATTGGAAGCATGAGGTGGTAAGCATCAAAGCACGTGGAACACGTGGGAGAAGGGGTGCTTAGCAGGTACTTGGGGATGAATTGCTATGATGTGGAAGGAAAGGATTATATATAAAAAATGAACTTGGCCTTTGACACCAATTTGGGAACCAATGAGAAATAAATGTTATAATGGAAAGAACACATACAAGGTTCTTTATTCCAGTTTTTTATTTTATTTATCCAGTTATTTATTTTGCTTTATTTTTTTCCAGTTATTTTATTTTATTTTATTCCAGTTATTTTATTTTATTTATCCAGTTATTTATTTTATTTTATATTTCAGTTATTTATTCCAGTTTGTGGTGGTGATTATTGTTGTTAGCAGAAAAAAAAATGGTGAAAATATGAATGTCCCTGAACAAGGGGCTGAGTGAAAAGATCATCACATGGCCCTACAGAAGAACAATCTTCAACTTGGTAAACGAATGTCTTAAGATTGATATGTATTGGTTTGAAGGAGAAATCATCGGCTATTAAATGTGGCAGAGCTAAGTATATAAGTGATAGTGAAAACGTCTGGATATATTTTTATATCTATATATTCTTGAAGATTTTATTTATTTGTCAGAGAGAGAGGGAGAGAGCACAAGCAGGGAGAGTGGAAGAAGGAGAAGTAGGCTCCCTGCTGAGCAGGAAGCCCGACGTGGGACTTGATCCCAGGAACCCAGATCATGACCCGAGCCGAAGGCAATTGCTTAACCAACTGAGCTACCCTGGCACTCCTATATTTATATATTTTTATGTAGAGAGAAAGACCTCTATTATAGTTGCTGGGGATGAGGTCAGTACAGATGTAAGATACAATTGTTCAGTATACCTGAGTTTTTATAAGCTTTGTTCCCTGGCATATCCTAAGAGCTTAGCACAGTGTCTGCCATATGTAGCAGACACTCAGGAAACATGTGCTTGATGAATCAATGAAGGAATAAAAGGGTTTGTGTTGTTCCCATAATTGAAGAGTGTGTTAAGGCAGAAAAACACGAATAGGTCACATTTATTGAGGGCTTGCTAAGTACTTCACTTGCCCCATTTAATTCTCACAACTTTACTGTGAGTAAAACTGAAACTCCCATTTCACTGATGAGCAAACTGAGCCACAGAGATCTGAAGTAACTTGCCCAAGGTCACTCTGCTGGTAGGCGACACAGCTGGGATTTGAACTTGACTGATTTAGTCCTCAAGCCCATGTTCCCACCGCCATGCTACCCATAACTCTTATAACGTGAGCTGGTGCCCAGCCCAGAAGCCTGTGTGAGAGGAATCCCATGGAAACCCACAAAGCACTGTTTGAGAACGACTGGATTAGACAATGTATAGGGTTTCCACTGCCGATGGTTTCTGGCAACTGACTAATGAGCATCTATAGAACAAAGGATTTGAGGTCCTTACCTTTCCCCATGTACCTCCCCCTGCAGTCACCACCAAATTTAGATCCTAATTTGGACTTCCTGCCTAGTGTCAGCCCTTGCCTAGGGCTCAAAATCCTTGAGTTGAGACAAATAGGATCTAGCACTCTCCTTCATTCTTTGTAAAGATGGCAGGAGAAACACATGTTCTGGAAAGATGGTGTTAGGGCTTCAGGGTATACTTAAATTTGATCTTTGCTACAGATCCCACTTATCAGTGAAGGTCTGAGAAATCTCCTTGGGCTGCTGCTGGTGAACCTCAGTTATGGTTTTTGTTCCTAAGGAAAAGGTGGCTTCTGTGACCCAACAGCTAGGACCCGCAGGGCTGTGAGGAAGGCCAAACATGCCATGGCTGGCAAAGGGCAGCCTGCCTAGGACAGAGAGCCCAGCAATGGAAGGGGAGGCCTGAGCTGGCTGTCTCGGGCTCGGGGCTGAGGGGAGAGCTGGGTGGGAGCAGAGGGCAGTGTTCTCTAACTCTGTATGCAGGGGACATTAACTGATCAGCGGGAGACATCAAGGTGAGGGGAAAAGCACCAACCTCGAGTAGAATTACTCTGCCTGTTCTGTCATTTGCCAAGCAACACTTGAAAGTGTGAAGATAGGAGCCAGGCAAGCAGGTGATGGGATTTCTCAGGCTGGGAACCAGGATGATAGGTGGTGAAGGCAAGGGGGCAAGGGGCCCAGAGCATCCAGGTGTCAATAAAAATCCACCCGAAAGGGCTGTGTGGGGTATCCGGGCTGTGTGGGAAGTAAGTGAGGCCTGAGGGGCCCAGGAAGGAACGGAGGAGAGCATGGAGGGCACAGAGGGCTAAGAGGGAGAAGTTCAAACAGATGCTGAGGTTAGAAGAGCCCAGGGCTCAAGTCACAAGGCCTGGAATCTGATTTCTCTCCCTGACTTGACTGCATTTCAGTCCTTTGGGGCCCATGGAGGTGTTTAATCCCTTTGTGTTTCCTTTTCTCAGCTGAGAAGATGGATGCTGTTCTCTCAGTGAAATAAGGCCTGTGCAAGTCTCCAGCAAGAGCCCAGAACACAGAAGGTTCTCGTACATTCAGAGGCTTGACTTCTTCAGTGGGATGGAATTCAGGGACTTCCATGTTTTAGACTTTACATTAAAAAGAAAAAAACTCCATTGAGGTGTCAGTGACGTCCGACTTGTGACTTCGGGTCAGAGCATGAACTCAAGGTCATAGGATGAAGCCCTGTGTCCGGCTTGCCTCCGAGAGGAGTCTGCTTGAGATTCTCCCCTTCTCCCTCTGCCCCTACCCCCACGTGTACATGCTCCTAAATAAATAAATAAATAAAATAAAACTCTATTTGTTTTAAGAGCTACATTAAGGAGAAAAAGAAATCCTTTGGAATTTATCTCATGATCACTTTGCCTGCGCATTGGCAAAATTCTGTGACCAAATTCCAGCCAGCTCCTCTGAACTCTACCTCCCCTAGTCCTCAAACTTGGCCTGTAAAGACTTGAACACTGATGGTTTCTAACCATTCAAGGCTGTATCCTTAGATGATCTGACCCCCCTTAAAATGCCTGCCTGAGGAAACTCGAGGCTGCCCAAAGAACTGAGGGTTTGTTCCAGTGACACCTGAAGACAGGGCCCATTTCCTAGCTCCTAGGGGAGGGCAGCAGCCCAACTTGGATAAATGCCAGTAAGCAAACCAGGTGGGGATCTTGTGTACCAAGAAACCCTTCCTGCTGGCTGTAATTTTTCACTGCCCTGACTCCACTGAGCCCTTGTTCGCATCCTCCCTACCCCCTCGTTCTCCTTTTAAAACACCGGTCCCATCTGCACAAATCAAAATGGAGCCCACCTCTATCCCCTACAGTCGCTAGTTACTGAGTAAAATCTGTTTTTACAGCTTTAATGTCCAGCTGTGTTTACCTTTGACAATACAGACATATGCTACATGTATATTTTTCAAAACTTGAAACTGTGTGGGAATAATTGTTGGCCAGTTCTTTCTCTTTTTTTCCTCCAGTACTAATTATATCTAGCAAGTAATTCTACATGCTCTGCTATATCTGATCTGTACTTGAGTCCCAGAAGTCACTTTGTTTATAAATATTCTAAGATACAGATTTTATCATATTAGATGTATGGGTGAACCAAAACGGATGATAAAAAATTTGTTTAAGGAAAACATTCTCTACAGCATTTCAGAGTTGGCTGGGTTATTAAATCATAAACAGAAATATCTTAATATAAAATAAACAGCCTATAGATATTTGTAAAATTAACTGAAAGATCTTGAAGAGAAATTTCTAGCATGTATAGCTTTTAATTTTCTTCCTAAAGCAGTACTATATTGCAGACAATTAATCACATAATAAAGGGAACAAAGTGGAAACCAAAAGTATTTCCAGTTTCTAGAACTTTCTCTGTGTGCACTCTTTAGAGTGGTTTTGAGGTAGATAGTACCTTTATTCCAGTTACATATTCTGTTTCCTTTTATAATCTCCTAAATCCAGTGGTTGAGTAAAGCGTTTTTTAAAGCTGTGGGTTACAACCCAAGAGTGGGAAATGAAATCAGCTTAGTAGGTAGTGACTAGAATTTTTTAAAAAAACAGAGTAAGATGGAACAGAATAGAACACATCAGAGTGCATCTTACTCAGTGAGTAGCATTAGCAGTATGATTTCTAAGATCTTTGCTTCAGTTAAACTAATGTGTCAGTATATGTGTGTATGTTGCATAATGAGGTATTCTCACTGTTGATTGAGGACGACAAATTTAAAGACACGCTCCCCAGCGCAGTGACAGGCCTGCTCATCCAATGCACTAGCGGTCTGCGGTCTGATCTGCCTTTGCTCAATGAATCAGATCAGTTAAATCTAGGAGAATTCTGCTGTGTCTGGCACAGTCCTGGTGCCGACATCAGGTCACCTGTGTTCTTTGTTAGGCAAGTGAGTGAGGGCCCACCCATGCCAGGGAAAACTCAAGCCGCACGTGTCATCTGGGATGAAGGAACTATGTTGCAGAGAACTATCTCCCTAACGCTTCCTAGTATAAGTACAGCCTTGAACAGCCCTTGTAGGAGTATGATGTCAGCACAGATACAACAGAATGAACAAAAACACCGCGGAGGGCACTTCAGAACATATCTATCCCTCATGTGTCTCCTGTTGGCTTCTGGAAGGGACAATATTGATTGAATAAACAAAATCACAACTGTTAAATGGGTCACAGA
Organism: Neogale vison; assembly: GCF_020171115.1. NCBI lineage: Eukaryota > Metazoa > Chordata > Mammalia > Carnivora > Mustelidae > Neogale > Neogale vison. The sequence continues at coordinate 180,709,611 of NC_058093.1, read as the reverse complement.
TGTGCAGTGTTCACAACTGTCCCAGAGACCAATTCCTAAGCTGCTCCACATGATGAGAAAGGCTTGGAAATCCATGTCCTTTTCGCCCATTAGTTACAAAACTGTTGTCTTTTACTAACTGCTAAATGACTAACATGACGGTAAGTTTTCACTCCTAAGAGCATGTGTGTACATGGGTTTTGATGTGACTAATGCAAAATGCCTGATGCCAGAGCCTGCGTAACCATCCAGAGTAAAGCTCTTTATAAAAGTCAGTAGATCTATACCTGGCACACAGAAGGTGCTCAATAAATGTCAGATCGGTGATTGAACACATTAAGCCTCAAGCTTGCAGTATGACTCATGAATAAATCTATTAAAAAAGACAGTGTTAGCCGCTATCAAAGTTGATGGCTGATGCAAATGGAAAAGGCAAAAGAAATATTACTTGATTTTGATTTTATCTGGGTTAGATTAACTATCATTAAAACCAGTGGTAAATACTGAAAAAAAAAGATCAGGAGTAGGTTTTTCTTTTTTACTGGTTTTTGAGGCTTATTCTAACACTCCATCATTTTAATCTCTAATAAACCAAAATAAATGATGGAGATCTCCTGCAGCCTTTAAATGAATGGCAGCCATACAGTACAGCAATATATGTGTCCTTCACAGACTAGTTCCCAAGTAACAAGATACGCTGGATTGGAAAGCTTTGGGAAGGAGGCTGATTTATGAGGTATCTTCTTAATTATGCAAGTTTTAGAGAGAAATCTATGTTCAGAAGTCTCACTTACTTTATGTCTAGTAAACAGCATGCTTAATATGGAAGTAGTAGATACAGGCAAAACTTGAGAACGGCACAGCATTTATTAAAGGATAGTGGGGCCAACCCATTTTTAATGGTTAGCTGACAACACTGGTGCCAGCTGGGGGTCAGACTTGCTCAAGGATCTCAGGTTACCTCCATGATGGACACCTAACCTGACCACGGGCCATGTGCAGTCCTTACGTAGGAAGGGTTTAGAGTGGAAAGCTTATGTTAAGAGAGACACTACCCCTTAAGCACTTCTATCGTTTGGGAAGAGCACTTCAGAAATTCAGGGTAAGAAAGAGTCTGTAACAAGTAGGACTTGAATCAGTAAAAGAAATGTGCTTGAAAAGAAACTTGGAAGCAACAGAAGCAGAACAGTTAATTATAACTTTATAGCTTTCAGGCCCTGAAACAGAGGACTGGAAATATGTAGAGAATTCCAGGGGAGGAAGAAGTAGAATTAGCCTACATTTCTTCACCTTACAAAACTCAGTCTGTACATTTTCTGAGTCTCAGTAGCTTTTATTTTCCAAAATAATAAGCTCGCAGAACAACTTAAACATTTATGAATTCTTACCATGAGTTAAGCTATGCTTTCCCCCCCCTTAAACGTTAGAGAATATTCCCTTGTTGCATACACTTAAAACAATTGCTGGAGTGGAATTCTATGGAAAGTGGCAGAATGTTCTACAACCTGCCACAAACTACAACATCGATGATGTCCCTGAGACCAGAATTTGAACCCTGCCCATGTAATTCTATCAGACATCTTGACCATGGCTTGCTTTTACTGCTGGACAAAAATTTGTCTTCTGGGGTTCTCTGGCCACTCACCTTCAATCTGGAGTAATTGACTGGGCTCTTTCCTTAGGTGTTTCTGCAGATGTCCATACACCTTTAGAGATAGTATGGATGGAGAAGCTAATTTCTCTTAGCTAAGTTCTCTTTCTGTGTGCTTTTCCTTTTACAGAGAAGCACGCAGTTCAACTCCATGACTCAAAGCCATTCAATTTTTTAAAAACTTCCCTAAATTATTCAATGCATTTGACTTGCAGATGTGTCACTGCTTTATATAAACACTTTGGTTCTAGAAGGAATGCAATCAGCTCTGCTGCAGTTGTAAGTACATGAAAAGCTGTTTGAATGGTGTCACCCCAAACAGCTTTGGGTGGCTCCAATTCAAGACTGTGTGTTGCTAAATGTGTGTGCAAACTAGACCCTACAAGGTGGAAAATAAACCTCGCTCACCCTCACCCTGCAAAGCCTTTTTAGGTTAATTTGCATAACGGGGCATCCGTCTCTCTGTATTTTGACTGAAATCCTGTTGGATGGCATTGCTACTGCAAGTCCAGCAAATTTCATTCTGTTTAACATTAGGCTCGAAAGGAACAAACCAACAGACAAACACACAATGGAAACATGCAGTGGCGTTGTGCTTAATGCGTGGGTATAAATGCGCACACAGAAGAGGCCAAGCACATCACTTAATTTAATGCGGGCACAGGTCTGTACCAAGAGTCTGAAACATTGTAAACAAGCCTTAAGCAAAGGAGGAAATGTAGAGGGGAAACAAAGCTGAGAAAAATGAGCAGGAAATGGGCAAGATGACTCATCTATACTTGAACGTCTGACCTGTCAGTTGGTCGTCGCCTGCGGCAGGGGCGATGCGAATGTAAGGTGTTGTAAGCTGAGTCACGATTATCGCAGCTATGGCAAAGGAAGATTCCCAGGTCAGCATGCATGAGGGAAGAAAAAGCCAGACTGAAGCTAGGCTAGCAAGGAGAATCTCGATCAGTATATCACATCGTCTCAACTTTGTTCCAACAACAACAAAAAGAGAAGAAAAGAAAAAAGAAAAAAAAAAAAGAACATAGCAAAGTGTTGAATTTTTGGAATTCTTTTCCCTTAAACAGGCTTTTGTCAGGCAGTTTGAGTTCTAACTATGACCCAGTTGCAAGCTTTGGCTGAGATTTGGGACAGATTCACCGAAGGGGGGAAAAAATAAAAAATAAAAACAAAACATAAGTCCTAAATAAGGCTCTAGACTGAATAGTGTTTCCGACTGCTATTGAGCATAGTGTCTGAATGATTCGTTGCTAATTCTGACGATCCCGACTTTAGGCTTTTAAAATTTATCAGGTTGCTTAAAATTCTGCTGCTGAAGTCACAATATTTTCTCTTCTTGCTAAAATCACCTTTGTGGAGCACATTATCTTCTTTTCCTAAAAATATTTTTTAGGTAGAAAAATTTCTCTGATAACTAAATTTCATGGAGAACATTTCCATTTAGGAAACTGATTTTGTCATATGAAGGGACTGAATAAAAAAATGCATCTCAAAGCATCGGTTCAAGAAAGGAAAATGAGTAATCGCCTTTGCTGTCGTTGTCAGGGACCACATGTGACTCAAGACATGATTAAGAGTCTTGAAGCAGACCAGTCGGAGTTCTTGGGTTTGCCTGCACAGCTCAGCAGTTGTGTTTAAATGGTTAACATTTATGACACACAGATATTGGGGGAAAAAATAGAAAATTAAAACGTCAGTTCTAACATGATACAGCTGGAAAACGATGCAAAGAAAAAATATTGGAAAATTAAGGACAGGCTTACATGAAAGATTACTAATTTACATGGAACAGCCTGGGTGCTATTAGAAATGTGGCAGCGAGTAAGGAAAATAGATCATCTACCATCTGCACACAATTAAACCCAAAACTGCTGCTGCATAATATTTTGAAACATCCCTCTGCACCATTCAGACGGTGCTGCTCCTTATAACTAACAACTGTAGCGACTGGGTTCAAAAGTGGGATAATTGTCTTTCACACATTGTTAATGAAAACTTTCTCGTCTCGCTAAGTGAGATGAATAAACTTCCGGTTGGGTCAGGAGATGGGAGGACTCCTGAGGTACTACAGAGATAATTTTCTTGATAGGACATAGTATGCAATTTTGCATACTGATATAATCAATTGCAAACAGTAAAATGGGATCCCTAATACCGGTTACACAAAGTTGTACCAAGTTTATACATGTAACATTTGCTTGGTCATTGACTGTTGTTGTTCAACCAACATTCCTGTGAGGTTTTCTATTACGTTCAGGAAAATGTGACCTACTCTGCTTTCAAGAACAATTACAGTGTCTTATCAAAAACAGAGCATCTACCCAATACTGGAAAAGGTGAACAATATGAATAAAAAGTTACTTGAAAATGGCTACGTGGGGCAGCCATGTATGTATTCACAACTAAAGGAAGGGCAAATTGCAACTGGAGGCTCAAAACCCCCCATAGAAAAGGCATCATTATAGGTGTCAAGAAAGATTTCTATATGATCTCCATGTTCTGCCTTCTAAAGTATTCATTTGGGACTATTATTTTTAGTTACCAGAAAGAAAAAAAAAAACTAGATTCTGTTACAAATTACCTTAAAAGAAGAGTCAGCTGGCCCACGGCCTCCTTTTGCAAATAAAGTCTTATTGGAACACAGTCAGCCTTAATTGCTTACATATCACCCTCAGCTGCTCTAACATAGCAACGGGAGAGCTGAGTAGTTGTGACAGAACATGGCTCACGAGGTTAACATATTTAACCATCTGCCCTTTGCCTAAAAATTTGCTGCCCCCTGTCTTAAAATATCAATAAAAATGCATGATAAAACAGAATGCTGCTAAATTTGGTAAGGTAAAGTCAGAAATCCCAATTGTCTGCTTTGAAGATAGTCTCTAATAGTTGCTGATAAATTTAGGATCTCGTTTAGGTCCAAATGTATGAACAGAAGAGCAAAAGTGGACCAGACTTCCAAAGTCTCATTTCAGTCCTGTGTGGTGGGGTCTTCTGGAATGTGAGGAACCAATATTTACCAAACTCTTTGGCATGACTTTCATACTCCTTGGAAAGTGAGTTTGGATCAAATAATTTGGGAAACATAAGGTTGGACAAATTTTAAAAGGTTTTCTTTTCCTTAGTAACTTCTTAGGGGCCTGGATGTACTCATGACATACATTGGGAAGACGACTTCAGATCAATCAAAGAAAATATTTTCTCTACAAAATGCTGAAAGACAAATGTAGATCATATCTATATTTCTATTTCTAAATCCATAGCTAAATGATAGCAGATTAGCACAGATGAGTGGTCTTACTACATAATTTGTTTTCTTCTGTATTGAATATGAATAGTTAAAAGGTTCTTAATTAGCTTTGCATGTCAACAGACATTCTTTTCAGCTCTTTTATCGGTATGTTTTCATTCTGTAGCAGTGTGGCCTAGAAACGATGGTATTTCGTTGAACAAAACAGTGAACAGGAAAACAGTCTAGAGAAACTTCTTCTCAAAGAGCCTAGTGATTAAAAAAAGAAACATTCAAATTTCTGAATCTATGTAGAAATTGTATCAGGACAATGGAAATCCTTCAAAGTTTTCTGAAGGTCTTCCAGCAAAGCATGTGCTCATTGCAGTACAAACATAAGTTAAATAAAATACTGAGTTTAAATACAATAAAGCATTTTTTGCACAAAAAATTCACCTTGAAATATGACACTAGAGTAATGGTTTGTTTTCTTCTTCTTTAAGACTTATAGTCTGACTCCTATAATGCTTTTGGAAAGAATTTATCATGTGTTCTCATGAGTTTTTTTTTTTTTTCCAAGTCCTAGTTATACTGTTGTTAGCCAAGTAATAGCAAAGAAAGGAAAATAAGTACACACATATGATTCTAGTCCCCATACACTAAAAACAAAGAGATAAACAAAAAACCCCAAAACTTTTATGAACCCCAAATCCTTAAAAACCTAAAAGTGGTATATTTACATATTAGGAACTCTCACAGATTATACCACACCTAACATTTAGTAGGTGCCCACATACATTTTAAAATAAACATATACCAAGAAAGCCCCAAATGGCTATACTGTCAAAGAGAAAGACAGCTGGTATCATGTTAGGGAAAATATTATTTTATGGAAGATTGATGCAAAGTATACAGTTTAAATTGATTATTTTATCAATTAGAATGGATATACCTCATTTAATATGAGAAGTCTAATTTATCTACAAGACAGATTTTTATTTTTAAGTGTATCTTGTCGGTTTAGAATTGATAATCAACAAAATCTTCCAGAACTAGCATAAAGAGTTTTAACCCTACCACAAGGCAGTCATAAGGTATGCAAAAGTCAAAGAAAATACATACACTAACTGCTAAGGTACAGTTGGACCAAAGCGGTCTTGAAAAGAATCCCACTATAAAAATGTGAATGTGATTAAAAATCAAAATAAAACTAAGAGAATCTAAGTCTAGCTAAAAGCTCGTCTACTAACTTCACCATACAGATTGAGGGTAACATCCAAACATCAGGTATATTCTATTATTGTATGGTGTCTTTATCTTTTAACTTGAGACAGAATGTTCTATGATGAGTTTGCCTATAGCCAACAAAAAAAATAGAGTCACATACACCTATGAGGAATCTGGATGTTAAATCAAAGGGTACAGGAAAATATCGTAATCCCCCACACATATGGATATAGGTAAGAACACACCTTAGGGTTTTTCCTGTGTCTAATTTTTATGAGGCTTTATATTTGAGATGATTAGTGTCAAAATATGCCTGTGGAATGTGATTAAAATAATCACAACATTATATGTATAAATAGTATGAAATATATCTTCAAGAGACATACCCATACTTGAAATTACAAACTAGCTTCCTGTGAAAACAAATCCACCTCCATACTTTCTCTATAAAAATACTTGTCAACAGTTCTCTCATGAGAACATCGACATCTTTGTAAATTCAAAATGCTGCTTAGGAAAGTGGTTTAGTGCCTGGAAATTCAATTAATCCACCACACTGTTAGCCATATGTGGCAAAACACAGAAATTTTCAACTTTTTAAAATTTCCAGCATCTTTACTGCAAGGGACAAGTAGAGTTATTAGAACTATTTCTCTATTTTGACTAAGTAGTCAAGATGGAATGGTTTCCTGCACTGCTGAAGGAATCTTTAACATGAATAAAGAAAAATGAGCTGACTGTGGTGGGGGAGGGGATGGGGGTGGAGGGTAGACATTAGACTGTGCTGTAAAGAGAGTTCACTGAATCTGTGCTGTAGATTATAATAAAATAAAATAGTACGTGATAGTGCAGTTTCCTAACAAGGAGATATTCTCCGGAGGTGTCCTCCTGCTTTACACTTTCGTGAATAGACATGACGTTGTTACATAATGACTATCAACATCCATTCCCCTCTTTCCCTAAAAGAGTTGATGTGGAGAGAGTTTATTGCTAGATCAATGTTTGCAAATGACTCAGAAAATATGAGTGGGGAATATTTAGTCAATCAGGTCAACTGATTGTCTAATCATCTTTGGGTGAATTGAAAAACAAAAGAGAATATTGATTAAATCTAGCCAATGGAAGAAAATGATCCAATTCACCATCAAAGTCAATCTATTGTGAAAATGGCCAACGTCAGATTTCTGTATCTACAGGGGCATTACTTATATAATTGTTTAGCTTTGTAGCTGAACACAATGGTAGATACTTCACTGTTTTCAAAGGAAACTGGTCAGGGTCTTGATTTTAATAAAGGGGAGAGCAGACACTTCTACAATGCAGTATTATAATCAGATTTATTAGAGGTTCTGCTGGATGAAGAGCCATGAAACATAGTGAAACACTGCGAGTCGGAGTCCAAAAGTTTGGAATTAAGCCTTGACCCACAGATCAGCTGAGTGACCTTGGTCAGTCAAGTCGTCTCTAAAAATATGCATTTTCTTCATTTAAAATATAAAAATAGCAATACCTGCCTCTTTTCTCACAGTAATGTTGAAGAAATAGATAACACATGTATGACAGTGCTTTCAAATCTTTCAGCTATGATGTTAAATGTAAGGCATTATAAATTAGGCACTGGAACTGGATTTACTCTTTCAGACCCCAAGGGGAAGAATTCAATCCAGCAATTAGAGCATGGGCAGTGGTCTGGAGGTCTCAGGACATTGATACCTCATTTGAGGGCTTCATAAAACTGTAATAACTAATAGCTAAGCACATATTACAGTTTTAAAACACAACTGATATCTGTAATTTCATTCATTATTAATTTATTCCTAAAAATAAAGGCACTTAGCCAGGTACAATATGATATAAAAAAACTGAGGGTTTCAAAATTAATATGCATAGATTGTTGGAAACAGAACTATGAGCCCATGAGGACCAACAAACTACAAGTAATGTGAGTACCTGACACAGTGTTTAGCCCATTATAATGAAACTAAGAAATATTTGTCGAGCTAACTGATTAAAAGGTCATATATCTTCAAGAAATAAGAATTCAATGAGAAAGTTGAAAAGGCAGATGGATGTTATGACATAGGAAACTACACTCCCTGAGAGGGAAACAACAAAAAACAAGATAGTTTCATCCAACAGAAGTCAAGTGACTTGCCTATAGCCCAATAACATCTAATACTACAGACCCAACAGTGCCTTTAAGCAGTCATTTCTGAATTTCTAAATCACACAGAATTCATCGTGTTCAGGGTCATTGGGATGGTCTGAAAGGGTGTTTTCAACCACAAGTGTTAATTTATAATGCCTCATTTTAATACAGGACTTTATATTTTTCAAAGCATTTTCTTAAGTGCTTCCTAAATGCTGGCTAAAACCACACTGCAAGGTTGAGAAGATGACATCACAGCTTGTGCCCACACACAAAACTCTACTCTTTTCTTCAGGAGGCTGTCTGTAGTAAGCCCATGGTGGTTCACCCCAGCCACTTCTACATTTGGTCCTTGATCACATTTTCTCAGAATTTTAACTGGGCCTGGGAAACAGAAGTTCCACTAACACCACCTAGTTCCTGGGTTCAAGAGACCTGTTGTCAGTGAAAACCTTCAGTGAAAAAAGCCCATGCCCTCCACTTGGGAGAGCTGTTATCACTAGGTCTTTGCTTAAAAATAGCAGACAATATTCTACTACTTTGCAAGTGAAGATTCATCAGCCACAGTACTCCTCTGGTTTAAAAACCTGTACTTAGATCACATAAACATTACTTTTACTTTAAAAGAATTTTGAGAAAGCTGACCACTGAAAACTGCTTGGAACACAATCATATGATTCCTTAATTTAGAAAGAATCTACATGAAATAGTGAGTCCCTGTTAACTGCTTAGACTCTAATACCCCTACCCACACATACATACACTTCTTTAAGTGGAGTTAACATTCCAAGAAGTTTTGAAATACCATCTAAATTTTTAAAGGACATAAACTGGGAGAGCATCCCACAGTTTCAACCTACCTTTTGTGGCCACTCGTACACAGTCTATTTTGGTTTCCTGTGTCAAATAAAGAGGGAGGAAAAAAATCACTATTCATGTTTTATTTAAAACAAATAGGACTATCTGTCATTCTATTCAAATGCCGATAAAGAAGATCTCATTTTCCCCAAGTGTGGTGTTAATCACAGAATGATTACTTCTGGAACCCCACTCAGATTCATTTTGCAGTTCCATAGCTGAAGACCGTGGACATTTCTGGGGTGGATGTTGAATGAGGAGCTATCCCCAAGATGTCCCGCCTAGCGGTCCCAGCTTCTCCAGATCCTCGCTTGCTCTCTGGGCAGATGCTACTGGCAGAGAACTCAGGGTCCTAGATTTTTCCCCTTTGCACTGGCAAAAGTCAAGTCTATGCTGATACTTAGACCCATGCTGGAAAACTCACACTTCTTTCTAGGGAGACTTTAGTATCTTACCATAGTTCTGGTTGGCCTGAACAGGAAAGGGAAAAAATTCAGAAATGACTCCAGAGTTTTTATTTTGTTTTCATCTTATCTTTCTAAAGCTGTTTTCTCTTTGCAAGAAAAAAGGATACCTAATTTAGTCACAGCTACAGGAAGCATAAACTCTTGTGAAACTAAAGAAATGGGACAGAATATGCTGAAAAGACAGATGTTGTGTATCTCACAAAATTTTAAATGAGCTGAATGTATGTGTTGTAACTATACTATTTTCCTGTAAAATAGTAAGCTAAGCAGAATTACTAGCCAACTTTTGGTAACAAGTAAAAACTGAAAATAAAAACCATCATGTTGACAACATAGTCTTCCTACCAAAAACAAATACAAATATATTCATTTCTTTCCATAAATTTCTCTAGGTGAAAATAAGTTTAGAAAGGGAAAGAAAACCCACATTTGCTCTAAGTAAAAACACACAAAAGCATGCCTTTATTTCTGACTACTCTCTTCTTTAATCCATGTTCACATTAATAACTCTAAATAGCCTAAGGAAATAGCCATCTATAAAACTTACCCCATTGGCTCTACTAGCAGCTTGGAAATAAATTCTGTAGCTTTTATGGGGGAGAAGGGGAGTGTTCCAGTATCCGTTGTATGTCTTATTATCACCAATAGTAAAAGGCTGAGCAGCTTGGAGACTGTTCGCTGGGAATTCTGCAGCAAAGTAGTACTGGGAGTTCAGTATGGACGCATTCTGGAAGTGAATTGGCACGGGATAGCACTTCAAGATTTCTGTTGTCTTTTTAGTTCTTCGAGGACGTTCTTCCTCAACAACCACTTGATAGACACTAGGGGGAAAAAAAGTATTATCAGTGATATTTTACGATAATCGAGCTGATGCCCTTTGCCTTTAATTGCGTGGGGCCCACAGGATATCCAAAATAAAGAATACATCGGATATAGTCAATGATAAATGCTTAGTACATAATGAATACTCACTTAACACTTGCTCAATGCAAGAGAGGGAAGGGGCTTAATAGTCTCCCATAGAACTCTCTCACTCTCACCCAGTAATGTAATGTATTGATAGAAACAAAGCTCACAAAAATTAAAAAAAAAAAATCAATCACGTAACAATCTCTGCTATTTAAGTGAGCAGGGCACTAAAATAATGCTTTTCTCACATGTAACTGAAGATGAATTTATAGAAAATGAACTCAACTTGCCTAATAAGTGAAGTTATATTAACTATAATTTTATTTTTTTTAAAAAGGCAATGTATTATTTTCTTCAATGATGTCTATATGAGTGCATGTGAAGTTTTAACAAGTCATAAACACAATATGTAAAGATTCATGTTTGAGTAAGGTTTAACTTCCCATATTTTCTTACATTTTGTCCCTCACCATATCAGATCAATGGAGACCGATGACATAAGGAGAGCAGAGAAAAGAGACTGGCCTTGGAGTTACAAGCAGTTTCTAAGAGCAGATCATGAACTGGGTTACTTGAACTATATATAAAGATAAGATGGGGGTAAGCATGTTCCAAAGAGGCCTGCAAGGACAGGTGTCCCAGCACCTACCCCTCCTTCCTCCCTGCCCCCTTTCAATGTCTGTATTTCAAAGGAGCCATAGGAGAATGGGATAAGCCTTGAAGGATGGATGTGTCTATTAAGATATGTATTTTTTTTTAAAGATTTTATTTATTTATTTGACAGGGAGATAACAAGCAGGCAGAGAGGTAGGTGGAGGGGGAGGGGGAAGAAGGCTCCCAGCCGAGCAGAGAGCCCCATGCGGGGCTTGATCCCAGGACCCAGAGATCATGACCTGAGGCCGAAGGCAGAGGCTTAACCCACTGAGCCACCCAGGTGCCCCTAAGATTTGTATTTTATCAGAATGATGAACATTTGTGCAGTTTTGGTAGGGGAAAAAAAAAACAACTTTCTGATATTAAGCAAAGCTAACATTTGACAGCAGCTTTCAAGAACTCAATCAGAATAGACTGATTCTGGCCAGGAAATGCAGCTTGTTCTCACTGTATCAGAAAAGCACTGGGACTCCCTGGAACAAGGCTGCAATCCTAGAGTTGCTCATACGGGTCCTCAATAAGGCCCAGGAAGAGGAGAAGAGAGGGGCCTAACACCCCCACCTGCCTGGGGAGGACCTGAAGAGGTCCCTTTTTGGGTCTTGCCCTTGGGGACTCCAAAAGTGCACTCAGTGAAATCACCTATTTCCGGGAGTACAAGCTACTTAACGCATTCCATTACAGGAATGCAATGCAGCAGCTGAGGCTCTGTAATTCTGTCCAAATAAACATCAACTGTTGTAGAACATCAGAATGATAGCTCAGGAAACAGGTAGCACAGTAGGATTACAGTACAATGATGAAGCAAATTCTGAGTGTGATATAAACTTTTATTTTTTTTTTAAAGATTTTATGTATTTATTTGACAGAGAGAAATCCCAAGCAGATGGAGAGGCAGGCAGAGAGAGAGAGAGAAAAGCAGGCTCCCTGCTGAGCAGAGAGCCTGATGCGGGACTCAATCCCAGGACCCTGAGATCATGACCTGAGCTGAAGGCAGCAGCTTAACCCACTGAGCCACCCAGGCGCCCTGATATAAACTTTTAAATAAAACCCAGAAATTGTCCCTAACCTTCTAACATCAGAGACTTTCTATTGGTTATGTAAGATACTCTACTGAATCTGGTAGAATTCTCACTGCATGATGAATCTAACACAACTAGATATGTTTAGGAAGAATCATCCTCTACGGAAGACAAGGAATACATATGGAAGCAAAGTGGACTTTAATTTCTACATCCCTTTTCCTTGACTTCCTACATATATGGTTAGATGTGTTGATTTTAAAATATGGCTGCAAAATCTGACACTTATCCCATCAAGAACGGGGTTGGTCAACCTTAATGACCATGTACAACCAACAGAATGTAACAGTGGGACAATGGGTAACTCTCAAGGCTTTTGTCAGAGAAGGCTATGTATCTTCAGCCTGGTTTCCCAGGGAAGCCAGCTTTCTGGAAGAAAAACCCAGCCACCACCTATATGGTCCAATCACCCTGAACCTGCCACACTGGAGAGATCATATGCAGGCATTCTGCTCTGTAGTCCCAAAGAACTCCCAGCCAACAACTGGCATCACTGATAGCCATGTGTGTGGACCATCACAGAAGGCCACGCGGCTGAGTGTCAGATGACGGCAGCGCCAACATCCCAAGCAGGAACTGTGCAGACAAGTCTTTGCTGGCCCACAAAATTGTGGCAAAATGGAAATGTTATTTTCAACTGCTGAGTTTTGGAATAGTTGGATATGCAGCAAATATTAAATAGAATGTCAGGTCATAGAATAACAAGAGTGAGGGGTCAAAGTCAAAGTAAAAAATAACACAACGTGGGGCATCTGGATGGCTCAATCGGTTAAGTGGCCACTGCCTTCAGCACAGGTAATGATCCCAGGGTCCTGGGATCAAATCCTGCACTGGGTTCCTTGCTCAGCTGGGAGCCTGCTTCTCCCTTTGCCCCTCCCAATGCTCATACTCTCTTTCTCTGTCTCACTTTCTCCCAAATAAATAAAAATCCTTAAAAAAAAAAAAAAAGATGGCACAACACAGACAACAGCTGATTCATGAAGAAGTTTAAGCTAATATACCACTAAATACAAACAGCACTGAGAGAAAGTGACTGTTCTCTTGAAATGCCTTTTGTGGGGTTGGGGGCTGAGTGGCATATGCATTGATCTACGCTCCAATCCTAATTCTGCTAATAACTGGTGTTTTAGATTTTATTTATTTATTTATTTGAAAGAGAGAGCGATAGAGAGAGAGAGAATCTCAAGCAGACTTCCCGCTGAGCAGAGAGCCCAACGCAGGGCTCAGTACCTGACCACAAGATCATGACCTGAGCCAAAACTAAGAGTTAGATGTTTAATTGACTAAGTCATGAAGATGTCCCACAACTGGGGTTTTAAATTAATTACTTTGGGTTTTATTATTTTTTTCCAATGAAATATGAGAATTAGATGGATCTCTAAGGTGCATTTTATGTTTTTATTCAGAATTTTGTTCAGCATACAAAAACTATTTTTAAAAAATGGATAAATCAAAGCAACAATTAATTGCTTTGCAAAGGGATTTTCCATTAAGATAATGTTTAATACTGGCTTCCTTCTTATCAGTCAGTTTTTCTAAGTTATTTGCTATATGACGTGATTTTCAAAATTTCACTTTTTCTAAATATTTATTTATTTGAGAGAGAGAATAAGCATGAGTGGGGGAAGGTGGAGAGGGACAGAATCTTCTAGAAGACTCCTATGTGAGCATATAGCTGGACATAAGGCTTTATCTCACGACCCTGAGATGATCATGACTTGAGCTGAAACTAAGAGTCAGATGCTTAGCTGAGCCACCCAGGGCCCCTCAAAATCTCACTTTAAAAACAACTCTGGAAAACTCATTTACTACACAAAGTGGAAATGTGAAGATACATGTGCAGAAAAAAATTTGCAGAAATTATTTCATACAGGAAGTGCTAGGCTGGGAGACTTGCACAGGTCATCCTATTTTCCTATTTTATTGGTGTGAATACTGGGATTCAGAGGTGAAATGCCCATTCCATCTGGGGCTCACAGGTGATGAAGTAGCAGAGATGGTCTCATGACCATCAAAGAAAGCAGTCCTAGTGTCACCAGTAAACGCCCTGGTTAAGAGGCTGGTGTGAACCATCTGACTCATGTGCATCTTCTCCTGCTTACGGAGACACAACCAACACACAAACTGGTCCCCACCTACTTCCCAGCATCAACTGATTTTGAGTATTGTATAAAGATTCTCATTTTATCACATCAACAGAGCTATAGATGGTAATGTCACCTTTGACCTCAATTCATTCTCCCATTTCTTTCTGAGTCATTAATAATTTCCAGGGAGGACACTCCTAGATCTGCAGTGAGGCCAGCATCTGGCTGGTGTCCTCTCCAGCTCTTGATTCCAACCAGCAACTCTGTGACTAATGACACCGAGGACAGTAATCACTCACTTTTCACTTCCAACTCCTCTACATGAAAGACTAGCGCAACCACTTCCAGACTGTCCAAGTGCCACCATCTTGAATTCCCCTACACAAACACCTTGTCCTCTATTCCTTCACCCTGGCCTGGTCCCAAGTTTGTTATTGAAATGCTGTTCTCCCCAACACAAAGAAATCCTTTGCCACTCCTTTGCACTCCTTTGCAGATGACTCTATGTCATACTATGTCATAAAAAGATTGAGACCCTCTCATGAACCTTCTCTCGGGGCTTATGACCTGTTCCCCCGTTTTGATGTACTCTTGCTTTGCTCCATACTCACAAAAATATATTTCTTGTAGAGACTACTAATCATTTCTCTCTACTTACCAATATTTTAAAAAACCTCACAAGTTTCTGGAGGAAGAGGTCTATTTAGTCATCTCTATCCCAGCACACTTAGAATGAAGTGGGCCACGAGGCACATTTTTTAAAAGCATAATATAATCCACAAGTAATTTCTATTCTATATACATTCTATGTAGTGGTAAGGCAGAAATACACTGGTAATCACAAACATGCCCTGTTTTACTAAATTCTAATACTAAGTTTATTTTGTATTAATTTCTTGAATACCCAAGAGCAAAGAGAAGAAGAAATGATCAAGAAACAAGTTTCATGATGAGAGAATGCTCGTTAGATTGTAAGTTTATGAAAGACAACACACGATAAATAACAAGCTCTGAGAGTTTCAAAAGCTGCCTCTCTGTCTTTCTACCCTCTTCTCACACCTTCATTTCTTACTTCCCATTCATCTTTTCCCCAGCTTTGTTACTATATGTGCTATGTTGCGTGTATATTTACTCGTTTATTAACTCAAGAAATGTTTTCAAACACCTATCCGTACCAGGCACTGTCCTACTTTAACTTGAACATGACAATATTTGACACTTCTTAATGAAAGAATGCTTTGTTTTGTGATTTAAATACCATTATATGAATATGGGTGAAAGAAATTAATTTTTCCAAGTAGGAGTTTTGTAAGGATTAGACGAAAACTTGAGAATTAAATGATCACTTAATATGCCCCCATTTTAGCCAGTTGGTATATAATACACTTCGCTCTACTCCAGATATATTACTTTTTAAATGGCTACCATCTACTCATCTTCAGATATATTAAAGGAAGAACTAAGTTGACTAGAGCAATTTCAGACCCAAAATGTCTTTTCATCCTTGCTCCACAAGAGAAATTAGATTTGCAAGCATCCAGACCTCAAATCTATTTGCTCTTTAATAATTTAAGCACTGAAAGGTCAAGCAGCTCTTTTCCATTCCCCTTTATCAACGTCCAAGTGCTAATGAAAAATAGCTAAATCCTATCTGCTGCCCAATTGCCACACATTGCTGTCTTCCTGATGGAAATTAACGCATTATTGGCACGTAGGTCAATGGCATCTCAACAGAACTCTCTGACTGATACGTTTTTCATTGGTGCAAATAACATCATTTCACTAGTGAATTTCATAAAATCTGTCCAACCGCAATTGCAATCTCAAAAAGTAGCTTTGAAAATCTTTCTCCCTGAATGGTTTTTCCAAAAAATTGATTAAAAAGAGCAAGTTCTCAAGGATGGAAAACCAAGCAGAAGTTTCTAGCTTAGTGAGCTGAATTAAAATTCTATTATCCTTTTAATGTATCACTCATGCTCCCTTTGTTTATTAAATAAAGTTACACCGTCCCTTTCCTGATTCCACCACTATTTCGGAATTTAAAGTAACATAAAATCTTCCTACGGCATTTGCAGTAGGAAGGCACAATCCATAGTGAAGATGAATCTGCCAAAAATGTGACATCACTATATCATAACTTTCTTATGGAATGAAATTTAATTTAAAGTTTAATTTATGCGAGGCTTTCCTACAACAAAACTCTAAGGCTTTTACAAGGAGAATAAGAAATCTGCATTTATATAGACTAGCACATGAAGTATAACCTAGAAAAGAACATCGGAACATCTTTCATGTACTCTGTGAAACCTGAAAGTTCAAATGTGATGAGATGTTTTTGGTCTTTTTCTAACTTTGAAGATATTGAGGGGAAGCCTGCTGCAGAGTTGAAATTGACTTTAAAATTTTGGTCTTAATTCATTTCAAGATTAAATCCTTAGTTGTAAGTCCATTTTTCTTATCCACATATTCTATTTCTTATCAGCATAAAATATTGGAAGTTTAACCACCCGGATAGCAGAACAGGGGGTGAGGAGGAGGCGAGAGAGGGAGAGAAGTTAACGATCCATTTCATTGTTGTTTTTGCTAATCCTTTAAAGTCCGCACTTCCGATCGTTTCAAGGACTTAGAATATTGTTCATTTCATGGCACCTAAGAGTGCCTTTTAGCTTGATTTGCGATTTTTGGTAAAACCATCCATTCTGTATGTATGGAAAAAAAAGACTGGTATTTCTGTCTTCCCGAAGCCGATTTTTGGGCGGCGGGGGGGGCAATAGAAAATGAAAGTATAAATTAGATGCAAAGCAAGTAAAATAAATGTGTAGTTAAAGTTTATTGTCATGCAACAACACAATTTATTTTCTTCCTGTTCTTGATTTGGTCCTTCCCTTTTCCTAAATCTGCCAGCATTTACTGGAATGACACCTTAAATAATTCAAACAACCTCGTACAACTAAACTAAGCTTTAAAAATATTCTCACCAGTTAAAAATTAGGGGGATAAAAGGTCAGTTCAGTATGTAATCATCATGACTAGGATTCTTCCAAGTCCTTCATGTAACACTAGCTCCAAGAGTTGCCGATCTGACAGTCCTGCTCATTAAGTCACTAAATGACGACTGATAACTAATTTTGCACAGGGAATGGGCACTGGGTAGAAAACACATCGTGCAGCATAAATAGATCTGGGGGGTTGAATATTTTATGTTAGCAACTTTAATTTCTCTTTGTCCTGCTCTGTTCCAGATAAGATTGGCCATAAATTGCTTTGGAATATTTGTGGGACACCACAAATATATTTTATGTTCTCTCAGCCGTAACTCATCCCAAGGAGCTTGCCTAGCATCCGTAAGTTACTAGTGTTCTGTGTGTGTGTGTGCGTGCTCACGTGTGTACGCACGCATTTACGTGTGCATGTGTAAGCAGGCCTGAGTGTGTGGTCTGATACCCTGCTGCTCTGCTAGTTAGTGATAATATCTGATAAAATATTAATTACAGCTGTAAGGTTGGGTAAGAAATATGAAGTCAATTACAGTTCCATATTGTGAACAAAGGGCAGGAAGAAAAAAAATCCTTTAGTTATGGAAGTTTATGATAATAAAGGAACAACTAAAACATTAGACTCAGGCTGAGAAGCTCTGTAAAAGGCCACCTGTTATTAATCTTCACAACAGGCACCAAATTTCAAGTAAATTAGTCTTAGATGGAACCTCTTTAAAGAATGATTTCTCCCCGTTTTAACAAATGAAGACATTTTCCATTGCAGATTTTATTTCATTTAAGCTAATCATAATTTAATCATCACAATTTCATAACAAACATGATTGTAAAAATTTTAATTCAAGGTCAGCTACTATTATTAAAGTATGTTTTTTTAAATAGCACTAGTGATTTGAATAAAAATAGAAATCAAATATCATCAAAGCCACACTAAATGTTTTCATTATTGCATGTTTGTATTATATTCAATTCAGAATCTTTTGGTCCCTAAAAGGAATAATAATGTAATAATAATAATACTGTAGGCTAGGTGAGCTGGAAAAAAAATGCCACCATCCAAAAAGGCAGAGAAAGACAATTATCATATGGTTTCACTCAATGAGGGGAAGGGAGGGAAAACTGAATGGGAAGAAATCAGAGAGGAAGACAAACCATGAGAAACTCCCTGACTCCAGGAAACAAACAGGTTGTGGAAAGGGAGGTGGGTAGGGCGTTGGGGTAACTGGGTGATGGGCATTAAGGAGGGTACATGATGTGATGAGCACTGGGTGTTACACGCAACAAATGAATCAATGAACACTACATCAGAAAGTAATGATGTACTGTATGTTGGCTAATTGAATTCAAATTGAAAAAATTACAAAGGAAGAAAACAAAGAAAAACAACAACAACAAACAGGCAGATGAACCAAAGATGGGTGCCATCGGAGAACACTGAACTGGGAGTCACCAAACCATAGGCAACTGGGTCCAGCTTTGCCACTAAATCATTGACTGACCAGTAAGGTCCCTTCAAGATCTAATTTTTATAATTCCTGGCACAAGATCAGGCAAGTCTCTACATCAATATGTGAGAAGATAATTATTTTATTCATGTGTCTTCCATCCTTCCTTTTTACAATATTTGTCATGTTTCAAGCACTGTGCCAGGCACTGGGGAAGAAGAGGAGGAGGAATTAGGCACAGACTGTCCCTGTCCTTGAGAAGACCAGCCCAAGGGTATTAGATATAGGTCACTCAAAGGAATGCTGTGACAAGGAGCTGATCTGGGTTTGTACTGAGTGTAATGGAATGCAGGGCAGGGGTGACGATGTTTATGCCAACCTCTTACAGCTTCTCTTCATTGAGAATATCCAGACTGGACCTAGGGCCCAAACATTCTCACCAGTAACACCTGAAGACTGCTGTCCTGCATAGGGCCCCCAGCTCCCCAAATTAAAAATAAAGGCACGACAACACACAAAAAAGCTAATGTTTTTAGATTCCTTATATAGTCCCCATTCTGTCCCACCACTGGTGCTAACAGAACCGCACCGAAGTTCCAACAAGCTCTAACCTCAGACTTACTAGTGACTGCTTGTGACAGCTTCTGAGACCCTATAAGATCCCTGTATCAATAGTACAGCAGGCTGAAGGGAATGGGCTGTGCCTTAGACTGGTTACCTTCCCAGGTCATGCCCAAATTCCCTAAAAAAGGCCTTAGAGGGCACGCCCAGCAGGGCTCCTTGTCTTGACCCCCATGACCACCTGTGAGGTCTGAGGTGAGGATCAAGAGCTGAAGTGCCTCTGCTCTCTGGGGGCTGGTGGAGAAAGAAGACCACAAACATGCAGTCTTGGTCTCTGTTCCATTCCACCTCTCTCCAAATCCCTGTCCTGCAAATTTGCAACTATGCTTTCTGCCTTGTGTGATCAGTCCTCAGGTTACGAGATCCATCGTTTCTTAGAGTTTAGTATTTCGACTGATATCCCTGGTAACAATTAAGGACAAATCAAAATACTAAAACTATGTTTTTTTGTTTTTTGTTTTTAGATTTTATTAATTTATTTGACAAAGAGAGAGAGTGCTCACAAGCAGGGGGAGCAGCAGAAGGAAAGGGAGAAGCAGGCTCTCTGCGGAGCAGGGCGCCGGATGTGGGACTTGATCCCAGGACCTTGAGATCATGACCTGAGTTGAAGGCAGACGCTTAACCAACTGAACCACACAGGTGCCCCTACAGCTGTGTTCTGTTGTGTTTTTGAGATTGGGCATGGTTGTTGAGTTTGGCCTTGAAAGCCATTTCCAGCTGTCCCCATCCACAGGCAGCTTCTCTGCTCTACAGAAGGCCTAGCTGCTGTCCCTCTGAGCACCGGGCCTCTGCTCACTGGTGCACCTGCCGCGGAGGCCTTGGTAATAAGACCGGAGCTCTGATCTAATACATAGAATCCTTCAGAGGAGATTATGTTGAAGAGGAGAAAATTTGAAAAATAGGAGAAGGAAAGCTATGCACTATATTTTCATGCACAAAAGCAAGTTTGAAATGGAGTTTGAGGGAAAGTTAAATTAAGTTTCATTGTATAAATGCTCAAATACATCTACTCTATTATTATTATCTTCCCCTGCCATTTTTAAAGCTTCTTTTCAAGGGTTCTTGAAGAACAAACTTAGTTTCCAAAATGAATTTTCAAAGAGATGACTGACATTGTCATCCTAGAAGCAACATTAATAAAAATGATCTTTGTTTCCTGGCAGTAAAGGAATCCAGAGTATTATTTTTTAATACAATAAAATTCACCTAAAATCAGGTGGGGGAAGGACGGTGGTGGTGGTAGTAAGAGATTTAGCACCTTTTGTTAACACACACTGTTGCAATTCAGTCATAATAATAATAATAATAATAAAACCCAAGCCTAATATAGTAATATAAAGACTGAAGTTTTACCATGGAATGACATTTTGGTCTTTGTGATTATGTGTATTCCAATGAAAAAAGGGAAAAAAAATTAGGTTGGAAGTCATATATTTAGAGCTCTTTCCCTTAAAGAATTTTAGCACCAGATAGAACCTTTCAAAAGGTTCAAGCACTGACAAAAGAACAATTTAGCCCCCAAATTTATGATGCTCCTGTAGTTCACATTTCTTCAAGAAATAAGAGGGAGCAATTAAAAAGCCACTAATAAGCATTTCAAAAGAACTGGTGTCTTTTTTTCTTCATTCTCTGGAGACTATTAAGAACAGGGAAATGAAAAAGAACATACATATCAACAACAAAAAAAGACTGATTAATTTGATTAAAACAATCCAATATACTGAAACAACTTTGTTTAATCCAGGTCCTTCAAGTACTCAAAACTATACTCTTAAACAATGAGTAAATTGTAATGGGAGTTGGGCTTCACCAAAAAAAAGGGGTGGGAAGGTAATAACAATAATAATAATGAAGAAAATAATAATGAAGAAACCAAGGGAAAAAACCCTCCTAACCTTTAAGAAGTAACAGGGATAAACCCCATAGATTCCAATCATCACAATCTAAAATCAAAGGTATAATTAACATGTTTTCTTCATACCAGAAGAGACAATGAAGAGAGGATATTAATGTGCGATGTGGTCCATGTCTGCCAAGGAAGGCAAAACCAGGCTGGTTCTCTCCCGGGAAGGTCTACAGGGAGGAGGTCTGCAGGCTGACGAGCAGAGAGGACACTCCTGGGAGGGAGCACATGCCTGACATGCACGTGACTTCACTTGTCATGTGGGGCTGTGCAGGAAGAGCGCTGCTGTTCACCTCCCAGGACCTTAGCACCTTGTGCATGAGGATGCTGGCATCCGATGAGGATGTCTGCTCTTGATGGGTTAGAAACCATTTCATAAAGGACTGAGTGTCGGCTCGGCGCACGACAGCTACTCAGTCCAAGTCACAATGATTATTCATTTTTATTATCATCCTTATTATTCCTGCATGACAGACTGCTCAGATCCTAACTGAAGTTCAGGAATATTATGGTAGGACCTAGAAAATTTCCCAAGACATGGGCAGAAGAAAAGGGGCCACCACATTATTTAGTTAATGTTACTGCCGTCATTACAGGCCAGAATAGCATCAATAATAAATAAGAAAAGCTTTCCTATGTTGAGCAGATAACATCTGTGTTAGATAAGATCCTGAGTGCTTTGCTTACTGTTATTAATTCTCTCAGCTGTCCTCTAAGGTACATTATTACTCATATCTGATTGATGAGGGGAATGGAACTCAGAAAAGTTACAGGATTTGCCCAAGGTTAGAGTGCGAACGTGCACCAGGATTTAATGCACCAAGACCATCCAACTCCCTGCAGTGGTTAGCTGCATTGTTTATGATTCTGAATACCTTTGTGCCTTCCTTTCCAGGAAAGAGCTGTTATTTGTAACTACTCCACCCCATAGTGGTTGATGGAACACAAGTTCCTCTGAAACTTTGATGATTTTATGGAATGAATGTACAGTATTAACACCACACATGCAGTTCTTACAACTTCCATAAAATTGCTATCAAAATATGGGTTATCTTTAGGACATAGAGCCTACTATATATTTAATAGTTTCTTAAGATTTTATTTATTTGTTGAGAGAGAGAGAGAGTGTGACAGGGGGAGGGGCAAAGGGAGAAGGAGAGAGGGAATCTCAAGTGGACTCCGTCCTCCCTGAGCATGGAGCCCAATGCAGGGCTCTGTCTGCAACCCTGAGACCATAACCTGAGTTGAAACCAGGAGTTGGGAGGCTTAACTGACTGAGCCACCCATGCATCCCTAGAACACAGATCCTACTTAAGTGATAATCACAGTATATGGGCACATATGTTAAAGAACACTGATGATTAGAAATCTGAAGTTTATTATCAAAAGCAGGGAAGAAAGGAATCCAGGCTAAATAGCAATCTAGCCAACATGCTTTGTTAAGCAGATCTGGATATCATAGTTTTACCCTTTTTGAGCACAACAGTTTACAAAGACAAAAGTTTACTTCCACCGGAATTAATCTTCCTGACGAGGCTGTGAGACAGGTGGAGCATGTGCTGGTTTCCAGTTTTAGAACTAAAGAAGGCCCCAAAGTTCACAGGAGAGCCCAAGGTCACAAACCCAAGGATTCTGGTCCATGGCAAGTGTTCTTTTAATTAGATGGAAGTCCTAGAATGATTTACATTAGTGACATCAGATTCCACACGCTCTATGTAAAACTTCAGTCATTTGGAGAAAACTCAGAGTGTACCATGGAAGCAGCTTCAAGTCTCCTCCCACTGAAGAGCCCCCGTATTTGGTGGGGGCAATGGCACTGAAGCACCCACTCGGATGACCTGTTAGTTTTTTGCCAGGAATTGACCCTCATGGGTCAATTATCCTTCCTCTCTGGCCCTGCCCAGGTGATTGATCTAATGTGCAAATGCAATCATATCTCTGCCCCTTAAAAATCCTACAGTCCCATCATTTGCGTGTGGTGGGGGTTGTGGGTGAGCAGAGGAGGGAAGAAGAAAGAAGGTTCCATCCTAAAAACACATCAACCACAACCTGGCATATTCTCAGCGCTGAGCGTATATTTACACCTTTTTAGGATGGCCTGAAGGGGAGGGTGATCCAGGAAGTGACTGAATATAGACACCACCCACATTAAACAAAGTCTGGATATATGCTGAGGGCAGTGGTGAAACCCTGATGAACTATGAACTAGGAGAGCGAAAGATCCTGGCAGCCACACTGTGCACTGGGGACTGGAGAACCAAGAAAGGCAAAAGTATGAATTAAGACAATGATGGGAGGATGGAAATGAAGGAAAAAAGGTCGGAGGGTGGGGGTCAGTGATCTTGAGAAGTGAGAAGCGTGATAGCTTCCGTAGGAGTCAGGACAGATGTGCACCATTATAGGGACCTTCCTGATGGAATCTGAATTTGGAGTAATGGCTTATTTGAAGTAGCTTTTCTGAATTTTTCTTCTAATTAAAAAAAATGACAAATTGATTCAAGAGTAAAGGTCGGGTAGTCTTTCATGCTTCTGTCCCATATGGATGGGACATGGTATTTAACTTTTATTTAAGGATGAAAATACAAATTTAAAATCCTTCTTGTTTTGATACTTCCAACTACTTAAAAAGAGATTTCAGTCCTTTGGCTTCTTATCTATAGAAGTTTCAGTGATAATTACTTTTGCTCACAAGAAAAAGATGAGGTTCAATAAACATTTATTGCACACTTAATTAGGTTTGAGGTACTGAATGATATTCAGGAACTAAGTTGTGAAAATCATTTTGTGATCCTTATGCAGTTCCTGTTACATTTACATGCATTTTACATAATGATTAGCTTGGGAAAAATGCTCACGTTCAGCATTAAATGCATAAATCTAATTAATATTCCCGAGTGCTGGTCAAACCTCATTTACTATGTGTGCGTTTTTAATTATATTTACTAAGATGACCCCTGTTTATATCGCTTCACTTTCTCTTCTTCCAGGCTTTTCTCCAGGTTGTTCATTTCTTGGGCGGACCTAAACCTGCATTCAGCCCCTCACTGGCTACTTTCTACTTCTCTTTTGGGTTTCAGCCTAAACAATGTACCCTGATCCCCGGGTGAGATTTTGTCCTCTGTCAGATGCTCTTGGAGTACTCTGGACTTTTGTCTCCAGCTTGACACCGTCTTAGCACAGTGACTTGAACATAAAAGTGCTCAGTAGGTATTTGGTAAATGAATGAGGAAAGACCGAATGATAGCACAATGTCAACTGTGAAGTTTCCTCTAACACTTTGCAATGCGACAAAGGGCAAGAATTTTAATTAGACGCGAACAACTGCAGAGAGCTCTTATGGCTTCTCAATGAGCAGAAAACATTTGCACCGACAGTAGTCAGGAAAACACTTTTGGGTCAAAGCAGAGAAGAACAACTGGGACACCATACAAAAGTGATGTGCTGATAATAGGAAAACTCCCAGCGCTCCCGATGGCTCTGTTACCAAACAGGCTGACGAAATGAGTATTAATTAAGTAGCTGAAAGTCAAATACAAATGACCATCAAGCGTCAACTAAGTAGCTGAAAGCCAAATACAAATGACCATCAAGCGACTATATACTTAACAAAATCATTTTTGATGAAACAGAAGGCATGTCAGAATTTTTGTTGGCTTTAGCGTTCTCGCCATCAACAATCACCTTGAATGTACTTATATGTGCGGGGGGCGAAATGTTCCGCTGAAGAAAATGATGGAAGACCACACTCATGATCTGGCTGTGTCCCCACAACAAACAAAAGCGCTGTCACAACCAGAAAGTGGTCAGATCCTCTCGGGGCTACACCTCAGCTCTGGAAGTCTGCGACTTTAAGCAACGCACTTGGGCTGGCTTGTCCTCTCTGCCCCAAACGTGCCTCCATCAGCCTCTTAGAACTTGGGATCTTTTCTCCCATATATATGTGATTTTAGCCCTTTAAAAAAGTAAAAGTGAGGCATCTATAGGCAAATCAATTAGTCTTTGTCAAAATTTCCAAGATCTTCACTCCCAAAGGCTTGCAGTCTTAGCTCAGAATACCTCTAGAAATTCATCCCTTAAATCTCCTGGAATCAACACCTGTGTTGGGAAGACCTAGTAGCTCCTGAGAGCGAAAGGCATAGTGGCTTCAAGATTCATAACAAAGGTGATATAGTGTTCAGCTTAAGGCATTTGCAACTTTCTGGGGCTCTGGGTGACAAGTAAGTTATACAAGTCTTACAAGTAAGACTACTTGTAAATTAATCCACTGTTAACACAGACAGATGGTCCAGATATTTGGGGGGACAGCAGCATGTAACTTTCTCTACCATCAGTGGAAAATGAGATCCACCTGCATGTCTACTTCCATCACCCTGATGGATGGTTTCAGGGCAGCTGGTCAGTGTGGGTCAGGGAATGGGCAGCATTACCTGCTCTCCTCTCTAGAGAGATGGTTATGCATAACTTTTGGCTTCTACTGTACATGAAGGCTTTCATGTCTTCTACCGAATTTGAAGGCTTTCATGTAACCTGTAGTTCCAATCTCAGGTACCTAGTTTTTCCGAGAGAAGCATGGGTTCCTTCTGGCATAGCAGAAACAAGACAGTGTACAATCAAACAGTCGGGTCTTCCCTGGCCCTAGCCAAGAACTGGGCCCCAACCATCCACTAAGCAGGCTGTTTAGTGGTGCTCAGAGGCAGCTTTGCACTCCGGATGTCAGTAGGCAAAGACACCACTGTGTCCCTTCAACAGGCCTTGCAGACACAACCTAGTACAAATTATAATCATCACAAAAGCAGCTAGCGCAGGTTCAGGGCAAAGGGATTAGGGTGACGCAGTAAAAGGAAGGTAGAAAGGAGCAGAGAGAGAAAGATCCAGAAGCTTCTCAGCAAGGAGGGTCTGATAATGCCATGTTTCTACTGCTTAGAAAAATGGAGATTTAAAAATATGTGTCCAATTAGTAGCTTCCAATAAATTCCTAGATAGAGAGTCATTGCTAAGATGGGCTTTCAGTTTCTAGTGTCCTAGTGTCCACTTAACAATACTCTAAACAGTTACTATCACTAGTTGCTATGGTTAGTCAAGATGTTTTTCCCTCTAAAAAGGACTAAATGGTTTTGATTCCTTTAAATCCTGTCTCTAATAAAAATTAACATGTGGCCCTTAGACAATCCCTTCCCTTCATGCCCAAAGATTAGTGATGTCCTGTCCGAACAGGACCAGCGAAAAGGAACGGTGGGAGGGGCTCAGCACACCCACCAGCCACACTTCCTCTGAAGCTGTCCTGGGCCCTGTCCCTGCCTAACCCCTCCCTCACTGCAGGTCTGATCTTCCTTACATTTTTTTCCTTGCCTAAAGCTCTTGAGTGATTACTCACTGCCGAAAGGCTACATCTCTACTCCTTGGCATGAAGCATGAGGCTGCCCAATCTAGCCTGATCTCTCTTGTGGCTCCCTGCCCGGCTCCACACCCCCCCACCCCCACCCCCGGCCTGTTCTGCTCACTCTAATTGTAACACTCTTCTCATCCCCAGGTCAGGCTGACTTGCTCAATCCTCCCTGCCCTTTTGGAACTCATCTGTCTCACTCATTATTTATTCCCTGCCACACACACTTAATCTCCTCTGCAAATACCTCCCCAGGACACATGTTTCTTGGACAATATCCATCTGCAAGATTCAGCTCCTTGGCTTCGGAGCCGCTTCTCTGAAGTCTTACCTGACCTTCCCATGTACAACCCCTCCCCCGGCCTTTCTGTACCAGTCCTCAACCATGCAGTAGGGGACCAGATGACCCGCTGGCCCCTCCCATCCAGATTGCGAACCCCCAAAGAGAGCCTATAACAGGTTCTTCTGTGTTCCCAGTACTCAGCTCAGTGCCCAAAACCTAGTGAGTACTTAATAACTGTAATCCTTATAGCTCCCTGAGATAAGGTGATATTACCTTGCTCTGCAAAGATGAGGCTTAGAGATGTGAAGAAATGGGTAACAGTCACATAGCTCATCATTGAGAGAGCTGGGATTAGAAACCGGGTTTATTTAACTTCCGAGTATGTCCCTTCTCTATATCCTGGGTCTCATTTTAAAAGATAAGTCTACAATTTATGTGACCCATGGAACAAAGTGGTTATTTGACTATTATTCTTTCTTCCTTAGAATATGCCAAAGGAGGAAAGAGTGATTCTACCTGCCTAAAAGGCCATGCATGACATCTGATGCTATCTTGGGACTCAGGGTAAAATGTTCTTGATTATTGATTCTGCAGTTTCTACGTAATTTACAGCAAAGCCCTGTTTAGATACGGAAATTATACATTTACTTAAAATAGCTAATTTAAAATTATATTACTTTAAATTTATATTACAGGATCTTTGGGTCTTAAGATAAATTCTGCATTGTGGGAAAGGAAAACACGATAGTTTTTCCTTTCTCAGAATAATATTGTCATTCCAACAAGAAAATAAAATAAAGGCATAAACTTATGGGGAAAAAGTAATAAAAAACATTTGCAAATCATGGTTTAACTGGTTCCTCTGACCCAAGATCAAATTTTTGGACAAAACTGTTCTGACGAAAAAGATAATTTTTAGAATCTAGGGAATAAATTCTAAGATAATCATAATGATTAAATGACCGTAAGATGGTACTTGAATCACAAGTATGCATACAGATATTTTTTAAGAAATGGGAAGAAGAATCAGATTCTTCAGTGGTGAAGAGGACATTAGACTTCACTGAGCCAAGTTCCGTGTATCACCGACTGCCCATAATCTGGTGTCAGATTATGGATTTTACTTTCAGAATGGTTGTAAACAGAAGATCAGTTTCCTTTTGTTCTATGGTTAAGTTTATTCAGTAAAAATAACCATAATAGCTAAGGGTTCAGAAGCCAGCAGAGAAACATCCAACTTTTTAAAGAGCTATACTACAGAATTGGGGCAGAGAAAGGTTCATTACCTATTTATAATATCAATTCTCAAAAACTTGCAAATGCAGAAGTCAATAGGTAGCCAGATGCAATCCAATTTCAAAATATAGCAGAGATCACAGAATTTATTGGAATTCTATTATTTATGGATTTTGTTGATAGACAATTATTAAATCCTTTATTTTTCGTGTAAAAGTAAGACTTTCTTTGTGTTATCAGATTTTTTTACAAAATGAGACAAAGGAAAAGCGAGAGGGCCAGAGTTAGTTCTATGAAAAGAAACAACACAAACCCCCTCTGACACAGTTTGAAAGGGCTGCTGTAAGGAAAAACACTTAAACAGCAGTTAGTAGGTGTGAAGTACAGTTTGGAGTGTTTAAAAAAAACAAAAAACAAAAAACTACCTCTTTTCATCCTGACAAGTACCTCATAATGTTGGTTTGTTTTCAGGCTGCTTGCATGAAGCAGAAGAGAACAGTATGACCAAGCTGGTGGTATGCACAGAGTGAAAATGTCTTTCCTTGGACTTACTGATGGTAGACAATTGGATTGCTGCTGCCTTCAAAGAACTTTTCAAAAATTAATATCTGGTCCATACTTCCTAATATGAAACTTCCTAAACCATAATTAATTATATGCTAACAAGTGTAATTTCTGCAGGAAACTTCTTAAAACCAAATACCCATTGTCTCCTATCACTCATTAATTATAATGATCTCTTTCTTTGCTTCTCCTGTCAAAAGATCTGTTTCACTGTCCCATCCGAGGTGTCAGTTTTCACAGACTCCCTGACATTCTCCTGCTAAATCCCTTTAATAAAAACTTGTGTGTGACAACCAGCTTGGAACGTGAGTGCAAGCTGATGGCCACGAAAAAAGAACAAATCTGGTATTCCGTATTGCTCCAGGATCAAATCAGACATTTTTAGGAAGTTTAATAAATTTTCTTAAGATAAATATAATTGCTTTACTATTTATCCACAACGGAATGAAAACCTGTCCTTCACCTTAGTCTAAAAACACAGCATAGAGTTTTCAAAGGACAAAGAGCTCAGTGATGAGAAAAAATAGCATCCTTTAGTGCATGTTTAATTTTCTATCTGATTTGTTACAAAAGAATATTTGATGAGTAGTTTGGGTAAATGCAGAAATACTAGAAGTGAACAATGAGGCTTTAAGATCCATACACGTTTTGCTGGCTATCTAATAAGGCAAACCAGCATAAAGGGAAAAGTGACAGAGAAGAGTAAATGAAAACAGCACACATTTGTCAAGTCTACCGCGGCAATGAATTCAAGGTGAAATCTTTTTATAAAAAGCCGAATATATTATATAAAAATAAATAAATTCTTGATTTATGCATGAAACTGAAGTTTTTATATGGTACACGTCTTTTTTTTTTTTAAATCAAAAGTGTTTCGGATGAATAAAAACATTTATGCCTGCCTTTTACTAACAAAATATTCCCTGTCTCATTTGAAATCTTTTTTTCATTTTATTTTATTTTATTTCTTTTCAGTGTTCCAGCATTCATTGTTTATGTACCACACTCAGGGCTCTGTGTAATACATGCCCTCCATAATACCCACCACCAGGCTCACCCAACATGTGCTTTAAAAAAATAAGGCAAAATATTTCTTTCATCCCTTCCTTATGACCTCATCTCTTCCCCATTCATAATGTAGTGAAGTTCCAATTTGCTTTAAGATTGTGGCCCTGATCCCTGCAACCAGAACTATTCGCAAATTGTTTTTCTTTTTTTTCAGATTTTATTTATTTATTTGACAGAGAGAGAGAGACAAAAAGAAAAGGAACAGAGGCAGGGGGAGTGGGAGATAGAGAAGCAGGCATCCTGCTGAGCAGGGAGCCCCCATGTGGGGCTTGATCCCAGGACCCTAGGACCCTGGGATCATGACCTGAGCCAAATGCAGACGCTTAACAACTGAGCCACCCAGGCACTGCACTGCAAATTGTTTTTTAAATATAACTGTTGAGGAAGTGTTCATTGCAAAGATAACCATAGTATAAGAAGTTACCAATGGCAGTAAAAGCACAGCATCAAAATAATTAGGACTACCCTTGTTAGAAGAACAAGGGGGCTGCCGTCCATTCAAAGCATATTCTCACATTTAGGCATCTGCTTTACTGTTCTGGTTGCTCTGATTGTTGCCCACCTCCCAGCCCTATGGACAGACCTCTAAATAGATATTTTCCCCACTTGGTAGTTTCTCCTGAATGAATGAATCAAAGAATGAGTCCTTAAAATGGTAATTTTCTAACGTTTCACTGAAATGAATAACAGAATGTTTAATTAACATATTTAAGCCTTGAGTTTTAATTAAGAAGACATATAGCTCCAAAACATTTATGAATAAATTGAAGCAACAATGCCTAAAGAACAAAAATGAGAGTCATTTGAAAACACCATCATCTAAGGCGCACCGACGTGCTGAGGTCTCGTGCTGTAGACCATGAGAAGGTATAAAACATCATTAAGGAGGGACACTGGCACACAGTACATGCAGCAAAAAAGTAAAATCATGGAGAGAATTTTTGTTAGTGCAAGAAAAGCACATAGCTTGTGTAAAACTACTTATTCTTTATTTAGAGCTGGTATTTTACTGGTAAATTACAAGGATTTTCTCTGTTGGACTGTCTGCGTGTAATGAACAGTGGAGAGAAGAAAGAGAAATGAGGAGATTCTAAATGAGTAAAAGAAAATTAAGCTTTCCCCTGTCTTATTAAAGAAAAAAATTGAATCCATGAACAGACATTAAAATTCTGTCCTAGGTGCTGGCTGACTAGCTAGAATGACGGAATTTGTGTTCTTCTTGG
This sequence comes from Neogale vison, assembly GCF_020171115.1. Lineage (NCBI taxonomy): Eukaryota > Metazoa > Chordata > Mammalia > Carnivora > Mustelidae > Neogale > Neogale vison. Next base: position 180,678,597 of record NC_058093.1, on the reverse strand, counting down.
CCATCTCAGGATTTAAATAATTTTATGTGACAGTGCTGATGTGCTGATCAATAAAAAGACAGCAATCATTTACATTGAGAGTTTAGTGCAATTTTAAGAATCTGCATTAAGCAAGCTGAGGGTCTGTAGTGGAATCAATGCAAAACCACCTTCCTTGGTGAAGTGCATAAATGAAGTGGGACTGAATTTTTAACACCAATGATTATGGATTAAAGAAAAATCAAATCAATTGAAAGAATTGCCTTTGGAAATCACACAATGACAGTATTTTTGAGCATATAATACTGGGCAAAATCCAGGAAAGCAAACAGATGTTCACTTCCATTTCCCTCCTTCTTCTAGTATTTATCTTATCATTTGGGCAAAGCCTTCTTGTATTGCAGTTTGATTACATGTGCATTTTGCAAATTTCCAGATGTGTTCAAATGTTTTAATCTACATTATGGCTTTATATTTTAGGTCCCCATGATTCCCTAATCAGAGTTCTTATTTCTCTAAACATTAAATGAAATTGAAAATTTTCATATACCTCATTTAGCTTGAAAGTATTACGGACATTTTTTTCCAAACTAGTCTTTCTAGCTATATTGGTCTTGCATCTACTCAATAGATAATCAGTCCCATTATGTTGTACTGTAATACCAAATCCCTTGAAAAGAACATTCACTTTCCTGCAAAAAAACCACAAAAAACCCAAACCAAACCAAACCAAAACAAAAAAACCCAAACCCCAACAACAACAAAAACACACAACTTTTTGACAGGTGGGGTCACGATAATTTCCATTCTCAATTTTGTGCCAATAAAATTTACACATTTAAGATAAGTATCCTTCCAGATAAGGTGGTATGTGTAGTGGGTTTGCCTGTAACGCTTACTGAATAGTTTCCCATAAGAACTGATCTTGATTCTAGCATGGATTTAGATGATGAACATAGATGGTACGTTTATGAATTTCAAGATGCTAATATTGTGGAAGAAGGTATCATAGAGACGATGAAAAGCAACCCTGGCAAATTCAAGGAATGTTTGGCCAATAACAAGACGATTTTTTTTTTTTTAAAGATTTTATTTATTTATTTGACAGACAGAGATCACAAGTAGGCAGAGAGGCAGGCAGAGAGAGAGGAGGAAGCAGGCTCCCTGCAGAGCAGAGAGCCCGGTGTGGGGCTCGATCCCAGGACCCTGGGATAATGACCCAAGCCGAAGGCAGAGGCTTTAACCCACTGAGCCACCCAGGTGCCCCGACAAGACAATGTTTAATCAAAGTGGAGCTATGGTTAGCTTGGAAATAGGGCATCATGACAGTTGTGAAGGAGGGTGTGTTAACAGAAACTGAAATATTAGCAGAGTTAGAGACTGGTCTTCAAGAAATGATGTGAAACATGGTGAAGCCATGTATTTTGGACACTCTGACAAGCACTTGAAGGTATCCTTCTATAAGAATAAAAAGCCTGAGGATATCTACAATTAACCAACTGATAAGTCTCTAGTCTCCAAAAACAACTAGAAAGGTATAAAAGAAAACAAAAAGATAATGCCTTGTTTAAACAAAGGCATGTTTAGAAAATATAAATGGTAGTGTGGATGTAAGAGGCACTTTAAAAAAAGTAAGGAAAGGAGAATTGGGAAGGGGGATGATATAGATGACCCAAAGGACTATCATTTGAAAACTCAGACTTGGAAAGTCCTATACAGAGAACGAATTATATGGGCGAAAATCTGATTGAAAGTGTTTGAAGGAAAGAGGTAATAAGAATAGAAGATGAAAAGGAGTTTATGTGAGTTGGGAAGGTTAGGATTTCAGATCCCTTCCATTTGGAGGCCTTGAAAGTGAGTGGCCTATATGCTTTCATTTTATCCTAATGCTTCTGTAGGAGAACACAGACTCTTGTCCTAACAGCCCATGTTGCTGAGTCTAGGCAATTCTTAAACGGGTCACAAGAAAATGATGCTCCCAAGGCCATGGTCAGAGCATCAGTTTTCATCTAATAAGACTTCAACTTTCTGGAGTGAAAAAAGTCTGACCCATGGCCACGGATTCACTCGGATCTTGGCCAGCTGTCTAATGAGCATGTGTCTCGGGTCATTTGGATTAGGGCAACCCCTCGGCACTGTACAGAAGTCAGCACAAAGGGCCTAGGTAGTGTCAGCGGCTATGTTTTTCTAGTAGTAATAATATCTTAAATTTGGAGTAGGGCTTTCACACATTTCATAGTGTTCTCACAGACCGCACTTATGGAGGGCAGTCCTCAATCCCTGGCATGAAAATCCCTTCCTACTATGTCAAGTCAACAGAGTGAACTAGAAATTGTCTCCTAAAATTTTTTACATTTTTCAAATAAAAATTTTTCCAATTAGGGTGATCCCACCCTAATTGGACTTGCCTATCAAAGAATGCTGCTCTGTTTTTATTGCTAACTTTGTGAAATGAAATTTGTACATATCTTATCATGTAGAAAGAAGTCCAACTGATTGCCTATGATATTGTAGTGAAAACATGATCAAATAGAGCCAGGTTTCAAAAGGTTAATGGAGTAAAATTCTATACCAGGACTACTGAAACAAACCCTACAGAAGCCTAAATGGGAATGTAAATGTTTCCTCAGAGTACGCTATTCGAAATAATAGGTTATTTTGAAGGGAATCTATTCTGATGGTACAGAATATCTAAATCGCTCTGAAACAAGTAGAGATTTCATTTATATAGATTAATGAGCTTATGACAAGTTCATACTCAAGAGTTATTCAGGCATTCCTTTGCTCCTTCCTAGGAAGAATAAATTTATTTTATTCATTCACTGTAAAAGTTACACTTTGTAATTTCTTAGCTATATAAATCACCGCAGAATGAGAAATAGGGCCTACATGTTGGTAATAAACTTAAATATGTTCGAATAAAGACTTCACAATGCTCTTTCCAATCATCTGTTTCTTTAAAAAAAAAAAAAGTTACACCACATATTCAATGGAGAAATCAGCCAATTTCCCAGAAGTTAACTGACTTAAAACCCCAGGTATACAAACAAACAGGTGAAAAAACCCAAAGGTCCATTGAAAGATGAGAGCTCAAGATAAAAATGTCATTGGCCCTTGGGTAACAAAATTGCAGCAAGCATTTACTTGTTAGACTCAAAGCCACCTCTCAAAAGACTATGGCTTTTGTTCCTTATCTTCAAAGAACAACCCACTTGCATCAGAATCAAACTCTGTACACAATACTTGATCACCCCACATCAAAGCACATCCCCTTTCCTGAGCCATTTCTTTTAATTAGAGCTAATAAAGAAATGGGTTTACATGCTGACTGATGTTTGTAGCAAATCCCTAGAAAACAGGGTCAAGAAATTCATTAGTGTGATGTTAGGGTCTGTGTCTCTGGAGCCAGCCCACCCCTCCTCTACTCAGTACCTGACAGGCGCGCCTCGGCTCTGTGCTGGTTTCAGCATGACTGTCACCGTGTTGTCCGTTTGATTCAAAGGGGTCTCGAGTTCATAAGCCGGCATAGAGGGCGCTGGGGGGAAAAATGTGTGATGGGAGATTCGTTATTTCTGATCGATCTTTTCGGTTTTCCTCCTAGTTCTGTTTGGAAAGAACATTAAGAACACAGTGCGCTTCAACTATAACTATGAACCGACCATGGGTGGCCTCTGTGTATATACCTTATACAGAATATTAGGAACTGCTGCTAAAACCAGTGTATGTCAACTTCTTTGATCCTGAGTTCAAGTTGGGAGAGAATACGAGGGGGCTTGTGAGGTGGTACTAATAGTCTCTCTCTTGATTTGCATTCTTTTTTTTTTTTAATATTTTATTTATTTATTTGACAGAGAGAGATCACACGTAGGCAGAAAGACAGGCAGAGAGAGAGAGAGGGAAGCAGGCTCCCCGCTGAGCAGAGAGCCCGATATGAGACTCGATCCCAGGACCCCGAGATCATGACCCGAGCCAAAGTCAGCGGCTTAACCCACTGAGCCACCCACGCGCCCTTGATTTGCATTCTTGATGAATGGGTGTAGGTTAGCTTGAGAACAAGTTGGGCACTTACAATGTGTATACTTCTTGGTAGGTATGCTGTTCTTTAGAAATAGCTTTAAATGCATATTTAAGAAATAATCACTAGGATCATAAAACTGAATATTATAGCTCTCCCATCAAAGTCAAGATGGAAAACTCTGTGTATGCCACAGATCCATCTAGAAATCTGAAGAAGACTGTAGAAGCCAGAAAGGCTCGTTGAAATTAGTGACCACGAATGGGCTGGCAGGGAGAGCAGGAAGGTGGAAAAGATACGGGAATTGGAGTAAGGAAGGCTTGGTTTGACTTTCTGTTGTTTTGTTTTAATCAGTGTAAGAGCTTAGGTTCATGAATTATCTCTGGGTCTTCAGTATACCCTTCTTTCAAAATAGGAAAAATTACCCTCTAGGGGTATTATGGGAATTGAAAGAGAAAATAAAGAGTGTCAGATAAATATAATTCTACCAATGTTCATTCTTTTCCCCCACTTCAAGAGAATCCTATTTCCAAGTCTATTTTCTGGCATTCCTTGTTTTCTAGATTGTTTTGTCTTCTCATGTGAAGATAATGATAGAGTTCTTCAATAATTTTGTCATTGCCATGGACTAGGTGGATCAAAGCTGTGATGTGGGGGGCACATGGTCTTTTTAAGAACCACAGGTGTAGGTGACTGATGAGAACACTAGTGATCATTTTTTTTTTACAAATATAGTTTTTTAAATCTCTTACATATAAAAAGCTTTTATGTAAAAGGCATAGGTTATATCTCATTTCCATTTATTGGATTTTCTCAGCATTAAAAATTAACTCCAATTCTATTAAAAATTAACTCCAATTCATAACACAGAATTACATTTTGTATAGAGAATAGTTCTTTCTCTGAGGTCCATGAAAGTAGAAAATTGGGGCCCATAAACTGTAATTTTCTTTGAACTATAAAAATCAAATAGTTATTCTTGATGAGTCTGTGTAGGCTAACAAAAATGTCAACTTTCTTTGTTTTTGGATAGAACTATAGGAACTTGGGAGGCTAACAGCGATCAGAGTCATATCAACCAGAATTTTTGTATAACAAGAAATGGTAAAAATGAATTCTTTTTTTCTAAAAGAACATCTTTAAGATAATACTCTTTGAAATATAGTTTCCATAGGGAGAAACTACCAAAACAAAGAAGGCTTAGAGATACACATACTGGCACACATTTCCTCTTCAGTCTCCATCATAAGTTAAAGCACCAGATTCTATCATCTTAATTACATCTAGGTTATCAGTGCACTTGATCAAGATCAGAGAGGGCGTGCATAGAAATTACGACTAGAAGCCAGATTTTCTGATTCCAAGTCTAGTGGTCTCCAGAGATGTAGGACTAAATGGCATTTTCCTAACCTCACAAGGGCATCTTCCTCTTCTTCCAACTCTCCATATTGTTATTACCCAATGTTTGTTATGAAATATCAAGTGTATGTTGAACTTCAAGTTGAGTTTGTGTTCATAAACAAAATCTTATATGATGAAAAATTTCCCCTCAAGTTATAGTTGCTTAAAAACAAAATTCCAAACCTCCCTCCCTCAAAACCTAATTGAGAGCTTATAGTACTTTTTTTTTTTAGATTTTAGTTATTTGAGAGAGAGAACACACAAGCAGAGAGAAGGGCAGAGGGAGAGGGAGAAGTGACTCCCCACTGAGCAGAAACCCCCTGCCCCGATATGGGGCTTGATCCCAGGACCCCAGGATCATGAGTTGAGCTGAAAGCAAACACATAACCCAATGAGCCACCCACACACCCCTATAGTACTCTTGCTGTAAGCCTGCCTCTGATTCTAAGCAAAAACTTCCCAAAAACTAGAAATGAGGGACAATAGATAAAATAAAGCTAAACATTACTTAGCTAGAGTTATTCCCCTCACCAGCTTCCTGCTCATCTTCCCCTAGCCAAAACAGGCGAGGTCAAAACTCAAATACTTCATCACTCATACCCAAAGGGGGAAAATGGAAAAAGGAAACGTCCATGGAATTGTGTTCACTGCTATTATATATCCCACAGCAGATGGCAACTCCATTTCCTCTAGTCTGAAGAACAAACACATTTTCTGCACAGTTGCACATGCCCAGAACTACTTCTCAAATTATGTCTTTGGTTGGATAGCATAACTGAGTCTCTACCAGCAAAAAGCTGGGGGCTGTAAGTGTCTGGGACCACCCCTCTGTCATCGCAGAGGATGTGCAACTATGAACGGTAAAGGTCCCTGTGAAGGCTGATCCTTCTGGAAGCAGACTCCATATAATGCGGTCTTTCCCCCGAGCACAAAATCATTAATGGCTCACTACAGAGATCTTTCCAATGGTGCTGCTCTGGTAACTTGTACCGTGAAGGGGACAGGAGCACGCAGACCAGAACCCTCACTCTATGTTCAGGTCCTCCAGTGCAAAATGACACAACGTGGCTACTTGCCAATGCAGAAGGATCTTAAGGATCCAAATTATAAGTACTTGCAGTATTTTATTCCATCCCATGAGTCTGATTTGCACATATGCCCAAGTGCTCATCTGAATACAATGAGTCAGTCGGGGTGAGCTTTGTATCCTTGACAATGGGGATGAAAAGGTACAAAAACCGCCACCGCTGATGAAAGACATAAGTCACAAAGGTATAATACCTGATATTTTGGTGGTGAACTGATTTGTGGCTGGAGGTCCAAACCCCTTAGCTGTGCTGGCTCGGATGGTGAAGGAGTACGTGGTCCCCGGATACAGTCCAAAGAACAGAAAATGGGTTTCATTCCCCAGTTTTGAAACTCTTCCACTTTGATTGGATAAATCTATTTCGGGGTCAAAGGAACTGACTGCTTTGTAGGTGATCTGCAGGAGAATAAGAAAGCGATAACATGTCTGGAGCAGGTGCACCAGGATCACATCTTTATCCAATAAACCCCTGTGATGTATGCACTGTCAGATGCTTCATGATAAGCTCCTCTACTCACTTAGACGCTTCAAATCCTGGATCCAGTGAAGGGGCTCAGGAACTCAGCCAAAACTGCTTTGAGTTATTACTTTTATAGACAGAGGAACTGAAAGCCAGTAGATTAGAACATAAAGGATGAGTTCAGGTTTAAGCTAATACCTTGAAGTTGTTTGCTTTCAAAATGTCACTTTGGAAAAACTACATTACAGTTGGCTTAAAACAACATCACAAAATGTACAACTAGTTTAAACAGATAAGGACCATACAAGGGTAAGGCCTCCTCTCTCATCCAGGGGCCAGTTTGATTCTGCACTGAATAGGAATATTGTCTACTGGGAACAAGGGTGCTTTTAAATGTTTTCATCAGGGTGGGCCAAGATATCTGCTCTCACAATAAATCCCAGACACACATCAGGAGCTCCTGATGGTATGACCGTGGTGCTCATGAATAGTCATATTTACTTCTCTTTCTTCAGAGCCACGCTATCCGACTGGGCTTCCCGTCATGATAGAAATGTTCTACTCCCCACTCTCACAGTAGCTACCAGCCACAAGTGGTGACAGAGCCCTTGCAATGTGGCTCATGAGACCGAGGCCCTGAGCATTTTATTTAATTTTCATTTACTAAAATTTATATGTAAATCACCGTGCGGGAGTAGGAGCTCCCGTTCTAGAGAACCTTCTAGGGCAACATAGGAATGTTGCCCTAGAAGGTTCTCATATGTTTGCCACTTAACAGGTGTTTAAAGCACAGTGGATGCGTCTGGAATGTGTGAAAATAAATATATCATAGGTGTCTTTAAATTTGCCCTTTCAAATGATTTTTTAAAGAATTTTACTGTAAGTAGTTCATCAACTATTCACAAGCGCGCATTTTAGTGGTGATTACGAACTTCTACTGGTTGTAATGACATAATTTTTAAATGTGCCATATCAAAAGTTTTAAATTGCAAAACTGAGCACTTTTCTTGCTTTTAAATAGGTAAACTTCCTTATAATTTATGTGCATGAACACTAACACTGTTATTATACGGAGTGATAATTGACATTCTTTCTTCTTATATTTATACCATGTCATTATAATTAGGGGGACCTCTCTGCGAGATTATTTAGATTGAATCATCTAAGCTTTGGCAAGAAAATGTTTGCTGTATATATTAATCACTACAGTGCACACGACTCTCAGAGTTAGGAGGCATATCTGCTGTTAACCCTCTAGCCGATTTCCCTTACAAGGTTACTCTGAGTCAAGAGACAAGACAGTGTCTCCCACCTGCTGCTCTGGGAGGAACTTCAGCATCGGCACCACTGTGTGCTTCGCTGTCTACTTAGTCCTCATTCTGACACTTCTAGAGAAAAGGGTCATTCAGAGAGGGTAGGTCTAAGCTGTGATGGCATTTTTGCTCCCCAAAATTTATTTATTCATTCATTCATTCACCCATTCTAAACACATTCATTGCCTGCCTCCGGTGACCCAAGCTCGGTTCTCTGAGCTGGGATCTCACATGGTGGGGGAGACATGAGACCTGTCCTGGAAGAGGTAACAGGCTGATGGCGAAGTAGAGATACAGTCTTCTATGATACAGTCTTCATAAATGAGGATGAGTACAGCCCACCAGGGCTAGGTACACCTCCCTGTTCATCTCACTACCTTACTAAAATCTTTAATGGGACACACTTGTATGGGGGACAAAATCCGAACTCCCTACCTTGGGGTTTAACACCTGCAACATATCTCTGAATACTTGACACAAGGCCAATACATCACCTTCTGCGCTGGTCAGGGGATAGGATTTTCTCTACCACAAACACTGGGCTTTTCTGACATTCTTTGGCTCATCATCATTCACCTGCCTGGAAGGTGATAGAACCATCTATGACCCGCTTTCTCTCCCTGCTCAGATTCAGTCATTCCACCGGAATATCGATGGGGTGGACACTGACACCACAAGCACTGTGGTCAGTGGGTGGACACAGGCCCTGCCTGCAGGTAGCTCGGCATCTGGACTACAGTGGGTGGAGCTGGGAGAGATGCAGGAAGTAAATTAAGAATTTGAAAATACTAAAATTCAGTAGATGAAATAAACACTGTGCTAAGACAAAGAATATTGTAGGCAGAGAGGACTACATGGTCAGCCACTGGGAATGATTGTGGAAGGGGCCACTGAGGGGCAGACAGTTAATCTGAGGAGACTGGGGGGCACTTGGGTGGCTCCACTAACTAAACGACTGCCTTTGGCTCACGTCATGATCCTGGAGTCCTGGGATCGAGTCCTGCATCAGGCACCCCGCTTAGCGGGGAGTCTACTTCCCCCTCTCCTCTCTGCTCCTGCTCTCTCTCATTATCTCTGTCTCATTCTCTCCAATAAATAAATAAAATCTTTAAAAAAAAATCTGAGGAGAATTTTGTGAGAGAGCCTACCATGCCAAGAGTTGGGGAAAAAACAGCAAGAACCAAGGCTGTGAAGCAGGAGTTTTCTGCACACAGTTAGTGGACAGAAAGAAGGCCTGTGTGACTGTGGCCCAGCAAGCGAGGTGAGTGTGGTCCTTCGACCAGGGTCCAAGTGGGCACGGGCCATACCACGCAGTGCTCTGTACCCTAAGATAAGAAGCATGGATGCATCCAATGGGGAGCCTTGGAACATCTTAAAGCATGAAAACCAAAGGATCTAATTTCCCTTATGAAAAGACCACATTAGCTGCCAGGGGGAGAAGTTATTTGTTGGATGGAGGCAGTTAGGGGAGGAAGGGAGGCCACTAGGAACCACCACAGAGACCACAGGGGAACCTTCAGCACCTCTGACAGTGCCATGGTTGGGAATAAGGTGAGCATGGCCAAGAAGGCAGTAAATGGAAAGAACTGGCATATTTGAGAGTCAAAATGGACAGAAGTCAGTGATCAACTGAATCCGTGGGGAGGGGTGTTGGAGGAATGCAGGATAGTTTCCATATTTGGGGCTTAAGCAAAAAAAGCCCCACTTGTTGACAGAGGGGAAACAAACTGCTGGCTTGTGGACAAAGTGTGCACGGTATCAGGCTGGGACTGGAGAGGTCTGGCCCAGAAATAGAGATGTGCAGGTGATCAACATTGCAATATTATGGTTTAGGAATGGGTGAGGTCACTGGGGAAGGGATTTGAGAGAGAACACTGACATTTAATATAATCAGTGGTGGAGGAGGAGAAACCAACAAATGAACCAGAAAAGCCAACAGAGAGAGCTGTCATGGAAATCAAAAGGAAGGGGGAAAAAAAAAAAAGAAAAGGAAAAAAGTGTCTGAAGAAGGAAATGCTTTCAAAGATGCTGGGAGTTGAGGCAAGACTGGAACAGTGTGTCCGCCTGCCATGTCTGAAGCCAGAGTTCCCATTTCCTTCTCTGCAAAGCTTCCAGGACGAGGTCTAACCATCACTGGCTCAGATGAATGCCTGGTGTGGCTGTGTTTGTGCAGCTCACCTGGCGAGACATCATGGTGTGCTACGAACGCTCTCGCCTGGTCTGAAATCATGGCTTAAATATGCCAAAGGAAGTGGAACTATTCACTTAAATGCATCTTCCTTTCTGAGGAGGGACTTATGTATTACTCTTCTTTCTGACCCCATAGTGATCTGTACATATTTGGCAATGAGTATACATTTTCCTCAAAAAGCTCCCGGGGAGAAGAGGTGTGTGCATGTGCTCACACGTGCTCTCGCTAGGGCAAGTAGGCTGTCGGGGCAACGGCTCTGACCATAGAGCAGAAAGCAAATGTTGGAGCAAGGGACCTGTTGCTCCACGGGGCGCGTAGCTTGGTATTCACCTATCGCCATGGTCATGCAGGATAAGCTGAACGGGGGCTCCGTCACAGGTCTTTTGCTCACAGCCCTTTGAGAATTTGCTAAGATTAATAGATCCTCTCTCCCTGACCCCTAAAAATGCACATACACACTAATGCATGCACTCATAACAATTATGGACCCTCTCCCTCACTATTTTTAAAAGATTTCGTTTATTTATTTGAGAGAGAGTGTGTGTGTGAGAGTGGGTGGCGGGGGAAGAGGTAGAAGGAGAGGGAGGGAGAGAATCTCAAGCCGACTCCATGCTGAGCCTGAAGCCCGATGTGGGGCTCGATCTCACAACCCTGAGATCATGACCTCAGTCAAACCAAGACTGGGATGCTCAGTTGACTGAGCCACGCAGGTCCCCCTCGTCTCCCTCTCTTTGAACAAATCCTTAACAACCAAATATGTTGTATATGTACAGACACAATACGTCAGAAAGGTCTCAATCCCTCTCAAAGCCACCCAGAGCCCACTGACCCCTTTCAAAACCATCCCAGAATACCAGGAATAAAAAACCGCGCTCCTCAGGAACAGGAGCAATCCATTCTAGAATCCACGGTCTGTGGGAGAGTGGAGGCTCCATCTGCTTATTATCTGAGCAGTTGTTCTAAAGGACACAGAGAAACGCCTCCATGCTCAGACCCAAATGTACCATGTCCTTTTGGCATTTATTTTTTCATTTGTTCATTAAGAGCCTATGAAGTGCCAGACTATAGTAAAGCAGCAGGAAACTCCCAGAAGGAAAGTTTGGGACTGCTTCCACACTTGCACTGGATCACTGGCTGAGGGCCAAGGCAGTTTTGATGCGTCTGTGTGAAGAACACTGATGGGGCGCCTGGGTGGCTCAGTCCTTAAGTGTCTGCCTTCAGCTCAGGTCATGATCCCAGAGTCCTGGGATCTAGTCCCAAATCGGGCTTCCTGCTCAATGCGGAGTCTGCTTCTCCCTTTCCCTCTTCCCCTTCTCTCCCCCTCACTTGGGATCTCTTTCTCTCTCTCCCAAATAAATAAATAAAATCTTGGGAAAAAAAAACACCAAAAACACTGATGTTCCATATTGGGCATATGTAGTTTTATGGGATGTCCCAAGTCAAAAGCAAACTGACATGCAAACTACATAGGTGGGGATTACATTTAGGTGAGATGGGGTCAACTGTTGCTTATATTGGATGATTTCTGGTTCATACATAGATGCCTGAAATTTTCTCAAATTACCTTCACTTCCTCTACTTATAGTTTCAAGTTCTGAACCAAAAGATTCATAAAGAACCAAAATAGAATAACATGCAATCTTTGGCCAGAAAGGGATTAAAAATCTTTCAGGGAGTGTGAGTTGATTGGAATTTCAGCTAGTGTTAAATACAGTCCTTTAACGGAGAGCCAAGGAATCAGAGGAAGGAATAATGAAATCTGATTTCCGGGGAGGAAGAACCTAGGATACTTCAGAGAATGTATTTAGGTAATATTTAGATAAAAAAACTGAAAGAGAGGCAGAAGTGCCACAGGAAGAGACAGGAGAGGAGAGCATCAGGAGGAAAGAAGGAAATAAGCCAAAACAGGTGGTGTGATAGTTCAGAAGGTTTTCAGAGAAAAGAATATTCCATATATGTATCTCATTAAGTTCCAGGAGAAAAATATTGGGAGATGCAGTAATAAATGAGTTGGAATTCGATCATGGCAGACCTTGAATACTGAAATGAAACTTCTTGACATGACCCTTAATTTCTACTCCTTTCTACACTCTTCCCTATCTCAGTCAGTAGTGCTTAGTTGAGTCCAGTTATCCAGGCCCAGGACCTTCAGGTGTCTTTAACTACTGAATGTCCTCATCTGTTGACAAATCCAGAATATTCTACTTTGCTATGTGCCCACAACACTGCATTTTATGCTCCTCACACATTAAAGTGGTTTGCTTTTGGTACTTATTTCATTCTATCATTAGTTGTTGTCAGTACTGTTACTTCTAGTAGAGAAGGGACAGTACCTTTTATACTTCTGTCTTCTCCCCATACCTTTTACACTCTCTCCCTCCCTCCATATAAATTTAAATTCCAGTTAGTGAACATACAGTTTAATATGAGTTTCAGGTGTACAATAGAGTGATTCAACACTTCCATACATCACCCAGTGCTCATGATGACAAGTGCCCTCCTTAATTCCTATCAGCTATTTAACCCATCCCCTACCCAACTCCCTTCTGGTAACCATCAATTTGCTCTTTATAGTTAAGAGTCTCTTTCTTGGTTTTCCTCTTTCTCTCTTTTATATATATATACATATAATATTTACATTATATATATCATATATTAAATATATATCTATATAATATTTACATTATATATAATATAATAAATGTATTATATATTTATTTTAAAATATTTATGTATATCATATATATAGGGAAAAATATATATGTACATATATATTTTCCCCTTTTGTTCCCAAAGCTTGTCGATGGGAACATGGCCAGGAGTCTGGAGTTTACTTACTAGGCAATCAAGAGCCATATAGAGTTAGTGAGGTACAATGAAAATATTTGGACATATGTATATACTCCTTTGTATCGGAGAGTATTACTGGCTGATAAACTTCTAGAAATAGGCTTGATATGCAATGTTTAAATTTTGATAGGTTCCCCCAATTTGCCTATGTAAGAGATACAACATGTATGTTTCCATCAACAGTCTATGCACACGTGCATTTGCCCACATCGCTGTTTAACACATATTATACAGACCTACACTTTTTGTAGCACTTGCTTTATTTCCTTTCTGAATCATTAGTAAGGTAGGATAGGTATCTTTTCACTTAAATGCTACTTGGATCTTTTTCCTATGAGTTGCCTCCTCTTATTCTTTGTCCAGTTTTTCTAATGGAATGCTTTGTCCATTTCTTAGCAATCTGTATCAAGTCAGTTTAATGTGCCCAACAGCCCATCCACTGTTATAAATTTTGAAAATAATTTCCTCAAGTCTTCTGTCTGTATTTAGACTTTACTAGTGCTATCTTTTGTTGTTCAGAAGTTTAAATTCTTATGAAGGTAAATCTGTCAATCTTTTAAAATATAACTTCCAGGTCATATGTCAAGCTTAGTAAGATACATTACAGAAATATCTTCTTTATTTTTCTTATAGTGTTCTGGTAGTTTAATTTTTGTGTTTAGAATGTCAGTCCTTTGGTATTTTTTTTTTTAAATGATGTGAGGTAGTTTCTTATATGGCATAGTATTCTTGTAAAAAATGCTGGGTTTGCTAGCATTTATTAAATTTTATCGATCTCTATTCATAAATAGAGATTGCTTGCCCTATAACTTCTACCTTGTAAAATTTTGGAAGGTCATATACCCAGTTGTTAACTCTGAAAAGTGAAATTGGGAAGCAATGAAATTATGTTGAATACTTTTGTACTTAACATATTCTTTCAGAGAGCAATATTACGTTTCTAATTTAAAAAAATTAAAATTTTGATCACTGTCGAGGAAAGCTGTATTTATCAGTCTAGGTTTTAGGCAGATGACTCTGATAAAAATAAAGGGCTAATCAAAAAATGAAACAAGGTGGGACCAGGGAGGGAGACAAACCATGAGACTCTTAATCTTACAAAACAAACTGAGGGTTGCTGGGGGGTCACGGAGAGGGTATGTGCTATGGTGAGTGCTATGAACTGTGTTAAGACTGATGATTCACAGACCTGTACCCCTGAAGCAGATAAGCAGATAATACATTATATGTTAATAATTTTTTTTTTAAAGGACTGATCAAGAGGTAAGGGACCAAAAGGGCTAGATTGAGAACAAAGGTGGGGAAAACAGAAAGGAAAGGCTCGTTCAAGGAGGCTGAAAATGGTTGTCAGGGAAATGAGAAGGAGAGGCAAAGACTAGGACCAGAAGAATGCTTTAATGTTGCCAACTGCCATGACTCCTGGCAGAAGACGATGATGTTAGCATTTCCCAGTCATTGATGGTGTGGTATATTGCCCTAATAGATAAAGAGAACCTGAAAATAATCTGAACCCATAGCATATTCATGTACAACATCTACAGTATTCAACCTGTTTTCTCTTCTCTCCTGCAAAAATGAGCCAACTGTGCTTCCTATTTTAATGAAACACCTGTATCATTTGTTACTAAGTTTTTCTCCAACTATGATAATTTACCTCACTTTCCAGTTTTTACCTATAGTCAAATGTGCTTCTATGACAGAATACACTGTCCCTAAGGTTCCTGCCTCTTTTGAGGGGACAACTGTTCTCTATTTCCTTAGCATGATGTCAGTAGCCAGAGACGATGGTTCTCCGGAGGGGACCAAGTCTGGTTCTACATCAGTCTTTGGCTCCAGGAGGAAGCTGGGCCTATCACTGACTCTCGCTCAGGCTGGGCATGGCATATAGTGCATCTGAGCTGAAGAAGACCTCCTTCCTGAGGCCCTATCTAAGACCTATTTCGTGAACAGAAAGGGGTTTAAGAGAGAGAAAGATTTGGTGGCGAGAAAACTTGTATTTCATCACTGAAGCCTGATGCACACATTTGACATTTTCCCTCTGGTACCTAGAAAAGTAAACCAACCTGCTCCACTTACCTAGATCTGATTTTTAAAACACTGATTTATGGCACATTCAGGTATCCCCAATTATAACAGCATTTAGGTCAGTGTTCACCTGGGAGACCCTGGCTGCTGAATTCAGAGAGATTAACGGATTCCTCTTTTGAATTATTATTCCTATTGTTTCTGTGCTAAAGTTACTTACTACACAAAGAAGTATGTTTAGTGGCATCAAGAAGAATGAATCTGGCTATCTACATGTGGCTTTTAGGACAGATGGACTTATTTCTTGACACTTGACAGTTCAAAGGTTGTTATCTTTTCTAGGAAAATATTCTGTTATTCTTAGGTAGGAATCTCCAAAACTGAGCCCAGAAAATGGTCTTGGGCCCAACAATATCAACTAAAAATCTGATTACTGAGAAAAAAATATGAACTTGTTTGATGGTAACACTTAGTTCTTTCAAAGCTGAGCCACAGATTTTTATAACACTGAATTCATTTACAATGAAGCCGCCCAAGGAACAGCGTCAATAACTTAACATGAAAATCAACTTTTTCTTTTCTCTTATGTTGTTTAGCTTTCAATTAAAAACATTATTTTTTGCATCTCAATACCAATTTTCTAAAGGTGTAAGGAAACATAAATGTAAGGCTAGTTGGGTCAGGGAGGGGTTTTACCAGCGATTACTGTCTGACAGCTAATCTGCTCAGTCTTTTGTCAGTAGTTCTGAAAGGTATTCAAGCAGAGGTTCCATAAGAGGAATTGCCGCGATTTTTAGAGACCTAACAACATATAATTTTGTTAAATTTGCATTCAAATAAATGCTTGCTTAAAAAAAATGCACCTGCTTGTTTCTATGACAATAGGCACAGTGAAATGATGCTCATACAGACGTGATGATGACTGTCACTCCCTGTTACTGCTGTTATTTTTTTCCTGGAACAATTCATCAAATTCTTCTCTGTTCTCTATCATTCAATCATTTGATATGCCTCAGTAGACAAAACTATGTCAAGGAAGTCTAAAGGATGTTTTGCTAATACTAAGAAACCAAAAGACATTATTCTATTGTTACCCCTGAGACAATGTCTATTGACTTTGCTAATTGGATAATCAGTGTTCTTCTATAATTCAGGAGTAAAATATTTTATAGCTAGCAAGAATAAGACTATGTGGTTGCCTCCTAATCAATGTACACTTCAAAATACTTACTGCTTTTAATATGGGTGATTTTTTTCAAATACCGTGTTGTGTCTTTACATATAATAACATATAGTCTAGAAACATCCAAATCATTATAAGCATACTTCCTGAAATGATACATAACTGAAAAACCAGTTTTTTTTTGTTTTTTTGTTTTTGTTCTTTGTTTTTTTGCTTCTATGCAAGAAACATTGTAGCTATCAAAGGCGTTAAACTTCTTAAAAGACATGATGCCATTATGCATTTTTAAATACTAGACAGTTTAGCTATCATAGAAATTATAATGAAAAATTAAATTACTAATGAACGTATATACTACCTCGTATAAAGTGATGACACCATATGTTTGAATCGGTTCTCGCCATTGAAGAAATATCTTCTCTTCAAAAGTACTTCCTTGGATGGATTCAGTAGGAACAGCTCCTGGCACTAGAAGGGGATGAGAAAACAATAAATGTTTGAAAGACTCCCCCAAATTAGATTTTCCTAGACATATTAGGTTTTTCACTCTCAACTGAGATATAAGATTTAATAGTCCACAGATACACTTAGTTTTCTTTTAAAACCATTTTGGCCACACTGTCTTTATGAAGAAAATAGTCTCATCACATTTTTCTTTAAAGTCTGAATCAGCTAGACGAAGCTCAGTAATCACCTTTTTTTTTAAAAAATTTTTTATTTTTTCCAATTTATTTATTTTCAGAAAAACAGTATTCATTATTTTTTCACCACACCCAGTGCTCCATGCAAGCCGTGCCCTCTATAATACCCATCACCTGGTACCCCAACCTCCCACCCCCCCGCCACTTCAAACCCCTCAGACTGTTTTTCAGAGTCCATAGTCTCTCATGGTTCATGGAGGACAAGGGGCATTAGAGAGGAGTAGGGAATTTGGGTAAATTGGAAGGGGAGGTGAACCATGAGAGACTATGGACTCTGAAAAACAGTAATCACCTTTTAAATGAACTTTTACATTCTTCAGAAATAAAGATATGGGGCAATAAGATTCCCACACGTTGCTCATGAGAGCAGAAATGGGTACAGCCACTTTGAAAAATAATTTGGTAGTATTTAGTAAAGTTAAAGAGGCATGTATCATATGCCCCAATAATCCTACCTCCAGGTATATTTCCTATTGATATTCTTGCATGTATGTACCAAGAGACATATAGTAAGATGTCAACATAGCTTTTTTTTTTTTTTTTTAAGATTTCATTTATTTGACAGACAGGGATCATAAGTAGGCAGAGAGGCTGGCAGAGAGGGAGATCGGGAAGCAGGTTCTCTGCTGAGCAGAGAGCCTGATGTGGGGCTCGATCCCAGGACTCTGAGATCATAACCTGAGCTGAAGGCAGAGGCTTAACCCACTGAGCCACCCAGGTGCACCAACATAGAATTTTTTTAACAAAAATAATAATTTGGGGACAAACTGGATGGTTTAATAAATTGTTATAGTCATACAATATAACACAAAAAATGAGTATAAATGACAGCTATATACATTATCATAGATGAATTTTATATTTATAATTTTATATTTTCATATATTTTACAGTTACAATATCAAGTGACAAAATTATGTGAAAGGAAAATGGATACGAACTATTGTACTGACATTTAATATAGCTGTTAAAAATGCACACAAAATAGATATTCTAAAAAGATGTGATATAGATGAGATAATATGTAATAATAAATATTTAAACAAATTTTATTAATTAACGATACAAAAGACTTTGGGAATTTTTATGCCGGTTTTAAAACCTGAAATATGCAACACCTTTTGACTAGTTTTCAGATAAATCTAATTGACATAAGGAAAGGTGGAAATTTAACTTCCAATTTCTATAAAATAACACAATGTTATTTTTAAAATATTGTTTATCTCATTTTCATTTAAATTCAGTTTTTGCATTGCATCATATTGTACAAAATTTAGTGTATTAGTGTGTCTATTCTATTTAAAAACTTGTATATCTGTCATACTTATACATATATTTGAAGGAACATGATCAAATTTTTTGGTGACTCTATGGGTAATCATAAAGTAGTGAGAGAGGACTCACACTTCTCAAAACTTACTACGAAGCTACAGTATCAAGACTGTGTGGTACTGACATAAAGATAAACATACAAATTAGTGGAGCAGAATTGAGAGTACAACCTACATTTGCAGTCAGTTGATTTTCATTAAGGGCCCAGGAAAATTTAAAGGGAAGAAAATACAAATGGTGCTGGGACAACTGGATATTCATATGTGAAAAAATGAAGTTGGATTCTTACCTCACACCATATAAAAAGATTGTATCAAAATTGATTAAGAGCTCAATGTAAGAGCTAAAACTACAAAATTCTTTGTATAAAACATAGATGTGAATATTCATGACCTGGGATTAGGCACAGTTTCTTGGACATGACACCAAGAGCAAAAGCAACAAAAAAATATACAGGTGGTGGGTATTATAGAGGGCACAGCTTGCATGGAGCACTGTGTGTGGTGAAAAAATAATGAATACAGTTTTTCTGAAAATAAATAAATTGGGAAAAAAAATATATACAGATAAACTGTACGTCATCAAAATGAAAAGCTTTGTGCTTCAAAGGGCACTATCAAGAAAGAGAAAAGACAACACAAAATGGGAGAAAAGTTTAACAAATCATGTATCTCACAAGAGACTTATATCTTAAATACATAAATTACTAAAAACCAATAAGAAAACAAATAATCCAATTAAAAACAGGCAAAAGTCTGTATAAACAGTTCTCCAAAATAGATAAACCAATGGCCTATAAGCACATGGAAAGATGCTCAACATCACCACCTGGCAGGAAAATGCCAATCAAAACCACAAGATAGCCCTTCGCACCACTGAAATGGCCATAGTCCGAAGGCAGATAATAAGTATTGAGATGTGGAGAAATTGAAATCCGCATACACTGATGGAGGGAATATAAAAATCCTACATTTTCAAAGGAGGATTTCAAAGGCTCTCCTTTGAAAATAGTCTAGCAGCTCTTCAAATAGATGCAGATTGTGAATTTCACTCCTAGATACATACCTAAGAGAACTGCAAACATGTACTACTCAAAAAATTCTACACAAATATAAAATTATACATGAATATTAATAACATTTTCATAATAGTCCCAAAGTATAAACAACCCAAACGTTCATCAACTCATGAATGGGTAAATACATCTCAATAAAGTTAGAAAAGGGGGTTGAAGAAATTTTAGATTATAGGAGGCTATGAATGGTCCTTTAAGGGTGGGTAAGAGCTCCACAGATTGGAAAGAGTGCCTACAACTGCAAAAGGACACTCACAGGTAGTCCACATTTTTTTAGATGAGGGGGTACAGAGGTAGATGTAGGATTTTATAGTTATTTTAAATAGAGCTCAGTATAGCTTGGCAGAAAAAAAAGTACTGATTCTGGATTGCAGGCATGGGTTCTCATTTAAGACTTCTCAGCAACTAAACTATCTAGTTTGGGCAATTCACTGAACCTCTTGGGTCTCAGGTTCTTCATGTTTAAAATGAAGAAGTTGGACTAAGTTCATCTTTACTATCCAAACTCTACATAACATACAAACATTCTCTCTTGTGATACCTTTAACATTAGTAAAAAGACAATTTTTTTCCACACACTTTTTCATGAGGTAAATAATATTCAATAGAAATAGTATACCACTGTAAAACTCACAAGGTTCAATGAATTGTAGCCTTTTATAATAGTAGATACATAAAGTGACCTCATCATTCTTTTCTCTTCAAACTTGGTATTGACAATTATTCTATTTTTGTCTTTCTTTCTCTTTCTCTTTTTGAAGTCTTTGTTGTTGTTGTTAGGAAATATAATTTGAAATAAAAGGTTTTCTAATTAACTGGATGACAGTGTGCAATGAAAATAACAGGTTTTTATTTGGAAATTATGCATGCCTCAACTTCTGGGAATAACAAGACAATTTAAACAAACTAAAAGATAAGTTACTCTGATCTCAAGTTTTGACAGAACTTAACAGAACTCCTAGCTCGTGTCCTTTCTCAATCTGAAACCCAGAACGGGTAAGGGGGTCCATGCATGTGGCTTCATGAATAAGACATACCTGCTCATCTCTAGAAATGACTATATCTTCCCCTGTTGTTGATTGAAACATTACTGTTGATTAAAACACGAATGAGACGATTATCAACAAACTTTATTGTTTTATCTAAGGACTAACAGAATACTTCTGAGTGTTTTGATACCTACTCTGTATGATGCCTAATGTTACAGAGGAATAGAAGGATTTTCTCTTTAGTTTATAGGTAAGAGACAAAAGATTGTATATAACAGAGAGAGAGATCAAGGAAAGGTCATAAGGAATTGCTTTGAATCATTATAGCAATAATAAGGACCACTTATTAAAGTGTCCCTCCCACCCCTGTCACCTACAAAGAATTCTCTATGTAAATTGCCTCTAACTCTAATATGGTTGAGAACTGTTACTATTTTCACTTCTCAAGTGAGGAAATTAAAGCCCAGAGATTTAAAAATTCTTATCAGGTGCAAAGGAGGTCAGAAGGATGAGAGTGCTACAGGCTATAAGCATTGGAGGCAGCTCTTTGAAGGACCTAAAGGCTGATGAGCCCTTTGGAGGGCAGCAAAGAAGATGGAAGTGAGAGGCAGCCAGGTGGAAGGCAGGAGGCCCAGGAGAGCAGACCTTGAGGAAGAGCCTGGAATGGAAGAAGTGTGAGCTATGGCTTGATTGTCACTGATGTCTGGGTGACATCTTTGCAGAATGAATTGCACTGGAGGAAAAGTCACTATTTCTAGAGAAGGATTCAGGAATACAGAAAACCTTGAAAGTCAAGATTTATATTAAGTCCTTGAGAGCTCCGTGGATAGAGTGACACGATGCAAATGTATTTTATTTTATTGTTAAATTTTGTTTAAATTCAAGTATAACTAACTGAGAGCGTTATATTAGTTTTAGGGGAACAATGCAATGATTCAACAATTCTATATACATTTCTCAGTGCTCATCAGGGTAAGTGTACTTTTAATCCCATTTATTTGTTTCACCCATCCCCCCCACCCACCTCCCCTCTGGGGACCATCAGTTTGTTCTCTTTATTTAAGAGACTGTTTTATGGTTTGCCCCTTTTTTCCTTTGTTCATTTGATTTTTTTTTTAAATTCTACATATAGATGATATCATATGATGTTTGTTTTTCTCTAACTTGTTTCACCCTCTATGTCCCTTATGTCCATCCATGCCATATGGCAAACTTTCATTCTATTTTACAACTGAATAATATCCCATATATCATCCATCTATATATGGAAACTTGAGTTGCTTCCACATCTTGATTATTATAAATAATGCTGCAATAAAAACAGGGGTGCATATGTCTTTGAATAGTGTTTTCATTTTTGGGGGGGCAAATACCCAGTCGTGAAATTACTGGATCATATGGTATTTCTATTTTTAAGTTTTTCTAGGAACCTCCATACTGTTTTTCACAGGGACTGCACCAATTTACATTCCCACCAACAGTGCATGAGGGTTCCTTTTTCTCTATATCCTTGCCAACACTTGTAATTTCTTGTGTTTTTTATTTTAGCCATTCTTAGTTTTAATTTGCATTTCTCTGATGATTAGTGATATTGAGTATCTTTTCATGTGTCTGTTGGCGACCTGTATATCTTCTTCGGAAAAATGTCTTTCAGGTTTTCTGCCCATTTAATTGGATTATTTGTTTTCTTGGTACTGAGTTGTATAAATTCTTTAAGTTGCATAAGTTATTTATATATTTTGAATATTAACCCTTTATCAGATATATCATTTACAAATACCTCCTTCCATTCAGTAGGTTGACTTTTTGGTTTTTTGACTGTTTCTTTTGTTGAGCAGAAGCTTTTTATTTTGATGTAGTCCCAAAAGTTTAATTTTGCTTTTATTTCCCTTGCTAGAGGAGACTTACCTAGAAAAATGCTGCTGCAACTGACATCGAAGAGAGAGGACTCGAGTAAATAAAATCATAAATGAAGGAGGAGAAACAACAACCAACACCACAGAGATGCAATTGTATTTTAAAAATTAGTTTTTGTGGGTGTGTAGGCAACATTAGAATGGGGTAAAACTGGAACCACCAAGGAAGGCTAGAAATTTCAGCATGAAACAATGAGGATCTGCATATAGTAGTGGAAAAGGAGAGAAAAGCACACTCTAACATTTAGGAGTAGAAATAGCAGGAGTTGGAACCAAAGTAAGCACAGAAATGCGGTGCAGAGGTGACCCACTGACAATGTTGGTACTTTCTTTTCACTTTTCAGAGAGATAAGGAAGAACTGAAAGAAACAGAGACAGGGCTTCTAGCCTCAGCCTGATGGGGTGACCTGTAGCAAACTCACATTCCTTACAAAAATAATGGCAGTAAGACAACTATTTGAGAACAACCAGCACAGGTAGGTTGTGGGGCTATAGAAGTCCAATGTGCTATCCATTGCGCCACGGAGCCACCTGGTTGTGGGGCTATAGAAAAGAGAAGAGGAATTTGTAGGGTCAGCTCCTCATTTATCCTGGCTGTTCCCACGTTTTCCTTCCACAGCAATATGCTGGGTGTTATATAGGTAATAAACACTCAAAAATACGTCATTATTTCTTTAAATGGTATAATAGAGTATTGTTGTAAACATTTAATGTATGTTATATTCAATAATTAAGGATCATGGCATAATCAGCTGCATAAGAAAAAAAAATGTGTAACACCTTTTTTTCCCAGGAATAAGTAAGTACATTCATTTGATGGGTTTCTCAAGTTCTTTGTCACTTCCTCTGATGCCTGGGCAAATAAATTGTAGGTCAAATATGTGATACACTACCGCTGCACTTTATGTGCCAAATCTAAATGTTATTGTACATGGGAGTCCCCTGTACAATCAATGTAAAACTCATATATCCTTGTTATGGGATTCAATGTATAATTTTACTATTTTAAATTATTTCAGAGGTTTATGGCAATTGTGTATTTGCTTTTTTTGATGAGTTGCTGGTGACATGCATTGTCGATTTGTTAAATCCTTGTTTATTGAGGTAATATCCAATTACAATATCGTTCCTATGGGAAAGTATGATCTATTACACGGCCACCAACCTAATGAGGTAATTTCTCAGCACTGTGCTGAAAAGCAAGGGCAGCCTCTATTTTCAGTTGAATTTTTATATGAACAATGAAGTATGTTTCAGAATACCATTTCAATATATTTAAATAAGCATTTCATATAAATAATACCCCAGCAGCAATTCTTAAGTCCAACATGATTATAAAACTTGAATGAAGAACTAGTTAAAGCAATATAGCATAATTATATATAGAAAGGTAACTATATGACTCATAAGGAATTAAACCTCTACATCTTTCTTCCTTTACCTTTTCAAAGCCATGCTTATGTTCCCAGAAGCACATTTATATTATTCAACCGAGTAACTAGTTCCTTCATTTTCCTTTTAGAGACCTCAATTTAAAAGAAATAAAAGCTGCTTTTCTGAAGGCATGTGTATTTCATACAAACATATCATTGAAAAGTACTCACAATCTTCATCCGTCTGTACTATGAGTTCTTGACTTTCCTTCCGTCCCTCAGGATTCATGAGGATGAGTTTCACACTGACATTGGTATATGGTGAAAGGTTAGTGATTGTATGTTGAGGGTGTGAATTATCTGTGTCCCAGCTTACTTCTTCTCGCACTTGCTCCTGTCCTCCGACTTGGTAACAGTAGTGGACTGTGAGATTATAACTATGGCAGCGAGTAACATTATATCCAAATGGCTCCCAGCGGATAGTGATTTGTCGAGATTTGACTTCTACCACTTCCAGTTTTCTTGGGCCACGCATGGGATCTAATATAGAAAAAAAAAGGAGAACAAGAAAACAGAAGAGAAATGAATTATAAGAGTTCTGGTGAAGCCCAAATGTCAGATAGTCCTCCTTATTCCCAGTATCTGGTCTTCTCTTTGTCCATGATTAATGAAATCCCTAAAGCTTAGCTAGGCATAGCACCACCCAGAATTAAGACTAGAATTTTTAGTGTCTTCTGCAGTGAGATATGGCCATATGCCTACATTCTGGTGAATGGCATACAAGATGAGATAAAGAACAAGTTTCTGGGAGGTATCTATAAGAAGAAAGGCTCACCATCTTTTTTTCCCAGCTTCCTACCCATTAGGTAGATTGAAGATATGATGTTTTTTGCTCATGCCACCATGATGGACCAGGAAGCACTTAAACATTAACCATTCAAAGTAATGATGAGGAAGGATCCAGAGTTCCTGATAACTGCTGAATTACTGTAATATCCTGGAACTGTCTACTTCCAAAACTTTCATTAGAGAGAAATACAGTGCTTTTATTTAAGGCTCTTTTCCTCTGAGGCTCTGATACATGAAACCAATCTTAACACTCATGGATAAATATATTTTATCTTTTAAAATTAATTTATAATTATGTAATTGGAAAACATTAGAGAAAAGCTTGAGAATTCAGCATGAAATAATATAATGATTAGAGAACATAAACTTCTGAGCAGGGCTCCAGGCCTTTCAAGACTTTTGATTTGTACAGAATTTCATGCAATTACTGCTCTTTCCTATCCCTGACAATGTCTTAGTATTATTCTTGAGTCCAAGCTCCAGATACAGAATTTCAAGCCTAGAAACATAAATGGCATGCAGGGAATATAAACATTTAAAATGGTTTAAAAGAAAGAATATATACACAGGCTGCTTAAATGTCTTTATGAAATGATGATGAAAATACAGTAATATTAAATACATAACATTTATTGAGCACTTATTATGTGCTACACACTTTTCTAAGAAGTTTACCTTTTATGGGTTTGGGGAGAATCTGATCTTAAATGTTCTGTTTTGGGATATCCATAAATACCCTTATTCCATATAGTCTGATTTTTTGCTTTCCTTAATTGTGGTCATCAGACATGAATGCAAAGAGATCTATAATTGGTAAGGGAAAGTCAGCATGAAAACTTGAGAAATAATAGCTACCATTTACTGTATGTGCATTTATTATGTGTAACTTGCTTTATATGTAGTCTTTATTCCTCAAAACAATCCTGAGAACCAACTACTATTCTTCCCAATACATAGATAAAAAAATTGCAACCAAGTCTGCTTCAAGAACTTGGCTCCAGGCTTGATTGTGGCTATGAATTCATACCTGTCTGACAATGAGACATGCTGCTTTAACTCACTACTGCAGTGTCTCTACCAAAATAAAAGAAAATCAGATAAAAAGAAATTGGAATATTCAATATACCCCAAACTTCTAAAACATGACCAAAGAATGTAAAATATAGTAAAGATTGCATGTCTTTAATCTTGGAACACAGGTGTTGTGAAGACTCTTCTCTTTCTCATGCCATAGAAGAGGGATCTACGCCATGTTCCCAGTTCACCTTTGGCAGACATCCCTCCCTATACTTTGTGGCTACTGGAAATTTATCTGGACTGTTACTGAAGTTCATTTCTTGATTTCCATCTGTGCATAAATTCCTGGTTTGCTTTTAAAACATAGGGAGAACCTAGAACTACTCCCTTTCCTGTGACCTCCAACAAATGAAAACATTTCAACTGAAATAATGCTTTGATTTTTTAAATGCAAGATGGGATTTATCTGCCAGATATCTGCTCAAACCATAAAATGAGGTTAATAATGATCATTCATGCTACTCCATCCTGTAATAACTCTAGGAACCAAGGACGAGTAAGACAAAGGCTCCCCCAGGGAATCTTGAGTGGAATTACCCTGGAATGTTCCTTACTACTAAATCAATTTTTTATATTTAAATTACTAGTGTTAGGGGAAATATCATAAATAAGTTATTTAGAAATAACTTGAAAGTTTTTTTCAAGTCTAGTGACTTTGTACAATGCAAAGGAAATGTCTAATTTTATATAATGCTTCATTAGTTGAATGTTTACAAAAACTTTTAATAAGCTCCAGATCCCTTATACATAAGCAGATTAACATGCATCTCTTTGCTGGCTTCCTTATTAATCACAGGTATCCATTAGAAGTGTTCTAATGCATTTTCCCAAGGTTTCCATTAATCTTACTTACTAATAAAACGGCTAAATATTTCAGATACTAGTTTAAACAATGCTGTTCTACCTTAATTTCCATAGAAATCTACTTTCTACTGCACAAATAAGCCTGCATCAATTCAGCACTTTTTAGTCAAGGAAATACAGACATGAGAGAAATCCCACAATTAAAAACCCAAGAGTTCTATCTGTTTACTGCTCAAGTTTTCTTGGCATGCATGCTAGTTTGCTCTCTTAATATCTCTAAAAATTCCATTATGGTAAAATTGTTTTAAACTTTACATAAATTTGCCAAGTAAAATAGTTAAGGATAGCACAAAACAACCATATCTGTGACCAAGTTTCCAGAGTCCCTACTGTCAAGAGTGGAAACTAGCAGCTAGAGATAGCGGCTGTATGAAGTCTAAAGCTTACACAAAAAGAGGTTTGTGCTCACTGACTTGCATCTTCAAGATTCTGGCTAACCAAAACAAAACTATCTTAAAGAGTCGTTACAAATAGAATATCTGTACTTATGTTCTTTGTGGGCCTTTACCTAGGGTATAGTGCTGTTGTGTCTCCTACAATGGCCATACCAAAATGGCAGGATCAAATCTTATCAACAGGGGCCAGGGATGAATGCCACATTGACCATCATTCTATCCCAATCATTCTATGACTTCTTCCACTGGTTGAAAGCTTAAGGCAGAAGCTGAAACAATACCATGATGCAGGCAACACAGTCCACCTTCGATGGAGACCTGTCATTTCTCTTGGGCCAGAAGGGAAGAGTTAGGTAAGCGTGATGGGAAAATGAGGTCTGATAGCATAACTGGATGCTATGCATTAACCAGTACCTGTGATAACACGCTGTTTTGAGGGTAGTGTTGGTATGCAAAGTCGAATGACTCAGGGAAACTGAAAATCCTTCCAACTCATCCCAAGCAAATGGCCTGATTTCATTGTCTTTTTTTCCTTCTCTTCTGCTATTCTTCAAATTGAGCTCTGATCCAGAAATGGTTTATAATGGTTACATCTTAAATTAGTGTTCTGTAGTATCTTTATCTTCAATGATTATGCTGGAACCATTTCTATTAGCGTACCACTAAGTGTGAATGAGGCATTCCATAGGGACATTTACTCTAGTGAGTTCTACTGATGATCACTGCAGGCTTTGAAGGGCTGTTCTACTATTGTAGAAATATATCACACTGGAAGCAATAAATGGCAACTTCATAACCAGAAATGTGTAATTTCAGTCGGCTAATTACAACTCATACTGCATTTCTAGGAGCAGAATGCGAGCACTGTCAACAAAGTTTGGAATGTATTACTACCATTAGATGCACACAAAATAAATCTCTTAGGGTTAGCTAACAGGGCAATTAATTATATTCACAGGACCACTCGTTGTAGGATATCTGCTTCTTTCTCCTCAGAATCCTAGAGATGCTACTGAGGACACGAGTCGCTTCCAAGGCCGTTTGTCTTCACACTCATCCCCTCGGCCCTCACTGGAATGGGTCTCGTGACAGGCCCCACTGGCATGAATCATGAGGCCAGTCGGCCAGGTCTGGGCCTATGGGCTCATGATAAGAGACTGGAACAGCCTCCCTGAGGAGCGCCATGGCTTGTCTCGCCTGCAGCTTAGTCAGGGAGTTCTTAACCGCTTCCCGGGCTGGTGGCAGCATTTTTCATTCTGTTCTCTTTCTGCCAGTTGCAGCCAGGTTTCCTGCAGAGAAGTCTGACAGTCGCAGTCCTGACCTGAGGGACCAGCAAGCCCGGTTCTAGCCTCCGGCACTTCTGCATCCTATTTAATCAGTGATCCTGGCTTCTTCTACACTCAGTCCTGTTTTCCCATGAATAAGGGCAGAAACTGACTGGTAGGATCAATTTCCATCGCAGGTTCAATTCACAGCTCATTTCTTTGGAATTCGGCTCTTTACTTCTATTACTACTACGGTGCTTTTTCAGAAACTCAATTTCAGAACCTGTGAGAGATATCTGGGTGTAATTTTAGGACCCTGCCACTGATCATCAAAAACACAGATCACAACCAATGCTCCTGCTAACAGGTTTCTCTTTCCCCCCTCTTCACAAACTATCCAGAGGTCTATTACAATAAAAGGAATCACAACCAGAATGGCATGGTGGGCCCCCTTTGGCACCTTTAGCTACCCTATTTCTGCCTCATCAGTCACACAAAAGGAGACAAATAGAATCACAAAAGCTTTCTCTACTCATCAGTTAAATCAGAGCAATACCTGATTAATTAATATTATGTTGGCTTACCCAATCATTCAAAACTAAGCAGCAAGGATTCCAGGCACGTGGCACTGTTTTCAAGTGACACAGCTATAATTTTTGGACTAGACAATATTTTCCAGAGTTTTAAAAAGTTCCCTTTGTCAGTGAGGCTGAAAATTTAATTTATAAAATTTGTAAAATTTAATTTATGCTACCCTACAGGCATGTCTATATCTGGGATGTAAATTGAATAAATTAAAAGTTGCCATAAGAATTACATGAATTTGAATAGTCTCTTCCACCAAAATATTTTTTTCACAGGTATTGTATGAATTGTTTTGGATTGTATCATAATTAAAATCAAGAAATGTACTTGACTTATTTGTGGAGTATAACAAATAGCATGGAGGACATGGGGAATTAGAGAGGAGAAGGGAGTTGGGGGAAATTGGAAGGGGAGGTGAATCATGAGAGACTATGGACTCTGAAAAACAATCTGAGGGGTTTGAAGTGGCAGGGCAGGTGGGAAGTTGGGGTACCAGGTGGTGGGTATTATAGAGGGCACAGCTTGCATGGAGCACTGGGTGTGGTGAAAAAATAATGAATACTGTTTTTCTGAAAATAAATAAATTGGAAAAAAAACTTTAAAAAAAAAAGAAATGTACTTGAAAGCAGTCTAGTTTTCTTAACTATTTCACACAATCCTATAAAAAAGGATAGTTTCTTCCTAAATAAAAAAAAATAAATTTCAGAAATAATACTAATTAAAGAGATGAGAAGACAGGCCTATTTAATAAATTTGAATGGGAGTATAGCAACGTCAAGCCTCACACAAAATCAAACATTCTGCTTTCTTTCTTGGTTTAGGATGGACATACTCTTCATAATGTCCCTTGTGTCTTCCAAGTATAGGTTTGAACTTGGCCTAACTGATAAAGGTATGTTACCTACTATCCCATGTTGCTGGAAAATAGACTATCCACTTACATTGATTGTTTTGATTTTTATCACAGAACAAAGCTGGAGCTGCTATTCACATTTTAGGGAAAATGTAAAGGATTCTTACATAATAAAATAACTAGGATACATACGAAAGTGAGAACACAGACCCTCCAGGAAGGAGGCTAAAGTTGTATAAAGTGCAAATAGGAGAAAACCACTCATAGCCTGGGAAGGAGAATTCTCTTGTGGTGTCATGTGAACTGAAAAAGTAGAGGGGACAAATGCTTTGTTTAGGTTTTGGTTTGTTTTTTACAAAAAAAAAAAATAAAGTATATATATATATATATATATATATATATACATACATACACACACACACTACATATGTATTTATATAGAGAGATATATATCTCAGGTCTTTGGTTAATCATCTAATGTGCGTGTTTTTAGGATAATTTCTCCAAGTGTTTCAGAATAATATAATTTTGTAAAGCTTTATTTATTTATTTATTTATTTGAGAGAGAGAGAGAGAACATGAATGGGAGGGATAGAAGGAGAGAATCTCAAGCAGACTGAGCATGGAGACCAATATTGGGTTCAATCTCATGACATTAAGATCATGACCTGAGCCAAAGTGTTGGATGCTTAACCAACTCTGCCACCCAAGCATCCCCTGGATAATACTTTTTTAAGCATTTTTTTTTTTAAGCTTAATGTTCTTAAGTAAAATTTGCTGAAAGGTGAGCGGAAAAAAAGAAGCAGTGAATATTTTACTGTTGACAACTTCTGAAGTAAAGAAATGTAGGCATTGACAAAGTATTCAATGGCAATGACATCTGTCATATTTTATTCTGCCTGAATTGGTTAACTGCACAAAATAAGGCTAAGAGTCACACAATGGTTGAAAGGTGTTATTCTGGTAAACATAAAATGTTCTTTTTGTTGGTGTTAATTTAAGGTCTTTGAAATTCTTTTAAGGCCTTTGAAATTTTAAGTAATAAAACCTTTGAAACACATTGAAAAGTACCAAATAAAGCAATCACCTGTGTCCCTACTAATATCAAATGTTAACATTTTGTGTTTTGCTTCAGACCAGTTTTTATTAAAGAAATAAAATATTACTGATTATTAATTCTTTCCACTTTCCTACAAGCAATTCCAAGGTTATTATATTTCATCCCAGACATGTTTTTATATATTTTTTTAAATTTTTTTAAAGATTTTATTTATTTATTTGACAGACAGAGATCACAAGTAGGCAGAGAGGCAGGCAGAGAGAGAGGAGAAAGCAGGCTCCCTGCTGAGCAGAGAGCCCTATGTGGGGCTCGATCCCAGGACCTGGGATCATGACCCGAGCCGAAAGCAGAGGCTTTAACCCACTGAGCCACCCAGGCGCCCCTGTTTTTATATTTTTATTACATATATCTGTGATGCTTATAATTTTACATAAATGCTACCATTCTTTGCAACTTGAGAATTCAATGTCAGTCAAATTGAAAAATATAAATCTAGTTATCATTTTAATGGGTGCACAGAATTCCATTAAGCAAATGAACCATAGTTTACTTATACTTTCCTTCATTGAGGGACAGATAAGTTGAATCTACTTTTTCTCTATTTCAACCAGTGTACAAGGAGCATCGCTGTTTATATATCCCTTAGCCAGCTTTCCTTGGGTGAACATAAAATGTGGGACTGTTGGCCTGTAGAGTCTGCAAGTCTTCAAATGTACTAGATAATGTCAAATTGCTCTCCAAAAGGAAAGCAACATTCAGATGATCCTTTCCCTCAGTAAGATTCTATTTCAAGAACATAAATCTAAAACCTGCTCCTGAGGAGTGATCTTGAATTATTGGTACTGGTTCCAATAAAATGTAAATAAGCAAAGTCTAATCTAAGATCATTTCATGAACTGTATCATTTATTTGACATAAACTTTGAAATGGAAATTTATTATATACAGAATTATTTTTCTTCGGCTATAGTGTTTGACAAGTGTTTATGTAAGGAATCTCTCCCAATTACCATTCTCTATATCATATGTGTATGTTTAAAAATAAAAAATTCAAATTCACCAAATAGAGAATTAGATAAATTGATAAATTGATGGATAATACATTTTAGGAATACATTCCTAAAATTAGCATTGTTTTCTGATTACATCAAATGGCATATCAAATGGCCCTTCATAAAGTACTCTTCTATTTTAACAGAACTAGATCCAGATTAAGACATAAATATACCTTCTATATTTATGTATATTTTAATGCATATTACATTTTATATTATATACTTACATACACACACAAATATGTATATGTACATATATATTTTTTATTGCATAGACCATGATGTATCTCCAATGGCACCTTACATCATGTTCCTTACTTAAAATAAAATAAAATAAAATAAAATAAAATAAAATGATAGGATTGCAGACCTCAGCTTTGCAATCTAAAGACTAATCCTTGGGCCCAGAGCAGCACAGGGAAGCTAAACATCTAGCTCTAGGTTAATCTCAGATCCTTGGAAGTAGTTAAAACATCCATAGTCAATAGTGATAGTCAATAGTGAAATCTCTAGGATCCCAAGAGACACAAACACAAATTTCTAAACAAAATCACCCTTAAATTAGATCTCCTGTTTTCAGAGATTAAGACTAGCTAAATACAAGCTCATTAGCAGATATCACACACAAAAAAAACAAGAAACATACATGTTCACCAGTAAGAATCAGCAGAAATAGGAAATAACAGATTTAGACCCCCAAGATTGTCAGATGAAGAATATAAATTTTGAGTCACACTTTCAAATTTAAAATTGTAATCACCAAAATGAGCATACCATCACAAAGAATAGCCAGTTGGATTTTAAAAGCAACTAAGTATTACTTTTATAAATAACAAATTAAAATATCACAAAAACTCAAAGGATGGATAAAACAACAAGATTAGACACAGCTTAAGAGAAAATTGATGAACTAGAAGATAGATCAGAGGAAATTAACTAGAATGCAGTGCAGAGAACTGGAAACTGGAAAGTGGTAGAAAAATAGGAAAGAGAGAGGCAGAATGGAATTTGAAGGTCTAACTTGTTTCTAGTGGGTATTCCAGGAGGAGAACAGAGAGAATAGAGAAGAGGCAAGCTATCCGAAGATAGAATGTCTGAGAAATTTCCAGAGCCAACAAAAGATATCAGATAAAATAGAAAGAACATATAACATATACAAAAAGAAGGTAAATGCAATTAAGTCCACAATTAGATAGTGTAGTTAAATATAGATAACCAAATCAAAGAGAAATCTTTTAAATATCAGGAGAGAAAAGACATATCACTTATAAAGTCATAGCAATTAGATTGATAGAAGTTTTCTCAACATTATCCATGGAAAGCAGAAAATGGGAACAAAACATCAAAAGTGCTGAGAGAAAACATGTCAACTTATAATTTCATACTAGCAAAACAAAATGTAAAATAAAGGTGATTTCAAAGAATCAAAACCAAGTGAGTTTACTACCAATAATCTACATTAAGGGATAAACTTCAGAAAGAAATAAAACTGATGTTTGAAGGAAGATCTGACATGCTAAGAGATATGAGATGAGCAAAAAAATATCTAAATCTGTATACATAAAATAGTAATAATGTCTAATTTGAGAGGTTTTAGAAAATAGCATGGAATTTAACTACTGACAATAAAGAATAATATAAGTAAGGAAGACAGTGCTCAGAGTCAGAATGGTACAAGACCCTTACTTCATTGGAAAGAGATTTAAGATATTAAGTATAGACTTTTTAAAGTCTGCATGGCCTATTTTCTATGGTAACCACTATAAAAATAGCAGTAGAGTGATATTTTGCAACAGTAAGGAAGAGTAATTCTTAAAAATCTAATACAAAGGGGAAAAAAACCAAGTCAAATACTAATATAAGTAATTCTATTTGTTGGTAGAAACATGTCCAAATATATTACAAATCACAATAAATGTAAATGGAACCTTCTCAATTAAAAGATCCAGAGAATTACACTCAATGTAAAATCAGTGTCTTGCTATATGTTGTTATAAGAAATAAATGTAAGTCCTATGTACATGGAAATTTGAAAGTAAAAGCATATAAAAAAGGTTATTAGAAAATATTAACCATATGAAACAGAATAGTTGCATTAAGGGACAGGGACACACAGAATTATTACATAGTAATAAAAGTTTCAGTTCATCAAAAAGATAAGAAGATACAACAATTATAAATTCGTATGCACCCAATAAGATAGACAGCTTTAGAATACATAAAGTAATTGATAGCTTAATATAAAACCAAACAAGAATAACGTGTGTGAGCAACATATCTCATTCATGCATCAATGAATCAATTGTGAACAAAATAATCAAATCCATATATATATATACACACACACACGCATATATATATACATACATATATATATGTGTGTATATATATATATATACACACATATATCTATATAAAACTGACAATACTGCATGACCGAGTTAGATTAATTAGGATGGTTTAACATAAAAAGTCTATAAATGTAATTCACCACATTAACAAATTAAAGAAGAAAAACCATATGATAGTTTTAATAAATGCATTAAGTGTATTTGTTAAAATGTCCATTCATAAGAGGAAACACTTTTGGCAAATCGAGAACATGAAATCTCACACACCTAATTAGCAAACATTGTTCTGAATGAGAACACATTACGGAGCAGCACAAGGATGCAAGCTTCTTTCCTAGTAGCTAGGAGTCTAGCTGGTTCTAGACTGTATGGTAGGAAATAAAATATCTAAAATTTAAAAAGGAAAAAACAAAAGTCTACTTATACACAACATACATGTTGACACCTGCACAGGCTCTACAAATTCTAAGAAGCAGCAAGTATTTAGCAAGGTGGCTAAATATAAATTACTGTTAAAATCCTTTGTATAGAAATATATCAGTAACAAACTGGGAGGCCTGGGTGGCTCAGTGGGTTAAAGCCTCATCCTTCAGCTCAGGTCATGATCTCAGGGTCATGAGATCGAGCCCCGCATCAGGCTCTCTGCTCAGCGGGGAGCCTGCTTCTTCCTCTCTCCCTCTCTCTGCCTCTTTGCCAACTTGTGATCTCTGTCAAATAAATAAATAAAATCTTTAAAGAAAAGAAATACATCAATAACAAACTGGAATACCAATTTTTAAAAAAGGTAAGACTTAGAACAAGACCAAGATATATAGGTGACTCAGGAACAAATCTTACAAATGAACAATAATAAAATTTAAAAATGTACTGAAAATCATTGATGAGAATCAAAAGAACTGCAGATCTATATCCTGGTCATGAATAGTAAGACTCAGTACTGTAAAGCTACTTGTCCTCCCTAAAATAATCACTGGAATCAACACAAGTTCAATCAAAATCTAATTAGTTTTGAGAAACTTGATGAGTTGATTCTAAAATAAATACAGAACCAATGCCCCCAAATATAGCCATAACACCCCTGACCAAGAATGGAGTAGAGAAACATGTTCAATCAGATATCAAGAGTTATTTACAAGCTACCAGGATGAAACAGTGATATTGTTGAAAGAACAGGCATGGAGTTGCCTAGAATGCTAATATATGATAGAGCTGGAAATTCTTATTCTGACTGCTGGAGTAAAGACAATTAGTCCTGGGGAACTTGTGTATCCACATTGGAAAAAAGAAAAAAAAAAAGTGAAAGAGAAAAAAAAGGTATCATGTGTCAATGAAAAGCTTGGTTACTTATATTATGTTAAAATCAAGAATGTATGTTGGGGTGCCTGGGTGGCTCAGTGGTTTAAGCCTCTGCCTTTGGCTCAGGTCGTGATCTTGGGGTCCTGGGATCGAGCCCCACGTCGGGCTCTCTGCTCAGTGGGGAGCCTGCTTCCCCCTCTCTTTGCCTGTCTCTCTGCCTACTTGTGATCTCTTTCTGTCTATCAAATAAATGAATAGAAATCTTAAAAAAAAAAGAATGTATGTTTATTAAACTGTACCATTACAAAAGCTAAGACATAAGTTTATTCTTGGAGAAAAAAAAAGAAAACCAATGAAATACACTTAGGACAAAAGATATAAATAGGCATTTCACAGAAAAGTAAAAAAGGCATGCCACCAGGCAGAAGATCTTGGCAACTATTTAACAAAGGAGAGATATAACACACACAGAATACCCATGGATCACAGGAAAAAGGTGACAACTAGAAAGAGAAACAAGTGAAAACTAAAAACATGAGTTTCACAGAAGAGGAAAAAAACAGACCATAAACATAAAAATATGCTCAAGCTTCATATTAACCTGAGAAATGCCAAATAAGTAAGGTTGTAGCAAGGCTCCATTTTATACCACCCAGATAGCAGAAATGGAAAAGTCTGGTCATACTAACAATCGGCAGGATGTAGGTCAAGGGCAGGTATCATATACACACCCCACTAATGAGGGCATGAGCTGGTATAGCTACCATGAATGAACACTTAGCATCATCTTGTAAGGTAGACGTTCAAATACTCTATAACCCAGCAATTCTCTTTCTAGGTTTGCATCCTAAAATGGAACTTCTAAACTTCTCTGCTAAGAACAATCTGGAACATTTTTAAAATATCAGGCTTCCTAGGCCTTTCCCCAGAGATGCTGATTTGGTGACCTTGTAATGAAGTTGCAAAATCTGCATCTTGAAGAAGCTACCCAGGGTAGTCTTATACCCAGAGAAGTTTGGGGAAGAGGTCTAGATCCCTGCCTTTCAGAGTATGGTTCTCACGCCAGCAACAGCGCCACCACCTGTTAGAGCTGCAGATGCTCCAGCCCCACTTCTCGCATCAAGTGGAACCTGCCTTTGCACATTAAAGCTTGAGAAACTCTTAAGAAGATTATTTTTTAGAGTGAAGGTTGGGTCCCTAGGTCTTAAACTCAGACCAGCATTTTTTCTAAAGGAAGAGAACAGGAAGATAAACAAGAGAACATATTTTTGGTCCAAAGATGAGGACTGTATGGTGCAATTTTTGCTGTAGATATACATACCCACTCTTTTCCAAATTTATAGGAGTCTGTAACTGTGATACAATGTAAAACGTAAAACACAGCCATTCTGCAGCAAAAGCCTTTGAAAGACACATCCTTAGAGACGTTGTTCCCTGTGGGCATCAGGTATACCGACAGAAATGTTTTTAGCAGCTTTGTTGACAAAAGAATATGAAAGAAAAGTGTGGAAACAGCCCAAACATCTACTGACCAGACAACAGATAAATACTCATACAGTGGAAAATCATACTGTAATGAAAATGAATAATGCAAAAAAATGAATCTTAGAAATGCAGAATTGAGTGAAAAACTCAAGTCACAGAAGACTACAGGGATACAATTTTATAAAACTGAAAAACAAAGGGTACCTGGGTGGCTCGGTCAGTGAGGCATCCAACTCTTGATTTTGACTCAGGTCATGATCTCAGGGTTGTGAGACCAAGCCCTGCGTTGGGTTCCGTGCTCAGCTTGGAGTCTGCTGGAGACTCACTTTTCCTTTCTGCCTCTGCCTGCCCCCCAACCTTTTCTCTCACTCTCTCTCTAATAGATAAGTAAGTCTTAAAAACAAAACAAAACCCAAAACCCAAAACTGAAAAACCAGCAAAAGGGAATTGTTTAAGAATGCATACATACAAATGTGACAGCACAACCAAGTAAGACAAGAGCAAAGGAAACTTTACACAAAAACTCAGGACACCAGTTCCCTCTGACTTGGTGGCAGAGGAACAAAATGGGAAGCAGCATGCAGTTAGATTAAACACAAAGTTTCTAGGCATGGTCTGCTTTTAAGCTGAGGAGCCCACCCTTCTTACGCTACACAATTTATGTAGGTTGCATATAATCTTTCATAATAACTTTTAAAAAGATTACTGTAGGGAAGGCATGAATATTCCAGAAACATTGTTGGCTCCCTGGAATTTTCTTTCTGGAGAACAGTCAATCTGTGGTTCTCACAGGTAAAGGACTATGGTTTCTATAACCAGATTCGAGGGAAGCAAGACTTGAAAAGCATTACAAAGCCCTCTTCCCACAAAGTATCATAGGCTTCCTAGCTGCAATGTCCTCATCCCTGAAACCAGACCTTTGGGGCCTGCCCACTGTGTCTCTCCTGTCCTCACTTCACGCTGATACTTATGGTACAACTTTTTGCATTCATTGCCCTTGTCCAAGCTTCTGGACTTCACTCGCTCTCATTCTTAGATACTTAAAGAGAGGTTCAAAACAAAACTCATGACATCCACTGTAGGGAAGAGCCCCTGGGAAGGTAACTGTCCAAGGCCATGCCTAGCCCATATGGTAACTTTGTGTAAATTAGAAAGAGTGCCTCTTCCTCAACAAACTTTTTGTCCTCTGCTGAAAAGTGTCCATGGAAAATACACCCATATGAGGCTTATGTGATGAGTTGGCACTGTGTGCTTACATACTGCTGAATTGAACAACTATATGCCGTGGCCTTCTTTCAATCAGTGTTTGTGTACGTATATGTGTGTATGTTTGTGTGGTGTTCAATGTGTTCAAGTTATGTGATCAAAGAGATATGTTTCCTACCTGAGATATATATATGTATACACACACTTATAGTAAAGATTCTTAGAGAAGACACTTTGTGGTGAAGAATCTCAAAACTTATGAAAAACCAGGTCTGCTGAAATAAATATGCTGTGGGGTATGCATGTTGACAGAGGTATATGGATATTTTTTTCATCCAACTAACACCATTGACTCCTTGACCAGACTTCAATATTCATACATACGTGTAACGTACTAATATTGAGTTTTCTTGAAGGTACCCATTTTGGTTACTCCTCCTTAATCTTATCTGTCCCTCATGCCATTGCCAGAATATCTTTGATATGTGATGGTTCATCTGAATCAATCCAAGGATGTCTAATTGATTTCCCCTTATCATATGAGCAAAAAAGAAAAAGTTTCCATTAGTTAGTTACAACTATCAAATAGATGACATAATCAATCATTCCCACTTTCTGTGCCAGTCAGGGGAATCTGTCTGCTGTACCCCAAATATAATTCTCCCTCCAAAATTAATCTCTCTGTTCTCACTGGTCCATATACATGCAGGAGTAAGTGGTAAAGAGTAGGCCTCCCAACTTGGTTCCTTTCAAACTTAGTTGAAAATCAGTCTCTTTTGTGACTGTTTTTTTCTTAGTCAAAATAAAAACTCACAGACTTTCATAGACCCATAGGGTCAAAATCCTGCTGTTCATATGTTGATTCTGCTTCTGCTCTATTGTGCTCTGTAACAATTAGGTGTGTTGACTATTGCTTTCGGATCTAATAAGAATGCTTTCTCCTAAAGGATGCCAAGATTTGTTATCGACCCATTTGATAAAAGGATACTAAAACAGAATAATAAATGACAAACATCCAGTTAGTCACTTCGATTTCACAAGTCAATTCAGGGAACAGCTCCTCTTCTCCAGGATTTACCAATGTTTTACATAAAGCCCT
The DNA here is from genome assembly GCF_020171115.1 of Neogale vison. Taxonomy (NCBI): domain Eukaryota; kingdom Metazoa; phylum Chordata; class Mammalia; order Carnivora; family Mustelidae; genus Neogale; species Neogale vison. The sequence continues at coordinate 180,639,268 of NC_058093.1, read as the reverse complement.
TCCAAAGTCTTGCTTTGACTTGCATCTCTGTTTTATTGTATTGCTTTAAAGAAGTCACACTATGAACATGGCTTCCAGTAATCCCTAGCACTGTCTGTTTTGGCCTGAGCTCCTTGGTGACATTTCGAAAAGTGTAAAGTTCATTCCTGTAGGAGGAACACTGTCACTCTACAGCAAAATGAGAATCTTCAACTGTTTTGATGCACCGGAATGAACAAATGGCAATTAATCCTATAGATTAATTTTACAAGAAAACTGTTGTATGAGATAAAAATGAGTCTGCAGTACAAGACTTCCTTGGTATTGGGGCACCTGGGTGGCTCAGTGGGTTAAAGCCTCTGCCTTCGGCTCAGGTCATGATCCCAGGGTCCTGGGATCGAGTCCCGCATCGGGCTCTCTGCTCACCAGGGAGCCTGCTTCCTTTCCTCTCTCTCTCTGCCTGCCTCCCTGCCTACTTGTGATCTCTGACTGTCAAATAAATAAATAAAAATCTTAAAAAAAAAAAGACTTCCTTGGTTTTATTTCAAACTACATAAAACAAGAGGAGGCCGAATGAGTTCCATAGAGTTTTACAGAACTGTCAAAAATTGGTTTGGAGTGGGTTTTGACCTCTTCTGGCCCTTATTAATCTGCAAGCCCTGGGAGTTTAGGATCTATTATTCTACCCAGAACAAAAGAATACCCAGACCATTCACTCTTGGTTACAGAAGTAAAGTGACTGATGTTGGAAAAAAAGCCATTCATATATAATTTTAGTTCTACCTATAGGAACCATTTTCTCTAGTTAAGATTAAGCAGATAAATGTTATTTAAAACATTTTTACCTGTTCATAGCCTCCTATTCTGGTATTTACAATTTTTTGTGACTGCATAGTCTTTTTTTTTTTTAAGATTTTATTTATTCATTTATGGTTTATTTATTTATTTATTTATTTATTCATTGATGGTCACCAGAGGGGAGGTAGGTGGAGGGATGGATGAAATGGGATGGGGATTAAGGAGGGCACTTGTGGTGAGCACCAGGTGATGTATGGAAATGCACTGTATTGTGCACCTGGAACCAATACTATACTATGTGTTAACCGACTGGAATTTAAATAAAAACTTTAAAAAAGAAAAAAAAATGGAAAGGCAATGTGGATTTTTTTGTTGTTTCCTTGGAAGCCAGGAAATCAATCCGTTTTATTTATGGAAGAGGAATTGATTCATAGTGATTGAGTCCAACATTCTTGTAGGTCTGTCATCTGCTCCATATCCCTTAAATAGTAGTTTGTTACATTTATTTATGAATGACTACCCCAAACTTCTCCTTCAAATGAACTTTGACTCCCAAATTCATAGCTCTCAATTGGAAAAAAAAAAAAAAAGTTCTAGACACACTCATCTCTACAGCCCACAAACACGAGGAGGGGCTGGGTCAGAGAGCCCCTCCAAGAACACCTTGTCCTTTGCCCTTTCATCGCACCCCTCCTACATCCCTCCATCCAGACAAGAAGTGATTTTTGGGGAGGGTGGAGGGGTTAGGAATCAGGGTAAAGTGGATCCTCCAGGTGATTCAGAAACCACCCAGTGTAATACAGCCCACTTTTATTCTTTTTTTTTTTTTAAGATTTTATTTATTTATTTGACAGACAGAGATCACAGGTAGGCAGAGAGGCAGACAGAGAGAGAGGAAGGGAATCAGGCTTCCTGCTGAGCAGAGAGCCTGATGCGGGACTCCATCCCAGGACCCTGGGATCACGACCTGAGCCTAAGGCAGAGGCTTTAACCCACTGAGCCACCCAGGTGCCCCAGCGCACTTTTATTCTTAAGTTGTTTGGTGCTAATTTTTCTTTCTTCTTTTTTTTTTTTTCTAATTTGCTATATTTTCCAAGAATCATTTCTTTAATAAAATAACAAGGAAATATCACAAATAAGCATTATTATAACAGCTAATTCATCACTCAATCTTTAAAAATAAATTGCAATTCAATGATATGCATTTTTCATTTTTAATTGTTTATTTGCCACAGAAAATTTTAAAAAAATTACTGACAAGTATGCTTCCTTGAATATTGCCTTGAAGTAGCTTCAAAACTATAATCTTAATAAGGCAGATCATTAATTTGCTATCTAGTGTTCAGTTTAGTTTAAAATACTCATGATTCTCAATAGAACAGTAATCAGATATTGGAAAGAATGAAATCTTGCCATTTGCAACCACATGGATTGACCTAGAGTATATAATGCTAAGTGAAATAAGTCACACTGAGAAAGACAAATATCATATGATTTCACTCATGTGTAGAATTTAACAAAGTAAGGAACAAAGAAAAAAAGAGAGAAACCAAAAAATACACTATAGGGGCGCCTGGGTGGCTCAGTCGGTTAAAGCCTCTGCCTTCAGCTCAGGTCGTGATCTCAGGGTCCTGGGATTGGGCCCTGCATCGGGCTCTCTGCTCAGCAGGGAGCCTGCTTCCCTTTCTCTCTCTCTGCCTGCCTCTCTGTCTACCTGTGATCTCTCTCTCTCTCTCTCTGTCAAATAAGTAAATAAAATCTAAAAAAAAAAAACAAAACACTATAGAGAACAATAGATGGTTACCAGAGGGGAGGTGGGTGGGGGGATGGGTGAAATAGATGATAGAAATTAAGGACCATAGTTGTAATAAGCACTAAGTAAATGTATAAAATTGTTGAATCACTGTATTGTACATATGAAACTAATATAACACTGTATGTTAACTATCCTGGAATTAAAATTTTAAAAATAAAATAAAATACCCATGGTTCTTTCTGTGCTAAAAATTAACTAGACATTTTCATAAGGTTCCATAGATAACAATTCTAATGGGTTACTGATATGATAAATTATAAAACAAAACAAAACAAAACACCTTAGCTTTTAGCAGTCTTTCTGAAGTTGAATTCTTAGCAAAGAAAAAAAAGTCTTCCAAAATTTAAAACAATCTTTCTTTGGCTTGGTGCCCATTTTCCTGCCTTCCCAGACATTTCTCGCTTACTAATAACTTGGAGCAAGAGCACAAGGGTCAGATGTAGTAGGAATGTACCTGGACCAGTATGAGGAGGCAATAATGCTTGGTTGGATGGGGAAGTCCAGAAATCTGGATTTTGAAGACAGCCATCTATACTTTGAATGATGTGACCTGACAAAGTCAATTTGACCATATTGGCAACACTGTGGAGTGATAGGTCCTGAAGCTAGACCTTTGTAGAGTGGAGAAAGATGAGGGAATACAATAAATGGTGTCTGGAAAAAATAAGTGATTCAACCAAGGAAACCACATCCATGGAGGACCAACAGATGCACTGTCTGGGGAATGCTCAGGAGGAGAGGGTGAGAAACAATTCCTCCATGCTGAGAACCAATGAAGAAAAATAAATACAAGAGTCTGGATACAAGATATGGATTCAAGATAGAGACAAGATACAACATAAGTGGTGTTCTCAGCTATGCCTAAGTATGTTGAGGTTGAAGTTTTAGGAAGTCAATTCACAACAGTCTGTCTCCTCTTTCAGGTTCTCAACTGAGAGATAGAGGCCTACTGATATTAGACATATGAAGATCATACTGTTAGGTTATTACTGATCAAGGTGACTGAAGAAAAAGTCTTATGTCTGTGGCCTATATAAGCTTGCTACTGTAGCCATTCTTTTTTTTTCCTCATTTAACTCTTTTAAGATTTTATTTATTTATTTATTTGTTTGTTTGAGAGATTGAGAGAAAGAGAGAGAGAGAGAGAGAGAGAAAGAGAGAGTGGGCTCCACTGAGCAGGGAGCCCAACAAGATGCTCAATCCCAGGACCCTGAGATCAGGACCCAAGCCAAAGGCAGACATTTAACCAACTGAGCCATCCAGATGCCCTTATTTAACTCTTTTTAAAATATCTTTTTTGAGCTCTTATTCATGTCACAAATTTACCCTTTAAAAAGTAAATGAAGAGGGGTGGGGGACAAGGTGGCGGGGTACTAGGAAGAGGCGTCTTTTCAGCTGGTACCCCAAAGTGAGCTGATTACCTACCAAAGAACTCTGATCACCCATGAAATCAGCCCAAGATCAGAATTATACACGTCTGGATCTCTACAGGGGTAGAAGACGCCAGTGAGCAGGTAAAGCGGAATGGAACAGCGGACTGATATCGGAAGATAAACAAAAGGGGGAGGGAGCCACCAGAGGCAACCGGTGCAAAAGTAATACCCCCATACGAGCGAGAGTGCCCTGCGTCTGGGGACCAGCAGTAACTCGGAGACTGGTTGAAAGCACTCCAAAAGAGCAAAGGATCTCGGGGGGAAATTGTGGGAATCGGGGCGGCTAGGGACAGGGGCTTAAGTCCCCGGTCCCAGACGGCCTCCCCGGCCCGGAGGCAGAGAGAGTGCGGCGGAGAAACCGGCTCCTGGTCCCTAAGCCACCAGCGCCCCAGAGCGCAGGGGTTCCGGCTCCTGTGAGGGGATGGGAGCTGCGCCGGTCTGCAGAACGCGCGCTCGCCCTACCACAAAGCTTGAGATGCGCGCGCACATCGCTCCAGCTCCCCTGGGTTTCTAAGGCCCGGGGACGCTTCTTGACCCGCGCCATTGTTTCAAAGTCTAAGCCGCGCGCGCGCGCGCGCGCGCGCAACTCTTCCCCGGACAGAGGCGTGCAAAAGCCCAGCCTGCGGCTTACGGACCAGCGCCCCGTTCTCAGTGCCCCAGACGGGCGCCCGACCCACAGCCGCCTCTGAAAAGAGGTGCGCGCAAGCCGGGCACTCCCAGCCCAGGCTGGCGGCAAAATCTCAGTGTGCGATCGCTGCTTGGAACCTCTCTGGCGGTAAGGAGCTCCCAGACAGCCGCCACTGCCTTGGCTTTGGGGACGAGCAAAAGATCCTGTGCCCCCAGGGTCTTTAATTTGGAACCTGCACTGCCAGTGTCCAAGGGGGAATTTATTCAGCTTCTGCACCCAGACTGAGGCTTCTCTCTGAGACGGAGATCAGGAAGTGTTCCAGGGTGCACCTTGACTGCACCAGAGTTGATACATCCAGCTACATCTGTTCAGTCTTCTCCCACCAAAATGACTACGAGGAGGAATGCCCAACAGAAGAAAAATACAGAGGATGGACCTTCTGCAATAGAGCTAACGGCTATCAACATAGACAATATGTCGGAAAGAGAATTCAGGCTAACAATTATCCAGGCAATAGCTAGGTTGGAGAAAGCAATGGATGACCAAACAGAATTGATTAGGGCCGAACTGAAAGCGACCAGACAGGATGTTCACAATGTTAGGGCGGAGCTTAAAGCTACCAGGGAGGAGGTCCACAATGCTCTCAATGAGTTCCAAACCAATCTAAACTCTCTCAAAGCTAGGGTAACTGAGACAGAAGATAGAATTAGTGATCTGGAAGACAAACAGATAGAGAGAAAGGATCAGGAGGAAGCCTGGAACAAACAGCTTAGATCCCACGAAAGCAGAATTAGGGAAATAAGTGATGCCATGAAGCGTTCCAATGTCAGAATTATTGGAATTCCTGAAGGGGAGGAGAAAGAAAGAAGTCTAGAAGATGTCGTGGAACAAGTCCTTCATGAAAACTTTCCGAATCTCGCAAATGAAACCAGCGTTCATGTACTAGAGGCTGAATGGTCTCCACCCAAGATTATACACTCCAAAAAAACATCACGACACCTGATAGTCAAATTGAGAAATTATAATTGTAGGTATAATCTCTTGAAAGCTGCCAGGGCAAAGAGGCTCCTTACTTACAGAGGGAAGCCCATCAGAATAACGTCAGACCTGTCCACAGAGACCTGGCAAGCCAGAAGAGGCTGGCAAGATATATTCAGGGCACTAAATGAGAAGAACATGCAGCCAAGAATACTTTATCCAGCAAGACTGACATTCAAAATGGATGGAGAGATAAAGAGTTTCCAAGACCGGCAAGGCTTAAAAGACTATGCAACCACCAAGCCGATACTGCAGGTAAAAATATTAAGGGGGGTGCTATAAAAGAGGAAAAATCCAAAGAATAGCATTGAACAGAAATATAGAGACAGTCTACAGAAAGAAAGACTTCAAAGGTAACTCGATGTCAATAAAAACGTATCTATCAATAATCACTCTCAATGTGAATGGCCTAAATGCACCCATAAAACGGCACAGGGTTGCAGATTGGATAAAACGACAGGACCCATCCATATGCTGTCTACAAGAGACCCATTTTGAACCTAAAGATACACGCAGACTGAAAGTGAAGGGGTGGAGAAGCATCTTTCATGCCAATGGGACTCAAAAGAAGGCTGGGGTAGCGATTCTCATATCAGATAAATTAGACTTCAAACTAAAGACTGTAGTCAGAGATACAGAAGGACACTACATAATCCTTAAAGGGACTATCCACCAAGATGATCTAACAATTGTAAATATCTATGCTCCCAATATGGGAGCAGCCAATTACTTAAGAAAACTGTTAATCAAGATAAAGAGTCATATTGATATGAATACACTAATCGTAGGTGATCTTAACACGCCTCTTTCAGAATTAGACAGATCATCGAAGCAGAAAATCAATAAAGAAACAAGAGCATTGAATGACACATTGGACCAGATGGACCTCATAGATATATACAGAACATTCCACCCTAAAACAGCAGAATACTCATTCTTCTCAAGTGCACACAGAACCTTCTCCAGAATAGACCACATACTGGGTCACAAATCAGGACTCAGCCGATACCAAAAGACTGAGATTATTCCCTGCATAATATCAGATCACAATGCTTTGAAACTGGAGCTCAATCACAAGGAAAAGTTCCGAAGGAACTCAAACACCTGGAAGCTAAAGACCACCTTGCTTAAGAATTCTTGGATCAACCAGGAGATCAAAGAAGAACTGAAACAATTCATGGAAACCAATGAGAATGAAGACACTTCAGTCCAAAACCTATGGGATACAGCAAAGGCGGTCCTAAGGGGAAAATATATAGCCATCCAAGCCTTGCTCAAAAAAATTGAAAAATCCAGAACACACCAGCTATCTCTACACCTTAAAGAACTGGAGGATCAACAACAAATCAAACCAACTCCACACATAAGAAGGGAAATCATCAAGATTAGAGCTGAGATCAATGAGGGAGAAACCAGAGATACAGTAGAACGTATCAATGAAACTAGAAGCTGGTTTTTTGAAAGAATCAATAAGATCGATAAGCCACTGGCTACACTAATCCAAAAGAAAAGAGAGAAATCCCAAATTCATAAAATTATGAATGAAAAGGGAGAGATCACAACTAACACCAAGGAAGTAGAAACAATCATCAGAAGTTATTACGAACAGTTATATGCCAATAAGCTTAGCAACCTAGATGAAATGGATGCATTCCTGGAAAAATATAAACTACCAAAATTGAACCAGGAAGAAATCGACAACCTGAATAGACCGATATCTAATAACGAGATTGAAGCAGTGATCAAAAATCTCCCAGAAAACAAGAGCCCAGGACCTGACGGATTCCCTGGGGAATTCTACCAAACCTTCCAAGAAGAAATAACACCTATTCTCCTGAAGCTGTTTCAAAAAATTGAAGCAGAAGGAAAACTTCCAGACTCTTTCTATGAAGCCAGCATTACCCTGATCCCCAAACCAGGCAAGGACCCTACCAAAAAGGAGAGTTTCAGACCAATATCACTGATGAATATGGATGCTAAGATTCTCAACAAGATCCTAGCCAACAGGATCCAACAACACATTAAAAAGATTATCCACCATGATCAGGTGGGATTCATCCCTGGGCTACAAGGATGGTTCAACATTCGTAAATCAATCAATGTGATACAACAAATTAATATGAGAAGAGAGAAGAACCACATGGTCCTCTCAATTGATGCAGAAAAAGCATTTGACAAAATCCAACATCCGTTCCTGATTAAAACGCTTCAAAGTATAGGGATAGAGGGAACATTCCTGAACCTCATCAAATCTATCTATGAAAGACCCACAGCAAATATCATCCTCAATGGGAAAAAGCTTGCAGCCTTCCCGTTGAGATCAGGAACAAGACAAGGATGCCCACTTTCACCACTCTTATTCAACATAGTATTAGAAGTCCTAGCAACAGCAATCAGACAACAGAGAGAAATAAAAGGTATCCAAATTGGTAATGAAGAAGTCAAACTCTCTCTCTTCGCAGATGACATGATTCTTTATATGGAAAACCCAAAAGACTCCACCCCCAAACTACTAGAACTCATACATCAATTCAGCAGCGTGGCAGGATACAAAGTCAATGTGCAGAAATCAGTGGCTTTCTTATACACTAACAATGAAAATACAGAAAGGGAAATTAGAGAATCGATTCCATTTACTATAGCACCAAGAACCATAAGATACCTGGGAATAAACCTAACTAAAGAGGTAAAGGATCTATACTTGAGGAACTATAGAACACTCATGAAAGAAATTGAAGAAGACACAAAAAGATGGAAGACCATTCCATGCTCTTGGATCGGAAGAATAAACATTGTTAAAATGTCTATACTGCCTAGAGCAATCTATACTTTTAATGCCATTCCGATCAAAATTCCACCGGCATTCTTCAAAGAGCTGGAGCAAATAATCCTAAAATTTGTATGGAATCAGAAGAGACCCCGAATCGCTAAGGAAATGTTGAAAAACAAAAATAAAGCTGGCGGCATCACCTTACCTGATTTCAAGCTTTATTACAAAGCTGTGATCACCAAGACAGCATGGTACTGGCATAAAAACAGACACATAGACCAGTGGAACAGAGTAGAGAGCCCTGATATGGACCCTCAACTCTATGGTCAATTAATCTTCGACAAAACAGGAAAAAATATACAGTGGAAAAAAGACAGTCTCTTCAATAAATGGTGCTGGGAAAACTGGACAGCTATATGTAGAAGAATGAAACTCGACCATTCTCTTACACCGTACACAAAGATCAACTCAAAATGGATAAAAGACCTCAACGTGAGACAGGAATCCATCAGAATCTTAGAGGAGAACATAGGCAGTAATCTCTTCGATATCAGCCACAGCAACTTCTTTCAAGATACGTCTCCAAAGGCAAAGGAAACAAAAGCGAAAATAAACTTCTGGGACCTCATCAAAATCAAAAGCTTCTGCACAGCAAAGGAAACAGTCAAAAAAACAAAGAGGCAACCCACGGAATGGGAGAAGATATTTGCAAATGACAGTACAGACAAAAGGTTGATATCCAGGATCTATAATGAACTCCTCAAACTCAACCCACACGAAACAGACAAACACATCAAAAAATGGGCAGAAGATATGAACAGACACTTCTCCAATCAAGAAATACAAATGGCTATCAGACACATGAAAAAATGCTCATCATCATTAGCCCTCAGGGAGATTCAAATTAAAACCACATTGGGATATCACCTTACACCAGTTAGAAGGGCCAAAATTAACAAAACAGGAAACTACATGTGTTGGAGAGGATGTGGAGAAAGGGGAACCCTCTTACACTGTTGGTGGGAATGCAAGTTGGTGCAGCCTCTTTGGAGAGCAGTGTGGAGATTCCTCAAGAAATTAAAAATAGAGCTTCCCTACGACCCTGCAATTGCACTCCTGGGTATTTACCCCAAAGATACAGATGTCGTGAAAAGAAGGGCCATCTGTACCCCAATGTTTATAGCAGCAATGGCCACAGTCGCCAAACTATGGAAAGAACCAAGATGCCCTTCAACGGATGAATGGATAAGGAAGATGTGGTCCATATACACTATGGAGTATTATGCCTCCATCAGAAAGGACGAATATCCAACTTTTGTAGCAACATGGACGGGACTGGAAGAGATTATGCTGAGTGAAATCAGTCAAGCAGAGAGAGTCAATTATCATATGGTTTCACTCATTTGTGGAGCATAACCAATAGCATGGAGGACAAGGGGCGTTAGAGAGTAGTAGGGAATTTGGGTAAATTGGAAGGGGAGGTGAACCATGAGAGACTATGGACTCTGAAAAACAGTCTGAGGGGTTTGAAGTGGCGGGGGGGTGGGAGGTTGGGGTACCAGGTGGTGGGTATTATCGAGGGCACAGATTGCATGGAGCACTGGGTGTGGTTAAAAAATAATGAATATTGTTTTTCTGAAAATAAATAAATTGGGAGAAGAAAAAAAAATCTAAAAAAAAAAACAAACAAACAAACAAAAAAAAAAGTAAATGAAGAGACTGTCTTTTTTTCCACTGCATATTTTTTCCTGCTTTGTTGAAGATTATTTGACCACAGAGTTGCAGGTCTGAATCTGGGTTCTACTCTGTTCCCATAGTCTGTGTGTGCGTTTTTTGTACCAGTACCATGCTGTCTTGGTGACCACAGCTTTGTAGTAAAGCTTGAAATCAGGTAACCTGATGCCCTCAGCTTTGTTTTTCTTTTTCAACATTTCCTTGGCAATTCGGGCTCTCTTCTGGTTCCATACAAATTTTAGGATTGTTTGTTCCAGTTCTTTGAAGAATGCCAGTGGACTTTTGATCTGGATGACATTGAAAGTATAGATTGCTCTTTTGTAACTGGCTTCCTTTTACTTAGCATAATGTTCCCACAGTTCATCTGTGTTGTACCATATATCAGTACTCCACTCCTCTTTATTGTCAAACAATATTCTATTGTATAGATATACCACATGTTTTTTATTCATATATCAGTTGATGGAAAAAATAAAAATAAAAAATATCAGTTGATGGGCACTATAGATTGCTTCCACTTTTTGAATTATACTGTAACACTCTTGTGCAAGTTTTGTGTGGACATGTTTTCATAATCTTGGGTCTAAAGCTAAGAGTGGCACTACAGGGTCATAGGGTAACTCAATGTTCAACCATGTGAGGAACTGTGAGATGGTTTCCAAGTAGCTACACCATTTACATTCCCACCAGCAGTGTGATCCAATTTCTACACATCATTGGCAACACCAGTAAATTTCCATGCTTTTCATTTTACCTTTTTCTTGTAGCAATGCTAGTGGGTATGAAGTATCTCATTTTGGTTTCAGTTTTCATTTTTCTAATGGCTAAAGATGTTAAGTATTTTTTTCTTGTGCTTACTGATCATCTGTATTATCTTCTTTAGAGAAATGTCTACTCAAATCTTTGGCCCATTTTTGACTGGGTTCTTTTTCTTATTGAGTTATGGGAGTTCTTTATATATCTTACATGCCAGTCCTTTATCATACATATGATTTACAAAAAATTTCCCCATTTCTGCATGTTGTCTTTCATTTTCTTTCTTTCTTTTTTTTTTTTTTAAACAGAGATGGCAAGTAGGCAGAGAGGCAGGCAGAGAGAGAGGAGGAAGCAGGCTCCCCACTGCACAGAGAGCCCGATGCGGGGCTTGATCCCACGACCCTGGGATCATGACCTGAGTCGAAGGCAGAGGCTTTAACCCACTGAGCCACCCAGGTGCTTTCTTTCTTTTTCTTGATGGTGTCCTTTGAAGAACTAACATTTCAGTATTTTTTTTAAATTTCATTAATTGCTTTTAGTGTCATTTCTTAGAAACCATTGCCTAATTCACATGGAGGTCACAAAGATTTACACATAGGTTTTCTTCAAAAAGTTTCGTAATTTTGGATTTTATGTTTAGGTATATGGTTCATTTTGAGGTAAGCTTTGTAAATGTAAGGAAGATGTCCGACTTTATTCTCTTGCAAGTGGATGTCTAATCATCCCTGCACGATATTTTGAAAAGATTATTCTTTCCACATTGAATGGTCTTTGCACTCTTGTTGAAAATAAACTGACCACAGATGTAATAAGGGTTGTTTCTAAATTTTCAATTCTATCACATTGATCTATATGTCTATCCTTATGCCAATACCACACTAACTTGATTACTGTAGTTGTGTAGTGAACCCATTCTTTTTTTAATTGAAGTATGATGAACATAGTGTTTTATTAGTTTCAGGTGTGCATTATGATTCAATTCTATGCAGTTTTCAGTGCTCATTAAGATAAATGTACTCTTGGGGCACCTGGGTGGCTCAGTGGGTTAAAGCCTCTGCCTTCGGCTCAGGTCATGATCCCAGGGTCCTGGGATGGAGCCCCACATCAGGCTCTCTGCTCAGCGGGGAGCCTGCTTCCTCCTCTCTCTCTCTGCCTGCCTCTCTGCCTACTTGTGATCTCTGTCTGTCAAATAAATAAACAAAATCTTTAAAAAAAAAAAAAAAAGATAAATGTACTCTTGATGTCCTTTATCTATTTCACACATTCCCCCCACCCACCTGCCCTCCAGCAACCAGTAGTTTGTTCTCTGCATTTAAGAGTCTGTTTTGTAAATTAAATTAACACACCCCCTTCATTCACTGGGAGAAAAAAAACAAACAAAACACTCTTCACCCCAGCTTAGGGGAAGTCAATTTATTGATGGTTATAGAAAAGAACAATTGTGTCCTGAGGAACCACATCCAGAGGGAGTTGATCAAATATCCTCACTTGCGGGCGCCTGGGTGGCTCAGTGGGTTAAGCCGCTGCCTTCGGCTCAGGTCATGATCTCAGGGTCCTGGGCTCGAGTCCCGCATCGGGCTCTCTGCTCAGCGGGGGCCTGCTTCCCTTCCCCTCTCTCTGCCTGCCTCTCTGCCTACTGTGATCTCTCTCTGTCAAATAAATAAATAAAATCTTAAAAAAAAAATATCCTCACTTGCTCTTTTTAGAGAGAGAGCGAGAGCATATGTGCAAGTCAGGTGGGAAAGGGGCAGAAGGAGAGAATCTCAAGCAGTTCCGTGTCCAGTGTTATGCCCCACACAAGCCTCGATCTCATGACCCTGAGATCATGACCTGAGCTGAAATCAAGAGTTGGATGCTTAACCAACAGAGCCACCGAGGTGGCTTTTTTTTTTTTTTTTTTTTCAGAAGTCATCATTCTGAGTCACTCCTCATGGGAAGGAGTAAGAGTAACAAAGATTCTCTCTGTGACCAAACTCAAGCCAGGCTCCTCTGAGCCCTTCCTCCCCTAGGCCTCAACCTTGCCCTGTGAAGACTTGAACAAACACTAAGAGTTTTCTAACTGCTCAAGGCTTTGTCCCTAGGTAATCCAAACCACCTTAAAGTGCCTCCCTGAGAAAACTTGAAGCTTCCCCAAAGAACTGAGCGTTTGTTCCAGTGACACCTGAAGACAGGGCCCCTGTGTCCCATCCTCTGGGGAGGGGAGCAGCCCAACTTGGGTAAGTGCCAGTTAGCCAATCAGATGGGCTGTCTCGTGGACCAAGAAACCCTTCTAGATTTGTATAAATTTTTGCTTCCCTGACTCGACTAAGCCCTTGCTCAACCACTTCCCATTCTTCCTTTAAAGACCCAGTTACCTTAGAGCAAATCCAAGTTGAGTCATTTCATGCTGGATTATTTTTCCTATTGCAGTAGAACATTTCTGATTAAAACCTGTCTTTGCCACTCTAACAAGTGCTTGGCTTTGTCTTTGATAGAGGGAAGGAGAAGAAAGAGCTGAGGACCAAGTCCTTTTCCCTCTATGGAGGCATCAGGAATAGAGAATAGGTATTCCCCATCCCCCAAACATGGATGACTTAAAAAAGAACTAGAAAAGAAAATCCCCAAACCAAACCAAACCAAACCAAAACAAACCCAAAACCAAAAAACAAAACAAAAAACCCAAAACTCAAAAAACTAAATATCCATCTAAAAAAGAAAGAGAAGAAAATCAACATACTATATATAAAGCTTATTTCTAGTGTAGAACAGAACAGAAAGCATATTTTATAAAGACATTAGCATGGGACCAAATAGTAGAAGAGATAATCCAGGTAGAGCAGACAACTGGTAAGTAAAGACATAATATCAGGTGATCACATACTATGTTTAGCATACTAAAACAGAGGTGTCAAGTTAACATTAGGAAATTCTACCATTGACTAGCAAAGTCCTAGGCAGAGAATGGGATCCAGGGGGCAATATGAGGCATATTAATGCAAGAGAAGGCTAGGTACTGCCATAAGACAGGCATCTAGTTGCTTGACATGAAGTATGAGCGGAGATCTGATCTGCTCAGTTATCACTAGGGTAGAACAAATTGATAATGCGGCCAGAGCAAAGCAACGAGGTGATGAACTGCATGTCTTGTTCTAATCTCCCCTGCATGAGGTCAGTAAAGGTCCCAGAGACAGTGAAGGATTAGGGGTCCAGCTATGGGGTGGGGAGCTCTGATAAGCCTGGGAAGCAGATGCGGGTGATCAGCCTATGGGCAACAGAGGATGGACTGGAGAGGGGAGGGTGAAAGGCTGGAGCTCCCACAGGGGGACTCTTTTGGCCACAGTAAACTCGGCCTGTACCAGGAGCATGGAAACCCAAGAAACCTCTTTAAAACACAAACCATGAAATGCAGTCAGAGGTGGGAAAGAAGGGTGGAACAAGAGATAGGAAACAGACAAATAAAAAAACGATTCAAAGTGAAGGCAGTCTTGCCAAGACCATGAGAACGGGAAAAAGGCTTGGGTCCCATTGTATCTGACAGTTTGTTGCCTGTGTCATATCCATAGAAGGACACCCAGCGTGGCACTTTTGGTAAACCTGAAGCTCAGGGTCAAGGCTAAAGGACAGGAGGTTATGTGGCTCTTCAAGCCACTGACACAGGTGGTGGTTCCAAGGAAAAGCATTCACAAGGATGAGAGAAATAAAGAAAAAGATCTCATTAGCTGAATTTCATGTTTTGCTTTTAGGTTTTCCTTTTAAGATTCCTCACGGCATTTGCCCTCCCCTATGAAACTAACAGTAATGCGATATTAAGAGTCACATTTTTTAAACCATTCATTCTTTGAGACATGTCATTTTCAACGTATTAGTTTACAATAGGTTTTACTTGAGTTTTAAAAGAAGGTAAGTTTTCAGTCAAGCGAAGAATTTTCAACTCGAATTAGAGCCAACTGGTGTTTGAATTTTTATATTTGGTACATACTTAATAGTTACACATTTTAGAGAATGCCTCATTTAAATTCTAATGTATTTTAATAAGGAATGAAAGGAAATATCACCCAGTATTTTTTTTCTTAAATTACCCCTAGTGCTTGATTACTCCTCCACAATCAAAATCATGTCTTAAATATGAATGATACAAAACAAGACTATATACAGCCTGAATGTCTAACAGAGAGATTTTTGCTGCTTGTTTAAAATGACATACCTAGCTATTCAGTAATCACTTTATAATAACCCCTTTCATTTCCAAATCTACTTAGCCATCAGGCAATAGTGAGCAAAAAGCTGGCAGTAGTTTTTACAACTGCACATTAGTTTTACATTTCATGACAAGCTAATTCTAGAGAATTCTAAAGAGAGACAAGTATGGGTCCTTGTGATTTTCTTCCCTTTGCATGACGGAAACATTTGTCTAGTTGCTAAATGAAAGATAAAAGACTACAGACATATACTTTTCACTTCACCCTTATGTCAGAGACAATTTGCCCCAATTACACCCCAGGTACGTGGTACATATCTAAGTTAAAAAAAAGTGGGTAGACTGACAATGACTCTGACTCAAGACAAAGAGTTGCAGGGGTTCAGCATCCCAACCACAACTGAACTGAACTGTGGTTTGAGGATGGGGTCTTCATAAGAGATCCTGGGTTTAAGTGATGCATAAACATAATACAGAACTTAAACTTCCATATTTTATTTAATTTTATTTGTTAAGATTTTTTATTTATTTGGGGGGTGAGGGGGATGGGGCAGAGGAGAGAGTCTTCAAGCAGACTCCCTACTGAGCATGGAGCCTGATGTGGGGCCCAGATCTCATGACCCAAGAGATCATGACCCGAGATGAAACCAAGAGCCTGACACCTAACTGACTGAGCCACCCAGAACTCCCCTCCACTTCCACATTTTAGAAGGCAGAAGGTGTAACCACACTGGACTGATACGACAAATGTGCTTGGCGATCTTTTATTTGGTTACACCAAAGGCATTTCAATGCAGAATAACTAAATTAAGGTCATACCTTTCGACACCCCTAATTAAATTCAAAACCCCATCAAGGGTCATGTGTGTCTATTATCGTACCAAATGGCTAAAAGAGCAAACTAATTTTCAAGGCATTATTTAAGCTAATCCATGACCCTCACCCCAACAATACTTTAAGCTCCTGGTTTAAGCTTTTAAGGTTGCCATGAAAATCACCTGGTAAGATGATAAACCATGGTATAAATCTTCTTGGATTTTAGCTGCTCCATCCTTGCCAGGAAAGCAGAGACACAGATGTTGTTTGTAATGTTGTACAAAAATAAATGGGATATGCTCTTTCATACATCAGTCTGAAGAAGATGTGGCAGGACATTCTTGCTATCACTGCAGTCTACATCTGCTAACAAACTGCATTAATTCAAAGTCATTATCCCCAGGAATGTTAGCTAAAACAAGAATTTAAGGCAAGACTTTCCTGAACTGGAGTGAAAAGACTGCATGGCCCTATAAATCTGTGCTCAAGAAATGTTATCAATTAATGCTGCATGGCTACATAGCAGAGTTAATTTTTTTTTGTAAATGGATACATTCTGATGTGTATAATCAACCTGAGCCAAGGAACATAGAATGAAATCAGTGATGGCAAATGAACTCTCAAATGCAGGAACTGATAAATGAATAATATTCTCCAGATCAACTGGTGAAATAAACTTTGAACTGCTCATTGCATTCAGGCCCAGAATGAACAAAAATAGCTCTCTCACCATGCAATTATGGTTAACTGTTTTAAACATCTGGCAACAAGGCAGAACAGAGCACAGATGTGAAAATGGAAAAACTCAAGATTAAAAGGTAATGCATGAAAAGAAAGTCACTTTTACTTTTTGACCGAATCTTGGTCTTTTCTTTTCTATTTTTCCATATAAAAACCCATATCACTTTTCTCAAAAAACATGTTCTTTTCGGGGTGGGGGGTGATGTTGGGCTAAATAGGTGAAGGGGATTATAGAGGGCACTTGTGATGAGCACTAGGTGATGTATACAAGTGGTGAATCCCTATATTGTACCCCTGAAACTAACAGGACACTACATGTTAACTAACTGGAATTTAAATAAAAACTTAAAAGAAAAAAAAACCCTGGGGTTCTTTTCTTTAAAATCCCACCACTACCAATGACCTAGAAGTATATCTTATCCTATCAACTCCAAGTCAGCTCTTGGTTGACAAGTCAGCTCTTAGTTGAATTTTAATGATAGCACACAGACTGCTGACCCAAGTGCAACCTTATACTCAGCTGTACCCATTCACAATACAGAAGGTGAAAGAAGTAACGGGCTCTCCATGTGGGGAATCACCCAAATACAACAATAATTCTTTTTTTTTTTTAAAGATTTTATTTATTTATTTGACAGAAATCACAAGTAGGCAGAGAGGCAGGCAGACAGACACAGAGGAGGAAGCAGGCTCCCCGCTGAGCAGAGAGCCCAATGCAGGGCTCAATCCCAGGACCCTGAGATCATGATCTGAATCAAAGGCGGAGGCATTCACCCACTGAGCCACCCAGGCACTCCTACAACAATAATTCTGAATGCAGACACTATTTGAGTGAATATTATTGCCTGCCTCTCTGCCTACTTGTGATCTCTGTCAAATAAATAAATAAAATCTTAAAAAAAAGAAAACGAGAGCAAGACTTGGGCCTAGCTGCTACACATCAAAATACAAGGTACAAATTCAGAGAACATATGCCAGCCACCACCTCCCCAATTTTCATGAGCTAATATGCACTTCCCAGAATTATTGCTGCAATCCAGAAGCTTGGGAGGGTCACCCAGGAGGCTACATCCGAAAGAAATGACTGCAGTGTGTAGCAAAGATACCACATCCCCATTCAGCAGGGTTCTAAGGACAAGAAAAAGTTGCACTGAGTTGGTGAGATGGGAGACATGTCAGAGCCTGGGGACACCATACATGGGAAAGAAGGAGTCAAGGGAGGGTACAGGTACCCAGACTGTATGCACCCAACTCTCAGCTCATGGGGAAATTAGCATTAAAGCTTTCATTCTTTGCCATCTCATAAAAATCATTACCTCTTCGGGAAAGCTCTAAATGAGGAAGATTTAAATTATTGACCTTAACTTATTCCGTCAGCTTGTAATATATCCAATTGGGAATATACCCAAGAAATTTTTCTTCCTTAATGGGGGCCTTCAGTTTTTTGGGGTTTTTTGTTTGTTTTTGTACCAGAGTATGGGTATCCACGACTATAGGAAAGTCCTCTCAATAATCTCAAAGTGTCAAGACCTTTTCTAGCCTTTTCTAAACTGCATACTACCTCTGAAAAATCTATCCCAGGAAAGAATAAATATTGATCTAACCATGTATCAAGTACGATATTTTAGAAAATAACATTAAAGATAATATCTACCATTTTTGAATATTTACATTTTACACAGTATTCTAAGCAAGTATACATACATATATGTATATATTTAAGCAAAACTTAATTAAAGATAAAAGGAATTATTCTAAAATTATACTTAAGACTCTGTGGAAATGAAAGATTGAAATCAAACCTCCTTTAATTTAAATAAGAGAGCAGAATTGAACAAGTATCAAATTGTTGAGGAGAGAAATATAGTAATCTGTAAAAGTTCCCAGAACTTCTTATGAGGCTTCATTTCCTCATGGATGGTTTATATGCATACAAAATAATATACAAGATTTAATGGGTATTTGCAACACTGACAACTGCATTTTATTAACTTCAAAGGTTGGCTTCTAGACAATAAATCCAGTATGTTCTAATAATGTAGGTATTAAAAATCTGCTACTTACAGAATTATGAATTTGGTAATTACTTCTGAGTTGCACAAAATCATAAAATGCATCAGGTTTTCTCTAACTTAACCCCGGTAGAAAATAAACTAAAAAAATAGTTCCAGTTTTTTATTAATATTAAGACCTTTTCAAGGTGTTACAAGGACATGTTTTACCATGGATTATGTTCTTAGAACCAACTCTAGCAAATATCCTAATTCTGGCTATGTGTATAACTTTAATCACTTTCCAGTTTCACAGAATTAAAAGGGGGGAAGGAGGAGGACTTGCCTGATAAAAATCAAGAGGCTGACTAAGTGGGTACTGGAAATATTATTAATACTGTGAAAATATTATGATTAGAAATATGACCATCTGCTAAAAATTCAAGCAGCTAACTGCAGAGGGAGGAAAAAAAAAAAAAAAAACCCTGAAAGCTAGTATATATTTTTAAAACTGTGTGGGCTTTCTTCTTTCATCAATCTCTGCATCTGTTTCTCTCCTCCTAAAACCAATAGAAGTTTGATTAACGTGATAACAAACCTCATTCTAAGTTACAGAGACCTCATTAGAGTCAGGTGGAAGGCAGAGGTAGCCACACCTCTCTTTCTATCTGAAGATTCACAAGTGGCATTTGCGGGGAACTCTTCAGTCATTCAATGAACAGCCTTTGAGCATATATCATGAGTTATAAGGGTCTAGAAGTCTGAAGAACACAAGGAGCTCAAAGTCTGTGACCTCGGTCATACCTAAGTTTTTTCAATACAGAGTAAGTGTTCTTTCAATGGCGACACATAAGTGGGGGAAAGGAAAACCCCAAAGTATTAACAGTAAACATTGGTGACCTGGGGCTAACATACAACAAAGCCAGCTCTACCTCAGAACTGTTGCAGATATTCTTGGGCTATGTGGGTCTTTCCGCCAGGTCCAGTCATTATTCCAGACCTCTTCTTGTTCAGATCGGAAGTGCTCCGCTACCCAAATCACACTCTGTTTACTGGGTATTTACCTCAAAGGTACAGATGTAAGGAAAAGAAGGGCCATCTCTACTCCAGTGTTCATAGCAGCAATGGCCACAGTCGCCAAACTGTGGAAAGAACCAAGATGCCCTTCAACGGATGAATGGATAAGGAAGATGTGGTCCATATACACTATGGAGTATTATGCCTCCATCAGAAAGGATGAATAACCAACTTTTATATCAAGATGGATGGGACTGGAAGAGATTATGCTGAGTGAAGTAAGTCAAGCAAAGAAAGTCAATTATCATATGGTTTCACTTATGGAGCATAAGGAATAACATGGAGGACATTGGGAGATGGAGAGAAGTGAGTGCGGGGAAATTGGAGGAGGAGACACACCATGAGAGACTGTGGACTCTGAGAAACAAACCGAGGGTTTTGGAGGGGAGGGGGTGGGGTGTTGGGTGAGTCTGGTGCTGGGTATTAAGGAGGGCACGTATTGCATGGAGCAGTGGGTATGGTGCATAAACAATGAATCTTGGAACACTGAAAAAATAAAATTTAATTAAATTTTAAAAAAAGCACTGGAGAATTAACTGATGAGAATGTAATTCACCTGAAAGCTTTACAAATCTGAACTGGACCGAGAAAAATGTAATCAGTGAATCAGAATTTAGAAAGACCTGTGATGCTATTATATTAGAGGATGTATACTGACCATCCCTGACTTACAATGCCTTGACTTAGGATTTTTCAACCTGATCATGTGCGAAAACAATACACATTTGGGAGAACCTGTACCTTCAATCTGCAATCTTCATTTTTTCCCTGAGGTTGATACACAGCAGATACTCTCCTGAGATGCTGGGCAGTGGCGACAGCTCCCAGTGAGTCATGAGATCACCAGCACACGAGATCACCAGGGTTAACAACTGCTAGACTTAAAACCATTCTGTTCGTCACTTTCAGCACAGGATTCAATCAATTACAGGAGCTATTCAACAGTGGATTGTAAAATAGGCTTTTGTCAGATGACTCTGTCTGGCTGTTGGCTAGTTTAAGCTTAGGCAAGGGCTACGCTGTGACCTGTGGTAGGTTAAGCATGTTCAATACACTTTCGATTTACAGTATTTTCAACTTACAACATGTTTATGTGGACATGAGCCCCACTATAAGTAAAGGAAGATCTGTGCTTAGAGGAATGGAGAATTCAGACTGCTTTATACACATATACACTTAACTCATTTCTTAAAATGAGAAATTTGGAAAATCAAGCAAAATGGGTATTTTTTTCATAGTATCGGTTGACTAAATAGAGGTTTCTCACACCTGAGATGTTGGATCAACAATAGAAAAAAATGACGGGAAGCTGCCTCAGTAATAAAACATTAAAATTGTATCTGAAAAGAAGAAATTCTCAAACATCTAAAGAAGCCATTATCTGAGGCACAAAAGATTTTCCCTCATAAGTACATTCTGAGAGCCAGGAAAATGAGTAAAGTGTAAGGAATTTATTTAGACTTGAAATGCTATTTTTCTAAATTGAATATGCTCATACTTCTAATTTCTATCCTACTGAAATATAAATATTTTTATTACAATAACAACATAACGTGTTATAATATGTGTGGGTCAAATCACGCTCTTGTGAATGCTCTGTTTCAAAATTTTTTGGATTAGCTTCACATGTCTCTAATCCTCCAGATAAACTTTAAAAATACTTAGCAAGTTCCTAAAAGTTACTGGGATTTTAGCTGAAATTATATTAAATTTAAAAGTTACTTTTGGGAGAATAGGCAGCTTTAAAATATGAATATTTCCTCTACTTATTTACTATTTGTTAGGTTTTTTTCCCTAGGCATTGTATATGTTTAAGGAGGTTGTAAATGGCATCTTCTTAATTACATTTTGTTCTAGGATTACAGGCAAGCTGGGAGTGGCATGAAAACAACAATAACAACGAACATTCATATTGCACTAGCTGTAGCAGGCACCATTCTAAGGCTTTACATAAAACCATTTATTCACAGATGGGGAAACTGAGGCACAAACATTAAGCAACTTGCCCAGCGTTCTATAACTGACAGATAAGCATCAGAGCTAGAATTTGGACTCAGGCACCGTGGCTCCCGAGTTAGTGATTTTTATATTCTACTTTGTAACCATGTACCCTCTCAAAGAGTTCTCATAATTTTCAAGGGCTTTTCCTACGTTTTCCAGTAAGAAAATGCTATGAAAAAAAGTAATAGATAATTTTATTCTTTTTTAAAGATTATATTTCATTTTCCCCTTAGTTTATCAAACTGGTAAACAATTCCCTAATATTAAATAACTGTGATTTTTTTTAACTCTAAGATATCAATGGTTACTGTATCTGGTATTGTGTTGAACATGTAATAAATGGATCCCCAGTCATTTCTTTCTTGCTCCTTCTACCCTCTTGGCTAAATCAGGCCTTTGTCACCCTTCACCACATCCAGAATGAACCCAAGCTTGACTAGCCTAGAAAAGACTCCTGACTGCGACTCCCAAATTCGACCACAGCCCTGGGTGACATCACTCTCTGCATTTCCACACACCCGCCGGACACTTGTTGCCGTCCCTTTGATGGCAAAGCCACCTCTCCCTCCTCTGCCCACTTTTTCTCTTTGTATCAGAGATCGCAAATGTGCCTCCCTTAGAACTCTCCTCTGTTGTCTTTCTGGAATGCATTTGCTTCAAATTCAAGAGGAGACTGGGTTTTTGCCCTGACTTTCTACAGGACTGGCTTGCTGTCCAGACTGCTTTGTTTCTGGCATTTTCATTAATTCCACGCATATTGTATCTGACAGAATTACTGCTGTGTTTGTTGACAGGGCCCTCTGGCCTCCAACATCAAATACATGATGTTCCTATCAAACTTGACACCTGTTTTTCATTCCCAGGCATTGATTTTTCTACCCACTAGCCAACATATTTCATAGAAAGAAACTGTTAGCACTATCTGCAAAGTATTGATTGCGGCAACACTGAAATCCCTACCTGAAATTTACAGCCTTAATTTCCAGTAGGTTCTATCAGTTATTTCCAAGTGGGGGAAGATTTAAGAGTGTGATCAGCATGTGCTAACTAAAATGTTTACTACTGAGCAGCCTCTACAGCTTGCAACTTAGGACAAAATTGGAAAGACAGAAGTAAGTGCTAAGCAATTGTTTGATTAAGTTCCTCAAAGATCCCATGAAATGGCCATGTGTTTTTTTTTTTTTTTTTAAAGATTTTATTTATTTATTTGAGAGAGAGACAGTGAGAAAGAGCATGAGCGAGGAGAAGGTCAGAGAGTGAAGCAGACTCCCCATGGAGCTGGGAGCCTGATGTGGGACTCGATCCCCGGACTCCAGGATCACGCCCTGAGCCGAAGGCAGTCGTCCAACCAACTGCGCCACCCAGGCGTCCCGGCCATGTGTTTTCCAAGGAAAGAACAAAAATGCAATACGAAGCAGAAACTCTTTCAAAAAAAAAAAAAGGAATCCCCAATGTTGCACCTTAGGAAGGAAAGACTGGGTGGTTTGCAGGTTTGCAGGTAACTACTTCTAAAGTTTGGAGAAGAGAGTCTGTTTTTGGCAAAATGTGACACAGAATTTATCACTTTGTATATAAAACATATACTAACCAAGAGTTAATGAACTCATTCGTCATTCAACAATCATATATTGAGGGACTACTATGTGCTAGTTAGTATATTCAGAATTTCATCTGAATCCCTTCATCTTGTCCTCACATTATTCGTTAAATTTGAAACTCACCTCACTTAGGAATTCCCTCTGTGTTCTACAAAGAGGAGACACAGAGAGAAGGCTTTCAATAATAGAATTAAAAGAACCCAGTATTTCCAAATATATTACATTAAAATAAACAGATGACCTTTAGAAGAGCACCAGGGGTCAGCATACTAACCCAATATAGAAACGTGCACTACAGAAACACAAAGAACACACACATAAACAGTAATCTATCCATGCGGTTTTGAATAAACTCTCACTTCAAACCAACATGGCAAGGGAAGACTTGTTACTTAGAAGTAACAAGTTACTTAGTTACTTAGAAGTTACTTAGAAGTTGGCTTTGGGAGGTCAGTGGATCAGGTTCTAGGCCCACAAATTACATTTCTTTTCTATTCTACCTATATCAATAATTGCTGATGACCTAACCATTAGACCCAATGTCTAAGTGTTCAGTGCTGCTAGGAATACAAAAAAAAAACATAAGGTATGGCTCCTAATGCTGAAAATGTTCATTATTTTGAGCTGGGTGTCAATCTAATATACACAGAACACATGAATGAAGATGGTACACGATGTCCACACTGTACTAGAAGGTAGACCTCATACAGCTTTACAAGCTGTACTATGAAGTATAGCTTACAAAGACGGCGGTATCTACGCTCTTACTTAAAGGAAGAGATGGTCTGAACTGTTCATCCAAAAGAAAGAATGGATTCTAGGCAAGGACAACATCATTAGCTGAAGCCTGGCGTGAGATTAGTGTGTTGGGACTAAGGGCTAAGACCAGGTGGATGTGCTGCTTCAATCACAGGGAAGATCAGATCAACCAGGGCTGCACTCGAGCTTGAACTTCCTCCCTTGGACATCAGAACACTTCAAGAGGAGAATGTTCAATTCAAGAAATAGTTACTGAGGGTTTACTGTGTGTCGGGTACCATATTGATGCTGGAGACACAAAATTGAGTAAGACATAATCCCTACTTTCAAGGAGCTCACATTCAGTGGTGAAGAGTGAAATATAAAACCGTAAGAATTACAGAACAACGCATCAGGACAATGAAAGAAGTGTATTCGAGGAACAAAAGAACACAGGGAAGGAAGAATCAGCTCTCAGTTGGGAAATGAGGGAACAATGGTAGGGGGTCAGTGCAAGGAAGACGTCCCAAAGAAGGTGACGTGGGAGCTGGGAATACAGGAGACAGACGGTGGCCAAGCAAACAAAGCTGGGAAGGACACTCCAAGCCTGACAAAAATGTCCAGGAGGTCAAGGTGGACTTGAAGTGAGGGAAACCGTATTAATGAAACCAGACAGGAAGTTGCCTCAAATTCCATTTGGGAGACATATGCATAATCCACTATAATGAAGCCCAGCCCAGGTCTTT
The DNA here is from genome assembly GCF_020171115.1 of Neogale vison. Taxonomy (NCBI): domain Eukaryota; kingdom Metazoa; phylum Chordata; class Mammalia; order Carnivora; family Mustelidae; genus Neogale; species Neogale vison. Next base: position 180,614,431 of record NC_058093.1, on the reverse strand, counting down.
AGAGAAAAAGAGAATAAAGAACATGCACTTTCATTTTCTGGAGGGTTTAGGTGGATTACAGTGTTCTATAACTAAAAATCAAAGGGTATGAATTGAAATGTTTCCTCATTTGAGATGTTACTGCCAAATTATTAAAAGGCATAATAATGAAGGGGGCTCATTTTCAAGACTGAATTCACAAACTTCTTTGCACACTTTGTCTCCTTCCATTGTATCTTCTTGGTCAAAACTATTGCCATTCAACTGGCTGAAATATAGAGGTAGTTGAAATGCTAGAAATACAGAAGTCAAATTTGATTCCTCACTTCTTCCCCCCGCTCCCCTTGTATACAATTCCTCATCAAATTCTGCGTTTTATTTCTTATATATCGTTTGAATTCATCAGTGTTTCAGCATGTCCACTTCCAACATCACAGACAAATTTACCATCTTTTACCTAGAGATGGTAAAAGAGAATAGTCTAGTCTTTTAGACTAGACTAAATAGTCTAGTCTTTTACCTAGACTATTACAATGACTAACTCTAGTGTCTGATATAGTAGGTACTTTACAAATACTAGTTTAATTAATAAATAATTTGTTAAGTAAGGGAACAGTTAGCCCTACTTATATGTAATATAAGTATATTATAACATATATGTGGTTTTAATTGGAGAGTTGATCACACTCCTAAATTAAAAACATGTTGAAGGCACTACCTGTAAGTATATAAATGTGCATGCTGTATCTATTATTAATTAATATGTTTTCCTATAGTGGTACTAAGTGCCAAATATTATGCATTATATTATTTGGTCCACTCTAAAAAACAAAACAAAAAGATGAGGTTATTGGATTAGGGAAATCTACATCTAAGAATGATAATCAGAATGGATAATCAGGGCCACCTATGGCTTAGTGGGTTAAGCAACAGCCTTGAGCTCAGATCATGATCCCAGGGTTTTGGGATTGAGCTCCGAGTCAGGCTCAGTTTGCTGGTGAGTCTGCCCCTCCCTCTCCCTTTGCCCCCTGCCCCCACTCATGCTTGCTCACTCGTTCTCACACTCTTCTCTCTCTCAAATAAATAAATAAATTCTTTTTAAAAAAAAAGAATGGATAATCAGATTGGAAAGTGTTTAAAAACAGAGTGAATGGGTTTTCAAGCACCATAAAAACAACCCACCAGTGGGCAGTGGTACAAGATAACAGTTAGTGAAGAGGAAAGAATGGGGGTTGGGGAAGGAAGAGAGGGGAGTGGATGGGGCTGGAGATAGAGCAAGTGGTGGACAGATGGAAAGAAACACTAAGATAAATTTTAGTTTTTATTTATAATTTTTTCAGACATAAGACATGTTTCTGCATCTAGTCGACTGCCCTCCAGTAAAACCTATCATTTTATACTCAGTCCCACTTGTCAACTTTTCCTACTAATTCAGAAATTATATTCCTCTTTTAAAATCAAACTTTAATAGGTTAAGCTCCTTCCAGCTTTTTTTAAAAAAAGATTTTATTTTTAAGTAATTTCTATACTTAACATGGGGCTTGAACTTACAACCCTGAGATCAAGAGTTGCAGGCTTCACTGACTGAACCAGCCAGGCAGCCCAAGCGCCTTCCACTTTAATGTTGTCTTGATTTTTGTTTTTACAATTATTTATTTATTTATGTATTTCTTTATTTATTTATATTTTGCTTTGTGGGAAGTCTCTTTAATGTCTGACTAACAAACACATATTTTTATATACATTCATATTTGGCTATGGAATATGTTAGCATAAATGTACAGTATCAGAACAAATAGAAGATTGAAAATGACTCACAAAGGTTATTACCTCACAAATGTACACATTTCCATGCAAAATATATTCTAGAGGAATGTAAAAATCCTAATAACCCTAATATGCCAAAGTGCTAGGACCCCCATTTTTTAAGGGATGAATTTCTCATTCTAGAATATAATTATCAAGCTGTCTCTAGGTAAAAATTGAATGTAACCAAGAACACAAAATATTTGTCTATATAACTTATTTATATTAAGACAAAAAACAGATTGAATTGTATGTTACTAAATTCTGAAAGACTAATCCTGAAATGGATAGATCAAGACTTGATCGACTTTAACAATACTTTATAGTGTTTCGTTAGAAGAAAAATTATTTTATTTTATTTTATTTATTTGACAGAGAGATAGAGACACAAGTAGGTAGAGCAGCAGGCAGAGGGAGAAGCAGACAACCCTACAAGTAGGGAGCCTGATGTGGGACTCGATCCCAGGACGCTGGGATCACGATATGAGCCCAATGCAGACACCTGACTGGCTGAGCCACCCAGGCACCACGAGAATTTTGTTTTTTGATGAAGAAATGAGTATTATCAAACTCAGGCAAAGGCTTCCTATTTCATATACATAATACAGAAGACTATAAATTAGTACCAATTAGTACCAATTTGTTCACTATTAAATATCAATAATTTTGGATATTTGGTATCTATATTTAAAAAAGATTCTTTGACAGGGGAAATAGTTTATTTATGAATATATCACCAGCCCCAAAAGCTCATAATACAAGACACTTGGTGAAGACCACATAAGTCATATTTTTAAATGACACGCTTTGACCTATTTTCAGTATGCCAAAATTAGCAAATATGATAACTAAAATACTAGTTAAATAATATTCCATATAGTAAGAAGTAAGCATGAAATTCAATAAATGTAACTATTATTATTGCTCACTTTACTCTTCTTGAGATGCTTAACACTGTGTGTGATTTTCCATCCTAAGTTTTTTGTCCTTAGTATATTCTTATTTCACTACACAATTTTCACAAGTTTGATTTTAATTCCTATATACCATATGATCTGGAGTTATAATACACATCAAGTATCAGGAAAAGACTCAAAGACTTGAATATACCCAAGCAAATGGAAAAAGTTGACATTTGATACCATCTGCTTTCCCTCCTCTAAATCTCCATGCCCTGTGGCTGTTTCATTCTCAGCTGTCTACCATTCAAGGAGGCAACAATATCTTAAAAACTTGTGATTCAGAGGTGTGCTGAAATACCTTGCTTCTGCAACACCAAAGAAATTGTCTTCAACCCTGTACTCTAGTCCAAGGTGGCCCTGTGTCTGCTCCTAGCAATTTCTCTGAAGATATTTGAGTAGGTAGGAATATATTTTCTCTTCCTTTTGGCTCTTGGTGCATTCCTTCTGTTGATGTATCTTGCGATGTTTCCAAGGGCACTAGTGCTGAGGGCCATTCACTAACAAGCACCTTTCCTCCTCTGCTCTTTGCTGCGAATCTTCCACGGGCATTTTTGTGTGTTACAGGCTTGTTGAAGTTCTTGGGCATCTTCGTGTGTTACAGGCTTGTTGAAGTTCTCGGGGAGTAAACAGGAAGGATTTGATGACACACCCATGTAGTAGAGAACTAAACACTAAGAAGTTATCTTTTGGTTCTTTTTTACCTTGAAGCTCAGCCCTATGTCCTCTCCCTCCTCCCATCTTCAAACCCCTGTTTTTACTTGAAATGGGGGAGCTATCATTTCCTTGGTGCCTGAAAACCCACGGCCTTGGGTTCTATATCCTGCCAAGAAGTTTACCAAGGTGTTTTCCCAAACAAAGTTCCCTCCCTAATCTGGGGCCAGCTGTTGGAACAATTAATTTCTTCTGTTTATGCAACTATAAAATATTTCATATCGTATGATACAAAACCATAGCAGATACATATGCAGGAGTATTTGTGGCATGAATCAATGAATACCTTCTTTTGAGTGAAGGAAATGTCAATGATTAACTCAAAAGAAGACACCTCTTGTTCCAAATCAGGCAGCTTTTCAAGAGTTTCAAGAGGTAGGCGGACCTCCCACCCCTCCAGCCACAACCTTTATGTCCCCAGGAGAGGCAAGAGGAGATCCAGAGATGTCCCCCTGTTTTCAGAAGAGTCAATCAATTTTTCTCATCTTCAAAATGTGAGGTCACTTCCGTCAGTTCTTTTCAAACATTCAGACAAAAGTACTACCCACAACAGAAGAAAGAATAGAGAGGTTTGAGGATACTTTCATAAACAACTTGTTGTAAATATGGTCCTTCTCTGGACCCAAAATTTTACCTTAAAAATATGCAGACTTGGGATTCTCTTCTAGACTTCACAGGTTCACATCAGCAATGAAAGGCCTTCTCCGGTCAGCTCAGCTTGGGCTTCCTGAGGGACCCACTGGTATTGACTATAAGCAGGAAGGCTTACGATTGATGCGTTTAGTAGGATGAAGCCACTCAAGCCCATGCTCTGAGGTCGTGGGATAAGGGTGTCACTGGCAAGGGTCAGTGGTTGGGTGGGCCTGTTGGCTCTGCGCCACATTCAAATGGGGCTGTTGAGTTGGCTCCCTCCTTGGCGGCAGGGAGGGGGGCTGCTGGCTGTGCTCCATGGTCAAGGGGTGCTGCTAGCGGGACTTGGCAATCACTTCTGGTTGAGCAGGTTGCCACACTGTGTTTCCTGGTGGGACCGTGCCTCTGGATGGATTCCATGATGGGCAGGGCTATGGGCTGTACTTCACCATTGCTGGTGGTCAGATGGGGCCTCAGGCTGTTTCCCAACCCAGTGGTGTCACTGGCTAGAATCTGTGTTCAGGTAGGACTGCAAGTCAGCTTTTGAGGTCGGATGGGGCCTCAGACTGTGGTCTGTAATAAGGCAGGGCCACAGGCTTGCTGAAAGTTGGGTGGCACTGGGGGCCAGACTTTGTGATTGGGTAGGCCACTGGTTATGCTCCGTTGTTGGGTGAGGTGACTAGCTGTGCTCTCTCTTTAAGAGGGGCCTTTAGAGGAGCACCTGGGTGATTCAGTGGGTTAAGCCTTTGCTTTTGGCTCAGGTCATGATCTCAGGGTTTTAGGATCCAGCCCCATATGGGCTCTCTGCTCCGCGGGGAGCCTGCTTCCCTCTCTCCCTCTGCCTGCCTGCTTGTGATTGATCTTTCTCTTCCTCTCTCTCTCTCTCTCTCTCTGTCAAATAAATAAATAAAATCTTAAAAAAAAAAAAATGGGGCACCTGGGTGGCTCAGTGTGTTAAAGCCTCTGCCTTCAGCTCAGGTCATGATCCCAAAGTCCTGGGATCGAGCCCTGCATCAGGCTATCTACTCAGCAGGGAGCCTCTTGCCCCCCCACCCCGCCCCCTCTCTGCCTGTCTCTCTGCCTACTTGTTATCTCTATCTCTCTGTCAAATAAATAAATAAAGTCTAAAAAAAGTCCCCCGTATATGGGTAGGGCTGGAGATAGTGTTCTGTAGTCAGTTGGGGTCACTGGCCACAGGTTATGCACATTATGATTGTGTGGGCTCACTGGCCAAGATCCTGCCTGAGTGAAATTCCAGGGTGTATTCAGCAAATGGGCGGAGCCACAGGATGAGTTCTGGTACAGAGTGGTGTTGTGGGCTATGTTCCATGGCCAGGTGACACTCTAGGCTAGGCTCTGAGGCTGCCCATGGTGCCTGTATAGGCTCTCTGCTTATGCCGTGCCGCAGGTGATGCTAAACTGTTGGACAAGGCTATTGTCTTGACTCCTTGTGTGGGTGCCTGATGGGCTGTGGTCCACATATCCTGTGGCCATGCTTCCCAGAGGGAATACTATACTCAACAGTTGGGTAGGACTGTGAATTTCCTCTTCTGCTTGGATGGCCTCCAGAGCCAGTATGGCCCACTGGCTGGGGATCTAAACCAGGAAGCACTTCCAGCTGAGCCCCTTAGCCAGACAGGGCCACCAGCTCAGCTCTGTAGATAGGTGTAGCCTCTGGCTGGGAGCTCCACGTGCTGCTGCAAGCAGGAATGCAGTCTGCCAAGAACCGAGTGCTGGCTGCTGTAAGCCCTGCTCCCTTCTCTGTCTTTCTCTGATCCCTAGTAGTTATGCTCTGCAGATAAACCCAGTTATCCCCATGACATGATATCCAAATTGGCCCACCAGGAAGCATCTTATAATGTTGGGAAATCTGGATGTCCATCTTGGTTCTCTCTTTCCCACTGCAGAAACCATTTGCCCAGGGAGGCCCTCTTGGTGTGGGTCTGTGCTGGCCTGGGGGAAGTGCATTTGGACGGACTATAGCCTTTCCTCACTATGGTCCTTCTCACTCTCTGTGGTCTGGGAGGTTGCTTCAGCTTCACACCTAGGTTCTACAATTTTCAAAATGATGTCCTATCTATGAATAGTTGACAGTTGCTTTTCTTGTGAGGGGGCCTGAAATCAGAAATGACCATGTCCCCATCTTGCTGATGTCATACCCACTTAAGTTTTTCATTTAATTTTCTAAGACTCCCTTCACATTGTTTAATTTAATTCTGAGGAAAAAAAATGGGATTCTCAAAACCTGTTCATTTATATACCAATTTACTGCAGTGAAATATAAAAACAAATTCAGTGGCTCTCAGAATAAACTCCTTCATGTCATATTGTGAACGCAAACTTCCATGTGCCAACTGTACTTAAAATAAAAACTATACCTATTATTATCTTTAGTTAAATATGGGTAATATGGTTAAGTATGGTCTGTTTTAAAATCAATCAGAAGACACTATAGATCTTCATGTTAGTATGTGATTTCAGTAGTCTGCATTCCTAAGAACATATAAGTAGGGTTTTATTGCCTGGAATTAATGTACCTTCCAAATTCAAACATGATAGAATCTTCAGTTTCTTCAATTTATCCACTGCTCTCAGGCTATTCACCCCTTTCCTTCCTTCCTTTTCCTTCTTTCTCTTCTAGCTGGGATGGTCTGCTCATCCCATCAATGACTCCCACTGCTACTCAGAACCCCTTGACCCTTGTTCTTCTCATTATCTACATGGAACAGACCCAATTATCTGCGTTAGCCTTCCAGATTCTGACTTCTCATTCCTGTGTTGGAGACTTTGTAAAATGTTGGGTAGCTCTGACTGAGAGGATAGTGCTACCTCAGACTGATGAGATCCCATCTCCCTGGGGATGGAACTTCATCCCACTTGCCTTCTGCCCTCTCCAATTCCCTCAGAAGCTTGTCCAGTTTCTATTTAAATGTTTGCCAGACATCTCATAGCCACAGCACTGATACAATGCCCAGAAAATTTTAGCTTCGATATCTTTAGGTGAACAGTAGAGTGACTTTCTACAAATTAAGGAATTCAGAGGTCATGCATATGGCTGAGGGATAGGATGGATTTTGTATTGCTCTGCGTGGGAACTGTGTGCCTTGTGAAGAAGCTCCAGAGCAACAGACTCCAGATCAAGAGGGGGGAAACTTGGAGCCACCTGCATGTTACTAACTCATAAGGTGCAAACTTGCCAGACATACGTGTGCTTTAGTAAGGGTGGGAGGACTCTACAGATGGCTGAGGTGAGAAAATGGTCTTGAGAAGTCCCTTCAAGATTCAGATTCCTAAGAGACATGCCATGAGCTGTAAAATGCCAGGGACGATGTGTGGAGAGTAATGAGCAAAAATCAGGACCAACAGAAACTGTATTAGAAAATGCTACCCAAGATTCCTTGCTTTCTTTGCATCACCTGCCCCGTAGTGCTCGCGGGACTCTGCTCTTGCTGAGGCATAGTAAAGTTGGGCAGGAGAATGAGAAATGTCAGGAGCAGCATATCATCATACGAGGATGATTTTAGGGGGTTTGGCCAAGTTCACAATTAGTCTTTCTTTTTTCTTTATGTTTGGCTGGCCACTGTGTAGCACATCATTAGTTTTTGATGTATGGTTAATGATTCATCAGTTACACATCACACCCAGTGCTCATCACCACACGTGCCCTCCTTAATACCCATCTCCCAGTTACCACCTCCTCCCATCCTCACCCCTCCCATCTGAAACCCTCATTTTGTTTGTATGGAACCAGAAAAGCCCCTGAATTGCCAAGTGAATGATGAAAAAGAAAAACAAAGCTGGCAGTATCATGTTGCCTGACTTCAAGCTATATAACAAAGCTGTGATCACCAAGACAGCATGGTACGGGCACAAAAACAGACACACAGACCAATGGAATGGAATAGAGAGCCCAGAAATGGACCCTCGACTCTATGGTCCACTAATCTTTATGGAGACAGTCTCTTCCATAAGTGGTGCTGGGAAAAATGGACAGCTACAATTATTAGCCTTTCTAATAGGTTGTCTCTACCAGAGAAGGAGGTTCCAGATTTCACTTATTTAAAGGGTCCCTAAAAGACTGTAGACTCTGAGAAACAAACAGAGTTTTGGAGGGGAGGAGGGTAGAGCATTGGGTGAGCCTGGTGGGTATTATGGAAGGCAAGTATTGCATGGAGCACTGGGTGTAGTGCATAAACAATGAATTTTGGAACACTGAAAAGAAATAAAATGAAATGAAATGAAAAAAAAAATCCCTGGGGGTACAATTTGGGAGCTGTGGGGAGCCTCTTAATATTCTACAAGATCTATATGAAAGGAGACGATGGCCCTCAGAGAGAAGAAAAATGAAGCAAAAAAGCAGAGATGAAAGACAGAGGGAGAGTATGGGTTTCCCTTCCACACAGGTTACAGGGCCCAAATCAGTCCTCTCTGCAGGCATGTCTGTATTCTCACTGTCTAGGTCTCTCTTCTGCTTCAGCACTTACTGCTTATTTTCTGTTACTTGGAACCAAAGCGACTTAACTAGGGTAGCACAGCTCCTGTAAGTCTGTGTAAAGACTTACCCCACATCAACCAAGGCCCAGGTCAGAAATGCTCACCTGTCACCAGGAACTGAAAGGAACGATTTCTTATTGCCCGGTGCCATTTTCCAACACGGCACGGAGCAGGGTTGTCATGAGGTGTTGCTACTTAGGAGACTGCCAACCTCATAACAACTTTTCTCTAAGCCTTCCTGACAGGTGTTTCTGGCCAGGATACCCACACATTTATTATCAGAGTTTACTTAGTTACAACCAAGGCCCATTACCGCAATGGAAACAAAAGGCTCAGAGAATGTCACTGGAACTGTGCCCAGGAAGCTTCGGTGATCACAAGTGCCAGAAGCTTTAAAAAAATCATAGTCCTATACAGAATCATTCCAAATAATACTTTGCTGAGCACATTCAGATTCTGTCCTCATCTGCTGCATTGAAACAGTATGCAAAATGGATGTTTACTGCGTTGGACAATTGTCATCTTGTTCTTTTAAAACCACCAATGAACAAGACTGTCCAACAGAAGTGGAAGAAAGAACCCTGGAAGACTAGTGTGCAGCACAATATAAATATACCATAATGGGGCCGTAAATGCACTTAAGTAAGTAGTAAGAGATCAAGAAGTGATAAACCCGCAATCCTATGCCCCATGTGCTAAAATGGTTTTTAAAATTCTCATGGGATCTATCCATACTTTCAGAAGTATTTTCACCTTGCTCAAATGTCATTTTAAAAAGCCCATAATCTGGTGCATTGCTTAAGTCTTAAGAGTTCCCCCCCCAAACTCTGAATATTCACAGGACCAGAAAAATTCTTTTTAATCGCAGGCATTAGACTGCGCCTTGGCTCCCTCCCCTTCCTCAAGCCACAAAGACATGTGAACCCAAAAGCAATGAGAATCCCACTAGTGTGATTCAAAAGGAATAGCTACTTGGACAGAGGACTGGGATGACTTTGGCACTGGCACAAAAAAGAGATAAGTAGGATGCGGTTTTGTTAAGTAGAGAGTAATGAACCCAGATACTTCAGCCATTTTCTGCCAGAAACACTTCAATAAAAAAAGTTAATGAGGATTAGTGTCAACAGTTAATTATAAATGATTCATATATACTACAACTCATCGTTAAGGCTTCTCCTTGGTAAGATTTTTTAGAGCATTAATTCTTGTTACCCGAGATTATTAGAAAAAAGTAATAATGTCCCCTTATTAAATAGTAATCAAGTTTCTCAGGAGGATCTTATCTTCAGTTACTCTAAGTCACAAGGATTTAACTCACCAGAACAATCTCAACAGCTCAATGTTTAGATACATAATAAACTTCGAGTCGGTCTTCCAAAAGTAAAACACAATCTCTAATCCTCCTTGTTTAACTCCATGGCAGTCAACAAAGGAGAAAGAACACTGGGGATGAAATGGGTTTTCTTTTCCACTGCTGCATCGTTGAAAAAGATTGAATAAGGTCCAGTGAGATGGTGAGATCACAGAAACAAGGACCAAATTACAAGGCCTACAAAACCTTGCTATTGTCTTTCTAGGATAATAATGCTGTGTATGTGTTTTTCCACAGGGACCGATACTAAAGAGAAATCGAGGTGGAGTTTTCAGATTGTGAATGCTACTAAATACTGTAATAGATTAACTTATCTCATTTAATTCTTGTAAGTCTGAGTTAGGCATGTTATCTCTAGTTCTCTAGGATAAAACAGGCGCCATCAAATTAAGTCACCTGTCCAAATTCACGCAAAGAATGAGTCACACGGTCACTCCAAAGTCAAACCACGTTGCCCTCCACTGCACTTCTTTCTCAATAACCCATTTCTATGAAGGGAATTTACACTGTGCAGTCAAGTTCAAACATGCTTCTCCTCCAAAGAATGGAGAGAACTGATGAGATGCTCTCTGAAATGCTCTTCTGCTGTATATTTATTCGGTCTTTTTCAATGGAGTCTGAAGCCTGTCATGGACATTACCTTATTAATCTTTACCATTTATCCGGGTACACTACTTTTGGATGTTATTACCATTGTTATTACGAACGAGAAAATTAAAATGAGCACTCATGAGCAGGAATGCCAGTGTGTGAGTGGCAGTTTGGACTGGAAGTCTTGCCACCTAATACATAATCCAGGGTCCTCGCCACTAAATCTTGCTTTTTGTGATACGGTAAAGCACACAAGGCCAAGCTACTATTAATCTTTAATGAAACCAAATGTCAACTACGCCATTCTGAATCATCATTCAGTTTCCAGCATAATATTCAGTATATCTTCAATCTTATGACCACACATTCATACACAGAAGATGAAAGAAAATCCAATTTCCTTCTATAATTACATAAATTACTTTTAACCTGTCACAACAGTTTTACATGAGAAAGGAAAATGAATTTATCCATCAATTGACACTCAAATATGTTTTCTTTCTTTAAGGAGTCGATCCCCTGATATTGTAGCTAATTATTTTTCCTTTCCTTAAAGAATTCTGGCAAATAACGCAGTTATGCTGATGAATGCCTCCTTTCCTGTTCGTCAGGAGCAGATGTCTGCGTCTGCCTCGAGGATCAGTCAGTCCACTGCTCTGTGACACTGAGGGAAGTCTAGCCAGTGACCAGGAAACAACTTGCGTCTCTGCTCGAACCAGGTTCAAGAGACACTTCCTCTTTTTACAAATGCACGGTAAGTACAAAACTGCCATTTAAGAAACTTCCTATGGATTTCCCAATAACCCCTAATATTATTATTGATCATCTGGCTCCTATTTCAGTTGGATTTTGATCAAAAAAGCTATCTTTTATGTATTTCCTTGGTAAAAATAATTATTTAAGGAACCCACACACATCAAGGTCAGGCCGGAAGCTCTCAATCTGACACAACCATTTCACAACATGGGTTCACCTTGCTTGATACTTGAGAATGAACATAACAAGTACGTTAACCCCTCTGTGTGTCCCTGAATGTTGTTTCTTCTTCAGGCCAGAACATGCATCTACTTTTCTTATTTATCAGGAGCACAATTTTTTTTTTAATTTATTTATTTGACAGAGAGAGATCACAAGTAGGCAGAGAGGCTGGCAGAGAGAGGGGGGATGCAGGCTCCCCACCAAGCAGAGAGCCCGAAGTGGGGCTCGATCCCAGGACCCTGAGATCATGACCTGAGCTAAAGGCAGAGTATTAACCCACTGAGCCACCCAGGTGCCCCTCAGGAGCACAATCTTGGCTAACCTTTAAGGCTTGGCAGAGAGACTCTCTTTCTCCCGTGTTTGGTCCACTGCTGCTGGCCCACCATGGGCTAGAACACTGGCTTCTCTTGAGTTCTATCGCACTTTAATAGTTTCTCTATTAAACAAGCAATTTCCATTCACTACAGAATCGTTTATTTGAGATCCTTCCTAAGGCTACGCACTCCTTGAGAGGAGGGGCCAGGCACAGAATTTATATCTGTACCTCCCCTAGCCCATTTCCCTCTTTGTTTCTCAAATATGTTAGCCATGAATGTTGGGCAAATATAGTACAGTGACCCCTTGAGTTATAAGATTCTTGGGTCTAGTCTGAGCTCCAATGGCCTTGTACAAGCCATACCGTTCACCTCAGCTACCTCACTGTAAAAGAGGCCAATGATACCTGTTTCTGGGAAGCTGTTTTCCTGACCCCAAATTGAAAATATGCTTTGAAAACTATGCTTTGTAAGATAAGTAGAAAATCTCACGCTTGTGTGTGTGTGTATTTTTTAGAGGATAAAATGTTGTGTAGTGTGTAAAACACTTGAAATAATAAATACATGGACTGTATAATAACATATTTGATCCACTTCAACTACAAACATTCTTAAAGAGAATCCTTTCAGAAACCAGCAGGGAATGCTACTATCCAACTGGTATCTAATTTATAGATGAATGGAGTAGGAAAAAATTCATTATAGATGAATGTATCTGTTTCTATAATGAATATCCAAACTGTGGCTACTGTTGTGATCGTGTACCCATGAGTAGCAGAGAAGTTAACCATATCTACCCATGCATGAATACTGGCCAGCAACACAGATGGAAGAAAGAAAAGAGAATCATTACCTAAAACCTTCACTTGCACTCTGTTTAAAATGTATGATTGTTTTCAGATTATTTATATGGACAGACATGTTGTTTTAAAAATGAGTGTGTATTTGTGCATTTCCACTGATTAAATGGTATCAGAGGCTACATTAATTATATGCTGTTCTCAACTCTCCTCTTGTCCTCTAGCTTCTGTAACCACACACTTAGTTTCTGTTTTGTCCTAGATCCACCAAATTCAGAAACCATTACCTTTTGGATGCACTAGAAAAAATCTGCTTATAGAGGAGGATAATAATGCTCTAATATTTTTCTTAAAGTTTTTTTTTTTTTAATTCAGTGAGGAAAATTAAGGTGTTTTTCAAACACCTTAGTTTAAGTGTTTCACTCAAGAGCAAAAACCCAATCATGTGTTTTCCTTCTTTTTTTTTTTTTACGAATTTTGTACTTACTTACTTACTTACTTAATTAATTTTTTTTCAGTGTAACAGAATTCATTGTTTATGCACCACACCCAGTGCTCCATGCATTAGTGCCCTCCATAATACCCATCACCTGGCTCCCCCCAACCTCCCATCCCCTGCCCCTTCAAAACTCTCAGATTGTTTTTCAGAGTCCATAGTCTCTCATGGTTCTAGTAATAGCACTTCAGGGCTGTCTCAAGTTTGCTTCAATATTGCATTTCAGTGTTTATGCACAAGAAAAGGGATTCTAGTTAATAGGCTATACTTCGTAAAAGACATTTTAGGCACCATCTTTTGTTAATTGATTATACTTATCTACTTTGGCAGCTTTTACAACTAACTTTAGTATTCACTGCAAGGTTAATTATGGCAAATTCAAATTTTTCCCTATCTCTAGGCACTGAAAATATTGTGGGTTTTTTTGGGGGGTGGTGGAGAGGAGTGGCATTTTCTATTATAATTCCAATTTAAAAGGCTTTAAAATGATGAATGCTCACATCTACACTTATCTTGAAAATAATTAGTAATAATCTTCTTTCATAGTTTTGGACCATCCATATAAATATCATTTCCTTCTCTGCCACATTAGTATTTAAACATTTTTGTCACAGATTCCATGGAAGGAATTTTCTCTAACTCAATTTTAGAACTATCATACTAAGACAAGTATAGTCATTCCTCTGCTTATCCATGGTTTTGCTGTTTGTGTTTTCATTTACCCATAGTCAACAATGGTCCAGAAGTAGATGATCTTCCTTTGGACATATCGTAACATGCTTATGCCACTACCTCACTTTATCTCATCACATAGGCATTTTATCATTTCACATCATCATTATAACAAGGGTGAGTACAATACACTGAGTTATTTACAGACCCTACTCATATAACATTTATTATAGTATATTGTTATAACAATTGATCTTATTATCATTACTAATTTCTTACTCTGCTTAATTTATAAATTAAACTTAATCAGAGGTATTTATGTGTAGGGGAAAAAAAAACAGCATACATTGGGCTCAGTAATATCTGTGGTTTCAGTGAGCCACTGGGGGACTTGGAACATACTCCCTGTGGATAAGGTGGGGAGGACTTAAACTCTATCGAAGTAAGCTAGGTTGTCAATTACAGTGATCAGATTGTCAGAGAATCAAGTCCTAATGACTTATTCAAAGCATTTGGGACATTTTTCTTTGTTGAATTTGAAGCAATATTTCACATTTTGAATTGAGTATGAATAGTTTTAAATGAGAAAATGTCATTTAATGTAATAACAAAACAAAACGAAAACCCAGGGGTTTGAAAAGCATGTTTATTCTGTCATGTTTAAAATAAAATAAAATAAATCACAGAAATACTATGAGCAACAATTTTTCATTTCTTATACCTGTTCTTTGGACAAGGTCCTCGTGTTAGGTTAGAAATTGGGAGTCGGTGCTGAATGGTCCATACCCCCTGTCCTCATGTAGGAGTGTCGTGCCCTTTCTTACTTTGGCTGAGTCAGTGGTGGTCTCACCAAACTACATACATGAGCGTGGATTCATTGAAAAGGATAATTTCTGAAATTTGGTGAGCTTGTTAAGAATGAGTTCTGCTGATGAATGTAAACAACATTCCCAGAGATCTAAAGTGAGGGGCTGATATGAGCAAAGCCCTTTTCTCTGAGGCATCAGGTAACACCTGGAGTGTGAAAAATAAATTCTGTAATTGACAAACTCTTCTGGATTCACAGCAATGCACCATTGGAAAGCAACCGAAAGAATGGGCCATTGCAAAGGACTGTGAAAAAGGAAACAGTGGACCCAAAATGGAGTCACTTATGCTAAACCCCACAAGATTTGATATCTAATGTAACTGCAGCTTTTGCTTCTGCTGAAATGGGACCTTTAACATGACAACCTAGAGTTTACTTGTCAGCTCTAAGAGGTTATCCACCGATAGACCTGTTCTGTTTCCCTTGGGAGTGTGGCCTTGCCTAAAACAAGGCATCATTTCCTAATAATTTCCTTGTTTCCATTCCTTCTCTGTTTTTAAAAACCTATCTCCTTCTGTAGCCCTTTGGAGCTCCTTTCTATTTGCTAGAGAAATCAGAGCTTTAAAGTATACTCCGCTGTATTTTTGTTATTTAATAGATTTGGTGACAGTGATGGGACCAAAGGAGACCTCCAATGACTTTGAGGACAATGAGACACACAGGTGTGGTACCCCATGAACACTCTGAGTTCTCCATCTCTCTCCCCATTTCCTAGTGCCAGACCAAGTTACCTCTAGGTTCCAGGCTCCACTTTCTTTGTGGTGAGTTCCTGATCTAATTGGCTTTTTATTCTGCAATTCCCAGGATTTTGGGTGGAAGTCTTCAGTACTGAATCTGTTCCAAGAGCCATGAGGGGATTGTTAGTGGCAGTGTGCAGTTCCCCATCCATGTGGAGCCCCAAGTCTGCAGTCCCTATTTGTTGAGGTCTACTGGCTCAACCCTTTCCACAGTCCAAGGTTTCATGGGAATAGCTTGTGGTGAGTACAGCGCCTACTGTTGGCCATTCTGTAGTAAGTCCTAAACCCCAGACCTTGGTTCTGTCCTCATATTCCGTGCTCGGAGTTCCTCATTTGTTTGAGATAAGTCCGCGGTCCCCATTCTCAGCTGGTTTAATCCTTTCCCCAGTCCTTCGTTATTTGGTTACCGTTGGTATCCACAGCTTTGTTTCCTCCATTACTGTTGGTTGCTATTTTTGTGCACATGGGTGTAGATTAATTGCTAAAGGGGTTCTCAGAGGCCAAAAGCCACACAAATTGATGGGCATGGGTTGAGTGTCTAAGAGCTGTTGGAGTACTTATCAACTAACCAAAAGACTCCTCTGTTAGGATAAATTGGTCATGGAATGGGTTAGACTGATATTAATTCACCTGCCAACCTTAAGAAAATTTCTATACAAGGAAGTACAATATGAAACACTACACAAACACAACCCCATAGCACATCCCTCTTAGGTATTAATGTGGTTGTGAGAAACCCAGACTTGGGGCATGTGGGTGGCTCAGTCAGTTAAGCATCTGCCTTTGGTTCAGGTCATGATCCCAGAGTTCTGGGATCAAGTCTCACATTGGGCTCAGTGCTCAGCAAAGAGTATGCTTTCCCTCTGTCCCTCTTCCCATTCACACTCTCTCTCCCTCTCTGAAATAAATAAATAAAATCTTTAAAAAAAAAAAAAAAGAAAGAAACCCAAAGACATATAAATGATCAATCAATCAAAAATCTTTAATTTCTAGAGTCAAGACACCAGCTCTGGTACACTTGCTGATTTTATATCTAAGAAATATAGTTTGGGAAGCTGTAAATATCTATAAAAATTGGCAAAATCATATAGTATCCTGAAAGCCTGGCTTGGCAACCCACAGAATGGGAGAAGATATTCGCAAATGACACTACAGACAAAGGGCTTATATCCAAGATATATAAAGAACTCCTCAAACTCAACACCCAAAAAACCAGAAAATGGGCAGAAGACATGAACTGACACTTCTCCAGTGACAACACACAAATGGCTAACAGACATGAAAAAACGTTCATCATCATTAGCCATCAGGGAAATTCAAATCAAAACCACACTTAGATACCACCTTACACCAGATAGAAGGGCAAAGATTAATAAGACAGGAAACAACAAATATTGGAGAGGATGTGGAGAAAGGGGAATTCTCTTACACTGTTGGTAAGAATGCAAGTTGGTGCAGCCACTTTGGAAAACAGTGTGGAGATTTCTCAAAAAATTAAAAATAGAGCTATCCTATGACCATGCAATTTCACTGCTGGGTATTTACTCTAAAGATACAGATGTAGTGAAAAGAAGGGCCATATGTACCCTGGTGTTCATAGCAGCAATGGCCACAATCGCCAAACTGTGGAAACAGCGAAGATACTCTTCAGCAGACAAATGGATAAAGAAGATATGGTCCATACATACAATGGAATATTACTCAGCCATCAGAGAGGATGAATACCCACATTTTGTATCAACATGGTTGGGACTGGAGGAGATTATGCTAGGTAAAATAAGTGGAGCAGAGAAAGCCAATTACCATATGGTTTCACTTACTTTGGGAGCATAAGGAATAACATGGAGGGGGACATTAGGAGAAGGAAAGGAAAAGTGAATTGGGGGAAATTGGAGGGGGAGATGAAGCATGAGAGACTATGGATTATGAGAAACAAACTGAGGGTTTTGGGGGGGTGGGGATGGGTGAGGCTGGGGGTGGGTATTAAGGAGGGCACGTATTGCATGGAGCACTGGGTGTGGTACATAAACAATGAATCTTGGAACATTGAAAAAAAAATTGGATAAATATTTGGTAAGGGAAAAAAAATAGTGTGCTTAAGAGTTAGGGTTCCCAAATGAAACAAACAGAATGGGATACCTATTTTAATTGGTATGCAGAAACCTATTCCCAAAAGGTTTCAAAATTCCAAAAGAGTTTCACTGAAAACTTCATTATAAAAGGCTAATGACACAACAAAGACAAGAGGAACTTAAACAAGAGACTGTTAGACTGAGGTGGTTCCTTCTACTTCCCTCTGACCTTCTTTGTCTGAGGACTCATCCCAGTTATTCTCTGCCTGAACTGTCTTCATGTGGGGGTACACAGAGGTCTGCCAAGGGAATGGCCTCCAGTCGCCCCCAAGTCTACCTTCAAGAGGGGTGCCTCATAGAAGCCCCTCTCAGATTTGATGACACTCTAAGGCACCGTCTGGTAAACCACTATTTTAGCCTTTCAACAGCCAAGGGAAAACTAAAATTTAAAACAAAAACAAAAACAAACGAATGTTGCCAAATTCCAGTAAGTATCAGACGCACACCCTCCACTTTAAACCCCACTCAGAACCTGCTGCTGGAATCCTGAAAAACTGGTGGAAGCCACAGGCCAACTAAAGTCCTTCTTCTCTAAGCTAAATGTACCCAGAGGAGGGAGAACAAAACAAAACAAAACACAAAACATTCCAATACTGGTGGGTATGTCCGTTCTTTGACATCCAGGCTATAACCTAATTCCTTGAGAAATCAAAAGCCACTGTCCTGATCTTACAAATCTTGGCCAAGCTAGAGATGCAGTTCTAGAGGTAATTCAAAGTTCACCTGTTCATTTTACCAATCCCCAAAACTCACCTATTTATCTCAAATGCCTTATTCATTATTGGCCTTAAGAAACCAAAATCATTCTTGGGGGAAAATAGCATTTTTCCCCATGAGATGAAATAGTAAAAGTACAAGCTTCAGGGAGGTAATTTTTTTTTCTTTTCTTTTTTTAGCTCAGTTAGCCAGGGTATAGTAATTTTTATCAGAAATAGAACAACAGCTAATGATAATATGCTGACTAACTGAACATAATAATAATTAAAAAGAGAAATGGAACATTAGGGTGAAAATTCATCTGAAGTTTACACAAATGAAAAATCAGGTAGGTGTCTTCTCCACAAACATGAGTAGAAAATACTTTAGCCATTGAGCAGGTAAATTTAAGTTGTTTCATTTGCCAGAAAAACAGTTTGGATCCAACTGTTCCTTTATAAATGAATAAGTTTTGCATTATCATACCCATCTTACAGCTAAAAATTTTAAAACAATAAGGTCTGTGTTTATATGTTTATGTGTGTCTGTATATGTATGTTGCAAATATGTGGCATTTTTTTTTTACCTTTGAATGGTATCGTTAATATTAATTTATAAAAACTCTATTCAATTGGCTTAAAAATAAACACAGTGTATTAAATACTTACCAATTTCAGAAATATAACAGAAACTAACCCAAATGCTATAAAGATTAATGTGATCTAGGAAGATATTCAGTATTAAAGCTAGGTTAGGCCTGTAAAGTTTAATTAAAATAGGTATGTCTTTACAGTTTTTCTCCCACCTGGGTTTACTAATCAAATAAGTTCATGTTATCTCTGTCACAAAAGTTTAACAAAATAGTAACTTGAGACAATGGCTGATTTCATCTTGTGACGCTTTTGTGGGTAATCTAAACATAATTGTTGAGAAAAAATAAATATAAAAAATTGAAAAAAAAAAGAATGAATAAACTGAATAGATGTAAGTAGGATAAAAAGTTTTTAGGTAAACTTTTAAAATAGTTTTCCCAAATCTTTTTGGTAACCTGAAACCTTAAAGTTTTGCTAAGTGATGAGTCAGAGTCACTGAACTTGCAAATAAGATAAAATACTAAAATATTAATTTTTGAACATGGATTTATCCATTTTTAGCTTTCTTTTACAGAGTAACTAAAGAAATTTGAATCTGTTAGTAAGCATGTTTTATGCCGCACTGAAATTTTCTATGAAAAAGCACCTTTTTAGAAATTATAAAAGGTATTTGTAAGTCTGCCCATTCACACAATGCTACTGTAAAAGGCAGTTCGAAACTGTTTAGTTCCTAAGCGTTAAGAATTCTAATTAATATATGTGATTAAAGCTACTGGAAATATTAAGGAAAACATCTCCATATGTAAGAAAAGATGATGTGTGCTTTTTGTAGAAGGTATGAGGAATGGAAATGCATTTTCATTTAGGGAAAAGAAATAATTTTGTCCTGAGGTGAGGCTGGTTATTTTGAGGGAAAACACAGGAGATAATCTGGATGTAAAAGAAAAAGTTGTAGAAGGTTTGTTTAAAAGGAATATTTGAAAAGGAATTCTGACATGTGGTCAAGCTGGCTAATATTAAAATCACTTTATTTAAAAATGAGTTTTACTATTTAAAGAACACTGGTGCAAAATTAGAATTTGATTTTTCTCTCTTAAAAGTACAAAGTTTTGGGGACCCTGGGTGGCTCAGTCTGTTAAGTGTCTGCCTGCCTTGGGCTCAGGTCACGATTCCAGGGTCCTGGGATCGAACCCCACATGAGGCTCCCTGTTGAGCCAGCTTCTCCCTCTTCTTCTGCTGTTCCTCCTGTTTGTCCTTCCTCTCTCATTCTCTCTCAAATGAGTAAATAAAATATTTTTTGAAAAGTACAAAGTTTTATTAGTTTATTGGTGTGCTCATAATAGGCAATTGTAAGAAAGTTTCTTTTTTTGTTTTGTTTTACCTTTAATGTTATCTGCCTAGAAAAAACAAAGATTCCATGCTTTGTTTTTATTAGGTCTTTGCTTACTTAAAACAACAACAACAACAACAAAAAACAACCCTCAAGTCTTTTCAATACTAAGGTTAGGTAAAGTTTTTTACAACTAGTTTTCTGTATTTGCCTGCAAAGTCTTTAATTGTCATGTTGGTTAAAGCATTAAGAACTCAACATTATTTCACCATGAACTGTGATCCAACTTAACCAAGAGTCCAAACCTTTTGATATTTTTGACAAACTGCCTAAAAATCAACTTCTAAATGAAGTCGTTTTGACCTTGAAATAACTTCGAAATATCCTGAAGGGTTCCTGCAATATCTCAAAGGATTTGTTCTCTCTCTTTATAAAAAGGGAGATGTGAAACTAATTAAGCTTGTTAGATCTGTTAAATTACATGAGAAGCACTGTGAACAAGTAATCTAAGCCTTCTTTATGTTGTCTAACGGTGTGCTGTAAGTACTCCAGATATTTACATGAAATGCCTGGAATCTGGTATGTCTTGGTATAATGTTAAATCGGTTAAGATTCCAGTTATTTTCCTAAAATGTTGTTTGTTATGGAGATAACCAAATTTCCTTGTCAATTCTATGATAATGAATCAGATCTTTAAAGATCAACATTTTAAAGTCTCCCATCTTTTACTTGGATGCATTTACAAAAGTGTCTCTGCAATAAATACCTCATCTTCAAAGAGATTCATGGACAGGCCTTTTGACAAATACAGGTTTCTGACAACCTTAAGATCATAAAACAGAACTGGGTGAGAATTTCCGGTGCTAGTGGAAAAAGCAGACTCAGGCGCACAACAATAACACGGGACTAAATAAACTGAGGAGGACAATTATAATTTTTATGACTTCTTGTTTGAACCCCTGCTGGTTTTCTGATGTTTGCTTTTCCAGATTTAAGGAGGCTTTTTCTCTTAAGCAATCTATAACTTATAGCAATTTGGTAAAATATACCTTTGTCAACAAAGATGAAACATTTACTTTTTCTCCCTACCTGATCCCTTCGAAAACTGGAAACTCCTGAGTATTCTTTTCATGGCAACACAGTTAGCTATTTGCCTAAGTTTAGTGAGAATCTGTTCTCCTTGTAACAGACACAGTTGGAAATACCAGTTCTAGTACCAAGGTTTTTGCTGGATTGCCATGTCTGAGAGAGATGTACATAGACTCAGATATGATCACATGGCTTTAAGGAACTTCTTAGAAAAACTGGCCTGGTAACTTGCTTATAAGGTTCCAGCAAGGCAGTCTTGTAAAGAGTTTATATGGTCAATCACTATTCTTTGCTGCACTTTTGTAAATAACCCGTCATGTTTAATACAAATGAATTCGTTTTTCTGTGACTATCTTTAGTTTTAAAAAAAAAAGGGGGGGGGGATGATTGTAGAGAGAAAAACTGAGCTTGAACCTGTACTAGATTCTGATATTCTATTGAGTGTCTTTAAATTTTTGTTACATACCTGTAAACTGGGCTGGTCCTGAATTCTTGTTAACTTCACAGCTCCAACTCTCTAAACTAACATTTCTAATTTTCCTCCAATCTTCTGATTTGGAATCAGTAAGAGCAAAGACTACTCTTAAGTCTCTTTGAAAGGGACTATCGCAAGTCATCCTCACTATCCAGATGACAGCCAAACTTAAAGGACTTGAACCTTAGACATACATCTCACAGCTAAAAGAGGCTCCATCTGACATCTGGTCTTATACAAATGCTAGAAAGCTCCAAATCAAATTGACTAGGGAGGGAAGTAGTTGACATCAAGATAGATCGTTTCTTCCCGGGACACCAGATCAACATTTCATAGCTGAACATGAAAGCCTTTCTTCTTCTTTTCTTTCCTTTACTCTGGTACTGGCCTATAAATATAACACCATTATCCATAGATTACAGGTGCCTCCCAATGTGGGTGACCTTTGGAATTTAGAACAACTTTGAATTTCTGTCTCAGAGAAAACCTAACCGGCCCCTGGCTTGAATGGGCAAATGAATGAATTTTGGGGAGTGAATTCACTCACAGGGTCACCTTCTCAGGAAGCAGTCAGTGCCTCGACGGGCTTGTCATTGGGATGGTTACCACCCTCCTGGCGCCTCTATATGTCTAGGGAGCTGTCACATAGCTGGACAATGCCTAGGTGACCTAACTGGCCCGTAATATTGCCCAGGCAAAATAAGACATCTCATTGGTTGGCTTCCCTGAATTTACAGAAGCATTCATGCCTCAGGATTTGCTACTTTTGGTTGGGCCATACCTTAAGATACTGCAATAAGCTGTCCATCAGAGATCTTTGTCCTTGTCCCTGATAACAGGCCAGCCCTTGATTATCTTTTAGCTGAGCAAGGAGGGGTCTGTGCTGAGGCCAACACCTGCTGTACCTAGATTCACACTCCTGGAGAAGTGCAGAACTCAGTTACTAAAGATCACGGAGCAAGCCACTTGGCTTAACAAGGAGACTCCTTCGGAGGGGTCTTTCTTTGACTTGTTCCATTTTGATTGGCCTGGGTCCTGGGGACCATGGCTCTGAAGTGTGCTCCAAACAAGAGGAATTATCCTGCTTATGATAACGGTCGTAGTCTCCAAGCGCACTGCACTCTCTCAAGCCACCAGGCATGCAAACCTGCAGAGCAAATGATCTCCCTCTGAAGAGTAGATCGTCGGAAAAGGAACAAAGAGAATGACTGACTTCGAGATTGTGAACCCGAAGTTGTGGCTTGTGAAGCTCACAGAGATTAAAGCAAAAAAAAGTCATGACCTGGGAATACCACACAAAGGATCAACAAAATTTTACAAAAAAGCTGCAGGTACTGCGGAGCAGTAGCTGAGAGTGGGACGGATGCTTGACGTTTTGATTACAATTCCCAGTTGAGAGTCTGGTCAAAATGGGAGAGCCGTTAGGAGGAGACAGTGGGCCCATAATGGAGTCACGTAGGCTAACTCCCCCCAAGACTTAAGACCTGGCCGGGCTGCAGCTTCGGCTTCTCCCTGAAATGCAACCTTTAACACACCAACATGGTTTCCTGGTCTACACTAAGCTCATCTGCGGACAGACCCTGTCCATTCCCCTCAGAAGGGTGACCTTGCCCAAAACAATGCATTCTTTGCTAGTAATTTCTCTGTTTCTCCTCCCTCTCTGCCTTTGAAAACCTTCCCTTTCTGTTACCCCCTTCCTATCTGCTGGAGTCCTGGGATGCTGCCTGATGCATGAGCCATCCGATAATGACCATCAGATCTTTCAAATATACTCCACTGGTTTTTTGTTATTGAACAGGATAAATTCCATTTGTTTTCTACCACAAAGTTTTGACACTAAGTGTAGACGATTTCAGTGTATTTGGTGTATGTATATAAGTGCATATGTATGTGTAAATTAAGAATATATATACACACACACACATACATATACATCTCACAATATACATATGTGTGCATGTATATTCTTAATTTACACCTATCTACAAATTTTCAAACAAAACACAATTTCCTTTGTAGTTAGATATATTCTGTGCATTATTCTTTGTTCTAATATACACTTTTACATTTCATTTAGCAGTAAACAACTGAAGCATA
Organism: Neogale vison; assembly: GCF_020171115.1. Lineage (NCBI taxonomy): Eukaryota > Metazoa > Chordata > Mammalia > Carnivora > Mustelidae > Neogale > Neogale vison. The sequence continues at coordinate 180,590,609 of NC_058093.1, read as the reverse complement.
ATGTGTCCATAAAAGGCAATTATCCTAACAGTTCTAATTATGTTGTAACACTTGCTCTTTCTTCCTTAAATGTATGTGTATACAAATGTTTGCTTTCTTTGAGAAAAACACTGAAAAAAATGTAGACAGAAAATATGTTTAATAATTCACTCATTTGGGAGAATGTCACTTTTCCAAAACAAAATAATAAATCTTTGTAATTGCAAAATGTTGAAAATAAAATTCCCAGTCAAAAGATAGCTTAATTATCAACATAAGTGAATCGTCAGCTTAAAATGGGCTTTCTCAATTAAAAAAAAAAATGTATTCATTATTACATGATATTTTTTAAAGTTTGATAATACAGATATCTGGTAAGAGGTAATTTTTCTTTCCAAAACAAACAAACAAACAAACAAAAAACCTGGCCCCTTATTGATTTCTTATATTCTAACAGCCAGGTAAAAAGTTAGCAAATTGCCTCAAAATCTAATTAAATACTCTACACCAAAACAAAATATCATCCTTCTTACAGTGCCTGTGTTAAGGAAGAGGAATACTAGAACTGGCACTGAAACTTTTTTTTAATTTTAACTCCATTTTGTTGTTTATGACAAAATCTTGATTTTCAAGGTGGCGTGTTTAAACATAATTTTCATTAATGGATATAAAATAACTCTGTGCCTAAAATATATTTGTACTTCTTTCTCAAAAGACCTACGTTTTGAATGTTAAAAAGCATAATCTCTATAAGTGAAGTGATATAGCTCCTACAGTTTGATCATTTTGAAACTGTAGGAAAACTTCTAGAAGCCCAAATGGATTTTCTTCCCCAAAGGAACATGTGCCCATTGAACTAGTCCCCCTCACCCTGGAATGAATGGCATTCCTCCATCAGGGAGGCTAACAAAGGGAGGGGTCTCCGGGGCAGGGTGTTTCCTAAACCACAAAGACTAATAACCAGGAATGCTGGTTGCTAAAAAAAACGAAACAAAACAAAACAAAAAACTCTTATTTCATACTATTTTCATACTGTTTCCTGAAAGTTTTCATGCTGTTCAAAACTGAACCAGTCCTTCTAAACATGAATGCACTAAGAATAGTGTTTACACCAAAATAAGCATTTACCAACACAGTAAGGCTAGCTAGTGTGGCTTCCTTCCCATTCCACCATATGCCCTGCAGGGAAGGGTTAGGGCTGGTGAATGGACTTTTGCTTCTGTTCCTATTCCCTCATCCTCCCTGCCCCTAAGGAGCAGCTAGAGGCTTCCACCATTCACCCTTGAGTGATCTAGCTCTTTTGTGCATTTCCCTCTCATCCATACTCTCAGCAAAACAAAAACTTACTTTGTATCTGAGAGACACAATAGTCAATAAACTGTGATTCCCTTTGTTCACAGAAAGCATTTCCAAATAGGACAATGGTGCTCATGCAAAGAACACAGATGATATCATTGGAAGGCTATGGAATGCCAGAGGACATCTTGGTAGAAGCAAAGTAACCATTCTCAAGAAATTCCCCACAAGTTGTCAGTTTATCACAGAAATGGCTATCCTTTAGAGTTTTAGGAAATAAACAAAAAGATTTCTATAATAACCCTTAAGTTTGATATAAAAACAGATGTACTATTACCCAGAGTTGTATGGAATCAATAAAGAAAACTCTGTGTCTAAAACAATAAACTACCAGAGGTGTAATTACCATTTTGAAAGAGATGAGAATTTGCTACAGTGCCGCAAGTCTCACAGATCAACGTTACCTCACAGTCATATCTCTTCATTTGGGGCTACTGTGAGCCCATAGACTGATCCACTAGAGAGTAGTCAGAAACACAGAAAGAAACCACAGCAACAGACCTGATTTCCTTCTCTAAGAGAGTGAAGGCGAATATGAGGAAGAAAAACATATACAGGAAAATGTTTCATTTTATACTTATTTCTATACCTCTAATTTGTCATTTTACTAAAAATGATTTTAAGATGAGTACTAACAAATGTATATTTCTTCTTTTAATGGTGAAGGGGGTAGGTCTGCAAAAACCAACAGTTAACATCGTTGTTAGTTGTCTTACAAACGTGGCACTTTAAGCTTTGTTCTTGGTGTTCCTGTTGAGTCCATTGGCCACTACAAACCCCGCACATCACCTGTGATAATTTTCTTGAGCAATTATTTACTAATGGCTAAAGCATGCCTTCGCATTTGAAAGTTGAGGTGGAAGGACCGTAGAAGAGAATTCTCGAAACAAGCTTCATATTTCTGCAGAAGTCCCTCCAGATTACCATAGTTTGCTTTGGGCAAAGAGTGACTCAGACCAAAGAATTAGAAGCACAACTAACTGGAAATTATTAAATCTTTAAATGAGTCTAAAAATGGGTTAAAAAAACCCCTTATTGGCATGAAGTGAAACAATGCAAGAGTTTTTTACTGGGACTAAAGGCTGCAGATGGTTGGTTATGAAGAAGTGATTATCAGAAAATGTCCCAGCCGGTCTCTCCCTTATGGGAAGACTTGTCTGCTTCCCTTCACCCTGCCAGCAAGCAGGCGCAGGTCCAGAGGTTTCGATGATCAGTGTTTCAGCTGTGGTCTTCCACTGCCAACATCTGTCTCCTATCTCCTGTCCAGCTTGAACTGGACATGAACTGTTCTTTCCCATCTTTCCTCCTATAATTTCAACCCAGTGAAGCCCCAAACTACTCTGCAAACTGCAATATTCCCCGATTTTCCCCAATGTTCCAGTCCTTTCTGGAAAAAAAGAAAAAAAAAAAAAAAGAGGTTTCATTGGAGGCAGATATTCCCTTTATTTCAATCTGGATTTTCCTAAGTTGCAATACTTTCCTTGTTCTAAATACCCTGGATTATGAAAAAGGATCCTGGGTCAGGCTCTATAGGGCCTCTTCTGGACTTATTTATTTATTTATTTTTTAACACCACTTTTCTCACATTCAAGATACTATTGCCAAATTACTTCCATGGCATCAAACATTTTTCCAATGGAGTTTCACCTCCAGATCACAGCTTTCTCCTGCCCTTCATCTCCTACAGCCTATAATCTCTGTATCTATAAGAGTCACATTAAAGATTAACCTGGCTCAAAGAATCCCAAACCCCTCCCCGTCTCTCTCTTTTTTTTATTTAATTTACTTATTTGAAAGTCAGTGAGAGAAGAGGGCACAGAGCAGGGAGGAAGAGCAGATGCAGAGGGAGAAGCAGGCTCCCGGCTGAGAAGAAAGCCTGTTGCGGAACTCGATCCCAGGACCCTGGGATTATGACCTGAGCTGGGATTATGACCTGAGCTTCATGGACTGAGCCGCCCAGGCACCCTCCCCATCTCTTCTTTTTTTTGACTTTTGGTTGTGAAAACGTCTTCAGCCTCAAAGTATGTTACATCCAACGTCTTCAGTATAGATCTTCCCCTTCCCAACCCCAATCTCTCTCCATCTTCAGTGAGTCAGTAACTACTTGGACCCTCTGGGTCCGAATGCCCTGTCTATATGCGGCAACATATCCTAGGGAGAATCACAATACAGACATCTTGATATTTCCTTCTCCACTCCTCTTTTCAACATGGTGAATCCTCTTTCTTGAGCTGAGTCTTCTGGGATGGAGAAAATCTGGCTAGGCTGAGAGCATGCTGCCAAGGAAGCCAGAATGGTATGATAATCAGGATTTATTTGAGATCTGTGAGCTAATCAGGCCTGAAGGAAAAGAATTTTTGTAAAGGAAAACAGTAAGAGATAACACTGAAAAGAAGGCGAATCCAGATAAGAAAGCCCGATACTTTGTACTTAACCTGTGAGACAAAAGTCACTGAAGGCTTTTGATCAGGGAACTGACTTGACCAAAGAAATTTTGGGAAAGCAAATTCGGTGATAGCATCAAGAAAAAGGAAGACAAGAGAAATCATCTCATGAACAATGAAGTGACTGTACAAACTCATCTAGCCAAGAACGTCCTCATCTCTGCATTATACGCTGCTACAGGCATCACATCTGTCATCAAACATTTCACAAAACAGACAGTCTCTGATTTCTTACTTTATGTATTTCAGGATGGAATAGATACTTATGTATAAGAAATGCCCAGCAAACTCGAATCTGTGCACCTGTATTTGAAATTTTTCACTCCCAAATAATTTAGTGTTTTACTATCAATAGGAGTGTGAAGGGAATTGATATCCAGATAGGTATTAGAGTTAAAGGGAAAAGATAGAACTCAGGAAAAGAAATTGGCAACATGGTTTCCTTCCCTTGTCCCCCGTCCCAGTTTCCCCCATTCATTACAGCAGAGTGAAGCGCTCTGTTTCAAAGTGGAAAGCACAGTGATCTCATTTAGTTCAATGGACACACTTCCCATGGAAGAAAAGTGGGGCTTAAAGCAAAGGGGATTTATTTGATTTCTCAGCTGGCTGGCAGAAAACCAGGATTCTAACTGGAGTAGGTAAGTTATCTGCTCAGGCTCTCAGAAAAAGGAGAAAGAAAGAAGAAAGAAAGAAGGAGGACAAGGAGGAAGTAGAGGAGGAAGAGGAAGATGAAGGAGGAGGAAGAGGAGGAGGAAGAGGAGAAAATAATAATAATAATAATAAAAGTTATAGAAGCTGAGGAAATACAACTGCTTTGTTTACTGTCTGATGATGCCTCATCTTTTAACCATACTTCACCATGAAATCCCACTCAGCACACAAGATCCATTTCTACATGGAGGAAGGCTACTGTAGACCCCGCCTTGTTTAAAAGGTCCTTGCTTCCCCCACTCCATTTATCTCGCTGATACCTCTCCAACGGCTGCCTGGCTTTCAAAGCTCAACCTACTTTCCCAACCCTCTAGGAAGCCTTATCTTGTGACCGCCTCTACCTGAGCGTCTCCTCTACAGGGCTGGAATGCACACCTGTGGGCACTCCCATGCAATTCACCCCTAACTGGGTTTAAGCCTCCTTACATTCTTCTTAAGCATTTAATTTTTACCCTTTGCTTTTCCTCCAGAGCCTAAACTCTGAGTGGGCAGGATTTAGCTCTTGCACCTTTTTGTATTCCCAGTGCCTGATGAATGACTTATGCACAAAAACTAAGGCAGAGGGAGGGAGTGACGTCAGGGTGGATCTCTAAGCACTTGCTGGTTTCCATGGAGTCGAGCACGAAGGAGCCGGGGCGTCCAGCAACAATGCTTTGGTTTTAGCAAGCCTCCAAAACTTCAGAGGAAAGAGGAAAGCAACATGCACGTCCAAAGCAACGTTAAGTCAAAGAGAACAATCCGCTATTTTTTTTCTCTGTCAACCAACCACATTATTAAACCTCCAATCACCCCCAAATACAAAGAAATAACATGACTTGTTATTTAAGTTTGGAGCCAGAGCATTCAAGCGCTAGGATAGGCAACACTTTCTTCTCTTATTCTTTAATTATCTATTCCCAAAAACAGTTAAGAGAAGACATTTTATTTGAAACTATAAAACAAAAAGGGGGGCCTTTCTCTGAAGATTTAAAGCTGAAAGATGTAACCTTTCACCAACCTTCTTCGTCAGCCTGTAATTTTTCCATAGTTAGTCCTGTCAGCTGCTGTTTATTGATTTCTCAGAAATGTATTCTGTATAGCGTAGCGCTGAACTGCCGACCTCCCACTGCACGCGTACTCTGCAATTTCAGGGTGAAGAGGAGGAGGGGGACCTGAGGTTGCCTGGGAGCAGGGCAGCAACATCGCTATGTGATTAAGCAGGCAATGTCTCTCACACAATGCCCCTGCCGTGGATTTTCCGTTCTCCAAACAAAGCCACCTGCTAATCCCTCATACGTAGCTTGGGGATAATTTCCACAGAAACATTTCTGTGGATATTACAGGGACCTTAAAGAAGAGGCAAGGATGTGCCTCTTAGAAGTGAGGACAGTTGCACAAGAAGGAAGGTACTTGGCAGCCCAGGCATCAGAAGGCAATGATGGAGAGGAATTCAAATTAATAAAAAGAATCAGGATTGATTCCTCTTCTAGCGTCTTTAACCATTAGACAAGAATCTATCACTGGAAATTAACACAATGTATGAAATAATTTAAGATGTAGTTTTGCACGCAGTGTTAAATTTCAGGGTTTAGAATGAAGATTCCTGGTGGTCCATGGCAGATTTCACATTGACATTGAAACACTGGGTCCCACTCCACTATTCTATACTGCTAGCTCTCTTCATTCTCCACAACAATGGACCTCAATCGCGGTGTCTCATATATTTGACTAATTCCAGTTTTTCCTTATTTGTTAGGTCAGCATGAGAACTGGTTGAGAAGCCCTCTTTGGGATCTAGTCTCACCTGATGGCTTTGCAAAGCACCCACAGGCAAGTCATTTGACTCTGCTATGCCTTGATTTCACCTGAAAAAGACACCGCCTATTTACCTGACTCATTCAAGAATGTTCCAAAATTACAGACAGGATTCAGCATCAAGGGCTTCTCAGCATAAGCTAGTTGGAAAAATTAAAGGTGGTGTTTATGTAACAAATATCTGCTCACAAAATTAGTCCAATGGTCCAAGCTTGCCTGATCATAAGAACTGCTCTCAGTTGCAAAAATGCAGATTTCTAGGTCCCACCCCTGAAATTTGAAATCGGCAGGTTGGATGTGGTCAAGAGTAATGGTGTAGAGGGTAGAAAGACAAATACATTTTTGTGCAGTTTCTTGGTTCACAGAGAATTTAATAAATAGCCATCTGGTGATACCGTTTAATTTCCAGAAGGAAGGGTTAGGATGCAGTGTTTCCATTTGGGTAAAGTTGACAATACCCTACAGAGAAGTGAAATGGAAATTAAACGCATAAAATCTTTTGAGAACAAAATAATGTAGGTTATCTAACCTACATTCAGGATGACTTTCCTGAAGTAAGAGTGCAGAGAGTCCTGACTAGAGTCAGATAATTTCTCAGAGAATATCCACATTCAAATCCATGCTAAGATACAAAAACAGATACAAAAGACCCTTATACCCTTGGGCCACTTTTGGTCCATCTCTTGAGGACCTGTGTGAGTAGTGTGGTTGGCATAGAAGATGAAAGCTGGGCTGCTGTTTCATTGACTCAGGAGGCCTCGTACTTCCACGAAGGGGACCCAGAGCTCCACAGCCATCATAAAATCTGGACTCTGGGAACACCATGGCTTTAGGAATACAAGGTCCTGCTAGATTTCACCCTCATCTTTTGAAAACAGGACCCAAAACATAGCAGCTTCCACTCTCAGAAAAGCCAATCAATAAGTAGGAGGAGAACTTGCCTTCACCCCATGCCCTTTTGATCTAAACCTACAACAATGATTTTGATGCAAGGACTTTCTAATATATTTGTGATTCATCAAGAATAGGAAGGTCAGGGGCGCCTGGGTGGCTCAGTGGGTTAAAGCCTCTGCCTTCGGCTTGGGTCATGATCTCAGGGTCCTGGGATTGAGCCCCGAATCAGCCTCTCTGCTCAGCAGGGAGTCTGTCCCTTCCTCTCTCTCTCTCTGCCTGCCTCTATGCCTACTTGTGATCTCTGCCAAATAAATAAAATCTTAAAAAAAAAAAAAAAAGAATAGGAAGGACAGATGGGGGCGGCTCATCATGTAATATGCAATTACTTTCTGCTAAACATTCATTAGGCCGATAGAACCGTGGCAACTCACACACAGAAACACTGATCATGGCTATGCACAACTATTACTCTTTTTTTTTTTTTTTAAGATTTTATTTATTTATTTGACAGACAGTTCACACAGGCAGAGAGGCAGACAGAGAGAGAGGAGGAAGCAGGCTCCCTGCTGAGCAGAGAGCCCGATGTGGGGCTCGATCCCAGGACCTGGGATCATGACCTGAGCCGAAGGCAGAGGCTTTAACCCACTGAGCCACCCAGGCACCCCATATGTATTTTTAAGACTCATTTTTTTCTAATTGTGGTTGAGAGTATGGATGAGAGGGAAATGCACAAAAGAGCTAGATCACTCAAGGGTGAATGGTGGAAGCCTCTAGCTGCTCCTTAGGGGCAGGGAGGATGAGGGAATAGGAACAGAAGCAAAAGTCCATGAACTTAAAATAAAGTTTTATAAGGATGTTGAGATTTCTCTGACATCTCTTCCAAATATTTATACATGTTTACTTGAGGCAGAGGACATGAGCTATCAGTAATTCATGGAGTGGTAGCTCTTAGCCATGTAAAAATAGATTGTTCTAATTGATAGTCAAAACACACATAATCTCTGCCAATTGGCAGGAGCTGGTTTGCAAGGTCTCAAGGTCATCCTTCTGACAAAGCCACACTTGGGCCTTCAGGGACCATATGCAACCATCATAAGACTAAGGGATCATAATCCTTATATCTCTCACCCCTGTTACCCTAAAACCAAATAAACTCAGTTCCTGCTTACAGGCAGAGCTCCAGAGATCCTGCAGGGGGATGCTCAGAAGGCTAGCCCCATCTCTGAGACAGGTTTGTCCTAGAGCTCCTGAAATCACTTAGAAAGGAAAGAAAAGCCATTTATTCCATAATTCAAAAGGAAAAGGCTTATGATATGAAAGGCAGATTGAGGCAGTGCTTAAGTATAAATGAATTTCAGCTGCACAATAATAATATAGTAATGATAATACAACTATTGGTAACTGCAATCAGGAGGTACAAGAAAGCAGGCACCCCAGGAGGTACCTAGGCTTCTAAATTAGGAGAGGCTACCCTTGATGTGACAAAAAGGCAGTCTTCTTCAACGAGAAATTTCACTGGAGGTGGCAGCTGGAGTCTTGGAGGCAGATCTGTGATCCCACTCACTGGTAAAATTCAGGGACCTTCTTCACGTGGCCGAACCACAGTTTATCCATCTATACAATGGGAACTATGTCAACCACGGTCATAATCTGGGAGTTCGATGGAATTACTGATGCAAAAGCATTTTGAATGCAGACGACTGTGTATTTTTTTTTAAAGATTTTATTTATTTATTTGACAGAGAGAGATCACAAGTAGGCAGAGGGGCAGGCAGAGAAAGAGGAGGAAGCAGACTCCCTGCTGAGCAGAGAGCCCGATGTGGGACTCGATCCCAGGACCCTGAGATCATGACCTGAGCCGAAGGCAGCGGCTTAACCCACTGAGCCACCCAGGCGCCTGACAACTGTGTATTGAAGTAAAGCACTATCTGGGCATCAGAAGGCTAGAGCAAGAGAAGAAAAACCTCGAAGAGATAGGACTTTGTCAAAAGTAAGCCTGTTTGCTCTAACAGGATAAAGACAATATGCAGTACCTGAAGCTATTTCAGTTACATAGCTAGTACATTAGTGGCCCTTCTTGAGAGATTTTGTTCTTTCTTAGCACAGTTGACATGATTATGGAAGGGGATCCCTTGACTGAGATCTACCTGTTCTAAAGCTTTGTTACCTATGCCTTTAGGTGTATTGTCACGCAAGCCACCAACCGTGCCCAATGGACCATTCTTTCAAAAAGCTCTAAAATAAATTTAACATTCAGCTATACAAGCGGCAAACATGATTTTGGAAAATACAATAGTGCGTGCTTATCATTTACATAACCAGACAGCTGGAGTCTACCGAAATGCAAATCTGGTCCCTACTTAAATGCACCCAAAAAAATCTTCCTCATTGAAAAGCAAGGGTGAAGGAGAAACGTTGAAGGGAAAAGACTTATCCACGGATACAAAGCTTACGGAAGTTAAAACAAATTCAAGTGTCCTCTAAAAGTAGGGTGGGGGGTGAGTTTCTTCATATGATTCTGGATTTATTCTGACTTCTGCCACAAGCCAAGAGCTGACCCCATGGTTTCCTCTAGCTTTGTGACATGTATGGCAATCCATTGTTAAAGCATCTCTTCTTGCCCCAGTGCTACAGGCTTTTTCTCAATCGGACTTTCTTCCGTCACGTCAGACGTCAGCCATCTTCGGAACTGAACTATGGGGGCTGCAAAGGGTACGGACTCAGGCCCACACCCTCCCCATCTTCGTATTACTCAGTTCCAAGGCTGTGAGAGCAGCTTTTACATTTTCTTTTCTTTTTTCTTTTTTTAAGTCCACTAGATAAGCAGGCAAACAGCCAGTCAAAATATGCTAACTAGTGCCACATGTTATCAATATGAATTGCCAGAGCAATTTTTCTATCCAGTTCTCTACAAGATAGACACCACTCACATGGCAGACACACACACACACACACACAATTTACATTAAAAACAGGGAAAAATCCGCAAACTACAGAATTACAGTGATTTGATGTTTCTTCATTATTTTAAAACAAGGGCTTTATATAACATACAACCTCTCAACCCTCGCTCCAAATGACTGGCTGCTTTCAATTTAGAGCCCAAATCACTTTTAGCCTTCAAAACAATCTTTGATTCACTCTCAAATCAGAGAAAGTGATTTGGATTAGAGAAATTCAAAGCGCAGCTGAGACCCGCCTCCCCCAGGCCTTTGTTCTGAGGCCCACATGGGGGGCTCAGGATCACAGAGGTTTACAGGTCAGTCCCAGAAGAAAGAATTACCATTTTTCCCCCCAGAGGTATGTACCTTCTATACAGGCAATGCCTGGCCATCAGAAAAGTTTCAGTTAAATGCTTTTCAAGTCTGGAAGAATTCACTCAGCTCCCATTTGCCAGAACTATTATTATACTCCTGGAGCTTCTGGCAGGAAGCAAGTGACTGAACTTGGTGCTCCCCTGGGGAAGAAAAGGAAAGTGAATATTTCTCTTCTTTTTTTACATAAGCTTCCTTAAACAGAATGGTCCCAGGCAGAAGGCCAAGAGGCAGCCCAAGGAGCACAGAATTAGGGGAGGCCACCTTGTAGGTCACAGGCCCTTAGCTGTAGATTACATGAAGCTGTTGGACTAGGGTGCACTTACATGGATGCAAAGAAATACACACTCTCTTAAAATCTTTAAATGTTCGTAACTAATTAACTCCCAGGGATTTAGTTTAGTGTGTTGCGCTACAGCTAGGACTGTTTGGCTGAGGTTTACTTCTTGCTCTGTCTTTGTGATCTTCAAGATGGCAGGAGGGAACGGTCTGGTCTGTCCTTCACTGAGCAGATGTGAGAGGTTCAGAGTGTAGGAACCACGTGCTCTGATGGAGAAGGGTGTCTCTCTCTGTCATCTGGAGAACACTGGTTCTGGGGTCTAGAAATGAGATGCCCACTTTGCCAGCTCTCTTTCTCAGCCACAGCAAAGTAAGAAGCACTCTGGATAATAAACACCCCAGAGCAAGCATGAGACAATTCTATATATTCCATTTTACTTTTTGATCACAGTAGAAAATATTTTCTTATTTTTAAATTTTTATTATTTTTTAAAGATTTTATTTATTTATTTGACAGACAGAGATCACAAGTAGGCTAAGAGGCAGGCAGTGGGTGGGCAGGCTCCCCACTGAGCAGGGAGCCCAAAGTGGGGCTCAATCCCAGGACCCCGGGATCATGACCTGAGCTGAAGGCAGTCAGTTTAACCCACTGAGCCACCCAGGCGCCCCCCAGTAGAGAATTTTTAGAGGATGTTACTTCATACTTCAGTTTTTAATACAAGAGAAAAATTTGGAAATAAAAAAATACTCCCCAGGGACACCTAGGTGGCTCAGTTGGTTAAGTGTCTGCCTTGGGCTCAGGTCATGATCTCAGCATCTTAGGATTGAGTCCCGTATTGGGCTCTTTGCTCAGTGAGGAGCCCACTTCTCCCTCTGCCTCTGCCCCCTCCCCCTGCTCATTCTCCCTCTGAAATAAATAAATAAAATCTTAAAAAAAAAAAAAAATCCTCAAACCTGTGAGTCCCTTGACTTGACTTGTTGGTCATGTTGGTGAGTAGAGATGCATGAACATTTTTGACCCCTCAAGGCAGCCGGAGGATTGAGATCATGGGATGATGAAGTGAAATTCGCTTTACCTTACCTATGTTGAGAAGTAATTATTTACTGGTTCCCAAACTTTAGAATGCCTCAGAATCACCATAAGAACTTGTTAGCCCAAGACTGGTGGGCCCATCACCCAGAGTCTCTGAGTCTCTGGGATGGGGTCTGAGAATTTGCATTTCTAGTAAGTTCTCAGATAATGTTGATATATATGGGAACCATACTTAGAGAACCCAGCATGGTAGAATATATAGGGCTGGTCCTCAAAAGAACCGAGAAACAACACACCCAGCTCCTCCCGGCCACACTTCTCTTTCTTATCAGGATTTTTCATCCCATGTCAGGATCTGATGACCTAAGGTTGTGTCATTTCTGCCCCTGGCTCAGATGCCCACCTACACAATAGCAGTTGCTAGTGGGTGCTAAGTAGTCAGGATATGCTTAGGTCAAGTCATTGCTGGTAAGGAAGCGCTTGGTCTGCTACCTGAACCTATCAGTCTGTCTGTCTATCTATCTACCTATCTCTCTTTCTCTCTCTCCTGAGGGTAGGAGAGTCTTTCCCTTCTCAGGGCTTGATTTTCAGCATTAATGAGATTTTTAGAAACCAAGCTCACATAAGAAAAGGAAGACAGAGACTATGTGCATATATGTACACCCGGCATTCAGGCCCCTAAACGTCTATTATTCGTTGCCCATTCCATGTGTGCAGTTTTTCTGCCTTGGGGTAGGGCTTCATAAATCTAAATGCAGCTTGAAGGTGAGTGGGTGGATGGCCTTCAATTTTCCTATTATCCATCCCATGTGGTCCATGAATGGCCAAAATAATCAAGAGCCGTTTTCAACATTTAACAATAACTCTTTTTAAATTCTGAACCTTAATGACATTAGCCGAGGCAGCCCTGCTTGAGGAAAGGAAAACATCAGTTATAATCCATAGCAGGCACTGACAGTGAACTCTGAGCTAGAGACAGAAATGTATGTGTTAACTGTAGTAGATACGATTTGTTCAGGAAGGCCTGTCTTAAAGCCTTCTGCCTACCGGTTTTCCATAAACCTGACAGTCACCTGACACTGGCAACCTCATCAGGCCAACTGGCTGCTGGGGTTCAGGACAGAGGGGACATCAGCAGCAACCCGCCCTGGCTCTTCCCCGAGGAAAGATCAGCACAGAGACAGGAGTGTGTGGCCCATGGGCAATGCAGACTTGCCCACATGATTCTTGGAGTCATTCCATAATTACTTCTAATTTTGGAATATGTATCTGAAGAGAGCCCTCCAAAGTCACAAAAGTCTGCGTGAAGACTGGCAGAGAGGCAGATCCAAAATAGCACCTTTCCTCCAGATGTCCATCAGCACAGGATTGCCTGAGTCTAGTCTCAAAGGTGATATTGTTAATTTCCAGTAGAACTTCCAGAAAACCTTTCAGGCCAGACATGTACAGACACACACCCCTCACTGTCACCATGGTTTGGGCCATTCAAAGCTGAGGAAGGAGCAGTATTTGGCAGCAAAGCCACCTGTACCCTCAAGAAGAACAAGAGCTCCACCGTGGAGTTTCTGAGGGGCCCACGATTTTGTGCCCTAATAGAAGACACAGGAGTGAGAAGTGCCAGCCCTACTCGGCAAGAGTCCTGATGGTTTGTTCCCTCACCAGCACTGTCACAGGAAGTGAGGGAAGGAGGCAGCTGCAGGGCTGATGAGTTCAGGCACGTGCTGAACCAGGCACCCCTCTCTGCCGCCTCAAGCTTCCGTGGCTCACTCTTCCACCCTGGATCAGACACTGCAGCATGCTTTAAAAGGCCGTGTCTTACTCAAGATCTTGGAACGGTTGTTTCTCTCCTCAGTGGCCACCATGGTGTTCACCAAACTATCCCATCCACCATTCTTCACATGCCTTGAAGCCGCTGGCTGTGTTCCAACTTGAGTAGTTTGTTCAAGAGCCTGCTGCCACTGAAGAAGGTGAGTTAAGTCTTTGGAGAACCTGTTGGCTGTTGTAAAAGCTGACTACTTTGTTGACTTCCCCTACAGGAACATTTAGCAGAGACTGCCATTCAGGATGAATTGTTTTCTCTCTTCCTGTGGCTCCATGATGTATGGTTCCCATTGGATGAGGTGGCCTTTGTAAGGCACGCCTCTGTGTCTATCAAACTTGGTCTAGGGGCACCGGGGTGGTTCAGTTGCTTAAGCGTCTGACTTGTGATTTCGGCTCGGGTCATGATCTCAGGGTCACGAGATTAAGCCCCTTGTCAGGCTCTACGCTCACTGGAGACTCTGCTTGGCCTCGGGATTTCCTCTCTCCCTCTACAACCACCCCTGCTGTCACCCCACTTCTCTAAAATAAATAAATAGATCTTTAAAAAAAAAATCCTTTGTCTGAAAGGTAGGTCAAAGATCCTTAGATTAATGTCCATAAACATGAATATTTATATATAAGGGCCCTATTTCCAGCTGAATTATAGAGGGCAGTTATTTCTTTGCTTAACTAAGGCTCTGTCCCATATCGATAATTATTTTTGCATAAAAATGTGAATTGACTTGAGGCTTTCATAAGAAGTAAGAATCCCATTATTCAAATATATTTGTAAAAATCCAAACAGATTATTTTTTATTGATGCATAGTAAGATCATAACAAATCGAAGAGTGCAGCATAAACAAATGGATTTGATTAATAACAAACACGTCACTTTAATACACGTGTTTACTAACAGTTAACTCATACGAACTTTTATCTTAAAAGCAGCACAATTTTCAGCTATTTGCAAATTAAATGTATGTTTCTGGCATTGATGATTGTGATGGCTAATTTTCTGTGTCAACTAGACTGAACGATAGGACGCCCAAACAGTTAGCCAAACATCACACTTCTCAAGAGTTTGTTCATCTTGAGAATCTGAAACATCATGGATATTTCTTATGATGGGTTGTTTCTAACATCATGTCCATAAATTATGGACTTCCTACACCTAAGCCTTTTCAGCATTCACTGCTTGTGTTTTTCTGGGATTCAGGAACCACCGGGACCATCGGCAAAAACCTTAGTGTCACACAGTTACTAATGGAAACAAGCTCTCTTGAGTTAGGCATCTAGCTTAAAACAGAGCCCAACAAAAAACATTCTACATGAAGTTGCTGGAATGGGTTGTTACCCAAAAATATAAATCTGCTTCGTGCAGCTGGCTTCCTTCTTTAAGGAAAAGTCCTTGCGGCAAGGATGTTGATGAAATTAAGACCATGGCTTCTATTAGGTGCTACCTCCTACCAAACAAATAGTTGTCTTCCTTTAATAGTCAGTTCCGAACACTGTCTTAAATTCGTTTTTATTCTCTCACTCCCTTCCTTCCATTCTTCCTTCTGTCCTTCTTCTCTTCTTTTCAGCCCTCCCCAATCATGAGCCTTTGTCCAGTCCCAAACAATCGTAACTCCATTAACATTACTGCCAAAGTCCCCCCCAATCTTCAAGCTTTTAAAAGTGCTGTGTCCCTGGAATAAAGTCTACACCCTCTGTTTTGCACTATTCCTCGGTTAAAGAATGGTGGCCAACACACTTGGTCTTTAAAAGAGGGTGGGGTGTGAAAGGTTTTCAAAGAGAATTTTTTTTTTCAACATCCCCAATTCTTTCATAACATTTCCTCTGATGTCAGGGCATAAGTAGGAAAGCAAATTAGGAATGTCATTCATAGTTTTTTTCATTCTCAATTTTAATACATTGATACTAACTGGAAGAACCTAAATTCACTGATTCCACCAAATTACACTCAATTATACTGGGTCAGTAAGCTTCAAGCAAACCGGGAGCTTAATCTGAATCATTTCCACAAGGCCTCTATTAGCTACAACAATCATTCATGGAAGAAACCATTAAAAACACCCTGTCACCTGTTAAACGCGCCACACCGAGACAAGTTTCCTACAATCCACCTGGATCCCTGCCCCCAAGGCCTCACCATCATTTATACACACAGAAAAGGGGTGACATGAACACACAGCATATTCTTGAGAGGAAAAAGGCAACTTATTAAAAGGCACTGTGCAGGGGGAAGGCACTCCTGTCTAGGTGACTGGTGCGGGCTATGTGCAGGCGAGCCTCCTGTGTTTGACGATCATCTCGGTTAAACTGCAGCAATGAAACATTTCGAGAAGCAAACACGGTCCACGCTTTGCACACACACAACCACATACATCATTTCACCTTATTTCAATCTAATAAATCTTATTTGAATATACACTGATGCAACAGGCAAGGTATAGGTAAATATCTAAGAGAAGGTACCGTTTTCTCTAACATTTGGTGTTAGTGATAGTTATTAACTCCACAGTTGGTCTTCCCTGGGCTTTCACTGAACTCAACCTAAAACGTCACGGGACCTAAATCCGATGTGCATTGAAATCCCTTCAAATCCAAACAGATTCTTGTACATGAGAGTTCACTGCAGCACCCAGTGCCTATTGAGAGAGGAACAGATACACAAAATGGGTTCTATCCATACAATGGAGTATTATCTAGCCACTAAATGAATAAGATTCTGATATATGGCACAACACGGATGAACCTTTCAAACACTATGCTGAAATGAGTCAGACACAGCAGAACAAATACCGCATGGTGGCCCTTATGAAGGGCTTAGATGAAGTCCTTCCTTATATGAAGGACTGAGTAGGCACATTTGAAGAGACAGAAATAGAAGGAGGTTACCAGAGCCTAGGAGTGAAGAAAGAAGTGGAAGTTAGGTTGAATGAGTCTTTTCACTGGGGATGATGCAAATGTTAGGGGAATGACAGCAGTGTCAGGAGTATAGACAGTAGTGAAAGGCAACACGGGGAAAGTATTTCATGCCACCGAGTTACCCACTTGTGGATGGGAAAAATGGTACATGTTATGCGTATTTTACCACAATTAAAAAAAAAATTAAAAGCCCTCACTAGGGACTCCTATGACTTTTCTTTTAACCAGATCTAGAAAGGTTCTTTTCACTCTATTCCAACCACAAACATATAAAAGGGTTACATTTATTTCATTAAAAATTTCAAACTATTGGAAGGATCCCTAAATAATTTTATTTTCAAATACATATTTGCTTTCGAGGACATCAAAGACAAGGAAAAGGGCTTTTTTACTTAAAATTTCAAAAATAATAAAGCATTGTGAACAGAAACAAATGAATCATAACAAAACAGTTTTTCATCTTTAATGATATGTTTTAAAAATTAGCATGACATTCATGAGAGCATTAGGTACATTTGTTTTTCATCAGTTTTTCTAAACCGATTAAAATGGAAATCGAAACATCACCCAGGTCCTTGTCAGCATCAGCCTTCACTGTGTCTTGGAGACTGGGGGTCCCCACTCCCTGTCGTCTGTGCCCCGAGGATCACTGACCACTGCTGGCGGTAGGCCTGCCCTCTGCTCATCGCGAGCGGTTACTTGGTTGAATGACGAGAACATTGCCAAGAAATACTCAGGACTGTTCTTCCCCATCACTGATTTTCACGTCTATTATGTACTAAGTATTGTGAAGTGACAGCTTATGCTATGAATAATTTAAGAACAATTAGACATAGTAAATATTTCTCCCCATGTTTCTTTACTAGTGGCTTAGACAGCTTCAACTGACTCACATCATCACAACTGAGTCAACCTTCTTCTAATTATAATGTAAGAATAAGCCTTATAAACTCCTATTTAAACACAAGCTAACAAGGCCTTACATCAACTTCTACACCTGTTTCTCCAGAGGCACACTGCAGGGGGTGGGGGAGTAGACACATAAAGATAGATTTGGGGGTGCAGTTAGACCTTGAAAGCTCTATTTAACTGATAGTCTCCATGATGGGGTTACCAATCATACGAGTTCGCTAGGGCTACCTTAGCAAAGGACCACAGCCTGCATAGCCTGAACAACAGAAATTCATTTTCTCATACTCCTGGAGGCTGGAAAGGCTAAGAGCAAGATGCCAGCAGGGTTGGATTCTTCTGAAGGCTCTCTCCCTGGCTTGTAGATGGCCGCCTCCTGCACTCTGCCTGTCTGTGTCCTCATGGCCTCTTCTTACAAGGACACCAGCCATGCTGGATTAGGACCTGACCCAATGACCTCATTTTAACTTCATTACTTCTTTAAAATCCCCACCTCCAAATACAGTCACAGTCTGAAGACTGGAAGTTAGGACTTCAACGTATGCGTTTTGGGGGAAGGCGGTTCAGCCCCAAACACCTACTCAGAACACCACTATCAATTACTGTGTATGAAGATATTTTCCAAGTTTAAAAAATGGTCACTCAATTTGGACCATCCCACTCCACACCTGACCTCCTTTGCATACTGATGTGGAGTTACCTCCAGCCCTTGCCTTGCTATTGGATGCTAAAGGATCACGGCTCCTTCCAGCTGGGGCCGTGGCTGGGGATTGGCCACGGCTGGGATGTGTGCCCACGGCTCCCGCCAGTGGGTTGGAGCTTGCGATCTTCACTGAAACAAGGCCGGCTCTTCCTGGCACACAGAGACACTGAGAAACGCTGCCCAGGTGATGGCTAGCAATCACAGACTTGGTGTTATTGTGTTTCTCTGCTGCACTAAGAATGGATCAGAACCACCAAACAGAAAATATTCCTAGGCAATCAGGTACAAAAAAGTAAGGAATCTGCTTTTCTCATTCGAGAGAAAATGAAAACACATTTCAAAAACCCTACAAAAGGCTTTGATTCTATGTGTGTTATACTGAGCTAAGCTGCTTTAAGCCCTGTTACACAGTACTGAGGACTTGAACTTGAGGGGATCTGTTATCACATTCATTTCAAATTCTCTAGAATTTTTTAAAATGTTTTTAGCTCCTTTATTTGAGCATTGGGCCTCAGACAGCTCTCCTTTTATCTCCCAACTTCAAAGAATAATTTTGAAATAAAGGTTTAGTTTCCCGTGAATTCTGAAAGTTTCATGCTGTCAGGGACAATGGGTTTGACGTTTTTAGAAATGTATCCCAGACTCTGAAAGACCTTCCGGCTGCATTCCAATTCCTCTCTCTCGGATGGTGGTTAGGACTACAGTGATTCCAGGGTCCTCCTAACCTGGACAGTCAGTGACGTTACTCTTGGGAAAGTGATCACGATGGGAGATAGTCTCAATAGTTTCTAAGTTCATATCAATTCAAAAGTTTTAGTTCCCTAGCAGCGAAGGAGCTGTGCTGTAACAGAAAGAATCTGATCTGGACCAGACACATCGGGAACGGTCTCTTAGTTTTGTGTGACCTCTGAATATTTCATAACCTCTTGCAACCTCAGTTTCCTGATTCGGAAAATAAGGATACTGTTAGCTACCTCACAATCATTTTGGGGATTAGGTAAGAAAATGCGAGTAACAGTGCCTTATAAATTACAACGCACTCAGTATCAGTACGGGCATTTTTCTTGATTCTTCATGACTGTGATTGCTGGTTTTTGTTTAAAATTACTAGGTGGCCTCACAGCATGGGGCGACTTCTTACTTGGCTTTCTTTGGAGACTAGTCCATAAGGAATGCTGAAACATGCCGCTTTCTAGGCCACACTGTATTCTAACAATTTACATTTTTACTCATCAAGATAACAGTATTTCAAGGCAAACTGATCACCTACCAACCCTGATAATGCCGATTTACTATTATGGGTGGATATCTCAAATGTCTTTGGCTCTTTAGCATTAAATATTGAGTGGAAGTAGAGCTTTTATTGACAGCTTTATTACTTTATTTTACTACCACACGTTTTTATGTGACAGTAAAGCAGCTAAACACACATTAAATATGTGCCGAGATAACTTGATAATGACCTTCCACAGATTATTTTCTCCAAAAAGGCTGGTGGCAAAGAAGACAGGAAAAAAATGCATTAAAAGGAGAAAGCAGCCTGACCTAGACAGAACTTAGAGCTAAGCACCGTGTGTGTGCCGGGCACTGACGCACTGAGGACAGACAGACATAAGCCTGTGTTTTTGTCTTCTTCACCCTATAAACTAAGGTTGGGGCCAGGGACAGGAAATATGTCTCAAGTAGAGGAGACTCAAGCAAACAGAGATACTTTCAAAGTCTTAGGCAGCCCAGGGGCAGGGCACGGGTCTAGGTGGTAGAGTTGATAAAGCCTCATGGTTTATACGAAGGATGTGCTAAGTGTTTGACAAGCAGAGAAGAGAGGCATTTCTGAGGAAGGGAACAACATGTGAGAAGATGTGGAGAAATGACAGAGAATGACATGCTCAGCAAAGTGGGAAAGGTTCACCGTGAGTACAATGTAAGCTGTTGGGGAGGGTCCGGTCAGGTGCGTTGGGTCTTGAATATGAAAACCCTCTCAGGCTTTGCTAAATTCCCTGGTTCCCACAAGTGCCAGAGAAATGTCTATAGACTTATACTCACTTAGGTGTATGTATTGGAATGTGAGAGCCATTCCTCAGGGGGCAGCCTGGGCATCAGAGGCCTTTGGCTGGGACACCAGGTCGGGTGAGTAAAGGATGGTGGCGTGTGGAATGGGACCAACTGCCCTGCACCTTGACTGATGTCAGTGGTTCCTGTGAGGAAAAAACCTCCGCTTCCCTGCTCATTAGGTGAGAATCCAGACGCTAAATGATGCGGATTTAGTCACTAAATATTTGGTGAGATCCCTTCCCCGGGCAGGTGCTGCGTTTACAGTAGTGAATTAGACAGATATTACTCCTGAAATCTGGAGGCTTCCGGGGTAGCAGAGAGATCAGATGTTGACAAGACAGCTACAGGGGAACACATGGTTCCTTTGGCCAGAAAGAGTTTGGGGAAACCCCCCACCCCCCACCCCCGAGGAAGGGACACAAAGGGCAGACACGTGGGAACTCCACGTTCCCCGTGTTTCTCAGGCAGGCAGGAGCAGCCTGAAGGGAGGGAAGCGAAGAAGGTACAATCCGTCTGACACTGAGACAGCAAAGGAGCAAGTGGGAAGAGCGGAGGACCAGGGAAGCCAGAGCCATCCATCCGTCCATCCATCCATCCGTCCATTCCCGCTCCTCACGTGCCTTCCATGTCCCAGACATGCCCAAGCACAGCAAGCAAGATTTATCATCTTTTTATAAAGCCCTGTCCTACCCACGCTTACATTCTGGTGGACGGAGACAGATGCACAGCACCAACATCCAGCATGTCAGGCTGTGAGAATGGGGAGAGAGAACAAAGCCCTGAAGGGGACAGGAGGCCTGAGAGCAGTTGAAGGGTCTGCATTTTGCCATCTTTTTGTGCAGACCTGGTACCATGACACTTGCAGGTTTAATAAAGCTCTTACCACCAGACAGTGAAACGCTGGAGGGGAACAAACAGGATCTGGGATGCTGAGCTGGAAGGATGCGCGGAGAGCCGGGCTAACGGGTGGCGGTCAGCGTGGGGCCATTGCAGACAGTGCTCCTCCATGCTCCATGCCCGCAGGCTTGGGAAAGAAGAACGGGCGGGATTGGGTGATGGATTGCATGCAGGAGAAAGTAGTGGAAAGAGTCAAGGGGTTAGTCCTACTTTCCTGGCCAGAGTGAGTGGGCAGTTTGTGGAATGATTTATTGAGCCGAGAGACATGGGCAGTAAAAATATTTACGGGAGGGTGTTGGAGGGGAGAAGGCTGTCGGGCAAGAGCGGAGATGCTCGGTTGTATTTTAGAGATGAAGAGGTGGAGATGCTCAGGGAGGGCAAGCAGGGTGTCTGGGACACCTGGAGGCAGCAGTGGGGCCAGTGGGCTCCGAGCTCTTCTGGGCTGGGTTGAGGACAGGGCTGGGGAGATGCACACACGCACCCTGGGGGTGACAGAAGCCAAGTGTGGATGAGCTGGTTCCCTGCCCTGCCATCCTTCTCAGTCAGGAAGAGGAAATGGGTTCAAAGGTGCTTCAACTAAAATGCCACCCCACCCCCTGCAAGACCCCAGCCCGGCCTCTCCTGTCTGGGCTTTGCCAACAGACATCTTGGTGACAAGGGGGCATGAACTACAACACCAAGATGCAGGAGACTGTGCTTCCCCATTCTCATTTTTACTTTATATTTTATTTCTGCTATTAATTATTCAAAATGGTATCACTTTCTGAGCATAAAGTGCTGGAAAAAGATAAATCATGCAAATGTAGTAAGGGTTCTATGCCCTCTGGGAGAAGAAGGTTTACTTTAAATGTTGTTCATTTGAACTAATAAATACATTATGTAACATGTTAACTCTCTGTCTCAAATGAAACACCTAGATTCATTATCTTTCTAAGAGAATAACTTAGGTATACATGTCTAAACCGATTATTAAAATACTTGCGAAGTGCCCAACTGATGATCTTACCAGAAAGAATTACCTAATGTTAAGTACTGGTATTTCTGCTTCTAAATCTCCAATTATTTTATATACAGAATACTCTATATTGTTGATTTTTCTTAAAGTCATTCTTAGAAACTTCAGGCTTCAATGCTGGAGGAGAACGTGTGGATGTTTCATATACGTAGGCAGGGTAGACAGAAGTGGTCAGGAAAGCAAACTATGACAGAGGGTCAGTGATTTCCCCTGATGGCTTGAGCTAGATCATCTAAAAAAAATCATTCCTCTGCCCTCACTGCTGTTTTCACTTTGACTACAGTGAGAGCTTCGATAGTCACAATGAAATTAAAGACCCAGCTTACAGACAGGTCACCCCGGTAACACTCAATTTTCTTTGCCATGGGCCTACGGCTCAGTGAAAACCCAGGTGTAGAGCCTAAAGCCATGTTCTGTCGGCTTCCATGGTAAAGCATTGCTTTCTAAAAGGTGCTACAGTCAATTCTGAAAGTGTCTTTGTTTTAAAAAAAAATTATGAAACAGTGTTGGAATTTATAGGAAAGATTACGCTGTCCCCTGCTTACAGACCCTTCATGATGGTTAATATCTTAACCTTACTATTATAATAGAAACCTTTTAAATAATTACAGCTGAGATTTGATCAGTATGCTCTAAGGGTCAGGTATAATATTGATGAAATACAGAATAAGAGTTATGATTTCCTGGTGTTATAAAGAAATTCTTTTTAAAGCAAAAAAGGATATGTGTTGATATTTCAAAACATACCAAAAAAAGGATTACCGATGTACCCCTAATAAATGAGCAGGACAAACTGGCCAATCTGAGAGCTTAATTGAGGATGAAACATTGAATGTGATCACCTTACTAAGTCTATATCTCCTTTTGGCTAGAAATTATGTTTAATAACCAATGGTCAGAGTTCCACTTTATAAATTAAAATAAATTGACACCTGGCCTCAGACCCGCAGCAACAAGCAAACACACAAATTGAGAAGTAATAGAGAAGGTCACTTAATCTTACATTGTAGTTCTTAGCAGAGTTACAGCCTAAATGACCCTGGCAGATAATTATCTTTTATTCCTTCAGGTATCTCTTAGTGTTGAATAACTCTGTCAGTTTATATTTACATGCTATATGCAACTAGCCACCCCACGCCATTTATGTCAATTTTATCTGATTCTATCTTGAAATGAGAGATTTTTATTGTCCCATCACATCCTTAAATCAACTCTGAACCAGGGCTATAGGCTTGACTCACAGAGCTGGGTTCTTTGGTGAAGCAAAAAGGAAAGTGCTCCTGGAGTGGCTAGCAGGGCCTCTGAGAGCTGCTTCTGCAGCAACAGCCTTGCTGTGCACTTGTGCAAACAGCCTCGCTATGCACTTGTGTTAAATAGACTCACTGCACATGTGCAAACAGGCTCACTGGGCACTTCTGTAAACAGAATCACTGTGCACATGGGCAAGGAGACTTGCTGTGTACATGTGCAAGTAGACTCACTGTACTTGTGCAAATAGGCTTCCCAGGGACTTCTGTAAATAGATTTGCTGTGCACTTGTGCAAACAGACTCACTGTACATGTGTGCAAATAGGCTTGCTGTATACTTGTGCAAACAGCTTCACCGTGCACTTGTGCTAAATAGACTCACCGTGCACATGTGCAAACTATGCACAAGTGCAAACAGGCTTGCTGTGCACCTGTATAAACAGATTCGCTGCACTGTGCAAACGGGCTTACTGGGCAGTTGTAAACAGAATCACTGTGCACATGGGCAAAGAAACTTACTGTGCACGCGTGCAAGGAGACTTACTGCACTTGTGCAAACAGGCTTCCTGGGCACTTCTCTAAATAGATTTGCTGTGCGCTTGTGTAAACAGATTCACTGTGCACTGTGCAGACTGCTATGCATTTGTGCGAAGAGATCACTTCACTTGTGCAAAGACATGTTGTGCCCTTGTGCGATGAGACTGGCTGTGCACTTGTGCAGACTTGCTGTGTACGTGTGCAAGTTGCTTCTGCCTTCCACGTCTCAACTTCCCAGTCACCAAAATGTAGGCGTCAAATGAAGTTACTAAGAACTCAATCTTTCTTCTTCTAAGTATGTTCTGTCAGGGTGTGTGTCTTAGCTGTGAAGGGGCTGACATTTTACCCACCTTTCAGCTGAACAGTAACCTGCCCCAATGTCATGGATCTTGACAGGAGAAGCAAAATTTCTAAGTCAGAAACAAAGGACTTTATTATTAATGACACAGCAAGTAGCATGAACTTCCTGCTCCTG
Source organism: Neogale vison (assembly GCF_020171115.1). Classification (NCBI taxonomy): domain Eukaryota; kingdom Metazoa; phylum Chordata; class Mammalia; order Carnivora; family Mustelidae; genus Neogale; species Neogale vison. The sequence goes on along the minus strand of NC_058093.1, from coordinate 180,566,237 downwards.
TGGGCTCCCCCCCTTCCCGCCTCCAGAGTCCCACGGGTCCAATAATGCTTCACACATAGTAGGTCTGTGGTACATATGAAGAACCATGGGTGTAGGGAATCCAAGTCTTTTCTTATGGGTGTACGGAAACCAGTCTTCCTTTTGCTCCAGAGAGAGAGAGAGATTATCTCTATTATACTGAGCAGTAAGGTAGCTTGTTCTCTGCCCCAGAAAGAGGTACTAACTGTGTTGTCCGAGGCTGTTCCCTGTCCAAACAGCCTTAAAACAGCCCAGAACAAAGGCCACTGGTGCCTCTGCTGGCAAAGTATGCAGAAGCAAGAGGGACCCATGGAGAGCTGCATCCCAACATACTCTCAACAAGCCCGGTGATATAAATTTCTCTCATTATAACTGAATTCAAGTCAAGATCCATGATGACTATAAAGAATGGATTTCCAGTTAATCCCTATAGTAAATTTTTCTAGTATCCCTACTAAACTCAAGGATTTTTTTTTTAAATTAAAAGCAACATTCTCTGCAGATATTTCTAATCTGATATTATCTATCAGATGACTCAGATTTATAGCTAGTACTTAACATTTAGTCAAAATCAGAAATAAGCCTTGCCTAATTTCTCAATAGTAATTTAACTACAAATACTGCATTCATCAACTTGTATAACACACCCTGTACGTTCTTAAATAGCATTCATTCTTGTCTGTGCTTTTTAGTAGCTCCCCAAATCCCTGCTTTTGTTCAGATTTTGTTCTCCCTCCCTTGTGGCTCAGGGATAGCACATCCCATCTCTAGACCCAAGGATACACATTTTTCCTTTTTTTTATTAGAGTAGGTTCACAACAAAATTGAGCACAAAGTACAGTTTTCCCATTTACACCTGCCTCCACACACATGCCCCTCACACTGATGAACCTGCATTGACTCATCATTCTCTGCCAGAGTCCATAGTTCATTAGGGCTCATGCTCTGTGTGGTACATTCTAGGGATTTTGAAAAGTTACATTACAGCATCATGCAGGGTATCTTCACTGCCCTAAAAATCCTCTGCATTCTGCCTGTTCATCCCTCCCTCCCCTCTAACCTCTAGCAACCACTGATCTTTTCACTGTTTGCTTCCTTTTGCCTCTTCCAGTTGGAATTCCAGTTGGGATTCTACATATGTAGGGTTTTTTTTATATTTTATTTATTTATTTCACAGAGAGAGCGATCTCAAGTAGTCAGAGAGGCAGGCAGAGAGAGTGGGGGATGCAGGCTCCCTGCTGAGCAGAGAGCCCGATGCAGGGCTTGATCCCAGGACCCTGAGATCATGACCTGAGCTGAATGAAAGCAGAGGCTTAACCCACTGAGCCACCCAGGTGCCCCACATATGTAGTCTTTTTAAATCGACATCTTTCACTTAGTGATAAGCATTTAAATTGCCTCCATGTCTTTTCATGGCTTAATAGCTCATTTCTCTTTAGCACTGCATAATATTCCATTGTCTAGATGAACCACGGCTTATTTAGTGTCCTACTGAAGAATATCTTGGTGGCTCCAAGTTTTGGCAAAATCTATGAATTAAGCTGCTGTGAACATCATGTGCAAGTCTTTGTGTGGATATAGGTTTTGGACTATTTGGGGTAAATACGAAGAAGCTCTATTGCTGGACTACATGATGGGGTGGATTTCCTTCTGTAAGAAATTGCCAAGCTGCCTGGCACGGTGGCTGGACGGTTCGGCATTTGCACTGGCCACGACTGAGAGTTCCTCTTGCCCCACATCCATACCAGCAGGTGCTTGTGTCAGTGTTCTGGATTTTGGCCATTCTAATAAGTGTGCGGCACAAGGGTACACCTGCATTACTCCAAATCAGTAATTCCCAACCAGCAACATTGGCACCATTTGGGAATTTGTTAGAAATATAAATTCCTGAGCTTGACCCCAAACCTATTGAATCATCAACCCTGGAATGGGACCCAGCAATCTCTCTTGTAATGAAGCTTCCAGGTGATTCTGACACACACTAACACCACTGAATTACATTAAAGTTAGAGAGTAAGGACACTAAGCCAATTAGTTCATAAAAATATCCTGGCTCTTATTATTGGTCCTTAATGGGCCTAATAGACTGAAAGAAAGGAGTGATTCTGGGTGTGAGGAAATGTTTCTCTTTTCCTTTCTGGAAGATCTGAACAAAGCAATGTTTTCCTCGTTGCTTCCAAAGGCCACATGACGACCCTGAAGAAGAGCAGCACAGGGTTGAAACCAGTGCAAGGGAGATTTGGAAAGAACTCATGCCCCTGGTAATACTACTGAGCAATTAAATCAACACACTGTTAAGTGTGACTTATCTATGGACTTACTGTTACTACAAGGAAATACATGTCCTTATTAATCTGAATGAGCTGGCTTTAGGTTATTTGCAGCCCAAAATACCCTGATGAAAACAATTTATTTGTCAAGTTTATCCTAACGTGTATGTTTACCCTACACTCTTCGGGTAATTTCTGCAAGCTTTGCTTCACTTAAACAGGCATGCACTGAAAACCAATGGAAGATGTTATAAATTGGAAAGTCATGTGCATGGGCAAGGTACTGACTTGTTTTACTCTCCACTGTATTCCCAAAGTCTAGAAGAGTACCTATCAAATAAAAGAGTCTTAATAAATATCTGTCAGATAGATGAATACATGAATGAATAGATGAAGCAAACCAGAATAAGGGGTAGGGGGTCCTGTAATTCGGTTATGCCCACTCAGCTTTCATACCGGCTGTCCTTTTAGCTGGTTTCCCTGTGGTCACTGAATATGCACCCCACCTCATACAGCCTCCCAGAGCAAAGGTGAGGAAAGATCATCTTTCTCTGTACATCATTAAAGAGCAAAGGAACCCTTCCCAGAAGGCTCTGCAGCCCTGTATTCTTCCCTGCAAGACCTTTATTTTTTTAAGATTTTATTTTTTTTAAAGTAATGCCTACATCCAACATGGGGCTCAAACTCACAACCTTGAGATCAAGTGTTGCAGGCTCGACTGAACCAGCCAGGCGCCACTTCCCTGCAAGACTTTTGATCAGAATTTCACAGACTGAAGATCTAAGTGCAAAAATAAACTCATTCTGAAATGTTGTTCAAAGACAAATGTGGAAAAATACCTTCTAAAACAAGACTGGAAAGTGAGAAGCCACGAGGAAAAATAAAGAGTTTAACTAACAGATATTACTTCATTTCTGGCCGTTTCCTGATAATAAATTAATTTGTATTTGGATCGATTTAAATTCTAATGACATTTTTATCCTATATTAATGTATATGGATAGCCCAAAAGGATATGATAGATAGATTTAACTTTATAAATTTAAACATTTCTCTTTAACAAAATATACCATGAATAAAGTCAAAAGGCAAATAGTACAATGAGGGAACATATTTGGAAAACATGTGATAGGCAAATGGTTCGCAACCCTACTACAACTAAAACACTCCTACAAAATGAAAAGGAAAATATTGGAAATGCATCCCAAGGATAGAAATAGATAATCTGATGATGAAAAATTATAAAAAGTCAATGAAAACATGAAAAACTGTGAAATGCAAGTTAAAATAGTGACATATTATTTCTAAACCAATAACCCGATAACAAAATTTAGAAGATCATTAACATTCAATGCTCAAAAGCACGTTCAGAAACCATCACTGTCACACCCTGCTGATGCTGGAAACTTCTGGAAAATAATCTGACAACATCTACTAAAAGCTTAAATGCGTTTATTTTCAGCCCACCAACTCTACCTTAAAACTGCAACCTCCAGAAATAAAACTATTTTAATATAAGGAGATATATTTACAGATATTTATTGAAATATTTATTTTAACAGAAAACAACAACTACCTCCCTATCCATCAAAATGAGGAGAGCTGAGTGATTTAGGCTGTCCATACTCTGGAATAATAAATAGCTCCTACTCAGAATGAGTTAAGTCTCTCTATATTGTACTAGACTCTAGCAACTAGAGAGATGTTCACTGAATACTGAGAAACGTGAAATGAAGTTGCAGAATACCATGACAGTATGATCTCATTTGGTTAGAATTAGCAGTAAAGAACAGATCTGGGACATATATGGATATTTATATGTCTAAATGGACATAGAAAGAGATGTGCAAAGAATATACTTATTATTCCCAGGAGAGAAACTGAAAGAAAGATGGGGGAACCTATTTACTTCTGTATCATTTGCCTTCTTATATGCTACCTATTACTTCAGTAGTTAAAATGGATAAGTAACAAGATATAAACATTAACAAATAAAATGTTATTTATGATGAATTCATAGACCAACTTAAAACAATATAGCCTATTTCAAGAATTATGAAATAGTAACATATAATACTTGACAGAAATATATATTAGTATATATATATAATATATCTATATGCTATTTGTAGCTTTTATACTGATAATTTAAGCTAGCAAGTGTTTTCAGTGCCAACTATAAATGTGTGTCTACTGTCACTTGCCTAGTTCTATATGGAGGAAATGCTAGGACTTGGTCAACAGAAATATTTTACCAGAATAGCTATATTACTTGTGTTACTCCTTCTACAAGTGTAATAACATGGTTGGAAGATCAGCAATTTTGATATCAAACAGCTCTATTATCATTCTTATTTTAATAATAGGTGTAACCATATTTCTTAATAAAATTTCTTGTATTTGTAGTTTTAATTTCATTTATATGCATTATTCATTTTTAAAGCTTTCTATTCACTTGCAATTTATTCTAAGAGGTAATGTAATTACAAGTTCTTTATATTCTTAAAATTAATTTATAAAAAATATTACCCAAACAAAGAAGTGTGGTTAACGCTCATAAACTAAAATCTTGACTTAGCATCAATGTTTCATAATCTCTTGTTATTACTGTGCAGGTCTTAGTTCTCATTTATCGTACTTCTTATTAATTTAGTTTTTAACCCCACAAGCAGCTTTATCCTTATGGAATGGAGGAGGCAATTTCCCATTAGAGGCCAAATGCCACAGAATGTGCTCAGAAGAGTCATCTGTTCGCATGAACAGGGACATATATGCTGACAGCTGGTTTGAGAAGAGGAGGCGGAACCTGGGCTTGCTTAGGGAAGAATGAGTAGAAGCACACAGATGTCTGCGGTCAAAGATAAAATGCGTCTATTTCCCATCTCATGACAGTGCTGCATCTGAAGTTCCAGGCACCAACAGATGGCATACTGGTAAGTTAAGACTAAGTGAACTTTTCCTAGTATGTTCTGGAGACAAAGGCCCTCCTGAGACTAGGTGTTTCTGTTCTTCGGTCAGGGGCCCAGAATACAGGTAAGCCCTTCTAGAGGCAGTCTTCACAGTGGAAGATTTGACCTGTGCATTTGCGTTCCTCAGATCCAGAGCATCAGAAGAACCCTCATCTCTAGGTCCATGTGGGTGGCTCAGTCAGGTAAGCCTCTGCCTTTGGCTCAGGTCATAAACCCAGGGTTCTGGGATCAAGCCCCATATAGGGAATCCCCACTCAGCAGGGAGCCTGCTTCTCCCTCTCCCTCTCTCAGTGTGCTCTCTCTCTCTCTCTCTCTCACAAATAAATAAATCTTTAAAAAAAAAAAAAAGAGCCTCATCTCTAATCTCATTCAAAAAAGGTCCTCAACTTTCCTGAGATCTGTGGGTAAACAAGCAAAAGGAAAGACGTCCCCCCCAAAACACTCAGTCTTAGGCTGCCTCGCTATGCTACTTGACAACCGTGGTTGTCAAGCTTTGTGTATTCTGGACAAACTTTGGGTGTTCTGGGGCACTGCTCTTCAAAGGGTCAAAGTGTCAAAAGCATTCCTCAAGTCAACAATAATCGCAATACATCCACTCTCACAGAAAAACAATGTAGCACATGTGAATAAGGCATTCACACTTATCCTTTTTCTGTGCCACCCTTCAGTGACTCTGGGTCATACATGGTGTTCTATCCTGACAACACCTGAAAGAGTAAAACATGCAATGTCCCCCCAGGTTTCGGTGAGCACACAATCATTTTTTGACATTAGCTTGAGGATATACATATGCTTTTTTGTTTGTTTTACTTAAAGCAAACTGAAACTTGATGTGTATATCAAACAAAACCCAATCTACTCAGCTTAACAGTCCTACTGGAAGGTTTGCCATAGTATTCTGTATCCTCAGAGGTGACAAGTTTATTAATTTTTTAAACTGCCTACTTCGAACTCAGGGTGCACTAGGTGACCAGTGTACCCCCCTAGCCATTTTTCATGCATTAGTGCATTTACTTCTGGCAGTGCTATGAAGATGGCATCAGTGGAAAACGGACCAGAATTATCTGGAAGCTTAGGTCCAGAATGGGTAAGTAATTTGTTGAGCTATTTTTAGCTACTAGGATCAGAACCAGGACTCACCCCAAGTCAGTCAGCCTGGAAAGTGAAAGAAGTTAACCAATGGGTTTTCTCTTCCTTGGATTGATTCAAAATATTTACAGAGGCAGTAACAAAACCACAAACCTTTATGATTTAGAAAGGTCAATCATGCTCTGAGTCCTGTCAAAAAACTCAAGCATTCAGTACCTATTGAACACTACTGGGAACGCTGGTAGATTCTAAATGCTTACAGAGAGACTGTAAAACACAGCTTGACTGCATCATAATTTGATAAGGAACTAACAAGGCATTTGCTCTACTAAAAATTAATAATTTCATTATCAATACTTCCTCTTTTTGCCAAATATATGACCCAGGACCTCTTTAAAAAAATTGTCCAAAGAAGATTTAACATACGTCTTCCTTTTCTAGAAGATATCTACATGGGAAGCAGAGGTGCTCTCAAGCATTCTGGCGGCTTTAGGACATCACTCAACATACTGTAGCTTGTGCTCAGTTAGAGGCTGATTTGGCTAAGGCTGATGTTTCTCCATGATAGCAAACCCCTCTGACAGATCAGAGCACTACAACAAGGAACGTGGTCAGGCCCCTAACTGACAGATGTACAAAATGTACCTGTAATGGTTTTGTGGTTTTCTTTTTCAGTGTTAAATGGCCCATTAGACACAGCTGGGAGAGGCCAAAGGCCACTGACAGATAATCCCTAGAGCCTTCTCTTCATTTCTCCATCTCCTCAGTTTGTTGGAAGCTACACAGGAAGCTGCCTACAAAGTTTTCCAAATCACGCCTACGTGTACTGTTAGCGGGCTCATTCTTCACAGTGCAGAGGCCTGCCTGATACCTTTCAGAGAACTATGAGAAGACTTCAAGTGTCACTGGAGAGCTCTAAAAGCAAAAACCTCCTTCTGGTCTCTTTGGAGGCCCTTCCGAACCTCTCCTACACAACGGCTTGAGTAGTTCTATCCTACACTGCCCCCTCACATGCCATGTCCTGGGGTTCACATAGAGAGAGAGAGAGAGAAAGCCGACTCAGTGTTTAAAGGCAGCTGGACTGGAGGAGTGGGTATCACAAAGGCTCTGCTGCATAAAGTCGGGCAAGGAAGGTGCTGAATGCATTGTAACAAAAAAAAAAAAAAAAAAGGTGCTGCATTGCTACAATATTCCTGTCCTCTACCCAAATGCAAGGATGCTACTCAGTATAATGTATTTATATCTAGCATCTAATAGGGAAGACACTTTTTATGTCCTTTTAATGTTTATAATTAAAAAAGGTTCTTAATGGTTTAATGTGATGGAAATGCATTAAAAACACAATGCCCTTTGGCAGAGCTGTTTTAGAAGTAGAATTAGAACACTTTAATTTTTTCCTGGTAAATAAACTTAAATTAAAAATAAATTATGTTCTATTCAGTGAGATCTCTGGCTGTACTCCCTGTAAATAACATGCCATGGTTAGCTCTTAGAGAGGCTCCCATCTGCCCCCGAGTCCCCCGGGTCAGCCATGTAAGTCCAGATATATATTGTAACACCAGTGGCAGTTTTGTATGGAAAAGACAATTGGGCTATCCTTGATTTGGGAAGAAAACAAATCAGGTTTTGGTAGGGTTTAATTTCAGATCAGCCCCCTTCCAACCAAAATGATTCTTCTTCTCCCACAGGAAGAACCAAGACTAATAGACAGTGAGGCTGGCCTGCCATGGAATGCACGGATAGACAGGGTGGGCTTCACGGGGGGCCCTCTCGCTGAGATGCTATGGTGCCTCTTTGCCCATGCATGATCCTCATCCACATGTATGTAAAACGAGTCTCTCCAGTGTCACGTTTAGCAAACAGGAGAATTAACATTTTCAAAGCAATGTTAACCTGAATCTCGTGAGACTTAGACCAGAGCAGGTAGGACAGAGGGAGCAACTATAGAAAGCACGCTAAAGACATCCTCAGGGTGTGATGAAAGAGAACCTGATACTCTAGCCCTGAAGTGAACAGAACATTCCCATGGTCAGGGCTGCTGATGCTCTGCTCAAGTATGCAGGTGTTTCATCCACACCCATGGCCAGGACACAAGAGAGCAAGGAGACGCAAATATATTTGTTCTCATTCAACAGTTCGACTGCCATTACAAAGGAGAGGAGATACATGAAAACACACCATACTGCCTTAGACACAAACTCAATCCTTCCCAGACCACAGAGCATTAGAAGGTACAGGAACTCAAAGCAGATGAGAAGCATGTCCCACGTCTCATGTCACTGAAGGCACTACAGATAGGACAGCTGTAACTACATGTGATCAAAGCAACAGGGTCGAACAAAAATAAACTTTAATGTAACATATATTCAAAGATTCTATCACAATTATGTAAAAGGTTCTAATGAGGTTCCTATAAAACAAATATACACCTCTATGCAAATGAGTATAAAAATGTACCCACTTTATGAAAAGAATGGGACATTATAAAGAGCACTGTAATTTCTTGTATCACTTTCTATTCAGTGGTTGGTGGGACGGCTGTAACATTCTGACACAGTACTTCCTGGTACTTATTTGTACTTGACCCTCCGAAAGCACAGCAGTACTACCTGCTTTAGTCGGCAAGACTTCCGTGAGTCATAAAGATGAAGCATTTTTTTTAATACACTGAGCAGTATTAATTTCATTGAAAGCCCAAGTTGGTGCTTAAATTCTCAAAATAGTTTACAAAGAATCACATAAATGAAATATACACAATACAATTATCAGAGTAAGTAAAATGGTACAATCACACATACTATATTATGAATGAACCTTAAGGACAGAATGCTCATGGAATGCGCGAGTAACGTAAGGACAGGTTTTACATGGTGCCCTTTGTAAGAGGCACCTCGAATCGTTAAATTCATAGAGGCAGAAAGTAGAATGGTAACTGGCAGGGCCTGTGAAAGGGGAGTTGGGGGATTTGTACAGCTAGAGAGCTTCAGTTTTGCAAAATAATTTAGTTCTAGAGATTGAATATATGCAACATTATTGAACTGTACACTTAGAAATGATTAAGATGGTAAATTTTAGGTTATATGATTTTGCCACAATTAAAAATAACAGATAACCTAATAAAAAATCTCCTGCTTTTCTCCATTCTGTCTCTTTCTCTTTCTGTACAGCATTTAACATACCATATGCATGTACGTATATGTATATAATGTGTGTATGTATGTATGTATGTGTGTGTGTATATATATATATATTTTTTTTTTTTTTTTGACTGCACACTTCATCCCTCAATAGTTCAACTCTAATGGCAGATCTTACCCTGTTGCTCTCCCCTCAGAGGCAGGAGCAGTGCCTTGGAAATACAGGTATTTGATAACTATCTCATGAGTAAGTTTTTTTTAAAGGTACAAGCTTTTTTTTTTTCTTTTCCAGATTTTTAGTTATATTAATTCTAAAGAACACATTTCAGTTGAGCTTTATTTTCTTTTCACTCTCGCCAATCTTAATTGTTAGGTCATTCATTTATCACCATCCTTTTAACTCCTGGGGCCGGTTGTTAGCAAGTCACTTAGACACAGTTAAACAATAACTAGGATACATAAAAAGCAATATCCCAAAATAAAACACATAAAAAGTCTACTGTGAAAATTAATCTAACAGCATCTCCCATTTCTCTTTTTTAAATAGCTACCACTTACTGGCTGGTGATACAGAGCTGCACATAATTATAGGAATGTAAGATATAATAGAAAATACAAACTAAATTATATTTTGCTGAAGTGGATACTGAAGTAATTTCAACTCTCTGAGGTTACCCGACTATAGCTAAACTGCAAAATTGGAAAAATACCTGGGTATGTGTATCAATCTTGAAACTAGCTCCTTACTATAATCATTTTTTTTAAATTACCCCATATAGGAAGAACATTTTATCATTTGTAAAATTCCTTCACAGATAAGATCTAACCTCATCTTCACAAACACCTCTGACAGTCAAGGCCAGCATCACTGCCCTTATTTAAAGAGAAGGAGAAGGAACCAGAGAAGCTAAGTGATTTGATCAAGGTTACGTGAGGAGCGCCTGTGCATATATTTGAAAATAATGTTCAGAAACACAAGAAGCAAGAGCTCTGGAAGTGGACTACCATATAATTCTTGAAAGAAACCTGACCAGGTAATGAGATTGCGTCTACTAGCCACACACGAAAATCAATTCTGTTGCTCAGAGAAGGACAATAAATACTGATCTTGCCATTTTAATGCAAGAGGCAAAATACATTTTCATGGGTGTCACCAAAACACAATAGGACAGGTCTCACTGGTATAGCACAGAAATGGAAACAGAGAGCTTGTCCAAAAGAAACAGATTTAATAGAAGAAATGAGAGAATGGCATGTGTCATGAATGCAGTGTTCCGCTGCACAGAATTCTGTGAGCCCGTGCTATAAAACTGGTCCTTGGATTTTCAATTTACCAGATAAGTAATATTTGTAACACATCTAGGGCAATGAAATCAGGTTGCTAACGTCCAATTATTTTGACTGAAAATGTTAAAAGATTTTTTTTTTAAATGGTGGCTAACTTTTATTGACTATTTGCTTTATGTCAGGTTCTGTTCTAGGTGCCATACACACACAAGCTCCTATTATAACTTTAAGTTTCATGGCCACAATAGGAGGTCTATATTTTGATCCTCAGCCCTGTTCTATAGATAAGGCAGTGGAAGCCAAGGGAATGTCATCAGTGTTCCCATGGTCCCACGTATAGCTCCGGGCAGAACCAGAACTCAGTCTCTGGCAAGGTCCCAGAGCCCACATTCTTGGCTCTAATACCCTCTAGCTTCATTGTTTCATAAGAGAGATAGTTTAACACAAAAATCAGGCACAGTATCTCAAAATAAGAGTCATTTCTTCAAATTTAATCTAGTTAGCACTATTAAAAACTAACTAGCTCCCTCTTTTTTGCTCAGACTTTTGTAAATGTCATCATAGACCTCCCTCCACTGGTCTGCCCAGCTGAGCTGGAGAAGCATGGGAATGGGGTTTCCAGACCAGGATAAAATAAAAGTGAAAGTCAGAGACTTTCAGGGTAATAACATACAATGTATCATCTCTTTAGAAAGAGAACAACGCATGAATCAGAGAATCTTCGTGTCGAAAACATCTGCAGGGTCACCCAGTTCAATCCTCTTCTGAATATAGAAATCACCTTCTACAATGTCAGGTTCTACTTGAATGGGTCAGCCACTGGAAACTCACTACTCATGATTCAGCTCTTGTCAAATTTGTACAGACCCTCTGTTCTTCCCCATCACCTTTCTAAATTCTTTCCATCATTCCTCATTGGTGGAGCAAGGTTCCAGAACCTTTCCTAACCTAGACGCTATCCCCAGAGCATAGGCCATTTTGTGCTCTTTTAATAAAATACAGGGAGCAGAAATCAGTGTGGTAATTGTAGGGAGGCTGATTAGCCCTGGTACAATAAGACTATCACCTTCTCCATCATGGGTGTTTGGCTTTCTTAATGCAACCTAAGATTATAGTAGGCTTTGTGTGTGGGGGGGTGGGAGAGTGCTAAGAAAATAATAGTACAGAGGGATATGGATCGTATGGTAGATTCATATGCATTTAAGCCAAATTCTCCATCTTTTTTTATATATGTTGCTGCTAAATTTTATTACTCTAGTTCCATAGTAGTACTGTTGGGTTTTAAACCATAAGGATGAATGTGCAATTATTCCTACTACCTATCACCCTATTAGACTCATCCACTGATCAAGCTTGGCCAAGGACAATTTTCAACTACTTTTCAGAATGCTTAGAGGCCCTCCCAGCTTATAACCTCCATGACTTGCTGCTCTCTGTGAGCCCCAAATGCTCACAAACCATCCAAGTTACAGTGGGGACCATCCTGCATTTTTTAGTCTCCAGTCTGCAGCACCGGTGTCCTTCTTTGTACCTCAGTCCTGCCATCCACCATGTTCTACTGCTCACTGGCTGTGCTCATCAGTCTTATCTTCACATTTTCTAAAGAACCTCAGGTCAAGGAAGGGTGAAACTATTTTTTTTTCATACAGTAAAGAGAAATTTGAGTTCACGTTCCTCACCCACCTCTGATGTCTCCCCCCCTTTATTTCTAGCTCTGACTTTCCGACCTAACACACTCCTACTTTCTAAGACTGACTTGCCCAACTATAGCTGTTTCAACAATGTTCAAGGTCGGCATGTGACACTCCAGGAATCGTATCAACCTTGGGTTGCAAACACTAAAAAAAGCACGCTTTGTCATTAGGCTCCCTCGCTTACATGAGGTTGAACACTTTTGAAGGCATAGTGCTGGTTTGCAAATGTCAATTCAGAATTGGTTTTAATTTCTTTAAAAGTACTGACAGTCTAGGATAAAAGGTATGTTGTCTCTTTGAAAGTTGTACGTACACATCAAGCAGCAATAAAAAAATCCAAGCATTCTATTCAGGGGAAATGTATGTAACAGTTGTGTCAGTAGCTGAAATACACAGGCAGAAAACCAAGAGACAAGACAAAATCTGTAAGGGAGAACAGGACTGGAAACATTAAGTAGGCGGGGTTGTTAGTGATGAGAATGAAACAGATGGCATCCTCTCTCCAGTCTAGACAATGGAATTCTAACCCTTTTTTGGACAGCAAGGGAGACTATATATTGCTGTGCCCAAAATAGGATTCCTTAAAATCACACTGAAGTGAAATAGCACTAAATGTACTGCTCATGGAGAATGCTTAGAGGACAGAAGGTCCCGTGGGCTCCCATGTCCCACTCATAATAAGGGGGTGTCAGCAACTGCCTGGGAGCCTTCACAATGCAGTTACCAAATCAATAACAGGTTCGAAAGAGAGGCCTCTACTGCGAAATGATATATCTGGTGTTATACATTGCTACTGTTTGCCCTGTAACAGATGATAGGATCATATAAGAAATTATTTCACCAAAAAAGGGCAGTTTTATTCAACTAAGGAGATAGGGGAGATGACATCATTTGGAAACCTGAGGAAGAGAAAGCACTTTCAAACTCCTTTCTCCTTGGACCTGCCAGCCCAGGCTTTGTGAAGAGCCCGTCCAGAGCTGCAGTTTATTCCAGAAATCCCACACCTGGTGGCGGATCTGGGAAGAAGACACAGGGTTGGCTAGGACCGGCCCATCATGAACCCCCAGAAGGGAGCTGCTCCCTCTTCTAATGAAATTCAACAACAACAACAACAACACAAGCACAGAATTTGCCCACGAGTGTTGAACTTGCAGAAGCAGTATACAACCTATTATCATCATTTCTCCTCCTGGTGAGGGGCAGACTGTCCTCTGAGAACTTTCAAAACTTAAAAAAAAATAAATGACACATATGGTTGGGTCTACTTACAAAACGCTATCTGAAGAATCAGTTAATTCCATAAAAATTTACTGAATCGCCTCACCTCAGCCCACCATTCAATACAGAGATCCTTCAGGTCACCAAGGAAAGAACACTGGAGCATCCCAATATATCATTTCTCTCTACTTCCCTAGCAGAAGGTAGCCACACAGAAACAGCGCTAATACCTCTCATGGGAGCTTTCTTCAGGTTTTGATTTTTGTAAGGTGCTACATCAACCCTACTTTATTTACGCTGTGGACCGGGTTCAGCATAGTCAATTAGAACTTTATAATCTCAACTTGAAGACCGCAAACAGCCCACAAATCACCCTGGCTGAGTTTACAAATGGGCCCCCTGTCATTGGCAAGCAGCCCCTCCATTAAATATCCATCAATAAAAACACAGCTTTAAAGCTATCTCTGAGTTAGACTCTGTTATTCCAATGCCCCTCCAGGCTAAAAGCACATTAACGGTGAACATAAAACAAGGGGACCAGGGTGAGAGGATCTGACCTATGCGCAGACATCACTGAAGGAGACAGTTTCTGTTAAATGTAGGGAGAATTCCTACACAAACTAGATGACACTCACGGGAAAGTATAAATAAAAAAATAGGGTAAAAAGAAGTGGAGGTTGCCCGTAGATACCAAGCTTTGAGGTCCCCAAGTCCACAGGCTGTCAGGCTACCGCTCGGAAGTGAAGGGAATTATTCGTTCCCACAGAGGATGCTGATGGAGCTGGGGAAGCTCATTAATCCCCTGAGAAACACAATGCTGCACGTCAACACCCAGAAAGACAGTAGCAACTGGTCCCAGGTGTCCCTTACTCACCGGCACACTTTGTCCTGGTTCTGAGAGCTGGCCCAGGAGACCCAGTGCCGCCCTCCCCTGGCCTGGTGAGCAGCACACTGATCTCGTACTCTGTATCCGGGTCGAGGTGCCCGATTTTGTAACTCGTGGAATCCACCGGCTGCCGGTCGTTCCAGCTCCCGCTTGCGGTGCAGTACTCCACCTCTCGGGCGACAATGGGCCCATCCCCGTTGATGGAGTTGGCGTTGAGTTGAATCCAAAGGTAGGTTGCCCCCACGGAGGCAAGCTGAGGTGGAGCGATGGGAACGGGGGGCTCTGGAAGGTAAATCAGAGAGCTGTCTTTCAGACACGCTGCCCTTCAGTTTTAAACCAGGTGAATGTACATCAATTATTAAAATAAAGAAGCCGAGAATATATCAGGAATGAAGTGATGAGAATGGTTTTGTTTAGGTTATTAAGAAAAAGCACACTGGTGAAGTCTTCCCCCATGTTCAGATTTGTGAAAAAAAGCCATCTTTAAAACCGAAGCTTGCTCGGGGCACCTGGGTGGCTCAGTGGGTTAAGCCTCTGCCTTCGGCTCAGGTCATGATCTCAGGGTCCTGGGATCGAGTGCCGCATCGGGCTCTCTGCTCAGCGGGGAGCCTGCTTCCTCCTCTCTCTCTGCCTGCCTCTCTGCCTACTTGTGATCTCTATCTGTCAAATAAATAAATAAAATATTTAAAACAAACAAACAAAAAAAAAACCCGAAGCTTGCTCAAGTAGGGATACCCCCAGTTTGTTTTAGGATACAGCTCCTTTTTCTCAGGCTCAAAGGATCTTCCCTCTCACTAAAAGTAACTTGCTAAAGCTTTCTCAGTGGTAGTACTTAAGCTCCATGAGGCACTCTATTGCCAAGTTCCTTATTGAGAAGGTCTTTGAAATCATCAAAGGTGCTAGTTACCTATCTCATTAAATTCAGTTTCCTTATATTTATTATTCCACAGATTTCATCAATTTTAAAACATGGCTGAGTTTAAAGTTTCTCTCAGCCTAAATGCATTTCCAGGATGACTTCTTGCCCCCACAAAGCCCCCACCACAGTGGACTCATTCAGCCGCAGAAGTAAGACGTTTGGATAAGAAAACCTACCACTGCTTCTGTTCAAGGAGCCTTCAGTAATGAGTCTTAGGAAATCAGAGAGTAGGAAGAAAAGCTCTAAAGGAAAGTGCAAGCCAGGCCCAGCTTGGTAAGATTCCAAGCAATCAATAGCAAATACTCTTCAAACCCAACAAAGTCTCTTTCATTGTTTAAAACCTGAGATGGACTCTTTTTCTGCATCATTGTCTGAGGAGGGAGAAATAGACAGTCATGTTTTAAGTAGTTTTCCCAAGGTATCAGTGAGGTGTTGGTTGAATGGCTTTGCCAGGCACCAAGTGAAGGCATCTTATATGCCCAGTGTCAAGGTACATGATACCGGGAAGGGAGAAAACTGTATAAAATAGTGTATTTCTACCTTCATGAAACTCCATCTGAGAAAAAAAAAATGTAAGTAAGATCTGGTGATTTTTATTTATTTATTTATTTATTTTAGTTTCAGAGGTAGAGTTTAGTGATTCATCAACTGCTCATCCCATCAAGCGTCCTCCTTAATGCCCATCACCCAGTTAGCCCATCCCCCCCACCTTCCCCTCCAGCAACACTCAGGTTGTTTCCTAGAGCTCAGCATCTCTTATGGTTTGCCTCCCTCTCTGATTTTTTCAAGCATGTTTCCACAGGTGGTTTGTGTCTTTTTGGGTGAGTGTGTGTGTGTGTGTGTGTTTCAACTCCTCTGTTAGCACATCTGAATGTACAAAAAATAAAGCCTGCTATATTCCACTGTGGGCACAGACTGGCTTGCATACTGTAAATTCTGTCAGCCCCACAGTGGACACAGCCAACTGCTCAGGTCCTGCTTCCTGCTGACAGGGATCTCATCGCAGCTAGGACCAACTGACCTTGGTCCTTGGGATGATACCCGGTGGATCCCTAGACTAAGATGCCGATAACAACAGTTGTCTTTGTTGGGTGGAGGTGTCTTTGTTCTTTTTCTGTAATCGAGGTGTGATGAATCTTACTGACTTTCAAAAAGAGCTGGGAAACCTCATCAGACTGTGTCAACACAGACACTGAAGGCCGAACTGTAGTTGCAAGACTACAGAATTCACGGAGACTTACTAAAATATTGCTTCTATTGTTCATAAACCACAACTTTGTGCTGGCTCTTCATTTCTTTAAACAGTTCTTACTCAACTCATCATGATTTAACATCAATTTATATCATTAGGCAATTCCTTGAACCAAGACATGAAATGGGCCTTTTATAGTATATCCTAAGGCAGTTATGGAGCCAGGCTGAAAGAGCAGTTAATTACTTTGAAGTTGCAAATGCTAGCAAGGGTTGCTGAACTGCCATTCAAAATACAACTCAGGGGCAAGGCCACAAAGGTTAGTGAGCACACCAATTCATTTAGGATACTGTTGCTAGTATCCTAACATAGACATGATTTTAATGCTTGCTTGACCTGAGTATATTTTCTCTATTAATTCCCCAAGAAGAAAAGTATCAAATATGTGAAATCAAATGAAAGGTTCCACTGAAGCTGGAATAATTGGACTAGACTTTCCAAGGGACTTTTAGGTTGTTCAAGAGTCCGTACGAGAATAAGTCAATATTTAAATTTTGAATAATTCCCGAAGTGAAGGAAGGAAGAGGAGAAGGAAGGAAGTCCACCTATACTAAATGACAGAAAGCAATTTAAGATATATGATTCTAAAGAAAGTGCAAGTTCACAATTAAAGTACAGTTGACCCTTGAACAACACGGTTCGAACTGCATGAGCCCACTTATACATGGATATTTTCTCTCCTTCGTGATTTTATTAATAACATTTTCTTTTCTCTAGGTTACTGTAAGAATACAGTATATGATACATATACAAAATTCGTGTTAATAGACTGCTTATGTTATTGGTAAGGTTCTGGTCAGCAACAGGTTATTAGTTAAGTTTCTGGGGAGCCAAAAGCTATGTGTGGATTTTCAGTTAAACAGGGGTTGGTGCCTCCAGCTGTTATGCTGTTCAAGGCTCAACTGTAATTTTATTTTATTTTTATTTTTTAAAATTAATTTTATTTATTTATTTGACAAACAGATCACAAGTAGGCAGAGAGGCAGGCAGAGAGAGAAGAGGGGAAGCAGGCTCCCTGCTGAGCAGAGAGCCTGATGCAGGGCTCAATCCCAGGACCCTGGGACCATGACCTGAGCTGAAGGCAGAGGCTTAACCCACTGAGCCCCCAGGCGCCCCTCAACTGTAATTTTAAACCAAGCCAGCAATCAAAGAATTTATACACATACAGATACATAAACATGTATCTAATGATAAACATATGCAAATGCCTAATACACATCTCACATAATTAAATGATACTGATACACATGCATATAGAGACAAATTGTGGAGATTGTATGAAATATTTTTTTATGTCCCTGATTAGCAAAAGCGTGGTAGACATAAATAAGATAGGAGTGACAGTTACTTAATGACGTGGGTTTCCTTTTGGGGGCCTGGTACCAAATCACGATGTGACCTTAAGAAAATTACAAGCTCTCTAGACTCTGGTTTTCCCATTTTTTAGAAGATCAACACTCCACATATTACATGCATACAAAAAAGAGTTAAATTCTATACAAGTGGCCTCAAAAGTGTCACCGCATATTTTAAAGTAATTATCTTTCTGTGTAAGGTAATGTCTACCTTATGTATTAGGTAATTACGTATCTTTATGTCAAGGTAATACTTTATGAAGCATAACATGCTAGTACAATTCAGCACGTTATCTCTCTTTAAAAATATAAAACATATGAAAAATATGGCCATAAAATTATAAGTGGAGGAAAAGTCAAATTTCAGATTTGAGCCACAACTGCAAGCCAACTGTCCCTGGCTTTGGTCGTGTGCAGCGATGAAAAGAGGTGCCGGGACATTTTTATTTTTATCACAAGGTGCCAAGCTACCACTATGCCATCCTAACACAGGAAAATGGGCTGTATAAATGTGAATAACAACCCATTCATTCTTTGTGCTCACGTTTGTTCTGGGAGACTAGCAATTTATGACTGACTTATGCCATCCAACAAATGAACTTTTGCACAGAGGCCATTCTGAGCAAGGTTACGAGATTTACATTATACTGATAATGAAGCACGAAGTCTCAAGAACAGGGCTGGTCACAGTGAAATGCTGGAGCGACTATCAGTCAGAAAATGGAACACAATCACAGAGAACTGAGCCGGGAGGAACATTAAGTACTAATCATGATAATAAAGAACTCAACCATGGAACGAACACTCAGGCTGCTGCTCTGCTGGATTTGTTGGTAAATGCTGTCTGTTTTTCTTCCTTTCTTTCTTTCTTTCTTCCTTTCTTTCTTTCTTCCTTTCTTTCTTTCTTTCTGCTCTGCTGGATTTGTTGGTAAATGCTGTCTGTTTTTCTTTCTTTCTTTCTTTCTTTCTTTCTTCCTTCCTTCCTTCCTTCCTTTCTTTCTTTCTTTCTTTCTTCCTTCCTTCCTTCCTTCCTTCCTTTCTTTTTTTTAAAAGATTTTATTTATTTATTTGTCAGAGAGATAGAGACAGAGAGCATAAGCAGGAGAAGCATCCGGCAAAAGGAGAAACAGGCTCCCCGCTAAGCAGGGAACCCGAAGCAGGACTCAATCCCAGGACGCTGGGATCATCACTTGATCCCAAGGCAGACGCTTAACTGACTGAGCCACCCAGGTATCCCTGGTGTCTGTATTCTACATGGTGACTCCTCGCTTCTCAGAGAGCCTTCTGCAGACTAGGATAGATGTTACTGTGAACAATTAGTTTTCTTATGGCTATTAAATGTAAACTCAAGTCTTAGCCAGACCAGCTAAAGTTTCACCACAAACTAAAATTCCTAAGAATCTGCTGTGACAAAATATATTAGCGGGGTAGATATTTCAATATGCACAATGTCAGTCCTTCCTGCTTGGGGGAAGGCTCACCAATGAACATTTCTCTCCTAAGCCAGGAGTGACCGATATTGGCAACAGGGATTTCACAACAGAAGCATATGCCAAAGTCACCTATAGATTTTATAAGAGAGGCTGTGTCCGCAGAGACTTTCATTTAATATGGATGTGGTGCAGGGAGAAAAGAAACGCTGGGCGGTCATTTAGGTTTTAAAATTCGGAAAGAGGGCAGTGACAAGCATTCCTAAATGAAGTTCACTGATGCCCAGAAGCTCACCTCGCCCACCCCCATCATGGCCCTGACATGTGCCGGCAGCTAACTATGCATACTGTTCTAAGTGCCATTCATCTACTTTTTGCACTTGACCTTCTTGATCACCCCACAGGGAAGGTGACATTATTAATGTTTATTATATACTTGAGGAAAGCACAGAGGAGGTAAGCCCCTGGCCCATGCCCACATAGCTAGTTCTGGGGTTTGAACCCCACAGTCGTTAAAACAGCTTACACAGAGAAATTTGCTGATACAAGGAAAGACTGATCCAAAAGAGATCAGCGTTATGTTTCATATTTAACAAATGCAATAGGAAAAAAATTAAAAAATGGGCATCATTCTGTTCTCCTAGGACAAAACAGCAATGGCCTACCACAAATTATCTAAAAATGCCTCACAGTGCATCCAGAAGTTCAAATCATTCTGTCTGGGACTGAGAATTGCCCTAGCAGTTTAATACCATAAACTCCTTAGCCCACCAAAAAAAAAAAAAAAAAAAAAAAAAAAAAAAAAAAAAAAAAGCCATTAGACCAGCAATGGAAACTTATTTATCCTCTTTTTATTTTTTCCCTCACATACCACCTCCCTGAATATAATGACTCAATTTTTCAGTCATGCAAAATATAGTAATGGAACCTAACTGCGACATTATGAATGTTAACTCAGTATTATCAATATGGCTTGTGTGATATGACTGAGCATTTTTATACTGGCATTGCTTCATTTTATTAACCACCCTGCTATCATAAACACCCTGGCTGGTGAATATTTGCATTTTAAGTGATTTTCTATCAGTAAAAAAAAAAGAAAAAAAAAGTCATTCCTTAAAAGAATTTATAGGCTGTAATCGCTGTGTACAGAGTTGGCAGAAGAACTTGCCAAGAGCACATTCAGGGCTTTTGCCTGAAAATAAACCAACATAAATAAAATACATTTTTCAGAAATATCGCTCACGTGAAAAATTTGTACTTAAAATGCAATCCATCAAGATAGCCTGTCACCAAGCTACTGTTCGGAAACAGACAAGGATAAGTTTGCGTTTTAAACAAAAAGTGAACTCACGGCCATCTGACATATCTATTTTAATGGACTATTTAAGGGTATAAAAATACGTTAAATACCTTTAACTACCAATTCTGCATAGTTTGATATTCCAACCCCTCCTTCGGTGCGAATCATGCAGCGGTACTTCCCAGCATCTCGTTTTGTTGTGTTCACGACATTAAAAGAAGCTATGAATCGCCGGGAACTGGTCACCTTTATTTCCTTGAGGGGAGCATCGCGCCCATCAATGCCCTGCAGAAACGGGGGTAGGGGAGACAAAAAGAGACAATATCAGTCATCATATTGAACCAGTGAGACGCTTGATGGCACAGTATCCGTGTTCTTTGCATGTGGATCTGAGTTCCATTGTTTATTACCCAGGGGCACTAGTTCTAGGGAAACAGCTGGTCGGGAAAGTGAAATCCTGCCATGATCAACACTTTCAAGATTGAGGAATGCAAAATTAAGTGTGCAGAACCATGTTGACTTGGCCCCTTCAAGATATTAATTATGTGAAGTGAGCTCACCAGGAGTACAAAAATGCATATGGAAAAATTCTTTATTTGACTCCCAAACGATTACCATTTGGCATTTTCATACCACTTTATGTTTTGATGCTTGGCTAGAAAACAAAATTAATTCACATGCTACCTTACTGCCAACCTTTTTTTAATCTATGAAAAAATAAATATTAAGAATTACATTAAAAACATAAGTAGGTATTAACATATTCCTGAACTGAACAGGTCTGATAGACTATTCTAAGCTTTATGATGTGTTTCATGATACAAAAACCAAGGAGATGTTTAATAGTACCTGATGGTAAAATGCTATAAGAGAAGTTTCTCCCGGGGTGCCTGGGTGGCTCAGTGGGTTAAAGCCTCTGCTTTCGGCTCAGGTCATGATCCCAGGGTCCTGGGATTGAGCCCCGCACCGGGCTCTCTGCTCAGCAGGGAGCCTGCTTCCCCCTCTCTCTCTGCCTGCCTCTCTGCCTACTTGTGATCTCTGTCTGCCAAATAAATAAATAAATCTTTAAAAAAAAAGAAGTTTCTCCCACATCCCACAGAAAGCAGTTTCACTCCCTGTGGTAACTTTGTCTTACACCATCCTCAACAATGAAGCCCATCTTGAGTTATGTAGCCTTAGAAATCCATTCTATGCTTCTTATAATTTAGGGTCTCATAAGAAGGCTATAGATTTCAGTCCTTAATTACAATTCCCAGGAAAGAGGCTACCTTTAATACGTCATTTGCAAGCACTGAATAAAAAACAGTGGGCACAGACCTCAGAACTAACGCATGATGCCAAGCTTTCCATTCACTTGTTCACTCAGAATCCATTTTGGGTGCCAACCAGGTGCTACGAACTGTGTTAAGACACTAGGCTCACAGTGCAGAATGACAGAAGAGCGGTTATGGTGCCCACAGCACTTTGGTTCGTGGGAAGTTTAGGCTGGAAATGAATACAGAATGACAAGTGATGGCCAGGGTGGTAAAGGGACCGATCAGATGGCTGGCAGAAATCACCATCTTCAGATATGGCGGCTGTGGGAGGCCAGTTTGAGGAAGTGAGCTGAGATCTGAAGGCCAACAAGGAGCTAACCAGGCAAAGGGAGAGGGTGGGAGAGAAGGAGTATTCTATCTAGCAAGAGGAAACCGGGCAGGAAGCCCGAGATAGTTAGAGAGAACTGAACGCTTTGGATGAAATGAAGGCAGCCAGCGGAACCAGGAAGGGAAGGAAGCACCTGTGTATTTAGTGACTTGCAGGCTCCGTGAAAGTGTTTTTATGTAGGAGTATGAAAATGCTAAGCTACACATAATAAAACTCATCTATATTACTCAGTGATTTATATTACACAATGTCTTTTAAAAGCTTTCATCTGTGATTTTTTTCTTTGGCAGCGTGCCCTAATGGACATGGATTTGGAGTCAGACCGACCAGGGTGCCAAAGCCAACTTCAAAGTGATTTACCTTCCTAGAGCCTCCCTTCCCTTAACGGCAATAAGAAGTGTGATCCAGCTCACCTGCAGGGCAGGTGTGAGAATTTAAACATACAAACACGGACACTGGCTTACTGAGTCACATCCCCACCCCAACTGTGGACCAAGTGAGTGACAAGGTCAAGGAGAAAGGTGGACAGGCAGTCAAGGTACTGCTTTTATGACCTGTGAATCTGGTAGTAGAGGACATGGCTGAGATGCAGTGACAATGGGCTTGCTAAGACTGAAGCACAGAATTAAACAGACTCACCCACCCAGCCACAGGCCACCTTAGAAAAGCACTAAGGGTGCTGCTGTAAAACTCACAGGATGGAAGAACAGGGCTCCTATAGGGGGTTAGCTCTCAAAGAAGGAGCTAGGCTGTGTATGCTCACAGCTTCCTTCCCAGGCAGCTCCTGCGTGGGCAGAGAAAAGGCAGCAGAGTGCTGCACTGGTACGGCTCCTGCCGCAGAGAAGGAAACATCAGGAGTGGGGAAGAAGAGTTCCACCAACATCCCCTGCAGTGCTTTCTGCCACAGCAGCTTGGTTAATAGCTGAAGAAGTTACAAATCAGAGCATGGGGTCCCATAGATATCTTATATGTCTTACACATCTGTCCCAGTTTTTACTAAATCCCCCAAATTTGCCCTGACAAGAGCACACCAAGGAGTTAGGAAAGCGAAACAAAATGGAATCAATCTGGCATCGTTCATTAACGCAACGGGGGACGGCACTCCTCTCTATAGTCATGCATTCAGTCTCCCAACCTTCCTCGTAAATAAACAATTCAGTGCTACCACTAGGAGTAACCTCAGATCTACTAAGTCTATAAAACGCAATTTGTCTTTTTCCAAACTAAAAACAAAGCAAAACAAATCTAATGTCCAAGTTCGGAGAAAAAAAAAGTTAAGCCCTAAAGAAAGGCATATTTCATATTTGTATTTGTTTTATTAATTGCGGCAACCAAAAAAAGGCTATCTACTTATTTATTTACTCACTTGTGGCATGAATCTTGTAAGAATATACTTCTATAGTCATCCTGTAATATTTTTCTGCCAGAATACGCCTATTTCAAGAGAAAGCTTCTTCCAAAGGATTTGGAAATACGCATTTATTGATTACTCACAACTATTCAAGACTGCGTTGATGGCACTCAAGTTTAAAAAAACCTCCGTTTTGGATTTATACATACACTGAGAGGAGGATTACTTCCTAGGTATTGTCTCCATGCCAGAGATCTATTCTTTAAATTAAACAGCTTCAAACTAACAATTATACACAACTCTAGTCCATCAATTCTCAGGACTGGGGCTTGCTTTTTGAATCCCACGTACTGAAAATTAGATTCAGTTTCTTCAAGAGAAATAGTATATAGGAAAGAGAAACCAAGTGCTAACTAATAATCATTTTAGCTTAAGTCCATACCTGCTCATCGATCTTACTCAAATCTGCAGGTCATTTTGCATTAAATCATTCCAAGATACATGCATCCAAGCATTCATTTCACCAACACTTAGTAAAAATCCCTTAGGAGGAAGGCACTGTATCATATACAGGGAGAATGGAATTAAAAGATCCCTTACCTCACTGAATTTATAATCTGGTGAGAAAAAACAGCCAGGTAAGGCAATGGTTATATAGTATAGAGCAATAAACTGCATAACCCAGCAAACCCAGAAAAAGGGGACCACACTGGAGAGGGATGTGAGGGTTGGGTCAGCCTTCTAGAAAGTACTACTTGAGGCCAGGCTGGAAAATGCACAGGAGTTTCTCGGGCAGGGAAGGAGGAGAAATGGAACCCAGTGAGTGAGAAGAGCTTTGCAAAAGTCCAGAGCCAAGAGAGCATGAACAATGTAGGAAGTACAACCTATTCCATGCAACTAGAACAAAGCATGTCTAGAATGGCCGGTGATGAGGCTAGAAAGACAAGTACAATAGGGCCACACCAAGGGATATGACATATTGAGTATTATAGTTTATCCTGATGCCAGTAATGGAAGGATTTTAGGTAAAGGGGTGACATGAACATATCTATGGGTACAGTAACAGACTGAAGGAAAAAATGTGGGATTCCAACTGAGGTCAAGGGAGATTGGTAATTTTTTTCTTTTTAATAAATCAACAAATGACAAAAAGAGGGATGAGAGAGAGGAAGATAAAGATTCTAAAAATAAGGATTCTGAAGATGTTCAGGAAATAAAATAGACAAAAAGTGTGTTATACTGTAGTCATATTCTCCCTTTTGTAGACTAGGGTACCTTCAAAGTAAAGAAATAGATCTTATTCATTTGGTGTACATGGGTGCACCAGAAATAAAACTCAATAAATATTTGCTGACTCTAAAAATCACAGCCCCAGTGGAAAAAATATTTCATAGGTAGAGCACAGAAATATAAAGTTGCTAAATTAATAGAGATATATATATACTCTAGGTCCTAAAGCTGGATAATTAATCTTTATCTACAAGGGGGACCAATATGGAAAATTATTTGAGAGATTTTGCATGTCCTCAATCAGCAACACTGCCCAATCATCATGATTGGGGCAGGCAAAATAATAGTCCCCAAAGATGTCTCCTGCCTAGTTCTCAGAACTTGAGAATATGCTCCCTGTGCATAGCAAAAGGAATTTTGCAGATGTGATTAAAATAAGAATGAAGATGAGGAGATGAAACAATTATCCCAGTATCCTTGAATACTAAATTATCCAGATGGGCCCAATGTAATTACAAGGGAGGAAGAAGGTAGGAGGGTCAAATGCAGAAGAAGGCAATGTGACCACAGAAACAAAGGCTGGAGTGATGTGGTTTGAAAATGAAGGAAGGGATCATGAGCCAAGAAATGAAGGAGGTCTCTAACAAGCCACAAAGGTAAGGAACTGATTCTCCTCTACACTTTCCAGGAGGAACCAGGCTTGCGGTCACCTTATTGAGGACTTCTGGCCTCTAGAAATACAAAGTAATAAAGCCATTATGTCTCTGGTAATTTGTTAAAAAAGCAATAGGACACTAATACAGAGACCATCAGGATAATGAAAAAGCCTATTGTTTTTTAAAGATAATACAGTAGTCCTGCATCCTGATTTGTTAGAGCTATAAGCAAATCTTTGAGATAGGTTTAGGTCTTAAGGGCTAGCAAAAGTTGTATTCACAGGTCATCACTGTAGACAAAACAAAAGAACAAAGTTGAAAGACATACTTCTCAACTTCAACACTTGCCTCAAAGCTGTAGTAATCAAAAGCACAGCATGACACTAGCGTAAGGACAGACACACGCCAATGGAATAGAGCGCCCAGAAACAAACATATGAGGTCAGAGGATTTTCGACAAGGGTTCCCAGACCACTCAATGGGGAAATGACAGTCTTTTCAGCAACTGATGTTGGGAAAACTGGACATCCAGGCAAAAGAATAAAGTTGGACCCTTATCTTTCATTGCATATAAAAATGAACTCAAAATACAATAAATATCTTAAATTAAGATCTAAAACTGTAAATATCTTAGAGGAAAACTATAGGGGGAAATCTTCATGATGTTAGATTCAGAACTGATTTCTAAATACCAAAATCATAGGCAAAAATAGAAAAAAAAATTATCAAAATTAAAAACTTTGTACATCAAAGGAGATTAAAACAATAGAGGGTGGGAGAAAATATTCACAAATCATGTGTATGATTGGGATTAAGATTTTGAATATATAAAGAAGTCCTTCAACCAATAACAAAAACAAGAAACAAACAATCCAAGGATTTGCGACAACATGGCTGGACTTGGAGGACGTATGCTAAGTGAAGTAAGTCAGACAGAGAAAGACAAATACCATACGATTTCATTCATATATGAAATCTAAAAAATAAAACAATGACTAAATGAACAATGGCAGAATCAGACCTGTAAATACAGATAAAAAATTGATGGCTGTCAGAGAGAAGTAGAAAGGGAGGGGACAAAATGGGTGAAGGGGAGTGGGAGATATAGCCTTCCAGTTATGGATTGAGTAAATCATGGGAATAAAAGTCACACCATAGGGAATATAGTCATTGATACTGGGATAGTGTTGTAGGGTCACAGATGGTAGGTATATTTGTGGTGAGCACAGCATAAAGTATAGAGTAGTTAAATCACTATGCTGTACACCTGGAACTAATGTAACATGTGTCAACTAGACTCAATTTTTTTTAATGGGCAAAGAAATTAAAAAGACATTTCCCCCAAAGAAGATATACAGATGGCTGATGAGTATATGAAAAGATGCTCAACATCTTTGGTCAACAGGGAAATACATATCAAAACCACAATGAAATACCACTTTACATTCAGCAGGATAACTATCATCCAAAAAAAAATTAAAAATTAAAAATAACAAGTTATCGAGGACATAGAGAAATGGGAACCCTGTGCATTGCTGGTGGCATTATAAAATGATGCAGTCACTGTGGAAAACAGTCTGGCAAGACCTTAAAAAGTTAAACAGAATTATCATATCACTCAGGGATTCTACTCCTGGATATAACCCAAAAGAATTGAGAAAAGGTACTCAAACACGTACTTATACACCAATGTTCACAGCAGCATTATTTGCAAGAGCCAAAAGTAGACAACAACCTAAGTGTCCATTGATGGATGAATGGTTAAACGAAAGATGTCCTATACAGGCAATGGGATATCATTTAGCTTTAAAAAGGACGGAAGTTCAAATGCATGTCATGACACGGATAAACCTTGACCACATTACGTTAGGTGAAATAAACCAGTCACTGTGGACAACTATGGTATGATTCTACTTCTATGTGGTATCTAGAATGAGCAAATTCATCAAGACAGAAAGTAGAATGAAGGTTACTAAGAGTGGGAGGAGAGGGAATGGGAGTTGTTTTTTAATAGGTTTTGTTTCAGGTAACAGAAAAGTTTCGGAAATTAATAGTGGTAGTGGTTACCTAACACTGTGAATGTTCTTAACCATTAAATTGTGCTTTTGGACACGGTCAAATTGGTAAACTTCACGTTATGCATGCTAAGTCATCCCTACCTACTACAGATCAACAGCATAAACTCTAGCTTTTGCACCTTTATTCGAAGACTGCGCTAAAATAATCTGGAGTGCAGGTTAAAAATGATTGCAAAAAAATAGGTAAAATGTACTTGGTGAGCTGAATGGAGAATGGAAGGAGGGATCTGAAGCTGACCTGATAAGTCCAAGCAGGGGCAGAAGAGGAAAGCAAGAGAGGAGAGCTTTATTCAACTGGCTAAGGGGGAGCCAACCCACAATCCAGGTGGCCGAGTGTCATAGGTATCCATCCACAAGCCACCGGGTACATCCAGCTCAGAGCAAACCCACACAAAATATATTCTTAAGGACTATAAAAAGAGAAGTGCATAAACAATGAATTCTGGAACACTGAAAAGAAATGTAAAAAATAAATAAAAATTTAAAAAGAGAAATGGATTTTTAAAATCTAATGTTTACTGTAGAAACTTTTTTTATATATAAAAAAATAGACATTTAAAAACTAGACATAATCCAATCACTTAAAGATAAATAGTGTAGATATTTTAAGGTATTTTAGTTTACTTTTTTCTGATGCATTATATCATTTAAATAAAATTTGAAATTGTGGTTGTGTGTATGTATGTGTGTGTGTTTTATCTATGATATCCACGGACATGTTTATGCCATTAAATGGTTTCAAAAACATGCTTTTTAATGTTTCCCATTTTATAACTATAGCCATTATTTATCTATATATTTCTTTATCACTATATATTAAAATTATTTACATGTATTACTGTTATAAATGATGTTAGGACAATCCTTATTCCTAAAATTGTTGGTTTAAAAGGAACGAAAAATGTTAAGGTTTCTTTTTGATAAACAACATAAAAGGCTTGAAAGAGAGTTAATTATCTATTTATAAGAATTGTTTTTTAACAAGAGTTCAGATAGCTCCTAAAATGAAGTTATTTTCCAACTTTTTTCAGATATTACAAACGGATCAAATAGGACAGAGAATTGGCCTGAATCACTGATCTTTTCTTACAATATTTCCAAAACAGTATAAAGTGTGTGGGGGGAGGGGACCCTCAGCTTATCTTAGGTAAAAGGGCAAATCTTCAGAAAAAAAAATATTTATTTTTGTGATACTGCATGGCTTCCACAGTACAAATTCAATTACTCTCCTGCTAGACAGAATTTCAAAATTAAAATGAATCCCATCTTTAGTATTTTCTTTTTTTTTTAAGATTTTATTTATTTGACAGACAGAGATCACAAGTAGGCAGAGAGGCAATCAGAGAGAGGAGGAAGCAGGCTCCCTGCTGAGCAGAGAGCCCGATGTGGGGCTCGATCCAGGACCCTGGGATCATGTCCCGAGCCAAAGGCAGAGGCTTTAACCCACTGAGCCACCCCGCCCCCCATCTTTAATATTTTCAAGAAGGATAAATTCCCTGTAATATTCTGAGATGCAGTCTACTCTGACCTCCTCCCACAAGACAAGACTATTCCTTGAAATTCACATCTTCAATAGCCATAAGGGGCTATTTCTAAAAATGGAATAGATAAACCAAACTAAATAAGATTAAGTGTGCTTAAGATAATTGAACGGAAGAACATGCAGCACTACTAAAATGTATATTTAGAATTAGGGATGCATGGCATTATTTAACCATCTAGAAGATAAATCACTAAGGTTCATGCATATCATTTAAATTTGTGGTATGACCAGTAATTTTATACAGGCAGAAAAATCCCACCTTGAAAATGCATGTAGAATAGTTGCCTAAAGACTGGAGAACATAGAGGCATACGTGACATGAAGAAAATGAGCAGAGAACAAGTTATAAGTCTAAACGAGGCAGGAGAGCAACAGGAGAAAAAGGTGTGAAGACGAAGAATAAAAGAAAGAGGAAAAAGTGACAAAGGAGAAAAGGGGGGAATTCGGTCATCCCCCCTTAACCGCTGGAGATGTGTTCCAACACCCCAGTGCATGCCTGAAACCATGGATAGTATTAAACGCTAAATATACTATGTTTTCTCCTACACACACGTACACACCTATCATAGGGTTTGGCTTATAAATTTGGCACAGTAAGAGATAAACAACAATGATGAATAACACAGCACAATTGCTGTAGTAAAAGTTACGTGAATGTGGTCTCTCAGAATAACTGATTGTACTGTACTCACCCCTCCAGTGATGCTGTGAGATGAGACATTGCCTACATGAGGGGACAAAGGGATGCGGTTGACCGCAGGTAACTGGACCCATGAATAAGGGAGTGGAGAGAAGTTGGGTGAGGCGACAGAAGGGATAGGGATGATGGCAGAGGAAGGGCTCAAAGATGGCAGGGACTGCGGCAGGCAGAGACACAGAGATGAGAGCAGACCAAAAGCCTGACCTTGAGACGAAGTCCTAACTCACAGGGAGGAAAGAGCCACTTCTTGGACGATGTTGATTCATTTCCTTTTAAGTTCTAACACTGATACTTTAATAATCGTCTCTTTATTCCCTGAGGCTGAAAGAAACCCGTCAGGTCCAACAGTGACTAGGTTCTGCATTAGCTCAGTGACTGATAACACTCATGAACAAGGAATCCACAATAGGGTTGATGGAGGACACATGGGGCGATGTCCTCTGATAATGGGGGGTATGGGGAGGAGGAGAGAGTGCTCACCCCTCACCTGGTTTGTGTCAAATCTGACTTCTTGGGTTGCTAGAAAGGAGGAGGATGGAGTGTTTCCAGCTGCTGGCAAGACACCAGGCGGCATCACCTGTGATATCTCCATGGATAAGAGGAGAGCAATGTGGGACACATGCCAGGAAGGCTGGGTGGACTAGAAGCCTATGAACGACCAGAGTCTATGGCTACTTGTCAGCACGGATGCTGAAGCAGGTTTCTGAAGCCTTGACAAAGGTTATGTCCTTGACTCCTCCAACATGACTATTAATGTCGCTGAGAGTCGTAGTTGTGTTTGTCGTATGTACAGGTGACAACTAACCAGCGCATGAATGTGTGAAATGGGATAAAAAAAAATCTGCAAAGCCTAATAACGAATTTAAATTAATGAGATAAATATGAGTCAAAATAAATGCAAATCAATCCCGTACTCCCTGGACTTTACCAGTGGATCACTGGCGACCTTAGAAGCACCTTCATCACTTAAGGGTATAAGAAGTTTTGTGAAGTGGATTTTTTTCAAGCCGTATTCAGTTTTCAGTTATATTAATAGAAATAGAGTATCTGGGGAGGAGGTGCCCCCCAGAAGAGAGCCTTCTTTTCTGGGGGCCCCTGTTTTCCGAGGAGCATATGAGAAATAGGCTTGTTCAGTGGAACATGAAGAGGACCTCGTGTGACTGTGCAGCATTCATCACTACAGGTAAAAGCTGGTAAACACCTGGAAATAGATGACTCGAAAGGGAGAGGAAAGGACAATTATCTTCCAAAATTAAAAGACCAGACATGTAAAATAGGAACAGCATTTGAATGTCATGGCCATGGGGCTCTATCCCTTATCTGAAACTCTTTGGGTAAAATGTGGTTCAGAATTCAGATTTATTTTTTTATTTTAAAAGGGTTTCTATATGGTATATTATGTGATATCCCAGGGAAGTCTGGATCAGCACCCCATTACCAAGGACATTGATATTTCTGCATTAAAACATGTGATTATGACTCTAAGGACTATGACTCTAAGGAGGAAAAACAGGCCATAAAGTTTCAGGTGAAGTGTTGCCCTACAGAAGTGGGCAGGTTTTGCTGCTACATTAGATGTGGAGAACTTCCATGTTTAGACTTGGGAACAAGAGTGATCTCTAAGAATGTACACAACCAGTTCTGCCCACCCCCACACTTCCATGACCCCATAAGTCTGCAGGATGCCTGGGGCTCTAGCCACACTGGGCTCTGAGCTGTCACTTTCCCACCCAGACAGGCTACCCTCCAGATGTCTATCTTCCTCCTCCTGGAGGCCCTCCCTGACTTCTCTCCATCACCCATGTATACTCAAGGAGGCCTACCCAGTCCCCAGATTAAAAACTGAAACCTCTCCTGCATGGCCCTGCTGATGCCCTGTGTCCTGCCTAGCTACTCCTATTAATGCTACTGAACACTTGCTAACATAGGATATAGCTTACTTATTAGGGTCATTATCTTCACCCCTTACCAGAATATAAGTCCCACAGAGATAGGGGTCATTCTCTTCACCCCCTACCAGAATACAAGTCCCCCAGAGGCAGGGATCTTTGCCAGGTTCTTAACTGATATATCTCTAGCACGAAAACCATGCCTGGGACATCCAAGGAAAGAAAGGTTGGTAGCACTATTAAAGGGATTGAGCCATTGAATGGGTGACTGAACAAGCTGATTTTTAAGATGTCTTTTGGTCCTCAGCTAGGCTTCCTCACATCAGAATTAAACAGGGAAGAATGGGGAATAGAAGTCCCTGATTCAGGGAGGCATGAAAAGGCACATGACTCCTTTCCTTGTGTGTCTCTCCCCATGACAGTGGTGACAGATAGGACAATATGTTCAGAACCTCTGGTACTCCTGATCATCTCAGAGCGTATGGGATACTTTCTGCTCTTCTGGCAAAACAAAGCAATGAAAATGTACACTGCATAGAGAAAGTGAATCTGTTGGCCAGTTTTCTATTAATTCTCACATTTAGGGAGAGGCAGCCCTGCCAAGGACTGGTGCTCCATGTTCTCAAAACCCTTACAGCAGGACAATGTGGCATCATCAAGGACAGGCATCCAGATCGTTCTTTAGATTATCAGAGTTCACGGTGAGAGAGAGCCCAGGACATGCCGGTCAGGAACAAAGACCTATACCTGAGGAACAACCTGGCACCTGAATGTCCAGGGTTGTTAAAGAAATTGCCATCTTTTGTTAACCTAATATAACAACCATAATGGCCTTGTCTGAGAGGAAATGATCTTAGTGGGTTAAATATGGCTTCATACAAAAGCAAGAGTGTCTTTAAACATGCATGTATTTCGGTTTGAGCATGCTAGGAAAAAAGGTACTGATAGTCATTTAAATTAGACTTATAATCTTCTTTATGCAAGGGACTGACTGTAGAACTTCTAAATGAGCAGTAATTTACCATCAAAAAGATACATATTAAGTCTTTTGGAAATAGTTTTGCCATAATCAGAGCAATGATTGAGAGAAATTGAGGTCTGGGATGTTAGCAGAACTTGGATCAAATTAGTCAATCCTGGGCATTTTGAAGTTGCTCTGAGTGCACAAGCCTGGAGGAGATACTGGCCAGTCACCTTTCCGGAGCCAGATGGCTGGGAATGAACTGAACCTTCATTTATTCAATAGGGAAAATAGTCTCTGTAACCACACTTGTAAATGCACTCATTTGGATGAAACTGACTGAAATCCTTTTTTTCTTTTTTTAATTTTAAAGATTATATTTATTTGACAGAGAGGGACACAGTGAGAGATAGAACACAAGCAGGGGGAGTGGGACAGGGAAAGCAGGCTTCACGTTGAGCAGGGAGCCCAATGTGGGACTCAATGCTGGGACCCTGGGATTATGACCTGAACCGAAGGCAGATGCTTAACAACCAAGCCACCCATGAGCCCCAAAACTGACTGAAATTCTTACCACTGGGATCACAACAATTATCAGCAAGACCTGGAATAAACGTGTTGAAAATATTTTACATAATCTAAATCCAATAATAATAGACTACCTCAACATTTCTATCTTCTGGAGACATATATACATTATATATATAATATATATATATTCTATATTATGTTGTAGTAATATATATCACATATATCTTATATATATTATATTGTATTATGTTAATATATATACAAAACTTTATATATATATAAAATTTTAATAACCAAGATACTATTGACTTTTGATTTCTAGGCCATAATGAAGCCAACCCAAATATTTACCAATTTGGAAGCATAGGATTAGAAGTTCTTACTTATATTATCCTATACTATGAGTACACACTGACAAGTATACTTAAATTGGCTAAAAAATATACAGATAGCCAAAGTAACCTGCAGATATCCAAAACTGCATATTCTTTGAATGTATAACAGTCTTACAAGTATTTTCAAGTAAAAAATTAATTCTGGAAATTTAGAATCTCATGCTGATATTTAGGCATAGTCCATTTCTTTATATAAGTGTACTATTTCAATGATGTTACTTAACCAACTTTTGTTTCATTTTACAGAGACATTCATCCAAATAATACAGGATATACACAATAAATGCAGTTGTTAGAAACCATGAAATTAGAAGTTCCATAGTCCTAAAATCAAATATCCCATTGTTGACTAGATTAACTCAGCCACAGGAATCTCAGAGGCCTGACTGACATTTCCCGTTAGTTTAAAGGTTTGGGTTTGCAAGGCAAGGAATTGACCCTGTTTCCTTCAAAACTGTAATAACGACTCTCTAATATGAGGATGATGGCAGTGCCCACATAGTCGTTCACGATCTAAAAGATGGGGCTAGTCCTCAACATGGCTGGCTAAGAACGTCACTTTTTCCCAATCAATATGCCTTAAAGTACACAAACTATGAAACTATGAAAAACATAGCTGAACGAAGCTAAAGATGCATGATAAAGGAGGCTAAAAGCCTAGTGGTTCTGAATTTTAATTGGAATCATCAATATGGGGCACCTAGGTGGCTCAACTCGTTAAGCCACTGCCTTCAGTTCAGGTCATGATCCTAGAGTCCTACAATTGAGTCCCATATTGGGCTTCCCCCACTGGGCAAGGAGCCTGCTTCTCCCACTCCCTCCGCCTGCCATTCCCCATGCTTGTGCTCGTGTGCTCTCTCTCTCAAATAAATAAATAAAATCTTCCCAAAAAAATGTCAATATGATCTCAAGACATGTTTTTGAGTGTGTGTATAGGTATATATCCTAGTTCTGCCCAATGGGAAGATCCAGGGACAAAAGAGCATAGTAATGAGTACCTCTTATGCTCAGACTGTAATTTCCATTGATCAGTTCCCACTAAACAAGAACCAGGGCTCCCTGGAAAAATGGCTGACTCTAGGTCATTGAGGTGGAAAATGTAAAACATAAACCTGAAATATATTGTCACACCAGAAAGTAAGAAAGCCACCTAGCATGGCCTAGGACAGGGGTCACCCACCTGAGTAAGTTCCATTTATCTGAGCTGAGATAAAGATAATAAGTGTGATGGGTCAAAACACATCAAACGTATTTAAATCCACAAGTTGATGACAATGACAGTGATGACAATGACAATGACGACAATGTGGTGATGACAAAGACCATGGTGCTGGGGACAATAACAATAATACTAATAACCCCTTGGTCACTTTTAGGTGATGCCAGTGAACTACCTCTTTACTTTTAAAAAACGTGCTGAAAAAGACAAAGTATCAAGCATTTCTACCATCTTCCCTTTATTATTTCCGTATTAAGGTAACTCATATTTGATATGGGAGAGCTTTTCTTGCTGCGACTATTCTAGCTACTAAATCAAGAAGGACTGGTTATCACGGAGCCATTCTGCAATCCTTAACAAATCAATGAATGTAGGAGGGGTCACCTGTGGCTGACAGCTTCACAAAAAGGAAATAATTGCAAGAAACATAATAGTCAGAAGAACACATTAAACGACTCTACCATTAAATGGCAACAAGCAAAATTGAAAATATGGGAAACTGTATAGGATAAACACAGTTTCAGCAACAACCACCAACCTCCCAAAAAGGGGGTGGGGGATGAACTTAAGACACTCACTGTCCACTTGCAAAATGTCAACTTAACTGCTATCACAATGCAAATAAATGGCTAAGAGAAATAAGGTTATAAGACAGTCAAGGAAATCTGAACACTGATTATTTTTCCAGATCACGCATAGTGTTTATTATTATTTAAAGGGCTCTTATCTTTCAGAGCAGGTGTCTGAGGCTCCATCCAGCCAGTCACCTGTTTTGTATAGCTCAAAAGCTGAGAATGGTTTGTATGTTTTTAATCATTTCAAAAAAAAAAACAAACAAAGAAAGCAGGAATACTATTTTGTGACAATGAGACTCAGATGAAATTCAAAGGTCAGTGTCCATATGTAAGGCTGCACTGAAAACAGCCACTATCCTACATGTGTGTGTTGTCTGCAGAGCTGTGCAGTTGCCACAAAGCCCGTCTGGCCTGCAAAATTTACTATCTGGCCCTTTACATTAACAAGTTAAATGATATGATGACTGGGATTGCTTCAAAAATAATCAGAGGGGGAGCAGGTGGAAACAGAGAGGCAGCAATTGGCCACATAGTGTTAGGTGTTGAAGTGGAATGCTGAGTATATTAAGCTTTTTCCAATTTCTCTCTAACTCTGTGTATATTTACAATTTCTGTAATAAAAGTGAAAAGAAACTTTCTTCAAGGAAGATGTGAAGAAAGGAATGGCTCATTTTTCAGTATTACGGAACAACTATTTTAACTGTGGTTATTTCCCCCCACTGATTTTGCTACTGGCTTGCAAATACTCCAGTGTTGTAGAACTATTTTGTCTAGGTATCATTCACTTCCTGGGCAAGCATCGAACTTTTTCATTTCTATGGTAAAGGTACCAGCACCAGTAGAAAAGAAAGTGTTCTTTGACCCAGGGAAGACATATCCTGGGGCTTGCGGCCTGGATCTCTGGCAACATTTGCCTAACTCATATACTTAGTGCATGGAAAATATATAATATACATTTCTTGAGTGAAAGTAATAAGGGGCTTCCAAATCTTAAAAATAAACAGAAACTCCGTTAGTCACTTGTCCTTTGTGTTAGAGGACATCACTTCTAACAGAGACAAACAATTTTATTACACTTGGACAAGAGCCAATGCCCTTTCTTTTGCATGAAGGGAACGAAGGATGGCAGTTTTAGAAGTAAGGAGGGATGCAGACGAGAATAACAAACTGCTTTATGACTTCAAAGTTCATCCTCTGTAGGAACGGCCTGGCGGCCGCTGTGAACCAACCCAAAATGTTCACGTCTTGCCTCATGCTGAGTCACACTTCTACAGTCCAAAAGACATTTTTAAAATTAAAACCCATTAGAAATTGCCAAATTTTCTTTCCATCTCAAGGAAGGACTTAGGTAAACTTCTCTCTTTCCTTTCTCTGTACATGATGCCTGATGATGAAACTGAAAACCTTCTAGGACTTCCAAGGCCACCAGAGGCCTGTACATAAACTGCCCACATAAGACATTTCTATTTTTCCTCTCCTTCCAAAAAAAAAAGAGAGAGACAGAAGAGGAAAACAAAAGCAAAAACAAAACAAAAAACTAGAGATCCTAATAGTGTCCAAACCCTCCAGGACCCTCAGTCCTATGCCTGGCTCAGTAAAAGGAGATAGAAAAACAGAGTGTTTGTATTCTCAGCCCTCAATCACAGAAATTCCAGAGCATGGCCACCTCTGCCTTCTCTTCTTGTGACACAGCTATGGATTCTCGGAGCCAAGAGAAACAAATGAACCACTTGATGAATTTGAGAAAAGCTGCAAAAAAAAAAAAAAAAAAAAAAAGAAAAGAAAAGAAAAAGAAAAAATTGCTTTCACAGGATTTATGGCTCTTGGCCTCAAAGTAAGCAGCCCTTAAGAGGACAAGTTGATGCCCTTCTCTTCTGCCCTCAGAACTGAACCATCTTGACCCATGGTTTCAAGTACCATTTCCCATTCTGGCCCGGAGACCTTTAGTTTGCTGCTGAGGACAGAGCTCTCCAACTGCTGCTCCAACTTTTTCTGGGGCATCCTTCCTGAAGCACCAGAGATTTATGTCTTTTTGGACTGAGTTAGGTCATATCGCAAAATAAAATTTATTAATTAATGCCTCCTGGAATCTCCCATGGTAAGTTATACTGCATCTTTACCTTTAAATTAAACTAATCCAAACTCACACTAAATTAAAACATATAGTATATGCTTTGAAGGCTTTTGGTGGTTTCAGTCTGAATGTGCATATTGCATTATATACACACACACACACACACACACACACACACACATATATATGGATA
Organism: Neogale vison; assembly: GCF_020171115.1. Classification (NCBI taxonomy): domain Eukaryota; kingdom Metazoa; phylum Chordata; class Mammalia; order Carnivora; family Mustelidae; genus Neogale; species Neogale vison. Next base: position 180,528,372 of record NC_058093.1, on the reverse strand, counting down.
TTCAACTGACTAAAACAATAATGGATGTAATTTCAACCACTCAAAGTTTTAAGGAGCAAATGGTTCCTATAGCAACTGAAGACAGTCCTATTTGTGCATTCCTGGTATTTTCTATGATGGTAAGTGATGTTAAATTTATGCTTCAATATATATGGTATAAAATACCCAAGTTAAACTTGCCAAGGGAACCATAATTTTACTTCTTTTCAAATCATTTTATGGCTTTTATACATAATAGCAAAATTGGACTGATATACAGTTCTGCTTTTTCCCCTCATAATCTATAAAGGAAACTAAAAGCCACCAAGAAAGGTTGACCAAACATACATTCCCTAACAAAAAAGCCAAGGCAACATCCACACACATGAATAAAATTTTAATTTTAAATTCTGATAAAAGCTATCATGTAAATTACTACATGGTGTTTATGAATCCACAAGGAAATGTCTGGGTCTTTGTACTATGCAAGAGGCATTATAGTTAAGGATATACATTTTGGAGTTACATGGCATGGCTCAAATCTTCAGTCTTGTTACTGGCAATGTGTTCCTGGAAAAATTAGTGAAACTTCCTAAGCCTGTTTCTTCTCCTGTGGGCATATAAGAGAGTGTTCCTGTAGATCAGTTCAGAGAAAAAAATGCCCAGACACAACCTAGCAAAGTATCTAGCACACAGCAGTGCTCAGTAAATGGAGTTGTATTTTTTTTTTATTTCAAACCCATCTGTTGAAGTCAGTAATATAAATACTGCAATATAATTTATAATTTATTCATTCATAAATCAAATTCTATAGCAGGCCAGACGACCTATTTATGAGAACCATTTTAAGTTATAAAAATCTGAAGATTTTCCTTTTTCTCTCTCAAAAAAGACCCACAAAGGACTAAAAATCTAACTCAGAAAAGAAATATGAGAAATGTATTACACTGGTGAGAAATACTGTTTTCACAATTGGGTAACTCAGACCCAGTTAAGTGGAATTACATATCAAACTCTCAAAAGAAAAAAAAAATCTCTAGGCCAACAACTACAAAAGTTTTAGTCCTAAGTGAACATTATTCTTAGAAAATCAGTCTATCCAATTCAAGAGCTCATACTGAATTACATTCCATACCAAAAAAAGAAAAAAAAAAGTGAGGTGGGTTCATCTATCAATTACTATGACACAGGTCTGCTGTCATAGTGAGGACTCAAACATATTGTCCTTGAGAGGTGCATTTCTATTACCTTTCACTGAAGTCCTGTGGCAAGAATTTTTTTCTACGGGGTGAAATAGAAAACAAAATTTTACAACAGAGGGGGAAAAGAATACCTAGGGGAAAGGTATACGAAATGAAGGTTTAAAAGAGATGACATACTAACCACATTTGCTTCCAGAACTATTCTAACTCTGTGTGATATTTGCTGCATACTCTGAAATAGCAAAAGAGACATCATTAGGTTCTATGTATCCCTTCTCTCATCAAAATCATCCCTTGGAGATGAACCATAGCCATAAAACCAGCATCCCAGAAAGACAGATTCTGTGTCTGTTTCTTGTGCCAGCCTTTGAGACTCACCTGGAGGAGACACATGATTTGTTCAGGCAGGCAGTAAGGGAAGGGCCAGGAGCAGGCATTTACTGAGTATCTGTTATGTTATAGGTACTATTCTAGCTGCTACATTGCAACAGTATTTTTTTGTGTGTGTGTGTTTTCTTTTTTTTTTTTTCAATGTATTTATTTTCAGAAAAACATTATTCATTATTTTTTCACCACACCCAGTGTGCAACAGTATTTCTAATAGAGTACTTCATAGTAACACCATCTGATTTCTTTTTTTTCTATTTCTATGAACAGATGCATGTTATGAAATCATTTAAAAATGTTATTCTGGTGACTTACTTCTAATGAACACTAAGCCCTATTTGCTAAAAAAGTAAAACTCAATGATATTGTACTATGATGGCTCCAAAATTAACACAGCTATTTTCACAGTAAATCTGAGCATATTTGGTTAAAAGACAAGTACTCGATGAAGAAATATGTCCACATGGCAAAATTTACTTATTTGTAAATACATATTTATCATTGACTTTCACTAGCAAACTAAACTGTATTTAATACATATCATAATTAAATACATAATATATGATTGTGTTACAGTTTCCTACCTTTTCTGGGCTTTCACTTTCTCATGAATAAAATTTGATTTGAAGACTCTTCCACATTCAGATATTACATAATTCTGTGATTCTAGAAAATAAGCTATTGAAGAATGATAGGGGTCTCTAGATCTGTGGAGAGAAAATCACTGTCTTCCAGGTTTCCTTGGCCAACTCATATTCACCCTACTTGCTCATGCCAGTTCCTGGCTTGGTCAAAGCTGCCATTCATCTATTTTTCAAAAGGCATCCCTACTGCCCCCCTGATTTCTGCCATTTGTCCTGGAGGCTGAACCACTTTCATTTCCCGCCTACTTCCAAGTTTGAGATGGTAGCCAAATGCCGTAGACTGAATGCTTGGGTCTCTCCCAAATTCATATGATTGAACCTAATCTCCAGTATGATGGTACCGAGGTGGGCCTTTGGGAGGTAATTAGGCTTAGAGGAGGTCATCAGACCGAATCCCTCTTGATGGAATTGGCATCCTTATAAGGATGCCTCGCCCAGAGCTCTCTCTCTCTCTCTCTGCATGCGGGGATGCAGTAAGAAGGCTGTCCATAAAACAGGGAGCCAGAGTCCTCACTGAAAACTTCACCATGATGGTACCCTGACCTTGGACTTCAGTCTCTATAAATTGTTTAAGCCACGCAGCCCGTGGTGGTTTGTTATAGCAGTCCAAACCAATCAAGACACCGAATAAAAAGATGAAGGAATTTGGAGGAGCCTCCACAATGATCAAAAATGAATTAAACAGCAGAAGGTACAAAAATGTCCAAACTACACAGATGCAGGAGAAGAGGGCAAGGTGGCCCATGTTTCCTAGAAAACAATGTGCACAAGCCATCTTCAGATTTATGACCATCAATCCTAGCTTTGGTGACCATCTTTATTTATTGAAAAGTTAAAACTGGTATTATAAATATTAATTCTTAGGGGAAACAAGTGTATGTAGGAAAATAAAATTTAAAATGCTTCAGAAAGTACAACAGTAATATTAATATGACCATACATGGCTTAAGGGGCATTTAGGACTGTGTAAAAATACATCTAATTCATGAGAGACTATGGATTCTGAAAAACAATCTGAGGGTTTTGAAGGGGTGGGGGGTGGGAGGTTGGGGGAACCAGCTTGTGGGTATTAGAGAGGGCACGGATTGCATGGAGCACTGGGTGTGGTGCAAAAACAATGAATACTCTTACTTTGAAAAGAAATAAAAAATTTTTAAAAAAGAATATTAAAAAAAAACATTTAACTCAGAAATCACCCACCAGTATGAAAAGGAGGATACCTAAAATTCTATTTTCTCTTCTCTATATCTTATTACATACTCTAAGATATTTTAAAAATGCAGGCTCCACAGTGATCAGAAAGTTGATAATAACAGGCAATACTGTCGTGTTTTGTGTACTTGAATGATTTTAGACATACATTTCATTTGAGTGTATCCCACAGCGACAGTCCCTGCTGAGACCATGTATCTGATAGCACAGAGCCAAGTATCTCAACAAACACACTGCCTGCCACTCTCATGCCACAAAGAGAAAACCATTTTGTAGACACAGTCTTCCTACTGTACACTGTACATTGTCTGGAAGGTGTTTTAAGTCCTTTGCTGCTGTACCAATGGATGCTCGTGAACTGTGTTTTACTCTGTTGTTTTGTATTCTAGAAAAACCAATTCTATGTTGACAATAACCTGTAGCCCACAGATGAGACGGGGAAAATGTAAGCAGATGGGACACATCTGCTTATCATAAACATTTCTTCATTAGTGTCATCATCAAATTTATATGCGCTATGTTTTTGTGAAAGGCTTTGACAGCGATCATATTTAATCTATATTTTAAACAACTGAACCGCTGACCATTTTGTAGAGGTGGATCGGTATGGGCATGTAATACATATGGTACATATGGACTTTTTTTTTTCTTTTTTGGTTATGATGGCTCCTTGAGGTTAATCATGCAATGTCAGTCAAATCCAAATTCTTCCAACAGAGTGATAAATACATATTACTTATTCATCTAGATTTGGAATATGGGAAGATGTCTTAGGATAGTGGAATCAAGCAATAGGTAAGTAAAGGAAATATGGGTGTATGATTCACTGCTATGCCATTTACCTCTGTGACCCTGAGCAATCCTGCACCTCAAATTCATCTATAAAGGAAGGGTACGACCATGGGATATACCCATGAAACTGAGCAAATGCCTACAGCAGAACTCAAAATATGGTCATACAAGTTACATACATTATTATAAACAATGATACTCCAAAGCATCAATGTTTCCCTAAATAAAAATGCATTATTAATTTCTAAATCTTGACTTAGGACTGAGAAGAAAAGTCTAAAAACATTTTTCTGCCTGGATCTCAGAATTACTTTGAGGATGCAAGTGACTTTGTAGGCAGGAGATAAGCATTTTTGAAACTGTGATAGCATTAAAGGAATGATGAAATGCCCATATTTATACCTCTACACTCGAAAGATCCTGCACCTGATTCCAGGTTTGTTTTTCCCCACAACTTCTAAAGGATGACCTCAGGCAAAGGCCAGGGCAAGGGCGAGAGGCTCGGAGGGCTCTATGAAACCATCACCTGCCACAAATCCTCACTCAACTGGAAGTCACTTTGCACAAACACAGTTTAATAGAAACCATTCTTGCAAGTGAAGGACACTAGTCTTATTTCATTAGCTATTAATAAAATAAACATTTCCCCACAGGATGCTTATCCAACCAGAGGAAATAAATCATTTAACAGTAAAATTATTCTAACATCATAGAGATTCACACAGGGCATGCCAGGTCCAGGAAAAACGGAGTTTCACTTAGAATTTCAGTCACAACACCTCTGTTTTGATCATCCCCTTCAGGATATGACCATGAGGACAACTGCAGGGTAATAGGTAGTCATCGATGCCAAGAAAGGCAAGACAAGATTGGGTAATAGACAAGAAAGGCATTAATGGATGGACTGTAAAAACAATTTTGTCAACACTAATGATCAAATGTAATAGAACAAAAGCAAGAGAGTTTAGGGGCATGGGAAATTCAATGTGATAGTCCCATCAAGGCTAGTGAATAAAGCTACCTTTGTACCTTGGGTTTTACCTTTTTCTTTCCTGACTTGGGACATGCATTGGGCTCTGCTTGAGGCCAGTAACTGTCAACCTTGAGCACACCCTGGAGTCCCCTGGGAAGCCCTGAATGCGGGGTCCTGACACAGACCCATTAAATCAGAACTCTGGTGTAGACAGGCATTTTTTAACCCCTCCCACAAAGTGATTCTAGTGGAGTGAAGGCTCAGACTTTGCATTTAGACCTGTTTTTCAAAACAGCAGTTAGCTTTCTCCCTATGACAAGGCAGATTCTCTTTATTTTTTTATTGTTTTATGTTTTTTAATTTAAATTCAATTAGCTAACATATAGTAAGTAAATCATTAGCTTCAGATACAGATTCTCTTTAAAACAAAGTCTTCTCCTTTGTAGCAGGAAATAGTTAAAGATCCCCAACACCCAAGGCGATGCTAAGTTGAACCAGGAGCATCCCAAGCCCAGGATATTTGTAAAAACAAAAAGATCAAATTGTAACCGTAACTTGCCTATAAATTCTTGGGAGTATCTAAGACTCGGCTAAGGCAAGAGTTTAGACTTTATACTGTGTTTCTGAAGTAACATTAACACAAATATCAGAAGCCCAAAACTATTTTCCATGAAAATCTAAGATTCTGGAGATAAATCAAAAATGACAGGAAAGTGTCATTTTTAAAAGGTAGCTAATGCCTTGTGGAAAAGAACCATTAAAAATGCCTGTCTCATCAATTACCATACACAGCCCATCTTGATCAAGTTAAATACCAAACAACCACTAACGAAGAAAATAATTTTTGGTCTCTCGTATAAAGATCCTAAAACAACTGGGAAGTGGGATACAAAAGAAAAAAAAAAAAAAAGAAAGAAAAGAAAAAACAAAATCAAACACCGAGGATCAGGATGGAACACAGTAGCCACGGGCTGCAAAATCTCTTACAGTAGCGAGTGTAAAACTTTTGGAGAATGAGAAAGAGTTCAGATGAATTTGGTGCCTGCGGTCTCGGTCCTCTGCATACCTTCCTCCTTCCTGGCCAGCGGATCTTCTCACAGGGACACCAAGAGATGAGAAAACATTGATGTCAAGGTAGAAGGGTGAGGAATTGTGCAAGTGGGTCCAAGAATATTTTAAGAACCCTCCTTCAGAATGTACTCCCCAGCTGTCAACATATTGTTGCCTAATCTTGGGACAGCACATTTGGCCATCTTCCGTGTGCCCCAGAAGTCGAGGAATAAAAACAGCCTTTTATTTCAGTTGTGATGATGAAAAGGCAAGAGAAATTTCACAGTTATAGAGTGTCACGCAACTGTGACACGTCACAGTCCTCATGACAGTGCAGAAGAGGAGGGACGATAGGAGGTGGAGAGGTGAGAGGCAGAGGACAGGTCAGCATGCGTGAAGCTCAAGTCATGGGGGAATGGAACAGAAACACAAAGGTGTAAAGTCATGGATGGAGCGGCTCAGTAGCAAACTAACATAAATGTAGAATTAACCAAACTAAAACAAGACCTACAAGGAAAGAGGGATAGGTGGAAATCAACACTAGTCTCAGGAAAGAACGAATGTCCTGCAGATCAATATATAAAAGGAAGAAACAAGAATGAAATCGGAGAATGCCATGGGAAGGGGAGGTGAGACACAGAGCCTACAGCAGTGGGAGGCCTTCCAGGTAGAGAGGAGAGGTCTGAATCCCACTCATTCTCTCAGAATTCTGGCAACCATGGCTATGTCCATGACACTATTCGCCATGCAAAATATATATGGAATTTGAATAATCATGGACTCTGAGAAACAAACTGAGGGTTTTGGAGGAGAGGGGGATGGGGGGTTGGGTGAGCCTGCTGGTAGGTATTAAGGAGCGCACGTATTGCATGGAGTACTGGGCGTGGTGCATAAACAATGAATTTTGGAACACACACACACACACACACACACACATACACACAAATTAAATTAAATTAAATTAAAAAAAAGAAGACAAACAAATTATGATTACACTAAAAATGTCCACTTAGATACTCAAAAGATGTGTTGTTAATTTCTAAGTTGAGGTTTTTTTTTCTTGTTGGAATTCAAATTACAAAAAGATCTGTGTGTGTGTGTGTGTGTGTGTGTGTGTGTGTGTGTTTAACGCTCTGGACAGTTCTCAAGAGGAAGAGTAGGGGAGAGCTCTATATTTGATACTTTAATATTCTGCTCTAAAAGTATTTTGACGACCATATCTTCAAAGAAATGGGAAAAAAACAGAAATTTAAAGGGAAAAACAAAAGGTCTGTAAAGAACAGTAGGCATTATTTAGAACATTTAGGAATCTCACAACTTATCAATAAAGAAGGAAGGAACAGAGACAAGTCACATCTTCAGTTGTCCATCAACAACCCAATCCTGACCCGGTTCCCTGGACCCCTCCCCAGGGGTCGTGCCCTCCTGCCTCTCGACCCTCCCTGAACAGATCGGTGATGGTGAGTTACTGTACCTGCAACCACAGCCTGTCACCCGCCACGGTCCGGCCGATGGCACTGCACTGGAAGGTGGCAAACTGGCCTGCGTTGACTTCCACATTCTGAATCCGCAGGAAGTGGGGAGTTCTGGCTACATGAAGAAAAGAGAGTGAAAGATTAAATTGGAGCTCTGTCATATACATTTGTCTTGTTTGAATCTATCTGCAATTTGGGACCCTTCCATTTTGTTTACCTTTGAAGGAAATGTGGCTTTTGATTATAAGAATGCTTTCAAGATCTCATCCTGATTGTAAAAGGGATCATGGAAGGCTTTGGTGTACTCTGTGAAAGAACAGAAAAGCCAAGCATTCTGGGATAGACCCAAGAAGAAAGAAGATATTTTATTGTTCCTGCTGTGCAAATTATCATAGCTCAGCAGTCTTCTTGTAATAACAGATCTATATTAATAAAGATTACACTGAACCCTAATTGATGTTTTGAACAAAAACCTATTAGATATTTATACGAGCAACATGAAAAGAACAGTAAGAAGTTAAATGATGTTGTCAAGGAAACTTTCTAAGCCAAGTACAAAGCTGTGCGTAATATATATTTTAATACAACTAATTGGTATGCACCATTACTTATGTAATTTTACCCAACTACCAAAAATACTATCCTTATAGACAGACTCTGGGGAATTATGTTGGGACTGCCATAGCGTGGCAGTTTCTGCTGATTCTTACTCCTAATTTAAGAAGAAAGAATGATTCTAAATACTAAACAACATTAAGTCTCATAACGGACATTGTCCATGGGGGACAACCCTCTGACTAAAGGATAATTCTATTTGATCGGAGAAGCACAGACCAAATTTCTGCAACAGACAGCACAGGTGTGTGAAGGAACTGGAATGACAGGTCAGGAGTTAAATTTTATGATAGGCTCCATTATTGGGGAAAGTCTCTTATCACAGCAATGACAGGGTAAAAGCAAGGTGCTTGGAGGAAGGTGGTTAGGGAGTAGAAAAGGAAGGAACAGGATGCTGGTACTTTCTGGAGGGATGGATAAATCTTCTGGACAATAACTCGAATAAATTTTTCATGCTTTGCCAGCTTGTCCTCACCATCAGTGTGTCTTAAGGCCATGTCTAGGCACCTTCAAAGAATGGTACCCCACTACTGAGTACCCAAACGTGATAAACCAGCACTAATATTAACCTGTGCAGAACACAATTAGGAATGGAAGTGGGTTACTACCAAAAACAAAGAGAAATGCATTTTAATATCAGTAACACACAGTAAAAGCCCATTACTAACTTGGAGGCCACTAGTAATTCAAAAAATGTATTCATGATGTTTAGCAAGCAAAATGTCCTAAATAACTTCTACAAAAGTGGTATAACTATGGGTCATTGTTGCTAGTACTAACATATTAATTTAAAGCCCTGTGACCTATTTTTCACTAATTTATCTTTGGCCAAGAATAACATGATGTTGTGGTTTTTAAAAAGCTCTGTAAAAAGTCCCTAAATCAAATTTCTCTTCTAGTCTCTGTTCCCAAAAAAGCTGAAAGATGTTTTGCTTTTAGAAAATGGCAAAAGGTAACATGTTTTGAGCATTTATGTGCCAGAAACTTTTCCATCTTCGCATTCACAAATGTTCTGTGAGTAGGTATTTTTTTCCACTTTGCAAGTTGGGAAACTTGTAGGTTCTTGCCTCGTAAGTGTCAGAACCAGAGTGTGAACACTTCCAAAGCCAGGCACATTGAGTTGAGTTCATATTATTTGAAATTAATAATACAACTATTAAAAATAACAAAAGCATGTTATTTAAAATTAATCGATGAATTCATATTATTTAAATTGAATTTGTATTAATTGAACTGATTTTATATTCTTTGAAACCATTTACTTGCAACTGCAACTTCTGTAAAATTCTACTCTCCTAACCTCACCTTTGACACAAATGAACAAACTTTCGCTACACAAAAAGTCCTAACGATTACTATTTTAGATTTACCTATATTAGGGGTTCCCAATATTAAAAGAAATCATTAAGAATTTGAGAATTTGAGATTTGACTGAATCGGCAGGACTACATTAGAAGCAAAAAAGCTGTTTCCTTGCTCAAAGGGGAAGACGAACCATAAGAGACTGTGGACTCTGAGAAACAAGCTGAAGGTTTTGGAGGGGAGGGGGTGGAGGGGACGGGTGAGCCTGGTGGTGGGTACTAAGGAGGGCACGAACTGCATGGAGTACTGGGTGTGGTGCATAAACAATGAACCTTGGGACACAGAAAAAAAATAAAATAAAATGAAGACATTAAAAAAAAAAGGAAATATAAGCAAATGGAATATTCTTCTTCAAATCCACACACTACATCCATTATAGCACACCTGTCATCAATTGGAAACTTTTTCGACTTTTTCCCTTTTAAAATAATTCTAAGCACATTACCCCTAGCCACATGGACATCAAACTATACTATGCACAGAGCATTCACGAAAGGAAAAAAGATGATGGAAGGTAAGTTCTCTGTTCACTTGTGTGTACAGCAGTAGATTTTAGCTACTTCACAGGAATTCAGAGGGAGCTGATCAGAGCGGTCTGTGCTCTACAGGCCACACACACGTACAGACGGACACATACACACACACACTACCTTGCACTGCTAGCTCCTTAGGGAGCTGCTAGGTACATTTCCTGTCAATCTTCCTGAGCCACTGGGGGTCCCCTTTCAAGGGGTCCCCCAGCCACACAGCCTCTACCCATCTACAGAAACCGCTATCCTCAGATTACCAGCAAGCCCCTAGCCAGCCCAACAGCCTTCTTTCCTCCTCCTCCTGTCTCCAAAGGGGAAATGTTTTCTGCCACACTGATCTGTTTCCAAAATTTCCCCCCCAAACTTTCAAAGTTCTACTTTTGAAGTCATTTTCCTGAAGCTTTTTTCCTTTGTTCATTCTTCCTTGTGCTCCTCCCCAAAAGTCGATTTGTCTCAGAATTAGGACTCAGATCACTTCCCTTTCCAGAGTGTGGGCGCACCTGGTAGGTGTCCTCTACCCCCACAGAGCAACGTGAGATTCTTAGGGACAAGGAATCTGTTACCCTGTCACCACGCAACACTCCCGTTGGCCACAAAGAGAGTCCTCCACCATCAGGAACCCTGGAGCCGCTCCAGTCACCTGTGTGCCCGGATCAGGGCAGACAAGCCGTTCTAGAGCCAGACCTGATTTCATGCCACACCCCAGACAGAGGGCATCCAGACCACAGAGAACCGCAGCCACTGTACTCCCCGCTGGTGAGCTGTGGGTTAGAGACCAAGCCACTGCTGGGGTCACAACAGGAGGAAAGCTTATAATCCAGGTGCGCTCAGAGGCTGATAGATACTACAGGGAACTGTTGTCCTAAGAAGCACAGTAAAAACAACAACAACAAAACTATTCAGGCCAGTGAAGGAAAACCGGGTCCCAGGGGAAAAGGCAGGGGCCATGGAGATTGATAACTGACTTCAGATTTTGTTAAGCGAACTCAGTATGCAGAAACTACAGAGAGGCATGTTTCCCTAAGGGTGAAGAAGAGTTTTCCAACAGAGACTGCCAGAACATGGTAGGAGCAGGCTGGCGAGGGAGCCATGTGTAGACACAGAGTTCACAGCTGGCTGGGCAGAGAGGTGGGTAGAGCGGGGGTGCCTTTTGCCACTGGCATGCTATGGGCTGGTGCTGCTCTCAGTGGCTCAAAGGGCCCTTGGCACCTCTTCCCCCACGGCCGTGGTAGTGGTCCACCTGTGGTAACGGAGTCCTTCCTTGCTTTCTCCACAGGTGTTTTGGGTATGGAGGCTGCCTCTTCTGCTCCCTCTTTGGAGACCCCTCTTGTATCCATGGGTAAACCATAAGAAGACTTCTGGTTTGAGTCACATGTAAAATGAGTATGCTCTCTAAAGCTGGCTTAGAATCCCAGGCTTCTTTGTTTAGAAGGGGCCTCTTGGCCTGGAAGCTCTTCTGTCAGGTTTTGATTTTGGCCTCTCTCTTCACCCTCTTTGGTCCTGCTCCTCCCTTGAGAACCTGTCAGTCAGCTGGCATGTGCCTTTCCAAGTCCTTGATGCCCACATGCTCCACCAGTACAGGACTATGTCCGCTTCCTTTCTTGTCTGCGTGACTTTGCAAAGGATCATTTAGAATCTTAGTAGATCCTTTGAGAAAATCTCCCAAGCTGGCTCCCACCTACAGTAAGCACCACCTCCACTTCCATACTCCTGTGGGTTGTTAAAGACTGAGTATCCTCTTCGTTCAATTGGCAGGACGTCTCACTACTGCTGCCCTCTCCTGTCCATCTCATGCTTCCTCTCTCTGATCACCTCTTGCTGAAGGCCATCATAGTAAGCTGGGTCCCTAAGACAAGGTTGAGTGTGTAGCGATCTTTTATGATCACTTCCGGTACAGGGATATTGCACCTGAGGTGCTACTCTGCCATTTCAGCCCACTGGGGGTAAGCCCAGGGTCAGTTCTGGGCCTGTCCTAAAAGGTTGGGGAGGATTTTGAGCATCACTCCTGGTATTTCTGTACATAGTTAAGCTATCAAAAATTAAAAATCAAAAAAGTTTCCCCTAAAAACCCATTGCAAAATCTCCATGTGCTACTCATCTATGTCTTAGGACTTGGCTTCTTGACTCCTTTTCCTCCTTCCTTTGTCTCCTCCCCACTCCCCAAGTGTGACTCCTTTTCCTTCCTCCTTTGTCTCCTCCCCACTCCCCAAGGCCCCCAAGGACTTTCTCAAAATCTTTCTCACTTCTTTCATGCACTACAAGTGAGTTCTCTTAAATTTCTCAATCAGAAGTTCTGATCAGAGTGTGTGGGGACAACACAGCTTAGTGTCCGCCTCTCCTCCCATAGATGCCAAAATGCAAGAAAGATTCTCCTTCCTATGGTAACATTTCCTTTCCTGATAAAATCACTAGAGATTTTCCGCCCTTCAAAGGTTTCTACACTTTCTGAGTGGCACAAGGGAAAGCCAAAATACATTTAGTTTGAACATCAAGAGTAAGCTTCCCATGGGCTAAAATAATTTATAGAAAATGAATTTCAGGGGGACGTCTGAGTGGCTCAGTTGGTTAAGCAGCTGCCTTTGGCTCAGGTCATGATCCCAGAGTCCTGGGATCAAGTCCCACATCGGGCTCCTTGCTTGGCAGGGAGCCTGCTTCTCCCTCTGTCTCTGCCTGTGCTCGCTCTCTCCCTCTCTCTCTCTGACAAATAAATAAAATCTAAAAAAAAAAAAAAAAGAAAATGAATTTCAAATCTTGAAATTTTTAATTTCATTCCTTATCTAGCATGGCAGGAGACTTATTTTGGAAGAGCAAGGATGGGGATATCCATAGAGTCCTCTTTTTCTTTTTTAAAAATACTATAGCATATTTCCAAGCTGCCCAAGAAATAATATAACTCATTTCCCCCTAGATCTGAACAGCATCTGAAAACAGCTTACCCAGACCAACTTCATTTACATATTCTTCCTACTAATATGGTTAATATATTTAAAAATGTCCAAGATATAGGAAATCAATTTAATTCTTTTTCCTAGGGTTTGTGATTTAAATAACTTATTTTTTTCACTTTTACAAAATATTTTCAATAATAGACATTAAAAATAGGGAACTATTCAATTTTTAATCATACAAAAATTTATCTCTAAGAAATAATTTTTGACATATGATATAATTCTATACAGTTTTATTTTTTTAAGATTTTATTTATTTATTTGACAGACAGAGATCACAAGTAGACACAGAAGCAGGCAGAGAGAGAGAGGGGGAAGCAGGCTCCCTGCGGAGCAGAGAGCCTGATGCAGGGCTTGATCCCAGGACCCTGGGATCATGACCTGAGCCAAAGGCAGAGGCTTTAACCCACTGAGCCTCCCAGGAGCCCCTATACACAGTTAAAAAAAAAAATTGAACATAAACTGTAACCTGTTCAGACAAATAGCATGTTGACCTAAAGCCTGGACAAGGTGAGGAAGGCTGGAAAACTGAACTTTGATTCATCCAGGAATGCTCGCAGAGATTACTTATTGTAGTAGACGAGGAGACAGATGAAAAGCCAAATCCTAAGAACAGCTGAAAATGCAGTAAGAATGGGGAGGTGGTGGAATGAAGGAAAAAAAAAATTCAGTTGAAACCAAAAAGCTTTTGCTTTTGCACCTGGCAGAATCCTTTCTCATGGGAGCATATTATAGGCTTCTATTATTCATGGGCTGCTCTGAGGTCTCTGGTGGGAGCTTCTGGCTTTGCCTTGCACTATCAGAACAAGCCCTTGCCATTAAGAAAACTGAACACCCTCTAACATGGTCTATTGGTATCTTTCTCCCTTTTTGTGGTAACCATGCACTTAAAATTTTTTTTTAAATATTGTCAGCATTTTCCCATCTTAAATATTTATCTAAAACTATTTGAAAATCTGCCTGATATATCAGTGGTTCTCAACTAGGGCAATGGCATCCCTCCCCCCACAGGTAATATCTCACGATGTCTGGAAACATTTTGGTTGTCACAACAGGGGTGGAGAAGGTGGGGGGACTACTAGTATCTAGTGAAGAGACACCATGGATGGTGTTAAACAACCCACAGTGCACAAGACAGTCCTCACCAAAAAGAATCAACTGACCCAAAATGTCAGTAGGGTTGAGATTGAGAAGTCCTGATATCCATGATAAAGACATACAAAAGTTTCCTGGACCATCCTCTCCTCTTGAACATTTGGGGTTCTGATATATAATGCTAAGATAAAAGATTTCATAATTAAATCATCATATATACTTTCTGCTTTTTCCTTAGGATAAATTTTCAGAAACTGAATTTATAAGACAAAAGAAATGCATTTTTAAAAGACTTTTGACAGAAATTGCCAGACTACTTTGCTTAAAGCATGTAACAATTTCCATCTCTACTAGCAGGGTAAGAGAGCTCTTTTCATTATACCCTCAAAAATACCAAGTATTAATTTCTGTAGCCTGTCTTGAGAAACTCATGAAATACATGTACTCTGCTCTATCAGCTAACTTAATAATAATAAATAATGTGACTATCAGAATTGTCACTAGTTCTGCCACTGGGTTGTTCATTCACTGGGAAGTCCACCCCAGGGAGGCTGCTTTCCTAACGGCTCTGTTTCAAGCAATGGCTAACTGAACTAAAAAGAAAGACACAGAAAAAAACTCATTGATCAAGACAATCTGCTAATACTTACTGCCTCCAGGGGGGTGTTTGTAGGATATGACTTACATTTTTAATTGGGAGGCCAAAGATACAATTATGTGAAAGTCTGTCTTTTTTGCCCCTATTCTTAAAGATCTATTGGACAGGATGAAAGTTATTACTTTTCCTTTAGAATTGTTTTGATCTTCAGTACAGCTTTCTGAAAGACTGCCGGTGCATATTACTCATACCGTAAGGTTAAAGGTCTAAGGAATTTATACCTCTGTTCAAATTGTATTTTGGGAGAGCCCTTCCCTGGAATGGTCTGTCTTTGGTTTGGGAAACAGCATTGCTTAGTTGAGAAAAAGACTGCCAGAAAAAAATAACCTGGCTAAGATAATAAAAGCCACAGCCTAAGTGGAAACCAGATGAACACATACGAACCTATTAAGCACAAGTATTGTTATAAGCAACTTACCCTTTTCAGATGAAAGATAATTAATTGACCTAAATGGAAGACAGTAACTCTTCCACCAGGCCCAACACAACAAAGGGACTGTGGAATTCTCTTTTCCATATCAGTTTCTTCCAAGAATGTGGAAGTCAAAATTTCTAATATTGCCATTTGTGTTTTTTCAACCAACGTTAAAGGCCTATATAATCTTTCCAAAGTTTTAAGATGCCTGGATTCTCCATGTCCATTGATGTGAATTCTAGAACTGTTTTCCAATTGGAAGGCTGACACTATTTTAAGATTTGGATTTCTGCCACGTGTGTTCAAGCATTCAAGCATCAATATTTCAGCCCCTTACGACTTCTGAACAGAAGCAAAAGTTCTTCAACCCAAGCTTTAGTGGAGATATGTGTGTGTAACATATATATTTAATTTGTAAAACAGGGTTTGCTTTTTTTTTTTTTTTAATAAAGTTACCTATTACATAGGGTTGGGAAAAAGATTAAACAAGATGATGCCAGGAAGGTATTCTGTGTGTCTGGTACCCTCAAAAATGTTTATTACTATTTAAAATAACTAATCTACCACTGGAAACTGGAAAAGATCCCAAGAAATAAGACTCTCTAGCCAGAAAAGTTTTGATCCCATGCTGAGCTGTATGCTCTGATCCTTGCCAAACTGTCTTAATTGTAACACCAGGTATAGTACAGTTACAGCAGAAAATTTCAATCTATCCCATATTCAAAAAGAAAAATTCTCTCTCTCTCTCTCCAAATTTATAGACCCATTCGTCTCCTAGATACCCTTTCAAAATGCTATGCCAGCTTTCTTCTCAAGTCTGCAGGAGTTCTAAAAACTAAATATCTTCCATGAATATCAAACAGGATTTTTATTACAATTCTCCTATGTTCTCATCTCTGCCATATTCTGTTGCTTCTTATTAAGAAAATAGTTGTTAAAAGAATAGAGGTCTGTAGGTATTAATTGATCTCAAATCAACCTTTGATCCCAAAGCCAGAAACTACTGACCAAGATGCAGATCTTTTTGCAGATGTTTCCTATTATTGATCCTTCAAAGCCTGCACATAAACGCCAACAACAAACTCGAAGACCAGTAATTTGTGAGATCAAAGTGCAGACTGAAGAGGGACAAAAGAGGACCCGGTCCTGACCCTTTTTTGTTTTCATTTGCATTTTAATGCAATGGCAGAGACTGAAACGGACTGGAGGCATTCCCAAACTGCTAGGACAAGCAGCCAACTCTCTTATTTGTGTAGCATGTCTTCACAAACAAGGAAGCCCAACTTCTGCCGAAAGAACAGCCTGGCCCTGCCCACACTGAGGCACAGTACATTCTGCAAACATTTTCCTTTTTAATTTTTCAGATGGACATTGTTAAATCACCCCACGTAAGTAAACTATCATTTTAGCTACTTCATCTGCGGCTAACTTAGTCTAGTGGGCCCATCAGGATGGAGTGCCTAAAAATAATAAAACAGCTCACATTTATTGAGCTCTCAGAATGTGCCAAGCACTGTTCTAAGTTCTTGATGTACATTAACTCATTTAATCCCTACATTTATCCCACTGAGGGAAGCATCATTATTATTATCCTCATTATATGAATGTGTTTATAGGGCCAAAGAGGCCTAGTAACGCTTGTGATAGGAGCAGGAAGCTTTGCTCTCAACAGGTTACAGGACCAAACTATTTTTGTTTTGCTTAAAAGTTAAAAATGGGTCTTAATGAAATAATTTTTCAAGTGGCAAAACAGATTCAACATTCTTATCAGAGAAAAATAAGTTAGGTACTACATATAAATAACTTTCATAAGTCACTCATATCTTGAAGAAGAATGATTGATATTTTAGAGGAGAAACACCTAAGTTAGGTTCTTATGTGTTTAAAATGAAATGTCAGGGGCACCTGGGTGGCTCAGTAAGTTAGCGCTCTGCCTTCAGCTCAGGTCATGATCCCAGGGTCCTGGGATTGAGTCTCATATCAGGCTCTCTGCTCAGAGGGGAGCCTGCTTCCCCCTCTCTTTCTGCCTGCCTCTCTGCCTACTTGTGATCTCTCTCTCTGTCAAATAAATTTAAAAAATATTAAAAATAAATAAATAAATAAAATGAAATGTCACTTCTGAATCCTATGTGCTTCTCAGTCAAAGCATGTGATCACTCATCATTACTCAACAGAACGTAATTCAGAAAACAGTTCTAATTTTTTGCCACTATTATTCCTATTTTAATCACACTACTTAATGTCTTCATTAAAAAATCTAAACTGAGAAGTAGGCAAACAATATTTGGGTATGCAAATGAATCAATGAGTGAAAAATAATTTTGTTGTATAAAATAAGAATAATTTTGAACCTAGGATGCTATATTATGAAGTCTGAATTTCTTTACTGTTAAAAAAAAAACTCCTTATTTCACACTCCAAAATAGTAAAACACCAAAATATTGGAGTTTATATTCACTTTATGCAATAAATGGCATGTGGGCTTTTTTTTTCAGTCTTTTTCAAAAAGTAACCTACTAAATAAAAGAAGATATCTGAAAATGATATATCCAATAAGGGGTTAATATTCAAAACATGTAAGGAACTCCTACAACTCAACACCAAAAAAAAAAAAAAAAAACCCACTAATAATCTGATTAAAAATAGGCAGAGGAGCTGAATAGACATTTTCTCCACAGATGACACATAGATGGATGACAAACACACAAAAAGATGTTCAACATCAATGATTATGAGGAAAACATGAACCAAAACCATGATGTGAGAAACCATCTCACAACCATCATAATGACTAGTATCAACAAGACAAGAAACAACAGGGGTTGGCATGGATGTGGAGGAAAGGGAACTTCTTTCTGTGCACTATTGTTGGGAATGGTGGAGCCACTATGGGAAGTGGTATGGAGTTTCCGCGAAAATTAAAACTAGAAATACCATATAATCTAGTAGTTTTACTGCTGGGTATTTACCTAAAGAAAACAATTACATACATTTGAAAAGATATTGGGACCCCTATGTTTACTGCCCCATTATTTACAATAGCTAAGATAGGGAAGCAACCTAAATGTCCATTGATATGTGAATGGATAAAGAAAATGTTATACACACACACACACACACATATATATATACACATATATCCATAATGGACTACTACTCAGCCATAAAAATGAAATATTGCCATCTGTGACAACATGCATGAATATACAGGTATTATACTAAGTCAAATAAGACAAGCAAAACAAAAAAGACAAATATCATGTGATTTCACATATATGTGAAATCAAAACACAAACGAATAAAATAAGACTTATAAATACAAAAGACAAACTGGTGGTTGCCAAAGGGGAGTGGAAGGAGGGGTAAAAATAGATTAAGAGGTACAAACTTCCAGTTATAAAATAAACAAGTCACAGGGATATAAAGTACAGCATACAGAATATAGTCAATAATATCTTAATAATTTTTATGGCTACAGATGGTAACTATGCTTATTGTGAGCACTGCACAATGTACAGAATTATCAAATCACATGTCACACACTTGAAACTAATACAGTATTATACATCAACTATACCTCAATAAAAAAAATGCGAAAGGGAGTTCTTTCAATGGAAGTAAAGCAATGTTAATTAATATCATAAAAACATAAAAAGGTAGAGTAAATCTCATTGGTAATCGTAAATTTATAGTCATAGTTAGAATTTGCAATATGGTAATAGTGGTGCATAATTCATTTACAACTCTAAAAGTTATTTTAAAAAGAACATAGTAAGAATAACTACAAATAGAATGATCTGTTGTTAGTTACACAATATAAAAAACACATAAATTATAGCAAAAGAACCTATTTGGTAATAACCTAAAGTGTGAGGAAGAGAAGTAAAACTTCAAAGCTTCCAAATGCTCTCAAAGTTAAGTCGTTATCAGTTTAAAATCAGGCACTATAAGTTTACTTCATGTAAGCTTTATGGGAATTATACAGAAAAATGTTGTGGTAATTTCATGAAAGAACAAGACAGAGAAGTCAAAGCATATTGAAACCGAAAACATCAAAACACACAAAAAAGTCACCAGAATCAGAAACAAGGAAAAATAGATCTACAAAGCAACTAGAAAGAAATAAACAAAATGGAAACAGTGAGTCCTTTCCTGTCAATAGTTACATTAAATAGAAATGGATTAAAAGACACAGAATGTCTGAATGGATAAAAAGCAAAACCAAGATCCAACAATGTGCTGCCTACAAGAGAAGCACTTTAGCCTTAAAGATACACATAGGATGAGAGTGAAGGGATTGGAAAAAGACATTTCAAGCAAATGATAAGCAAAAAAAAAAAAAAAAAGAAAGAAAGAAAGAAAAGTTCACATCTACACTTAGACAAAATAGACCTTAAGTTAAAAATGATACAAAGAGAAAAAGTCATTATGTAATGACAGAGGGGCCTAATACAACAAGGAGATATAACAACTGATGTAACAAGAATATATATGTACACAATGGTGAAGCACCAACATACAAAAGCAAAAATTTCTAGAAATAAAAAGATAAATAAAGTGTAACACAACAGTTGGGGATTTTAATATCCCACTCTCAACAATGGACAGAGCATCTGGAGGGACAATCATTATGGAAACAGCAGACCTGAACAACAGTAGAGACCAAATGGACCTAACAAACATATAAAACATTCTATCCAACAACAGCTGAGTAATACATTCTTCTTAAGCACACATGGAATATTTTCTAGGATGGACCATATGTTAGGCCACAAAACAAGTCTTAGCAAATTTAAGAATATTGAAATAGTACCAAGAATATTTTCTGACTACCACAGTGTGAAACTGGAAATCAATAAGAGAAAACTGGAAAATTCATGAATACATGAAAATTAAACTATTCTCTCCTAAAAAAAAACCAAAAGAATCAAAGAATGCATTAAAGAGAAGAAAATATTCCTTCAGATAAACAAAAATGGAAACACAAAACACAAAAAGAACTTGTAGGATGCGGCAAAAGCAGTTCTAAGAGAGGACTTCATAACAATATATGTCTACTTAAGAAGCAAAAAAGATCCTAAATATACAACCTAACTCTACATCTTAAAGAAGTATAAAAGAAAAACAAATTGAGCCCAAAGTTAGCGGAAGAAAGGAAACAACGATTAGAGTAGAAAAAAACAAAGAACAGAAAACGTTAGAAAAGATTAGCTAAACTAAGAGCTGGTTCGTTCTTTCTTTCTTTCTTTTTTTTTTTTTAAAAGGTTTTATTGATTTATTTGACAGAGAGAGATCACAAGTAGGCAGAGAGAGAGGGGGAAGCAGCCTCCTTGCTAAGAAGAGAGCCCGATATGGGGCTCAATCCCAGGACCCTGGGATCATGACCTGAGCCGAAGGCAGAGGCTTTAACCCACTGAGCCACCCAGGCACCCCAGAGTTGGTTCTTTCAAAAGATAAACAAAACTGACAAATCCACAGGTAGACTAACCAAATTAAAAAGAGAGAATAGGAGACATTACAACAGATACCACAGAAATTCCAAAGGGTCATAGGAGCTATTAAGAACAACTTTAGACAAAAAAAAAAAAAAAACCTAGAAGAAATGGAAAAATTTGTGGAAACATACAGTTTACCAAGACTAATTTGGATAGAAATAGAAAATCTGAATAGGCAATTATGAGTAAGGAGATGAATTAGTAACCAAAAATCTCTCAACAAAGAAAAACCCAAAACTAGATGGCTTCACCACTAAATTTTAGCAAACATTTAAAGAAGAATTAACACTGATCCTTCTCAGACTTCTACAAAATTAAAGAGCAAAAAATTGTCCCAAACTCATTCTTTGAGTCCAGCATTATCCTATACTAAAATTAGAAAGCTAAAAACAAAACAAAATGAAATAAAACAAAACAATTACAAACATCCCTCAAGAATGCAAAATTTCTCAATAAAATATTATATATTTATTTATATAAATTTATTTAAATTTATATCTATTTATTTATTTATATTTATATTATTATACAAAATGATATATATTCTCAATAAAATATTAACGAACCACTTCAGCAGCACATTAAGAGGATCATACAGCTTGATCAAGTGGAATTTATTCCTGGGAGGCAAGGATGGTTTAACATAGGCAAATCAATCAATATGAATATATCACATTAAGACACATATGAGCATCTCAATAGATACAGAAAAAACATTGGACAGAATTCATTATCCATTCACAATATCTACTCTGAACAAATTACACATAGAAGATCCATATCTCAGCACAATAAAGGTCAAAATAGAGAAGCCCACAGATAATAGCACACTGAATGGTGAAATACTGAAAGCTTTTCTTCTAAGATTAGAACAAGACATGATTGCCATTTTCAGCACTCCTATTCAACATAGTTCAAGAAGTCTTAGCTAGGGCAATCACACAAGAAAAAAAATAAAAATTATCAGAATTAGAAAGAAAGAAAGAAAGAAAGAAAACTATCTCTACTTGCATATAACATAACTTTATATAGAAAAAAATCCTAAAGACTCAACCAAAAATGTGTTACATCAATGAGTTCAGTAAAGTCTCAGAATACAAAATTAACATATAAAATTGAGTAGTGTTTTTATACACAGACAATGAATTTTCTGAAAAAGAGAGAAAGCAATCAATCTCATTTACAATAGCTTCAAAACAATACAATACTTGGGATCAAATTTAGTTAAGGAGATGAAAGATCTCTACACTGAAAACTACAAGATATTGATGAAAAAAGATTTTAGAAGACACAAAGACAAACATATAAGAAGATGTGGTCCATATAAACAGTGGAATATTACACAGCCATCAGAAAGGATGAATACCAACTTTCGCCTCAACATGGACGGGGCTGGAGGTTATGCTGAGTGAAATAGGTCAAACATAGAAAGTCAATTATCATATGGTTTCACTTATTTGTGGAACATAAGGAATAGCACAGAGGACATTAGGAGAAGGAAGGTAAAAATGAAGAGGGGGAAATTGGAGAGGGAGACAAACCATGAGAGACTATGGACACCAGGAAACAATCGGAGAGTTTTAGAGAGAAGGGGGTTGGGGGATGGGTGATGGATATTAAACAGGGCATGTATCACATGGAGCATTCAGTGTTGTATGCAAACAATGAATCATGGAACACTACATCAAAAACCAATGGTGTACTGTATGGTGACTAACATTACATCATCATCATAATAATAATAAAAAGAAGATACAAATAAATGACAAGGTAGTCCACTTCCATGGTTTGAAAGAATTAATATTTTTAATATTTTATTATTTTTTGAAGACTTTCTATTTATTCATTTGAGTGAGAGAGTGAGTGAGAGCATAACCTCAGCTGAAGGCAGATGCTTAACTGATCAGGCACCTTAAGAATTAATATTTTTAAAATGTAATACTACCAAAAGCCATCTATAGATTCAATGCAATTCTTACTGAGATTCCAAAAGCACTTTTTTTAAAAAACAAGAGTAGAAAAGACACTCCTAAAACTTATATGGAACCTCAGGAAGCCCCTGAATATCCAGAGAAATTCTGAGAAAGAAGAGCAAAGCAGAAGGCATCACACTTCCTGATTTAAAGCTACAGTATAAATCTATAGTCATCAGAATGGCACAGTACTGGCATAAAAATGGACAAACAAATGAATGGAACAGAACTGAGAGCCCAGAAATATACCCCAGCACACAGAGTCAACTAATTTTTAAAATGGAAGTCAAGAACACTCAACTCAAAAGAAGACAGTCTTTTCAATAATGGAACTGGGATAAGTGGATATTCCCATATGTAAGAATGAAATTTGACCCATGTCTTACCCCATACACAGAAATTAGCTTGAAATGGATTAAAGCCTTAAATATGAGACATGAAACCATAAAACTCCTAAAAAGAAACAAAGGAATACAGCTCCTTGGCATGGGTCTTAGTAATAGCCTTTTGCATTTGACACCTAAAGCACAAGGGAAGAATAAAAAATAAACAAGTGGCACTACATCAAACTAAAAACTTCTTCACAGCAAAATAAACTATTAACAAAGTGAAATGACAACATTATACAATGGGAAAAATATTTGTAAACCATATATATGATGAGGATTTATATCCAAAATATACAAAAGCTCATACAACTTAATAGCAAAAAAATAATAATAATAACCTAATTAAAAATGGACAAAGGACCTGAATAGACATTTCTCCAAAATAGATATATAAAAGATCAATAGGTACAGGAAATTAAAACCACAAAAAGATATTGCCTCCACATGGAACATTCTCCAGAATAGATCACATCCTCGGTCCTAAATCAGGACTCAACTGGTACCAAAAGATTGGGATCATTCCCTGCATATTTTCAGACCACAATGCTCTGAAGCTAGAACTCAACCACAAGAGGAAGTTTGGAAAGAACACAAATACATGGAGACTAAACAGCATCCTTCTAAAGAATGAATGGGTCAACCGGGAAATTAAAGAAGAATTGAAAAAAATCATGGAAACAAATAATAATGAAAATACAACGGTTCAAAATCTGTGGGACACAACAAAGGCAGTCCTGAGAGGAAAATATATAGCGGTACAAGCTTTTCTCAAGAAACAAGAAAGGTCTCAGGTACACAACCTAACCCTACACCTAAAGGAACTGGAGAAAGAACAAGAAAGAAACCCTAAGCCCAGCAGGAAAAGAGAAATCATAAAGATCAAAGCAGAAATCAATGAAATAGAAACCAAAAAAACAATAGAACAAATCAACCAAACTAGGAGGTGGTTCTTTGAAAGAATTAATAAAATTGATAACCCCCTGGCCAGACTTATCAAAAAGAAAAGAGAAAGGACCCAAATAAATAAAATCATGAATGAAAGAGGAGAGATCACAACTAACACCAAAGAAATACAAACTACTATAAGAACATACTATGAGCAACTCTACGCCAACAAATTTGACAATCTGGAAGAAATGGATGCATTCCTAGAAACATATAAACTACCAAAATTGAACCAGGAAGAAATAGAAAGCCTGAACAGACCCATAACCAGTAAGGAGATTGAAACAGTCATTAAAAATCTCCAAACAAACAAAAGCCCAGGGCCAGACGGCTTCCCGGGGGAATTCTACCAAACATTTAAAGAAGAACTAATTCCTATTCTCCTAAAACTGTTCCAAAAAATAGAAATGGAAGGAAAACTCCCAAACTCATTTTATGAGGCCAGCATCACCTTGATCCCAAAACCAGACAAGGATCCCATCAAAAAAGAGAGCTATAGACCAATATCCTTGATGAACACAGATGCAAAAATTCTCACCAAAATACTAGCCAACGGGATTCAACAGTACATTAAAAGGATTATTCACCACGACCAAGTGGGATTTATCCCAGGGCTGCAAGGTTGGTTCAACATCCGCAAATCAGTCAATGTGATACAACACATCAATAAAAGAAAGAACAAGAACCATATGATACTCTCAATAGATGCTGAAAAAGCATTTGACAAAGTACAGCATCCCTTCCTGATCAAAACCCTTCAAAGTGTAGGGATAGAGGGCACATACCTCAATATCATCAAAGCCATCTATGAAAAACCCACCGCAAATATCATTCTCAATGGAGAAAAACTGAAAGCTTTTCCACTAAGATCAGGAACACGGCAGGGATGTCCATTATCACCACTGCTATTCAACATAGTACTAGAAGTCCTAGACTCAGCAATCAGACAACAAAAGGAAATTAAAGGCATCCAAATCGGCAAAGAAGTCAGATTATCACTCTTCGCAGATGATATGATACTCTGTGTGGAAAACCCAAAAGACTCCACTCTAAAACTGCTAGAACTTGTACAGGAATTCAGTAAAGTGTCAGGATATAAGATCAATGCACAGAAATCAGTTGCATTTCTCTACACCAACAACAAGACAGAAGAAAGAGAAATTAAGGAGTCAATCCCATTTACAATTGCACCCCAAACCATAAGATACCTAGAAATAAACCTAACCAAAGAGGCTCAGAAAGCTATAAAGTACTCATGAAAGAAATTGAGGAAGACACAAAGAAACGGAAAAATGTTCCATGCTCCTGGATTGGAAGAATAAATATTGTGAAAATGTCTATGCTACCTAAAGCAATCTATACATTTAATGCAATTACTATCAAAGTACCATCCATCTTTTTCAAAGAAATGGAACAAATAATTTTAAAATTTATATGGAACCAGAAAAGACCTCGAATAGCCAAAGGGATATTGACAAAGAAAGCCAAAATTGGTGGCATCACAATTCCGGACTTCAAGCTCTATTACAAAGCTGTCATCATCAAGACAGCATGGTACTGGCACAAAAACAGACACATAGACCAATGGAACAGAATAGAGAGCCCAGAAATAGACCCTCAACTCTATGGTCAACGAATCTTTGACAAAGCAGGAAAGAATGTCCAATGGAAAAAAGACAGCCTCTTTAATAAATGGTGTTGGGAAAATTGGACAGCCACGTGCAGAAAAATGAAATTGGACCATTTCCTTACACCACACACAAAAATAGACTCAAAATGGATTAAGGACCTCAATGTGAGAAAGGAATCCATCAAAATCCTTGAGGAGAACACAGGCAGCAACCTCTTCGACCTCAGCCGCAGCAACATCTTCCTAGGAACATCGCCAAAGGCAACAGAAGCAAGGGCAAAAATGAACTTTTGGGATTTCATCAAGATCAAAAGCTTTTGCACAGCAAAGGAAACAGTTAACAAAATCAAAAGACAACTGACAGAATGGGAGAGGATATTTGCAAACGACATATCAGATAAAGGACTAGTGTCCAAAATCTATAAAGAACTTAGCAAACTCAACACCCAAAGAACAAATAATCCAATCAAGAAATGGGCAGAGGACATGAACAGACGTTTCTGCAAAGAAGACATCCAGATGGCCAACAGACACATGAAAAAGTGCTCCATATCACTCGGCATCAGGGAAATACAAATCAAAACCACAATGAGATATCACCTCACACCAGTCCTTATGGCTAAAATCAACAAGTCAGGAAATGACAGATGCTGGTGAGGATGCGGAGAAAGGGGAACCCTCCTACACTGTTGGTGGGAATGCAAGCTGGTGCAACCACTCTGGAAAACAGCATGGAGGTTCCTCAAAATGTTGAAAATAGAACTGCCCTATGACCCAGCAACTGCACTACTGGGAATTTACCCTAAAGATACAAACGTAGTGATCCAAAGGGGCACGTGCACCCGAATGTTTATAGCAGCCAATGTCCACAATAGCCAAACTATGGAAAGAACCTAGATGTCCATCAACAGATGAATGGATAAAGAAGATGTGGTATATATACACAATGGAATACTATGCAGCCATCAAAAGAAACGAAATCTTGCCATTTGCGACAACATGGATGGAACTAGAGCATATCATGCTTAGCGAAATAAGTCAAGCAGAGAAAGACAACTATCGTATGATCTCCCTGATATGAGGAAGTGGTGATGCAACATGGGGGCTTAAGTGGGTAGGAGAAGAATCCATGAAACAAGATGGGATAGGGAGGAAGACAAAGCATAAGTGACTCTTAATCTCACGAAACAAACTGTGGGTTGCTAGGGGGAGGGGGGTTGGGAGAAGGGGGTTAGGGTTATGGACATTGGGGAGGGTATGTGCTTTTGGGTATATTGGAAGGGGAGGTGAACCATCAGAGACTATGGACTCTGAAAAACAATCTGAGGGGTTTGAAGTGGAGGGGGGGTGGGAGGTTGGGGTACCAGGTGGTAGGTATTATAGAGGGCACAGCTTGCATGGAGCACTGGGTGTGGTGAAAAAATAATGAATACTGTTTTTCTGAAAATAAATAAATTGGGAAAAGAAAAAGATATTGCCTCCTGCCTTTTAGAATGACCATCATCAAAAGTGTAAGAAGTAACAAATACCAGTATAGATGTGGAGAAAAGGCAACCCTATGTGTAGCTGATGAGAATGTAAATTGGTGTAGCCATTATGGAAAACAGTATGAAGGATCCTCAAAAACATTAAAAATAGAACTACCATATGACCCAGCAATTCTGCTTCTATCAATTTAACCAAACATACTAAAAACACTAACTGGAACAGATATCCGCACCCCCATGTTCATAGCAGCATTATTTACAAGAGCCAAGACATGGAAACAACTTAAATTTCTATCAGTTGATGAGTGGAAAAAGAAGTTGGATAAAGAAGTATGTTACATACAATGGAATATTATTCAGTCATTAAAAAAACAAGGAAATTCTATCATTTGTGACAACATGGATGGGCCTCAAGGGCATTACACAAATGAAATAAATCAGACAGAGAAAGACAATACTGTATGATTTCATTTACATATAGAAACTAAAATGAATCAAACAAGAAAAAAAACTCATGAGATCAGACTTGTAGTCACTAGAAGGGAAAGGTTACAGGGAGAGGAGGGGGAGGAAGGTGGTCAAAAGGAACAATCTTCAAGTTATAAATAAATACTAGGAATGTAACATACAAACATGATGACTATAACTATCCTTGCTGTGTAATATATAGCAAAGTTGTTAAGAGAGTAAATCCTAAATCCTATGGATTCTCATCACAAGGAGAACATGTGTTTTCCTTTTCTTTCTTTTTATTGTATCTATAATGAAAAGATAGTTGCTAGCTAAACCTACTGTGGTAATCATTTCATAATATATGTATATTAAAACAAATGTGCTGATGCCTGAAATTTTTACAGTGAGGTATGTCAATTATTTCTCAATAAAACTGAGGATAAAAGATAACTCAATTAGAAATGGGGAAAATCTAAAGTCATTTCTTTCAAAAGGTATATAAGTGGCCAATAAACAGACAAAAGGACGCTTAACATAATTTACCATTAGGGAATCAAAATCACAAAGAAGTGCCACTGTGAAGTCACTGAGGTAGGGAAAAAAAAAGACAAATGACAAATATTAGCGAGAGTCCACTGCCCCTCAGAATGTAAAATGGCGAAACCAATTTAATAAACAATGTCACTCTTACTCCAAATGCTAAACATGTTCTGCGACCCACCAATCCTCCTCCTAAGTACGTATCCAAAAGAATTGAAAACAAATGTCTACACAAAAGTTCGTAATAGAAACGTCCATCACAGTGTCATTCTCAATAGCCTCAAATTAGAAACGACCCAAACATCCATCAGTTGATGAACATGTAAAGAACATGCGGCATACCAAACCACGGACTGTTTCTCAAGCTTTGAGAAAGAATGAAGTATTGAAACCCTCTAGAACATGGATGAACCATGAGATGCTGTGCTCAGGGAAAGAAAACAGAAAAGACCATAGATTCCACTTAAATGCACTATGAGAAAGCAAGCCAATCTATAGAGACAGAAAGTAGACTAGTAATTGCCTACGACGGAGGCCAAGGGAATGGAGAATTGACCTAACAGTGGGGGCAGGGTTTCTTTCTGGGGTGATGAAAATATTCTAAAGTGGCTTGTGGTGATGGTTATAGAACTCTGTGACTATACTAAAAACACTGAATTGTTTACTTTAGGTGGGTAAGCTGTATGATAAGTGAATTATATATCAATAAACCTGTTAAAACACTGCATGGTTTGTAAGATATAAAAATATATGCCAGCCTTACAAGGTAATAACAGAAATACCCATATATGCATAGCTTATAACCTACTTAAAAATAGGAGACAACATTATGAAGCTGATAAAAATGCTTCTTCAGGATCTCTTACTATACTAGCATTATTGAACAAAATTCAAAATATATTTTTAGTGTGCATACCAAATACAAAAATTATCTGTGTTCATTAGAAGTGAACTTAAGCCATCGAGCTGCTGATTCTGCACAGCCAATATCCACATTTCATGCTGATCCTGCATTTTATTGTCACTACATTAAAATCAATTTTATGAGCAACTGTATACTCTTAACAGAACAAGTACTTTTAAAAAAATGTTGAAATGCCTACTCATAAACATCTATGAATCCAAACAGGAGCCTTCAGAGTGAAGTAAATAAAGTTCACCAGTTTTGCATCTTTTCGGAAAGCACAGTTTTAGCTCTGAAACACTGATGTTCCCTTATGATTTAAATCTAATGACCATCATGATTTCAAAATAATTGATTATTATTTAGAAATCTTTCTGGGAAATCCCCCAAAATATTACCTGCAAAGCTTTACATTTTAAGACCAAACTATTGCCTTCTTTAAAATCTTTATTTGCATCTTTTCCCCATAAACTTAGAGATTCAGGGAAAAAATAACTACAGAAGGGCCATCATCAAAACCATTTAAAGCTTACAGTTCAAAGTGCTGGTATATCATACATCACCCTGGTACAGAGCCTGTTTTGCAATTCTGTGTCTCTTAACAGTGGTTTGCAAAGCCAATTAGGTATTAGCACCAGTATTCTCCAAAGGAGAGACCATAAACACCATTTCTACGGCTACAAGCAGCTGAGTTGGGAAGGAATGAACACAACTGCAGAAGACACATTTCGAGAGGCTCAGATAGAAGGACAAGCATTAAATTAAGTCTGCATCTTTCTGAAGACAATGACTCAGATCCTGTGGAATGGGAGGACCCACACATCCGGAGTTCTTTTGTTGGCAGATGGCCAGACGGAGAACAAACCCAGGCTGGAGAACAAGACGGACCCCTGCCAACATGGCCTCATCCATTCCTCTGCAACAGGGCAGGAGAAACATCCACCTTGGGGTGAAGGATGCTTTGAGTAACGGAGAGCACTCAGCACATAGTAGGCATGCAATTTCCTCTATTCTCTTTAACCTCCTGGTAAGAGGTGAATCCGAGGAGGGATCACTTAGGCACATTAGAAGATCCCCGGCATTTTTCCAAGCCCAAGCCTATTACTCTGACAAATTGGCCAAGTTCCAGCTCAGGTAATTATATTCTGCTTCCTAAATTTGCCCTGCTGTTCCAATTAGGTACAGCATAGTTCGTTTTCCTGCCTTTTCAAAAAAAAAAAAAAGAGGGATAAATTCTCACAGTGTGTTACAGAAGTAACGCCTGCCTCAGTAAGGAGAAAGACGATTGCAGTGTGGAACTCGGGTGTTGTGGCGAGCCCTGAGCACCAGATAAGGATCCCCGAGAGGGCCAAATCCCTCTGGATGAGATCAGATGACTGTGCCATGATACCTTCCTCAGATAATGACCACAAAGGGCTCTCCATAACTACAACATGGAATGAGTTCATGATCCCTTCAATCCAGGCAATAAAAGCAGAGACGGTCCTGCAAATGTTTGTATCTTTAATATCATTGCAGGTATAACCACTTTCTCAGGAACTGGGGTAGGGACCATCAGTGGAAATCAGGAATGTAAGAACCAGCCAGTCTCTCTTTAATCCCAGGAACCCTAAAAATAAAGCAGCTGTCATCTCTCACCCGGCCAAAGATTTAAAATCTGACAATATCAATTTTGGGCAAGGATATAGGGAAAATAAAGCTCCCATGCACCACTGGTGGGAATATAAACTGGTTCAGACACTTTTCATAGCAATTTGGCAGCATCTTGTAAAACTAAAAGTGTTTCTACCCTATGTCCCAGCCATCCTGCTTCTAAGAATACACCCTGCTGAGGTTCTTGTACATTGCACCCCGCGGCGCGCACATGGGGCTGTCCACTGTAGCCACGTTTGTCCTAAAGCACAACTGGGAGAAAAACTAAATATTCATGGAAGAATAGAAAAATATAGTATATTCTTATGATAGAATATCATGGATTGACCTAAAAAACATAATGCTAAGCGGAGGAAAAAAAACAGAGTAATTTGTACAGTTGGATACTACTCATTAGAATTTATAAAAGGCAAACCATACTTTCTTTTTATGAGCCACACAGTGATTAAGGGGAAAAAGCACAGTTATACGCATGCACACACATGCCTACACAGACATTTGCAGCATTTTGGTGGCTCAGCTCTCAAAGCACTATTCTGGGGTTAGGAAATGCCCCTTTGTACTTTTTTGGTAAAAGTCTTGGCCTGGCTCCCAGAAGAGAAGGCAAAAAAGCCACCGTGCGCTTTCCTAGATGACCCTGATTGCTAGCAAGGGAAGGAGCACATGATCCAGCTTGGCAACCCTGACAATCCCACTCAGGATCTTGAGCCTAAGGCCGAGGAGGCACACGTACAGGGGTGGTGACAAATGTTCTGGCAGGCGGCAAAGGTCAGGTGGCTGGAGAGCAGGTTGCAGCACCCCTGCCCCCATGGATGGCTCCTTGGGCATAGCAGTCACCATGGTTCTGGCTAGAGTCTCCCTTTTGGTTCCCACCCATTATTAGAGCCTAGATCACCAGTGTTCCCCATGATTCTATTTGCCACCAATCCTCTTTCTGTACAAAGTTTTCTGCTTGAAGCTCCCCAGTGGCAGCTCCAGGAGATGCAGGGGAGAAATGGGACTGGCTTACATGCAATATTTTATTTTGATTTAATGGCAATGGTTCAGATACAAATAGGAGAGCCTGTTAAGAGCTGTTCATAATGAACAGCCAAAAGAAAAGTGTATGTTTATCACCCATTGGAATTATTGAGGTATTAATTTTTAAAAGATGAAGATCAGGCCATTTCTGGGGTCCCTAAGTGGTTCAGGTACATATCTTGTATTTGACACATCCCAGTCCTGTTTGGGGTCCTATTCTTTGAAAGTATGCCAGTAATACACTGAATTTAGGAGCAAAATTCATAGATTCTTAAGGTTTAACCTGTGCTTTTATTTAAAAGGGAAATCCACAGATCATTGTGAGACTGTTAGATTATACGAAAGCAGGCCATTAGTTCCCATTCCTAATCTTCATTTTAGAGACGCTCAGTTACATAAAATGAATGACACACAAAATAGATGTTTTTGGACTTCTGGGCTAACAAAGCAATACATAAAGAATTGCTGGGGCACTCTTCCAGCAGGATAACTTCTCCCCAGGTTTCAGTGTCTTTTCTTAATCTGTAACATAGGTGTCTCCCCAGTGGTGGACCCAACTGTGTAAGAGTTGAGGCAACTTACTGCATGGATGTCCTAACACCTTCACTTCATCAATAGCGAGGTAGCCTTGATGTCCAGAAGTTATCACTTCAAAAATCACCTGGAAAATGAAGAAAGATTTCCATCATTCACTCACTTTGTCAGTTTTACCCAGTGTCTCCTACATATATATAAGATGTATAGTCTGTTCATTCATTCATTCATGTTTCCAACAAGAGTGCCTAATATCTGCCAGTCAATGCTCCTGGTTCTACAATGACAAAGATAGAAAAGATCCCAATCCAGTTTTCAGAGAGGTTAATGGGAAGGGGTAGGTCAGACAGTATCCTACCTTAAGACTCACCTGATAAGGAGGTGATACCAGACCTGATATTTGGAAGACAGAGGCTTAAAGTCACCTACCAGAGATGATATGGAGATTTAAATAGCTTTAAGACAATATATTTTCTAATCAACTCCTTTGAGGGGATTCTATGACATGCTGAACCATGTGGCCTTGGGTTCTATACAACTAAAATGAACAAACTAAGTAAGGGCTATGAAAGAAAAGTAAAGGCTACTAGAATAACATATACCAAAAGGACCAACAGTGAGGAGTTTGCATTTCTCCTAACAGCTAATTATGAATGAGAAAAGAGAGTAAGACTTCCTCAGCATGTGCAAAGGCCCTGGATGTGAATGTGGCCATGGCCATGAAGAGGAGTAGTACTGGGACCTCTAGCTATAAACATCAGCTGTGACCAGGCTACAGAGGCTCCTCTCGTGGGACAGAAATTCTAAGGAAGACACAATATCAGTAATATAAAGATGCTATGGCTGCTGAAACTCCAATGGCAATGGTATGAATTAAGAGGAGAATGATGTAAAACTCTCTATACAGTGGTAAAATCAAGAGGTTTTTAACAAGTGCCCAATCACATGAAAAGTAAGGCAGGAAAAGAAGGGCAACGTGTTCTGAAGTTCTCAAAATGAATGATGTTTTTGAGATCATAAAGCCACTTCAGAGAAATTGAGGTCAAAGGAGAAAAAAAAGAAGCAGTTAGAAGTTATCAGTGTTCTGAACATGATTGTCTAAAGTTGTCTCTTATCGGGCTATTATTAAAAAGGCCCACATGACATTATTTTAATCTCCTTTTATGTATACCTGCATCACCAAGGAGACAGTGGCTCATGTGACATAAACTTGCTAAGTCTTAAAACAACACAGCAACCGCACTCTCGGACAAATGAAAAGTTTCATGCCTATAAAAACCTATACACTATGCAAAGAACCAGGATGCCCTTCAACGGACGAATGGATAAGGAAGATGTGGTCCATATACACTATAGAGTATTATGCCTCCATCAGAAAGGATGAATACCCAACTTTTGTAGCAACATGGACGGGACTGGAAGAGATTATGCTGAGTGAAATAAGTCAAGCAGAGAGAGTCAATTATCATATGGTTTCACTTATTTGTGGAGCATAACAAATAGCATGGAGGACATGGGGAGTTAGAGAGGAGAAGGGAGTTGGGGGAAATTGGAAGGGGAGGTGAATCATGAGAGACTGTGGATTCTGAAAAACAATCTGAGGGGTTTGAAGTGGTGGGAGGGGTGGGAGGTTGGGGTACTAGGTGGTGGGTATTATAGAGGGCACAGATTGCATGGAGCACTGGGTGTGGTGCAAAAATAATGAATACTGTTATGCTGAAAATAAATTAATTAATTTTAAAATAAATAAATAAATAAATAAATAAATAAAAATTAAACAAAACAAAACCTATACACCAATGAGAAGCTTTACTCTTGGTAGCCAAAACCTGGAAACAGCTCAGATGGCTTTCAATGGTAAGTGATAAAAAAGACTGTGGTGGTTCCATAGCATGGAATGTTACTCAACATTACCAAGGCAGTAACTACTGATGATAGGATGATCTCTAGAGAATTATGTGGAGTGAAAAGGCCAATCACAGAGATTACATACTATAGGATTCACAGAGGCTAATCACAGAGATTACATACTATGGGATTTATGTAGGATTGTGTAAAGCCAACATTTTTGAAGGGAGGGCAGATTAGTGGCTGCCAGGGCTTAGGGATGGAGAGGAAGAAGGCTCCGGAAGGTGGTTACAGGACAACACTAGTGAATAATCCTTGTGACATTGGAACCTTTAAGGTTTTCACTGTAGTGGTGGATACACAAACCTACTCAGGTAATAAAACTGTGTAGCTCATAGCAGATTTATTTGCAATAGCTGAAACATGGAAGTCACTTGGTGTGGACACCAATGGACACTTGGATGAATGGGTAAGCAAAGTGGGGTAAATACGTACAATGGAATATTATTCAGTTTTAAAAAGGAAGGAAATTCCAGCACACGCTATGACGTGGAGAAACCTGGAGGACATTATGATGGGTGAAATAAGTCATCCACAGAAGGGCAAATACTGTATGACCCCCCACTATGAGTTACCTGGGACAATCAAATCCAGAGAGACAGAAAGTAGAATGATAGTAGCCAGAGGCTGAGGAGAGGGGGAATGGGAAGTTACTGTTTTAGCGATTATAGAGATTCAGTTGCCCAAGATGAAAAGAGTCCTGAAGATGGATGCTGGTGAGGTTGCACAATAGTAAGAATTTCATACCACTCACCAGTGGTATTTCATATCATGGAACTGTATACTTGAACAAACACGACTCAGATGATATATTTTATGTTATTTGTATTTTACTACAGTAAAAAAAGCAAAAAAATGTATAAAACTGGGGGCGTCTGGGTGGCTCATTCGGTTAAGCATCTGCCTTAGGTCATGGTTCCTGGGTCCTGGGATTGAGTCCCGCATCAGGCTCCCTGCCCGGCAGGGAGCCTGCTTCACTCTCTGCCTGCTGCTCCCCCTGCTTGTGCTCTCTCTCTCTCTTTCTCTCTGACAAATAAATAAATAAATAAATAATCTTTTAAAAAATGTATAGAACTAGATAAACACACACGTGTGAACAAGTACAAGTAAAACAGAAAATCTGAAATAGCTCTGTAGATTTCAACCATGTCAGTATCTTGGTTGTGATATTATACTTTTGGTTTGCAAACTATTACCATTAGAGGAAATTTGGTACTACGTACTGGGTACTATGTACCATGTATTATTTCTTACTGCTGCATCTGACTCCACAATTATTTCCACAAAAATTTCAACTTAAAAAAGTAACTATA
The DNA here is from genome assembly GCF_020171115.1 of Neogale vison. Taxonomy (NCBI): domain Eukaryota; kingdom Metazoa; phylum Chordata; class Mammalia; order Carnivora; family Mustelidae; genus Neogale; species Neogale vison. Next base: position 180,492,791 of record NC_058093.1, on the reverse strand, counting down.
AATTATGGTTTATTAAGTGCATAACATGGTACATACACTAGACAGATATCACCCCATTATCTTATTTATCACTTTGTGTAAAAATTCTTCAAGGCTTAATATTTCAAGAACAAAGAGATTCAAATACAAAATAATTGTTAAAAACCCAGTCTTTCTGGATGGTTTCACTACTACGCATTGCCTGAACAAACCTTTCAGCCCTAGAACTGCATTATTTATGTGTGTGCAGTGGATGTAAAAATGGAGAAATCAATCAGCAGAGCCCAAAATGGTAAATCTCAGGGGGGTCCCTGGATAAGAAGTCATCCCAGAAACACCTGCTAGACTAGATGACCCTGTACCACAATTCCACCACACTGAAACACAAAACACACAGGGGAGAAGAGAGGACCAACATGTGATGGTTGGTCACGGCTGCCCCTAAAAGGACTTACAGGTGTCTCAGAAATGAAAAACCAAACCAAAACAAAAAACAGTAAAAACAACACTATGTTCTATTCATATGTGTGTGTGTGTGTGTGTGTGTGTGTGTGTAAAATGTATGTATGTATGTATATATATGTGTGTATGTGTGTATGTATGTATGTATATGTTATTTTTTTCCACTGATGACACAGAGAAGCAAGCGTAGTATTATCATGTGATATTATTATATACCATGAGATATACCATGAGATATTATTTATCTCTCTACTGAAGTCTAGAAGAGGACAGCTGAGAGAACAAAAAGCAGATGAGACCCAAGAGCAAGTAGGGGAAAAAGCCCTCCAGACACCCCCAAAGGTGGGGTCCTGGGTACCAGTCATATCCTGCCTGGCAGGAGACAGCAACAGCAGGCAGGACAGGACCCAGGCAGCTACTCTGGTCATAATGGTCTCTGTATAGACCGATGTCCATGTCCACTAACTACCCAAGAACTCCATTGCCCTGGTCATGAAAAGGGTATTTTGAAAGCCAAAACCAGACATGTTCATCCTCCTAGCTTCCTCCCAGCTGACTTCCCATCACCTCTCTTCCCTCCCTCTTCACATTCATTCCAGTCTCCACAGGGTGCCCTCTTTCTTCCAGGCACTGTGATAAGCATCATGAACAGACCAGATGCAAAACTGTCCTTCTCACAATAAACTATATTTTTACTTTATCAACTACAAGGGCTGAAGTTTCTTATGAAAACGGAATAATCCGTATTTTTGAAGAGATAGGCTAACTCTAGACTATAACATACATATAAAAACGTTCATGTGGATCTATTTTTGAAGCTGCCATGTGTAAATTTAAAGCACAATATTTCATTTAAACCAATATAGGACCATGGCCCTCTGAAAGAAGGGGAGAGAAAGAAAGGAGGGGCAGAAAGGTGAGACCTCCATAAGTCACTCTAAAGCCTCTGAACCTGCTTTTTTTCATCTATCACATTCACAGAACTTATGACCCTCAAAGTTTCACACTCAAAAATTCTGAGTCTTAGTACCCAATTATTTATAGGATATTTACTCTAAGCTATGAGAGGGAGCTAAACAAATATTAGACAATTTTTTTCTTTTCTTTTTTTTTTAGAGAGATCACAAGTAGGCAGAGAGGCAGGCAGAGAGAGGGGGGGAAGCAGGCTCCCCGCTGAGCAGAGAGCCCGACGTGGGGCTCGATCTCAGGACCCTGAGATCATGACCTGAGCCGAAGGCAGAGGCTTAAACCACTGAGCCACCCAGGTGCCCCAATATTAGACAATTTTGTAAGGAATGCAGTAAGGAACACAATGAATGAACAGAACAAGACAATGGCCAAATAACAGGTGGGAACAATAAAGAGCTCATCGGACTGTAACCTTTCTCCACCATAGGACTGTCACCTCCTTGCCCAGCCAACCAGGACAACTCTGACACAGCCAACACAAACTTCAACCCAATTCTCAGCCTGCTCATTAAACTCACGGCTGCCCCTAAAAGGACTTACAGGTGTCTCAGCCAGACAACAGTGCAGAGAGACACAGCAGCAGGCCCATGCACTCCAGATTCCCAGCAAGATGACTTGCCAGTGAGGTCACAACAAAAGAATCAAACACAGGTTTATTTCTTTCCTTTTTTTTTTTTTTTAGATTTTATTTATTTATTTGAGAGAGAGACAGTGAGAGAGAGCATGAGCGAGGAGGTCAGAGAGCGAAGCAGACTCCCCATGGAGCTGGGAGCCCGATGTGGGACTCGATCCCAGGACTCCGGGATCATGACCTGAGCCGAAGGCAGTCGTCCAACCAACTGAGCCACCCAAGCATCCCAAACACAGGTTTATTTCTGAAACTTTATCTGCTCCCCTCAGTCTTCCAACTGGGCTACAAAGAAGCATCTGATTGCAAATATACCCAGAAAACACTGGACTGCTCCATTCAGTTCATTAGCAATTTTGGAAAGTTGGGGCACCGGGATGGCTCAGTGGATTAAAGCCTCTGCCTTCAGCTCAGGTCATGATCCCAGGGTCCTGGGATCGAGTCCCGCATCCAGCTCTCTGCTCAGCGGGGAGACTGCTTCCTCCTCTCTCTCTCTGCCTGCCTCTCAGCCTACTTGTGATCTGTCAAATAAATAAATAAAATCTTTAAAAAAAAAAAAAAAGAAATTTTGGAAAGTAAACTTTAAAGTCTTGGCAGATTCCAGCACTGACTTAACTTATTGTCTCTAACTGTAGAGACAACAAAGACAATGTAATCTTCATAGGTAAGTTTATGTGGGTCTGTCCACGCACTGCACATACATGTATATACTGACATACAACATACCAATAAAATGCTTACATGACTTAGTATTATACCTAAGAAGGTGGGTTATGTGTTACAAGTTGGGAAGTGATAGCATCAATGCTTCTTTCCAAAAACTGAAGCAAGTTTTTCAAAAGGTCTTGAAGGGGTCGGGGGTGGGAGGTTGGGTGAGCCTGGTGGTGAGTATTAAGGAGGGCACATATTGCATGGAGCACTGGGTGTGGTACATAAACAATGAATTCTGGTATACTGAAAAGAGGTTTTTTTTTTCTTTTTTTTTTTTAATTTTTTTATTTGACAGAGAGAGATCACAAGCAGGCAGAGAGGCAGGCAGAGAGAGAGAGGAGGAAGCAGGCTCCCTGCTGAGCAGAGAGCCCGATGCGGGACTTGATCCCAGGACCCCGAGATCATGACCTGAGCCAAAGGCAGTGGATTAACCTGCTGAGCCACCCAGGCGCCCCCTGAAAAGAGATTTTAAAAATAAATTTAAAAAAATAAAAAAAAATTTAAAAAGACCATTTCCATCTCTTTTTTATGTAATTTCAGTTAAAGTGCTTATGAGTACAAGTTTTATTAGCTGCTTCATCAAGTTTATAATTTAGTATATAAATGTTTCAACACATATCATAATTATAAAGTAGGTCTGATTTGTACTGAAAAGTTTGCACTTTTGAAATAAATACAATTAAATGAAAATACCTGAATTTAGGTGATATTGAACAATCTCAGATGGACTGCTAAGTTGATTTGAACATCTGAACAGTAAGAGATTCACTCTGTTGCTTCTAACAAACACGAGGGTTAAGACATGTAGCTGAGGACATGAAGCCTATTTTAAATAGGTGTCTTAAAAGCAGATTTTACACTCCCACAAAAGGTTTCCTTGTCTTGAATTCTTGTTATCTGGCAAGTTTTCCACTTCGTACTTTTTTTCTATCCAGTGCCCTTACCAAGAAAGCTTTCAAAAGCAAGAATAGTTTTGTCTGTCTTTGTCAAATAAGGAAATAGTCTATTGAAAGTACAGGTATTGTTCTAGTGAAGTGTAGCAAGTGTATGCAGAACCCAGTGGGAGTCCCTGGGATGTCTGAAAACGCCAGCATCAAGGGCCAGAAAGATTGGGGTCAGAGGAAAGAAGCAATAACACGAGAACACCAATGGCACCACCAGAAAAGAAAAAGAAAGGTGAAAGAAACTGATTTACAGATGTGCCCATGCTTACTTTTATCAAGAATAGAATACGTTGTAAGTCTATTGTGGAAGTGACATTTGGGTCTCTTTAAGAAACACATGTCTTTTCTTTTAGGAAAATTCAAAAATTTAAAAACCACTTATATATTGCACCCATCTATGTCTCATGTATCTTTTGTATATATTATGTAAGTTTCCCCAGTCAACCATATGAGGTAAGTAAGTAAATTCCCTTTTAGGAATGAGGAGGCTGACTCAGAAAGGAATTACGTAAATTTTCTGAGATCACACAAGTGGTACATTACAGAGTCAGGGTGTAATTCTAGGTCTAATTTACTCGTATGTCTGGACTCTTTACTGAACTGCTTTAACTAGTAGACATGAGAGACTACATATATGAAGAATACACACACACACACACACACACTCACATAAATATATACACACAGACACACATTTACATATGTCTGATCTATACATATATACATACATACCTATCTATACATATCACAGATATATATAATACACAACCATATATATATATTTTTAATTCATATATTATACATATACACATATGTTCTACAATTTTTACTTCCAGATTTAAGTAAGGAATGTAGTAATCATCTACTTGACCTAGAAATGTAGATGCAAGGAACAGTCATATGACATAGTTTTAACAACATAAATTTTAAGACAAGGGTCAGCAAACTACAGTCAATAGGCCAAATCTGCCCCAACCTCTGTTTTTCTGTTATCCACAAAGTACGGATGGTTTTTACAGTTTTCAACAGTGGGACAAAGACAAAAGAATAGTATTTAGCAATACATGAGAATTCTGTGAAATTGAAATTTCAATATCTACAAATAAAGTTTTATTGTAACACAGTCATGTTTATTCAACTGTGTGTCATCCAGGGCAGCTTCGCACCAAAACAGCAGAGCTCAATAGATGTCAGAAAGATCATCTGGCCCACAAAGACTGAAATATTTATGACTACACGGGTTCCAGAGTTAAGAAAAAAACTTTCCTGCATGGCTCTCCAACAACTGCCATTACTCTGGATAACGAGAGAGCATGTATCAAGAGCAATAGTTTGTCACTGCCAAATACAACATGTCCTACAGTCCACGTGGGAGCCTCATACTCCAGCAATGGCATGTAGAAGCCCTCCCATGGCTTGACTTGCTTCAAGTGCATCACATGGGTACCATTCCCAATACCCACTGAAGCTCATAGTATCCTTACTATTTTTTTAACGCATGATTGCAACATCCTAAAACAAAACCATAGAAAATAATTACTTGCTAGACCTCAAAACACTGTATAAAAAATTAAATCAAATTAAAAACAAAACCCAACTCATTTAGTAGTCAAATCTTCTGCAAAGAAATGGAACTACTGAGAATGTATAACACTTTAATATTCGAATCCAACCCTCCATGAAGATTCTACATGATGTTCTATTGGCACAAGATAGAGTTCAGGGAAATGTCTTTGTTTGTATTTACTGAGATACACACAATTTTAGGAAAAATATCTTTGCCCTCTTAGTCAATCTGAACTGTGATTATTTGAAAAAGTTGAAAGCAAAAGTGGTTGATCAGTATGACAAAAATCACAAAGCCAACCTAGCTGCTTATTCTGGAAGAATTTTGCCACAACCCAGTATTTTTTCTTTTTTTCTTTCCTTTTTTTTGGAGTTGGCCTGACATAAAATATAATTAATTGTCATTATTTGCGGATTCTGTATTTGTAGATTTGCCTACTCACTAATTTATTTGAAACCCCCAAATCAATACTTGAAAAGATTTCACATTTATTTGCAGACATGCACAGAGGGACAAAAATCTGAACTGTTCAACCAACACATCCCAGCTGAGGTCAAGCCAATGTTCTGTCTTTTGAATCGGTTCTCATTCCATAAACAAGTGTCCTTATCCCAGTGTTTTTAGTAACACATTTTTCCTATTTTTCTTCCTTTTATTGGTGATTCTACCATTTAAAATGGCGCCCAACTGCAGTGCTGAGGTGTTGTCTAGCGTTCTGAAGTGCAAGGCGGCTGTGATGTGTCTTATGGAGTAAACACATGTGTTAGCAAAGTTTCACTGAGGCATAAGTCTCATAAGTACTGTTGGCTGAGTCTAATATGAAAAGAATCAATGATGTACATCAAGTAAGGAGTCTTTAACAGAAAGACTCATAGAACAAGGTTACATTTGTCGATCAGTTGATGAAAATGTTGAGACCGGAGGCTCGCAGGACTAATCCCTTACTTCCTCCCATGGAAGCAACAGTTCAGTATTCACAAACTCACTAACTGTGTGTCACTAAATTAGTAAGTAAGTTGCTAACTGTGACTTCACAGAACATAACAACCATGAATGAAAATCAGCGGCACGAGTGTGCTTGGGTTCACACTGAGTCCCCATTTCTATCAAGGTACTCAGGCACAGGAAGGACACAATACTCATTTTTACTGAGGGCTCCCAGATAACATCTGCAGTCATGGGATGTAAAGAAATGTAGAATAAAGAGAATCAATATCCATTCAATATTTCAACAAATAAATCTCAGGAGACAAGATGTTGGAACCCAGAGTCTCTGGAGCCTACAGGGATAGCCATTTGCTCTCAGGTAGGAAACAGGCAGTTAAACCACTAATTAGCACTCGTGAAAAGCCATCTTGGAGGTTGGCCTGGGAGGGGCTTGACATCAGGCTATCCTTCAGATGTCTGCCAAACAGGAGATGAAAGCAGTTTAACACGGCAGCATCCCTGATCCTCCCTGCTCCACTGAAGGGCAAAATTAGATTTCCATGCCGCCACTTTTCCTTGCTATGTGTGAGTAAAGAAAAGGGGTTTGCTTACCAACACAAATACTCACCACGGAAAATGTGTTGGTGGAAGTCATCTGTCAATTCCCTAGGACAAAGGGGATTAAATAGTATACGTCTGTTCTCCCTCATCAAACCTGGGAGACCCTCTCTGGTTTTCATGAAAAGAAAAAAAAAAAAAGCAAAGGTGGCTCATAACCATTCACAAAAACCTGTATAGTAAAAGAAAACTTTCTCTAATGCTAAGAGCGAAAGCTGAACCACAACCTACATGACTTTAAGAAATCAGCAAGAAAGTGGGGCACCTGGGTGGCTCAGTGGGTTAAAGCCTCTGCCTTCGGCTCAGGTCATGATCCCAGGGTCCTGGGATTGAGCCCCACATCGGGCTCTCTGCTCAGCGGGGAGCCTGTTTCCTCCTCTCTCTCTCTGCCTGCCTCTCTGCCTACTTGTGATCTCTGTCTGTCCAATGAATAAATAAAATATTTTTAAAAAATCAGCAAGAAATTGTTGAATTATTTGTTTATGTGGACATATTAACCGACTCAAGAAAAAGGCCACTTTCCCAAGTTAAAGGTATTCAAAGGACTGTAAGATTCCCCTTGGAGTGAATTACTGGTGCCTGGTCTCCCCTATTCATTTCGCTCATTCTTTCATGACTTCATCTACTTTTCAACCAAAAAGCATGACTGTCCTCACTTTTCTTTCTTGTTTTTTTTTTCTTTCATGTTTTAAAAAGAACGAGTATTCTTCTCAAATCTTTTCTAACAATAGCTCAAATATTCATTCTATAAAATGGATATGGAAGAAATTATGGTTGAGGAAAAAAATAGAAAAGTTATAAAGAAAAGTGCAGGTAAGCAAGAAGCAACAGACCACAGAGAAGTATGATATGTTAATTGAGAACAAGTCCTTATCCTTGATCATCAAATACTAACTACAAGCTGAGAAATAAACTTAGAGATGTGGTAAGATCTTAACAATAAATAAAAATAGTACTTTTGAAGGTGAAAAACCATCACGTGAATCGATTCACTTCCCATATTCAGTTCTAGGTCCATAGTAACATGAGAGCCAAATGTGTTCCCATGGATTTCTTAAAACATACTGTTCCTCTTCTTTTAGCAAAGAATGCAGAGGACGGGGGCTTCCCGTAAAGGCAGCAGAGTAGGAGGACCCTAAGCTCACCTTGTCCCATAGATACAACTCAGTAACACCCAATCAATGTAAATAACCTAGAAAACAACGGACGACTGGCAGGACAGACTCTCCACAGCTAATTACAGAGAAGACGTCACATTAAGAGGTAGGAAGCTTAGAGGGCTACCAAACACACAGTCATCACACTCTTATGAGCAAGGTACGATGTATCCACCTCTGTAAGTTCAACATGTCCATCTTGCTGGGGAGAGGTGGATTGCTAAATCTTGAGCCTGTGACCACCACCAGCTGCCAGCACCCAGGGGGGTTCCAATTCTCCTGTCCTATGTTATCTGCTTCCCTTGTGGCAAGTTTATCTGAGTTTGGTCAGGAACAGTAGAGGCAGACCCAGCTTGGAGCTGTGCCTCTCATCTATCCAGTTTCTGGGGCATCTCCATGTGCGGGATGTGGAGTGGTTGCCCAGGACATCTCCCAGGTCTCACTCATTCTTTCCCGATTTAGTGGCTGTCACAAGTGGATGGATGACAGTTTTTGGTGAGCCAACCAGGAAGGTCATGCTGCTTGGGTGGGTGATCACCCTCGCAGAATCCTGACCAGGTGGCACCTCAACCCCCCACTATGGCTGGACTGCCTCCAAGGGGTAGGCAGCCAAAGGAAATCCCAGTGGTTGTACCAAGACCACCTGTGAGGGAAGATCTGTATCCTGCCTTTGCTGACCCAACTTTCACTTCTTGCATGATTTGAAAAGAGAAATAGATTTGGGAAGCAATGACTTTGGGTTTCTGAAGTTAGACCAATGCTGACCAAAATGCTCTGATTTCTACCCTAGGGCTAAACGGTCCAACACTTGGTACCCAGCAGTGTAAAATCGTGATTGTACAACTCATAGTCCCCAACTTTGTCTCACCGAGGAATTCGGCTTCCCTTGTTGGGAATTTGAAAAAGGACTGTTTGGTTTGGTTTCTTTCATTTCCTACTCATTCCTTTCTTCCCTTCCTGGGGTGGGAAACACTATTCTGTCCTCTCTGACAGTCCTTTGGGGTATACTCTGGCAGCACTATCCACATATGAGCCAATGACAAGGAGGATGATTTTTTTTTTATTGCAACATTGCATGGCCTACATACATACTAGAATGAGAAAAAAAAAATGTGGGTCTCTAAATTACCATCCTATCCTCCAATTAGAATTATTTTGTCAAAGATCTGGTAAATGAAATGAAATTCCCTATGTTCAGATTTTTAAACTGTTAAGTAATAGATATTCATCCCATAAAGGCTCTAAGCTCATGATGCAAAGACAGAGGTTAAAGTGGGTGAGGATAGTGGGCCTACTGAGAGAAAGCTGGGGTGAATGGGTGTGAGAACAGCAGGTCAAACAAGGAAAAAATGAGAAACTCCGATTGTTACAATCTTCAAATTCCCTGCCCTGGGAATTCTACTGGCCCCAAATGTGGATAATCACAGAGCCCCACCTACCTCAGTTTCTCTTCTTCCTTGCTCTGACCTGGGAGGCAGGAATGGTCTCCCCTTTCAAGACCTTCTGGGACACAAAATGTGGTCAGGAGGCACCCCAATTTGGAACGGGGCAGTTCCTTTGTAGCATTATCCTGCAGGGGAGAATCCCCAGAGACAGCCTGCCAGAAACTATTGGACACAGACACCTTTCTCTAAGTCAGACCTTTTAAATTGGAAAAAAAATCAAACCACACTTTATAGAGAGGATCCTCAGAAAATGACTGAATGGTTCACTACTATTCTTGCCATGGACAAGCTTCCTTAGGCAGCTAGCCAGACTCTGTGAAGTAGGCTCCTTACAGCCAATTAGCAACTCCTAGTAAGTGAATGATGAAGCCCATGAGGAGGCTTGGCACATGTATGATTAAAAACAAAAACAAAAACAGGTAATACCCCTTTACTGGCAGGGGCAGTCCTGGTGGCCAAACCTGGTTGGGACCCAACTGTTGCTGAAGGAATGGTGAACCACTCCTGAAGGTGTTAAGTTAATGGGACTAAAGTGAGGGGTGCTGAAGCAAAAAAAGGCTTACTAAAGTCAAGGAAATTCAACAAAAATTAAATGATGATCCCCCCGAGTTTCTGGAGAGGATTTATCAAGTCTATCAAAAATATACCAATGATGATCCTGAGACTCTTGAAAATCTGAGAATGGTTCATGTGACTTCCTTGGACCAAGTGCCCTTGATATAGGAAAGAGGTTCTAGAAGATGGAGACAGCAGCAGCCATGAACTCTCAATTGGTAGACCTTGCTTCTGAGGTATTCAAGTTGAGGGAGGAGAAGTGTGTGAAACGAGCTGCTCTGTTTCTCACAGCCCAGAGTCGACAAGAAAAATGAAGAAAATGAACCATATTTTGAAAAAGACCATCACAAAGCTGAGTCAAGAAACTCATTTAACATGAGAAAGGGAACTGCTGCTCGCCCTTCTCCACATAAGGGTGGCACCTCAGCGTGGGCTCAGAGGGAGCTCCTATGGAACTCCATATGGAAGATCACTCCTGGCCCCCACCCACATAGAGGGAGAAACAAAAATTAAACAATCCATACAACACTTGAACCAAAATATTAACCATCATTCTTCATGGTTGGCCTCTAGGATGGCCTCCTTGCTGGAAGGACCACTGCACCCATTTCAATCTGGGGACAGGCTCTTTTTAAAAACTTGGAAAGGACACGCACTTGACCAAAAATCAACTGACAAATGGGTTGGACCTTATGATGTCCTACAAGCCACCACTTCCTCCCTGAAATTAGGCAAAGAGAACCTGTGGATACATGAGTTAAACAGTGCCCATTAGTAGAAAAGGAGGAGATAGAAGAGACCACCAAACTCTCCTACTGGGAAAGTCACTCTAATTAGGACTTAAAATACCTCTTTAGAAAAGAGAACACGGAACCACTATGTTTATCCTGTGCACGGTATTAATCATGTCTTTTTTCTCCTTAGGTTGGAAAGATAACACTAGTTTGTGTAACTCAGGATTTGCCCTCAACTACATGAGTTGTCAAGTGTTGGAAATGTTACCCAAAAACCCAGTTGGTATTGGACCATGGAGACCCTTTGGTACACACAGCTTATGATCCCTCAGGAGTTCCCAAGGGGAACAGAAGTCCAATCCTTAAGGCCCAGACAGAATCACTAGATTTTCCCAAGATGATCAGAAGGCACCCCTGTGTGTTATAGTCCCTCTCCTTATGATATGAAAGGAGGTAGTTTCCAGAACACACACAAAAAAGGCATTTATTCCCCCAATCAGATACCACATGAAGCCAAAAAGGACAAACTCCCTATGTGTAAGCAACAGTCTATTTCTTTTCCAGCTATGGGCAATATTCACAGCCAGGTTCAGCTGGGCAGAGAACCTGGGAAGAGACTGGATGGAACAAGCTGCCCATTTGGTAGACCAATTCTCCCTTTGTCTTTGTACTCTTGGCTGGGTTTGTCTTTATTTGAAAATTAGATGGAATCCCCTGGGCACAGACTGTGCTACAAATTCTATCCTGAAACAGTATCTCTGGTCACTTGGGTGACTGCCTTCTCCCTCCACACTCCTCAAGAAACTAAGCACTGGGCCAGCTCCCTGAAGGTATTTACCAGACTAGGATATGGCCTCCCAGGGAATATCCCTGATGGGAATGCATATTTCTGTGGTTATACATTGTTGCCATGGCAGGGGTCGGGGTGGGGCGGGGGTGGTTGCTACACATGAACACATGCTTCGCAACTTATCCTGAGTTCTAACCAGTGTGGCTAATGATCATAAATCATTCAATTCCCCTGCTAAAGTCATCGTGGATAACTGTATGGCTCTAGCATATATTCAAGCTGAACAATGGGGAATTTGTGTCATTATTCATTCTTCTTGCTGGGTCCATATAAATGCTTCATCAGAGGTAGAAGCAAGCATCAAGAAAACTAGGTGACTGGATGCCTGGGTGGCTCAGTTGGTTGGGTGTCTGCCTTCAGCTCAGGTGGTGATCCCAGGGTCCTGGGACTGAGTCCCATGTTGGGCTCCCTGCTTAGTGGGGAGCCTGCTTCTCCCCCTCCCTCTGCCCCTCTTCTCCCCACTCATGCTCTCTCACTTGCTCTTACTCTATCTCAAATAAGTAAATAAAATCTTAAACAAAAAAAAAAAAAAAAAAAGAAAGAAAAGAAAACTAGGTGGCAAGGTACATGGTTATAATAACCATGGGCCAGCACACCCCTTTCTTGGATAGAATAGGGGAAGGGGTCAGAGATTGATTTGAACACTTGTTTTCATGGATAATGACAGATATAAAGTCTGTATTCAAAGAAATAATCAAAATGGGCTTGGCTATTCTACTCTCAGGAGCAGGGTTCTATTTGGGATTCAGGCTCACCTTGTGGTGTGTACCTAAGCTATATTCTTTCAATTCACATGCTTTAATGAGTCAGAATTAATTAATACAGCAACAGGTACTTTCCTTCCACTTTGAAAAAGATCTCCATCTTCCCTGTCCAGCAAGAAGAAGCTGGATTGAGAATGGCTGCCATATTCCCATATAAATGGAAGGAAACATTGGCAGTGGAGCATGGTCAGCAAGCACTCTTGCTCAATTAGAGCTCCAACAGTCCAACCCAGAAATGGACCTCTTAATTCATGCTCTGAAACCCACTGTTCTAATTTATTTTTTAAATTTATATATTTTTTATTCTGATTTAATTAACATACTTTGCTACATTAGTTTCAGGTATACAAGAGTGATTCAAAAATTCCACATATTACTCATGTTAAGTGTGCCTCTTAATCCTCTTTACCTACTTCACCCATCCTCCACCCACCTCTCCTTTGGCAACCCCAGTTTGTTCTCTATAGTTAAGAGTCTGCTTTTTGCTTTGCCTCTTGTTTTCCTTTCTTCGTTTGAATTAAATGAATTCAAATTCCACATATGAGTGAAGTCCTATGGTATTTGTTTTTCTCTGACTGGTTTATTTCCCTTAGTGATATATCCTCTTTCATCCATGTTGTTGCAAATGGCAAGATGCCATTCTTTTTTAAGGCTGTGTAATACTCCATAGTGTATATCTACTACATCTTTATCCATTCATCAATCAATGGGCACTTGGGTTGATTTCATATCTTAGCTTTTGTAAATAATGTTGCAAAAACACAGGGGTACATATTTTATGAATTAGTTTTTTTTTTTTTTTTTCTTTGGGTAAATATGTAGTAATGGAATTACTGGATCATATGGTAATTCTATTTTTAATCATTTGAGGAGCCACTGTTTTCCACAGTGGCTGCACTAATTTGCATTCCCACCAACAGTACCTGAAGGTTTCTTTTTTTTTTTTTTTTAAGATTTATTTATTTATTTATTTGACAGATAGAGATCACAAGTAGACAGAGAGGCAGTCAGAGAGAGGAGGAAGCAGGCTCCCTGCTGAGCAGGGAGCCTGATGCAGGGCTTGATCCCAGGACCCTGGGGCCATGACCTGAGCCAGAGGCAGAGGTTTTAACCCACTGAGCCACTCAGGTGTCCCGAAGGTTTCTTTTTCTCCACATTCTCACCAACACTTGTTTCTTGTGTTTTTTATTTCAACCATTCTGACAGGTGTAAGGTGATACCTCATTGTGAGTTTGATTTGCATTTCTCTGATGACTAGTGATGTTGAGCATCTTTCTATGTATCTGTTGGCCATCTGGATGTCTTCCTTGGACAAATATCTCTTAATGTCCTCTGCTCATTTTTCAATTGGGTTATTTGGCTTTTTGGTGTTGAGTTGTATAAGTTCTTTATATATTTTGGATATTAACCTCTTACTATAAATATCCTTGGCAAATATCTTCTCCCATTCAGTAGGTTGTCTTTTGTTTTTATTATTATTATTATTGTTTCCTTTACTGTACAAAAGCTTTTTATTTTGATGTAGTCCCAATAGTTTATTTTTGCTTTTGTTTTCTTTGCCTCAGGAAACATATCTACAAAAATGTTGTTAAGGCCAATGTCAGAGAAATTACTGCCTATGCTCTCTTCTAGGACTTTTATAATTTCAGCTCTCACATTCATGTCCTTAATCCATTTTGGGTTTATTTTTGTGTATGGTGTAGGAAAGTGGACCAGCTTCATTCTCTTGCATGTAGCTATCCAGTTTTTTGAACACTATTTGTTGAAGAGACTGCTTCTCTCCCCATTGCATATTCTTCCTTTCAAAGATTAACTGACCATATAAGCACAGGTTTCTTTCTGGGCTTTCTGTTCATTTCCATTGGTCTATGTGTCTGTTTTTGTGTCAGTACCATATTGTTTTGATTACTACAGCTTTGTAGCATAACTTAAAATCTGGAATTGTGATGCCTCCAGCTTTGCCTTCTTTTTCAGGATTGCTTTGGCTGTCCAGGGTCTTTTGTGGTTCCATACAAATTTTAGGGCTGTTTGTTCTAGTTCTGTGAAAAATGCTGTTGGTATTCTGATAGGGACTACATTAAATCTGTAGATTGCTTTGGGTGATATCAGCATTTTAACAATATTAATTCTTCCAATCCATGAGCATGGAATCCCTATTCTCATTTTTTATTCTTTTTTCTTTCTCCTATTCAGCTTGATTGCTTTCCATTCCTCTTGTATTCTAGCTCACTGACTTGTTCTTCTGCTTCCTCGAATCTGCTATTTATTCCCTCTAGTGTATTTTTAATTTCAGTTATTGAGTTCTTCATCTGTGATCGGCTCTTTTTTTATATTTTCTATCTCCTTGTTGAGGGTCTCACTGAGGTCCTCCACTCTTTTCTCAAGGCCATTAAATTCTCTAACAGGCACATTGCTTATCTCTATTTCATTTCACTCTCTTGCCATGATTTTGTCCTGTTCTTTTATCTGGGAGATAGTCCTCTAACTCTTCATTTTGTCTAACTCTGTGTTTCCATGTTTTAAGAAAGTCAGCTACATCTCATGCTCTTGAAAATAGTGGCCTTATGCACAAGAGGCCTTGTACCGCTCTGTGGTGCAATGTCCCCTGTGGACCAAAGCCTGGCTCTTCATGGGTGTCTCCTGCTTGTGACCCATGTTATTGTGGCTGAGCTGCATTTGCCTTCAGTCCAGTCACCTGTAGTAGCTCCCTCTTCCTGTGGTGGGCAGGGTTTGATCCCTATGCTTGTTAAGGCCCCAGTTTGGAGCTGCCTTGGGCTTGAGTTGGGTCAGAACAGATGTTTGTCAGAGCTACAGTCACACCAAGTGGTAGGGTGCTTTCCCTGCACTGTCCCCTGATAGGCTTTCATTGGTGGGCGGAGCCTGTCTGCCAACCGCCTGTCTGCCCTCAGCCTGCTGCTGGGGCCATAGGTGAACTGTTGTGTGTTGTTATCTCCCCCTCTCCCACAGTCAGGAGTAACTCTGGAGTGGTGCTGGCCCCTGCCAGGGCTGCTTGCATACAGTCATGCCTCTGGCACTGCTGAGGAATTGTCTCCTACAGAGGGCAGGTTAGAAGGGACATGTCCAAAGGAGAACACAAAGCTGGGGCATGTGGTGTTAGCAAGGTCTCCACAGGTGTGTTTGTAGGAGCCAGTTTGGAGAACTGTAGCCTCTTCTCCACAGTTAGCTATGGAGAGCCCATTCTGTCAGTCTTCAAGTCATTTTCTTGTTATTACACTAATTTAGGTTTTCTCTAGGTTTATCCATGGGATGAGGGGAGCTTGGGATTCCCCCCTACTTCACCATCTTCCCAGTATCCACTTTTTTGGCCTATCCACCTGTTCTTGTGATCAAACTTTCTTGAGGCACTGATGAAAATACTTTGCAATAACTGGAACATTCCAACCACCAGACCAAAATGCCTTGATAGCAGCAAAATGCCCAGAAGACCACATCCCACATGTCCCCTTCCCTGCCCACGATCACCCACTGAACACATACTGACCCCCATCCATGATCATGTGCTCTCTGCCCACTCTCTTGCACGTAGCCTGAATTCTCTCCCAGTGAAACTCTAGGTGTCCATCTTGTGGGCAGACCAACCAGTTGTTAAGGTTTGAGCTTACCACCTCCCCAGGCTGCTGGCACCCAACATATATTACTCCCTTTCTCTTTTCCAAATTTTCTCTGGAGTTATTGGCTTCTCTTGTGAGGAGTCCATCCAAGTGTGTTGGGCAAGCCCAGCCAGGGGACTATGCTCTGGATTTGTCCAGGCCCCTCAGGATTTCCTGGGATAGAGAAGTTGGCCACAGCAGTGCTCAGGGATCATCTATTTGTTTCTGAGTTAGTTGCTTTGACAGATTGGTCTGTGATACATGCAACAAATGCAGATAGAGCTGATGTTTTCAAAGTAGCCTTCCATGACTTTCTAGCAAATTAAGTGGGCTGAAGGCAAATACAGCAAAGAATCAAAGGTCGCTGGAAAGGGAATAAAGCCTGGAGTTTAATGTAAAAGATGGAATGACCCAGTCATTCCTACTCCCTCAGCTGCTCATCTACCAGGAAAGATGTCAGACTGGTAACGGGTAGATCAAGGTTTAACTTCTGGCAAAGTCCAAGATCCTTTACGTCCTCACTACACAGAAAACTCAGAACAGGTCTTAGGGTCCCAGGACCCTTCTGTACCTCTAAGAATTTCTTTGAATTGGGAGACTCTAGAGAAATAGTAAAACTGTCATCATTCTGACTCGGTCCTCACATTCCCTCTTACCACCTCCCACTTGCTCCCAGCCCAACCCCTTTCTTAAGAGGCACGAGGAAGGGACTTCAAAGAGGCCTTAAGAGGCATGGGGAAGGGACTTCAAAGCCATCTATGCATTTTTTCTTTCTTGTCAAAGCAACCACTTACCTTAAAGATCACTGCTTCCCTTGCCTCTGACTGGATTCATTACCACTATATTCCAAAAGCAGGGAGAAGGCATGAGTAGGTGATTCCCCAGGAATCTCTGGGTACAGGTAGGGTTAGATACCCTGAGAAATAGAGAGATAGCCTCCAGAAATTTGAGGGATGGGAAAGAATAAAGAGAAGAGAAAGATACAGAATCAAAGTGGAATCCTTCTCTCTCTCTCTTTTCATTAGTACAATAAAGCAAGAAAGGTGCTTGGGAGAGGAAAACACTATTGGTAACATGGCAGAAAGTCAAGGTCTAAATCAAAGGAAGTGGTCCCTTAGCCCTGGTGCTCTTATGAGAGCAAGCAGCCAGCGCTGCTCACTGCTGCCGCCCAAGAGAGGAGCAGGTTCTAAGTAGCAGCAATTAGGACAAACAGTAATTACGAAATTAAACATGTGTTAATCACCAAATACTTGACAATTTATATTTTAACGAACAACAATTAACCTACAATTAGGTGCATTCCATGCAGGTTACCATTGTGATTTGTACTTGTAGAATACTATTCTCCTAAAAATAGGACAAGCTCCACAGAAGGACTGCTATGGTGAGAACACTTTGCTAAAAAATATTTTGATACTCTAAATGCCAAGTTAAGATAACTTTAGGGGAAAGACTAAGAAAAGGAGAGATGCTCAAGGAAACTTACTATTGAGCAAAAGTGCTTGAGACAGTTGTGTCTACTTTTAGAGAAAACCTCTCCAAATACAACAACTGCAAAACTCAGACTCTGACCAAGTTGAGAACTACCAAATGGGTAGTAGCCAAAACGCAATGGGCATCCCCAATCAAAAAAGAGTTAAAGACAGGACAAAGGAAAGGAACCCAGTGCATCTGTCCCCAAGATGGGAGGTATTTTGAGCACCTGCTTCCCATGGTAGAGAGTCCAGAGCACGCTGATACTTGAAACACTCAGAAAACATCACCTCATTTTGTTTGTTTGTGTGTTTGTTTTTTTAAGGATTTTTTTAAAAGATCTAGTTATTTATTTATTTATTTATTTTTTTGACACAGATTGAGAGGGAGATCATAACAAGAGAGGCAGGCAGATCTCAGGACCCTGAGATCATGACTTGAGCTAAAGGCAGAGGCTTAATCCACTTAGCCACCCAGGCACCCCTAACCTTGCATTTTTGTATGACAGCAAGTTCTGGGATGTTCTCGGGGGAAAGAAATCTGGTTCACTTTATTTCACCTAGTTTCATGGAAGGATTCATTTCTGTAACCCCTTTTCACTGAGGTCCTTCTGCCTTTCCACTAATCACATTTAAGGAGTGACTTAGGGAGAAAGCACTCAGATATTAGCTATTTCCCTTCTTCTATCTACCATAATCTTAATCTCAATAAACTACTACTATTTGTGGAATGGCTAGAACATCCTAAATGTGCTTTTCCATTCCTCTTTAAACCCTGTACGGCCTTTATCTTTAGTCCCATAATTACTGAGTTTCCATAAGTTTAAGTCAGTTGCCCTAACTTATAAGTAGACAAGGCTGATACTTTAATTAGTTCTGTTTAACCCAAACCATATGTTCTACTATACTATGATGTTACCCAATTCCAAATAATATTATAATATGAAATATCTTTAAAACAGTTAATTCATCAATCCTAACTCATTATATCAAAGCTACTTAATAAAATGTGAAAAGCATCTTTTAAAAATAAAGTGCTATATGTTATGGATGAATGATATGTCCCTCCCCATTTCCATATGTCGGAAATATCCTCACAATGTGAGGATATTTGGAGATGGAGCTTTAGGGAGGTAATTCAGTTTAGATGAGATCATGAAGGTGGAGCCCCCAAAATTAGCATCCTAAAAATAAGAAGAATGAAGATAGGAGATCTTTTTCTCCAAATGCACACGTAGAGGAAAGGCCACTGAGACCCCTCTGAGAAGACAAGAAGGCGGCCATCTACAAGGCAGGGTGAGGGCCCTCATTAAGAACTGAATCTGTGAGAATCCTACAGGACTCACAGGCTCTGCAACCATGAAAAAAGAATGTCTATCATGAAGCACCCAGTCTTTGGTCTTTCTGTCATAACCTGAGCTTAGACAAAGGCAAAAACACAACTTAAGATCTGGATTTTGGTCAATGTCAAAACTAAACCAATGCATTAGACTCCAGAGGCTGTAAGATGCCCAAGAGAGTTCACACCTAGAGATGCTGGCTGGGCAGTGTTAACGTGAAAGAGAGGAAAATCACAGTTGATGTGAAAAGCACAGTTGAGCAGACCTACCTTCTGATCTTGCCTAGAATTTTGTCCCACTGCCTCAATCCTGCAGATGCCTGGAGGCTAAGGCAGAACCTTAGTGCAGGTACCAGAAGGGCAGTGGGAGCATCACAGACCTACTTCTTCTCTACTCTGGGAAGGTCTCCTCCAAAAGAAGTTTCCAAAAACACTTAGCCCCTTAGCTTAGTCTATCACATAAAAGTCTAGCTTAACCAAACCCACTTCCTCTCCTTCCATTTTAGTACTATGGAAGAAAAAATTTTGTTGGGGCCATATTTTTTTTAAATTATAGCACTGATTGCTAATATAGTTGTAAAAAAGGTTATTTGATAAATAGGATATATTCCCTGTGCAAGAAAAACTTTTTTTCTTTTTTTACTCTTTTGAATTTTATGTATAAAAATAGTACATATATATTGGAGAAAACTTAGAATATGACCAACCAGTGGTATAAAGAAAAAAAGTTCAAATCATCTGTTACCCTATTAGCTAGGGAGATATCACTTTTTAATATGTTTATTTCAGCATATACTTTAGCCTTCATTTTATTTTATATATATATATATATATATATATATATATATATATACACACACACATACATATGTTATTTTATATATATATATTTTGTCATATAAATATAATTTGAAAATTTAAAAATATAATATATAAAATTTAAATTGTAGAATTTATTGTTTTATACCAGTTTTTCCACTTAATGCTTAAAGTGAATCATTAAATGGTCTTCCAGGACATTATTCTTAATTGCTGCAAAATACATTTTCATACTGAGGTAACATAAATTAACTAACCCTCTAATGTTGGAAATAATACTGTTTCTGATTATTTCATTATTATAAATAATGAAATAATTATTATATATAATTATTTATATGTATAAATAATTATTATAGTTAATTATTTGCAAACATTCTTCCTTATTTCCTTGGGATGAATTGCTAAGAGTAGATAACTAATTTAGACCTATCTAAATTTTTAACACTTTTAAAACAAGTGTACTTTTAAGAAATTTTAACAATTTATGTGTATACCACTTAATTTAACAATTTGTATATGTACTATTCAAGACACATGAAATTTCTCAATCCTTTAATTCTAGAAACTGCTGCAGGTATAAGGGTACAGAGACAAATCAGGCACAACAGCGACAGCCCATCTATTCCCATTATCAAATCCAGGGATAGAGGAACTGGGATAGATACATCTTCCCTAACAAACAACAAACCCACAGAATGGATGCCCGGGTGTTGTTCCTGCCATTAGGAAGACAAGCAACCCTTGAGGAGACTAAGTTTTCCCCTTCCCTGAGTCTAGCCAAGCACCTCAATTTAATATGAGAGATGGTCTTGGATCCATATTCCAGCTGGCTCCTGAGCGAGCCAAAGGAATTAAGAAAGAGAAAAGCAAAATATCTCGATCCTCTTAATGAATCCTTTTAGCTTAAAATCAATTGAGTATTCTCAAAATCAAGATATTTTTTAAAGGTACTGTCAACAAAAGGGGAAAAAAGCACAAACTACCATTGTCACTATTTTCCCACCTTTGGTCCTAAGTCAGGACACACTTGTGATACAAAAAACTCTCTGCCAGAAGGGACATGAAATCAGGGTTCCTTCGGTACCACTTCTTAAGTGCTCCTGGTCTCCATCCTTTCATTACTTTCAATGAGAACTCCAACTGGGTGACATGGAACATCCCAAAGAATGGGAGAGCCACCCCTCCATGACAAGGACTCAGCCTATGCATGTTCTTTTCTTCCCATAGTTTACAGGGATGGGAACAGGACCCTGCACCTTGCTAGCTGGTCCATGAGGCTCACTTCCTAATGACTCATTTACTCCAGAGAGCAACTCATGACCAAGGATTCTCCTCTTTGAGATTCAAGTGCTATGTCTCTATGGGTCAAATATGCCTTACTTAACATCCCGCTTCTAGATAGCATTTCCTGCCCTTGTGTAGGTTACTTAAAACAACATTTTTGGTGTTTCCCTCCTCTTATTTTCTTAAAACAGTATATCCATAAACAAGTTTGAAAGGTGTTCTTTGCTCATTTCTCAAGGTAAACTATAAAGACTTAACGCACTCCTTAGCAAATAGCCCATGCTTCCCTAACATGGGTATTTGAAGTGGCGGGGGGGTGGGAGGTTGGGGTACCAGGTGGTGGGTATTATAGAGGGCACGGCTTGCATGGAGCACTGGGTGTGGTGAAAAAATAATGAATAATGTTTTTCTGAAAATAAATAAATTTGAAAAAAAAAACACCTACACTTCTTACACATTCTCTGATTATACTAATATAAAAACTGTGTTTTCAGAAGTTAGAAGATGCATCAAAACAGGAAATGAAAACGAAGAGCGTACCTGATAAAAATTAGGCCAGAATGTACTAATGGCCAGTTCTGCCCTGTTCCACGTGCGGGTAGGGTCTCCAGATATGTTCCAGATAGGATTCCCCAAAGGCCCATTATTGACCTTCACGTAGACATTGAGTATCCCAGGAGCAGCATTACTCTTGCTGGATACAAAATAGTGAAAATCAATGCAGTGGGTGTCATTTTCTTTCAGCTGAGGTAAGAGGAGGTGGGTTCTCTGCCCCTCAGGTCTCCCAGATGTGTTCACCAGCATGAAAGAGCCTGTGGAAAGAAAATCAATGGAGAGTTACAACCTGAAATACTACTTCCTGATCATCGCTCAAAGCCGTCATCATTTACATGGTGGGTTGACACTGCAATGCTATGGATCTTACTTAGGTTTTGAGAGCCCCATCTCTTTCACACCTTTTCACCTTAAAGAATTCTCAAGATCAGTGAATGGAAAGGTCCCTTGAACTTACTACATTCAGTCTCCTAAGTAACAAAAATATGCATAATTTGCTAACCTGCACTGATCACCTGGTAGTCACTAGCCATGTGTGGCTATTTACATTGAAATTAAGTAAAAACCCGTGAGTCCTCAGCCACACTGGCCACACTTCCAGTGCTGAAGGGGCTCCTGCGGTTGATGGCTACCACACTGGGAAAGCACAGATGTGGAACCTTCCTATCATCTCAAAAGGTGCTATGGAACAACACTGTTCTGTGAGGGTTCCACCATTCAGCAGTTGAGCACGTTAATATTCTCATGTAACCTAGAGAGAGAGAGAGAGAGAGAGAGAACAGACTGGCCTGATTTGTGGAATCTTAAAAAACTTTACTGGCTCTATGATGCTCCCTGTTGCCAATATAATAGAACTTTCTTGTAGTTCATTGCCACCAGCCCTTCCGCATTGCCATAACAGCTGACTTCTTGGTAGTGGAGGTGTTTTCAAGACTGGTAATGACTGAGTGTACTGATGCCATTGTTGTGCCAGTCAGAGGATGGTTGTGCTCAGAAATCTCTATGAGCAATGTGTATCTTTACATCCAAACCACCAGCCCACCCACGACTGCTGAAGAGTTTCCATGTGGATTCAAGCTTTCCAGATACCGTGACATCAACTGTGTCACTTGTCTAAGATCATGTCCCCATGTTTAAGATCATGTCTTAGATCAACAGAAATGTCAATTAAAATAATTACATGAGTTTTATATATCATAGATTTGCTTTTATCTTTCTTTATGTAAATGTAAAGTTTTTATGTAAACATAAAGAAAGATAAAAGCAAAATGTTCTAAGATAAAAGGGAAAACCGAACATCATAAAGCCTTTCTGGCAGAGAGGAAAAATGTATTGAAACTCTGAGGGGAAAGAACACCTAAATTTGGAGCATAAAGATGAAAAAAAAAATACTACTCACATATGGCTGGACTCATGTTTTCTATTGGGAGAGGAGACTATTCCTCAGCTGAGTATTCTTTTTAGAATTTCCATTATTATGAACCATAATTTTCAAGGATGTGTGTGTGTATATGTATGTTTTTGTGTATATTTATTTTAGTACACACTCAACGAATACCAAAAACATACATATACTACTAGAAGAAGATTTCTTTTTTATTTTATTTTATTTTTTCAGTGTTCCAAGATTCATTGTTTACGCACCACACCCAGTGCTCTATATAATATGCGCCCTCCTTAATACCCACCACCAGGCTCATCCAACCCTCCACCCTCCTCCCCTCCAAAACTCTCAGTCTGTTTCTCAGATTTCTTTTCTTGTCTACAAGCTGTGATTTCCCAAACAGCAAAAAGAGAAGACAGCCTTTCTCAGAGAATTATTATGAGGACAATATAAACAAACCATAAATGTAGGTATATCTTTTATAAACTAATAGGCTACTGTTATGGATTCAATACCAGACAATGTTTACTGATGGCTGTTAGCTCTATAGTGCCCTGTGTAAGGGGAGCTAGTAGTAATGGCATTAAAGATAAACCGGAATTGAGTCAAAGAGAGATCAGGAAGCTGTTTACCCAGGTTTTAGGATGAGTTAGTGGCCAAACCAAAACTTTGAGCCCGTAAGCTTCCAGCCCATCACTCACCCTGTTACACTCCAATAACCCCATGTTTCTTCATGTGCTGTTTGAGCGTATATGAAGAAAACAAACCCCTTCGCGACAGTGAAGGAAAATTACAGTCGCTCTTTGAAAATAGAGCAATTTTTCAAAAGATGAATGTTATGCACCTGGAAATATGAAAGCCAAGCCACAAGGGAAGGGTTATCTATGGAACATATATTCCAGTAATAAGGAAGAACTACAAATGTGATTTAAGAATGAGTTGGGGGCACAGAGAGGAAACAAGTGGCAAGAGCATATCATTGAAATGATTCAGGTGAGCCAGATTCTATAAAATGTAAAAATAAAAATAAAAAAATCTTCAAAATAGGCAGGTAGACCAATCCCCTCACAAGCCTAAAGCTGACTGTTAGTGTTTATGATATGAGTTAAAAATCATACTTTTCTGGGTAAATATAAGCAGATCTATTCCATATTTGATCATGTAGGGCTCTGTTACCTGCAACCTAGTTACAGTGCATTTTCCTACTGATAGGGCTGACCAGGACATGGCCTTGAGGTCAACGTTGAATCACCAAAACCTTGAGTACAAGTACTTCTTGCAGTGTTTCCATCAGTGAAACTCAGGCAGCCATGGGTAGTAAACACAACCATATGTAAAGGACGGCAGAAGCATGTATTTCCTGTATCCCGTGACATCTAGTTTGGATGCCTGGGTGAAGCTGAAACAGACAAGTCTCTTTCCACATGTTGGTATAAACTGGATAGCTTCCTACCATTACTGTTCAGGGAATCACCAGGAATCCCTAAAACACTATTCTCCTATCTGTGCAACCTATCCTCCATTATACTCCATTCCAGCATAAAATGCTCTGTCGGCTGTTTGCGATGTCTAAAGTATACAGACCTTTTTTTTCCAATTTATTTATTTTCAGAAAAACAGTATTCATTATTTTTTCACCACACCCAGTGCTCCATGCAAACCGTGCCCTCTATAATACCCACCACCTGGTACCAGACATTTTTAACTTGAGGTCGAGGTGAAATGCAGGTATTCAAAGTTATAAATACTCAAATGATCGTAATTTTTATACTCCTTTCTCCTTTTAACCTTTTTTAAGCCAGAAAACATGGTTTCTTTTGCTACCAGGTGTGCTTCGGTGATGCAGATGAGCTCAAATGGGATTAGCAAATAGGGGCATGACATCCCTCTAACACAGAAGTCCCTTGGGTTCATGTGTGACTTTTGGCAGGACATTAAAGTTTTTGAGTGATCTCAATAAAGGGCCTCATGATGACCTTTAAACAAAGATCCTTTCTTGCACAATGCCTCCACTCAGGGGATGAAGTGACAAGAAATTTAGTGGTTTCAAAAGCCATCCTCTCCACTCTGTAAAGTTGTCTGGGAAACTGCAAGAACAGAGGAAAAAACCTTGGAGCTTCTGCTCCCCTCCTGAGTTGAAAAGGAAAGAACGTTGACTGATGAAGAAGACAAAACCTGGACCCTATTTTTAAGTTGGCAGAAAGTGAAAGCTGGCAGAAAGTGATCTCTATTAGAAGGGACTGACTACAGTAGAAAGACGAAAACCAGAGCCTGAGGATACAGAGTGAAGGATGGAGTTACTGGGATTCTGAAAGTCAGATGGGAGTTGATGCGACCAGGAGTTTTTGGAGGGTTGTTACTGTTCATGTTGGTTCTCCAGCTACAGAGCTGCATAGCTTCTGAGTGACCAGCCCCAACCCCATTTCTCTCACAAACTCTATCATTTTCAGTGTGTGATTCTGCGAAATGAGTCAGAGATCTTCCAAGAACATGGATGTGGTACTGGAGGACATGCCTGCTCTATCCCCACCATCTTCTTCACCTATTCTGGCCTCAGGAAGCAATTCTGCTTTGACTAGTCACAAGCAAAGTTCTTCTACCTTTCAACAGAAGAAATGCCACCTGAGCAACACTATGGTCAACACGGAAGATTCTGGAAGAAAAGTCTCTCTTTTCCAAAGCCCTTCTCTGGGATATGGTCACCTGAGAAATCCTTTTTTTCCCTCTCAGTTGATATTTTTATGTAGCCTCCATAATTAATGATTAATGTATAAGGATACTTAGGACAATGCTTGCCAAATAGCGCAAGTTCAAAAATTCTTTTTTTTTTTAAAGATTTTATTTATTTATTTGACAGAGAGAAATCACAAGTAGATGGAGAGGCAGGCAGAGAGAGAGAGAGAGAGGGAAGCAGACTCCCTGCTGAGCAGAGAGCCCGATGCGGGACTCGATCCCAGGACCCCGAGATCATGACCTGAGCTGAAGGCAGCGGCTTAACCCACTGAGCCACCCATTACCATGACTTTGTTTTCCTCACGCCTCATCCAAATGTGTGGCTTCTTTAAATTATCTGCAATTTGTTAGCATTTCACTTGATATATTTCTGCCTGTCCACATCACAACCTTCCTGGTCCTATCCTATTTCATCTAAGTGGTAATTTTTAAGTTTCCTCTACTTTATTAAGAGAGGAACATTAGTATTGTAAAGGGTTACAAAACCTTCAACACAGTTGATCTTGCTTCTACATTAAAGCTCTGGGAAAAGGATCTTTATTTCTACATGTGGTCACGAGGACTTATCTCACAGCTTCAAAGTAGAGAAGATGACATTTCAGCCAACACAAGTATTTCCTGATGGTTCTACAATATTTTCTTATGGTAACTTTACGTGTGAAAGCGTGAACACTTAATGCTTAGCAGTCTGGCAAAACCAGAATCCTGGGGGTAAATACCCAGTTGGGCATACAGAAATGGCAGGTGGGAGGGAAGAGATGCCTTTTAATTGTTTGAATTTATCGCCTAACGGCTATGAAAGTAAAGTCAACTCGCCAATGTTTAAAGGATCCAAGGCATTTATATTCAATTTTAGATTATTAAGTCTGTTTTTTAAAAAATATTCCTATATGGCTGAATGTTTAATTTTCACCTCCTGCTTCAATGTTTTGACTGTGAGGAAATACATTTTCAAAGGCTAATTGGGTCTCCCTCAGTAGGTACTTCCTTACCTCAATTTTTTTTCCCCCAACAAAAAACACTCCAACTGGGCAAATAAATAAAAGAAATCAGAATTTAAATTAGCATAGAAATTCTGTTTGTGTTCAAATAACAAAACACCCTTAAGTCACAAGTGTAGAAGTAGAGAATATAACATTGCAGGCAAATGAAAAGAACTCCACGTAACAGAGCTGGCTTCAAAAGGGGCAGTTTTTTAAAAAGCACACTTTGAAGGTCTTTAAGAATAATTATTTTGGTTTCTCTGAAAAGGAAAACTTCGCTATGAGAACATGCAATATTCACATTCTTGAATCTTTGGGTGAATTAAATTTAGCTTAATCATATCCACTGGCAAATGCTTTTGATTGGACTATCTTCCATCATTGTTTATGACAGCAGCAATAGCTAGATATAATTAGTTATTCCCTTCTACCCCATCATTAAAATTTGCATTGGTGTGGTAGAGGCTCTAGATTTTTAAAAGCTAAGGAAATTGCATAAATTCTCTTCATACATTTCAGAAACTTTGTGAGCCCAACAAAAAAGGGAGCGTTTTCCATCATCCAGCAGGAAGAGAGAATGATGGGTGTTATTAAATACTTTGGCTGGTGGAGAAGCAGCATTTTATGAACTTGCAAGGGAGCAGATCTTCCACCCCAAATGTGTCTCTTTGGCATGGGGATTATTTTAAGCTGGTTATTCTTTTTTTTTTTCTTTCTCTGTTTTTAAAAATTCTTTATTCAAATTCAATTTAGTTAACACATATTGTATGACTAGTTTTGGGGGTAGAATTTAGTGATTCATCAGTTGCATAAAACACCCAGTGCTCATTTCAACAAATGCTCTCCTAATGCCCATCACCCAATTACCCTATCTGCCTCCCCTCCTCCCTTCCAGCAACTCTCAGTTTGCCTCCCTGTTTTCATCTTACAGTTTGCCTCCCTGTTTTCATCTTATTTTATTTTTCCTTCCTTTTCCCCTATGTTCCTTTATTTTGTTTCTAAAATTCCACATATGAGTGTGATCATATAATCATTTTCTTTCTCTGATTGACTTATTTCACTTAGTCTAATACCCTTTAGTTCCATCGATGTCATTGCAAATAGCAGGATTTCATTCTTTTTGATGGTTGAGTAATATTCCATTGCATATACATTCCACATCTTCTTTATCCATTCATCTGTCAATTAATATCTGGGCTCTTTCCATAGTTTGGCTATTGTGGACATTGCTGCTATAAACATTGGGGTACAGGTGCCCCTTTGAATCACTATGTTTGTATCCTTTGGATAAACACCTAGTAGTAGTTAGTTACTCTTAACAGCACACACAGGTGAAGTTCTCAAAACTGAGTAAAAGTCACCCTTGCCTAAGGGACACTTATCAGGGGAAACTCCATTTGTAACAGTGTCTCCCTTTCTGTACCAGGAAGAGGGGGATAACCACATTTCTAGAAACTCTTGTCAAATTTACAAACAACCTTATCCTTGTTGACTGCTTTTCCTTTCCTGATTCACCACTTCCAGCATCCTTGGTCTTTAGCTGAAGATGGTATTCAAGCTGATGGCTTCAGCCATTTCAGGAAGTTCCTTTTCTAGGGTCTCTCCCATATATACAGGAAGTATACAAGATATTAAACTTCTGTTTGTTTCCTCCTTTTAATCTGTTTTATATTAATTTGTTATATTAATTGATAGTAATTTAATTACTAGACCAGACAAAGAACCTAGAAGGTGTAAAGGAGCAAAATTTGCCACCCCAAAGTGTGTCTCTTTGACATATGGATTATTTTGAAGAAATGGAAGGCTCAGGAAGAAACTCTGACCCTCCCCCTAATTCAAAAAAAGAATTTAGATAGAGGAGCTGCTCCAAAAAGTGAGCCATCACCATAGAAAATAATATGAACTAGGTGTGGTGGATAGGGAGGAACTTAGAAAAGTCTGTTAACAATCTTCTCTATGTACCATTGTTTCTGCCTGATCCAGCAAACACTTGTTTGTCAAACACTAACTCTTTCTCATCTTCCTGTGAATTGTTTTTCTTCCCTTTGAAGTCTCTGATAACCACCTCCTTTTCTTAGCTCTGAATGGTGTATAGGCCCCAATTGCCTGACTCCTTGTAGGTTTCATATTCTTATGGAATGCCCTGTGTACATCTGTAACTAAGTTTTATTTTCTCCTGTTAATTTGTCTCATGTCAATTTAATTCTTAGATAAGCCAAAAAAAAAAACCCAAAAAACAAAAACAAAAAACAAAAAAAGCCCGCCTTGAATCACAGGAGAAAATATTTCCTCTTGACAAAGGCGAGAAGGGAAAATTTCCCACCCCCACAAATATTAATGTCACTCTAAAATTCACTTCTTAAGCCTCTTAATTTTAGTAAAAGTACACAGATCATTGGCCTTTCTCTTCTTTTGGCTGTTTTGTCTTCATTTTCTTTTTCTTCTCTGTGACATGTCTTCAAATTTGTATATTTAAAACCCAAAAGCTAAACAGAAAGTTTACAAGTTTCATTTTTGCTGGTGTAAATCCTGCCTCTAGTTTACAGGGCCATTCTGTTTTTCTTCTGACCTACTATATATACCAGTTGTAACAATTCAGCTATCTAGAGAAGTGCTTCTCGAACCACCTGTGATGAACGACCATTTTTCTAAAAATATCTGACGCATCTCAGATCAAATGTATGTAAAATGCAATAAACATGGATTTCCAAAAAAGAATCAATAAAAAGGCATGCAAAACGCAAGCCCATATTTGTTAGTAGATTAAATAAGTGTAAAACCACTCTTGTCAAATTTCTATAAAATTTCTGAAGACTTGCTCTCAATTTCTATAGTGGTCATGGGCAGGAACAGTATGCTGACCAGCTCTGATGTGCAGATGCCACCAAGTAGCAGGCTTAAAGTTCGAGTAGTATAGCAAACTGGGTTCCCAAGTACCCAAGTGTTTGTAATTTTTTTTCTTAACATGGGAGAAAAATACAGAGATGGACAAATTGAAAGAAAGGAAGGAAAAGAAATTCTCTAGTTTCTTAACCCAAAGATGAAGGCTATCAAGCTGATCCTTTTAGCTGTGAAAGAAATTGGTTAAAGAAGACACAAAGGAAGAATGGAAAGTGAATGGAGAGGGAAGAAGCAAACACAATCTTGGGTAATGGAAAGATAGCAGCGAGGCTATCTGTTCTGTTCTGAATTCAGAACAGAACCAGCTTTGAGGCAAGGGGGAGAGGAAGAGGGCTCCAAGAACACATCTTAGCTATTTTTAAGGAGAAAAGAAGAATGTAGGGAAGTCATGTGCCACCCAGTCCTTGAGCCAAGGGCTGCATTTATCCCATCTCATTAAGTCCTCCCAACAATAAAGACCACAGAAACACAGAAAACAGTTAGCTCATCAAGGGGTCCACCAACAACATCTGACGGAGCTAAAGGGAATATGAATTTTTCACATTCAGGCTCTAATAAAGGCAATGCTCTAAAACCAACATTTTCCAAACATGTGGACCCATCATGATACCAAAACATTGTATATGCACCCCAGTATGCAAGGGTGATGTTCTGTGTGCACACGTGCATTACACACACACACACACACACACACACACACACAGAACTTCCACGAAGAAATATGTGTCCCTATTTTTTCTTATCAAGTGTATGTATATTATACTCATGTTTCCTATTCTACTGTTTCATTTTGTGACATACAGACGAAAATGAATGCTGGACACAACTGACAACTGATTCCACAGCCCATGGATGCTTAAAATCATATCGCAACTCCTGTCCAAATAACCCAAACAAATAAGATCTACACTGTACTCTGCCGCCTTCATAAAAGAGCTTTGTATTTTTAATTTGTAATTTTAAATTTGATCTTATCCTTCAAATACCAAAATACCAGATTACATCCCTCCTCCTGCTCCCTCAGCCAATACCAACAATGGTCCTAAAAAATGTCTTTTCTGATGAGAAAGGAGGAAGTTGAAAGCCCGTGGAGAAATAAATGAACTTAGGGAGCAAAGCTTCAAGGGAACAAAGCCTCTGTGGGGAGCTGCCACCATCACTTTAAAAATACTTATTAGCACCCATTTCAGCCCAATGGAACCCCCTCTGTAGCCACATCCATATTCTGCAGACCAGATGACATGCATCCTTTTTCAGCTCCTGGGTCTTCCATGCCCCTCTTAAAAATGTACAAACTCTGGTACAAACATGAAATACTTATTTTGCAACCACTAGCGAGTACAACCTTAATTAAAAGAAAAATTCTTTTTACCCAAATATCATATCCACCTCTCTGTTTTGCCCTCTCTCTTGTCTTTCTCTTGGATTCTCGAATATTATTTGTCAGGTGCACTAATTTTGGCCATGGTCCTAATATGCTGGTGAACATACATTAAGAAGGTAAAGAAGAAACACCATATCACAGGAAAGCCCCAGCAAAACTGTGTAACTATGCCATTTCCTCACTTCCCCAGTCCAGGTGGCACTTTCCTTGGGAGAGGAGGGGATGTGGAAGAGAACTTCTTACAAGTCTGACCAGCTAGTACCCAGAACTCTGTTCTCCCCAAGGGAATGCCACAGCAATAGGTGCTATAAAATTAATAATAAGCATAGCTAAAGCCTAGCATACACCTAAATAGTAAGCATCATGAGCATAGCATATACGAAAATGTGCGTAAAACACTTGCTTCAAGATACTTGTACTGAAGACCCAAAACATATGCAGTTGTCAGCTTAGTGATTCATGGCATAACTGAGTGGGTATTTTTATTATTTACTGTTCATAAAGATACTGAGCTGCCCAAAATAAATTCACTCTCCTTACCTGGTCAATTTTAGCCACGGTGGGATATATCTGAGTGACCATTATATACTGGGCATTTTGAGAACTGTGAACAGTAAAACCTGAACCAATTCCTCCAGCAAGAAATCTCACAGCTATAATCATATTTTAGATATTTCAGCACAGAAAGAAAAAAAAATGCACAGAATTAACAAATCTGATCCATTAAGTTGACCAACATTTACATAAACCACAATCTCAAGGGCCTGTAAAATTTGTGGATTTATAACTGTTAACCAGTGGGACTCCATGGTGGCTCAGTTGCTAAGCGTCTGCCTTCGGCTCAGGTCATGATCCCAGGGTCCTGGGATCGAGCCCCGCATCGGGCTCTCTGCTCAGCAGGGAGCCTGCTTCCCCCTCTCTCTCTACCTGCCTCCTTGTGATCTCTCTCTCTGTCAAATAAATAAATAAAATCTTAAAAAAAAAAATAGAACTGTCAACCAGTAACTGTTTTAAAAAAGAGTTTTGAGACAGGGAGGAAAAAGAAAATAAGATAAAAACAGAGAGGGAGACAAATCCCAAGAGACTCTCAATCATTGGAAACAAACAGGGTCGCTGGAGGGGACATGGGGGTGGATGGGGTAACTGCGTGATGGATATTGGGGAGGGCACATGATGGAAGGAGCACTGGGTGTTGTATGCAATTATGAATCACTAAATTCTACCACTGAAATTAATAATACCCTACATAGGGGCGCCTGGGTGGCTGGGTTGTTAAGTGTCTGCCTTCACCTCAAGATATGATCCCAGGGTCCTAGGATTGAGCCCCCACATCGGGCTCCCTACTCAGAGGGAAGCCTGCTCCCACGCCCCCTGTTTGTGTTCCCTCTCTCACTGTCTCTCTCTCTCTCTCTCTGTCAAATAAACAAAATCTTTAAAAGTAAAAAAAATAAAAAAGAATACACTATATATTAACTAACTTGACTTTAAATAAAATATTTTTTTAAAAAGAAGGCATGAAGAGACTCAGAGCAAATGGAGGGTACTCTGGGGGTTCCATTAGAGAAGTACTGTGCTCTCCTTTCATAAGGAAAGTAAAGCTTTACTGAGTACTAACTCCCGTTGCATTATGTCATCCAAACTGCTTGCCTGACTTAGCTGGAAAATACTATGTGTGTGCTTTATAATTTCTAAGTAAAAAACAAATAGAGTAAAGCAAACAAACCCTTTTAACTATCTGCTAATGTTAATGACTGTATCTTGGGAAATAAGCCACATGTACAATGGGGAAGTGACAGGTATACTGTTCAGAACTTTCTTAAGAGACTGCTTAATTTCCCATACATCAGGTTTTTCATTGATTGACATCTTAAAAATGAGTTCATTTTTGTTCGAAATCTCAGAACGACACAAACCGTCACAATATAAGCATCTGCCACAATTACTGTTGATTTAGAGAGGATTTTTTTTCACATGTGTATCTGTTAACAGGCTAAACCATGTCTTGCTTTAAGAAGAAATTATACAGTTAAGCTTCTATATAAAATGTAAATCAAACTTAACTGTTTAAAAAATGCATCAACTTTGACATTTTCAGTTTACCAGAAGCCTGCTGGTGGTGCTCAAGAGGAGTTCAGCTAAATCATTCTTTGTCATAAAAAATATTTCCCAAAACACTCTAAGGGTTCTGTTAGCAACCATGATTGAGAGCTCCCCATAATCCTGGAGAAGGGGCCGAAGATTTTGCTTAAGATGTTTCATCTTGGGCTGGGGACAGAAAGCCAGAGCCAAGCAGGGACCCTTGATCAGAGGACAGAAGGAAGGAGTTATCGAAACTCGACAAGGTGAGTCAGGAGGGGAAATTATACTGGCCTCCACACTGAACTGATAATATAATATCAAATTTAGAAGTGATCAAAACAGTCTGGAATTCAAGGTATCTGTTGGATTAATTAAGCAGCAACAACATCAAGATACCAATAAATAAATAACAAATAATATGAAGAGACAATTTGCATCAGCAAAAATACAATTAGTGAAGAGACGTCTGGGAAAAATATTCATCTTCACCACTAAGTCATGAAATTTAAATTAAAGCAAATGTAGGTTACAATTTTAAATGGAAGCTTCTTAGATATGTAAAACTTTCCCGACTACACATGTGTGAGGTTCTGGTGAAGATCCCGCCCGTGTTCAGATAGGAAGCCCTATCACTGGATATAGAATTCCAGTAGTAAAGACCATAAAGACAGTCATACTCTTTGCCCTTTTAGGGCAGGTTGGGAGAGAAACCTACAAATCTTAACTTAGCATTATGTGACCTTATGAAAAGCAGCTTACACTTGAGCTGACTCATGGACAGTGGGGAAAAAAGAACACCTTATTTGAATGACCTTCTGGAGGCCAGAGGGACTAGTGAGGATCAAGTCCTCATCCTGGTGCAGGATAGGACACAGGGGCCCCCTGAGCTTCGTGGGGAGCTGAGCCCTGCAGCCACACAGCCTGTGTTTGGATAGTGACTCAGCCACATACTGGATGCCACTGAGCAAGTTAGCGAACTCCACTATGCCTCAGTTTCCTAACCTAGGATGTAAAGATAAAACTATTCCCATCTCAAAGAGGCTGTTCAGTGATTAAATGAGATAATTCACATAGAATCCTTCTTAGCAAAGTGCCTGGCACATACACAGTATGCAGGTGCCAAAGTTTGGCTAAGTGTATTTGGGCTTGGCTTAGCCAGACGAAATAGCTGGGTGACTACTTCAAGGTCATTACGTGTATCAGTGATCACATGATTACACAGCCTGCCCCCATCCATATCTATTCAATGTAATGAGGTCAGTGATATAAACCAAGTCTGCCACTTGGATTTATTTTCAATATCTGAACATTAATTTTCAAATATACATAATCATTCTGGATATTACTCAGGGTGAAATATCTAAACATTAAAAATATGTTAAAGTTCTACCAAATCCACTGAAATACAAATGTACATTTTTTTATTACAAGAGTAAAATGCAGAGCACCTGGGTGGCTCTGCTGGTTAACCCTCCGACTCCTAATTTGGGCTCAGGTCATGATCTCAGGGTCGTGAGATCGAACCCCATGACTGGCTCCATGCTCAGCACAGACTCTGCTTGAAATTCTCTCTCTCTACCTCTGCATCTGCCCTTCCCCTGCTCGTGTGTGCTCTCTCTCTCTTTATATCAAAATAAATAAATAAAATCTCAAAAAAATAAAATGCTACAATAGTTAATGGGAATTGTGAAAGCTATTAATTGCACTTATAATACTATTAAAAACTTTCAAATAGTTACATAGGTAAATATATCAGCTATTCATATGAGGAGTAACAACACCAAACATATGTATAATATTTAATATGCACCGGCATTCTTCTAAGTGCTGTACCTGCAGTAACCCTTTTAAATCTTACAGAAGACAAGAAAGCTGAGGTGTACAGAGGCAGAAGTTAAGTAACTTGTTCAAGGTCTTGCAGCTAGTTAAATGGCAGATGTGAGATACGGCCTCAGGCAAATATGATACCACGTGGCCTCTCAGTTTTGAAGCTGTATTTAAATTAGATTTTATTTTATTTTATTTTTAGATAATTTTAGGAAGAACATTATATCCTCTTGAGTCAATACCTATATACCACATATAGTATATACAGTGTGTATTTTATATATATACAAATCTATCTATCTATCTATATATCTATATATATATTACACACACACACACACGCGTGTGTGTATAAAGAAGTAGAGTCCAGTTATGAGAAACTTCAGGCTCCAAGGGAAAAGGAAAAGTTGCTCACTTTCAGGTGAATAAGTCCCAGCTAGCCTGCTGGAGGAAGGGGACCCCATGAGGCAGAGCTACGCTTTCCCACCCAGCCCAGTCAACCTTATACCTTATTGCTCATGCGTGAAGGAGCTCAGCCAAGAAGAGCCACACACAGCCCCCAGAGCAACAGAACCCCTCAGCTGAACCCAGCTCCAATGACTAACACACAGAATTGTCAGCTGTGGGTATTATTTTAAGATACCGAGTTCGGGGGCACATTGGTGGCTCGGTCTGTAAAGCATCAGACTCTTGATTTCAACTCAGTTCGTGATCTAAGGGGTGTGAGACTGAACCCTGCCTCGGCTCCATGCTGGGTGTGGAGCCTACTTAAGATTCTCTCTCTCCCTCTCCCTCTCTCTCTCTAAAAACGAAGATACCAAGTTTGGGGACAGTGTGTTATGTAGCTAACAATATCTGGTTAGCTAACAAAGCTAACAATATCTGGCTGAATCTAGGTGAGCCATGCACAGAGGTACGTTTCCATCCTGTGTACTAGAAACGTTTTCGTAATTTAAGTTTTAAACAATCGAAGAACTTTATAAAAAGCTAACGGTATCTTAAATGGCCACACACTAATACCACTCAGGTAACAGTGTTTTTCCTTCAAAACTTTATTTTATACACACAAATGAACATTTACACATCTGAGGAAAGTGCTTTTTTTTCCCCTTAGCTTTTCCCTATATTTTTGAAAAAATAATCCAAAAATAGTAAAAATAATAACCTATATTTTTCAAAAAATAAAAATATATTTATCAAAATAATAATAATTCATATTTTTAAAAAATAAAAATATATTCATCAAAATAATAATTCATATCTTTCAAAAATAAAAATATATTTATCAAAAGAATAATGCTTCATGTTTTTTCAAAAATAATAAAAATAATTAAAAATAATTTTCCAAAAAATAATGAAATAATAATTCCTATATTTTTCCAAAAAATAATAACATATTTCTCTGTTTTGTCCTTTAATCAATAATTTAACATGGACAACTCTTTAAGCCAAAATGGACCCAGCTCCGTGTTTTTAATACCCACTACTACAAAGCATCATCTAATAAAACAGCCACTCATATGAACGCACTGAGATTGTTACTTCTGTAGAATAGGGTTCTGCTGGCCCAATCTGCTGGCCAAAAGAGATATATATTTTTAATTTTCCAATGTTTTGATTCATTGGATATAAATACTAAACAAGTGTTCCAAACATGAAAATAGTAATTTTTTATTTATTAATGATAATGGTCAGTGGTTTACACAAAGTGGTTCTGTTACTTCAGCTAACAGCAGACCGGCTAAGGGAACAGTGGGTTTGAGCCCAGAGGAAGCTGTCTTGCGGCCTGATCGGTTCTCAGTATGGTTGTGGCCGTGACTTCCTCTTCACATTATCACTGTTGCCACTGAATCTTTATAGCTTGCCTGCTATGTGCTGCTCACTGTGCAAAGTACTTCATACCCATTTGTTTATTTGATCCCCTGAATAACGCATTGAGGAGAGTATTATAATTATTTTATATTCAGAAGGGCTAAAAATCCTCCCCAAGGTCACACAGAAAACCAGGACTTTAATCCAGTCCATCTGATTCTAGGGCTGATATTTTAAACCAACATGTGATCAAGATTTTGTAGCATGCTGCAGAGTCAGATAACCAAATATTTGTGGTGTATGCTATGCTCTCTGGAGAAAATTAAAAATAGAGGAACCACAACAAAATACACGAAAACTTATCAGGGTGATCAGCTTTGAATTACAACTCCTAAAAAATAAAATGAGTTGACTTTCAAATCACATGAGTTATTTCTTCCTTAAAAACAGAAATTAAAACCCACCCTGCTTAAGATGACAGTATGGAGCCAAAATTAGTTCTATTATTTTTTTCTCAAGTAAACAAAAGAATTAGTTACAAATGCAAAATAAAGAGATATCTATTTCTTTGAAAACTACCAAGGTTCACTAGAAAACATGAATTTTAAATAAGACATGTAATAGAGTATGAACAGATCGATCCCTGGATCTCCTCAGAAGCCCAGAGGATACTGTTTATTCTGGTTGCTTCCTAACGCAATAAAATGTTATAATAACACTCACGTGGTTTTACTTAAAAATGCGGTTTAAGGTCAAATCATTCAAAACACAGATGTCCAATTCCCTTAGTTTACACAACCCTAGAGAAGACAAACATTGTCTGCTGAAAGAGCCTGGGGGTCAGAAATATTCAGGATGATTCGTAAAGGTATTTCATGCTAAGAACATTCCATCTTCCTCCCCAACAAAGAGTCCCCCATTCACATGTTTTGTCAAGAGTCACCATGAGAATCATTTCCAGCATTTGTCACTATACAAATAACACACTCATGGCTGCTGCTAACTAAAGGGGAAGAAATGTCAAAGAATTTGAGATATGGATTACCTTAGGCATTTTTATTCATGATCAGTGTCTCTTGTGTTTAACCCATGAACAACTTTGTAGATAACTCACAAAAGGTATTTCTCTTAATCCAGATGGAGAAACAGACCATGTGGACATAAACACTGAGTAGACTTACAAAGCGAAATGAATGTAAGTGCACAATACTATAATTTTTTTCTGTTAACACATTGGTGAAATATTAGAAACAGCAGACCGATGACAACAGACCAACACAGGGCAGTGATATTGGAGAAGTGGGGAAGGATTAAAGGATACTTCAAGTTACAACCAAAGGATTTTATGTGTGAATAGGTATTAAGAGAATAGAAAGCTGAAGGCATCTAATATGATTCTTAGCCCAAATCATGTAGAAGAGGAGTGATTCCATCTTATGCTGACAACTGAATTCTACATGACAAAAAGCAAGTAGTGCATTCTGTACTACTTTATCCCTAACCTATTACTTGGCATATGGAAGGCACTCTGTTAGCTGTTGAATTGACTTCCAGAATGCATTAGAAACAAAAAATGCAATGGGTGTATTTTAAAATCAATCTATGTATCTTACTGGTTAGGAATATTTTGTCTTTAATTTTTTTTATCATTTATATAATTAACACACTGGGAAGAAAGATCAAACTTTAGGGATTTTCCAAGTATGTCAATTCTATTCTGAATTTCTGAAAAAAGTGTTCAAGGTCTACTACCCAGTCTATAATTACAACAGTATCTTCTTTCAATTCCTAAATCAATATATATGTATTGAGTAACTATTGCATGCCAGGCACTGTTGCAGGCTTCGCTGATTCATAGTTAAGTAAGATTCAAGCCTTATTCTTTTTTTTTTTTTAAAGATTTTATTTATTTATTTGTCAGACAGAGATCACAAGTAGGCAGAGAGGCAGTCAGAGAGAGAGGAAAGGAAGCAGGCTCCCCGCTGAGCAGAGAGCCCGATGCGGGGCTCGATCCCAGGACACTGGAATCATGACCTGAGCTGAAGGCAGCCACTTAACCAACTGAGCAACCCAGGTGTCCCGTTTTTAAAATTTTATTTATTTATTTTGAGATGAGAGAGAGAGAGACAGACAGACAGACAGGAGGGGCAGAGGTAGAGGGATAGAATCCCAAAGAGACTCCCCACAGAGCACAGAGCCCTGCGTAGGGCTCGATCTCATTACCCTGAGATCATGACCTGAGGCAAAATCAAGAGTATGGTGCTTTCAACCAACTGAGCCTCTCTGAGGCATCCCAAGCCCCATTCGTAATTCTAGCAGGGTAGGCCAGTAATTATACTGAAATTGTATAAGCGGTGATAGAGCTATTCTAATAATCATTCAGGGCAGAGAGAAAAGGGTGGTAAAGTGAGCTCAGGGAGGTGGGTGCTAGTGACCGCTTCTTAGAGGAAGGGATCTCCAAGCCGAGTCTCCCGGAATGTGTAGTCAGCCAGACCACTGGTGGAAAGAATATGGTGGAGGGGCTCTGCATTTGTTCATTTCAGCAAATATTTGTGAGGCCCCTACAGGTAACAGGCACTGATAATAAGCACGAGGAAGACATGCCCACGGCCCTTCAGAAGCTTCAAGTCTAAAGGGGTAGACAACAACATAATCAAATCATCAGAATACAAAAAGTTCTTAGTGTATGCCAGACATCCACTCCAAGCACTAAGCGGTAGAGAAGCCACGCAGGAAAGAGCAGCTAACGCAACTTCAACATTGCTGTTGGTGCCGTTTAAGAAGTAAACCAGACCCTCAGTGGGAAATGCAAAAGCACCACAAAATATAAATAATGATCCTCCTTATCTGGAAAGATGGAAAGATATTTCTATTCACTTTACTCACTGTGCAAACTGTGCAAAGGCTGGACCAACATGGAACGACTGAAAGCAAGATATGATCGGACCCCATGAGGAGCAGCCTTTGCACGGCTGTTTTAGGAATCACAGTGGGTCTTCCTGGGAAAGCAACAGAGCTCTTGCAGAAGTAAGAGTGGCTCACATTAAAATTCTTTGTTCTTTACAGCTTGGTGCTTTGCTTTCATAAAACTTCTTTCATGAGCTGCATTGCTGGCTTAAGTGGTCTTCCGGGGAGTTGAACTCCCACCTGGGCACGCAAACAGGTCAGACGCTTTAAAACTAAACATCACTGTGAGGGGCTTGAAAGGTATTTTACCCCCATGAGAGTTAACTGCCAGCGAGGCCGTTCTTTTGGAGAGCATTTTTAGAGAGCATCTTTAAACCTTTTCATTAGGCAGAATGACTTCCACACCCAGAGGAGACGACTGAACTAAAGGCAGAGAATACTTAAAAATCATTCAGGGGGAAAAAAAAATAAATGGTTTTATAATACATTCGAATAAAAAAATACATTTAAAAAAGCACTCATTTGGCGTAATATTTAAAATTATCTACCTGACTTTATATTTGCTGGTAGGCAGGGAAATAATGAGAGTCGAGCTATTTATCAGCAACTGGAGAAATTAAATTCTAGAGAGTAAGGATATCAAAACAGGAAGCCTGGACAGCCCAACAGATGCCGTCCAGGCCACTCACTGATTCTATCAGGCACCTGTGAGATTTGAACTAAAACAGATCCCAGATCCATAACCATGGAATGTTACCAAGGGTTAGCAGGATCACCAGAATGTTGGCTGCACTTAAACCACTGAAAGCACACAATGCATATTTGCATTAGAATATGCTCCGAGAAATCGGCACTTCCAAAAACACCTTTGGTTTAATAACTGCCATATACTGGCTACTCTAAGAAGAACAGATCATTTCCTTCCTGAGAAAGCTTAAAATCTAAAACACGTAAATCCTCATCATTTATCTACCCACGTGAAACCATCAAAGGCAGTTTGTACTTTAAAGGTATATACTTTATACTTAAAAAAGGACAGGCATTTAAGTCAAAGGGTGGTGAGATTCTCATGACTTACGCTACTGCCAATTTTTTTTCCATCCAAACCTAATGGCAGAAAGCTAAGTATGACCATGGGAAGCTTCACAGAGTTTCTATAGAAATCTTCCTCTCCCCACCCACCCCCATGCTTCCACAGAAATGAACAGGTATGAATACGTTACCTTTTTTTTGGCCAAAGTTTCTACAGTGATTTCTGACAACCTAATCTACTCAAAGGTCGTAGGGTCTGTCTCCCATCACCAGGTAACTTACCCAGGCAGGCTGTACCCTGGGAATAACACGATTCTATATCAATGAAAGAGGGATGTTTTCCTCTTGAACAGAAAAGAAGGTGAGATTATTCAGGGACTTAGTCACCCTGCACTTGGCCTGTTGATGAGCACAGTTCATCTTCCTCATCCCACTTTATGTCTCCTACCCTCCACGTCTGCATCCCTCCATTCATTTACTGAAGAATTTCTTTAACTAGAGGTGCCTCGGTGGCTCAATCAATTAAGCATCAGACTTTATTTCAGCTCAGGTCATGAGCTCAGGGTCATGGGTTGGAGGCCCACTTCGGGCTCCCTGCTCAGCACAGAGTTTGCTCGGGATTCTCTGTATCTCTCTCTCCCTCTGCCCCTCCACCTGACTCCCACAAGCTCTCTCTCTATAAATAATTAAATAAATAAATAAATAAATAAAATCTTCAAAAAAATAATTTTTTCAACAAAACCAGAGAATTCTCTGAGAGGAGTCTATGGATAAAATTCCAAGGATCCACGAACTTGCATGAGAATAAAATTACATTTTAATATTTAATACCTTCCGACTGAATGTGGCATTTCTTTCAAATACATGTAGGAGTTATACCATAATCATATTCTCAGTATTGTGACTTTTATCATCAGATGGGTATGGAGATTCTCCTATCACATGACCGGGTGATCTTAATTACTTTAAAATTACCAGAGTTAACAGATGTCTTCATTATTAGCACAATGATTATATAAAGGCATTTTTAGTATATCAAAGTTTTTTAAGGATCTGATTCCTTCATTTCCATTTAAAGGGTTCCACTATAATTGTATGGATTCTATCTTATGTATCCAGAACCACCATTCTGAGGAGCCTGTACGGTTCACGAGGCTGCTCAGGGTGGCCACAGCATAGAAGCAATTACAAACTCATGTTCTAAATGTTCTGATCCTTCTATGATTCCCCTTCCCTTAAGATCATTTGCATTTTAAAGATGCCTTAAAAAAAAAAAAACAGAATTTCAGGTATCCAAATATGATATAAATCTGGAAGAGAGGTTTTTTACCCAATATTCAACCAAACATAGAGTCTACAATTTCTTGTCTACTTTGAGTTTTTATTTATTTTTTCCTGGTAGGAAAAAAGTCCTGCTGTCTGCACCAGGATTTCAGCTTCCTGGATAGATGAGGGTTCTTTTTCACTAACACAGCAGATACAGATACACAGACATAATCACACACACACACACACACACACCCCCCAATACCAAATCGTCTCCATGCTCATGGTGTGTTGGATTGCAAGCAAAGGCCTTTCTGTGCAGATTCTCTGTCCATCAGAGCATCCAGGTCTGCATACCCAGTTGTGTCCTGACCTCCTGAAACAGACCACATCCTTAGAAGAAGAATGCACTGCCATCTCCACACGTGAGTTAAATGGAAGCCTTCAAAGTGTGATGATTTCTAGACTTGCTTTGTATATATTTTGTAGTTTTAAGCTCATTTCAATTTTTCCAAAATAAGTGGTAGAAAATGCTCATTAGGTGCAAGTGTAAATATTTTAAAATATTATGCTGTCACTTGTGAGGCCCTGCTGCAGTAAGCTGGTTGCATTCAAATTTAAACACAGGAAAATCCTCAGTGAAAAATTGTTAGCCTCACTTAGTTTTCACATTACTATAAATACTGAGTGTGTTTCATTTTAATCATTATTCTGTTTACTTAGAAACTTAAAAGCACAAAGTATAAATTTCATTAGGAGATTGACTAAACTTCCAATTTCCAATTGAAAAAAAAAAAAAAACCTTGCAGGAAAGGCTGAGAGGCCAAGGCATGAGATATTCAGTCACTCAGAATGCATTTACTAATGCTCTGGTCACTGAGCGAGGAGCCAGTGGACAGGGACGAGAACCTGGGCCTCGGGAAACTATGGGAGAATGCAGACATATTTAATGCATCCTGGGAAGACAGTGTGAATGTCGGGTGTTCAGAGGAAGCACAAAGGAGGAAGTAAGAAAGAAGGATGGAGTAGGTCAGACCAGAAATGGCTTCTTTCGCAGAGGAGGGCTTTTCTTTTTCTTTTTCTTTTTTTAAAGATTTTATTTATTTGACAGACAGAGATCA
This sequence comes from Neogale vison, assembly GCF_020171115.1. Classification (NCBI taxonomy): domain Eukaryota; kingdom Metazoa; phylum Chordata; class Mammalia; order Carnivora; family Mustelidae; genus Neogale; species Neogale vison. Next base: position 180,449,969 of record NC_058093.1, on the reverse strand, counting down.
CAGGTAGGCAGAGAGAGAGGAGGGAGCAGGCTCCCCGCTGAGCAGAGAGCCCGATGCAGGGCTAGATCCCAGGACCTTGGAATCATGACCTGAGCTGAAGGAAGAGGCTTTATTCCACTGAGCCACCGAGGCGCCTCCAGAGGAGGTCTTTTTAAAGGATATATTTGCCCTTCCCAGAGAATCCTAAGAATAAGGATTCAAATGCGAGACAACTGAGAGCACTGGTCAGCATATTTCCTTAGAAATAGCAGGGGCAGGAACCAGAGGGCAGGAGATGGCCTGTAAAGACAAGACTGACAAGCTGAGATACATTTAGGAGTGGGCTTTACTGTGCTCAAGGGCATCACAATCAGGGGCAAATCTGGTGCAAATCACAGATCCTTACAGGTCAAATAAAATTTTTCCCCTATAATATACATCTCTGGTAATTTCCCTGCATGGTGGGTAAACCTTGTTTCTGCTACATGTAAGTATTCCAGAAGGACAACAGGGACAAGCCTAAACAGTGGTAAAAGAGCTGACCAGGGGATTCTCATGTGGAAAAGCTAAGTGTTCTGTGATTTTAGCGGTGGGGTTTCCCAAGCCCTGTGTACTGGGTCTTTGCCTGGGATCTCAGGCTGAAGGAGATGGATCCCACACTAACTCATCTGTTTACCTGCATTTGTTTTATCCCTCCAAAATTAAGAGAAGAAAAAGGAAGAAACCTAGTAGAAAAACAGTTCAACAAAGATGAGAAAATTCTCTAAGTTTTCTTAAAAATGATCCCCAAATCCACTCGTTTTCCACCTCTACTTCAGACTAGGGGCCCCAAACACAGGGCCTCAGAAGGCTTGCTGGCTTGGACGGAAAGATAGTGAGGAAGGCAGGAGTGTGGGAATGTGATGGGGAGGGAGAAAGAGAAGGAGGCCGGTGGGTGACTGGTCCTGACAGTTGGCACATGCCTCGCAGGTCAAGTAGCTGCAAAAAAAGCCCTGCATCTGCAAATGGTCTATCACGAGGGAAGAACTGATTCTTCAGCTCTCATCTCCTCCAGGGATCAAAGTCGGCCTCTCTAGCATTAACCACGCCCCCCATGTTTCTGATTGGTTCCCAGCTCCCTCAGTGGCTGAGTCCCACTGCAGAAGCCGCAGCCATGGTGAGGGTCGGGGATGCAGGAACATCAGTGGGTCACAGGGAGCACTGACCCTTAGAGGCACAGACAAGCCCAGGTGTGTGAGGTGAAAATGCTGGTTCTTGATCACAGGTGACATCAGAGTGGGAGGATGTGTGTGACAGTGGGCCTTGCTGGTCCAGCAGAGGCACCGTGACCCCATGGCTGCCACCATGAAGCATCAGGTGGAACCTGTCCTTTGTGTCTAGAGAATGCAGCAGACATCAGACAATCTCCCTGGAGGGCTGTCAGGAAAGTGGAGTACAAAACTATGGCCAGGAGGGGCCTGGAAGCTGCAGAAACTGGGTCCAAGACAGCATGCACATTAAGTATATGCCACGTGTCTGTACATATGTGTAGATCTCATGTAGATATTAAATATCTGGCTTCCTCCTCGTTTTTTATTAAACACGCACACAGGAAACACTCAGAATGCATGCTGCAGGAGGCTTACACGTGACCCAGCACTTAGAGCCTCCGTGGAAGTGTTCTTCCTTGATTTGTGTCATTACGGCTGTGAGTTAGGTGAAACTGTTCAAATCTCATCTATATGCTTGGATTTCACATTTCCTGCACTTGGGAGGGGGTTTCAGCAATTAATTACATGCCTCAAGGACTCCCTTCTGTAATCCAAGGATGCAGTATTTTAAAGCAGTCATGTGATTAGAGCAACAAGCAAGTGAAATCATCCATTGTTGCTATCTTCAATCTTCAATGACGATAGAAGATTGTCCAGTGGCCTGTCAGCTCTCAGAGGACCTGTTCACAGGTGATCTCAGCATCTCAACACACCATCTAGGACCTCACAAGTGCTTAGCCAACAATGTCACATTCATTTTCTGGTGTGTAGAATGCATGGAGCTAGCCTACAAGGATCATGGGATCCCCCATTATGGTAACTGCACTTCTTATTGTTACATCAAGATTTCTCACCCAAACATTTCCAGGCATTGTGCTAAGCACTTTACATATATTAACACTTTTCTTAAAATAAGTTAAATCATGTTACATTGGTAACTCCCGTCACAATAATAAAAATAGGTTGCGACCAGAACTTATTTTTGCAGTTTCTAAGTGCTCCATTTAAACCAGCATTGGTGACATAATCTGGACTCTTTCAAACCATGACCTTCTCTGTATCTCACCTTTATTTACCATATTTGATAAGGAAAGTGAAGTCCACATCAAATCCTTAATAAGTGCTAAGAGGAATGTAAGCCTAATGGGCTTTGATTTAATATTTGGGGTATGAAGATCCAAATAGAAGTCCTATAACCTGAGAAGTAAGAAAGATTCAACTGGAAGAGTCACTCTTTCCTTCCCTATGAGTAGCAGTTAAAACAAAAAAAAAGACTGAAAATAAGTAAGACCCTTCTCTTTGCTTCATTTTTGTGAGGGTCCCATGGAATGCTTACCTATTTATGTCTATAGCTTTAAAGAATGAATGGTATGATGTAATCTTAGCAGGACTCCTGCCCACACCTTCAATGTCAAGGGCATTCAAGGGCATTATTTTAGTGCTATATTGACACAAAAAAGTGGATGTGTAAGCAGCTAACAGGAGCCAAACAGCAGGCCTACTGTTGGAAAGGTCATGTGATAGAGTCCTAAAATGAGGATGAACTGCCCGGAGAGGGTAAGGCAATAAGGACACCTGCTTGGAGACCAAATGGAGGAGACTGAGCTTTCCTGCCAAAGGCCCACCCTTCCAGCCAGAGAGACCCCACAGCGAAACGTAAACAGACATAAAGTCTCATTCCTCTCTCAGCAAACTGATTATGCATTTGTTGCAATAATTCTTTCCTGTGATTTTCAACCCTGGCATATGAGGATTTTCCTACATGCAGATTCCCCGAAGCCGCTGTCCCAGCTGTACAGCAAGGCTACCTATTAGCACAGTTATTAGATCACAGTGCCAATGACACCTGGGCTGCTTATTTTAACACCATGTTTAAACATTTAATCTGGTTAACTTTTATTTTGTGGTTTAAAAACCTGGTTTCCCAGCTGCTTATGAGGTAAAGCCCAGCGTCTTTATTGGAGCACAAAGGACCCTTCAAATGGGGCCCAGTCTACCTGTTAAGTGCTACCATCTGTCAGCCTGCCTGCCACACGCGCCTACTCCCTACACACTCCTTCCATGGGTCTCCCAGAGCAGAGAGAAGCCGGTGATTCATTCTCTCTGCTGGAGTCAAGAAGAGTTTCCCAAAAGAGAAGGCATCTGAGCGTGGAAGATGAGAGGGAAAGAAAGAGATGAGGAACTAAGAAGGCATTTAGACCCACAGGTTCTCCAGAAAGTGGCTTTAGGAGCAAAGGCAAGGGCAATCGGCTTGGAGATGACGCTCCTATCTGCAAGTTATTTAGAATCAGATGTATTTGAGATGAGTCTTACCTCTGCATAAAGGCACAGAATACAGATATTGCCCCAGTCCCCTGAAAAGGCACCAACTTGCTACAATTTAAACACATAAATAAAGGACTTTTATTTTTAATTGGGCATCCCTTAAAATATTTTTTAATTTCCACTTTCTGCAATTGTATCCCATGTCTCTGAGTGTGCATGTATAGAACATGACAGTGTTTTTAAACCTTTGCTATCAGAACAAATAATTATGGTTTTCAAGGCCAGCATCACATAAACATACAAAAATAAGAAGAGAGCAGGTACCAGGAAACTTTTCCATTCCTGTAAGGAGTAAAAGGGAATCCAAAATATCAGATTATATTAACTTCGTTAATCACTTATCCACTATGACTCAGTATTTGGAAGGGGGCTGAGGATGTCTAGCACTGGTGGTGCTTTAATACACATTCAATGGTGGTGCTTTATACACAATCAATGACTTAATGATTAAACCGAGCCAATGACCAGTATTATACCTTATTTGGCAGAAGCCGAGAAATGATGAGTAACTTACTCTGGGTCATACCAAGGCCATGGACACTCATATTCAGGTACACGGGATTCCCAAGTCTGTGTTTGTTTGATGGCAACCTACTCACTGTGAGGACGACACTTTAGGCCACATTCCCAGGCAACATTAAACATCTGAATTATGCCATTAACTCTCTTACTCTGATTCTGTGTTTGCTAAATTACCCAAATGTCTCTCCAGGTGTTAGCCAGAGGAAACTAGTGGCCTCTCTGATTGATGGTTAGTGGGTTTTGTTCTTTTTTTTTTTTTTTTCTCCATTGCAAAATAATAAATTGGAATTTAACTTCACACAAGTCTTTTGGGAACTTGCTTACTAAGAAGCTGATCCATTCTCATTTACAGACAAAAATCTCACGTAGTCATAAGATGCTTCAAGGTGAGTTTGGTATTATTTCCATTTCACAAATGGTACAGTAAGACTTAGTGAGAAGAGGTACGTTGCTCAAAATTATTCAGCCACAAAGGGGTGGAGACGGAATCCAAAGGCAAGTCAGTTTCTGCGCCTTTGTGCCTAAATTGTACTGTGGTCATGTTCCATCCTTATGTGCATCCTACTCCCCAAGCGTGGGAGGGACAAAAGGAACGGAGGGAAGGTTTGTGGGTGGAGAGCAATCCCATAAGACAGAAGCATGCTAGGTAGAGATGTGGATGGGGCAGCATTTTGTAAGCCACAAAACCCCAGTCCCGGGCCGACAATGCCATATGACACCATGTCTCGTTAGTCACTGTTTGCCATGCACATCACATAATGTCTGGAACACTGATCAGTACAGCGGAACTCTTCTTTTTTTTCCTGGTTTTAATACCTACTCTCGTACCAACTTTCCTATATATCACACAGCAGCGTTAGTTACAGTTATCATGTTGTATATTTCATCCCTAATATTAGTCTCATTACCAGAAGTTTGTATCTTTTGATTACCGTCCTCCATTTCCCCTTCCCTCACCCTCTGCCTCAGGTGGCCACGAGTCCAATCTGTTTTTCTAGGAGTTTGTTTTTTGTGTTGTTGCTTTTTTTCAGATTCCACGTAGAAATGAAGTCATACAGCATTCATCTTCATCTGATATATTTCACTTAGCATAATGCCTTCAAGTTCTATCCATGTTATTGCAAATGGTAGAACTTCCCTGTTTTCTTTTTTGCTGAGTAATATTCCGTTGTGGACAATATATACCAAAACCTCTTTATCTACTCACCCACTGATAGATACTAGATCACTTCCATATCTTGGCTATTGTAGATGATGCTGCTACAAACATGGGAGTGAATATACCATTTCAAGTTTGTGATTTTGTTTCCCTCTGGAATTCCAATAATGTAAATTTATTTATTTTCATTGCGTCCTGTAATTCCTAGAGGCTTTCTTCAGTCTTTTTTTTCTTTTTTTTTTTTTATTTCTCTTATCTGTCATTTCAAGTGTCCAGTCCTCCTACGGTCACCATAGTAGTGACGGTCGAGTCTACTTCTGAAAATCTCTACTGAATCCTCCAGTTCAGTTATTGTTTCTTTTAAACTGCAGGATTTTTGTTTGTTTTTATTTTTTTAAGCATTTATTTATTTATTTGAGAGAGAGAGAGAGAGCACGAGGGGGAGGGGCAGAGGGAGAAGACAGAGAATCTCAGGCAGACTCCCTGCTGAGCACTGAGCTCAGAGACCAGCGCTGGGCTTGTTCTCGCAACCCTGACATCATGACCCGAGCTGAAAACCAAGAGCCACAGACTTAACCTGCCAAGACACCCAGTCGCCCCTGTCTGTTTTTGATGGTTGCTATGTGCTGATCGAACTTGTTTTCTTCGTGCATTGTTTTCCTAATTTCATTTCTTTTCTGTTAATGTTTTCTTGTAGTTCACTCAACTTCCTTCAGGGATTATTTTGAATTCTTTGTCTGACAGCTCATACATCTCCATTTCTTTAGGGTCAGTTATTAGAACTTTATTAGTTTCCTTTAGTGGTATTGCATTTACCTAGTTTATTGTGTTCCGTAATTTCTCACATTGGCGCCTGTGCATTTGAGTCATCAGACTCATCCTCCATACTTTACAGGTTTGCTTTGGCGAAGACAGCTTTTCATCAGACATCCCAGCCTGGGTTTCTGGGTGTGTCTGCTGATAAAGTCCTTGAGAAAGGAAGGGGGACCTGCTATTTGATAGTCTAGTTTTGGGTGAGGCAACTTTTGGAATTCTGAGGACAGGAACCGAGGGACACTGCTGGCTGACCCTGGGAGAAGAGTTGGGACAGTACTGCTGGCTTGGTTTCCTTCCCAAGTGAGGCTGGAGAATGGGCTCCGTAGTTGCCTGGATCCTCTGGACAGGCTTACTAGATGCTTGGGACTGGGTGTTCTATTTAGTAATAAATGGAGCTAGGAAAGAGCTTCCCTTCGTGGCAGAGCAGCATGCCAGGACCCAGAGCCTGTATAGCTCCCTGGGGGCCTGAATCAGACTTGAGTGTACACAGAATTTCTTGTCCAGGGGAGGCCACTTGTTTTGCTCTGTGGATGGGGGAAGCCACGGGCCCTGTGGTCTGTTCAAGTGCCACTGTATGCTACAGGGCCTTGAATGGGCTACAAAATTTCCTCTGTGCTCTGCTTAGGCCTCCTGGTCAAACTGGTTAAAGGCTGTATTTAGTGATGAGCAGGTATAGAAATTAGATTCCCTGACCAAGTGCAGCAGGAGAAGCAAATCTAAATCTCTTTGCATTTGATTAAGTCAAGAAGAACACCGCCCCAAGTTCCCTGACCAAACAGGGCCATGGCTTTGTTCTGTAAGCTCTCAGCTCTGCCCTACGCTTCTCTCTGCCCAAGATGCCTTTGGGCTGCTTGGTTTTCACCAGCCCTTCTGGCTGGATGGGGCTGGGTCCCCCAGCAGGTGGTGCTATGTCTCAGCCCCTCTACCTGGGCCAGAAAGGGAGGGTCTGCTCCAAATTACGCTGAGTTTCCCAAACAGGGTCTCCTGTTGGGAGGCACTGGAGCCCCTAAGCCTTGGCTATGATTTAATCCCTTTGCCTATGGGGAGTAGGGTAAACTCCACACCCAAGACTGGCTTTGCTCTGAAGATCACCTCTGTTGCCCTCTCTTCTCCTGCACTATGAGGCCATGCACTGTCCAGAAGTTGTCACGAGCCCCTTCACAGTGTGTGCGTGGAGCTGTGATTCCACTCTTTGCATGTGTATGGGCGACCAAGCTCTAGGGTTGGCAAAACTCAACATTTGGCCAAATACAGCAGCTCTGCACCCCAGGAAGTTCCCTGATCAGAATGCACCCCTGACTTGGTTCTGCAGGTGAGCAGAGAGCTGTTGGTTAGAACTACTACTTGGGCATTGGGGGTGTGAACTTGGTTTGCCATGACCGTGTGCTGCTCATGGTGGCAAGGCCCTCCCCGCTTTCCATCCCAGTCAGATTCCAGCAGCTGAGCCCCGCAGATTCCCCTGCAATTTCTGTGGGGCCAAATCTAAACAGGCGGATCTATAAAGTGATCCACAATGCTGGTAGGGGACCGCTGGTCCCCCCTGAGTTTTCTTTCTCACCAGAGAAGCCACAGGCTCGGTCATGGGGGGTGGGGGGTGACCGCTGTGCCTGGTGCTCGGTGTCCTAGGGAAGAGCAATGTGATGGACATGGAGCTACTTCTCTTGCCCATCTACTGCAGCCTGTCTTGGTCTCTGAGGTGCAAGGTGCTTAGAGCCTCTCCCTCACACACACACCCCCTTCCGGCATTCAGGTTTCAGTGGCATCTGGTCCTTGAGTAGCTCTTATTCTTCTTATGAGGGAGACTGAAGTCAGGCCTGAGCTATTTTGCCATCTTGATGACATCACTCCTTAGGCTTATATTTTAATTGCAATGAGATAGAAATTTCAGGAGAGAAAAGGCAGTACAGCTGAACTGGACGTGAAGATGCTGAGCACAGCATTCTAATCATTTAAGAGGCTATGTGCATAGAGGCTAGTAATTCGCTCTCCACTGAGGAGATAGAGGGAAGTAAATGGATATTTGTAGCATGAGTCTCTTAAAATATACATACTCAAGAATATCCTTATAGCAGATAAAGCTGTAAATTCTCCCCTGGTAACTTTTCCATATAAAGTGCTTATCTGTCTGGGAGGTTGGTGGGTATGCTCATGCCTGAAGACAGAGGCTATTACTATGTCCCCTCCAGGTGTATGTATGTCAAATGGGTAACTATGGAAAATTATTTCCTGGGAAACAAATCTGTCAACTAAAGATCAAAATCTGGTCTTCTGGATGGAGCAATAGGAAATGACGCTCCTCTTTCACACTCTTTCTATAATGTTTCAACAAAAAATCTCTAGGTTATTTAAAATCCCCTCTTAAAAACGACACATCAGTTAAAAGTCTCCATGCCCTCAAACCTTTAATTCCATGTCTCGGACATGACCAAATGCTAACAAGCTTGTATATGCACTCCTAGATATTAGATTCAACTGTAAAGTAGTATTTTAAGCTTAGGAAGCACACCAAAGGATAGTTCTGCTCAGGTACCTGAATTTTCCAGGTAGTTGCCAGTATCTTATATTACAAATTTTCATTCTGGGATGGAGTTTCAAGTAAAAATGAAATGAGCTCCTATTACATTTTCCACACTGAATTTTTTGGGATGAGACCTGTCAAGATTTTACATAACAAATTCACTTGATTCCTACAAAAGTTAAGAAGAACCTTTGCAGAAGTGTAAAGGAGTAACATACTAGATCCTCATTATTTCTGCTTTAGCTGAGAGAGGATGAAAAGAAATAAGAGACCAGAACTGAAGTTCACAGAATCCTTTCCCTAATGTGCTCTTATTTCTCTTATATTTTGGCAATAAAAATCAGAGGTCTCATGGTTAAAAAAAAAAAAAAAAAGGAATGACATTTACTGGAAAATGGTAGACAACCAGTTCTTTCAAAGCAACTACATCTATCATTTCCTTTAGCTAAAAGCATTATTTTCTTTCATTCCCCTATGGTATATACAAACTAATATTGCTTCAATTTTCTATTTTGTGGAACTTCAGGGGGAAATCCTGAAATGCATCATAACAAATAGCCAATTCAGCAGTCTAGGTCCAACAGATAGGAAAAGATAATTTTATGGCTCATTTTCTCTCCAACACCTGCTCTCATTAGCTAGGCTTCTTTGAATGAAAAGACAACCAGACTGAAAAAGTAATCCCACTGACTAACAATTTAGAAAATCAGTTTTCATTGAAGTTCAAAGCTGTAAACCTGATTAGGAAAAACCGCTCCCTGATTGAAGCTGTTTATCTTGGTGGACAACGGCAGTTCTAATGAGAATCAGCTTGGTAAAGAATATTATTTTAAGCTCTTTCAAGAATACTTTTTTTCCACATTCTATATTTCTCTTCCAAAGAGAAATCCATGTCTCCATCATTTCTCATCAATGAGGATGCTTTCTTTAAGCAATGAGTAACCAGCATGTGGGGTACAAAATGAAAAAGCGACCCAAAAAGCCACTGCGATTCTCTTTATATTCACGTTTTTGAAGCACTGGGTGCAATAGCAAAGCGTAGGGAAGGTGGGCTTCTCACTCTTCTCGGATTCTTTAATTTTATCTAGCTACTTATGGAGCCAATATACCTCCAGTAAGATTTCCACTAATGTACAAAAGCAAACAGCCTTCCTACCAATTCTGGACTTGACCTGGAGCTCCCAGGTGTGGCATACAGAGCACCACATTCAACCCCTGGGAGAAGCAGACTGAGTCTGTTCTCTCTCACCCTGTTCCATTTCCCCAACTACACAATGAAGCCCTGTTCCATTTCCCCAACTACACAGCAAAGGTGACAGAAAACATCCATCTCCTTTGAAAAGGATGAGAAAATGAATGACATGGGCTTAAAGCTTCATAAAGATGGAGCCAGTATCAATATTTTCCCAATGCCTGGCCAGCTATCTGCTCTGCTTTGGGCAATCCTCTTCTTTACAGTGAAGCTGCCAGAATATTAAGTAATACGCTTTCATAAAGTTTGAAGTTAGGCTATTAGGTAGATAACATTTAGAAGGGTTCTATTTTCCAGTTACATTGAATCTTTTATCAATGGAAAGTTTCCTATTGCTACTAATGTCTCTTGCCTTAAGTCAACTTTTTTTCTGATTTCAATTCTGCATATCAGGTTTTCTTCGGTGTAGGGATGCAACATTTATTTTTACCTTTTCTATATCTTTATATGTAAAATATGACGTTTGTAAGCAGCAAATAGGCTTTATTTCATGCCCCCCCCCCATCTTTTTTACCCAAGCTGGCAATCTTTGCCTTGGCAGAGATCTTCTTTGTGCATATATAGAATAATTTTAACTATATTTGGGCTTGAACTTTCTAGTGAGCCACCTGTGTTTTGTTCCTTTTTCTCCCCTCTACCAGCCTGATCTGCAGTTAATGGTTTTATTATTTGAATGTCTGGGCTGGTAGCTTGTTGTCTACACATTTTCGTCTCTATTCTTTTCATGATTACCCCAGAGATTACAATGTGGTTCCCCGAATTACTGAAGCTCAATATCAGTTAGTACTTATGCCACTTCCTGAAAACTGAGAAAGTTTAAAAAAATTTTAATTAAAACACTTTTAATTCAATTTTATTTTTTTCTGGCTTATGTGCTACAGCTTCCATGCACTTTAAATCTCTAGGGGAGACCCCAAAAGGTACAATTATTTTTGCTCTTCATGGCCAGTTTTTATTCAGATTTTTAAAAAGATTTTACTTATCTTAGAGAGAGAGACAGAGAGAGAGAGTGAGTGAGTGAGAGCTCATTGGGGAAGTTGCAGAGGGAGAGAAAGAATCTCAAGCAGACTTTCCCACTGAGCATGGAGTCTGACACAGGGTCCAATTCCAGAACGCTGAAATCAAGAATCAGATGCTCAACCAACTGAGCCACCCAGGCACCCCAGTATCCCAGTTTTTATTCAGATTTAAGTTCAGATTTACCTTTGCCATTATTCCTCATTGCTTCTTGCAACTTCATTCTTCACCTAGGATCATTTTTCTTTGGTCTAAAGAAATGCCTTTAGCAATCTTTTACTGCAATTGTGCTGGTAATTCATTTCCTCAACATTTTATTTTATTTTTTTGTATAAAGATAACTTCTTTTCATTTTCCTTAGAAATAGAATTCCACATCGGTAAATATTTTCTCTCAGTACCTTGCAGGTGCCATTCTGCCGACTTTAAGCTCATAACATTTCTGCTGGGAAGCAGGTTCAGTCTTACTATTGCTCCTCTGAAGGTAACATGTCTTACTTCTCTGGCTGATTTTAAGGCTTTTTCCTGTCTTTGGTTTTTAGCAGTTTGACTATGTGGGCTTAAATTTTCTTAGTATTTGTCATGCTAGATTGTAACTACATTTGTGGCTTCATGTTGTTTGTCAATCTTGGAAAAACTACTGTTGTTACCTACTTAACTATTATTTCTGCCCCTTTGCCTGTCTTCTTTCTTTCTGGGATGCCCATGATATATACTAGACCTTCTAGGTACTGTGTCTTATGTTTCCCATCCTTTCTGTCTCTCTGACTCCAGGCTAAACATTTTTGTTTTTGTTTTTCTGTCCAAATTTTGGTTAACTGATTTTTTTAGCTATGAACAATCTTCTGTTAAACCAACCCACAGGATCTGTTTTTGTTTTTGTCTTTGTTTTTTAAATTTATTTTTAAGAGAGAGGGAACAAGAGAGGAAAGAGAGCACAAGCAGAAGAGGGCAACAGAGGGTGAAGGAGAGGGAGAAGCAGACTCTGCACTAAGCAGGGAGCCTGATATGGTACTCGATCCCAGGACCCTGGGATCATGACTGGAACTAAAGGCAGATGCTTCACCTACTGAGGCACTCAGGTGCCCTGTTTTTATTTTTATTTTTTGACAGAGAGAGAGAGAGAACACACTTGCATGCATGAGTGGGTGAGGAAGGGGCAGATGGACAGGGAGGGAGAGAATCCCAAGCAGGCTCCACACGCAGAGTGGAACCAGACACAGGCCTGATCTCATGACCCTGAAATCATGACCTGAGTCAATATCAAGAGTTGGACACTTAACTGACTGAACCACCCAGGCACCCCTAGCCCATTGGGTTTCAACTTACATTATTATAAATTTTCAGTCTTGCATCTCCATTTGAGGTTTCTTAATTTAAAATCAGTTCTCTGAAATTCTTTCATATTGTCATTCAATTCCCTCAATAACTCAATCACTGTTATTTTAAAGTCCTTTATTCGATGTCATGTTAAAGTTAAATAACTCTAATATCTGGATTGCCTAGTGGTTTTTACCTTTATGGTTCTTGTCCTATTGAATTTCAGTTAACTCTTGTGTTTTAGGGTGCCTGGTTATTTTTAATTGAATGACACTCTAAATGACAGATTATAGAGAAAATTGGAGGGCCCCATTGATGTTACCTTCCCCCAGAGAGCATTTACTTTTGCTTCTGGCAGATAGGTGGGCTGGGAACAGATTATTTCATTCCAGAGCTGTGGTCACTGTGAGAACTGGCCTCCTCCAGGCTCACCCCTATTCTCTCAGTGAAACCAGTTGGGGCCCCAACTGAAAGCTGGGCTATTTTCCAGCCTCCTTCTCCTTAGCATGACATGGCTTCCAAGCCTCTGAGTTTTCCACGGGCTCCAGTCCACTTCTCGGGCCCCAGAGGACACATTTAATTCTGCAAATTCCTGAATGAGGAAAGTTGCACCAAATACTACGCTCACTCCCCTTTCTGGGGCAACTTCGCTGGAATATGAACCCCAGAAATTCTTGTTGTCTTACAAATCTCAACATTTTCAAATGGATATCCTTTGCCCCTTTCAGATTCCCTAGCTCTTCTAGATGAAGAACAGGTCCCAAGAAGCTGATTGCCACCACTGGAAATGGAATTCCTACTCTGTCATTTAAAAGCTCAAGAACAAAAGCCCAGAATCTCACGTTCTCATTTCATTTTCTCCCAAACTGCATATATTTTAAAATAAACCTTGAGGGGCACCTGGGTGGCTCATTGGGTTAAGCCACTGCTTCAGTTCAGGTCATGATCTCAGGGTCCTGGGATCGAGTCCCGCATTGGGCTCTCTGCTCAGCAGGGAGCCTGCTTCCTCCTCTCTCTCTCTCTGCCTGCCTCTCTGCCTACTTGTGATCTCTCTCTGTCAAATAAATAAATAAAATCTTTAATAAACAAACAAACAAACAAACAAATAAATAAAATAAACCTTGGGACAAACTGTTGTAAATACGCATCTATAATGCACAATCTTATTCCAGATAATGCGAGGGGACGTGAACTGCCCACATCTACAGAGTGCCTGGGTGCCAACCTCAACTGTTACACCCAGATAAGTGACTGAAACTCTGCATCCACTTTCACTATTTATCAAATGGGGATAATTGTACTACCAATAACACAGAGAACTGTGAGGATATATATAAAACACCTGAAAGTATTTAGGAACGTACTTCCTACCATAGGTAGTAAAAACTCAACAGACATTAGCAAATTCAGGATTTTTTTTTTAAAGATTTTATCCATTTATTTGACAGAGAGAAATCACAAGTAGATGGAGAGGCAGGCAGAGAGAGAGAGAGGGAAGCAGGCTCGCTGCTGAGCAGAGAGCCCAATGCGGGACTCGATCCCAGGACCCTGAGATCATGACCTGAGCCGAAAGGCAGCGGCTTAACCCACTGAGCCACCCAGGCGACCCAGCAAATTCAGGATTATTATTATTAAAACAAATATTAATGTAAGTAGCATCTTTCATACCAAGCATTTGTAAAGACAGTTCCTTGCTTTATACTGGAATTTTCTCTCTTGAGTTTGTTATTTCCTATGACTCCCTTTTATTCCCATACTTTGCAGAGTAAAGACACATCTCGCTCAATTTCTGCAACATGGCCAGTCTGTTCTTTTAAATTATTCCTTCCCAGTTTTTACAGACACTTCACTATTTTAAAGTGTTGCCAAATATCTCCATTTCATAGCCACAGAGGAACATACTAACAGACCAATTTCATTCATTTCATTTAAACTGAGACCCAGACTAAAAGCTCAAAAACCACCTTTTGTTGTTAACAGTGCCCCCGCCAAGGAATACATCAGTCAGCATCTTCCCTCGTTTCCCACTCAAGGTTTAGAGCTAGAGTTTTACATTTTTAGAGTTTTACCAGATCTGAATATTTCAATGTAATTTTCATGACTAAAACTCTAAAACAGGCAAATCTAGGATTCATTCTCTTTGCTTAATAAAGATGGCAAGGGCAGGCAGTGAGCATGGGGTGCCTGAGGGAGGCACAGGGAGAATGTCATTAAAACACACACCAGACTTCTGTGAGAGGAACACTTTCCTGACAGCCTGAAACATTTTGGATCCCCACTGAAATCTACAAAACTTTCTGCCTGCAATCATAGACATATGGATTCCACCCAAAGTGAAATGAGCAAAACATCACAGTCGGCCACTGGAGGAAAATCTATTTCCTACGAAGAGGGAAAGTCAGACTCATTCTGGGTGCAATACATTCTACAAAAAGTGTATGTATATATATTAATGAGGCAGATGCCACCAAAGAAGCAGCCAAATCGGCCATATGCTCCCCTGTGACACTGGGGAGGAAAAGAACTTTCAAATTCCTAAAGCAGAATTGAGGCTGAAACATACTTGGGAGTTTATTTATAAGGAAATTTGACACATTTACAATAAAAGCTATTTAACTTCCAGAAGTTAATGTGCTACTTCATGCAATGAATTATCATGGTTTTAAAAGAAAATGGAAATACTTCGTTTTAGAAGCAGTGGGTTTATCCATACTGTGTAAAGTAGGAGCGCTCCACGGCAAATTTTATTTTTCAGCAACTCCTTGTAATTCAGAACTGAATGAAAGCAAAGACATTAGATAACAGTAAACCACATCTTTTTCTTTTTCTCCATGTGAAATATGGCAGCCTGCCTTTCACCGCGTGAATCACGTTTATCAGCAGCATGACGACCTAGATGATTAAACTAAATCAAGCATTTTTCTTACTGTTTCAATTGACTCTAGAAAGACAAAATCTCTGAGAGCTGCCTGGCCAGACTCTGAAAGAGTCTACATATTTAAGTAGGGATGCAAATAAAAACTTGACATTGGTTCCAGTTTACCCAGCAGATGACTACGCAGTGCTTTGTATAGGCTGGGTACCACCCCAAGTGGGGAAGGGATGGAAAGAGACCAACTCCTATAAAAAGAGATGAATATGACAATGTACCTGAGGCAGACCTATGGCTACCTACTTTGAAAAGTAATGTGTCTGAAATTCTGACTCATTAAGTGACCCTGTGATCTGAAATGCGTGTCTATTTTTGCTATGTCCATATCTCTCTTGAAATAGCTCTCTATGTGTGAGTAGATACTCTCCCTTTTGGGGTGACAGATGACACTTGTGCTTGCCCAGAATGCCTTCTATGGGGGAGACTCTCCAAATGCACATAGCCTGTGTGAGCCTGTCAATCAAAGTGACCAGATGCCTCAGGCTGGCAAATAAGAATTCTCCATCTCCTAGTACTGTTGAAGGCATTGTTTGGATTTGGGTGTGGGATCCTCTCCAGGAAATGTGTAAAATGTGTAATATGAATTCTGGGAGGAAGAAAGGTGGCCCGTTTTCCTTTCCGATCTTGAGTTGTAGAAAGATAAGTTTGAGGTCATCATTAGTCATCTCTCATACCATAGGGATAAAGTCTGCCTAAGAATAAAGCCACAGCATAGGGGGAATTGAAGTGAGCTATAGAAAAGGAGACAGAGCCTGGCTGATGTTGTTTGAGCCCCTGGATTCAGCTGTGCCTGATGCCATTCTCTTTCACCCCCACTCCCAACTATACAAGCCAATAAATTCCCCCTTTTTATTGAAATAGATCTGAGACTTAGAAACTGCCATCAAGCAAAGAGAAGAAAACACCCTTCATACAATATTAAATAGAACTCTGTCAGTCAAGAAGCAACTATTAGATAACTAGTGACAAATTAAATTCTAAGGGACCTTCAGGGACTCCTAATTTAGACCTGCTTGGTGCTTCTGTCCTTAAAAATAAAGTGATACTCTGAAGTGGGTAGAGAGGGCAGGCTAATTCAAGGAGTATCAGAAATCAGCTAAAATAGAGTTGAAATAAGGAAAAAGACAAGTATTCAGAGAGGAACCAACATCAGCGACAGGCCCAGAAGCCCCAGTAAGATCAGCGGTTAGAACTAGGAGCCCACACCAACTACTCAGAATGGATGAGTGGAGTTTCAAACAGAAAGGGAAGTAAAACAATGTCTTCTGACAGCCTTCATGTGCTGGGCACCTGGCTGGGCAGATGAGACAAGATTAATAAAATATGGTGCAAGCCTTTCAATCCACTGTGGGACAAGGACACGCAAGACAATAACGGCAACCCTGTACGCATGTTAATCACGTTAGGCACAAGTCACTGCTGCGGTGTGGATGCACGGGGGAGTCCCAGAGTCCCAGGGTAAAGGATGAGGGCACACATAGAATGGAACAATTCAGTATCGAAACCAAAAAACTCAACACGATAGACCACGTGTTCTCTCTCATGAGAGATCTACCAGTACCAAATACAAAGAACTCATCTGGCCTTCCCTCCGACCTCGTTCCCTTTCAGATGTGTG
The DNA here is from genome assembly GCF_020171115.1 of Neogale vison. Taxonomy (NCBI): domain Eukaryota; kingdom Metazoa; phylum Chordata; class Mammalia; order Carnivora; family Mustelidae; genus Neogale; species Neogale vison. The sequence continues at coordinate 180,433,262 of NC_058093.1, read as the reverse complement.
TAACAGAACCTGAGATGCTGCCCAGATCCCTCCTCACCTTGGACTGAATACTGAACACTGCTGGTCATTAGCTGCTGGCCTCTAATTTTGCCTGGGATGAAGAGAGTTACCTTGCCCCAGGTAACTCATATCTGGTGACTGGTCGACACAGGGATATGGATCCTCAGCCACCTCACCCCCAATGCAGGACCACTCCCAAAGGCCATGGTACTTCAGGTGTTACAGACGGGGTTGGCTGAGGCCTTGGTGGAGACTGCTTTGCAGGACTGGGCAGAAAGAGAAGTAAAGCTGCTTCGTCTTTCCCTTCCCCAGACTCCGATCCCAAAAAGGGATGTTAAGGAACATCCCGAATGCTGATCTAGATCTGAGGGAACTCATTTGCAACACTGGGCCATGTCTATGGACCCTGGGAACATGACAGGGTTTCCAGAAGAAGGAAAAGAAATTTTTGTTTCAAAATTTCCATGATTGAAGGATGAAGGACAAACATAAAAAAGGTACTATCAGACTTAAAGTAAAAGCGAGTTTTGTCTGTAACTGTAAAAAAGAAATCAATAGCAAAGAAAAATGTTGCTAATCAGGCTATTTCGTTTATCCCATAGATATTTAGGTTACAGTGTACTGGAAATTTCTCCCAAAGAGAAAGCTTTGATCAGAAGAAATTCCCGCAGGACCTGTGTGGTCGTGAGAAGATGGAATGCTTTACACATGAGTGAGAATACAAGCAAAAGTTCATCGTTTCATAAAAAATGTGACAGAACATATAGCCTAACTTAGGTAAAGCACCCAGGTCTGGACATTTTGCGTGTTTTCATGAAGGTCTCAAAAGTGTTGCACATTCATCTAAGATGTGCACTGTGCAAGTCCGCATAACACAATTTTGAACACGACGGGCCACATTCTAATTGTTGCTTCAAGAAAAAGCAATTTCACAACCTCAGACTTTCCTAGTGTAATGTTCTTCTAGGATGGATGATAATGAATTCCACCCAGCAAACAACCTTCAGTAATGAAGCCAAGGGTTCGCTTGTCCTTTAATAAAACATCTGAAAGACATAAGCCGGTGCCTCAGAGAACTGTGGCATTAGGCAAGAGGCTGAGGCACTCCAGGAGCACGCCTCAGAGATTCTGTCCATCACACAGTGCTAGCTCTGAGTATCTTGAGGATGACATTCCTCATCAGAAGTTACAGGCCTTATTTCAATGAGTGTAGTTTTTGTCTAAAGGAGTGAGTTTCAATTAGATTCAGGGGAAATCCACCAGGTTGTTTTTTGTTTTGTTGCTGTTGTTATTGTTTTAAAGACTGGGCCAATAGAAACATTGACAGCTCAGACTAAACTGGACAGAGACAGTTCTAATGAGAAGAGACCACTGAATGCTCAAATCAGTACAAGCAGATATAAGGCTGGGAGAAATACTTTAAAAAAAAAAAAAAAGCCACTTCTTACGGAAGAGGAAGAATGACTCGGACAGAAGCCAAAAGTCATGGGGAATCGTTTCTAGACAGCAGGATAGAATCTTAATCAAGTTGCTGCCCTGCAGGCCAGGCAGTGTTTCAGAATTTCTGTGAATCAGGGACTCCTGCCTGCTTCTCCTTCCAGGCCTTTCTGAACAGAAGGCCCTGTTCACCAATGGCTGTCCCACTGCTGTATGTGGTGGGTGGTGCAGATAACTTGTGTTTTTAGTTCACAGGTCTTCAAACTGAAGATACAAAACCTCTTACAAAACCTCAGCAGAGGTGGCCTTTCTGCACCTGAACCTGATTTAGATGGTGAGATCTTGGACTCTGAGACTATGCTTTTCTGAAAGGAGACGTCAGTCCTTGTGGCAGGAGGCTGAGTATATTTTGCACACACAAGGGACATAATATGAACTGCTGTGGTTGGAGGATGCTGGGAAGATTGTATTTTCCAAAAATGGCCACACCAATATACATCCTCTTTCACACACTCTTCCTAAAAGGTGATGCTGACACACTTCCACTGAAAGGTGGGGTCTATGTTCCGTCCATTTGAACTAGGAGGGCCTTGGCGGCTGTGGGGGAAGTGTTGCTGCAGGACGTCTGAGGCTGGTTCTTAGAGTGCCACACAGCCCTCACCTTACCTCCAAGATGTTTCCCTTTGCAACCTGGTCACCATATTGTGAGGAATCCCAGGCCACGTGAGGAGGCCATACCTGGGGACTATAAACAGCAGCCTCGGCAAGGTCCCCAGCTGACAGCCATCAACTCCTAGACGTATGAGGGAACAAACCTTCAGAGGATCCTAGGCCCTAGACTTTGAGACCTCCAAGTGAAGCCCCAGACATCGTGGAACAGAGACGAGTCATTGCCACTGTGGTATGTCTGAATTCAGGATACACAGAAACTCTGAGAGATAATAATAATTGCTGTTTTGAGTCACACATAACCCTGTGACTCAAGATACGACCCTTGATTGTAAATTCCTCATAAAAATTTACCTCTCCATGTAATATAAAAGTAGAAGTTTTGATGTTTCTTATGTCTAACACAATATTAATTTCAATGAGTTACTCCTTCCAGTAGTTGTGAAAAATATCCGCCTATTGCATTATGTCTGAATTAGCACTAATTAATAATGATCATGATAATTCATTGATAGGTTTGGAGTAGGTCTGCTGCTGAAACACTTACCATAAATGCCAAAAATTCACAGAGATATTCCTTCATATGCCCTGAGACAACTTTGTAGGAGGGCAATTGAAGGATGCCTACTTTGGACCACAAGTACCAGTGGCTCAGTAACATACCACACAACTGTATCAACACACAACTATCAGTGTCATACCAACACAACTCAGTATCAACACACAACTATCACAAAGGCTTTGACTGATGCTCTGTAACAGCAGAAAAATGTCAGGAACAATGAAGAGTCCCAGAAAGAGGTAAGGTCAGTTGAGACAAAAATCACATGAGGGTTTCTGCTGTTGTCTCGTTTATGTTTTTAAGAAGAAACAGAGCTTAATGGTAAAGAGCTTGAGCCCTGGAGTCCAAAAATCCAGATTCAGATTTCCTCTTTCCATTTATGAGTTGTGTGACTTGCCTTTAGATAAGTTAATTAACCTCCCTGTGCCTTGGTTTCATCTGTAAAATCAGGACTGCATGAGTCAGGGTTCTCCAGAGAAGCAAAACCAATAGTACATATTGGTTATATAATAGAATGTATCAGAGACAGAGACATTTTAAGGAATTGTCTCATGCAATTGTGAAAACTGGCAAGTCCAAATCCCACAGGGCAGCAGGCTGGACACTCAGGCAGGGTTTCTAGGTAGCAGTCTTAAAGTAAATTCCTTCTTTAGGAGCTCAGTTTTGGTCACCTTGGTGGCTCAGTTGGTTAAGCAACTACCTTCAGCTCAGGTCATGATCCTGGAGTCCTGGGATCAAGTACCGCATCAGGCTCACAGCTCCACAGGGAGTCTGCTTCTCCCTCTAGCCTTCTCCCCTTTATGCTTTCTCTCACTCTCTCCCTCTCTCAACCATATAAATGAAATCTTTATTAAAAAAAAAAAAAAAGGAACTCATCTTTTAAAGCCTTCCATTGATTCAAGGAGGCCCACCCATATTATGAAAGGTTATCTGTTTTGGTCAAAATTCACTGATTTAAATGTTAACCACATCTACAATTACCTTCACAACAACATCTAGACCACAGTATGACCAAACAACTGTGTACCATGGCCTAGCCAAGCTGACGGGACATTAACCATCACAGGGTTGAAAAACAGTACCTACCTTATTGGGCTCTCATTGGGCTGAAGGGAGATCATGCCCACAGGTGCTTAGCACAATGGTGGACAGAGAGCAAATGCTCCATGTGTGCTAATTATTACTGGGATAACCACCATCATGTCCTGGACAGTCTTGGCTTATACCCATTGTTCTCACTACTTATAAAGAGCAGCCTTGTGTCTCTTGGTTTTTACTTACAAATTAATCTTGTAAACCAGAGGATCAGTTGGTCTCATGCTTCACCCCACCTTTATGTGACACTGTGTCTAAAGGAAAAAGGAAAGGGACCTGCTAGCTGTTTCCGAAGGAGCAGACAGGTCTAGGACATCATCCTCTTTAGCTCTGGGTGCCCTCACCTGCTTGGGAAACAAGACTTACATTCATGTTCATCACAGCAACTCACTCTCTGAATTATGAGTCAGCAAGAAAAGCCAATTTATGTTTATCATAACTCCATTTTGATTATCAGGAGAATACATCATTCATTTCAGGGGAAAAAGTGCCTTAAAATAAAGGTGAATTCAAAATATCGGCACTTAACGTGTTAAACGTTTATTACAGTGACTTCTGTCTCAGGTTCTAGAAAGATTAAATAATATATGCTCCAGTAACATCAGAAAGAGTTTAAACTGACCTAGGGTATTAAAAAAAGAGAGAGAAAAAACAACAACATGGCACAAATGTCATCTTTCTAAGCCCATAGGATAAGAATTTCAAAGTATAAGTTAAGTGGTTTTATTTTTTTCTACTCCTTTCCCCAAATCCCACTCCTGAGCCAAGGGCTTCATTTTATAAACTTTCTGAACCCATGGTTCCATCTGGCATTTGATTCTCAAATTGCCCAACAAAGGACCCTCACACCATCAACAGTGATAAGTCACTTCCTTTTCAGGATTATATTCATGTCAGAGTAATTTAAGCAACTCTGTTGCCAGATAATCTGCAAATTGCTCTCTGAATAAGCAAACGCTGACCATGCCTTTCATTAAGCAATGATGTGAGCCCAAAGTGTCCTAATCTGCCTGACCTAAAGTTAGAAATACGACGATTCAGTTTTTATAAAGAAGCTTCAAGCAGCAGTGAGGCTCTGGAATAACACTTACGTCTTTCTGAATGACACAATTTTGGTTATATTATGATCACTTACAATTCAGTGTGAGCTTCAGCATTGATAGAAATCCCTTCCATATGATCTGCTTTTCCACTCACGAAATTTAAAATAATGCCACGTGACTATAAAATAACAAGCTTGATTTCTGCATGTAGCTTCTCCAATTACTTTCCTTGTACTTTACAAATTGCATCTTGTCCTTTCATCTCAAATCAACTTGAAATTAAAAAAAAAAAAAAAGAAGAAGAAGAAGAAGAAGTGAAGCCTGTCTTACGCAACAAAAGTTCCAATAAAATTTATAGGAAGTTTAATGCAACAAACACATTGACCAAAGCATCTTGGATTTTCAAGGGCATGTCAAAGCCAAACAGTAGCAGCTTCTGGAGTTACAACAAAACAAACAAATTCTGCAGCCAACTGTTGTACCATATGTTTCTAATGGCTTTTATTCTACATAAAGCCAATCTATCGTTTGAGCAAAACAAAACATCACCGAGGCACATCACGGAAGGCACATTTCTGACCATTTGTCAATTTCTTGCTACAGCAAGCTCTGAAGTTGAGAAGCTGAATCATGCCTGAAAAGAATGGACACATTGCCAATGGCTTTTCCAGCCTAGACCCTGCCAGAACAGTGAAAAATGTGGATCACTTTCCTTGTCAACTTATGGAGATAGACATATGAAGTTAATTCTCACAGACCCCAGAGATGTCTTTTCCCAAAGCTTTAAGATACGATACCTTCAAAGGTGACTATATGTACACACGTCCTCTAAAATGCAATTTTAACTTAATTCTTAACTAATCACGTGTACGTTTTTTCCCTTGTAAATTATCCAGAACAAAATTTAAAACTCAGGAAGCCTTCCTCTGTCAGTCAGTAATCCTGCCTGGAATGTTAATTGGAATGATCAGAAAATAAATATACTTTTTGTGTTGGCATAAGACCGGCATGAAAAAGAAGGCAGAGTTGTTCCCCAAAGGTTTGATTACAACGTAAAATATAAACAACCTTGGGCAATATTTCAGACCACAGCTCCACTTCCCAGTACAGATAATCAATGGCTGACGGCTGAAATCCAGCCCTTGTTGAAAGTAAAAGGGATATATATTTTCCTCAAACTAAGTGCCATAAGATTAAAGAGTGTGATTTTCTAGAGTCTTTAGGAAATTTAAATTCTCCCCACCTAATGACACAAGTTTTCCTAAATGCACTTCTGGAACATCCAAGTCAGTCCCTTACAAATCCTAGCACCGCAGGTGACGTGTTCAAGAAGTGAGAGGAAAGAGTCGGGTCGTATGCCACACCTCACTCCATAAACAAAATGCAGTGTCTGTTCTTTTTTTTTTTCTTAAGATTTTATTTATTTATTTGACAGAGATCACAAGGAGGCAGAGAGACAGGTGGCGGGGGTAGTGGGGGCGGGGGAAGTAGGCTCCCTGCTGAGCAGAGAGCCGGATGTGGGGCTCTATTCCAGGACCCTGAGACCATGACCTCAGCTGAAGGCAGAGACTTTAACCCACTGAGCCACCTAGGCACCCTACAGTGTCTGTTCTATTCAGGGGTGACAGAAAACCCAAATCAAACTAGGGTAATCCAGAAGGGAAATACTCAGATTCACAGAACCAACAGATCGAGGAGTAAAAATGCTCCCAGGTGCTAGGAGAAAAGGACTCAAACACTTCAAACAATGCCTCTGGCTGAAATCCCTGTCACTCAGCTCCGTCCTTGTCTCAGCTAGAATAACTGTCAACCACAACAGGCCTATAACCTTCCTACTCAAGGCCCATGGTAAACAGCCCGTTTTCTAACAACTATGACATAAGTCTCATGATTCAGTCTAATCGAGTGAGCTCAGTTTCTAAACACACAGTGGAGACCCGAGAGATGGGATTACATTGACTTGCGGTATCCCACCTCCCAACCAGACTTTATGGCTGGGGGAAACGGAGGCTTTGCCCGGCCCTGTATGGCATGTCCCACTCCTGCAGCTGAGCAGGGCCTCACTGGAAGCACAGGGTTGGCAATAAGACAGGTAGAGTCCAAGGAAATGTGGGTTCAGTTACTGAAAAGAAGGGGAATGGATAAGGGGACGCAAAACACAGTATTTGAGACATTCTGGGATATTACTACATTTTCCTGATCCAGAAAGCATATCAAACTATGTTACAGCATTTAACTCATGACAGTTGAAAGAAGGGAGGCATGCCACTAGGTCCAGTTGAACCGGATCATTCACTCTCTAAAGTACAGACCAGGGGGCGCCTGGGTGGCTCAGTGGGTTAAGCTTCTGCTTTCAGCTCAGGTCATGATCTCAGGGTCCTGGGATCGAGCCCCTTATGGGGCTCTCCGCTCAGCAGGGAGCCTGCTTCCCCACCCCTCCCTGCCTCTCTGCCTACTTGTGATCTCTCTCTCTGTCAAATAAATAAATACAATATTTTAAAAAAATAAAAATAAAAATTAAAGTACAGACCGGATTTGCTAAATGACTATTTAATTACCCCTGGACAAAAGAAAATAATGAGGATCAATACTCTGGTATTAAAATGTTCAATACCAAAACGAAGACAAAAGTGAAGAGATAAATAAGTAAATAAACAGAAAGAAGAAAAACACAAATTCCCAAGGGGCATAAGACACTGGCTAGTTAGTTCTTTCCAGAGAAGGAACAGTTCTAGTTTCCACTAAAAATTAAAAAAAATAAAATTGTGAAGTATCACATGGAAGTCTTTAGCCTTCGTCTCCATGGCCTGCTGAAAGAATTCTACTTCATGAGACCCACAACTCCATGTATTTAAGGGTCTTACAATTACTCTTGCAGGAGCTTTATAAGCGTCTTAAGATTTATGTGTCACACTGACATATCTTTACAAGTGATCTCACAGCCAACATTTTTAAAATTTCAATAACATAACACAGACACGTGTTTTGGCTACTCACGCATACAATTTTTCAACTGATAGTCCACTTATCTGCAAGGCACCGATATAAAAATGCCACTTTACCCTGGGAATCTAGTTTTGGCCACCTATCTCTGGAATACAAATACCTTGATTAACTAAGGTAGAATGTACAAGCATTTGCTTGGAAATAAAATATGCATCTATTGTTATCTTGAATGTGAAGAGAGTGTCATCTTGAATTCTAAGGCAGGCAAATATATAATTATTATGTACTCGGGTTTTCAGGTGTCCTGAAAATATTATGCACAAAGCTGTCTTAAATTTATATATATTATTTTGTTTGTTCCTCTCAACACAGAAGTGCTTTGAACCGTGCACAGACTTGCAAAGATATCATTATTATTATTATCACCTATATTCAGGGTTTCATTATTTATAATAAAAAAAAGGTATGGATAAACCAAATGGTAGATAATAGAAAAGTTATTTTATTTTGGATTCAAAATACAATTTGGTCTTGACAGTCGGTGCATGTCTTTGGTATTGTGGGATAAGGCAGTGTTAAATGTGAAATGCTGGAATTTACTGGAGGCCAGACCAAAAAAGGAGGAGAAAAGTGATTTATTTTGGTAATATATAGAGAATTCCATCATTCACTTATGTAATTATTCTTTTACAAATATTTTCATGCCTATTGCTTCCTTTATCTTGTTGAGAACATGAAATACAAGGAACACAGGTATTAGGGCCAACTGTAGGACCAGCTGGTTCCATTTCCAGTTTTCCTACATGGCTTCCAAAACACTCTTTCTCCATTGCACTGGAACAATCCTTTCATGCTCACAGTCTTGCTTACTTCCTACTTCAGTCTAGAGAAACAGAGCATCCTTCCCACCATATGTATGGGATGGTACCCTTGATCACCCTCAACCCAGCTCAACAGAACTCAGGAATGAGGCACCCTTCCAGCTAGACGAGGGGTGTAGGCCAGACCCTGCCCATATGAGCAGGTATCAGAAAAGGGCCTGCTTGAAGGGCTTTCCAGTCTTGTTGCTTTTAGGTTTCAATTTCCCCTCACAAAATTTTCTTAGTGTAAGAATTCTATCTCAGCAGTCCCTAAACCTTGTTGCCCAACAAAACCATGAGAGAAGCTTCGAATTCTAGACCCTTGCATCCATATGATTTTAGTAAGCCTGAAGTGGGATCACGTGTAAGTGTCACAGACGCATGTGCGTACTTACACACAATTGTCTTAGATTCAGATCGTCTGCTAGGACATGTCAGCCACTGTCACATTGCTCTGGATTACAAACGGCCTGTGGTCATGGAATCTATTCGGCTTCTCTCTATAACTCTGACACACTTGATGAAGTGCTCTGAGCAGATTATGTCTACTGTTTGTTGGCAGGTTACTGACCCATGATCAGTGTCCACAATAGGAGGGACCCATGTTTCCTGATCAACTCAGGACACACAAGGACATTATGGATATGCCTGCACTGTCGTGGGCACGTGTACAACCGCAGAGATGGGTCCTGGTAAGGGAGCATGCAGATTCCCTGAAGGCTCCTTGTAGGGCTTAATTCCTCTCTGGTTTGTGTTGTGAAAGTCTAGGTGCTTGGTGCTCAGTGGCTGTGCCCAGCTAAGATCAATGATACCTTAGAGCAAGGCTCTAATGAAAAGGAGATGCATACAGTTATTGAACACTTACCTCTTTCCAAGGTTAAAAAGATGGGTAAGCCATAGTCCTTAAGCTCAGATAATTTGCTCTAGAGGAGAGAGATTTGGAAACTGGAGCACAGCTCTGGGAAGTATTATAGCAAAGAGGTAAAGATAGGACATATTTTCTTTAGCCTCTCCTATTAGGTGAATTTTAATAAAAATTTGAGAAGAGCTATAAGCTACATCTATCTTTAATGACATCAAGTTCACGGCTGTGAGAAAAAAGGGGGGGAGACAAAATAGAGGGAGGTGTATGATTGAGAGGAAGTATTGGGTTTGTTTTGAAGATTAGGGAGATAATAATTTCCCTTCTCTTTATACCCATATTAATGGAAACATATATCTATGCCACTTTGCACCAAAGTGCCACCATGATGCCCCACATACAACTGGTGAATGGTAGATTTTTAGTAAAGGAAGGGAACTCTATCATTGCTAAGAAAAAGAGCAAAGGAAAATAGGCCAAAAAGTAAAGAGCTGTTTTCTTTGGATGATATGATTGGAGTTACATTTATTTTATTATATGACTTTCTGTACTTTCTCTGGTGAGCAAGTATTATTTTCATTATGGGAAAGATAGTAACAGTATGAGCTTTTTTTATTTCATGGAAATTTCATTTGATGTAACCAATAACCATCCAATATCCTTACTTTCTCAGTTTCTGCAGACTTTTGCTTTCTGAGGAAACAGCAGAGCCCAGCAACATATAGAAAGAAAACACTGTAGGGGCTTCTGGGTGGCTCATGGGGTTAAGCCTCTGCCTTTGGCTCAGGTCATGATCTCAGGGTCCTGGAATTGAGCCCCGTGTTGGGCTCTCTGCACAGCAGGGAGCCTATTTCCCACCTCTCTCTCTGCCTGCCTCTCTGTCTACTTATGATCTCTCTCTGTTGAATAAACAAAGATCTTAAAAAAAAAAAAGAAAGAAAGAAAGAAACACTGTAGTAGGTCATGTTGATCTCTGAAGTCATGGCACTTGACGTTACCAGAGGACAACCCCCAAGTCGGCTGCTCTCCATTATGACTGGAAGGGACACTTGGATGGGACTGCTGGTTTTACACAAACCTCCCCCGCCCGTTGCTGTGTGGGGAGCAAGTCTCCCCATGACACATTCACAAGGGACATGCCCCCCATAGAGGCTTAACATTCTGCTAATGCAGGGTCCATTAAGTCTGCAACAGAAGCATCACAGATGGAGATGAGGACACATTCAGAATGTGTTTTAGACAATGCGAAGTGTCTGGTCTCCTGTGAGGTTAAGACCAGGCAGGCTCATCCCCCCAGTCGGAGCATCTCACGGTGATCCATGTAAACAGATGGATGGAACACGTTTCCTTCTGGTTCTTGATGCTGCTGTTGTGTTTGCCCGATGAGTAGGATCAGCAAAGTGGTCTGAGAGTCACCCTTATGCCAGACACATATAAATGGCAATGATGATTATATTTATGAAACACATTTTGTGAGGATTAAATGAGTTAATAAATGCAAATCTTTCAGAACAATGCCTGGCTTGTGGTGATCCCCAATAATATCCTATTATATAGGCTTCCAGAAAAATGTAAGCTTCAAAGACATCCAGGATTCCCATCTGTTCTGCTTACTGTTATCTCCCCATGGAGGGGGTAAGCCAATAAATATTTAGGGAGTGAGCAAATACTAGGCTAAGAATAAAGAGGTGAAGTGCTCGCGGTAGTGGTGACCAGCAGGAACAGAAGTGTCAGGTCTCACACAGCAGAGAAAGCATAAATAGTCTCCAGTCCACTGGAGTATTTCAGTGATTGTTTTCATGGTATCTTTGGGCCAAAAGAGCTGCCTTCTTTGCATGCTGTCCAGCTGATATTGCTTTGTTTCTCTCCACAATGTAAACGATATTTCCATAAATTTGTTGTAATGCTCTACGGTGCCTTGGCACACAGTTTGGGAACCAGGGCTTTAGCAATCTATTTCTATTCTCTCCAAGACAAAATGTAACTAAATTAGGAATGCCATTTAGTTCAGTATCCGCCTCTTCGCCACCCCCTCCTAGCCAATTTCCTCCTTTAATTATTGGGCAGGGACCCTGGTCCCAGCAGCACGACTAACCACCACATGTGAAATGACACTAAGCCTTATTATCAATGGAAGCAATAGAAGATCAATATCTCTGGATCTTTAAAATAGCCAACCGGCCACATTGAAGCATCTGGCACAATTCCATGAAGAAAAACCCAAGTTTGGAGTTAACACTAGTGATTCCTTTCACTCAAGAGCCCCAGCAAGTGGCCAGCCCATCTTGAGGAGCAGAGCCCTGCTCCAATGCTCCCAGGCCAGCGTCTTTCGAGCTGACAGCAGGTGCCTAGCATGCTCTAAGTCATTTTGGGCAAAAGCATTCTGGGTCAATGAGGTCTTTCTCCTTTTACTATATCCTCTAAGAGGGAGAGACACATCTGAGTTTGTGATTTGTTTTATTATAAATGGCAAGGCAAAGCTGTTAACCTTAGGAATTAGGAAAATAAAATGCACAACTGAATTTAAAAATGAACCTTGTTGACAGAACTAGTCTTACCAGTTACTGAAAACAAAGCAGAGAAAAAAAAAAATGGGAAGAAAACCCTGAATGTGACGCAGCACAAAAATGAGCAATAAAGTGAATAAAAAAAAAAAGAAACCAACAAACAAAAAACAAAAGAATCTCTTCTCTGAAAGGAAGAGAACGCGACTGGACAAAAATCAAAACAAAATAATCACCACCACAAAACTACAACAGCTTCCAGCTGTTGTTGGGCTGGTTGTTAAGGACCATCAGACCACCATGGTTGTTCATGGTTCCACCATGACTGGTGAGGAACAATCCAGACTCACATTGCCTTGCAGAACACCGAGAAATCATACTTCGTCTGGAGAGTTTATTCCAAAAACTGATGTTACCCACTTAAATGTTGCACAGGAAAGTAAGGCCCACCCACAGCAGGGTCTAGGTCATGCTCACAGGAGAACAGCTATGACCTCGCCTTGGGGAAGCAGAATGGGGAACCACCATGATGCCTGCATGAAGACAGGGATTTGTCCAAGAGGTGACATGGAAGTGGCCAGGAGTGGGGACAGAGGATATCAGGGAGGGAGGGCTCAAGGGCATTTACTGCTGAGACTCTGGGGTAGACCGGTGTGAGAAGCCAACAGAGACTGATTAGCTAACAGGTCTGACTGGGAGACAGGGCTCAGGGTCCCTGGACATCTGTCTTATCTGAGGCTGCTGTGACACAAATACCATAGACTGGGTGGCTTAAACAACGAGCATTTCTTTCTCACAGTTCTGAAAGCTGGGAAGTCCAAGATCAAAGCACAGGCCAATTTAGCTCCTGATCAGGCCTTCTTCCTGGTTTGCAGAGAAATACCTTCCTGCTATGTCCTCACACAGCCAGTGGGACTGGGGGTGATTTCTGCTCACTCATCTCCTTGTAGGTACACCAATCCCATCATGGGGGCTCCACCTTCATGACCTCATCTAAACCTAACTGCCTCCCGAACTCCATCTCCAAATACCATCATATTGTGGATTATGGTGTCAACATATGATTTTGGGGATGGGGTAGAGGGTCAAAAACACTCAGCCCATAGCTGAAAGCACCTTTCTGTCCATGGAGGTGAAGGTGTGTGAAATCATTACACTTCTCCTGCTTCCACTTGAGAGTCTTCCATTTTCTTAGTCTGTACTCATTAAATTTCTATACCGCCTTCATGGGGGTGAACACTAGCACGTAAACTTTCTCTGTGCTTTGTGGGGAGAGGAGGCAAGAGCAGTTCTGTACAGGGGGACCTTTAGGTGTCCCCACCAAAATATCAAGGCCTGAACAAGGCATCGAAAATAGAATGGGCACTATAAATGTGAGGGACAAGAGGACAGTGGTCCTCAACCAGGGGTACATTTATCACCCAGCAGACACATTTTTATAATGTCTACAAAAGTTTCTGATTGCCAAGAGTGTTACACATTGAGATGCAGCTACTGGATGCCAGGAAGGAAGCTAAATGTGCTGCACTTCAGGGACAGCCCGGAGACTTGCACACACACAACTGTCCCTGGGAAGTCAAGTCTGGACCCCGGCAAAGAGCTGCAGGGGAGAAAGTGTGAGGGGTGATGTGAAAACAACCTACCATATGAGCTCTAGAAACTTCTATGTGCCTAGGACTGGTGAGGGAAAAGGAGCCTGAGGAACTGACTGGTATGCCAAGACATAAACATACAATGTCATGGAAGCCCCGGGAGGCTGAGCATTTCAGCAGGTGGGACCTGAAAATTAAGAGAAGATTAAGTTGCATTTGGCCATTTTACATATATCCTTCTTCAGTCCAAAAGGCAGTTGGAATTGACAGTTTGAGGTCCCCAGTGGCCTTGAGAGACTTCAGTGTAAGAGTAGTGACAAATGCGAAAGTAGTCCATGAAGACTTTGCTCATTCCAAAAAAAAAAAAAAAAAAGGCAATAAAGAATAAGATGGAAGTGGTATTTCTATCTCATCCACAGACCACATCAAATCAACAGCTTCAGCTTCTTAAACCCCACCCAGAAATATGTAAGTGTGCAGACCTTTATGTCATAGGCAACATTCTTTGGCTAACCTATCTACTAGCTAAATTATAGATATAATTCTCAAGTACTAGTATATAAAGTACCATTCAGACCAGAAACTGTCAAGTCGAACACAAATTTATAATTCTATTACGAATGTTGTCTTTTTTGGTCACTAGAAATCATAATAATGACTCAAACCAATCTCAATGAGAGAATATTTCCACATTATAGCCCAGGACAGGCATTCTGAAGCCACACTACTTTTATTTTTTAACTTTTTATTTTTTTATTTTCTGAGTTTGCTTCAGTAGATCTTCATATATATTGCCTACAATGAAACTGGTTAGGGAGAAAAAACAATAATTCACAGAGAAAATACAGTTCCAAAGTACAGATCATTGGCAGGGGGTTGCCAATAAATATAAGTGAAACAAATTACTTGATGAAGGAAGGAAATACAAGTGGACTAACACGGCAAGCAGATACATCTATGCAATGTTAATACTCTATCTTACCTCCATCCACTTGTCCCATAAATAAGCGAAGAGATACTTTTAACATAGGCTGCTTTCACACATTAACCCGTGGGATAACAAGGCCTTCTTTATGTGTCACACGGCATTTTTCTAAATTCTAGGTGACACAATGTTAAAAGTAAAAAGAATAGCCCAACTTATAGTTAGGCTATTTGTGCTCCTCATAGGTGGTGTTGAATTCCAAAGAATCCACACTGTGGGTAGTGTGTTCATGGTTGGGGTTATTATGAAATTGCCCTGCTAGGGCCACAGAACCACACCAAGGTCCCAGGGATCCCTACTGGATGGGTCCTCTGTCTGCCACTTATACTGAGATCAGCCCTAGCAGGAAACATGGAGGTAGGATTTGGGCCAGAATTACAGAAGACCTTCTCTTTTCTAGAGTCAACAGTGCCCTCAGTCTGGACTGGAAGAGGCTAATTTGTGGGTGGCTCCCAGTTGTGGTAGGGAAGCTGGCCCTTGTCACTAGAGGCAGGCTGGGGCCAGCAGAAGACCCCACAAGTAGGTCCTGGCCTGCTGCATGACTCCCAAGCTCCATGTCCTTCCACTTAAGCTGAACCTCCGGCAAAGTCACAACACAAATGGCACCCTGGTATGCCCCCAAGAATCAGTAAGAAGGGTCTGACCAACACTTGAAAGCACCCTTCCCCACAGGCCACAGTGGACTCACAGCAGGAGTCACTGGCAGAAGTAGCTGCTCCCAGAGGATTGACAGCCAGGCAGCAGAAGACGGCGGCTTCCGGGGGAACATGTCTGCACAGAGGCAGTGGAGCTCCCCAGGGGAAGAACTATCAGACCTGAGGGGACACCTCAAATTTTCTAGCGGGAGACCTGGGGGCTCTCTCACCATCATTTCCTCTACATTCAACATCAGTATCTGCTGCAGACAGATTCTAAGTATTCTTCCCCCGCAAGAATCATACCATAATGAAAGCAGCAGGTTTAACTGTATAGAGTGAGTAGATTGGGGGTTACTCTCCAAATTTGAAGACTGCATTCTAAGATAAGTACTTTTGGTTTAGCTGGTGACACCAACTGACAGGAGTGAACTGCAGTAGGGAGAATCTAGATACAGTATTGATTTTCCCCTGAGCTGGCCTTGCTCCAGCTAGGGCTTATGCAGCACAGCTGGAAGCTCATCTGGGTGCATGCACCTAACATGGGGGGGGGTAGGGCACATAGACCTACCAAAGGAGACCCACCCGTTTCTTCTCCAGGAGGATCTGGTAGTGTCTCATGCTAGGAGAAGGTGCAGTGGCAAGGATAAATCAGCAGTGTGTTTCACCAACAGAACTTGGGACTCATCTGGTATTAATTTTTTACAAATTAATATCTGACCATGACTCACCACACTCCAGAAAACCCTTTCATGGCACCTGGCTGCCTTTTGTGGAAGGGCTTGCTTCCCACTTCCTTCCCTGCTCCCCTTTTCAATGTCATACCCTAAAAGTGTTAAACAACTTGAAATCCCTCAAGCTTATAATCTCTGCTCGGCCACGCTAACCATCTAGAAAACTTTCATATTCTTTTCTCAGATCACTGCCCAGGCCTCATCTCTCCCAAGAAACTTTTTCAACCCTAACCTAAAAAAGAAATAAACCTTCTGCTCCTGTGTTTTCCTGGGTTCCTAATAAAACCCTGTTGCTCCCTGTGCTCCCACCATGAGTTCCCATGTGTCACTCGACTGGAACACGAACTCCCCACAGCAGCAGCTCGCTCCCTCTCTGCATATTCAGGCACAGAAGCCAGCACCATGCACATGCACACTTCTGCATTCCCGCCATGCCTAGCAGTCAGGATAGCAGTTAATGCCAACCAAACGGTCATGGGCACAGGCACAAGTACTTCCTAGACATTTAACTTTGACCACAATTCTGTGTGCAGCATTTATTATTTTTTTCCACCTTGAGGTACAGAAACCTACTCTGAGAAGTAGGTAACTGCCCCCAAGATGTCACAGCTACAAAGGACAAGATTCAGATATGCTTAGGATCTCTTTATTTATTATCTCCAGAATCCACCATGTACCAAGTTCTATGGTAGATACAAAGATAAATAAAACCCAGAGTCCAGAGGGTGAAGACAAGACATGTTGAAGTTCGACTAAATGTCCTAGGTCCTAAAATGTTAGTCAGTGCTTGGGAAGAGGAGCTATAAAGAAAGGAGGGATGAATTTTACCGCAGAAGGGAGCCAAAATTGCTCTCAGAAGACAGAATGAAGTAAAGAAAGTGAATGTGGTTAGATAAACTTTAAAGCTCTCACTGAGAAGCAGTAATACCCAAATTGAGCCAAGGAAATGGATAGGGTTTTCTTCAGTCTCTGAACTACTTTTCACCCTAAATCTCTCTTTTTTTATCTAAGTTTCTTAAAAAAAAAAAAAAAAGTAGATGCAAACCAAGTTAGTTTAGGAGAAACAGTACTACTGTACAGAATCCTATTTCCAGAAATCAAGTTACATCTTTCCCAGACAACATTAGTTAAAGACTTCCTCTGAAGAGGGTGTTGGCCAAGAAAAAAGCAAACTAATTTCATCCTGGGGGCAGGTGGGAATAACATGTCAAATCCCTAGGCCATTTTGACCTGCGAGTGTGGGGCTAAGGACAGACTCCATCTTCCGCCTGTGCTATCTGTGCAGCAGAACATTCCTCTCCAGTGCAAAGCGTTTTTCATCCTTTAGTACTCAGATAGAGAGGTCAGTAGCCTCAGTCCCTACTGACTTCCCTGCGACTCATTCCAAGTGAAGACCAGCGGGGAGATTAACGCTGCTCAGAGAAGCGCATGACACACTGCCCTGGACCTGTGCCCGAATTTCATGACTTCTGAGAATCACATGGTGCAAAGACAAGTCCAATTTTACAGTGTGACCCCAATTATCCTACCAGAGATGGTTCTATCCATCATACTGTTACAGGACAACAGAACAGCCAAAGTGCATCCCTACATAGGTATGTATTATTTCACAAAGTACAGATGAAAAACGGCAGAGAAATCATTTTGTAAATTGAATCATTTAAAACCCTCCACAAAGCTAGGCATATTTTTGTTATAATAAAAAATCATATTGTATATTTTATCTATTGTGCAAGTTTGGGCTCGTAGAATGGCCAAACTGTCAATTACTTCAATACAGGAGAAGCAGTGCAAAAGTAGCTCAAAATGGTATCTAATGCTGGTATATATCCACCCCCATGCAAAAATTACCGTTGTCTCTGAAATTAACAAAACTTCAAATAATTTACATACATTAGTATATGTCATTATATTTATATCAGCTAATTTCACGTGATACATAAATATTTTAGGACTTACCACTGCATGCTTTTAATGTAAAATTTACATTAGATTATCAAAATGATCTATTGATCCAGTCTTATTCTATCAATAAATAATTATCACCCAGGTAAAAAAGACTAACTAGAAAAAATAAAAGACCCTCTCTTCCCAAAGAGATACATTTCAAATAAAATTTCAGTCATTATGTTGAAATTCTATTTAATAGTAATTTATATATTTATGCTGTTTGGCTCAATTGTGTGCTACAGATCATTATAACAACCAAATCTGAAAGTATTTGATTTTAAAACATCGAACTTTATTGTCATGAGAAAAAATTTTTTTTAATATTTTATTTTATTTATTTGACAGAGAGAGATCACAAGTAGGCAGAGAGGCAGGCAGAGAGAGAGAGAGAGAGAGGAGGAAGCAGGCTCCCTGCTGAGCAGAGAGCCCGATGTGGGACTCGATCCCAGGACCCTGAGATCATGACCTGAGCCGAAGGCAGCGGCTTAACCCACTGAGCCACCCAGGCGCCCCAGAAAATTTTTTAAAGTATTAATTTATGTTTATTTTAGATGTAGATAAACAAAATAGGGTGATCCATAAATGTGTTTCAGAAGCAAACACATATTTAAATTCAGCAGGGAAAGTGAAATAAAAATATGATGCCAACAAGAAAGAATGTAAACTTTTTCAGTGTTAAAAGAAAACTTGTTCATGATTTAAAATGAAAGTAATGGACTTCAAATTACTATGGTATTTAGATTCCAAGTCATATACTTAAAAGAATAATTATAACATTTTCTTTCTGAATATCAATTTTGTAATTTATTGGGAATTACATCCCATATTGCAACTTAGGATGAAAAACTTCGCATGTCAAATTATAAGTGTGGGAGTATATGAGGGGTATTGTTTAAAAACAATTCTTCTAGTTTGAAGACAACTAGGCTAGAAGATCTCAACTCTACATGCCATGCCAACACTGAGACTACAGCTTCTAAGGATTACCACTTCAGAGAAATACTGCTGACTTAACAGGACACAGTCTTCTCTACTAACTACAGGGGCATTTTCCAAAGGCAATGCTAGTCCAATTAGAGACTCTGGGAAAGGGTTCCACGTTCAAAATCTGAAAACCACTACAAAGGGAAACTCTGCTTGCCACAAAGATAAAGTAATGGGGTTCAAATTAACCATCTTGTGTGAAACAAATAAAATGCATACAGAATATACAAAACAAGGTTTACAAGACACAGGATTCCAGTGAATGAAGAACAACGATGCTTGAAAGATGGGAAGCAAATGAGGTGAAACCTGTAACTATCCTAATTTATTCCCTTGAGAGAGTCTCCAGGTTGCAGGCAAATAGGAAGAATTCAGGCAGGACCCAGAAGATTCCCTAGGCTGAAGTGACTAAGCAGAGAGAGGTCACAGTAGCTAGAGTTTGCAGAACAGAGTAGCAGAGAAAAGAGAGCTGCACAGAAAGAAAGAGAGTGAGCTCTGAAGATCCACAGAGCATTCTCTTTGAGTATTTCAGCTGAGTACTTTTCAACATAAGCACATAAGGAAACAACCCAAGCCTGGAAAAAGGATGCCCAGTGTGGACATTTTCACCTCTAATCCTTCTGCACAATTCTTTTGGTTTATAGTCCCACCAATCATTCTGAAAAATCTCTTAATTCACAGAATATTGTGCAGACCCAAGAGGGTTTTGCCTTTTGTAAGGGAAGATAAGTAACCCTAGATCGTACACCATGCCAGTTCCACCTAATGAGTCTTAAAAGCAAGATGAAAAAGAATCATATTTTTTCCAAATAACACAATGCATACCAGAACAAAGTTGAGCAATATTTATAGAATACAAATATATTTGGTATCTAACAATGTAAAGTTCACAGTGTGTGGCATTCAATCAAAAGTTATCAAGCATCCAAAGAACAGGAAAACAGGACCCATAATGAGGAGACAGGTCAATCAATTCAATTGATATGAACTCAAAACTTAGAGAGATATTGGAACTAGTAGACAAGGACATTAAAATACTTATTATAATCCCATGTGTTCAAAAGTTAAATAGAGACATGGAAGATGTTAAAATAAAGTAGAAATTCTAGAGATGAAACTAACAATGTATGAGATGAAAACTACACTGGTTGTAATAACTACAAATTAGACATTTCAGAATAAAAGATAAGTGAACTTGAAAATATAGCAATAGAACACCAAAGTCATAATAAATATATAATTGCTATTCCCGGGGAAAGAAAAAGGAGCAGAGAGAAAAATCATTTTAAGGAATTACAGCAGAATTTCTCAAATTTGATGAAAACTTGAAAACAAATTTGATGATAAACACATAGATCCAAAAAACTCATGAACCTCAAGCCCAAGAAATCTGGAAAAAATAAATAAATAAACTATGCCAAGATAAATCATAAACAAATTGCATCAAAATAGCATAATAAACAAAAAAAAATCTTAAAACAGAAAAGCCAGAAGAGAAAAAAGACAAATACTTAGATTAGAAGACCAAAGGTAAAGATGAAACCTGATTTCTCATCAAACATGGTGCAAGAGAAAAGTATTCAGAATAAAAATGTCAAACTAGAATTCTACATCCAAAAAATATTTTTCAAAAATAATGAAGGCAAAATAAAAACTTTTTCAGACATACAAAGGCTGAAAGAATTCACAAATACACACTGTAATAAGTGAATGCAGTACTCAAGGGGAAAAAAAAAAAAAAGATACCAGATGGTAATATGGATATATACATAGGAATGATGAACAACAGGAAATAGTGACTACATGGATAAGTATATAAGATTTTTTTCCTATTATTTAAATCTCTTTTAAGAGACTATATGAAGGTAAAACAAAGTACCATGGGGTTTACGAAAGATGTAAAAGGGAAATGTATGATGATGACAGTATAAAGACTGAAGGCTGAGGAATGGAAGTTCATTACCAAAATTTCTTATACTGTCCTTAACATTTATTATTACCTGAAGGTAGCCTGTGAAAAGTTAAATTCTTATACCATATGAATACTATTAGAGTTATAGTGTATAAGCCATCAAAGATAAAAAAGAATCACAGAACATAATATAAAAGAAGGCAGAACAAGAGAGAAAAGTCAACAAAAAAGAGATGGGATAAAACAAACAACAAAGATGATAGATTTAAGCCCAGTAAAATCAATAATTATAATAAATATAAGTGGTCTAAATATGCCAATTAAAAGACAAGGTACCACATTAGATTTAAAAAAAAAAAAAAAAGGCAAGTCCCAAGTGCATGGTGCCTACAGGAAATGCATATCACATACAAAGATACAGGTAGGTTAAAAGTAAAATGGCAGAAAAAGATGTATACCTAAAACCAATCAAAAGAAAGCTGGAATAGCTACAAGATAGATTTCAAAATATGGAATATTACCAGGGATAAAGGAAATAATTTCATAACTATAAAATTATCAGCTCTTCAAGACAATATAATAAACCTAACCATTTGTGTATACCATAATAGAGCTTCCATATAAATAAAAAAAGTGATGGAACTATAAGGAGAAATAAACAAATCCACAATTATAATAAGGGATTTCATGATCTCTTGCTTAGTAACTAATAGAATAAGTATACAAAAATCAGTCATGATAAGTAAATTTGAAAAGCATTATTAATCAACTTGACCTAACTGACATCTATAGGACATTACATCCAAACAGAAAACTATACATTCTTACCAAATGTGCATAGAACATTTGCCAAGATAGCACATATTTTGGGCTAAAAATAAATAAACTTCAATAAATATAAAAATATAAAATATTTTTTATTTTAATTAATTTAATTAAATATAAAAAGGGCTCAAAATATTTTTTGTGATCATAGAGGAGTTGTTTTTAATTAATAACATAAAAATACCTGGAAAATCTCCAATTGTCTCTTCAAAGGGACAGTACACAACATACTCTGATATCCTTTTAACAGTGTAGCACAATACACAATATAGATGCTCCCTTACATTTAGGGATTTTCACTGGTTTTGTGCTAAAACTTCATTTGCCTCTCTTTATTGATCTTCCTTCTAAACATTAAGTCTATTCCTGTACTTTAAACTATAATCTCTTCCAAATCTACTGATTCACTCTGATCTTTTCCTGAAATTCTAATTACACACTGGACATCACTATGAGAAAAGCTTACTATTAATAAGATAGAAACATGCCCCAAAACAAATTTATCACTTTGCTCAACAATCGATTTTTCTGTCTTCATGGAACAAAAGCATAAATTTGGTGGTATTTCATCAGTGACTAAGAAAAATATGTAGAAATGGGAACGGAGAGAAGTGGACAAATTTGAGGGATATTTAGGAGAAAGAAAGTACTGTAACTTTCAACTTCCCAAATGAGAGAGAAGAAAAAAGGCAAGACCACTCCTGATTTCTGGCGTGAGCAACTAGATGGATAGCAGTATGGAGTGAAAAAGTTTTTCTGTACTTGACAGATGTTACCAATGATTTCATTTGCTATTTATTAGTTTTATCCCTCTTTAGTAAACTGGATGACGCAGGGTTCCCGAAACACGTCTCTCACTGCCTATCCTTTTGTCCATTCAGTTGAATTTAAACTGTACTCCCTCATCATCTGTTGTTCAAGGTCCATCTCAGAATCCCCCAAATAGCATTATTTATTCCTGTCAGCTTGATGTAACTTGTTCCTTTGTTGAATTCCCATAATACCATAATTTTAACATGGCACGTACTTTACTGGGTGGATTGAAAGAGGTAAAACCCACCTGGCACAGTACATGTGTACAGATTGCCCTAGAAGGCTGTCAATACTCTGAAAAAAACAGGAATCCCTACAACAACCACCAAACATCCCTCTCCATACCTATCACCCATAGTCTCTTAACTGAAAACAAATATAACCTCATGGTAATAGCAAACCTCAAGTCTGGAGATGCCCATATAACCACAGATTGTTAAACATTTGGAGAAAATGAACACCAAGAAAGAGAGGCAGTAAATACAACACATAGTAGAAATAATACTCTAGCAAACAGGTATCAGAACAAACAGGAAATTTTAAAAGGAGTCTCTATGGAAAAAGACTGCCATGTTAATAAAAAAAATGATCTTGAAAATGTCATAAAGTGATTTTTGAAATGAAAAACACCATATTTGGTCTAAACAAGAACAAGGATACAGCTGAAGAATTAATTAGTAACCTAGAAGACAGGATAAAGAATTATTCTGCAAGGCATCCCCATCCCACCAAAAAAAAAAAAAAAAAGAGAGAGAGAGAGAGAGAGAGAGATTTTAAATATGAAAGAAAAGTTAAGACAAGCAAAAAGTTTTAACACATGTCTAGTATGAATTTTGAAAGAGGAAAACAGAGAAAGTAACTGAAAAGACCAAAGAAATAGTAGAAGAAAAACATGCAGAGTTGAAGGCACATTTCCTCCATCAAGAGAGCTCATGAAATTACAAGCAGGATGAAGGGAACAACGGGTCACATCTATAAAAAGCTCCTGGGAGCCAGGTCCTCTGTCTTAGACATGTGAATATTTCATACATGTCCACCAAAAATGTTCTATTTGAACTACAATATGGAAGGAGAGCCCAAAAATGAACTGATTCAGTCTTTAAGAAACAGTCTTACTGACTACTGAACCCAAGCTTGTCCCCTTTGTCAATCTCCGAAACATTTTTGCTGCAGAATTCATCTTTGAGATCACTAACACACTAATAATGTGCATCTACTGTATCCTTAGCTCACATTCCTTCTCGTTTCCTCTCTCCTTCTCTCTCTCTCCTGCCCTCTCCCCACCAGCCCTTACTCTCCCCTACTTTTTCTCTCACGCAGAACTACAGGCATGTAGTCTTGGCAACTGTTTATCTTCATGGGAAATTGTGTTTGAGGCCCTCTTGGAGGGAAACTTCACCAAAATGAACATAATCTGCAATCATATAGAAGTCACAGGGGTTAATTCATCAGCACGGCATCTCGTAAGAGGGGGGCTAACGTGCTATTAGCTGCATTCTATATGAACAGCACACATAAGCTGCAATGAGGTGTAGAAACGCCTTTCTCTCTGCTTTAATCCCTCCTCGGACTGACAAGTTTTACCACACACCCCACTGTGCTCCTGCCACTCCTTATCATTTCACACCGCATTCACATGCCATGTAGTGGTACTTACTACTCCCTCTTCGAAGAGCCAGACCATCTAGACCCAAATCTTCCTTCATAAGCAAAGGTACTTTGAACAAGTACCACTTTAAAAGAGAGAAAGACAGAAAAAAAACCCTTCCAGGGCTCGGTTTTTAACATTCAGCGGTAATGCTGGCAGCTGGACATTTCAAATTCTGGACTGATGGCACAACTCTTTCATACAACTTTGTAGACTTTTATTTTCATACAGTGCCATGACAATCCATCATATTCCGTCCCCCAGGGTAAGAGAAAGAGCCCGCCTTTTTAGAAATAGCTGCAGGAGATTCCTGGGGCACATCACGCCCCTCCTGCACTAAGCCCACGGAGCTGAAGATCTAAGAGGCTCACTTCCCACTGTGAAAGAGCATTCTTCTCCTTCGATCCCACATATGTCAACGGGGCCCTCTCTCGGTACCTGGACGGGAACGAGAAAAGCAGCTTATAAGCAATGCTCCTGCTTATGGAAAAGGAGAGATAAAAGGAAGAGCAATAATAGCACAAAACAGACCCAAAAGAACCTACAGCCTTATTGACATAATAATAATTTTTTTAAAAAAAAGTTAAAAGTCACTTGAAAAACTAAAATAAGGGGAAAAGCAAGCCTTAAGGAAAGTGGATGATGGCCACAGAGGAGCTGAGGAATAAGTGACAGTCACTCAATAATATCTCATTTATCTAATAATGGCATCCCAGAGATAGGTTTGCTAATGAAAATACATTCATTTGAAACTGGATTTAATTTACTTTTTCTTGATCAGGAATCAGTGGAAAAGAGCCACGACGGATGTGAACTATCACACAAAAGGTTTCAGAACCAGGGTTCACATTCAGCCCAAAGGCATAAGCTACAATTTTTTTTAAAGAATTTATTTATTTGAGAAAAAATGTGCTCGCAAGAGCACAAGCAGGGGGAGGGACAGAGGGAGAGGGAGACACAGGCTCTTCGCTGAGCGGGGAGCTTGACGCAAGGCTCCATCCCAGGATCCTGAGATCACGACTAAGCTGAAGGCAGATGCTTAACCCACTGAGCCACCCAGGTGCCCCGGCATAGGCTACAAATTAATTTTACTAAAAGCAATCTCCGATACTGAGCTATCTGGGGTCTCTTATACACAGAGGATATGCAGATGTGCAAATTCACCCTGGTTCTTATAAACCCTTTCAAGTGTTCAGGATACAGATCGTAACTGACCCAGAGTACTTCCCACATGAAGTTCCAAGATGCCTATCTGGCTGATCTAACATGGCCACAGAGAAGCCAGACCCTGTGTCCCTCCCTTTGGTGCCACACTCACACGCTACAGCTCCGACTTGGTTGAAGCCATGGTGCAGACGCCATGATTTTGTGTCTTCCCGGCATGCTGTGCAAAGCCAAAGCCAAGCCCCTCACTGGGGATGTGCAACCGGGGTAACTCCCTCCTTCTGCAGAAGGACAGGATGCCAGGGAAACTTTCACCATGCTTGGAAAGAGGGTGGCTCTGGTGGGGGCCGGGGGGACAGTTCAGGCCTTGCTATCACAGGCTGTGGACACTTTATCCACTCCTCCTTGCCTCTCCTCTGCTTCTTGCAGAAATTGTTCCAGGGAACCTCAGCGTTGTTTGCCTATGTTTTCTCCCCCGTAGGATTGTTTCCTGAGGCACACTAGTTTCTTATGCTACAGCATGACTCGTGGCAATTAGCCCAATATTGATTAAAAGAAAATCACTGCCCAGAAGATAGATGAGAAAGCAAGCATTCCTTTGTTCACAAAAACTGTAAACCATGGATAAATGTTGATTTTATTAATTTAAAATGAACCTGAATTAATATCTTCATTCAAAATCACAGAAAATATGCAAGAGATTAAAAAAAATGGAGCGTGCTTTGGTAGAAATCTACTTGTTTCAAATAAGAAAAAACTGCTAAGGAAAATACATGCTCCAGTTGAAGGGTATTTCAGATAAGAGAGGCTTGACAAGTACAGTGCATTTTATTAAGGTATGTTGGCAATTTTGCTAAAATCAGTCTGCAAATTTAATACCCTCCATCAAACTCCAGAGACAGTAGCTTCCAAATGTCTGTTTGAATCACAGTCTCTGCCTCCCTCCCAGAGTCTCTCCCTCTCTTGCATATGTGCATGTGTGCACGCATACACACAGTAGGTGTCCTTCAGGCTAATAAGGCACTTAGCTCATACTATTCTCACTGAACCTCTAATGTTTCATGAGTCAAATGCAAATGCATAGAGTCCATTGCTTACAAAAAGGCTTTGCTCAAGAAATTCACCTGTAAACAGGCTACCTAAAAATCGTAATTCATGTTCTTATGGAAACTGTGTACTTCAAGTGATTTGCATCTCCGGGCTGTTCCTAAGGAGCCACCGAAGCCCACTCTGCGTCCCACGGCTGGCGCTGTAACAAGCGTACTACTGAACCCAATTCCTAGATGACCATGGCACCAAGGGAGGTATACTTGGTCTTGCGTTGTGGGGACCCATTCTTACCTCTGCTTTAACTTGCCAACAGACAGTGCTCGAGGCCCAGAGGGACAGGGACTAGAGCCCAGGAAAAGTGGGAGGGGGAAGAAAGGAGGCAGGGAGATGGTGGGAACTTTTGCTCCTGTAGATTGCCAAGAACAGGGTATTTCTGGTTCCAGCTGGTTCTCCAGTGGCCTTTTTTATCCCCTCACCTCCTAGACTCCACATGCCTCCTCTTATTCCAAAGTCACCATGTCCTGCAGCCACTCGGGAGCACTGACTTTCTTGGTCGACTCACTCCCAAGGGTACCATCGCAGGTCCTGAAGCAAGCACGCAACCTTGAGACTTTTGTAGGAAATGGGTTGCTGGTCTTCTAGGGGTGCTTCCTGCTTCTGTTCTGATCTTCATTCTCCCCTCCCTGGTCTGCCACCCTCCCCTCTCATCCTAAACTCTAAGGAAAGGACAAAAATCACATGAAGGACTCTGGTAAGACTTATCTTCACTGTAAAATTAACATGAGCTCAGGTTATCCATCACGCTTAGTCACCGGCAAGCTGGTTAGGGGGTGGGATGTGTGACAGGGATACTGAAGAAGGCGTGCTGCTGGGACCTGAGCCAGAGATCCGTGGACTCAACGAAGATCGGGCAGAGGAACAATGAGGGAGCAGTGGCCACAGCAAGGGCAGGGGAGAAGCAGACACAGAGTTACCTCTCTCTGTGCACCCTGCCCTGGCCAAGGAGGGGTGATATTAAGGCCAAGAGTAAGTGTGAGTAGATCAGGGCCAGCAGCTGTCCACCACAAGAAGTGGGAAGGGAAGAGGAAGGGTGAACTTTCTGCGGGCTTCATAGGGGTCCATAGACCATCTGCCAGCTCTGTGGGCTGACACTCGTGCTCGGGCCTCCTGGAGTCCAGGGTCCGTAACTGTCCAACGTGGGTAATGGCTACTAAGAATAAATGCCTAGGAAAGCTTAGCACCACATCAGACTTAGAGCAGGGACTCTGTAATTGGCCATAATAACAATTATAATTATATGAAGTTATATGAGGTTATATAGTTATAATTATGTAATGGTATTGCTTCCAGTTCTTCCAATCAGGAAAATACTACCAATTCAAGGTATCTTTATACTCGGTTTATTCATTTTTAATTTACAGAATATTAGATATTTACATTTTACAGGAAATTCAGGAGACAGTTATGATATAATACTGAAAGACCTAATAAAATATATTTATTCAAAAAATTATTCATCTCTCATATTTCGAGCTTCATTGTGCATCCAAAAACTTTCTTTTAGAATAGCTGATCTTTTTTAGTACTGCCCATGCAATTTCAACAGTTCAACCTCAGTCCTTCTACAAACAGTAAGACTGAGCACAGCAGGAACGAAGTCTAAGGTATGTCACCAAATTCAGGCTCACATTCTACCTGAATCCAGGGAAGAATTAACAATTAGCATAGCTCTTTGCTGTAAACCTCATAAAGGTAGAGTTTCCTTAAAAGATGCAGTTTCCTGCATATGCCTTCTACATGTGGTTAGCTTCATCCAATTCAATGAAGTAAGACACAGACTTTGTCCAGGAACACTGCCCAGAGTCTTCTAGGAACGAGATCTGGGTCCCCAAATGGCACTGAATTGCCTCTCTGTGTTTGGGGACGGGCCTCCAAGGCCAGCACACCCCCCCTCTGTGCCCCTCTCTGCCTTCGGCCGACAGCTTTCAAGCCACTTTACCACACATCTCTATTTCTTCAAAAGACTGTGAGAAGTTATAAAGAGGGAAAATTAAATTCCACCCTGTCATTTTTGTTTCTAGTTCACGGATTTGATGGAACAGAGAGGAAAAAAGATATATGGCCAGATGTGCTTTGGGTAATGCCTTCAGTCCACTTGCAGAAGCTCCTCCCAACCCTTGTGACAGACAGACAGACAGACAGACAGCAGAATGCTATGAACATGCATCAGGACAGTGGCACACAGGGAAACATGTCTTTTCCTGGGATCGCTGGAAAGATTTACTACTTTATCTTTAAACTTAGAAAATAATGTTAAGAATCTGACTACAAAGGGATGCCTGGGTGGCTCAGTGGGTTAAGCGTCTGCCTTCAGCTCAGATCATGATCCCAGGGTCCTGGGATTGAGCCCCACATCTGGCTCCCTGCTCAGTGGAGATCCTGTCTCTCCCTTTCCCTGCCCCCTCGGCTTTGTTCCTATTGCCCCAATCTGAAATAAATAAATAAAATTTTTAAAAAACAAAAAAGAATCTGATACATACGAAAAATCAGTCAGTGAAAGGCTCTGTCTGTACCTCCAGAGTAATTATGTGAGGCAAAACCTATACCCATGCAGTAAGTAGTAACACTGCATAGCCTCTACCCACAATGAATCAAATATAAAAATAAAGTGAAAAATTACATATACTCATACACATCTATTTCCTCAAACATAGAAACCACCAAAAATCAATGAGCAGTCCTAGCAGATGACACTGTGTTTATTTTTCATTTCTCAACATAGCATTGCACTTGTTTATATAAGAAGCGTCTTGGGTGCTAGAAACGACAAAAATAAGATGACATTGAAAAAGACAAAAAGTAAACAACCACTTTGCAGGCACAGATACCTTTTTTTTTCCCCAGATGCCTTTTTGATGTGTGAGCAATAATTTAATTAGACATCCAAAATTCCTTGCGGTTCAATAAATATAATAGAGAGAGATGAATGGATGTGGGTAGGTAAGCCAACAAGCTTTATAAAAACCAATAGTTATCAGGTGGTATAGTTGTTGTGTTTAATTAAGGGTGACGAAAGTGTCATAGGACTGCCTAATATGTATTTCAATAAATTTTAGTTGAGATAACTTATAAAAAGTTTAATTTTTCTGGGACGCCTGGGTGGCTCAGTCGGTTAAGCATCTACCTTGGGCTCAGGTCATGATCCTAGTGTCCTGGAATCAAGTCCTGCATCAGGCTCCCTGCTCCTCAGGGAGCAGCTTGCTTCTGCCTCTGCCTGCTGTTCTCCCTGCTTGTGCGCTCTCTCTCTCTCTCTGACAAATAAATAAATAAAATCTTTTTTAAAAAAAGTTTAATTTTTCTGTTTCCCATTTCTGCTGCCAACATTCCATAGTCAGGATAAAAGGAAGTAATTTTTCCTAAAAGAGATATTTCAGCAGATTTTTTTTTTAAATCTACACTATGTCAGCAGCACAAGAAAAATAATGACATCACCAATTTCATCTCTGAAAATTGGAATCTGTGGAAAAAAACATGAATCCTTGGAAGCAGACCCAGGTTTATCAAAGGAGAAAAAGCTGGGAATAGAGAAAGAAAATTGCTTATCTTGTGATGGGCATGCGTCCCAAAGCAAGACTCTCAAAAGGAGCACTGCCAGGGTACCCAAGATGTGTTAAATACCACTTGTGGCTATCCAGCGGGGGTTGGGGGAAAGGTTGTAAGGACAATAAACACCTGGCAAAGAACGCTGAAATTGGGGTAAAGGAGAAAAAAAAAATTCTGTCCCTTTGATCACTGGAATAAGTTTAGGAACCATATCTTCTTATCAACATGGTAGCCTCTTCCTCATGAACAAGGAACCACTGCCATCCTTGCCTACACAGGTGACAAAAACACGGTCACCTAAACTTAAAGGAAAAGGAGCAGAAAAAGCAATTAAGCACGGAGTTCTTACCTGTGCCTATCAAATGTCCCATGTCCACTGGAAAAGGGGCAAATGAGAGAATAATGAGCAACCCTGAGCAGCGCCATCTATCTCCTAAGCAGCATAGTATCTGGGCACAGCCCAGCTTTCACAAATCAACAGTGATGTGGCCTCAGAACCATCTCCAAGATCCTAATCCTCTCCTTGCTGTGTTTGGTCCATTCTTGAACCAATATATTGAATTTTCAAAAAATTGAATGGCTCTATTTTTATTCTAGATTATTCTTCCCCAAAGCCGTCTGTGATTTCTTTTTAATACTTTCATTGTGCCTTGCAGATGGTGTTCCTTTAGTTTCTATTACCTATAACCGATTAGTTTGATCTCATATGTTGCACCTGCTGATTATACCTCATGAAAGGGGATTTTCAGAGGCATTCATAACATTCATCTATGAGCTCATAATTCAGAATCTGTTTTCCCCATGGAAGTTGCATGAGATTCTTGGGTTGTATAGATATCCCTGATGAGGTCCCATAGGTTCACTGATTTGCATACCAAATTTCATGTTAGTTCCTGAGTTTGGGGCTTCCATAGAGTGACAGTTTTGTTTACCAAACATGAAAGGACAAGCTGGGGGTGGGGGTGCGGTTCCAAATTCCCACGTGGATTGAGCTAAGGGTTTTCCCCGTGCGTCTTTCCCAGTCAAGTCTAAATCCATTTCCAGTGTGCCATTAGGCATGAGATCTGCAATCTCCAGTGAAAACTCTAGACCCTAAAGCACACATCTGCTCAAGTTGGTCCCTACTGCGGTTCAATATTGTGGTCCCCCTCTCATTCCTGGTACCTAAGATACCCGTTTTTCAAGTCTGACCTTGTGTATATATTTTTAAAATCTTCTAAATATTAAGAATTTGATAGGTTTTTCTGACCTTCCATTGATTTAGGAGTGGATAGGGCTACTCACATCAACTGGTTCTACCATCTTGAAGAAGTTTCTCACCTAAAGCAAAACTCTCTCCCATAATCTTTTTACAAAATTTACTGAGCATCAACCTTTTATAAAGATCAGTACTTAGTTTCTTATATATTTTACACCATAAAGCATAAACCACACTTTCTTCCCTCCAAGAAATAAGATGGTTTCATATAGAATGAATAAGTATCAAATATATAATGCAATCCCCAAGGGTTAGGAAGGTAAGAAAAATTGCTTCTAGACCACATGCTGCCAAAAGGAGTGTTTCAATTCTTTTTTTTTTTAAAGATTTTATTTATTTATTTATTTGTGAGAGAGAGAGAGAGAGAGAGAGAGAACACAAGCAGAGGAGCACAGGCAGAGGTAGAGAAGAAGCAGACTCCTTGCTGAGCAGGAAGCCTGAAGTGGGACTCAATCCCAGGACCCTGGGATCATGACCTGAGCCGAAGGCAGACACTTAACCAACTGAGCCACTCAGGCGTCCCAGAGTGTTTCAATTCTTAAAACTCTTTGAACTTTAACAGTTTTAAAGAAAGTTTTTATCTTAGTCTTACTAAGATTAAAGGGAAAGAGGCAGAGACAGAGTGCTGAGATGGCTCAGAGATCTTATGCGAAACAGAATGGGTCAGTTGCATTCATTCTGGAAATAAATTAACAGTAACTGAAGGGAAAAAATGACGAACTTGGTGGTTGTATGAACATGGGGAATGAGTTTGACAGAGAAATCAGAGATAAGGAGTTCGGTTTTAGAGATGTCAAGCTTACAAAAAAAGTGTTATCCACAGATAAATGTTAAAAACAAAGATGGAAACATGGGAGTGGAGAAAGGTGTCAGATTTGGAGATGTGTTTCTGCAAGTCATCTTCAGAGAAATGTTGGTGAAGGCTGAGTTGGGAATGGCAGTGCCTGAGGACAGAAGATAATAAAGATTGAGAGAGATTTCAAGTGTTTCTGTCACTTTTAACATAAATAAAACCAATCAGAGAAATAACCATGCTCTAATATATTTTCCATTTGCTCAGTATAAAATTGCACCCTTAAAAAAAGTAAAGATGGCCCATTTACAAATGTTAAAGCACAAACGACAGAAATGCTAGGAGCAGGATGTCATTACATGCTCAATGTATAAAGAACATGGGAATTATCCTAAAGCACATCTCTATTTAAATGAAGATAATGTGACAGAAAAGGATTTATAGGAAGTGAGATTAAATCTACTGACAGAGACTGACAGAGACAGTTGCTTAAGGGAAGAAAGTGATCTAAAATAAAGGCAAGATTTTATTTTATTTTTGTATGAAGTTTAATTAAATATTTCCATTTTCAAAGTCAAGCAAATGATGTCAATGAACAAAAGCCTTTGCGCTGATTTTAAATGATAATTTTGCTGAACACAGACACTTACATCTTAAGATTTCAAATCTAGGTCCATCTGTAGAGAGCAATCAGACACCAGCAATAATATAATAGACTTCAGATCCATCCTGATGGTAACATGTGACAAAGACATTTAGAAAAGGCACCCATCTGAGCAATTTTAATTGAAGTTTGATTGTAAAGCTCCATGCAACTCTCAAAACATACTGTTACTTTCAGAAGCGAACTTTCTACATATCATTGCCTAAATATCAAAGTAGGTAACTATTAGTCTGGTCTGCCCAGTTCCTATTTCATACCTTCCTAGCCACAGTGATTAGTTCATAAATGGGTGCAGAACTCCAAGTGTTCAATGAGACTCAATTCTAGGACTTCCACTTGAGCTACTGGCCAACCCTTAGTGCTGCGGTCATTGATCCTATAGTGTTACAGCCTGGAGTTCTCATTAGATTTCTTGTCTCTGCAAGGGAAGGGCCTACTCTGATGGATGATGAAACCAATACAGAGGGGAACAGGGAGGGCATTATTTGAGCTCCTGGACCAAGCTAGGCCTAAAAGAATATCCTTAGACATTTCACTTACATAACTCTGTAATCCTCCTGTGTGGATTAGGTCCATCTATGTTGAATATTCACTAGATGGAAGAGTCCTAACCCAAATGTTGATCAGTATTTTAAAGAGTCTGTCTTCATAGTCCTTTCAAAATTGTGTTTTTAGTGTTCTGCCAATAAACATGTTTTTCTTACTATTACCTATTTCAGATTAAGTTCTGCTAATTCTAAATTAATTACTTCCAATTTATAGTCAATGAAATAGGCATTTGTTATGAGTTAAGAGGCTCCAAGCATGGACAGAGAGTTTTCAGGCACTCAGATCTGATTATTTCATTCTTTAAAGGTTCCTCATTTTCCTTAACATGAAACTCAATCATGTTTCCATGACCTCCTTCTCCAGTCCTTTCTCTTGTTATTTGCTCCCTCGTGAAGGTAAGCTTTTTGTCATTCTGAATTTCTTTCAGCTCTTCTAATATGATATGCTCTTTTCTCTGCTATAGTAGACAGAGTAACACCTTCCCCTCACCTCCAATAATGTCCCTGTCCTAATCCCCTGAACAACTAATCTCTGCATCCCCCAACTGTGAGAATATGTTAAACTACAAGGAAAAATGGAATTGAGGT
The DNA here is from genome assembly GCF_020171115.1 of Neogale vison. Classification (NCBI taxonomy): domain Eukaryota; kingdom Metazoa; phylum Chordata; class Mammalia; order Carnivora; family Mustelidae; genus Neogale; species Neogale vison. Next base: position 180,399,538 of record NC_058093.1, on the reverse strand, counting down.
TGCCAAAGGAATTAAGGTTGCTAATAAACTGACCTTGACATAGGGAGATTATCCTGGATTACCAGTTGGGCCCAGGGTAATCACAAGAGTCCTTACAAGGGGTAGAGGCAGATGGGAGCTCAGAGTTAGAAATGTAAAGATGCCAGACTGCTAACTTTGAAGATGGAGGAAGGAACCACAAGCCAATAAAAGCAGGTAGCCTTGAGAAGTTAGAAAAAGTGAGGAAATGGATTCTCTTCTAGAACCTCTGGAAGGAATGCAGCCCTACTGACACCATGATTTTATCCCATTGAGATTCATTTTGGGACTTCTTTCCTCCAGAACTGTAAGATAATTTTTCTTATTTTCATCTACAAAATTTAACTCTACAAGAAAAAAAAAAAAACTTGTTATAGCAACAACAGGAAACTAACTTTTCTTTCTAAAACAGTCTTTCTTCTGCCACCCTCTCACTATAAATCCTTACCAACCTTCCAGTCTCAAATTAAGCATCACTTCTGTTCTGAAGCACTGTATGAACACCCAATATCAGGCACCCTTTTGTGCTGCCATAACACCTGGTATTCTAAGCATTGGTTTTCAGTAATTCTAACTGCCATTATATAAATGGAATTACCTACATACTTATCTAGACCCCTCAAAAAATGGGGGACTCCTTGAGTGCTTGTTTACTCTTGAATATACACTACCTAGCAGAGTGCCTGATATATAATAGTTTTTCAATAATTATTTGAGCAAATGATGTTATCTATGAATGAATTAATGAAGACTGGTACTCCCTAGAAGTCAAATATACCAGCTCTCTTATTATAGGCAGAATTCAATTTATTGGGAGATTGGGTTCAATAGTGATGTCAGTGGTGACCAAGTGCTCAGATAAGTCCACAAGCCTTTTCAAATTGCAATACAAATTAAAAACCATACACTTGTGTTAATAACAATGGACTGTTACATACAAAAATCAGAAAACTAGGCAGAAATAAGAAACTATATTTCTGATGCTGAAGAGTATATGGGTGTTCTCTTGCACCAAGTCTCCCCCTTCATCCTTATCATCTCAGTGATAATCTTCATTGGCCAATGCTATGCCCAACCTTTGTAGTTCCAACAAATCACCCAGTGACATGAGCTCATCTCCATGGCTCCCATACCCTTTGAAAGATCTGAAATGTTTTACTGGGTGAATAATACAATTCCCTAATCCAGTGTCCCCATGGACAGAGACAGCACACTTAATCCTTTTTCCAAGTGATACCAGGAGAAGCAGCAAGATAGCAAAGAGAGAAACAGAAATGAGTGGCTAAGACAGGTTTCCCACAAAAAGGTCTTCAGGAAACAAGGCCAGCAAATGAGGGTAACAAGCTGCCTAAAGCCAGAAAAGGTAAAAGCAATCCTCACTGAGATGAGTGGAAAAAATAAAAAGTTTTTCTGGCCAAAGACTGCCACACTTAAGAGAAGGAAAGGAACAGACTATTTCTAAATATAGGTTCTCTACTGCACACTCCCATAGGGTAACCATTAACCACATCTGGCTATCTAAATTTAAATTTTAATTAAAATTTAAAAATGCAGTTCTCCAGTTATATAGCCATATTTCAAGAGCTCAGTAGCCACATGTGGCAAGTGACAGATCTAAAACATAGAAATCATAGAAAGTTCTATCAGGCAATGCATGATAGATGTAGTCTATGATTTGGCACTTCACCTCCTTATAGAATGTAACTGCTAGCAATTTGGGAACAGGAACAGATTTAAATAGTTTCTCATCATAGGAAGAAGATACACAATTGATTATAAGGACTTGGGATAACTGGGACAAACTTATCAACTGGGATCAAGTTAGACTCTTACTTGTAAGATCCATTAAGTCCAAATATCCCATACTCCTTAAAAGATCTGTGGCAAGGCAGTACCATCTCACATTCACAGACACTTCCATGGAATGTTCCCAATCACAGATGAGAACTAGTACTAGGGGAGTCTCAGTGAACAACACTGATTTAATCATCGATTAGTAAGGATGCATTGCAATCCTTCCTTTTTAAAAGCAGGAACAAGATAAGGATGCTATGTATACAGAAAGTCCAAAAGAATCTACAGAAACACTTCTACAAATTAAGAAGTGAATTTAACAAAGTAGGTGAATACGAGGTCAACAAACATATGGAAGAGGAATATATTTCTGTGTGCCAACAACATTTAACAAGTAAAAATTTTGAATATAACATTTATAACAGCATCAAAAAATACTAAGGACCAAGAACAAATCTAACCAAAGCTTTCAAGGTCTCTCCAAGGTATATTATAAAACTTTGCTGAGTAAAAACAGAAGATCTAAATAAGTGAAGACATGACATCATATTTACTGATTAAAGGAAATGATTTATTTGAGATAATAAATCTCTCCCAAATTCATCTATAGATTTAACCCACCTCCAGTCAAAATCTCAACAGGTATATTTTTAGAACTTGACAAGCTGGTTGTAAAATATGAATGGAAATGCCAAAAGTATCTAAAATAGTCTTAAAATACTTGAAAAAATACAACATAGGACCTTCTCTAGCAGATATGAAAACAGCACACAATCACAATAGTCAAGACTGTAGTTCTCTGTGCAGGGATGGACAAGAGGACCAATGGAACAGAACGGAGAGCCCGATACATAATTACACATGGGTACAAAGTTATGTCCTTAGTTAGTTTATGAAAAGGTAGTAGCACTGTAGGACAGAGAAGAAAGAATGGTCTTTTAAGTAATGGTGTCAGAGAAACTGAGGTTCCATATTGGAAGTCAGCAGGCAGGCAAGAAAAGAAAGAGGGAGGAAGGAAGAAACAAACAGAATTCGAATCACAGATTCGAAGGAATTCTTCCTTCCAATCAGGCAGACAAATAAAGTCTATGTAGATGAAACAACAAAATAGGAAAATACATAAAGGTTTTTAAAGATAATATAGAAGAATATCTTGTAGACCTCGTAGACCTTGGTATACAGAAGGATTTCTTAAATAGTACACAAAATATCTTTGTTCTTATAAACAAAAAAAATTAACTTTTGACTAAAGTATGAGTTCTATTCATTAAAGAATACCATGAAGAGAATAAAAAGTCACAGAATGAGAGAAGACAGCTAACAACAAAGGAATTATAAAGAATATTTAAGAAACTGGGGGGCCTGGGTGGTGCATTCAGTTACATGTCCAACTCTTGGTTTCAGCTCAAGTCATGATCCCAGTCTTAGGATCAAGCCCCACAAGGGACTCTGAGTGTAATGTGGAGTCTGTCTGAGATTCTCTCTCCCTCCCGCTCTGACCCCCATGCCCACTCTCTCTCTCTCTCTCAAAATAAATAAATAAATAAAATTTTTAAAAAAGATTATTTAAGAAACTAATATAAACTGGTGAGTAAAGAGCTTCACAAAAGAGGAACTCCAAGAGTCCACAGTATAAAATTGTGAACTTCGTTGGTAATAAGGGAAATACAAATGTCAACTGCAATAGGATTCAATCGCATACCTCTCATCTTGGGTTTTTTAAATGATTTTTATTTATTTATTTATTTGAGATAGAATGAGCGAGAGAGAGGGAGAGAGCACAAGCATGGGGAGCAGCAGGCAGAGGAAAAAGCAGACTTCCTAGTGAGCAGGGAGCCGGATACTGGGCTCGATCCCAGGACTCTGAGATCATGGCCAGAGCTAAAGGCAGCCGCTCACCCGACTGAACCGCCCAGGTGCCCTTATCATCTTGGTTTTTAAGTTGACAATTTAAATTGACAATATCCACCATAAGAAAGATGTGGCACAAGATTAATTCTCATATGTTGTTGCTGGGAATGGGCATTCGTACAACCATGCCAGAAAAAGTTTGTTGGTAGTGAAAATAAAGTAGAAGTCACACATCCCACATGCTTAATTCCAACCCCTATGTGATTATGTTATATATGACACATATACAAGAACTTTCACAGCAACATTGTTCCATGGCATCCAGAAAACAGGAATAACCCCAAGCTCCAGCAAGGGTGAAACAGATTAACAAAATGAGGTATAGTCATACATTAAGTTATGTAAATGAATTAATGCAGTTACATGCAACAATCTTGTATCTTGAATAATACTGAGAAAAAGAATTAAGATGCAGGCAAATACAGAGAATATGATTCCATTCTGGCCACGTTCAAAAGCCTTTTGGGAAAAACTAAAATTGGGTGTGGTATGTGAATAAGTGTGAAAATTATTTTGATAAGAATAATAAAGTTATGAGTGTAAAACATACATCTGCAAGAAGAAAACATTGTGGTAGGGAAGGAGCTTCTCTGATATGCACAATATCTGCTTCTTGACCTGGGTGATGGTTAATCAGATGTCAACATCAAAACTATTTAACAGTATGTTCTTATTTTACTCACTTTACTGTATGTGTGTTATAGTTTCCAATAAAAATGCTTTACAAAGACCAAAGCTTCAATGTATCACATAAACATGAAGATCCTACACTCAGCCACCCTGAATTCTACATACTTTTCCTCAAATTTCCTTTTTGAAGTAATTAAAATACACATAAAACAACAATGATGAGTCATTGTGTATCCTAGGAAGCACTTGATCAAAAACTGTCTGAAGTTCAGGTCTTTATTTTTTCTTAATTTTTTTAAAAGATTTTATTTTTTTATTTGACAGAGAGAGAGAGCACAGCAGGGAAGAAGTAGGTAGAGGAAGAAGCAGGCACCCTACTGAGCAGGGAGCCCAATGCAGGGCCCAATCCGAGGACCCTGGGATCATGACCTGAGCTGAAGGCAGACATTCAACAGACCGAGCCACCCAGGCGTCCCTAAAGTTCATGTCTTTAGAAAGGCAAACCAGAGGCACAGAATATAAAAGTATGGAAAGTTTGAAATATGTCTGATCTTATTATCATGACTGCCATATGCTATATAACGAAAATGATTCACATTAGAACATAACAATTTAAATGAGCCTAAGACAGGCATGATTAGAATTTCTTCTATACTAGGATGTGTAGAAGCTCTGAGATGACTTACAAAGCTTAAAGACAAATAATGGACATAAACAGTCTAAACTAAAACAGATTTCTTTTAATCTTAAATACATCTCTGAAAAGATGTTGCATTCTCCATCACAATAACATAAAGGGATCCTTTAATAGGTCTGTAGGATAGTCCTTCTTTTAACCCTATCATTTTCCAGGTTTATGACCATAGTATGAGACACATATTTAGATGTTCTTTTTTTACATCCACAAGAACAGGTAATACGAGCATTAAAATCACTATACCACATCACTGGAGGATGAAAGGGCTTTGAAATACCTAGTCTAATTCCTTCATTTTACTGCTTGGTTGAGTTGTCTGCCCTTTTCTGGAAATTACATGAGTTGAGCTAATCTATAGAGTTACCATAAAAACATTTTAAAAATTCAAACTGATTTTGCCACAACTGCAATCCATGAAGACAGACTGGAGGGTTCAATACTAATGTACTTGCAATATTTTCATTTTCAAAATTGTATGGGCAATGAATTTTTGCTAATATAATTAATTAAAAGAATATTGATATACTTTAGTTAGATTTTTAAAATACTATGAAGTCTTATACTAATCATTTTAGCGCTGCTTAAGGCAACAGATAAGCCATTATTTCTCATTTAAGTAAATATTCACACAAATCAGAAAATAAGGGACCTACAGAAAGGCCATAAAGAAATTTCAGTCTATCTATCTTAGTTGTCATTGTCAATATGCTGGTTATATCTTTCTAGTCACTGTCTTTTGTCCTGTAATTTTAAAGAATGCAATCAGACCATATAATTTTGTAATCTAAATTTTCCCTTTGTTATTAATATTATATTCAGTTTTAAATGTCAATAAACATACATCTACAGCCTCTTTCAATGGCTCTAAGTTCTTCTAATAGAGGAATCCTTCATACGGAGTATAGTCAACCCAAGGTTGCTAGACATTAAGATTTTTTAAAAAATCAAAACCATGTACACACAAAAAATAGGAAACAGGTCTAACTGTCTGATGACTGATTTAGATTTTGTTTCAAAAGTAATATTATCCATTTGTGTGAAATATCTGGAAAAGGCAAATCCTTAGCAACAGAAAGGAAATTAGCAGTTTCTAGGGGCTGGAGTTTGGTGGGGGATGTTGGGAGAAGATGGAAAATGACATCTTAATTTACAGTGTTTCCATTTGGGGTGATGACAATGTTCTGGAACTACAGAGTTATGATGGTTGCACAACAGTGTGAATTCATTTTATCACAATTAAAAATATAATACTAGAATTTAAACACAAGCAAGATAAAAATACCCACTAAGACAAAATACTGCCAAATGCTCTATGGTGTACTTACATTCCTCTAATTTTATAAATCAAACCCCAAAATGGGTACTTGAAATATTCATTTTTAACACTTTGTTTTCTTGAGCAGGAGGTGTTTTCAGTAAATTTACCAGAGACTGGTAAAATTAAGCCATGAACATAAATGCAATATTGAACATCTTGAGTCTGGAGTATCTGTCTAGTAGGCAACTAAAATTAGAGGTCTGATTATAAAGGAAAATAGAGTCTAAATATTTATAACTAGAAGCCAGAAGCCTGCTGATGATAAAAGAACAATGAAGAATATTTATGAAATATTACATTATTTCATCAATTCTTACTAACACAAAATATCAAAATTATTATGAGCAATTGGTAGAAAAATTAACTTGTACGCATATTGATTGCCTGGGTTTGGAGAAGCATATTTTAGCCTACTGAGATGATTAATAAATCGGTTTCTGGGTTCTAATTCATCACTAACCACTGAAAGCCTAGAAAAGACTTTGAGGTGATTTTTAAGAATAATTAACATTATTAATCGTGATAAATTATACACACATGAAATGTCACCATCTTAACCATTTTTAAGTGTGCAGTTCAGAGGTGTTAAAACATACCCCCATTGTTGCATCACCAATCACTGATCTTTTTTTTTTTTTTAACTACCAACCTTCATAGGTATTTTATTTCCCCCTATATGCTGAGACAGCACATCACAAACTCACAGATTTCTGTCATTCAGGAGAGTTCTAACCCTTATTATCGGTAACCAACAGATAATAAGATGAGTCTAATTTGAATCTTCAACTGCACGGGCGTGAGCCATCCTCTGCTTCAGTGAAAGGAGCACAGGACTTTTGAAGGCAAGGCAAACATCAGTGCCAAAATCAAACCCCAGAGGCAGTCCTAGGATTCCTCAGCCTCAGGGAGTGGTCAGTGGCAGCAGGACCTATAGCAACAACAGCAGTAGACCCTGAATTTGGGATTAGCCCCTTCCCAGACGGTTGCTAAGGAACCTACTGGATTGCAGAAAGCACCAGACCCTCGCCAGGAAAAAGGCAGGTATCTCGGGACTCAGCTCCCAGGGATTCTTCTGCTCCTGAGATCACACATACTCTCCTTGGCAGTGTTCTCTTAGAGGGGGAGACCAGGGAATGTGAGGGTTATGCTCAGTTAAGTACTTTCCAAGCCACCGGACAATAGCTTAAAAAGCTACAGCAGTTCACAGGCATCTAAGTAGCTGTTAAGCCAGGGTGCTCACGATCTGCATAATTAATTCTTCTCAATGCTGTCATCTTCAATTACAGAGGACTACAGCATGTTAAACAAACAAACCTAAAGGCCAAAGATGAGACTGCTCTGAGTGGGGGCACAGCCTGGGTCTTAGGGAGAGACCATGACCAGCCACAGAGAAGGGTTGAATTACAGAAATCTTAGGAGGAAGCAGCAGGAGCACAAAGCATAGAGAGCAAACATCTGAGGGACATCAGGAAGGAGGGGGAGTCTTTGCTGGAGGGAGAGTCTTTGCAGGAAGCAGAATCTTTGCAGGACGGAGAGTCTTCGTAAGAGAATGTCTTTTGCAGCAAAGGTGTTGGAGACAAGTAAGGCCAGGTACCTGCAAATAGTTCAGGAAAGCGAAGAGGGCAAAGAGGGAAAAGGCCAATTGCACTGACGTTAAAGCCCACCTCGGACACACGGGCCACATAGAAGCCATTTCCATTTCTTTTTAGAGAACCCAGAAACCTAGTGACTCAGCAGAAAAAGGACAGAGATGAATGGTGGCAATTCTCTCCTTGACATTTGGCCTCAGAAAGTATTTAACTCCACCTGGTGATCTCCTGCAGGTGGTCCACCGAAGGGGGCAATTGTAAAGGAAAGGGGGCTGAAGCATTTTACTTACATACATTTCACAGATTTGAAATAATAATAAAGAATGATGATGTTGTTCCCAGCCATCCTGTTAGGATATTAGTAACTGTCTGGCTCCTAAAAGTTATACATTCACCATTACAAGTCACGCGGTGGGGGGGAAGGATCACAAGAACATTGCCTTTGGAGGTGACATTCCCCAGTAACAAAGACCCCTTAAGAGGGTCACCAGAGGGAAAACTGTGACTGTAGGTTAGTGATACCAGTACAGGCCTAGATTTGGTACTTTGATATGACAGGAGGTTAACAACAGCCCCCAGAGATGCCTGGGCTCTGAGGAAAGAAGCTCAGCTACACCCCCTAGCCCCATGAGAGTTGATGGCCTTTGGTCTGACCCCACCCTCTCCTAGGAATGGTCTAGTGTATCAGGCTCATTCCATTTGGTCCATGACACCACTGTTCCTGCTGAGACCTCCCCGGGGTAAGTGAAGTAAGCTCTGACTTTTCCTGTTCCTAAATTAGTCAGCCTCCCACCTGCCCTGTCTAAGCCACGTGGTCAAAGTACATACCGGCATGGAAGCCTTTTTGCTAAATCTAAAAGGTTATGCGTGTGTACATTTCTCTTCCTTCTCAACTCAAAGTGACCTATAATCTGACCCACAGTCTGTCTGCGACTTGAATGACGATCACATGCACCTGCCACCCACAAGCACTAAGCCGGCTCATCTCTGCCAAGTTCAGCGAGGTCCACAGTTCACAATCGTTGATATGCACTTACATCATCATCTTTCTGCTAATCACATCTGTTAAGTCTCTCATCTTTGTTACTATTCTGTGGTGCCTTAGCTCCAATTTGCAACGAATCCAGCTTTCAAAAGTGGTGTATTAAAATAAAAAGTAACAACAAAAATAATCACAAACTTTACAGTTCAAAATAATGATCTCTTGGTTTTTAAAAAACCCTCAATGCAATATACAAAGCAAGTTAGTATGTGTTAAAAGCACAGGGGCACCTAAAAGAGTGATGGTATCATACAATTTGCCAAAATGGATCAAAGGCAGAGGGAGGAAGATGATGACAGTCTCAAAGATTTGACTGGTCCTGTGTGCAAATGCACTTGCCCCAGTTCTCAAGAAGTGGACTGTCACAAAACTTTCACAAACAGTGGCTCGACAAAAAGTTGGAAACATTTTCAAAGTGGCAACTCCAGGTAATCCAATAGGGATTTTCCAAAACAAGTGCGTTAGTTTCCTCTAGAAACCTAAAGAATGCTGTCATGAAGGAAGGGAAGGCCCTCGATTCCACGGTCACGATTCAAAACTGACCTCAAAGGTGAAACAATACATGTACAAATCACACACTGAGACCCTCTCGAAGCCAGCTGCAAGGTTGATGAACCGTATTATGTGCAGAGAGAAAACAGAAGAGTCTCCTGGCAGAATTCCTGCATCCAATGACACTGCTGGCCACCAATCTAATCACAAAACCCAATGGCAACAGAAGATCAAAGTCATACAACAGAAAATGGCAATTGCTCTCCCCAGTATCTCCCCAGGAGAGAACCACAGAATGTGGTCTGTGCATGAGCTCTTAGAACACATGGGGCTAGATGGGAGAGAGCTGCCCTCCATCTCTAGGTGTCTGGACAGGAGTAGGGCATTTGGCTTAATGTATTTGAGGCTTGTTTTGTGAGGCATGATATAGACTTGGAAAAGTGCGCTGAGATCGTCCTCCTGGAGCTCTAGCCAGGGCTTCCACCAGAAGAGCTTGGAGCTGCACCTGGCTACCACCCCACACCCTGATTTATCCATGGGCAGCAGTTGGCAAGAAGCAACTAAGGGTCAATGAGTCCCATGCCGATGTTATTTTTAAAATCCCTGGCACATTAAAAAATGTAGAGATGCCAATATACAATTTTAAATGGTGTCATATACATTTTAAATATTTAACATACAAACACTTTTTTTTTTAAAAAAGATTATTTATTTATTAATTTGACAGACAGGGATCACAAGTAGGCAGAGAGGCAGGCAGAGAGGGAGGAGGATGCAGGCTCCCTGCTGAACAGAGAGCCTGATGTGGGGCTCGATCCCAGGACCCTGGCATCATGACCTGAGCCAAAGGCAGAGGCTTTAACCCACTGAGCCTCCCAGGCCCCCACATACAAACACTTTAAACACTAAAAATGTTATAATGCGAGGTACTTAACTCACCATATAATAAATCAAAAATACTAATTTCCGGCTCATCAAAAGCAGTGTGATCCACCAGTGAGACATAGATTTGGCCGTATGATGAACACATTCTATTCTCAACTTTGTTCATGTGTCTCTGTGCCCTAAAGTTCATCCTTCTTTGAAGATAAAGTTGACAGTCTACATGTGAGGCTTGGGCCACATATGGCCCTCCTGTATCTACTGTCCCTTCACCCTAATGCCATTGACACATGCTCAGGTGGACTCAACTCCTGATCTTGATTCACTATTGAAAAAAGAGAGAATTGGGAAATGACCATATTTTAGCCAAATTTCCAGTACACTATGCACTGGAGAAAGAGAACGGATTGCTGCAATGAAATGTCTTGGATGGCGACAGACAATGTCAAGAAAGATAGTCTATGACTTCATGTGGTCGACTCAAGTTGTGTCTTTCAGCAACACATTCAGTATTTTAAAAAACTTGTCACTCTATAACTGGCAGATAAAAATAAACCCACACAGGGACCAAGATCATTCAATGGAGAAATGGTATATTAGTTTGCTAGAGCTCCCATAAAAAATATCACAACAGAAGTGCATTTTCTCATTGTTCCGGGGTGTGGTAGTCTGCAGTAGGGTTGCTTTTTTTTGAGTTCTCTCTCCCTGGCTTGCAAATGGTCTCTTCTCATTGTGTCTTCACATGGCCTTTCCTGTGTGTGTTCATACCACTGGTCCTTTTCTCTTCTTCAAGAGCACCAGTCATGGGGCCCCTGGGTGGTTTAGTCAGCTAAGTGTCTGCCTTCGGCTCAGGTCATGATCTCAGGGTCCTGGGACCTAGCTCTGTGTCAGGCTCCCTGCTCAGTGGGAAGTCTGCTTCTCCTTCTCCTTCTGCCCGCCCCCCACCCTGGCTTGTTCTCGCTCTCTCTCTCAAATCAATAAATAAAATTAAAAAAAAAAAAAAGAAAGAAAGAACATGAGTCATACTGGATTAAAGCTTACCTTAATGCCTCATTTTAATATAATAACCTCTTTAAAGACCTAATCTCCAATACAGCTACATTTGGGGGTTAGGTCTTCAAAACATGGATATGGGATAAGGGGGACACAATTTGATGTGTAACAGATGGTCTTTTCAACAAATGGGACTTAGACTTTTGCATATATATATATATATATATATATGCTAATAATAATAATAATAATAAACTTAGACCCTTACCTCACACCATATGCAACAATTAACTTGTACAGATAATGAACCTAAATGTAATTTAGGAGGAAAGTAAACCTAAAACTTTTAGAAGAAAACATAACAGAGAATCTATCTGATCTTGAGATATAAGCCAAAAGCATCCTCCATGAAAGAAGAAAATGAGTAATTGGACTCTGCACTACGCACTGTCCTAAGCTCTACACACAGCCTCTCTCATTTAATTCTTACAACAACATTATGACATGAGCTGTGATTTCCTTGAACCAGGTCATATAGCTGAAGGTGCTAAAGTCAGAGAGCTCTCTCTGAGCAAGCCAACAGTGGTTTTCCTACTGGGCATATTACAGAACAGAATTAAAACCCAAGCCCCCCACATTTTAGTAGAACAAAACCTTTTCTAAAACTGAATACAGCCAAATGGTGCATGGAATCACTTTATTATTACCAAGTCAAAATATCCAGACTTCCATCCTTCTATTGTGGACATTCTTTAACATGGCTTTGCAGAGTCTGCAGAGTGAATTCTCAGTGTCCGGCAAATGCAGACAGCTTGAAAATAATGTTAAGAAAGTTCTTTTTTGCGGGGGGCGGGGGTAAAAAACCATGTTTATTTTTTTCAATTTAAAGTAGGACTTTTCAAAAATTATTTTAAAATTTATGATTGGCCTTTTTTATTTTAAAATAATGTATTATGTGTCAGTCATACAATCAGTGGGCACCAAAAGTTTGAGAAATCCTGTCTCCTATGATGAGAGGTATGAGCCCCAGAAAGACGAGCACAGATGCCAGAGGGATGGCAGACAGGAGAGCAGCAAAACCACACAGCACTGAACAGAACAAAACAGAATGGAAGAGAACGGAAGTGGCCTGTCCTTGGCACCCCGTAGTTTTCCCACCTAGAAAGAGAAGCCAGAGTGGCCTTTACATACCTCGACAATAAACCACTTCTGCCAGGCCCAAGGTTAACACTGAATTTAATATATTGCATCAGACCACCATGGAGAATAATCTATAAAAATTATGATGATGTCATCTGTAAATACCTATTGGTATCAATAGCTTTAAATTATGGGTTGGCATTCTGGTTTATTAGGAAGCTCCTTAAGATGTATTAAAAATCTGTTTACTCTTAGTATTGATTTTTTGATAAATATATTATCCAGAGAGGTTATATGCAGTGATTTCCCTGGAAAAGCTGACATTTATTCAATGATATTTACTTCACTGAATTAAGTAGCAATATATGCCCATATATCTTTGCTATATCTGGAAAACTATCTCAGAGTTAAGGTAAGGTAAAAGAATATCTGTTTTATAGAAATATTAGGGTATGGTTTAATACCATAAAGCTTAGGAAAGTCTTTAGGTTTGCAAGATCTACAAGTTACGGTTTCACTGGCTTTTATACGAAAATACTACAAAATTGAAGATAATTCTCAAAAGCTTATTTTGGTCAATTAATTGGATTTTTTAAAGATGGCATTCATTTTAAATAAAAAATCATCATTATATTCAATTTCGAGCAATTTTCTCTCATAATAATCTACCAGGACTCTGGCCTTTTCTTAAATAAAATCCACTTAAGGCCAAAAATGGCAGAGGCTGAAAGCTAGTCACTAAAGGCTCTTTTCTTATTCCTCCTGGGCATTCAACTAAGCTACACCACCAGGTGTCCCTGCAGGTTTCAGGACCATATGACTTTGCTCTCTCTACTTCTGAATCTGGTCCATAGAAATGTCCCACATGGATCCTCCACTTTCTCCTTTGCTACCTAGATGTCCACTTGAGGGCAATCTTGGAGAACACATCCTAAAGGTGGCACAGTCCTTTGTAACACGCATGTGTGTGGAAGGGCATTCCCAATCCAAAAACCTCCAACCTGGAACCAGTCTAGACTACTATATGAATGGAAAATAGTACTGAAATTTGGGGATTTACTTGTTCTAGTATATAGTACTTTTTTTTTTTGTATGCTATTAATTCTTAGCAAAAAATACAAAGAGCTTCAATTTCTTTAGAAAGCGCTTTAATATTACAGTAAAGATCTAGGTCACAAGACCTATTCAATTTGGACATATCCTTTTCTCAGAACTCATTCAATAAGTCAATAGACATTTGTGGAATAAACATTTCATTTGCTCTTACCAAGACTTACAAAGTAAGTGAAAATGTCTCCCATGAATGTAATCAATTGCTTAGTTTGGAAAACAACCTATTTATAAATTGCATCTTCAAATTACAGAAAAAGCCTAATAATACAAAAATATGATAAATTACTAGCTCCTTTAAGAACAATGCTTTTGGTCACATTTGGGTTTATTATTACTATTATTGTTTGTTTGTTTGGTGAGTTGTTTTCTGTGTTTATTTCTTGTGAACCAATTTTCATTGCTAATTCTTAGGGGTGAGCAGCTACTCCCATGAATTACCTCAGGATGTTATCTTTCTTTTCTATTAGTATCTTGGAGGCAAGTTCATCAACTTAGAAAGTACTGAACTTAGAATTTGAAAGCTACTAATTTACCCATTATCCGTAGAAATAGTAAGAAAGGCTGGAAATGCAACAAATGGCGACTCCAAACGGCTTTCCAATAATTAATATTTTTGAAAGGTTTTGCTGAATTCGTCAAAAATGAAGTCTCTTCTTTGACCTACCTGAACTGAGGGTATAAGTTAATAAAGAAAGGAACTATTACCTTGAATCAGAAGATCAGAGAGGCAAAGGAGGATATCCTCTCTCTCTGCTCCCTACATGGACCTCAGAAAATTTGGAACCAAAGTTTACCCTGCTGGCTGAAAAAGATCTGACCGCTGGGGTTTTACTCTGCATCAAAATACGGGCAGACTATGGCATGAAAGAGGCCCAGAGGATTTAAATTTGCTCCCCTGGAGCTCCAGGGGCTCTCTGTTCTTTGCTTTGCTGTGAAAATGTCATTAAAGAAAATATTGTTCTTATCCACTGGGGAAGGTCACTAATGATAATGACCTTATGAAATTTAAGAATAAATAAGAACTGTTAACCCGGCCAAAGGAGAGGAGGAAGAGAAGTGCAGAGGGCGTATTCATTAGCTCATTTGCAAAACCTGACCCCACATCTTAACCAGAGAATTGTAGCAATGTCAACTGGGGCAAGAAGCAGCCCATCCAATAAAAGAGCAAAGAATTACACGTCTCCATCTGCTGGGGGACTTAAGGAATTACCCAAATTAGAAAGCGTGACTTGGCTTGAAGGCTTACTGAGAATCTTATCAAACAGAAGTTAAATAAGCAAAGAAAATACTACCCTGTTGCAGGGGTAAGAAAGCATGACTAAACACTATTGTTACTTAAATGCTGAAATGAAACAACATGGCTTTACTCTCTTCGGTGTCAGGGAAAGCAATGTATGACCCAAATATAGGCATTTTATAAAGACATTCTCTCAGCGAAGGCAGCCCCTCCCTTCATACAATTCTACTGGGGGAAGAAGGCTGTATCTTCAGCCTGCTGGGGGCAGCTGTGGACACCTGCTCCAAGTGGGCAGATGGCCACTGTCGGCTCTTGATCAAATCTACCAAATCTTCCTAGGGATCCTTGTTGAAGTCTTCCCAACCTGCAGGCATCTCCAAATAACAGGGACACTTGCAAGTGAGTCACAGGCTTGAAAAGCCACCATCATGGGTAGGCAATTAACAGATGAAATTCATCCTCAGTGAGTCTTTGCCACTTCATACATTTAATTTTCTTTACTTCCAGCCAGCGCTTTATTCTATTTTAATACTTGGTCTGTCAAGTAAAGCATCGCCTCCTTGCACTTGGGTCATCCGTGACTGTCTTTATCTTCCAGGATACAAGAACAGTGGCTGCCCCCAGCAGGTGCTTCACAAGTATTTACTGAAACAGAAAAGGTGCTAGTCCTAGAAAGAGCTAGAAAGGTCATCTGCTTCTGTCTTCTTCCTCAAGCTTAAGTATTAACTATCTATAATATAATAAGCTATCTATAATATTAATATAATATAATAAATAATATAATAAACTATATATAATATTAATAAGCTTAAGTATTAACTATCTATAAGAACTATCTATCATATTAACTATCTATAATATAAAAGTATTAACTATCTATAAGAGCTGGAAAAATCTCTAAAGATCACCAGATTCCCCTGATAACTCTTCCCATGGCTGTGTCAACATTCAACTCAGAAAACGTTTATCTGTCATGCCTTTTAAATATAAGCAAATGCTGTTCGAACTCCTGTCTTTGGAAATGAACGTGTCATCTTACATAATGTGGCTGTTGGTATCGGGGAGACACGCGACTGATAGGTTCACCCACAGGATTTGTTATCGGTTCCTATGCAGCTTCGATCGAGCACAATTTCCAAGTCTCCCTGAATAATGGTCAGCCGTCTCTATATCACTTTGTCACTGCACATTTCATAAGAAAAGGAGGTGAAATTATTTTATCTTGACAGTATATATGACAGTTACGCAGTTAAAAATCTCAGAAGTAGAGCTACCAATGAACTTATACAACCTTCCTACGTAGGAATAAGTTCAAATAATTCACTTTATCCAACCCTCTGCTGTCCAGAAAGCCTCTACCCAAACAATTTCAAATATAGGAAGGTTAATCCTACTTTCAAAGTTTTTTAGAGCATGATATTTCATAAACTTGGCCTTCACAGAATTTGTAAAATTCTGTATGATTTGTAAAATCATACAATTTTCATTGTATGATTTTTGTACAAGGTAATTCGGGGTTTTGTTTTATTTTAAATAAAATGCTTATTTTTATATTTATATATTTTTATATTTTTATTTAATAATGTAAAAATAACAACTATTTTATGTATTCATATACTGATTTAAATGTATATTTATATTAATAAAAACCTTTTAAAATAGGAATGAAGTATTCATATTGTCTTTATTCAAAAAGAAAAAGTGAGTATGACACTCAGAGATACCCTTTTGACAATATTTCCAGAACCTTTTCCCCTCCTTTCCTTCCCCCTGAAAACTGAGCCTTTAATACAAAATTGCCAAGGAAGGCATTTCACTTAAAATAGTCTAAATCATTGGCTCTCAGAGTGTCTTCCAGGGACCCCGTAATCCCTAAGACCCTTTCAGGGAATCCACAAGGTCAAAACAGTTTTCATGAGAGTAACATGACATTATTTGACTTTATTATTCCCATTTCATTCTCATTTAGTCACAGATGTACCTCACTGCTCTGGAGGCTAATGGAATGTGTGCTCATGCACTGTTTACAAAATTTCTCCGTTTTAATTTCTAATCCAGAAAATATAAACAGATACTACCCTACCCACATGAACAAAAGCTCTTCAAATGTTTCAGAAAATATTTTTTTTCAGAGTGTAAAGGGGCCCTCAGACCAAAGAGTTTGAGAACCACTCAACACACAACAGCAAAATCTCTGTGGCATAACACCAGGAAGTTTCTGTCTCCCTCAGGCACGTGATACCTGCAGTCCGCTGAGCTGAGTGAGTTGTGGGGTGGAGTTGGCGGAGGGGGGTAGGGGGGGTGGGGGGGTGGGATGTGGGGGGAGTCATTGCTCCATTTCCTCCCTCAGGCACCCAGGCTAAAAGCATCCCAATGCTCCACAAGACAGGAAAAGGTTAGAGAACATGGGGAATCTCAAACTGGTTGTAGGAGCTCTGCCTGAAAGTGACACATGTCACTTCTACTCACATTTCACCAGCCAAATCAGGTGTAGCCACACTGAAATCAAAGGGGACAGAAACACACAATCCTCCCATGTTTCTAGAAGGTGAAAGCTGAAAGCAGTTATTCAACAACAGTACTAACTCCTAGCTCTTCGGGCAGCTCATGTCTTCCCAGCATCTTTTCCTGAATAGTTCAGCCACATGGCCATGTACTCATGGGGCTTCAGGAAACACGTGGAGAAGAAGTATTTAAATAGGACAGATGCGAATTCACAAGTTTAAGATTTTCTTCCACAGTAATTGAGAAACATCAACTCTGAACAAAACATACTGTATATGCACCTAAACTAGCATATAGTAAGTACTATTGTGTAAAACAGGCTTTCTAAAAGTCTTTGTCTGACTGACATGTAAAACCAATTATTTATAATTTGTGCCACTAACAAATGTCCAACACCTTCTCTGAAGAGCAAGACCCTGATCAATGCAAATAAATTCACATTCCTGTCTGAACTGACTCAGCCAGCCCAAGTAACAAATTCACATGTCAATGATGGGCTGACCCAATGACCCATCTGCTGAAAAATACAAACTGTATCATTTTGTTTCCCAAATAACAAGCATTGATTGCAGTGTGAGAAAGGTCACTTGTCATCAGCTGGGTCGTTGACCTGATGGCAAATTGCAGCCTGTCACTTCACAGTGAGCCAGGACCATCAGGAGGAATTAAGGCATGTTGTGTTTATCAAGTACAATGGGGGAGGTGACACCATTTTCACAAGATGTGTGTTTAGTGGGATGAGTATTGCAGTCCACAGAGATGGAAAGAGAAAACAGCATGAAAAGGAATGACTATAAGAGATATTGCATAATTTCCCAGGATGTTGACGAGAAGCCTCACTGATGTCCATCTGCTTTAAAATGCACCGAATCAAACCCAGTCTCCGTCTCCAAGTCAGAAGCCAAGGATTTCAATATTTTGTATGTGTTCTATGGGTAACAGAGTAAACAGAAAAGATGTCTCTTTCAAGTTCCCTAAAAGGAACTGGGAAAGGTAAAATTAAGAAACAACCCCATATCAGACAACGTAAAGCATGCAAGGAAGGACAGGCCACGTGAGAAACACATTTCCAAGGACGCCCTCTCTAAGAATGCAGCTACGGTCACATGCTATCCCACAGAGCCGATTCCACCTCTTTCTGCTACATCATCAGTTGTCTCAATCTGTCCACCCACCAGAGAGAAGCATCATGATTGTCCAGCTGACAATGAATTAAATAGCCATATTTATTTCTCTTTCAACCATTAAGCTTTTAAATATCACTTTAAGATATAATTGATCACAATCTCCTAGAATCAAGTATCAGCCAACTCTGTATTAAAGGCCACTTATATAAAATAATGATCTGCACAATAGTTGATGGAGTTTGCCAAGAAATGCTGTATGATTTTTTTTCTATATTCATACCCATATAATGGACAGGATACAAATGAATGCAGACATGTATCCAAAAATAAAACTCAATAATTCCTTCTGCATCTTCTTACAAAGTTTCTGTTAGCCACCGAAATATCTACCAATAGGATAACGACCTTTATACTGGGTATGCTCACAGAGGCATAAGACCACGGTGTAAAAGCATGTGTCCTATTTTAGAGAGTCCTGAAATGACATCCCTGGAGTTAGTCACTCTCAGCCACCGCAAGGCTCCACGAACCCTCTCCAGTAAAGACAGGGAATCGTCCTGATAGGCTCAGAAAGGGAAGACATAGGTCAACTTTGGTTTTCAAAACATAAATATAAATATTTTCAATGCGATGTGACAGGATAGCATTTGGCCTAAAATGCAGCTGTGTACAATCATTGCTTTGGCATTGCCCCAAGTTGGTGTACCGCATTCTGGTGGCCTTTCCTTCGTTCCCATGCATGCTGCACATTATGCCTGGTTTCAAAACTACGGTTGAAAAAGCAGTGCAATAAATACTTATAGACACCTGACCCATATTTAACGATTGTTAACATCTTACCACATTGGCATTCTCTCCTAATATACACATGTACACATGCATACATTTTTTCTACACTGATACCCAGACACCCCTACACACTTCAGCATTGATCTCCCGAGAACAAGGACACTTCTCCTACATAGTCATACACTTTGTGGTACTTATTTACTAACCAAATTTCCTCGTGCCATCTTTTCCTGGTATCGTCTAATGAGAAATTTTGAATTTTCCTCTTTGTACCCAAATAATGTCTTTTGACCTCCTTTGCCAGAAATCAACAAATGACCCCCATGCTTTGCATTCTTACCAGCTCAGGACAGCCTCCAAGAGTCTTTCTTCCTCCAGGCTATGATGTCTTTGCAACTTCCTGAGCTGCACTGTGGGTGCATTTGCTCCCTAGCCTCCGCTCACAGCCTTTGGACAGGCTGTTCGTTCAGCCAAGCATGCCCACCTGCTCTGGCCTCACACTTCATGCTCTCATGGCCCCTGTCATGGCCCTTCCTCCAGGAGGTCCACTGCTCACCCTCACCTACCCACCAGTCTCTGTCTGGGCAGCAGCCTGCCCCCTTACCCCACCCAGAGCACTGGCCACCCTGACTTCTACATCTCCTGGAAGATGGGGCACAGTTTGTGGCTCTATGCTCAGTGCCCAGAACAAACCTCCCCAGGGCCTCACACACAGCTGGAACTCCCAAAGAGGACTTCCATCTCTTCCTGGTCTTCAGGTAAAAAGAATAATAAAAATATATATATATTCATCTCTTGGACTCCAGGGGCCGTGGAAAGTCTCAGAGGCATGTAACTGGGAGCCTGCATCTGTGAGGACATGGGCAGCAGGAGACGGGGTGACCCAGAGCCCTGGGGCCACAAAGAATTTCCAAGGCCTTGGGGCACCTGGGTGGCTCAGTGGGTTAAAGCCTCTGCCTTCAGCTTGGGTCATGATCTCAGGGTCCTGGGATCAAGCTCCGCACCGGGCTCTCTGCTCCGCGGGGAGCCTGCCTCCTCCTTTCTCTCTGCCTGCCTCTCTGCCTACTTGTGATCTCTCTCTCTCTGTCAAATAAATAAATAGATTAAAAAAAAAAAAAAAAAAAGAATTTCCAAGGCCCTCTCTGCGCTGTGCAAGGGCAACCTAACCTACCACAGGCCACATAAGCCAGTATATTAGTAGCCCACTCAAAACCCTTTTGACCCAAAGATCCTGCCCTCCATAAAGCAAAGCTACTAATGGCATCTCCAGGCCCAGCTGGCTTGTCTCCTTCAGGTCTCAGGCTCTCTGGTGTCCAGAGAAACTGTTTCCCAATCAGCCCACCCCAGTCCGCACAGATGAGAAATCTGCATTCCAAAGACCCACACTAAGTTTCCTATCAAAGTCCACAGGCCTTTCTTTTGACTCCTGTGCCAAGGTGAGCTCCTCTTTTCCAACACTCCGACCATGCCCAGCACCAGGGTGCCTTGCACAGGGAGCACAGCATACGTGAGTGCTAACCAGCTCCTCAGTGTGATTTTCTCAGGCTGATTAACATCACAGCCCCACAGCCTACTCTGAACCCTTCTCAGATTCCTTCCTCTGCTCAGATTACGAGAGATTTACAACCTCTCTCATGATTGGTCTATTTATTTCATTCCTTGGCTTCACATAACTCTTACGATGTCATACAATTTTACAGGAAATCAGGCAAGGAATGAACCTATTTTAAAAACACGTATTTATATATACAGGCTCATTTGTATCTTTTTTAGAAATATTTAAAAATAGCTAGACCCCGTTCTTACTTTTTGTTATGGTTTCCAATCAGCCAAGATGAGAATTTAGAACAAATTTAAAGGAGAACAGTTGTTGAACACTGAATATAAATGATTGAAATAAGCTATCATATATATTACAATGGCCCCTGGACCTCTTGAAACAATTATTTATTAAAAATCAAGACAGGGGTGCCTGGGTGGCTCAGTGGGTTAAGCCGCTGCCTTCGGCTCAGGTCATGATCCCAGCGTCCTGGGATCAAGTCCCGCATCGGGCTCTCTGCTGAGCGGAGAGCCTGCTTTCCTCTCTCTCTCTGCCTGCCTCTCTGCCTACTTGTGATCTCCGTCTGTCAAATGGATAAATAAAAAATCTTAAATTAAAAAAAAAAAAATCAAGACACTTTTCTAAAAGCAAAACAAAACAAAAAACAAGACTACTCTGATCTTTAAAGTCTTTACATATGAAAACTGAATCATTTAAAACATTATGTCAAGTGATATAAGCCAGACACACAAGGACAAATACTATGTGATTCCACTTCTATGAGGGGCCCAGAGTCGTCCAAGTCAGAGACAGGAAGTAGAATGGTGGTTACCAGGGTGTGGGAGGAGGAGGGAATGGAGGGGAGGGAAGAGGATAGTGTCTCATGGGTGCAGAGTTTCAGATTGGAAAGATAAAAAAAAAAAAAAAACTCCGAGAGATGGATGGTGGAGATGGTTGCACAACCATGTGAATGTACTTAGTACAACTGAACCCTTAAAAACTGTTAAAATGGTAAATTTTATGTTGTTTATACCCATGTTAAAGTGAGGCTACCCAAAGCCCCATCCTGTTTAATTAAGAACTCTCCAGAGATCACTGATCTGAAATAGGCTTTTTTAATGCTATTCTTTTTTTTTTCTCAATTTATTTATTTTCAGAAAAACATTATTCATTATTTTTTCACCACACCCAGTGCTCCATGCAAGCTGTGCCCTCTATAATACCCACCACCTGGTACCCCAACCTCCCACCCCCCCCGCCACTTCAAACCCCTCAGATTGTTTTTCAGAGTCCATAGTCTCTCATGGTTCACCACCCCTTCCAATTTACCCAAATTCCCTACTCCTCTCTAATGCTATTCTAAAGTTATTTTTCTAAATGTTATTTATAACAGAGAATTTATCATTTATAATAGAGAATACAACTCCAGTCCAATCTCTTTCACTGTGTCTAATCATGCACTCTTTAACTGGAAACCCAATCCAAGCCTCACCAAGCCGACCGGAGTGAGATAAATGAAGGATAGATCATCAATGACTGTCTTACATCTGGATGACGGGCAGCAATTTCTCAATGGGACTCTTGAATGAGGTTCCCAGGGACAATGAAGTTGTTTGTATTTTCTGAGTTCGATGACTGAAAACATTCAGAATTGATCCAAAAGATGCCAATTTAATGACCATCCCCTAAAATAATTGTTACTTTTGATTATAAAGTTATACTTGACCCTAAAGAAAATGTGTGACATAGAAATGATAAAGTAATTACCCCCAATCCTCCCATCCTGAAATAAATATTGTCAGTACTTTAATGGACTTCTTTCAGCTTGCTTTTTTAATCCATTCAAAAATTATATGAAGGTCTATATCTTCTGCTTCTTATTCGGTATCATTTAGAAAAGACAATAAGAACTTGGCATGAACTTTACTCAGAGTCCAAATTAAGCTAAGAGATGAATTCATACCAAATTGCTCCTGAAAAATTACTTAATAATAATAAAAGAAGGGCATTTCTTGCATACTTTGCTGGGCCGCATATGAGGCCAAGTTCCCAAAGTCGATTATCTTGTCTCACCTGGTCAACAATCTTATGAAGTAGGTTCTAAACACATTTGCGCAGCCTTCAGGATCACCTAAGACTGACCATCTCACTCCATCCAGCAGAGCTTACCTCTATCTCCAGGCTTGGTTACTGCTCTTCACTCTGCCTACGTGACTCAACCTCCATGTTCTCCTTGTCCTCCGTAGAATCCCCATCTCTGCTCCCAGATCACCGCTGCAGAAAGGCTGGTCCTGTCTCCTGCTTCCATCACCTGCTATGCCCTTATCCTGATGTAGCTTTTCTGTACAGCCCTCAGCACATCCCACCATCACAATGTATGTCTCTGCCTATGAGCTCCTGCCTGCCTACCCCGCAGGCTATAATCGGCAAGGGGACAGATCTTACTAGTGCAGCTCCAGCACACACAAAGAGTTCACTGATGAGGAGACTGGGAAACCAACAGCTTAAGAAGCTGTTCAAGATCAATAGCTACATAGTGACAGAGCCAGCATCTGACCTGGGTGGGACCCGCAGCCCCCACAATGGAGAGGCCTTCGTGTTCATTTTCAGAAGATCCAGAGAGCGACCCCCTGGGATGAAGACCATCCCCTCGCTAGGTCCATGTGCTCATGGGAAGATGACTCCTCAGTAGTCAGAAGAGCAAAACTGGTAGCTGGCTCTCTAACCTGTAAGTCTGGAGCAGGTTTCACTTCTCTGAAATTGAGTCTCCTAAGACACAAAAGAGAGACAATGCCTCCCAGTCTTTCAGGGTCCTCATGAGGATCAAAGACACACAGCAAAGAAGCAAATGATGTTAACTGCTCAGAGTCATTTACATGTATGGGATTCCTTTGAGAAAGGAAAATGATCAGAGGGGACTCGGCTGCCACTTGCCTGCAATATAGACTTTGTTTTGCTCTTGTTTTTACTTTTTTGAAGGGATAAAGCACCCAAGAAAGCTTAATTTGATGCTATAGCAAGCTGAGTCTGATGGACTGAATTTTGCATAACTTTTTAAGTATTCAATTCCAGAAAGTCATTAATACATCAAGGAATATGTGATCTTACAGGTTAGAATCTTTTGGCAATCCAAGAACCATGTTACCAGACTGAGGATGAAAGGTGCTTCGGGGAGGGGGTCCTTACTCAGCTCACTCAGTGATGAATCCCAATGTGATGAATAATAATGACTAGCGCATTGCAGGTGTTAAGTAAATATTTGTTGAATGTTGACAGATTCAAAGAATGAATGAGATAATTAGACAACTGTCTGAATATTCCGTGCCAAAAATACTACTCACTAGATACACATTGAAATTTGAGGAGGAAAAAAATTCCTTTTCAACCCTATAGTCTTCTTCTCTTCCTCACTCACTAAATCTTGCATAAGCCCTGAAGTGGGAATAAATAGGGAAGGTTTCCCTAGCAAGAAGGAAATACACCTGAGGAACGCAGCCACAGAGGAAACTCCCAATTCCTTTGTCTTTTAACCCATCCTCTTTCCCAAATGTGAAACTGACCCTACATAAATAAATGCGGTCATTTTTTCTATTCTCTGGGCCATCCCGCTCAAAGCGCATATTGCCTCTCCACCCCCCTACCTCCCTCCTTCTCCCTGCCTTTCATAGGGGAACCCACAGAAATGACTCAGTCCTTAGTCATGGTGTCTCTGTGAAGATCAGAAACATCACAGTTCCCAGTTTGCAACATATAAACTAAGTGTTTATAGGCTCCATGAGCTTTCCCTGTTTACACACTACACTTCCTGTTAAGTTTTCCTAGCACTGGGAAGCAAATTCACTAAATGTGGCCTCTGCTGGAGGTTATGATGTCTTAAGGGGACCACATCAGGTATAAACATACACTAATGTTATGAGTTATCAAATGATAGCTATGGTTATAAACTATCTTTACATTTTTACTATTATGAAGAGGTTTACAAAGAAGTTTGTTTATTTATTTATTGTTTGTTTGTTTGTTTATTGGGGTTTTTTTGCATAAGATAAATTTGCATTTTCTTACCCATCAGACATGGAACTTGTTAAATACCCATTTTATAGAACTCGAGCGTGAAGGTACAAGCAAAATCCTTTAATGAAATATAAAAACATATAAAAATACAGAAACAGTTGTCGAACCGTGCAGGTGCTTTTACATGATAAAATGCTTCTTATTCAATACTTCTTAATCTACTCTGATAATTACACCACGTACTACAGTACAGAAAGTGAGAGAATACAACAGTGCTAACAAAATGGACCAGGTTATTAAGTGATTACTTAATCAAGGATGCTTGTGCTCAAAGTAGCAATCCTTATGCTAAAGCTCAAGAAAATTTCCCATTGTTAATAGAGATCAATTGATAGGAAATGAACCACACACCAATAAAGAGAAACCATGTGGAGCACAGTTTCAAGCTAGCTGCAATAATCTGGAACATAAACGTCAACTTCAAATACAAAAATTTAAACGGCATTTGGTCTTTATTTGCCCTAAATATGTATTTCTAGAGCCAATCTCACAGCCTTAGAGTAGTTATCAAGTCAGCTTATATAAAGCTCCAGAATGTATTTAAATTTTTTAAATGTGACTAAAAATAACCTTATACATGAAGATACAGAGAAACAAACTTTACACACACTCAAGCATTGATTAAAAAAAAAACAGAAAAAGTAAAATTTTAATTAGAGCAAATTTAGAGTAAAAATTTCAGTCTTTCACTTTCATAATTTTAAAAATCATATTGATGGGTTATTTGTTTATTAGAATCACCAAAGTCCCAGAAGGATGATGGTATTAAACAATAAAGAAAAATCACAAAGCTTTTTCATAGAAAGCAAATTTATGAGAAAGAGGAAGTCCCTAATCATCATGGCTTTTTCTTACTGATTTTAATGGTCTAAAGTTTGGAAAATATATCATCTGAAAGTAAATGAAAATATGAAATAGTACTTGGGTATTAATAATAACGATTCCAGAAGCAATAACTATGTAAACTGAGTTCAAGGCAACAATCACAGGCTGATGGCAAAATGGTCTAAGACAGGGATCAGCAAAAATTTCCATAAAGGACCAGACAGACAGTAAATATCTAGGCTTAGTGAGCCCTACAGTGTGGCTTGAAACCAATCATAGACGATATTTAACAAATACACAAGACTCCACACCAGTAAAACTTTGTTTATGGACGCTGAAATTTGAATTTCACGTGTCACAAAATATTATTATTCTTTAGATTTTTCGTTCAACCATTTAAAAATGTAAAAACCATTCTTAGCTTTTGAGCCACCCGCAAAACTGGCAGCAGACTGGATTTGGCCTATAGGACATAGGACACCAACCCTTGGATTAAGGCATCACAGAACCATCCCACACACGGGAGAATATATTCAAATATACATGTGAGAACAAATCCAACCATATTGTAAATAAAGGTGTAAAGAAATCAGCCCCCAGGAGGCACTGGTTGTATCTGATTTTGTTACCCATTTACCCTGACCAATTCATGAAACTGGTTTCTGTTTTAGACCGAGATGGCCAGCTTTGGAATTTGTTTTTGAAATAAATAAATCCTCTAATGTATGTTAATGCCAAAGGAGGAGGAGGCGAAAACCCTTGTAACTAAATAGTACTTAAAGCAACTCATGGATGTATTATCCATACATATTGGAAAGTCTGTTTTAAAATCGATACCACAGAATACTATAAGCAAAGTTTTTAAGATGATATTTCCTTATTTCTCCTTTTTTTAAAGTTCTTCTCTTTTTTAAAATATTTATTTATTTACTTGAGAGAGAGAGAGAGAGAATGAGAACATGAGCCTGGGGATGGGGCAGACGGAGAGAGAAAGAAGCAGACTCCCTGCTGAGTAGAAAGCCTAGACAAGGGAACATGGGGCTGGATCCCAGGGCCCTGGGATCAGGACCTGAGCCGAAGGCAGATGCTTAACTGACTAAGCCCCCCAGGCACCACTATTCCCTTAGTTCTAACAATGAAATTTCATTGAGAATTTAACTTCTGACTATAGGTGGAAAGGTCAGCTGAGCACCAGCCATATCCTTAATAACACAGGAGCTGTTGACCTTAAAACACTGCTGGTCTATGCAACACTTAATAATTAATATAGGATTTAGAATGTTCACTGTATTTTTTGTAACTCTCTTTCACAAGTACATAAGTTCCTAGAGATTCATTTCTTATAAACTTTCACCCCCCAACAGTAATCAGTATCATGATTAGCATATAGTAGGGCTCAAAGGAATTTTTGAATGGCTAAATTTTGTTTAATGAATAGGAATGGGAAAAAATAACATTATTGGCAGTTCTTTGTTATGGGAGAAATTAAGTCTGATGGAACAACTACCAATTTTCAGAAACCTCATCCGGACTGATGCCCACTGACATTGTCGGAGGAAAGAGGAACTGGACTGCTAGTCCTGCCCCAACTCCCTCCAGACCTGCCAACATCCAACCACCCCTACCTCCCCACAGTGACTTGTACTCTATTTAAAGGCCAGGGTTGAGGGCACACCTTTTGTAACTACCAAAAATCAGATGAAACTGAGACACATATTGGAAGAAACAACATTGGGAGAAGTTACAAAGGCCTGATATTAATCACCACATATTCAATTAGTCAACAGAAGTAGAGTAAATTCAAACAAAATGTTTAAATGCCCCCACTTCATTTTTCCAAAGGCAGAAAAGCCTTCAAAAACTAGATGCTGTGAAGTTGTTTCCCCTTTGTTCTTTCATTTACCCAACTGACTGTTCCAGGATACAACTGGTCTTTGATCTTTATTACCATTTTTATAATGGCCTCTGCTAAGAGCCCATCTTTTCTATATTCAGAACTGGACAATTTTGTGTGAGATGTGATTATGGGAAATCAGAAAGAAGGAAAGGATGAGATGGTATTAAGAAATGATACCTCCTCCTCCTTAATAGAGGAAGGTAGGTCATCATGTGACAACAATGGAACCAGTGAACACTGAAAATGATACTGCAATATTGGGGCTCCTTTGTAAAAGTCAGTTTTTCTAAGATAATCTTCAAACTGAAGGACCACAGTAATTAAATCTACTACTTAATGTGAAAAATTACAACTTACTTTTTTTTTTTTTAACCCAAACTAGAAGATAATAAGAAAAGCCTGAGAGCTCTCTCATGGCGAGCTGTCCCAGGATTAAACCTGGGCACCCTCCCCACCATCATGGCCACAGCCATCCCCAGCCTTTCTGGACACAGGCTAGATCCCCAAGAGAGAACAGGCAACACCCAAAAGGCCTTTTGGGGTGAGAAGCCTACTTGGGGAAGGACAGCTCTGCATCAGTGAGCTCTGCCATGCTCCCCTTCTTTGTCCCCACTCCCTGGCAAGCATGAAAGCAAAGAGCTGGAATTTCTAAGAACAATAAAAATACCACTGATTCAAGCACAAGTTGTATTCAAAACCACACACACATACAGAAGAATGTCAGCAGAGGGGAAATAACTAAAAGCTAGAAACGTCTGAAGTCCAGCAAAGCTACAGTGCCAAGGAGCTCAGTTTTCCTTCTTTGAAGTCCTAAGGAGATAAATGTGGGAAGGAGAGGGAGAGAACATGCGGGGCATGCTAACTGTTAAAGCTTAGTGAAGAATGACATTGAACTCTACCTCCTACTTAAAAGTTACCTTTACAAGATGACTTGCTAAATGCAATTATCGCTACATTTGTGTGCATTAACAAAGAACTTTATAGTTACAAAAAAGTGCAAAAAATGTGTTTTACTTAAAAACCAAATCAGAATAATGTTTTGCCATTTGAATCCTGTCTAGGGCACACTGTCACCCCTTTGTAACATGAATTAGCAAATCTAAACTCTTAGAGTGCTGTCCAACACCACCACCTGCAAAGGGTGTCCAGTAAAATGACCTGACCAAGTTCCAATGTGATTAATGCTGAATTGTCGCCTCCTTCCCATTCTTCCTTCAAAATAAGTAGAATTTTTGCTGGTGTTCAATGGAATGAACATCTTTCACTGATCAGAGAATTTATTAAGGACTTCTACAGAAGAAGAAGTTATCTACATGCATGCATCACCATCTTCTCTTTGGTGCCAAGTGGATCCCGGAGGCTGACAAGGTTAAAGTTATTCTCCAAGGTCTCCCATTTGTGATGGAGGCTTTGTTACTTGGATTCCCCAGCTAGAGTTCCACCTACTAGACACATTTGCCAGAAGAGACATCCATCTATTTCCCATATCTGCTGCTTGGGAAAGGATCAACTGGGAAATGCCTATTAATCTAGCTCAGGTGTGCCCAAAGATAAAGGAAGTACACTTTAATTAGACTTTAAAGGAAGCAATACAAAGGTGAACTCTTTGTACTTTGTAACCAGTCCCTTAATTGTGTTATTCCCACTAGTTAATCACCTTGGGCTGCCACACTCAAAGACCAACACCCTCATTCATTCAGCCAATGCCCAATAAATATTTACTGTGATTCAGACTCTATAGTGAAGCTTTGATTTTAGAAAGAAAATTTAAAACTACATGCAAACCTGATGGCATCCATGGATCAGAAGTTGGTTTGGTCAAGGTGTTCACCTGCTCCCAGTTGAAGTCATCATCTTCAGCCTGACTATATCCACAGGTGCTATATGGCTCATCAAAAAGGCAACCACCTAAGATGTGAAAGAATGAAAAGTAATGTAAGTGAAGAGCAGACCTCTGGAAGAAGCTATGATGATTGCAGGTAACTATAAACCTACTTGATACCTTGTTGAATTTGATTTGACCTTTGTGTCCAGGTACCATGGATCTTGACCCTACTGTACCCTAAATGCTAAGTGCTAACCAAGCTGAGTCTTAACCAGGCATTGTCATACTGTTATGCTACACTGTTCCTCCAAAGAATCCAATGTGTGTATAATCCAAGTGAAAGTAGACCTAAGCAAATTTATAATTCATATTTTCCAGATTTGCAGGAATTTGGAATAACTGATCTTGTGTTCAAAACTTTAATGGGATTACCCTAGGTATTCAACATGTTTTCAATAGAAAAACACAATAATGTGTCCAAAAAAATTAAAGGAGAAACGCTTTCACCATAACACTGGCGCAATGTCAGGGAGAAAAATGCAGTAGAGACCATGAACACAGCTTGCAAAATATTTTTCTAAGAATTATTCTTTTTTTTTTCTAAGAATTATTCTTAATCTAAGATAAAATCAACTTTCACTTTAATACTTTGAAGATTTGAGTCTTGATATTGAGAGATTATAAATTTGTGTATAGCCCACACAATTTTTAAAGGCAAGAATAAATTCAAAGCTAACCATGCAAACATCTGCTTAATTCTGGTGCTAGAAATGAAGCTACTTAAAAAAACAAAGAATAAAAGAAGATGCAGTTTTATAAAACAATTCAGCTGTTTCAGCATCCTGGGGCACATTGACGATTTTAAGTCCTACCCACATCCTCTTAAATATCTCTTATTACTTTGAGTTATTACAGTATTAAATCTTTCCACCAGTTTCACATTGTGAAAGGGAGTGATTATATTGATCATATTATTATTAAAATTCTGATATGCATTATATAATGTTATTACTTATGTTAATTAAAGCTATTAATTATAATTACTTTCCAATGATGACAATTAAGGGTTCTGGTCAAGAAAATCCAAAAATAAGAGTATTATTGCACCGTGTCTATACTGTATGCCCAGGCAGCAAGAAAAAAAATAAAATAGCAATTGTACAAACTCAGAGGTAGAGAGAAGTGTTAGAGGTCACCTGGGCCAGCTTCCATCCCAATGCTTACAAAAAATCTACAATCTTCGAGACAGCTAGACAGCTCTGAACAGATAAGGCATTCTGAAAATTCTGAAACGCATCCCTGCCTTTTAGACAATTCCCCCTTTAAAAAGGCCCAAACTCTGCTTCTTCAAATGTATACACATTTATCTTAGCTCTACCCTGTGAACAAATGAACACAGGGCTATACATAGATCCTTACTAAACCCCATTTCATTGTTTTCCATGCATTACTCTAGCCTGTTGAGAACTTCTGGAATCCGGATTTTATCATTTGGGTGTTAGTCACCCTACCTAGACTTAGGTTATCTGCCAATTTGATGAGCACACATTCTCCATCTGCATCCGAATCGTTGATTAAAAAAAAAAATTTAAACAGGGCAGAGTCAAGGGACCTCAGACCAGTTTAGAAGGTTTCTCCCAGCTTCCTAGCTCTGTCTCAGTTGTTAGCTCCAGGCGTGATGGTGAAATTAGTGACCCTGGACACCATCTTCTCTGACACTTTAACAGAACTGGTCAATTAAACATTCCACTGAGAGCAGAAACTCATTACAAAGATATAGCACTAACTCAATATTTCACCTTGACAACAACTGGTAATTTATACTTCCCTCCTACTCAGCTTCAACAAGTTCAGAAACAAAGTGGATTTGTTTAAGAGCACATAAGACTAACAACTTTCCAATTTGGGGTGAGGAATGTTAGAAGACTGTGCAAACATCAATGGGAACTATTTCCCCTTGGTTGCAAACCCTAATTCTGACATAGAAGATAGTGTCAGTACAGGAGGAATGGGCACAAACAACAGTAGCACTAATAACATTCAGACAGAAAGAAACCACCATGAATTTTGAGAGAAAATTGCCCCCCTCCCCACTGGAAACCTAGATAGCACTTTGATGAAAGTCTTGCAGAGCAATCTTAAACAGTGAAAAATCAGTATAGGCAACCACAGAACAACTCAATGCTGGTTAAAGATCTGGTTTACAAAACAACCACTGGCACTGAAGATATAACCAAACATAAAGGCAAAAGCAGGCATGGCTGACAGCAAGCCCCAAAGACTAACATGGCTGACAGCAAGCCCCAAAGACTAACACAATGCTGGTGCAAAGATATAATCTCCCATTACATAAAGCTGTTTTTATCACTTGAAAGGACACATAAAATGTATGACACAGTTCTTTCTGGGTCCATGTAGGATTATCAAACCACTGGAAAATGGGATAGACTATGAATTTCCTATTGCTGAAAGATATACCCCCCTGCACACCAATTTTCCGAGCCACCACTGGCCTTCATCCAACAGATGTGAGACCCTAAAAATAGCAAAGTTGGTTTATTGAGCTAAAATGAGATGAAATTATCGTGTTTACATCTGAATTTAAATAACCAATTAAAGGGAGAATGATTAAACTTTGGTTTTCAAGGCAGCTTTGTGCAGTGGTGAAGTGGACAGGGTCCAACATTTGGCACATCCCTAGTCTTCCACAGCTAGTTTTGTGACTGTAGACAGATTGCTTTGGTTCTCTGAGTCCCGGTTTCTCCAGCTATAAAATGGAGATAAACCATTCCTCACGTAGTATTTCTGACAATTCAATTAGATAGCAAATGTAAAGTTAGTGTACCACAGTGTGTTAGCCATGTTCAACCAGTCTCAGTTATTATTAGTTCTGAAATCCTTCTTACAACAATTACCCTCATGGGTTCATTTCATTGTGAATAGCTGGGGTACATAATTGGAAAATTTAAAAATGTGTGTCACAAGAAGGTGAAGAGTCGTGAGCACTGATGCTGGGACACAGGAGCGTTCCTCTAAGGAGCCATGTAGGAGCAAAGAACAGAGGGCTGGGAGGTTTCTTAAGTAAATGTTGTGGGGTCAATGAAGAAAGTGACAAGGAAGCCTAGTCCCCTAACATGCAGTAAAATGAAGCACTTCCAAAAATAAACCTCCTTGATTTTCAGAATAACACAGCTTTTGTACAGGAACATACGGCAACGTGGTCAGCAATACACTTGGCCAAGGTTTCTCCCGAGTTGTCTTACTTGGACTGCTGCCCCACAGCTTACGGCTGGACTATATTCCTCCATCAAATCAAATCAAATGATGTCTCTTCTTTGGGGGGGAATCAGTATTAGATGGAGGAGAGGTGACACAAGCTAGGTGAGATGGGCGGTCTTCACCGTCCATATTCCTTCTCTCCCTCCTTCTTCCCCTCGCTGCCGCCTCCCCCCCCATACACTTACACACTGACACACATGTGCTTGTGCCTTCATCATACATGGGGGAAGACTTTTCCGTAGTGCATTTGAATACCCCATACAAATGTGCTGGGTGAAGAGTGAGGACTCGTGCAAAAGGAAGTGTGTCCACGGATGTCAAATATTTAGGTAGCAGACAAGAGTGATGATTTCTATACAAGACTGATGACAGCATGGCTTACTCCCAGACAGGCAGTGCAACACCATGACATAAACACTAAGTTAACAGAAGCAAAGGAAAATAAAAGTTCAAAAGCTGGGAAAGTAAAGGAAAAAAGGAATAGAAGATTACACCAGCAATAGGCCTAAGACTCCACCACCACTGCCAGGTAATTAAAAAAATGTCACTAGCCTCATTTACTGGCAGTTAGCCACAAAGTTCACTTTGACCTCTGGGGTAGCTAGGGCAAAGAGAAAGATCTCACTGATTACACAGTTCGCAGTATCTATAAGACTATGATGCTAGTACCAAAACTAATAATGGGGGCTGAGTGTGACAAGGGCTTGATGGCTAAAGGCTCCTTTAATCCTCATTCCCAACCTATAAGGTAGAGACTATGATCATCATGCCACATATACAGAAACTGAGCCACAGAAAGTTGGTTATACAGCTCACAGGTCTCAAAGCTGAAAGATCGTGAAACAGAGATTTGATCTCAGGCATCTCGTCTCGAAAGCCCACATTCTTAACACTCTGTGATGGTATCTCCGAAGCCGAAAACTCAAAAGAAACTTGAGCACACCTCATCAGAAATCCAGAGAGAACTGTCCTCCCTGGTAAGAAGCAAACAACGTAAATTAATGACGACTTCTCAAAAGCATCTACCAGAACAAAATGGGTCTTAGGGTCGATTTAGTAACACGTTAGGAAAGCATGTCCCCAGACTTTCATTCAGTAAACTTGATTTTTTGGGAGTTCAGTGCATTCTAGGATTAAAGTTATAATATCCTTTAAAATGGTCTTTATGATTATTCTTTCTCTTGACAAAGCCTTAATGGGTTACCATGAGTTTATGTACTTACTTCCCAACTGAAAATTGCAACTAGTCTCTGTTATGACTCATGTATAGAGCCATGTACTTAAGAAAGCAGATGAAATGGCTGTTGGAGATTCTTTCTCCTTCTCCCCCAGCCCCTCCCTCTCATTCTCCCCCTCTCTCTTTCTAAAATAAATAAATAAATCTTTAAAAAGAAATCAGATGAAATGGCATCACGCCTGATTTTTTTTTTTCTCACAAAAATTGCAGAGTTTAAAAAAAAAAAAAGGTGCATGAAAGCCTATAGTTAGGGTAGGAATTCTGTTGAAAAGTAACTTTGGTTTATAACTCTATCTTAGTCATCTTGGTATTCTCTAGAACTGGTATATTGTAGGCACTCAATAAATGCTTTTTAGAAAAATGGGTAATGAATTCCCCAAGATTCTATGCAGAATTTGGCTACAATAATTTTGGCTGGAATTTTTTAAAAGAAGTATAATGTGGAGGTGCCTGGGTTGGCTCAGTCAGTTAAGCATCTGCCTCCAGCTCAGGTCACGATCCTGAGGTCCTGCGGTCAAGCCCTGCATCAGGCTCCCTACTCATCTGCTTCTCCCTCTCCCCCCCCTCCCGCACTTGTGCACTCTTTCTCTCTCTCTCAAATAAAAATCTTTAATAAAAAAAGTTTAATGTAATATCCACTTGAACAATGAAAGCAATCTCAATATAGCCCCACAAAACACACAGCCCTGTCCTTGTGTATTCCAACATGAATAAGCTACGAATGTGACAAAATCAGTGAACGTGTTCATTTTCTATTATGGTTGAAAACTAAGCTGGTTAAATGTTAATTAGGTCTCCACAAATTATGGCTTTTGCTTTAGAAAAGTTGAACACTTTTTGGGGGGGGCAATAATTAGATAGCAAGGCTAGTTGTCTATAAAGGTTATTCTTGATTTATGAAAATAAAATATTGTCATCTGCACACTGAAGAGAATTTATCTTTCTCCTTTCTCTGGCGTAGCAGAGAATTATTCAGTAGATCCAAGAATAGTTATTATATCATTAAGATAGAAGCTATAAAGGAGAGGATGGTATACTTTTTCCCCAAGGAAACCTTATAGGATCTTTCATATGATTATTCTATGTCATAATGAAGCATCAGGCCTGGAGAGCAGACAAAGGAAAACAAACTGCAAGGGTGAGGGCAGTGTAAATATATATATATATATATATATATATATATATATGTAAATATATATAAATATATATATATTTACATATATATATTTTATTCTATTTACTTTTATCATTTTATTATTGAAGTATAATTAACATTAAGTATTATATTAGTTTCAGGTGTACAATATAATGATTCAACAATTCTATACATTTTGACCCATGAGGGTCATGACATGTTGACCCAGCACACGTATGTATACATTTTATAAACCAAACTTATCTCTCCTGAGATACACTGATATTGTTCATCTCTGTTCTATTTGGTTTTGGAAAATCCTACCCACTAAACTGACTTCAGGACCCTTCAAATGTTGCTACCTGAGGTCTTTAAGGTTTGGGAATGAGAACTATTACCTGGGACTGTTTATATGTCTTGAAGTTACTAATCAACACTAATATATGAGAGGCTTATTAGGGCAGGCAGAGGACAACCTGTGATCTAGAAAGTTCTCTGGTATTAACAGTTACTTCTCTGTGGACATCTGCCGTGTGCTGGCCAGATTCTGCTGAAGGCAACAAAATGGCATTATTTCACTTACTCTTCACAACTAGTATGAGGCTTTCCTCTCAATTCAAAGAAACTGTTACATAACAAAACCATGCATATGTTTACATGTATTATTTGATCTTAAAAACCCTAAAGGCAAGCACTCATATGCTTTATGCCAGCTCTCAATGTATTACCTCTCAGCTCTAAATTCACTTTTCCTTGCTTGCTCTGCAAAACTGTATTCAAGTCCTCTAACTACGTTTCCTGTCCCAGAGGGCAAGACAGTAAGCTTTAACAGTAGAGGGTTCTGGAGAAGCACTGTGGGAGGGAGGGGTAGTCTCGAAGGGCTCCCTGGAAGGCTCCTAAGCCCACAGGGTTTCTCCAGACCCACAATGCAGGAGGCTTCCCAGTGCCCAGCTTGACAGGTGCCTGGCGGTAGGCAGCACCCCAGAGAGAGTGGCTTACACCAGAACCCCCTGAGCAATTTTGTAGTGGAGTGCCTGTCAGAGACATGCCTCCCATGAACAGCTTCCCCTGCTACACCAGAAGACACATTTCCTCGGAGTTCCATCGCGTGGTCCCACAGTAACTTGCCTGCCATCCACTGAGCCCTGGATCTCAGCTCTAGATGGATCTCCTCCATGGACCCTTTCTTCTCTGGAGCATTGCCGGCTTCTCATGTTTGCTATTCCTTTGTTCTTAGAGCTCTCTTTACTCTGCGCTAGCCAATCTCTTATATTCCAATCCACTGTTAGAGTTAATTATTCTTTATAAAGATTTTATTTATTTGTTTGAGAGACAGAGTGAGAGAGAGCATGAGAGGAGAGAAGGTCAGAGGGAGAAGCAGACTCCCCATGGAGCTGGGAGGCCGATGCAGGACTCGATCTTAGGACTCGCGGATCATAAGCCAAAGGCAGTTCCCTAACCAACTAAGGCGCCCAGGCGCCCTAATTATTCTTTAAATGAAACTCTCCCTGTTCCAACTACTGTGTGATTTCTGTCTTCTGACTAGAAATTCATCAGCACACCCCAGTTTTTACAAATGGGAGTGTGGAATGGTCAAATATCTTGCCTAAAGCCACAGAGAGTTAAAGGTAGAGCTAGAAGTTCATCCAAGGTCTGAGTGAAAAGTTTATTCTCTTTCCAGTCTGCATATTTTTACCCTGAATGCACCTCTATAAAGTAAACAACAATGTGTAATATTTATATAATGACTGTTGCCTGATCACTTTGCAAATAAGCTCTTCAAAGTGCTGTTTCTAAGAAGCCAGTGGCGGCCAATCAAATGTTAATTTCATAAACTGACTTATAAGATACATATACATTTTGAATTGCTCTGCCTTTAACAGGTTAAATTGACATATACTCTAGCAATGAAGTTCGTCTTGTTATAATTACAGTCCATTTAAAGTTATTTTGTGAAAAGACGGGAATACTCCTTGAGGAGATTTCTGGAACATTTTTCTCATTTGCTCTAAATACAGAATGACCCCATTTAAGGCAGCCTTTACTAAATGCATAAAGTATTAAATAGGTCTCTCTACAGAGAGGGCAAATCAAAAACGAATGCTCAAGTACCCCCCAAAAAATTAATGTTCTATGTTCTATTGTCCTAAAATGAGTGTAACCTCAGGTCTTTTCCACTTATTTCAAATTAAAACTGTCAGATAAATGGCTATAAATTAATATTTTTCAAACTATAAGCAGAAAGTGAGCTATAATATAAACATTGTTTTAAGCATTTAAAAAAACCTACACCAACATAGCAAAGCCACTGCTTTCTTCTTATAAATCAATCCCAGTGACATCTATGTTTAATTGCCTGCCAAACAATGCAAGTATATAAAGCCTCTTAAACTTTCAGTGCCCCAGTGATGGTGAGTGAATCAGACACTAAGCATTATAGAAATGCTCTTCTACATAATTTAATCTAGCAAGCAGTTTTTACACATTGCACAGGCATTTAAATGGCTAATGCTATGCTCTATTGTAAAACGTGCTATTTGCCGATGGATATATTTTATATAAGTCAAAGGAAATGAGTGGTCTTGTTCTTAAAGTTTCTATGGCTTATTATACTTACTGCGTATTTCATTTTTTTAAAAAAGATTTTATTTATTTATTTGACAGAGAGAAAGAGAGATCTCAAGTAGGTAGAGAAGCAGGCAGAGAGAGAGGGGGAAGCAGGCTCCCAACTGAGCAGAGAGCCCAGATGTGGGGTTTGATGCCAGGACCCTGGGATCATGACCTGAGCTGAAGGCAGAGGCTTAAGCCACTGAGACACCCAGGCGGCCCTGCATATTTCATTTTATATCGATCTATTGATTCCTAATTTTTTTTAAAGGCCTGATTACAACAAACAACCATGCATTTTTATTGACCTTAAGATCTTTTTTTTCCAATGGGTAACAGTGTCATTTCTGTTTGCAAATACAGATGCATCCAAATCATTACGGACATGCCCCAGTTTTCCACTGACAAATAAATACCTTATAGAATTGCTAAAGGATTCATTAAGCCACTCATACAAACTCTCTGTAAATTTGAGTCTTCCTGAATCTAACAGTGGTCCTCTTACTGTCCACACCAATATTGAAAATGACAGTGTGAAAAACAGTTGTCTGCCTCGATCATAGCAACAGGAATAAAAAAAGGAAAACAAAATGATAGACTATCTCCAAGAACTGTCTAGAGGGGAAGACGGTCACATCTAGATACGCATTTATCACTTCATCTTCGGAGCTGCCTGTGTCCTGGCTTCCACCATGGAGCAGTGGTTCTCAGAGTGGATTCTTGGACCAGCAGGCATCACCTGGGAATCTTGCTGGACATGCAAATTCTCGGGCCCCACCCCAACCTCCTATATGAGAAACTCAGGGGTGGGGTCTTGTGTTTAAACAAGCCAGACCTCCAGGAGACTCTCATGCCTACTAAGTTATGATAACCACTGTTCCAGACCGACCTATTTAACCAGACCCTTCTGGAAGCAGCCCTGGGAGTCGGTGCCTTTAAAAAAAAAAAAAAAAAATTCCCAGAATAATCTAATCATTGACCCAATTTTAGAAAAGTGCTCCAGATCAGTGGCTTCAAACATTTTTAAGAAGGTATGATCAGTTTTTGAAAAAGGCACAACTATCCTATGTTTACTTATTTATAAACTATATAATGCAGATTATTATAGACATAGACAGCTGACCTTTTCAAGTGCAAACTATAAAGTAAATATAAATTGAAGTTCAAATATTTTCTTCCAAGCACCAAGGGAGTGTACTATACACCTCAAAGGGGGTGCGGAGGTAGCCTTTTGGAGATCACGGCTCTAAATAACTCCTTTTAGTCATAAATATCTCTCAGGTGACTAAGGGCTAAAGAATAACCCTGCTTGATCAAAGTGTTGAATTCCATGCTCTAATTTCATGCTAAGAAACCCCCCATCTGCCATTTTTCCCCTAAGTAGAACTGCGCAACAAGAGTAGGTATCCTAAGTAGAAAATGATCCTGGTTGTTGGTCAGAGAAACCCAGGAAATTAATAAAAAAACAGAATTTCATTTTATGCCCCGTAGTGCTCCTGCCAGTTTAGCGTGATTTACAAATCCATCTCTCCATGATTTTATTAGCACAAAATCATTATCTGAGAAAGCCGATAACATAAACTCCTGAATTCACCAACAGGCAGGACAGCTGAGCCATGCTTTTCAGCTTCAAACCGGTGGCCGATTGTTGTTTTTTTCCACTGGGTGCTTATTAACCTAAACTCCACTAAATATATTTCCCTCAATAAACATTTTTTTCTACACATCACACTCATTGGGTAGAATCAAATTATAAGGAAAAAGTAAATATAATTTCCTATATCCTCTTGGTAAAGCATTTGTTCCAATTTCCTATCATTACGAGTAATGATTCTACAACAAAAATTGTTAACTTGTAAGACTGACTCTGTTTAATTGGAATCTGAGACCCAGGATACATGAAGTCCTGGATCTGTCAACTACCTATTCTATCTCAGGTCAAGTCACAGACCGTGTGTCTTGCTCTCTGTAGAAAAAGGGGAATTGCAAGGCTCACATCACAGGAGTGATAAATGTACATGATTTCAATGATGAAAATGGGGAGGGTGGTGGTTATAATACAAAAGTCTTCCATTTAGTTCAAGAGCCTAACGCTTATATGGCCCAATGAGCTGGAAGTGAGAAACAGGAAATGGGGCAGATCCCTACCCCACCATCAGTCATCTTCCTTTATCCCTTGTGCCTTTCTTAGAGTACACAACACAATGGGTTCGGTATAATTCTCGTGTCCAAAGATGAGCAATTTTTGTGTACAACATGGGTCCAAAGTCTCCTACCAATATGGTACTCAAATGAGGAAACATCATCTATTCCAGCGCCAACAGTTGGGAAGTGGCCGTGTTGGGCTTACTCAGAAAGAGTACACTGGTCTTCAATTCAAAAGTACCTGAAAGGATTTGGCAGGGGGAGGGCAATTCTGACCTTAGGCAAATCCCTGAGTATTTATATCCTACAGAAGATAGGACTCTTTTGTACAATTTACTACCGATTTCCTAGGGAAATGGTATGGGTTGAACTTGGTGGGGTATGTGAAAACATACTCGCTGTTAGAAGACCATGAACATCAAAGAAAGCCATAGCCATGTTAGGTGTATGCTACCTGAAATATGAAATTAAACTGACAGACACCTCTTTGTGGTTACTGCCTATGGTGGCTGATGGCACCACAAACCAGAGGCTCAAGCCAAAAACCTTTGGGTCAACCACCTCTCTGCCTAACACCTTACCCCTCAAACACCTTCTCAGATGTTTTCCCTGCCATTCCCACTACTCCCACCATAACACAACTTGAATTTCAGCTCATGTCCCCACTGACTTTGACCCATCACGTTTAGACTCTGCCCTGTCCACTATATCCTGCACACAACCAGCAAGCTGACCTTTTATAAAACACTTAACTAGAAATGGTCTATCCCTACTTACAACTATTCATGGACCACTCACTGCCCATGGAATAATATTCAAATGCCATCATGTGACATATGAACCTTGTCAACTTCTTTATCTTGATTTCTTGCCACCATTTCCCTGTAAGAGTACACTCCAGTAGTTCCTGACTATCTGTAGATTCACTCCAAGGACGGTGTTGCCCACATGCTGCATGTTTGCACACACGCCCCACCACCCACCCCTGAGTCTGCTCACTCTTCGAATGCCAGCTCAGATGCTACCTCTCCTGGGTACCCATTCCTAATTCCTCTGCACAGATAAAATCAATCCCTCCTTCCTATGTACTATCACTGTAAAATATATAGTTCTTCTAGGTATCCTTATCACCTCATTCAGCAAAATGATTGTAGGCACATGTGTTTTCTCCACTGTATCCTGAGCTCCGTGGTCTGGCCAATGTTCTCTTCCCCTCTGTATCCTCAGTCCTACAGAGGTGCCAGTTACTCATTAAATACCTCCTGGATTTAATGGAGTTTTGTGAAGGTTTCTATAGCAAAGGTAAATGCAAAAACTACTTACTGTTCTATCTTTATGAGAAGGGAAAAAAATGAGGGAAAATAATACTAATAGATTCTACTCACTCAGTACTCTGACTATACTAGAAGAGGAAGAAATCCTGATTCTAGAGTTCTTTCTTGGCTTTTTTATCTGATTCATAGCATTTCTTTCTCTCCCTCTTCCCCTCTTCTCTGTCTGCCCAGTTCCTCTCAATGGTAGATCCAAATGCCAGGCACAGGAGGGGAGGAAGTGAGAGGGGGTTCAAAAAAATATGTGGAGAATAAAAAAGAAACCCTTGTCCTCAGGGAA
This sequence comes from Neogale vison, assembly GCF_020171115.1. NCBI lineage: Eukaryota > Metazoa > Chordata > Mammalia > Carnivora > Mustelidae > Neogale > Neogale vison. The sequence goes on along the minus strand of NC_058093.1, from coordinate 180,358,089 downwards.
GACAACCTGGGTGGGGGGAGGGGGTGGGGGGGTAGGAAGTTGTTTAAAAAGGGGAAATAATGAAAACTGCTGTAGGAGCCAAGAGAAAGATCCAAAACTCATCCTGAAGGCCTCCTGTCCCTAAATGGTCCAGAAAAAAAGAAAACCAGAGAGTCAGCAACTAGATGTGAGAATCTAAAATATCCATGGCCTGTTATTCTAAGAATCTGCATAATAAGGCTGTTATTTGGCAAACCTCAGCATAAGTCAACAAAACGCGTACGGATTTTCTGTGTATCACACTGGAACTCTGGTTGTTTTGATTTTATGTTTCAAACATAAAAAGAATACTAATGGTTACATGATACATATCTTTCACCTTCATGAAATGTAAAAGTAGTGAGTAAGTAATCCATATCGAACTTCCATTTGGGGGCCATAAAGAAAATAAACTTTGAAGTAAAACAGTTCATTGTGTAATTTTTTAAACAAGGAAGCTGTGTTCTCTAAGCAAAGAACAATACTTACATAATGTAAAAATGGCTGTGAATCAGCTTTCCTTCCAGTCATTGTACATGAACAATTAGTTGCTAAAATATAGGGAACTAAGAATATTAACCCTTCTCAAGGTCAACACAACTGAAGCATCCTACTTTTTATAAATGAGCATTTACTCAGTATTCTATTTTCCTTTTTAGTAGGGATTATTTTGCCACTGGCTAAAGAGAAGGAGTAGTCTAAGGGAACAACCCTGGTTGAGGAAGCAGAATTTCTGGGTCCTAGTCCTGCTCTTGCCTCCATGTGGCTTTGGGAAAGGCAACCAACGGGCCATGTGGAGATACAGCGACCAGAATGTAGATAAACCACCAAAAAGACCCGAGGTAAGTCTCAACCCTATCCATTTACAAGCTTGCCTGACATATTCATCTGTAAAACCACCTACCTTCTAGAATAATGTAAGAATTAAACTTTGTGTATATATGTATTTATTTTTTTAAAAGATTTTACTTATTTGACAGAGAGAGAGAGAGAGAGAGACAGAGTACAAGCAGGGGGAGGGGCACAGGGAGAGGGAGCCTGATGCAGGACTCCATCCCAGGACCCCAGGATCATGACCTGAGCCAAAGGCAGACACTTAACCAACTGAGCCACCCAGGCACCCTATGTCTGTGTTTACAGACGCATTTATTTTGTCTGTTTGCCTGCCTACCAACTTATCCACTTCCCTACTCCCTCTTACCTTCTGTCTAGTAAATAGGTAACTGTTGGCTTCCTTTCCTTTCTGCTCCTCAGTGTCTGATCTACATAAAATAGCATAGGGACACCTGGGTGGCTCAGTCGGTTAAGTGTCTGCCTTTGGCGCAGTCATGATCGCAGGGTCCTGGGATCGAGTCCTACATTGGGCTCTCTGCTCAGCAGGGAGCCTGCTTCTTCCTCTGCCTGCTGTTCTGCCTACTTGTGCTCTACACCTGTCATAAATAAATAAAATCTTTAAAATTTTTTTTTAAAAATAGCATAAACTAGACCACTGTTCTTTCAGTGTGATGCTCAGAGCCCTTGGGCTCCCTTAGACTTAGACTCCCTTAGACTGTAGAGGTGAGCCTACGTCAGGCCCTCCTAAAAAACCCTGCTTCAACCTCATACATTCAATAGCCATTTAAATATTACTGTTCCACAGACAATAAAAGAAGTGTACCCTAAAAAGTTAACACTTAACAATATTTGACAACTTCAGATCAAGATGATCTCTCAGCTAAGATTTCCATTCTTAAAGTATACAGTCTATGATTTTTCTCTCTCTTCTCGTAAATGCAATACTTCTTTATCCAGAACATGAGAGAGGAGAAAATCTGTTGGTGTGTCTCCAGGTATATGGTTTGGAAGGGTCTGATTCTAATATAAAAACTAAGAAAAATAATGTTAAATAATACAAGCAGAAAGAATAGCCGAGCTCAACTGTAAAGAGAGAAGAGAAGGCAGAGGTGGTGAAGAGGTAAAAAGATAGGAACACCCATGGGGTGGCTGGCCAGGTTCCTGCCCCAGAGAGTGGAGAGCACAATTTCACAGGACTGAAGTCAAATCCGTGTGGGCTGGAACTGATTTGGGGTGATCGTTGCCATCCCATCTAACCCCAAAATGATTCACACCTTATTTGCCAAAAGGATTTAGGAATATCTCATGGAAGATCACTCTTCTCAACCCGCCCCGGCCCTCAGCAGCTGCTCACTCATGTCTAAAAGCATCTGAATCAGTTTATGTTTTTCACTGCAAGAGAGAGGCTCAAAATCTAAAACTCAAACAAACACTATGAAAACGGATGCATATGACCAGTCCTGCAACCACATCCACTCCGATAAAAATACTTATTTAGAGCATATTCAGGGCCGTGCAAATAATCCATACATACAAATAATGAGATGTTAGATAGTTCTTATCTTGATAGAGCCCACTTAAGGGCATTTAAATAGAGGAAAAGTTGATGGGGAGCAGCTCCAAAAAAAGATCAGATCAAACTCAGTGACTTCAAAATATATCTGGGATGAGTTCTGTTTGCTTCAGAAGATACTCATTGTGATAATTATAATAGAAAAACAAGAGAATAGAGATCTCTGCTTTTCTAGAAGATTTTTAAATTTATTATTATTATTATTACTATTATTATTACCAGTATTTTTTTAATATGGATGGTTTGTTATAAACCGTGGTCACTGTAATTAATTCATCAAAAAGTGTCCCTAGATAATTGTTTTTAAACATCTGAGTGCATAATTTTACATCTGATTAAACACGGACTGGATCTCTCTTTCTTATGGGATACTCTTTCAGTAAGCTTATCGTTGGGCCTTGGTCATATTGGACACTGACCTTCAACAACATCTCACTTAGTGCTGGGTACCCCATGAATTGAAAATAAACCCTTGTGGATCAATACAATACTGACTAAACTTAAGAAATAGTAGCCCTTCATGGGGACAGAAATTTGCCTAGAGGAAACTACACAGGCAAACTTTATTTTTCTAATATTTAAGCCAATGATCAGATGTGGACACTGGGACATAAGCCCCACTGCTAAGAATAAGGAGGGTTACCGGCGAGTTGCCCGGCTTTAGCCTTCACTGGGGAGCACATCTCTGATCAGAGCCCCCTGCCAGACTTACTGTGTCCCTTTTGTAGCAGTGATTTTGCCAGGTCAAATCATATGTCCAATTTACCATTGCTTTAAGAAAAAATAAGGGAGCAGGCACCAGTTCCCTTTTTTTTTTTTTAAAAGATTTTATTTATTTATTTGAGAGAGAGAGAGAGAGAGCACAAGCAGGGGGGAACTGCAGGCAGAGGGAGAGAGAGAAGCAGGCTCTGTGTGGAGCAGGGAGCCCAATTCGGGACTCTATCCCAGGATCCTGGGATCATGACCCGAGCCGAAAGCAGGTCATGCCTAACCAAGTGAGCCACACAGGCACACCCAGGCACTTTCCAGCTGTACACCTGACTGAAACAAAAGTTCTTGGGTTGGGAGTAAAAACCAAGTTGCATCAATATCAGTTCTTTCTCAGATGCTCCATCAATTTCAGAAAGATGTTTATCATGGAAATGTAGACACGACTTTAGCCACAGGAGACCAAAATATGGCCCCATTACTAATAATTTTCAATAAAAACCTTCATTATACTGAACTTTATATACTGAAAACTTCAAAATTAAAAAATAAAACCCAAGGGAAACTAGAAGGTTTAATTAGGTCAGAAAATTTTTTTTCCAAAAAAAAAAACAAAAAACATTACAGATAAACTGTTAAATCTCTGGATCAACCAAACATTGTATTTTCTTCAGATACTGAGATATTAATCCAAATTTAAATCCCAATTTACAAACCAGGTGGCAAGCCTTCATTTCCCTCATGTGTTTACAGGAGGGCTGCTGAAAATACCAACCTTCCCTGAATCACAAAACATTTTTTAAAGGTTACTGATCTCCAGTATCCCTGCCATGGCATTGTTCTCATTCTGTATAAGCTTTCCTCCCAGCTCAGAGATCCTGAAACTTTGGGGAGCTTATAGATCCTTTTGAGAATCCGAACAGAGCTATCCATGATCTGCCTCGGCAACAAGTGTGTATACGTGCAAATTTTGTAATTCCTTGAGTTGATGAAGTTCTTGAGAACAGTTCCGCATTGACTCAAAGGGCAGATCACTGACCACCTGTATCAGAATCACCGGCTAATTTCTTCAAACCCAGGTCCTAAGCCCTAGATCTATGGAATCAGAATTGCTGGGGGCAAGGTTGGGGCTCTGAGTTTTAGTTCACTTCCAGGTAGTCGTGTTGCTGGCTGAAAGCAGGTAAGATCCTCTGCTCCGGCCATTTTCCTTTCCTCTCATGGTAGCAATTGTCTTGGAAACAGATGCTCCCGTGGCTCCCACTCACCCCTCCTGAGCAGCCCAGCCCCTGTCTTCTCCACCTGACCTGAGGGCATCTCCGTCAGCATCCTCACCTGCTCTGCCTGGTCCACACCCAACTACCCCTGCTTCCAAGCACAACAGGCTCCTGCAGTCTTTCTTCCCTTCACCATCCACTTCCCGCCCAACCTCCAGCAAAGTGCTGTTCACTCATCATTAAGACCCAAGGCCACAAGATGTATTAGTTTCCTCTCTCTTCCTTAGCTATCAGCTCCCAAGTCTCCCATGAATGAGATCGCCCCTCTTCTCACTATGGATGGGATGCGATTGGCTCCCCCCAAGTACATGGTGAGCACCCCCGGCTAACTGCAGAAGCAGTGCCTGGCCTGAAGGATGTCTGTCTTACACAGCTACACGGGAACACGTATCCTGCCACTCCTTCAAGGGCAACGCCAAAAAGACTGGAGATCCTCCAAAATGCTATACAATAGGAATAATGAGGCTGGGGACAAGGGAGGGTTGCCTGCTTTATCAAAGGCACTCCAGTCACCATGTGGTAAGTCTGCACCCATACAAGGGACACTGCTCAGTGTGGCAACAGATGCCAAAACAGATGCCAATCCTCCACTTCCGTAAACTTAGTGAACCAGGACACATCTGTGACCAACTCTAGTTCAGTCCCATGAGGAGAAGGACATGTGGTACCCGAGATTACTAAGAGGCTATTTCAGATTAGGAGGAACAAGGGAGAATTCATAGGGGAGAAGGCATTTCAGGTGTGGCTGGGAAGATGGGTCAAGTGTTGAGGAGCCGAGACAGAGAGATTCCAGGGAGCAGAAATACCCGGGGGGAGCTTGTTGGGGGAGAAACACGCATGGTGAGAAGGCATGGCATCAGGGCTCACTTCAGCACGAATAATAGAAAGGAGGGCTGGGGAATCAGGCTGCAAAGGCAGACCAGAGCAGGATGGTGCCTAGCAGGGTCTGCCGTGGGCAGGAATGGGGTTACTACACTGCCATGTCCATGATTCCTTATGGTTACCCACAGCAGCCTGGTGACAAAGGAGGGCGAAATACATATCCCATCTTGCAGACAAGGGAGGAGGCCAGAACACTGATCTCACTCGCTTACAGCGAAGTGGGTAATGAACAGAAATGGATCTCAGCTGACGCTTGGCTTCCCAACCCCTAAGACACTCGTTTCCCTTATGGTATAATTACTCTACACAATCACAGGAAAATGACTATCCATGGATGCTCCTTCCATGTGTCCTACTTAAGTAAACTGCATCTTTACTAAAATGGACACTTCAGATATCATCCTTGAATTTTTGTCCCAAACAGCATATCTTATATCGGTGATATCTTAATATCACTGAAGATCCTTTACATACTTATTAAATAAAGATCTGATGGCAACAATAGCAAGTTAATTAAGGGAAGGCAGAGAGAGAAGTAAGATTTATTGCCTCAAGTAGATTCCAGAGAAAATTTACTCCTAGAATCAACTACCAAGAAGTCTGTCGGACCAATTGATCCTTTACAAATGGTAGCATGTTAAGCAGGCGTGCTTGGAGAAGCATTACCCTGAGGCCGGCATGTTTATGGCAAAATGCAGGGACACCGAGAATGAACCACTTGTCTGCTTTTCCATTTACATCGGAAACCTGACCTTCCACGTAAAGCAGCCACAATGAACCATTATGAAAACTCAGACATTGGGGCAGGGTGCTGAGAGATCAAATCTCCCTTCAAAATTGAAAAGAAATGCTAATGTGCTCCAGCTCAGAAGTGCTGTATCAGAGAGGAAATTAATATTAGAGCTGGAACAGCATCTACTGTTCCACCCAGCGGAGAGAAGACAATGGTGTTAGGTCAGAAAGTACAAGGATACGGAGGGTCTGATAGGAACAGAGGAAATGAAGATGGACCTTACAAAGAATCCAGAATGGAACAAAGATGTCCAAGGGAAACTCCCACGGGAGGGCAAGGTTTGTGTTGAAAAGGCCGTGCTCAGAGCAGCTACTCAGGCATCAAATTTCATGTTCTTAACACTCTTACTCTTGCCCTCCACCCAGAGAGCCGCAGACAATTGGAAAGGGGCCACAAAATGGAAAATATGTGGAAGATCACAAACATAATTAATTATATCCCCTCATTTTCTGAAGGCAGAGCTTTCTATTTAAAAGGTCTAGTCACATACTGGGCCAACAATATTTAAGAAGAGAGAGAAACGGGACAGATTGTTCTCATCTCATTTTATCTTGAATCAGTGTAAAAGCCAAGTGATACACAATGCACAAAATTCTTGCACCGCCTTCAAATCCTATTTTTGCTCTGGACCCAAATGCAACCAGCTATGAAGCATTCCAGTTACTCCTCCGTGTGGACCAGACATGCTCTTCTCCTCACCTAGCAGGCCGCCTATCCTTGTCCATGCCCTACGGGAGTGTGTTGCCATTTCCTTCTTTCTCTCCTCACTGTGAACAAGAACCACGCCCACTGAACAGATTACAACATCTTACTCCTCCAGTGATCTATGAGATGAAAACTAGGCTTGTTTTCTTCTTTGCAAAGTCCTCTGCTGTTCACCACAGCCTTCCATTCCCACTATTACTGATCCACCTCAGCTCTGCTGGTCTTCCTATTTTCAAGCCAGTCTCGGCTTGGCTGTGTTTTCGCTGATCACTTGACCCCTTCCTATAAGGAGACACACGTCTTTACTACCACTACCTGTTTGATCTGCCCGAGAATTAGCATCATATTCTTGGATCCAAATATCACAAAGCGTATAGGCTGCTTCATCTAAATAGAAGAGCGACTCATCAGAAGGGTAAATAATTAATGGTAGATCGGAGAACCGTGCTCTTGCAGGGACCTAGGGAGGAGAGAGAGACAGGAACAGTTTGCCCAGGAACCCTGGTCTCCCATATCACTCTGTGCTCTGAAGAAAGCCACACAGTGAATCTACACTCACTAACCGCACTAGTCATATCCTCAAAGCTCACAGTCCCTGCGTTTAAGCTTCTAGCTGGCTGCACCTGGTCTCTGAACCACAACATTCCAGCTATGGTGGAGAAGACAGAAGGACTCTCCACACCCCTTCCCTTTGGCCTCTTCACAGGGAGGTGGGTCCTACAGCCCACTTGTCCTGAGATCCCCCCCAACCATGGCTTTGTAGCCCTGCTGCTTAGCTCTCCAAAGAACAGATCATGAAGAAATAAAGCAGCATTTCTATACAGATGCTATCACGACTGGCACAACATGCCAGTCCAATCAAAGGACTTGTGAACTCATTTTCAAGTGGCACAACTGCCTAACAATTATTCTAGGTGATGTGGAAGGGAGCCTAATGTCTCAATAGTGAGAGAAAATGAAGACAGTGGAGGAAGGTAATGTCTTGGGAGCCAGAAGTCTAGTCTATAGTAAATGACACTCATGTCTCTTTGTTTACTATTTACACATACCTTCATTCAAATATTTGCTTGGACTACACATCCATATTTGTGTTAGATTTGAGCACCTCAAAGATGACAGTTCATATTCCATGCATTTCTTTTTTTTAAAGATTTTATTTATTTATTTTACAGAGAGAGAGAGAGAAATCACAAGTAGAGCAGCAGGCAGAGAGAGAGGGGGAAGAAGGCTTCCTGCTGAGCAGAGAGCCCAATGTGAGGGACTCTGAGATCATGAACTGAGCCAAAGACAGAGGCTTAACCCACTGAGCCACCCAGGTGTCCCCCACCATGAATTTCTTTATAAAACAGGCACGTGGGGGGAACAGAGGACGATCGTACAGGGTGACTATATGGCTCCAAGGAAGATGCAAAACAGATCCCTCCCTGCACATGGGATCATTAATATTCATTCACTGGGGAAAGAAACTCTGAGGCATCTGAAGAAAATGGTAAAGAAGAAATAGAAACTAAAACACACAGACAGCCCCAGTTAATATCTAAAATGTTAACTATATTCAACAAGGAGTTCTAAGGCATTTTCACATACATGAAATATAAGCTTGTCATTTTGAAAAATAAAAAGGAATTAAAAGGAATACTTCCCCATTAAAGATGTATTGGGCAGAATTACAGCACACGTGTGAACAGTTACATTAGTGATGCCAAAATGAAATACGAAGAGATGGGCCAACGAGGAGAAGGCGGGGGAAAGGTGAGTGAAGCCAAAAATCCAACAGTGTAATGGGTCCCGAAATGAAATAGTATGGATACAGCCAAAAAGAAAATAGAATTATAAATTAAGCCAACAGAACATGGTATGAGTCCACCAAAAACATTAGCAAATAGAGCCAAAACCGAATGATAGGAGCAAGCCTAAGAATGGCATTTTAAAGAGAAGCAAATTTAACCATCTGAAACTTCTCAAAGGTAGTATGAGTATGGCAAGGCCCCCTTGCAGTCATGTATGGACTAACTGTTTTTGTTGATTTAAAGCCTGGTTATAGCACATCTAGGGAATGAGAAAAGAACCCAATCCTTACTGATCAACTGCTTGCAGCGGTTACTTATCATATCATACTTAATACGCACAACTCAGCAACCCTACCAGGAAGGATGGTGCTCATTTAATTGATGAAAAAGCTACAGCTTCCAGAGATAAGTATCTTGAGATTATATAAGCAAGTAAATAACCGGAACTAGTGAAAATCAGGACATGTCTGCTTCCAGAAGTTATCCATTTCATTTTCTCCCCTCATAAATACTGGATTTAGAGATCACTGGTTACCTCTAAAATAGATGTTTTACAAAATTACTATTTTTCCTAAACAGCTTCAATCAAATGTATATGGCTAGAGAAATATTGGTATGCCTTTCCAAACTAACTTAGTCTACTAAAACGAACGATTTATAAAACTGTTCTCCGTGTCTTGTTCATCATAACATTTCTAGAATCCACTCTTTCCCAATTATTAAGCCCCTAGATGACTTTTTCCTTTAAATAGTGATTAGAAAATTAAGAATATTTATTCTTTTAAAAAAGAAGCAAAATAGATTTTAAGCCAACAGCATCCATCAAAGTAACTAATGAACTTAGAAAACACATTTTTCTGCCAAGTGGCCACAACTGAAAAACCAAAAGACATCTGAGCTGAGTAGGGAATTTTCTTTGAATACTGTTTCCACGGCTTACATGTTTGTGTCCAACATTAGTAAATCCTAACTAACATCAACCATTACTTTCATGTTTCCTTCTTGTAGAAATCATGAAAATATTTTTTAAAAAAGTACCTGTGGCTTATCATATGTACTTTCCCAGAATGTCTGAGCCCAAGTGGCCTTCAAAATCACAATACTTACAAGATCCAGAAAACACAAATATGCATTCAGCAGAATTCAGCTGCATTTATTAACTTAGGCAGGAAACTTGGCTAATCCTTCCAAGATGAGATTTTCAATAAGAGGTGAAACCAAAAACACTGAATTCATTTGATTATAAATACATATTTGTATGAGCTGGAAGGGGACCAGGAGGGAGGAAAATAATAATAACCCCAAAAAGGTGCAAATGGCACATGGCAGATGGGAAAGTCATTCATGCAAAGATGCACAGGCACCAGGTACAGGCTGGGCTGTGTTCTAAGCCTTGTGATATGGTGGTGAACACAATGTAAGCAGTATCTGTCCTCATGGATCTCAGTGGTTAATATCAAGAATCTACTGTCTAGTGAACAAGACTGGTCTTTTCTCTAAAGGTCTCTGTCTTAGAGATTCATGATCTCATGAAGAAACAAAATAAAACAAAGATATAATGCTCTGGCCAAAGAATAATCCAAGACAAATGAGTTCAAAGAGAGGAGAGAATACCACCTTCCTCTCTCTCAGTCCTCCCCTCCAGGGGCAGCGATACTGGCCATGATGGTTTATATTGTGTCAGCTTGGCTAAATCATGGGGCTCCCAGATATTTGGCTAAACAGTGTATCTGGGCACATCTGTGAGGGTGTTTCCAGAAGAGTCTAGCATATGAATCATTAGACTGAGTAAAGCAGATGGCCTTTCCTGTTGTGGATGGGTATCGTCTAATCCATAGAGGGTCTGAAGAGAACAAAAAGGTAGGGGAATGGGAAATTTGCCCTCTCTGATTGACTGCATGAGCTGAAACAGCATTCTCCTGCCCTTGGACTGGGACCTGCACCATTAGCCTTCTGGTTCTCAGGACTGCACCACCAGTTCTTCTGAGTGTCTACCTTATAGTGTCAGATCATGGGATGCCTCCATAATCATGTAAGCCATAAACATATTAAATAAATTTAAATATATAAATAAAACAATTGTTACACAGGCCCCAAAAGCTAGCATATTAGCCAAAGCTCTCCAGAGAAACAGAAACCATAGGACACATATATATAGGGTCACTAGTCAGGTTGGGACGATTAGCTGGGGGCAAACTGATATTGGCCTTGACTGCTAGGTACCCAGCCTTCCTCACATCATAGTACATACAGAGATCTCACTGGGGTAGAGTGGGACAAGCCCAGTCTCTGTCCTTCTGGAAGGAAAGTTACACCTGGAACTAATCTGGGGCACACAGGCTGGCAAGTTCTGCTCTGCCTTAGGAACCAACAAGAAACTATCTTTCTTCCTATCCCAAGGGGACTTGCTTCCATCCTGATCACTTCTGGCCTTGGATGCTCAGTTCTATGGAAGTTCAGTTTTACTGGGAACAGAGACTGTGAAGGAGCTAATTCTAGGTGGGCATGTACTTTCCCAAAAATGAAGATATCAGGTTGAAATAAACTGATCATCCAATGGCACACATTTTATTCCGATATGGAGAAACCAACAGGTGGGTAGGATAAGACAGGGATGTGGCATAGTTGAGGTAAGAATGTCAGGTGTTAAGAGTATGAGAGGGTCCTATGTGTCAAACAGAAAAGTTTTATTTGCTATTATGGCCAGTAACAAGCCATTCTGGACACCTGAGCAGAGACTGATGCAAGGAATACTACTCCATCCACAACTTCACAGTATGAACCAGAGCAAAAGAGAGACCAGACACTGCCAATGAGCACACTGGCCTCAAAATCAGGAGAAAGGCTTAAATCCACCAAGTATTTTGGAGGAAGATCGGGCAATATCAAAGATGATATGCTAAAAAAAAAGAAAAAGAAAAAGAAAAAAAGCCTGTAACAAGCTTGTTTCACTAAGAGGTTTAGAAATCTTTTGAATATTCTTTTAAAAAAATAGATAAAACAACAGAATTGAAAAGCAAACAAAAGCTATCAATTTAAATTTAGCTTGTCAGAATTGGACTTATCCCCATGGTATTTCCTTTACCAGTTATTAAAATAACAGAGAAAAATATCCTTTTTGTCACAAAACTATCCTGTAATTCCAATTTTCTTAGCAAAACCTAGAAAGAGATTAGCATTGGGGGATTTATATGGAAACCCTTATCAAGTTGGACAGCAGGTCTTAAAAGCTAAAGTGAATATGGACCTTGCTTAAGAAGTCAAAAAAGCAGCAGTTAACCAACATTAATTGACATTATAACACTAGATACCAGCCTTCTTAAGCCATCTGCAAACACGGGCTTTTATCCGACTCGCTTTAAATGAAATTTTTAAATGCTTGACAAAGCACAGACAGATCTGGCCTCACTAGGCAAACAACTTCGCTTAAAAACAGAACTGTTTAACTTCGGGGATTTCTAAAAAGGTTTTTGCAGGGGGCAGGGGGTTGGCTGCTGCTGTTGTTAATATCCCTAACACTGGGACTGAGAAGATGTAGCTGTGCTTTATAAACCACAAAGCATGGGATTCAGGTAAATCCTCGTCCCAGCAAGCCCCATCTTCCTGCCTGTGACCAGTGAGCACACACCATATGCCAGCCCATTACTACGGCTCAGGCTATTAGGAGCAAATGGGGTCAGACTGTAATTACACTTAAATAGGGCTCCAAGTCCTACCGCCGGCAAGACATGCACTTCCACATGGTCCCAAGGAATTTCCTTTAACGCACCCATAATCTCAGTTAAAATAAAAGTATTATTGGCTTACATCTCTGGATCTTCCAAAGTATACAAGGAGACCAAGGCAGGTTGTGGATTGTAGAGAGAAGTGCGATTAATGAGCAATTACTATTTAAAGACCAAATCCCTGTCAAAACAGCTTGACAAAAAAATGGTGGTTTTTCACACACACAGCTTGCAATAGCGCTGCCAACAAAAACAGTGGGTGGTAATTCTGCTAGCTCAAATGCTGCTGTCATGGGGGTAGGGGAGAGAGCACCATTCTGCCCCCTCCTATGGACACCCCCTTCCAGCAGCAGCTCACGTGACCATATCCCAGTCCTGTTCAGCAGAGCTCCCTGGTTCTTAACAAGGCCATCTGGGCAGGTAATCCCAGAGGCAAACTTAACAGCAGCTAGTAGACCTTCAAAGCATGTCACATGTAAGTGAAATTGCTCCTCAAATGCAAGCGGTCTCACCCTGAGCAAACTTAGACCACTTAGGTTGTAATCAGGAAATACCAACTGAGGACTTCTAAAATTATCCTGGAGTGAAACATGGGCAAATTGCTTTAAAGTTTTTACCGAACAGAAAATTCCAGGACACCTCGTCAATGTTGGAAGTTAATTCCAATGGGGAGGAGGGGGTTCTTTAATGGCACCCTCCCCAATCACAGGAATAGAAGGTTAGGGGGTCTCTAAGATAAGAACTCTGCCTCTTGTTTGGAAGGCCATTCATCTTAATGGTGACAGCAAGGATTGGGGGTGCCATAAAATATTAAATCCATCACCAACACTAACGATGTTGGGAAGCTATGCTTGGCTTTTGCCTCCTGTATTAATTAGGATTCGATTAGTCAAAAGCAGCAGGAAAACCAGGTGGTAGCGGGTTAAACAAGACCCCAGAGTATTTCTTTCCCAAACAGATGAAGTCTGTCTAAGTAGCCTGGGGCTGCTATGGCAGCTGTGCTCCATGATGTCCCCATAGACCCTGTATCTTCCCTGCCTGTGGTTTCATAGTCTGAAGGGGTAACCTTTATCCTCACGGTCAAGATGGGGCTCTCCAGCACATTCATATTCCATGAGGAAGGATGAGGGAGGGGAGATAAGGGTACATCCCTCCTCTATGTGATGAGCACTGGATGTTATATAATATTGATAAATTATCGAACTCTACATCAGAAACTAATGATATACTATACGTAGGCTAACAGAATTTGAATAAAAAAATTAAAAAATGCGCTCGGGGTACTTGCATGGTACTTCCACATTCAGCCACCATGCGGAGCTGGGCTGTTCAACTCAGGGCTATTAACCACATGGGACTATTGCAATTGAGGGCTCATACCCATAGGATACCCTGAAGTCACAGAGGTCTCCATTATCTTCTCTTTGTCCCTTGAATAAGCATATACAGACCCTGATATATACATCTCCATTCAACAGAAATGTGGAGAAGGAGTCTCATCTTACTGTCAATGCTATATGAGGTGAAAAGGCAGAGGGAAGAGGAGTTCTAGATATCCCAAGCTGGAACTCCAAGCACATTGTTTTACAGAAAGATCACTGTATGTGGTGGTCAGGTTCTACTGATTTAAAATACCGTTCTGTGGGTCTATTTAAGGTTCTAAAGAATTTAGCGAGCTGATAAAATTTTATACATCTGAAAATATCTGAATTATGTCCTCACTTTTAAAGGCTATCAACACTAAATGCAGAATTCTAAACTGGCAGAATTATTTCAGAACCTCAAAAACATCATGTCACTATCTTCTGCATGCCACAGTTTCTGTTGAGAAATCAACTCACAATCTCACTGTTGCTTCTTTGAAGATCATAGGTCTTTCTTCCTCTGGCTGCTTCTAGTATTTTCTCTTTGTCTTTGATTTTCAGCAATGTGACCTTGATGTCCCTAGATATAGCATCCCTTGTGTTTATCTTGTTGAGGTTCAAAATTTTCCCAAATCTTTGCCAATTGTCTTTTACCAATTTTGGAGATTCTCCAGTATCATCTCTTCAGACATTGCTTCTGTTCCAATCCTCTCTCTGTTTTTTTCTGGGCCTCTGCTGCCATTTAAGTTGTATGTATCCACCATGTACATATGTCTCTTAGGATTTTTTCTTTTGTCTCTCTTTTCTTCAACTTGGATATTTTATTCTGGCTTTTTACTCTTTTCCCTTCTTATGTTTAATCACCTATTCAGTTTTTAATCTTAGCCTATTGTACTTTTCAACTTTGGTATTTCATGTTAACTAATGTCAAAATTCTCAAGCTTGTCTTTTCATTCTTCTAACATATTAAATCATAGTTATTTTAAAGCACAACCATCTCAACTCCTATTTTGAGATGCCTGTAGATCTGTTTCTACTGTCTGTATTTTCTCTTGGTTTTTGGTCATAGATTTGCCATCTCTTCATAAGCGTGGTTATTTCTGATGGGCTTCTGACAGGCAGATAGATTTGAGGTGGTAACAATTCTAGACCACCTTAGTCTAATCAGAAATTGAGATGATTTGAACTGATCTACTTCCTACTCACCTAAATACCTACGGTATAGCCTTTGAGATCCCAAAGTTTGGGGTATTTATCTTCTTCTTAGCAGGCCCTAAGTTTCGATCTAGTTGCCCTAGCCCTAGCTCTGTGAGTCTCTTGAAAGCTCTGCTCCTTAATATCTCTGGTCAGCTACCAAAGCACAGGCTGAGAGGCTGTGATGCTGTCTTGAGGACAAAAGCGGTGCCGAATGCAGGACTCACAGATCAGGGCCTCCTGGATCATACAACTACTCTTTAGGAGAACTTTGATAACTCCAAAAAGATAGCTGCATATACTTAGTCCAGTTCTCTAATTGTTCCTAGCAAAAGAGTTGGCCTAAGACAACTTAGTTCTATTTCCACTGACTTAGGATCTGATAAACTTTTATCCCCGTTGTTACAACAATGATAGGATGTACTACTCATTATTGACATTTTATAACAGAGAAGATGAATGTTTAAAGAGTTTTGATAAATTACCCAGGATTATCAACTATCAAAGACTAAGTCTGGATTTGAGCCAGTTCAGTAGAACTTTAGAGCTGAGTCTTTTAACACTACTTACTGTACTATCTCTGATTTGATCCTTAATACAACCTAAGTGATAGAGAAACTTAGAAAATGGCATGTGGGGTTTCCAGGCATATTCTGACTTTAATACCTGACTTCAAAATCTCACCCTTCTGATAGTCTTTCTACTGGAGTTCAGAATCTAAATATACTGGGTTTTGTTTTTCCCTATAGCAAAATACATTTGAACTTCAAACAAACAACATTTTGAGATACAATAACATTTCAGTTGAAAAGAAGATCTTATCTATGATGCCAGTTATCCTCATAGTTTCTCTGGGAAAATGGGGGTGGGGTGTCCAATATAGTTCTCATTTTTTAGACAAACTGAAGACTATGAAGATAAAGACCCTGGCTATTGGTTCATTTATTCATTCAAAAAATATTTATTACATACTACATACCAGGCACTGTTCTAGATCTTTGGGATGTATCTGAACAGATGAAACAAAATAGAAAAATAAACATCACAAATAAACCAAATCTATAGATGCTATGTTCTGTGGGGGTGGGGAAATAGAGTTGTGTAAAAGGACTGGTGGGACAGGTCAGGAAATAAAGAACAGATTGCAGGATTTCACTTTTACTGAAGACTTTCTAAAATACAGTTGATAATTACTTCACCTCCCTCCCCCTCTATTAATCATAAAGACATGCCGCTTTACACACTAATTGAGGCGGGTTTTTTTCCACCTGCAAATTCAGTTTCCTGCCACCTTTAAATGCCTAGGACAAAAATCTTAGCACTCAAGATTCATTCTGAGTAGCTACTATGTCTTTATGACCTACAGGAAAACAAATACACTAATTATTCTTTTGCAACAGCATCTAGTATCCTCCACACAGTGGCCTTTTGGAGCCCCCAAATCTGCAGAGAAATGTGGTCCAATTTTTCAAACCTGATTTTACTTATTTTTCACAAAACCTTTTAAAGAAGCTCTACTGAGTAATTCTTGGAAAATATATAGTCTGGTTTAGGCTTTAAAAAGGATTTCCCCAGTCAATCTAAATAACATAAATCCAAGTGTGATACTTTCCTTCTAATTGCAGAAAAATCTAAGTCAGAAGCCTGATTTCATGGTAATCATTGCCATTTGTTTGATGAATTTTACAGTTATTTCAGAATACTCAGAAGCCTCTCAGATAAGAACACACTAAGCCCAGAATAAGAGCTACTGAATAATGTATTCCTGCTTTTATGTAAACAAAAGTATTATTAATTTTGATAGCTTCTATGGATATTCTTAATCTACAATTTAAAAGTACATAGGCTTCTATATAAACCAGTTTATAAAGCAAGATGCATATAATAATTTATACCACATATAAATTTCCCCTTTTTATTTTATGTCCAAAATATTTAAGGGAAAATTCACTGATATTAGCCAGCTGCACACCTAATCCTATATCTATCTATCATATTAATCCTATGTCTATCTCTAACATGAGGCAGTTCTTTTGGTCTGGTTAGTTAAAATACTGGGTTTTAACCAGCCTTTCTCTTTTTATTTTATGAACATAATATTATTCAAAATGCTTCACATAATTGTCTCTATTTCTACCACTCCATTACTCACAGTACTCACACATTAAACACTTAGGAACAAACTGACAAGTCACTGACATTAGTTAAGACAGAAGAATTTCTTAAACTGTTGTCAAAGATTCTATTTAAAAATGCAGTGGAGGGCTGACTAGGTGGCTCAGCAGGTTAAGCGTTGGACTCTCGGTTTCAGTTCAGGTCATGATCTCAGGGTTGTGGGATCGAGCCCTGGATGGGTTCTGGGCTCAGTGAGGAGTCAGCTTGAGATTTTCTTCTCTCTCCCTCTGCCCCTCTACCACTCATGCACACACACACTCTCTCTCTCAATATCTCTCTCTCTCAAATAAATAAATAATAAATCTTTTAAAAAATGCAATAGAGGTAAGTATAAGAAGATTAATTTTCAGGTGCCTGGGTGGCTCAGTTTGTTAAATGACTGCCTTCGGCTCAGGTCATGATCCTGGAGTCCTACGATCTAATCCCACATCGGGCTCCCCACTCAGTAGGGAATCTGCTTCTCCCTCTGACCTTCCCCTCCTCTCTCTCTCTCTCTCAAATAAATAAATAAAACTTTAAAAAAGTTTATTTAAAAAGAACATTTACTTTCATTTACATAGCACAAAGCACAGCACCCAACAATTTTTTACATGCATTATTTCATGACATCCTCACAATAGTGCATTATGTCTGATAAGACAGGTATTACAATTCCCATTGTTGTAGGTGTTAAAAATTAGGCAAGGAAAAGTTAAGTGACAATTAGGAGTCACACAGGTGGTAAAACTGAATTGGATATTTGGACCCTTTTCCCTTTTACTCTGAACAACTTGAGAATTAAGTTCCAGACTGTGATCATTCCAACCTAGATTTGAATGTTTCCATTAAGTGACATTTTTGCCTCTCTTTTCTCTTCACTCAAATGGGAATATGATCACTGGTTTAACCGTATTGTTATCAGAATTATATCAGAAAAAGTACCTACCGCACTGTGACTGGAACCTGGGTAATAAGCAAATAAAATAGCAAATACATAAATCTGTGCAACTTAACTTCTAATTTCCAGGTTCAATTCCTCCTTTCAGCAGAAATCATTAACAATTTTACAAATTTAGGTTTTCCATATGTAATCCACCTCTGGCTGTCTCACACTCTAATCTTACAAAATTCAGGTATGCCTCAAGAGTCTTGTTCAGTGCCTGAACTCTGATCTGCTACACAGAACTCTGATCTGCTACACAGAATCCCAGAGTCTCTTTCAAACCAAAGCAGTTCTTTGTTTTAATAGCTTTTTAATTCAAGTATAATTAACATACAATGTTATATTAGTTTCAGGTGTGCAATATCATGATTCAACAATTCTATACATTACTCAGTGCTCATCATGGTAAGTGTACTTTCAGTCTCCATCCTCTATTTTACCCATCCCCCTGAGCCCTCCTCTCGGGAAACCATCTGTTTGTTCTCTGTATTTCAGTCTGTTTTCCAAAGTAGTTCTTTAAAAATATCAAACTCAGTTTCTCAAATATACACCTTTTTAATCCGCATAATTTCCTAATATAATATTTTATAAAAGATTTTATTTATTTATTTGACAGAGAGTGAGAGAGCACAAGCACGGGGAGTGGGAGAGGGAAAAGCAGACTCCCCATTGAGCAGGGAGCCCAATGCCAAGCGGGGATCAATCCCAGGACCCTGGGATCATGACCTGAGCCAAAGGCAGATGCTTAACCGACTACACCACCCAGGTGCCCCCCGCCCCTCAGTATATTATCTTAAATGGAAATGATGAGCAGACAGCTGGATGAATGGATGTGAAAGAGGACATTGACTACATCCATTAGGACCTCAGTCTGTACTTTCTAACTGATTAAGTTCTTTCTAGATCATCTCTTAACTCAGGCAAAAGATCCTATAGACAAACATCCCCTGATGGGAACCCAAACTACCCCCTCATGCAATAAGGACTGCCCTGAGCCAACAGACCCCCATGTAACTGACCCCAAGACAATGACTGATCTGACCTTCACTGTCCACTTGCATATACCCACCCACCTTTGTCCCACATTTTCCTTATGTAAACCTGGAAAGTATTTTCAGCCCTTTGGAGATAGTTTTTGAGGCATCTTTCAGGTGTTGGCCTCACTGAAATAAATTCCTTTCTTGTTCCACCACTACTGGTTTCTCTGCCTTTGGATTTTGCCAGAATCAAGTAGCTGAACCTGGTGTTTGGAACCCGAGCCAGGTGCCCTTGTGCCTCAGCTACAAAGGAATGATGAGTGGAAAGACACATCACTGGATAGGAAAAATCCAGGCACTCAGCTATTTCACATGATCAGTGGAAAATCCCAGGACCCTATGCACCACATAAGAAAAGGAATTAAAAGCCCATTTTTGCGTCCATTTATCCACAATACTGTGGATTTATTTTTTTTTTAAGATTTTATTTATTTATTTGACAGAGAGAGATCACAAGTAGGCAGAGAGGCAGGCAGAGAGAGAGGAGGAAGCAGGCTCCCCGCTGAGCAGAGAGCCCGATGCGGGACTCGATCCCAGAACCCCGAGATCATGACCTGAGCCGAAGGCAGCGGCTTAACCCACTGAGCCACTTGCTAGAAATGGCCAACATATTTTTCACTCACTGCAACTTAAATTCTGGAACTTAAAAGGATATCATGCCTTAAAAATGGGATGATGAAAACTGTCTGTAGGATTCGCACTGTGCTGTCACATATCACCTTTTTCCAGAAACTTCCAACTTGGTCACCTTTAGTTTTAGCTATTTGAAGGTATCTCTCCATGGCTTCCCACACACCCCTATCTTGCCTTCCTTCAAACTCTAGCAAAGGACAGTGAGGAATAATGTGTTAATGACCTAAGTAATCAGGCTCTGAAAGATGTCATGATTTTTTCTAGAACCCTGAGGAGTAGAAGGTGGCAAATCAGAATAACAATAGCTCTTGACAAATGGGTGCACAGCCATTCCAGTAAACAGAACTTCCCTGCAGGAAAACTACCCCCCAACACGCCCCCCACCCCATCTGTAATTTGACTGTTGCCTTTGAGAACTGATGAAAGTAATTACAGAACCGAAAGGCTGATTTCTCCTGCATCTGTTCAGGCAAAGCCAGGGATACGGCTTCATTTATACTAAAGGAATTCATGGTTTCTTCAAAATAGAGCCCTGAAAGATGAAACCAATCTCATCAGAGGCACAGGCACCTTATTGAGATGAAAACCCCTTAAGATTTCATTTCCCGGCCTTAAAGGTCAAGCCACTTATTAAGAGTTATAACAGTTTTGTCAAAAATGACCACCTTCAGCACTTCACAGAAGCCACAGGGGAAATGCAGGGCCACTCCTCTGTGTTTTCATTAACTGAAAATATTAGTGACTGATAAAAATCATGTTTTATTAAGAAGCACCAAGGAAATTGCACATGACCAAATTAATTTCTTGCTATTGATGTTTTAAAGTGCTCTGGTCTGGGAGACTTAGCTCTGCGGCCATGACGAGCATTTGCTTTGGAGTAAGGCAGGTATGCCAGCAGGTAGAAAAGGCTCTCCCCATCTTCAGTAAAGTTGATGCCATCCCGGGGCTGCCTAGATCCTCACTGCCATGTGAGTGCAGCCAAAATGGAGAGGTATGCACTCTCAGGGATTATGCCCACTGAGCACCTACTGTGTGCAAAAAAGTTCACTGAACACCAGCTCCATGGCCACTGCTATGCGAAGAACTTTTCACTAAATCTCTCATCTTGTATTCAAAACAACACAATGCATTCTATGTATTATGATTATTCCTATTTACTGTTGAAGGACAGGAGGCTAGCTAAGAGAGGTTCACATCTCACTCCAGTTTACGAAGCCAGGTACTTAAACACCAGTCTATGCGCTTGCCTCAACCCCACACCGCTTCCTCTGCAATCCCAGTAAGAAGGGGGGTGGCCACAGACAGGATACTGCATGCTTGGAGCTGAGGGTGGGGTGGAGGAAACCAGTGAAAGCCCTCAAAGTCTGGAGAGTGGTCCTGAATTTCTAGAACCTTCTCTGGTGATAGAAATGTCCAAAACTGTCCAATACTGGATCCACCAGCCACATGCGGCCAGGGAACACTTGAAATGTTCCTGATATCCCTGAGGAAGTAAATTTTTAATTTTATTTAATTTTTATTCATTTAAATTTGAATAGTCAAAGATAATAGCTAACATATTGGCCAGTGCAGCCTTAGAATTTAGGAGACACCGAAGACTTTCTTCCTAAGTGTCAATACAGGACAGGAAATATGAAGCAGTAAATTCTCGGTGACATTCAGATGGACCCTCTTCCTTCAAAAATTTGAGGAAGAAGGCATTATGTACAATTGTAGAAAATCAAAGTAGAACTGACCACGGCAGCACAGGTGGTGGAAGCAAGACAAACATTCTAAGTAAAGGAAGCCTTATAAGCAAAAGTGTGCATGCCCCACTGCATCATAAGGTTAAAGAGTATGGGAGCAAAAGGAAAATGGTCTACCCATCAAGAGAAGAGCATCATCAATTATGAGGAATGAAAAATAGAATTATGTGTCCAAGGAAAAAGATGATTCTAAATAAGAGGTAAAATATATTAGGAAAGCATGTTTGAGAACTGCAAATACTTGATAGGCAAGGTCACTGGGGAAGCCACAGCACCCACAACTGACCACACAGGGCAACACTGGGGCACGCCAATGGGCAGCCAATAGCCATTACCTAGGGTTGGGGAAGCAAAGGGCCTATGAGGCACCAGATATCTACCTTTCAGTGTGTCTCATTACCACCCCACTGGGAAAGACAAGTCCCCATCAAGGTCAGAGTCTACAGTGGCCTAAAGAGTACCCTGGATGGAGTCTGGGCAGAGAATCTATCTAGGACAGGTTGGAAGACAAGGGGCTGGTATGGGACCCCAGTGTCAATCACACATAAAGCTCCCCGGGAGCACCAGCACCAGGTTGCAACTACTTAGCAACAAATCCACAGATAGTGTAACACTTCAGAAGCCAGTTGCCTCCTAGGGGCAGATCCTGGATGGCTCACTTGGTTAAGGGTCTGCCTTTGGCTTGGGTCGTGATCCCAGAATCCTGGGATCAAGCCCTATATTGGGCTCCCTGCTCAGTGGGAAGCCTGCTTCTCCCTCTCTCTCTGCCCCTCCCTTGCTTGTGCACTTTCTCTCTCCTTCTCTAATGAGTAAATAGGGGGAAAAAAAAAAAAAAGCCAGCTGCATCCTGGTTGAATATGTTGTCTGGCGTCTTACCTAATCTGTGGGATCAAATTAAACCTTCCACCATAAGACAGAACAAAAGCAAACAGCTGACCTCAAGGCCACAGTCAGGTTTCATGTTGCTCACAAAGTGCTGAATGCCCAATGCTCTTTATTTTATTTTATTTGAATTACTCGGCAGCACAGAGATATCAGGAAATTTCAGGGACAAAGGCCAGATTTGGGACTTTTAAGAAAACTCAGAAGATCTGGAAAAACTGAGCACATATACCGACCTGGAGCTGAGCAGTAGTGTCCCCTCCTGACCTGCTTCACTTGCTAATGTCACTTGTCCCTTGCCTGAGAAGTCATCAGGGCTTTGGCTCCTGCCATGGAACGTTAGGTGTCTGTGCTATAAAGTGGCACGGAAGCTAAGATAGGAGCTCGAGCTGAAACAAAAATAAATACCCAGAGGAAGACAGGTAATCTTTGTCCTAATGAGTGTGCAACCACCGGTCTTCAGAGAATTAAGGTTTTTCCCCCCAGTATGCCAGTGGGGTAATCACAGACTATTTTTAACTGAACTTGCGCAATGTCACAATACCTCCTTAGAACCCTAGTACCAGGATGGCTTTTTTTTAAGCAGTAGTAGAATTCCATCCCATTTTCTCCCCTTTTCCAATGAACATATACAACAAATCTGTAGTCTGTTTCACTTAAGGAAAAAAATACAACTCTAATAAATTTCAAATATCAACTCTACCAGAATCCAGGTCTGTGTGCCCTTGCCCCCCTCCCCAATTTTACCTGTTCATAGAATTACATGATATTCTTGATTTAGTAGAACACAACGAGAAACTTAACTATAAAATTAAACTCTTAAATATACATAAAATCACAATTATGTAAACATAGTCCAGATTTAATAGATAACCCAAAACTTAATTTAAAGCTGAAATATTACAGGGAGTGGGTAAGTACAGTGCATTTCTACAGCAACTTCATTTATTTTTTAACAGAAACAATGTACTGCCTTGTTTCCTCTTTTCCTATCAGCACCTCTCCAAACCCTGTCCCCAAACCATGCTACCCATGACCTATACAGATATGGGACACCTACTCAGTCCTTGTTCGTGGCACCTGATATTAACACCAATCATTTATCCTCTGAGCCCGTTAGCTGGACTGAGCTTCATTTGGCTTTGTGCATAGGTGTGAGGCATAAGGCTGGAGCCTTTCATAGGTATCAATATTTAGTGTGGATGCCATTTTTCTTCTGGGAGAGAGGGAGGTTTATGTCTAATGCCTTTATTGTAGTGCAAAGGTCCCCAAACACAACAGGAAGCTGGCTGCCTAAGGAACCCTGGAAAACCTTTTGAAACTAACCCACAAGCTTTATACCCAGAGATTCTAATTCAGTGGTTCAGATATGGGACCCAAGAGTACATCCTGTGAATATGTTCCCCAAGAGCTTCTGAAGATTAGGCAGATTAAAGAAACAATGTCCCCTACTGCTGCACTAAACCTCCTCTCTCAAGGATGTAGCAAAGTTAAACCTATGGGGGAGGCCAGAAAAGGCACTGGGAAAAGGGAGCATGAATCTAGACAAAGGAGAACCAAGGGTCTACTTGGGGAGAAAAGAAGCCAACAAATCAAATCTTCAAAGAGACCCTTCCTCTTATGGATAGCTCTTTATCTCAGGTGCAAATAGGTCTATTAGTGATGGAAGGTTACTGGTGGGAGTACACGGACCTAGAAATCCTTCCCAGGGTCTGACTTTTCATTGAACTGTACTATTCACTTCAAGTAAGAGACAATAAAAAACAACTGAAAAATACATACAGGGGTTCCCCCCAAATGGCCTTTGGTAGAAGGTTCTAGAGCATTTACAAGGTTCTTTTCATTCTTTAAGCTTATGAAAGAAAGAAAGGAAAAAAGTGCTCTATCACCCAAAATGGACTTTACAGACAGAATGTTGAGTTGGAGAACCTTTAAAGGTACCACTGGGCACCAGTGACAAACTTAGTCACTAAAAACTGGCAGACTACACCTCCAAATTCAAATATTGTAACATACTGAAATAAAATGAAATAATAAAATCCTGATGTAGCTGGACTTTTTGCAACATAGGATTTTCCAAAATCGGTCCAAATTCTCCAGTGTTCTTTGTAGCAATTCTTATAAGAGTTCTGACCAACGAAAATGTAAGTGGAAGTATTGTGCGGCCACTCCCAGAAATCAACTTATACACTATCTCATACTGACCCTTCCCCCTCTCCTTGCATCTCTTCTTCATCCCCTATACTTCATGCTAGCTAAAATTAGTATGTGATGTGATGGCTGGAGCTTAAGCAATCATCTTGAGCCCTGACTTGCCACATCAGGCTCCTAAAGGGAACAAGAAAGAAGGAGGCTGCCATACCAGTCACAGTTTACTTACTTCTGCATTCCTTTCACTTAAAAAATATAATAAAATTTTACTTGTTTACAACATGCTTATTTTGTGTTTTCCATGACCTTGTGTTGGATCTAATCCTAACTAAAATGTAATGCGTTACACCAATAATTTCCATCGAGATGTTAAAAAACAGTTGGATTTTCTTGCTCTTTAGAAGGAAAACTTAAGTATTTGGTCTTTGCCTCTGCCATTATCCAAGATGGCCACACACAGCAACTCTATCAGCAAAATTCATAGATTTTTCATCAGATCACAAGTGTTATTAAGTATGCTGGAGAGAAGCAAGAACAAGGAGTTTTCTCCATTCCTTTTCTTGTCCCCACATATTTCCTCTTTAACTCAACATTGATGGTATCAAGTTTTTAGAGTCATATTACTTCTCACCATGACCATCCTTCCCCTCACCCTTAAATCCCCCAAGATACCGATAAGACTTGAGGTTCACAGAATACATGTAGAATTGATAAATGAAGACGTATGGTGGGGATGAAAAGAAAGGCTATCCCAGGAAGTCAGAAAACCTGCATGTTTATCCCAGCACTACTGCAGATGATTTTGAAAAGCCTAAGACATTCATTTACCTTCCAGTCTTCCTAACTCTGGACTAAAGGCACTGGAAGAGATCTTTAGGTGCTCTGTAAATTCTAGGGCTCTGTGGACCTAAAATAATACCTCTTAAAGTTTCTTTATGGACTCCAAATTAATACTTGCTATACCAACCAAGCTGATTTCAATTCAGAACATAGCTATTTAAGAATAAGTGACTATTTTTATACCCTTATAACCTAAGAATGCGTTCCCATTGCTATTTCTACTAAATTGATACTTTGTGAAAAAACAGAATGTTGGGGGAAGTTGAGGGCCATGAAGACTTTGAAAAGAATTTACTATACATTGAGTGTCGGGGAACACATTTCAAAATCTCACACTAATAAACAGACAGCAAAAGCGTGATGAAGAACCATTAGTCCCTTTTAGAGTGTGCAAATCCTGTACGATAGAAGTTGTTAAATACAATGTAATCCACTCTGGAGTACAGTTAAATGGATATGATGGATGGCAGGCTGTCTTGATCTTTTCCATTTGTTCAATTATGATAGATGAGTGATGTTCACAGCTGAATCTCCACACAGCGCCTGTGTTTGAACTCCCTGTCTTCATCAAGAGCTTCCAATCAATGACTGCTCTGAATCTGTCTCCATCAGACCAATGTGACACTCCACAATTATGATAAAGGGGGAAGGTCAGAACCCTCACAGAAAAAGTCTCACGGTATTTTTGTGTGATGCGAAGTGCAATCAAGATGTCAGTGGAGTGAAACGGTCTCAAGAGATCTGCAGGATTTTGGACTTCTAAAATAGGCTTTCCAAGCAACCCTAGCCCCGCCCCCAACCGGAGGGGTGGGCGGTGAGGATGTTTCTAGCTCCACAATCATTTGCCTTAACAGAAAGAATTTACTATGAGATACTGCTAGAGAAATTTTGCACTTTAAATTCACTGAGTAATACAACAATAGCAGATAAATAAATAACTTTTAATTACCTGACTAAATTTGAATGAAGAGTGATATAGAACTGCTAAACTATATAAACTATATAAACTGCTAAACATAATCATGTGGACTTCCAGTAACAATACAGGTGTTTACTTAGTTTATAAGTATGAAGCACATTCATGTCTCTAATTTATCTGGTTTAAGGGAAGACACATACTTCTCTGCCATAAAAACAAGAATTTACAATGTGGGGAGGTAAGGTAGGAACTAACATAGAAATGACTGGCAGTTTTAAAGACTCAAACAGCTAAAGAAAATAATTTATGTAGCAAATTTCTAAATAAATAGGTTCTAAATGCTCAAAAGAGGAAAAGTGAACATGACATGGTTAATTTCTATCATCAGTCATCCCGTGGTGACATATTCTCAATAACCTGGAAATAAAGATTCTTTAAAGTTACGTGTTTCAGCATAATATTGAGTGCACTTTCTCAGTCCTTACAAAACAGAACTTATTACATAAGAGCCAAGTATTTATGTTAATGGGGCCCTCACATCCACACAACTATAACCTAATGTTATAGTGAGTTTCCAGGCATAATAAAGATTAGGGTCAAAGCAGAAAATTTTTTTCACAAATTGAAAGGTACTGACACATGAAAGGTACTTCATATAAGCATTACAGCAGGTTTAGAATATTTATTTTTTTTAAAGATTTTATTTATTTTGAGAGAGAGAGAGAGAGAGAATGCACACATGAGTGGGAGGAGGGGCAGAGGCAAAGGGAGAGAATCTCAAGCAGACTCCACGTTAAGGGTGGGAGCCTGACACTGGGCTCAATCTCAGGACGCTGAGATCATCACCTGAGCTGAAATCAAGAGCCAGGCACTTAACCGACTAAGCTTCCTGCCGGCACCTCCGCCCCCGTACCCAAGAATCTATTTTTCACTAAGTACATAAGAGATAACTTCAAGGTCCAAAGCTTGATGTTAATTCATTATTTTATCACTAAGATAAAAAAGAGACTGGGATTTAAAATTAGGTTAGCTTTACATGATTCTATATGATTTACGTGATTCTAAAGCTTTTAAATACCTATAAAGTTAGAGGTATCTAAAACAAACAAACAAACAAACAAAAAAAAACCCCACATAAACCAAAGAAGCTAATTAGGATAATAATTTAAATAATAAAATCAAATGTGTGCTTTGGGACACAAAAAGAAAAAAAAAAAACACTTAGAATAAACAGTTTTAGAACAAACAGCAAGGAAAGTAAAACTGAGAGGCCCAAGATCATTTTTAATTGCTTTACTTCAATGCATGGTACTTCTTCCTTCCAGCAGGAACTCCACCTTGACCATATTCTTTTGAGTGTTTTTACTGTTTGCTTTTCTTTCAGCCTTACTACAAAACAGATACTCTTTTTAAGTGCAATAGAAATTTTGCGTATAGCACAAAATTAGAGAATAAGGGGGAAATGGGGAAACAGATAATACTGCACCCATGGCCCAGACTCAAGCCTGATTCTGTAATTCATCTTGTGATGATCATCTACTTCTTAGAACCAGGTACAACGCAAGCATCTTGCGAAGTCCTCTGGGAATAAAGTTAATCCATATGTAAGTTTCTCCATTTCTCTGAGGTACAACA
Organism: Neogale vison; assembly: GCF_020171115.1. NCBI lineage: Eukaryota > Metazoa > Chordata > Mammalia > Carnivora > Mustelidae > Neogale > Neogale vison. Next base: position 180,330,290 of record NC_058093.1, on the reverse strand, counting down.
AAGGTTAAGACATTTCATTCAAGAATACCCCACGCAGAAAGCTGAAGGAACACTGATTTTCAAAAGCAACTAATAGCTAGTTTCTTCATGATCCTTTGGTTATTTACCTACAAATATACATTTAAATTGAGGTGGGATTCAGAAGCAGTCCAGGGCAGAAATAAATGTTCCTGTTTCCATCAACTAAAAGAGAGATATGCTATTTTAGATGTTAAATAGTCATTTAAAAAACAACAACAACAACAACAACAGGATAACTTGACCCACTGAAATACTGTTATATGATTTAGAAGTAGTATTTTTAAATATCAAAATATGTGAATATGAAGGATCATCTCATATTATGTTACAGAAGAAGTGAAACTGGAAGAACTTAGAGAAGTCTTAAAACAAAAGACCTGTGACTGGAGACAAGATTAGGGTTCTAAACCCTAATTTGTTACTCACACTTCCTGATTCTGTGACATGGACCAAATTACCCTAAACTCTGATGCCCTTGATTGTAGTGCCCAGAATGTAGAAATGATTATAACAGCTACAGTACTACTGCAGGGAGTACATTTGTAAAAGACAGCATTTGTAAAACACTTGGCACACAGTAGATGATCTTAAGTAATAGATATGTTTCAACCACTTAGCGTAATTCTTTGGGGTTAAATTTCTCACATTTGGGTTTGCTGCAAAACTGCAAATGTTTAACAGCATGCAGGAAAACCTATTTATCCATTCTCAAGTTATTCTAGAAATAAAAGCCAAACACATACTCACTTTCCCACATCCAAATTGGGGAGAAATGGTAATTTGGCTGTTTATTTGGACTTCTATGTCTGCAAAACAGCTTTCCAACATAAATTCAAATTTGACATGCTATTGGATTGCTACAAAAAAACCAGCTACTTGGCGTCTCTCAAAAGACTATACTAAATACAGCTGTGAAACTTGACAAAAAAAGTAAGAATACCCAACTAAGCAAAATTTATCTGAGTATACACGTAAATTCATTAAGGATTAATACTAAAGACAGCATATTTTCCTTACAAGCCAAAAAAAGTTTAGGAAAAAAAATAAAAGCAATCTTTTGAGGTTAAAAGTATCCAGTGAAAAAATAAATTGGAAGTATAATGTATAATCTCAGAATTCACACAAACGCAAAATGAATTGGGTTTTCTCATAAATATCTTTGGCATGTTATAAAATTAGAGGAGAAAGAAGCTGGTCTTAAAAGTTACTCAGCCCGTAGTCCCTTCCATTCTAGAACCCCTTCTATCATCTCTCTGACCAGTGTTCACCTAGTCTCTGCTTACATATTCTTAATAACAGGGAACTCAGCACTTTTCAAATCACTCATTTCATCTTTTGACAGCTCTCACTGATACTAAGCTCTCCATTAAGAATAAAACCATCAAGATATCATATAATTTCACCCATATGTGGAATTTAAGAAACAAAACTGACAAACATTGGGGAAGAGAAGGAAAAATAAAACAGAGAGGTGAACCACTTATGGTGACTCTTGACTCTCGGGAACAAATTGAGGGCTGATGGAGGGGAAGTGGTGGGGGGATGGGTAACTGGGTGATGGGCATTAAGGACACTTGATGGAAGGAGCAATGGGTGTTATATGCAACCGATGAATCACTAAATTCTACTCCTGAAACTAATAATAAACTATATGTTAACTAACTTGAATTTTAAATAAATAAGTGAATGAATGAATGAATAAAACCATCAAGAAACCCCCAACAACAACAAAACAAAATGAAACCAGAGTAAACCTTGATCCTACAAATAGTTTATAGCTAATGGGCTAACTGAAAAACCCAGGTCTTGTCATATGAGCTTTAATAAAAGCTAATGCCCTGTCTTCTTTAATCATATACTAATCCTTCTTAAACTTAAAGACATAGCTTTGCATTGCATAGATCTGTTATTTCAAGGTAACTATTACACCTCATTTACTTGCCAAAAATAAATAAATAAATAAATAAGAGCTGCATTAAAAGGTAGAAAATAGAAAACATGAATACAAAAGCGGTGTCAAGGGACACCTGGGCGGCTCGGTGGGTTAAAGCCTCTGCCTTCGGCTCGGGTCATGATCCCAGGGTCCTGGGATGGAGCCCCAAATTGGGTTCTCCGCTCAGCGGGGAGCCTGCTTCCCTTCCTCTCTGCCTCTCTGCCTATGTGTGATCTCTGTCTGTCAAATGAATAAATAAAATCTTTAAAAACAAAAAACAAAAGTGGTGTCAGATTTCGAAGGAGGTCATGGTTCCAATGCATCCACACTAGTGATGATGTAGCAGAAATCCAGTTTGTAGCATCACACTCTTCAGTAAGGGACAAGTGCAAATGACCCGACTTCCAGAGAATGGCTGTCCCCATGCTTAGTCAGAGATGGCAGGATTTGACACTCAACTGAGGAATGAAGAACATTTAGTGTGGTTAGTAGGCGAAGAAGGCCAGTGAAGCTATATAATTAACTTACTCATAAACCTCTGCCAAAAACCTTCTAGAGATCAGCACTGTGCAAGTCACATATTAGTAATCTTTAAATATCTGAAGATCTATGAGGGCTAAAAAGTTTAGAAAAAAAAAATGATACTCTCAACAGCCAACAGAATGAGAGAAAGTATTTTCAAATCGCCTATCTAATAAGAAGAGACTGATATCCAGAATATATAAAGAACTCTTACAATTCAGTAAGAAATAAATAACCTAAGTAAAAATGGGCAAAGGACCTGAAGATACAATTCTCAAAAGAAGATATACAAATGGCCGACAAGTACATGAAAAGGTACTCAACATAGTCAGTCATTAGGGAAATGCAACTCAAATGTTTGTTTAAATCAGTACTTCTCGCCCACCGGGATGGCAAAAATCAGAAAGATGGACATTAACAAGCACTGGAGAATATGTGGAGAAAATGGATTCCCATATTACAACTGGGAATGAGAGCAGTACAATTTCTTTAGAAAAGCCTGGCCACTTTTCTAAAACATAAACATGGAATCACCATACAACCAAGAAATTCTACTCCTAGATAAAGGAACTAAGAGAAATGAAGACATACATGCATACAAAATCTCATATACCAATATTCATAGTAATATTATTCATGAATAGCCAAAAAATGAGAATCCAGAAGTCTACTGACTGATGAATTAATACATAAAATGTGGTATAACCACACAATGGATTATTAAGCCATAAAAAAGGAATAAAATGCTAATATACACCACAATATGGATGAAACTAGAAAACATTATACTAGGTGAAAAAATCCAGTCACAAAAGACCCTGTCTTATTTGATTCCATTTATATAAAAGGCCCAGAATAAGCAAATCAGTAGAGACACCAAGTACATTAGTACTTGCCTAGAGCAGGGGTTGATGGGTGGAAATGGGGTTTCACTGCTAACGTGTATAGGATTTCTTTAAGGAGTGATGAAAATGCTCTAAAATTAGATTGTAGTGATGGCTTTACAAATTCGTTTACACAAAAACCATTGAATTGTATACTTTAAATCAGGAAATTATATGGTGTGTGAATGATACATCAGTAAAGGTTTTTTTTTTTTTAAATAAGGAAAATGACACTGTATCATTTCAAAAAGCAGAACTAAACATCGATGTTCAGAAGAATGAGAAAGTTAAACTTGGAGACAGAATGAAGTGTGACAGTCCATCATTTAGAGGTGGCTAATAATCAGAATGTGTTCTCTCACTGCTAAAGACAGCAAGTTCAGGGAGAAGCAGAATAAGCTTCCAAACTAGCTCCCATGGATGGAATGCCTACTACTGAGAAAAATCATCTGGATCTGTTAAAAATTTAGAGTGAAATGCAACTCTAAAACACTACCATGTATGTAATGAATAAGAACCTGAATATTTTAATTCAACATTTACTCTTCAATAACACTACTGACAACAATAGTTTAAAAATAAGAGCCATAGTCCCATCGCCCTATGATGGTTTGAAATTTGAAATTTTATTTCAAATACAAATTTGAAAGTTTATTTCAAATATACATATGTACCGGGAACAGCCAACAAACATTTCATATTCTTTCTTAATCTTCGCTAATCTGTCTTTGCATTAAACAATAAGGTGCTTTCAGTCTTACTGTTAATTCTGACCTCAGTGTACGTGCTCTGACCATGGGGAATTGTATAAATCCTGTGTATCCATATGGAGTTAAAAAAATTTTTAAAGTTCGCAGCCAGATTCTGAAAAGTCTTTACAGTCAAGATCAAATAAACATCCTTATAGAAAACCATATGGCAGGATAATGTAATGCACCAGAAGGTACAGGTGTGATGAGGACCAACCCAATCCATCTTCCTCTTACAATAAGTCACCACATGCAAAAGGCCAGACTTCCTGTAGGCTTGGTCTAATTTAAGGTGGGTGCTACTGGGTCAATGTTGTTTCCATTTTTTAAAGTTTTAAAACTGTAAGTACAAAAAGTAGTTAAAGCCACACTCTTCCAACAATAGAAACCATCATGATTGTCACTTTATCTGTAACTCCTAACATAATAGTTGATTAACAACAACAACCAACGAGACGTTATAAACATCACAGTAGTGTATACAATAATGATGGGATGAAAAAGTAGAAGAATTACTATTTTCCATTCAACGGATACATACTGAGTAACAGCTATGTACACTGCCCAATACCTGACCCTGGAGGGTCACATTTTTTGTAAACTCTAGGAGTTTATACCACAGATTTTTTAAAAGATGTCATTACTAAGGAACACAGAAGAAAAATTGCAATAAGTTTCATGAAAATAATAGAAAATCAATAAAAATCAATAAGAATATTTATGAACTATCAAAAATAAATAGGAACTAGGTGGGCAAATCAATAAGAATTCAGAAATCAGTCACTTTTAGAGGGTGGTGGGAGTAAAGCCCAGACACACAGGACAATTTCAGTACCTGGAAGTATATGTAAGGGAGCTTCTGCTGACATTTCCTGAGACAACCCAAAATATTTGTCCATTTTTATAAAATGCACTGATTCAATATAGCCTCAAAATAGTGTTCTAAAATGCCAGCATCTACAAGTTTCATATTTCTATCTCCCCATTCTACATTGAGAACCCTGGTTCTCAGTACATTTACTCATTCACTCTATCCAACAATATACAAATTTAACTCAGAATGCCTACATCAATACTAATGGGGGGGGCGGTTCAAGATCTCTTTGCAGTTGGATGTTTTTTCCTCTAGAGAATTTATAGTGTATGGAGTCCAACATTTAATAATAATTTGAATTTAATAATTCAAATGTTCCTTTGTGTATGTGTGTGTTTATGTCATCATCAAGCTCAACTCTCTGATCTTATTTTTCTGGTTCACGTTTATCACTCCTTTTAATTTAACTTTAGATTTGAGTATTTAGAACATTACATCATTCAAAAACCAAAATTACATAAACATTCCTATAATCCTTCTGTACTTTGTTCTAGGACACAGTTAAGTTCCTTGGATACATTTTGACACTTTCAGGTCTTGCATTAATGACTTGGTAGGTGGGTCTAAATTGGGGCTTAGTCGGGGTTAATGATTCCCCACGTCTGAGTCCAGAAGCTTTCTCTATCTGGTTGATGGGAACAAGCACTGTTCCTACCAATCCTTCCTTTCCCAGACTGGACAAGTTTTCTTCACTTGCATGTCCTGAGCTGTTGCCCAGTGGAGGGGTACAACTATCATCTTCCAGGTACCCCCTCTGGTTGGCTCTCCCCCATCTAGTGCTCTGTGCTATGAACAACAGCCATCTTGGTATCTGCAGACTCCTATCTCTGTCTCCTCCACTCAGGGACATCGTCGAGCTCCACTCAGACTGCCCTTCCCTGCACTATATGGTCTAGAAATTGTTCCTGTAAGTGAGCAGAGGCCATTAGAGGGCTTGACTCCTTTGTTTGGCCCCTCTCACGGATCACTGTCCTTCCTTGCCTCATGTCCATGTCTGAAGAAACATTGTTCCATTTTATCTTTTTTGTTTGTATTTTTGTCTTATATTTGTTAGGGTTTGTTTTGTTTTGTTTTGTTTTGTTTTTTGATGGGGGTGATGAATTCAGTAGAAGGGTAAATCCAGTCCCTGTTTTTCCATCTTGGCCAGCAGCAGAAGATGTACTAAGAGAAATCTTACCCCATCCTGATCTTTCCACCTACCTCTCCAAGGAATCATGGTTAATAGTTTATGGTTTATTCTAACTGCATTTCTTTCTATTAAAGTAAGAAAATATGGGTATACTTTCTTACTCTCCTGTCCTTCTTGCGTAGAAGGTAGCATAATCCACATACGCTCTTTCCTTTTACTTTTCCCTCCTCTATATGCCCTGGAAACCACTCCACAGCTGTCCAGAGAGACCTTCCGCTTTATTTCTAATAGCTCCAGAGTATCCGTTTCATACATATACTATAGTTCATTCAGCTGGACTTCCAGGGTCAGCATTTAATTTGCTAACGCAAATAATGCCACAGTGAGTAATCTTGAGTGTATGTCGCTTCACTTTAGGGAGATGCATTTTCAGGATAAACTCTAGGGCCTGGGATTGCTGGGTCCCAGGGTAGCTGCATGTCACATAGTCTTACACTGGGTTCTTCAGAAGCAGACCTCCTGACAGGGACACAAATGCAGGCAAGAAAGGGTGTTCTGTTGAGCCTAGTGCCCTAAACAAGACAGGTGCCTAATCATGAAGGGAAACTCTGGGAAATGGTGCAAAGAACAGGCTTCAAGATTATCTCACCTGAGAAATTACATCAATCCATGTGCAGGACTCACTGGCTGACAGCTATGCCCACAGAATATTAATTCGCAGACATTTCCAGCCTACCATGCTGGTAGGCAGAGGAAATTTCCAAGGTTCTGGGGATGGAAATCCCATATTACATTGAAACATCCATGTACAGGAAGGAAAGGACAAGGACAGAGCCAGGAAGGTGATTCTCTTCGACTTTACCAAATCTCTCTCCACGGGGTGGGTGCCATCTTGTACTCACACCAGCTGTGTAAATGAGGGCCTGTTTTGCCTCAGCTCAGCTGATAAAATTTTTCAAGATTTTAATTTTTGCCAATCTATTGGATGAGAAATGGTATCTTGGTATAAGTGCTGCTTTAATTTGCATTTCTCTTATTTTGAGTGAACTCAAACATATTCACATAGGCCTAAGCCATTTCCGTAACCATTTACATGAGCTGTCTGTTCAGGTCTTTTATCCATTTCTCTCCTGAGTTATGGTCTTTTCTTTTATTTTTAAGACTTCTTTAATATTATGAGCCTATTCCTTTATTTCTGGCATTGCAAGTATTTTTTCCCAGTGTGTCATTTCTCTTTTGATTTTGCTTATAGTGGTTTTTGTCATGCAAATTTTTTCTTTAATTTTTTTATGTTGTTACAAATTCATCAATCTTTTCTTTTACTCCATCTGGCTTCTGAGTCATAGAAAGGCTTTCCTTATATGCAGTTTATAAATGCATTCACTCATGTTTTATTTTAGTATTTGTCTGGCTTCATTTTTTCCCCTTGATTTTCCTCTTTTTTTTTTCCCTTTTTAAAAGTTTTCCTACAATTAGATCCCTGACCCATTTGAAGTTTATTCTTCTGTATGGTGTGCAATATGAATCCTATATTTTCTAGATGATTATCCAGTTGTCCACTTATTAAAAATCTATATTAAATCTATATTAAAAATCTATCTTTTCCAATAGAAAGAAAGGCTCAAACCACCAGAAGACATGGAGGAACTTGAACAGCATACTGCTAAATGAAATAAGCCAATCTGAAAAGGCTATATACGATATGATTCCAGCTATATGACCTTCTATAAAAGGAAAAACTATGGAGATGACAAAAATGAGGGGTTGCCAGGGGGAAGTAGGGAAGAGAGGGATAAATAGGTACAGTATAGGAGATTTTTAGTGCCCAATATTATTCTATTTGATACTGTTATGAAGGACATATGTCATTATGCATTTGTCAAAACTTATAAAACCTATAGAATATACAACCCAAAGAGTGAATCTTAATGCAACCTATGGACTTAATTTAATAGTAATCTATCAATATTGGCTCATCAACTGCAACAAATGTTGCAACTGCACGAATATGAGAATGTTAAAAATAGGGGAAACTAGGGCCAAAGAAGATACATGGCACCTTCTGTACTTTTTTCACATTTTTTTCTATAAAGCTAAACAACTCAAAAAATAAGGTTCTATAGAACAGTGGAATAGAATAGTCAGTCTAGAAATAAACTTTCATATATGTTATCAAATGATTTTTTGACAAAGGTGACAAGACATGGGGAAAGGACAGTCCTTTTAACAAATAATACTGGGGAAAGGGGCACCTGGGTGGCTCAGTGGGTTAAGCATCTGCCTTCAGCTCAGATCATGATCCCAGGGTCCTGGGATCAAACTCCCAAAGTGAGGAGCCTGCTTCTCCTTCTCCATCTCTCTGCCGCTCTGCCTACTTATGCTCTCTATCTCTCTGTCAAATAAATAAATAAAATCTAAATAATAATAATAATATTGGGAAAACTGTATTTCCCCATGCAAAAGAGAATGAAGTTGGACACTTACCTTACACCATCTACAAAAATTCACTCAAAATAGAACAAAGACCTAAACATAAGAATTAAACTATAAAAATCCTAAAAGAAAACCTTGTAGAAAAGTTTCATGACATCGCATTTGGCAATGATTTCCACAGGCAACAAAAGAAAAAAATAAACTAGACTACCTCAAAATTTAAAACTTCTGTGCATCAAGGCACAAGCAACAGAATGAAAAAGCAACCTACCAAATGGGAAAAAAATATTTATAAATCAGGGATCCATACAGGGTTAGTATACAGAATGTTTGAAGAACATATACAACTCAATAACAAAAAAGAAAACCTGAATGACTTAGATAGTCATTTCTCCAAATAAAATATACAAATGGTCAATAAGGACCGGAAAGGATGTTCAACATCTCTCATCATTAGAAAACTGAAAACCACAATAAGCTGCCATTTCATGCCAATTAGGATGGCTACTACTGAAAAAAAAAAATAGTAATAACTGGTGACAAGGCAAAGAAACCACAACCTTGATCCACTATTGTTGGGAGTGTAAAATGTGTAACCCTCCTCCCCCACAAAATTGAACTCAGGGTCTCAAAGAAATTTTTTTCACCCATGTTCATTGCAACATTATTCACAATAGCCAAAGGGTGGAAGCAACCCATATGTCCATAGATAGATACATAAACAAAATGTGGTCTATATATACAATGGAATACTAGTCAGCCTCGAAAAGGCAGGAAATTCTGATACATACTACCACATGGATGAACCCTGAGGCTATTGTGCTAAGTGAAGTAAGCCAGTCACAAAAAGACAAATACTGAATGCTTCCACTTACATAAGGTACATAGCGTAGTCAAATTCATAGAGACACAAAGAAAAATGGTGGTTGCTAGGGGCTGGAGTTAGGGGGATGAAGAGATGTTGCTTAATGGGTACAGAGTTTCAGCTTTGAAAGATGAAAAGAGTTCTAGATACTGGTTGCACAATGTGAGTGTACTTTACACTACTGACTTGCATACATAAAAATGGTTAAGAAGGTAAATTTTATGTGTATATTACCACTATTTAAAATAAAACAAAATAAATAAAAACTATTATTTTTTAAAGTCTATTTTTTTCCCATGGATTTGAGAATTCCCCTATTATCCTACTGAATTTCTGTATGTCCTTGGGTCTACTTCTAGATTTTCCTCCCTGTGGCCAACTTATCTGTTAGCATCACACTTTTTAATTACTGATGCTCTGTGAATATCAGAAAATGTAAACTCCCCCTGACTCTTCTTTCAGGTTCTTCTAAATATTCTTGCATGTTTATTTTCTATATGAACATGAGAATTAAATTGTCAAGCTTGGAGTAAAAATCCATCACTTTTACTGGTTGCATTCAATTTCTTAACCTAAAGATAAATGACATCTTTATCATGTTGAGCCTATCCAATCCAAGAACAGGTTATGATGACTCAGGAATGGTTTGGAATCTTCTCATATAGATTTTGCATATGTACACTTAGTTCTACTTCCAAGTATTTTATTTTCTTTTTGTTATTGTCATTGCCGGCATAAATAGGATTTTCTCTACCATTTTATCTTCTGGCTAGTTAATGTTTGACTGTTGTAAGCTATTATTATATCCTGGTACCTTACTAAATTCATTATTGTTTGTGTTAGTTTCCTCATTGATCCTTTTGGATTTTCCAGGAATCACCTCCAAAGAAATAGTCCCCACTCCCTGCCATCCAATTCTTATGCCTCTAATTATCTTTCCTGTCTGCTTTCATTGACTAACCCCTCCAATATAAAGTTAAACAGAGATGAAGATGTTGTTATCCTTGTCTTATTGGGGGCCAGTTGGAATGATTCTCATATTTCAACATTAATTAAGACACTGGCCTTATTTCTGCAGTTTAAATATTTTAACTAATATTACAGAATGGTTTACCAATTCGTATTTTATTGAGTGGTGGGCTGTTTTTGTTTGTTTGTTTGTTTGTTTGTTTTTGAGTGTTTTTTTAAAGTCAAGAATGGGTGCTGAATTTTGTCAAAGGCCCTCAGCATTTAAAAAGAGAATCATATCTCCCTGATATGAGGAAGTGGTGATGCAACATGGGGGCTTAAGTGGGTAGGAGAAGAATCAATGAAACAAGGTGGGATTGGGAGGGAGACAAACCATAAGTGACTCTTAATCTCATAAGTGACTCTTAATCTCACAAAACAAACTGAGGGTTGCTGGGGGAAGGGGGGTTGGGAGAAGGGGGATGGGGTTATGGACACTGGGGAGGGTAGGTGCTTTGGTGAGTGCTGTGAAGTGTGTAAACCTGGCGATTCACAGACCTGTACCCCTGGGGATAAAAATATATGTTTATAAAAAATTTAAAAAAATTTTTTAAAAGAGAATCATAATAAAAATCTTGCTCATAATCCCAAAATCTTTATAAAGGCAGAAACCTTTGCTGCATTTTCAACACTCTATCTGCAGAATATTCACCCATAAAGTTTAATAATATTTTTGATAAATGCATAAATGAGCAATTTTAAGTTCCTACTTCTTCCATATAACATATCAATGATTATATTGTTTTCTAATTTTGTAATATATAATGATCACATTATAATTGTCTGAGTATTCATACTTGCTCATCTAACAAGTGGAACCAAGAAATAAAGAAAAAGTAACAGTGGGAAGCTACACACTTCATCCCTACAATTTAAGCTTTAAAGCACTTAATAACAATTCCACCTCTGTACTAAGAGACTTGTTTCTTTTTTTCCTCTGGAGGTCAAGAGCAGCAATAGAGAGCAAATCTAAGCTTATTTTAAATAATCTATACCAGTTTCAACATTCATTATGTTCTCATTGTAAAAATGTTACAGGTGAAAAGCTCAGGGCATCTAACAGCAGGTTGAAAGCTTTAATTCAGTGGGAGTAGGGGACACCATAAGCCAATAATAGAAAAGCCTTTTTAACAAAGGATGTTATTTTCTTAAAGTAGTAATCTATAGCAAATTACACAGAAAGAACTTGATTATAGTTTTCAGTCTTTTAGAAAAGGATAATTTAATATGAGTTAAAAGCTGATTCATTTTTGCAAAGGTTTTACTAGCTGTCAATTATACTCTTTATGAATTGTCCACTGAGTTTTACATATAGTTAAACACAGACCAGAAAACATTATTTGGTTACAATTAAGGCTTTCAATATGATATTGTAAAAGTCAGATGTACTACCAAAAATATATATTCTTAAACCTCTATTTAATTTATATTTCTACAGTCCAGATACTCACTTTCTTTAAAAACCTTTCTGTATGCTTTCTGAAAGTCAACTCAAAACCTGAATAAAGCAGTTGGGTATAAATAATCGAAAACACTTTTAAATAGCATATTCTGCAATATTCTAGCTCTAAAGTAATTCTTGCTAGAATGCTGGGAAAAGTCAATATATAGGGTATCAACTTTGGGGATCATTGTGTTTGAACACACAAACAGAATACTATAGTAGCAAGGACTCTGAGGATCACCTACGAATACACTCAACCCTTTCACATAATAAAGAAAAAAGTGAACTCAAGGAGGTTAAGGGGTTTTCTAAGCCATATATCCAGTTATCCGTAGAACCAGACTACTTTTGGGGCTCCCAATCAAGTGTGAATTCTACTTTTTCTGTTTTCCTTTCTAAACCATCACGAACAAGTGAATGTGGGATACATCTTGTAGAGAATTACACGGCATATTTTTAGGTAGTCAGCACTGGAGGTCAATTTATATTTTGCTTAAAGCCCCAGAGGAAAAGTTTCCCTGTCATTTAAAAAGGGCCTGCAGGTGACTAATAAAATATTTTTTCTTTCCTTTATGATTTTAAGTTGTATAATACAAAGTTAAAATAATAGTGCCTTAAGTAATTAATAATGCTTTCTATTTGCCTCTAATAAGGTTTTTAAAACTGATTCCACAATTATCTCCAAAAGGAATTCAGGCACCATAAGCCACCAAATATCAACGATCTAAAAAATACTGCTGTAAAGATAAACTTTTTGTAATCCTTCTGCCCCCACTCCCAAATCTTGAAGATTTTTTTACATGGCTAACATCAAAAAAGTATTTCCTAGGGAAAATTTCAAGGCTGGTAGGCTAATAATTCATAGTTGTTTCCTATAATTTTTTTCTGTTTTAAATCATAACTCATCCCCACTACTCGCAAAACTTTCAATATATGCAGTATCTATTTTCAGGATAATCTCTTTTACATAGGTGGAAACAACTTTTCTTTTGGCAAGAATAAGGGTGTAGTTTGCATTGTGTTCCACTGGGACAGTCTGTTCCCTCCATATCAGCATCTTGGCTTCTAATCCTTTTAAAGTTATCTTCTATTTGAAACAGGCACCCCTCTTAAGCTTTCTTTAAATCTCAATGAAAAAAAAAATTGGCACACACAAACCCTCATTATTGCTTCATTCTTCATGTCTCTCACTTCCTCATGCCTATAATAGATGATCACTATATGTCATTCTCAGATTATCTGGGCCCAAAGCAACAATGTCCCTTGAATATCTATCTATCTATCTATCTATAGATAGATATATATAGTCTAGATATTATATATATAATGAATATATATGAATATATTCATATATATGAATGATAAATATATATATATAGTCTAGATATTATATATATATAGAGAGAGAGATATAAAGAATTACAGGAGTAGGGAATGATAAAGAACTATTAAACCAAGTAAGATGAATAACATTTATATATTCCATATATTGAATAATCAATATATTGTCCCTTTATCCTTTGAGTTTTCAAAGAAACCTTAATTTAAAAAGTTAAAATTATTTACTGGGATTTAAAATGCAGAAAAAAACTTCACTTTAATCCTTATAGTCAAGAAAAACTATGAACCAGACATAGTTGACTGGATTCTGACTGTCACCAGTACCTCAAGCAGCTGTGTATGTTAAGTACTACATTACAATGTTCACAATATTTTTGTTTCCTCCAATGTAAAGTTTCTTTTTTCTGTTCTTTCTAAAAACTCATACTCTATCTTTGACAAACTAATAAAACTGAGACTAATGAAGACTATTTTAAAATCACACAATACGAATAACCCAAGTACAACCACTATTAAAACATTGAGACATACAGAAATAAATATAGATATTGAGATATTGAGATATTTTCAAATATTTTAGGTACAAATTATTTGCATTTATAAAAAGAGATCACACTATTCACATATTGTATTTTTTCATTTAGTATAGTTTTTTATTTAATGTACGTTTTCATATCAGTTGCCATATTACTGAAATGTTGTTTCTAGTAATTGTGTATTATTCTATAATTATAGATTTAATAATCAACCCATGTTGGACATTGATTTTCAACATTGAGCTCTTAAAAACACTGGGATGAAAACTGTATACCTAAATAAATATAATTTAAATTACTTCCTTAGGGGGCACCTGGGTGGCTCAGTTGGTTCAGCATCTGCCTTCAGCTCAGGTCATATTGTCAGGGTCCTGGGATCAAGCACAGCATCAGTCTCCATGAGTGCTGGGGCTTTTTCTTCTCCCTCTCCCTCTGACCCTCCGCCCCACTTGTGTTCTCTCTCTCTCTCTGTCTCAAATGAACACATAAAAACTTTATAAATAAATAAATAAACAAATGTAAATAAATATACTCCTGACGTAAACTTGCAGGTTCAAAGACCTTGTACAATTTTAAGTCCTTTGCTGTCTTATTCTCTAAAAATGCAGCAAGCAATATAAACTTATCAGCTATATGTGAGACAGTTATATGTCCCTAGAGCCTTTTCAGCATGATTGTCCTCTATTTCAATTTGATGGACTATATAATAATTACTATTTTAATTTTTATCTCTGGGATTATAGTAAGGTTCATTATTTACTTGCATTCATTCCCTATTTGTAGTTTTCTCTTAAAGATTACCTTCTATTTCTATTCAAGTCAAAAATATATTAATTTCATCCTTACGCCTGAGTGATAATTTAGTTGGGTATAAAATTCTAGGTTAACACATTTTCTCTTAGTACTTTAAATTCCGTTATCTTCTGTAATCTATTATTATTGATGAAAGGTCTGTGGTCATTCTTTTTATTTTCTTTTGGTCAATAATCTGCCCATTCTCTTTGAATGCCCTTAATATTCTCCCTTTCTACCTGAAGTGCTTTGTAAATTTTTCCCATCTTTACTACACACTATCTTCTTCTAGCTTCCCAAGAAGCATTCCTTTGGAATGATTCTATGGTTGCCTTTACCTCAGCCTAATGTGATAAAAGAGTACCTGGTCATATTTTATGATGGTTTCTTAGTCCAGGCCTTCCCCAGAGTGACTAGAAAAAGAATTCAGTTCCAAATGCATGCATTGCACAGTCTAGGATCTCTAACATCCCATAACAGGTCTTGTTTCCATCTACCATCTGGGACTTCAACCTCCATGCCTCATTGTTTAGCCAGCAGGCAGAATTTTACCAACTGAATCACCCTGTCCTGGCTGTTGGGTTTGCAGGAAGCCTAATTCTTGCTCATATACTTACTTGGTTCTACAAAGCATTAAAACTCCAGCACATAAAGGGTTTATCTGGTCCACTTATCTTTATCAGCCATGTGACTTCAATTCCTCTCACCATCAAGAGTCCTTACTTCACTTTTGGCAACTACAGATTTTCTTTCCTTATCTTCAATCTCAGTTAAATATTTATTTTTGTAAAATATTTTTTACCTCTTTTTTTCATATTAGCAAAGAAAGATAAGGGACCTTCCATATCTTCTTCCTCTAATGGCACGTCGTAATCTATATTTTCAGAAATAAACTTGTAAATGTGAACAAAATTCTGTGAGTTCCACAATGAAGGCAGCAAATATACTGATTTATCACAACAATGACACCTCAGTGCAATGGGAGAAAGGAAGGTCTTTTCAATAAACAGTGCTGGGTCTACTGGATATGGAAGAAAAGAAGATTGACCTCACCTCACACAATTCACAAAAATCAATTCCATAAGGACTGCAAATATAAATGTGAAACACAGTAACATATTTACAGGAGAATAGAAAAATATCTTAGTGACCTTGATATAAGCAAAAAATTCTTAATGGGCCACAGAAAATGTTAACTATTAAAGAAACTATATATAATTAGACTCTATGAAAATCAAGAGTTTCTATTTATCAAAAGACATCATTAAGAGAGTAAGAATGAAACAGAACAAGTGGAAAAATATATTTTCATTAAATATATCCAACAAAGCACTTTAGTCCAAAATTTAGAAAGTCCAAATTTAGAAAAACTACTATAAATGAGTATTTAGAAGATAGAATAACCAAAGGAAACACGGGCAGAAAACTTGAATAGACCCTTCACACTAAGATATTCAAATAGTTAATAATAGATGAAATGGTTCCCTACTCCTCAAAAAATTGCAAACCACTACCATAATGTTACAATACCACACAGTCAACAGAATATATAAAATGAAAATGACAGACCAAGTGTTGGTGAGCATGTGGAAAAACCAAAACACTCTTACACTGTTGAAGGACTGTAAATTGACAGTCACCTTGAAAAACTATTTCATTGTGTCTACTAAAGCTAAGCTTATGCATACTCCATGACTCATTAATTCCACTTCTACGTATATATCCATCAGAAAATAATGATGGAACTAAGGTATTAGTAGTCAAATACTGATATTAAATTTTAGGCGATCTTCCCATAAAATGGTTAAAATGCAAAATTTTGTATGTAATAAGTTACAATCATCTAAGAAAATTTTACTCACATTATACATAACCTTCCTTTTATCATGATGCAGGATAACACCTTTGTATGAATGATAAAATGTTTACTGCACTGATCTAGGTAAAACGGGAAATTCCTGGGATTAGGACAAGGAGTGATTTGAGCCAGAAGGTACATCTCTGGAAAGCTATTGCAGAAAAAAACAAAAACAAAAACAAACAACAACAACAACAAAAACCCATCATGTAAATATAACGTCACCTCCAGGGTCATATAGGAATAAGGGTGGACTCACACCATTAATATTCAGAAGAAATAGGAAAAACAGAATATAGAGATATTTTCTACCTCAGCTCCACAGTCGACGTCTAAGGATCAATAAGAAGGATGTTCAGAAAAGCAAAAATCCCTGTCTTAGTCTCAACCATCCGAGCCAACACCTTGCTCCAGCCATTTCATGGAACTAACTACTTACAGCTACAAGGGATACACCAAGTAAGTAGTTCTTTGTTGGGAATCCTAATGCTCTTTAAGTTACTAAAACCAAAGCAGCCACCCAGAAAAATGAGCAAAAAATATTTAAAAAGAAGGAATACAAATGAACAATAAAGAGCATAGCTGTTGTTCGGTTCACTAGTAATCCAAACAATGCAAACAAACTCTCTTCCACCAACCTAATTTAAGAGCAAAAAGTCAGTGGTAGACACAGTCTGAGTCAGTGCTCTGTTGGTCAATAGTCCATCGTTGGTCAATAAGGGAGCCTCCCAAAGTCCTTCTGCAAGTTAGATCATGTCACAGCATCACTTCTGGTCTGACTTGTCTGCTTACCCAGAGTCTTCTCAACCATCAGCTCACCAGGAACCAATAAACAACATGCAGGGGGTCCACTGGCAGAGAGGAGCAAAGGCAAGAACAGGGGAAAGGGGAAAGAAAGAGCTGAAAGAAAGAAAGGCAGAAAAAGATGTCCAGTATTGTGTATGGAAAATGCCCATAACAACTGCAGATGCAGCCATTACCACAGGCTGTGAGCCCTAATTTATGCCTGTTATATTGTATATATTTATCAAAGGTATACATCTGTCTTCATAGTGACATGTGGGATCAGAGGATCTTAGCAACCTCCTACTGCTAGAGAGTTAGCAATTCAGAAACATAAAAACGCTTATAGATGCTTTTACTGACTATAAATTCTTTCATACATATGTATGGTGTGTATGTGTGTGCACATATGTGTGTGCATGTGCACATAGGAGCCACTAAGGCACTGGTGTTTGGTGCATTCCAAAGCTACAAAATAGCAATTAGGAAATAAGAATGTCTGAAAATCAAATAAGGCAAATATCCAAGAAATGGGTAAAAAGTTTCAAACCAACACTGCGAAGTAGCTGATTATTTTCAGTGGCAGGGGGCGCCTGGGTGGCTCAGTGGGTTAAACTGCTGCCTTCGGCCCAGGTCATGATCTCAGGGTCCTGGGATCGAGTCCCGCATCGGGCTCTCTGCTCAGCAGGGAGCCTGCTTCCCTCTCTCTCTCTGCCTGCCTCTCCATCTACTTGTGATTTCTCTCTGTCAAATAAATAAATAAAATCTTTAAAAATATATATATTTTCAGTGGCAGGCATTTAAGACATAGACGTATAATGTCTCAGAAACCCAACAGTGGCAAACCTACCAACTCCCTCTGCAGGCTTCATCCATAGCCTGCTTTTCAATATACTTGCAGGACATCTATTCTGCTAAAATACAGTTTTAAAAGTGAGAGGTCTGCAGAAGGTTGTCTAATGGTGAATGCGTATTAGTCAGTACTCATCATTGAAAAATGTTACTCCTTCAAGGGCAAGTTCAATTAGCACCTCAGTCAAGCATTTACTCCACAAACACGGGTTGTACAACTACAGTGTGTGAGCCCCTGGGAATGCACAGCTGAATAAGACAAATCCTTACCCTCGAGGAGCTCACAGAATACGCAGTAGATAGAAAAGCTGAAATGCGATGGGATAGGTGCATCCCCGGGGTATGGAAGGGGCACTAGATTCTGAAGGAAGAAGCTTCATCCCTTAGAAACAAAAATGTGAATGCTTGACCTTCATTTTGAAGGCTGACAAGGAATTCACTAGACAAAGTGGGGGAGGGGGCAAGCCCTTTGGGTGGAATAAAAGGCAGAGGGAAAGCCACGGAAGAGTGAACGTCACACTGTGAGAATGTGGGAAGAAAGGCAGAAGGCCAGGGTGGGTCTTCCCAAGAAGTCTGGCTTTTATGGGAGGGGAGACGTGAGCACTGCCTGAATGAGAGCAAGATGGCAGATGGCGTGGAGCAAAGGGAGACTGACAGCAAAAGACCAGTTAGAGCTGACTTCAAAGGCCCAGCTAGGAAGGGGGCTGCCCTGAGGCAAAAGCCCTGGGGTGCTAGAGAAGAGAGACAGGGGTAGGTGAAGAAGGGGAAGAGGACCTTGTATTCAGGGCAGACACTGCACTGATAAAGGGAGTATCTGCACAGGGTGAGGGAAGGACAGACGGCGGGTGTGGTGTGGGAGGACTTCTGCGGTGGTTCTTTTCAAGGGGACGTGATGAGATGTTGTGGTAAACTGAGTTGGTCCAACGAGCACATGAAACCACTCCTCTCTTCCACAGTGTTCCCTTTGCACTTGCACGTACCTCCACCGTACCACTCGTGAACCCTTTGCAGATATTACTTACTAACACAACCAGTCACCCCGAATACAACGGAGCCAAAGGATGGTGACGTTCTTACTCGCTTTTTTCTCGGTCTTTGGCACCTGACAGTGACTAGAATGGAGGGGAAACGGAGAGCATTTTCTGGGGCATAATTTTTTTCTCCCAACAAACAGTTTTTGAAGATCTGTGTCTTTTCCCTCTGTTCCTGTACAAATGTGTACAGAATGTAAGATGGGCATAGTATCTTCTACTAGTGCCTAACAAGAACGTTACCATGCCTGACCAGGGTAGCCTCTCTCTATTACTGTTTCAATAAACTGTTGCCAGGTTATTAAAACTACAGTATTCCTAAGAACTGAGCCTTTTATAGTTTGAGAAGGACCAGACTTAACACCCTGTGTTCCACTACAGAGCTGTCCAATAATGACAAGAGTCAACAGCAAGTCAGTGTCATGACTAAAAAAAAATCCCTAAAATCCCTATTAAACTCCTTCTTAAGTGTGTGTCCCAAACTTCCAGTAAGACTAAATATGTAGATATCTGCTAAATAGCTCAATATCTGCTCATTTTGTTTATTTGTAGATGATAACATTTTGTTCATTTTTGAATTTGGAGAACATTTCTTAAAACAAGAAGCAGAAGTTTAATGAAGAGGGACATTTTAATTCTGGCAAAACCAAGTAACCAGGCACCTGTATGTTTAGAAATCTCTCCAGATGAGTGATGTTCAGAATCTTAAAAATCTCTGGCAAACAGCTCCATCAAGATAAACTGAAATCAGCTTGAAAGATAATATGTTAGTTGCGATCCTTTGCTGGATTTTATTCAGTTCCCTTCATCTGAACACACCCCGACATTCAATAGTGATGAAACGACACATATGGATAACGCTGTATGGTATATGCTAACAATCTTGGCAGGTTTCCCTTTAATAAACCGCTCCAGATGTTAGTCTCAGTAATTACGCCTGCCATCATTCAGCTTTAGTAGTGAAATACTGCTGTGACAATTCCTTGTTTGTGTTTCTATGGATCATCTGCAAATATAAAGCCCGCACAGGAAAGACAGCCCCATGAACAGCCTCCGCCTAGAAATGTGCAAAAACAAAGACCCAGCAATAGGGTGACCAGGGTGAACTGGCAATATAAAAAACACACATGGCGTTAGAAGTTTTCATTGATTCTTACACAATATATTTGTACGTCTGTAGCTTATAAAACATTTATGCATTCCTTTGTATGAGTATTTCAAAATATGCCAGGAAAGTGATAAATCCGATTTAAATGATGATCTGTGGTACAGGTAAAATAGGCTATTGTACCTGAAAAGCTACTCTGAAAGCCTGTTTCGAGGAAAATTTAAATTGAGATGTATGTGCTTGACATTTAAAGAGAGTAGTGTTAGAATTGAAAAAAAAAAAAAAAAACCCTGAGATTATTTTCATTTTCTAAAGGCTTAATTTGCAAAAAAATAAAAAAAATAAAAAAGCCTTTTTGTGATCCTATGAAGAAATAAAATAAGTCAAAATAGATCTATAACTCAGTGTCAGAACAATAAGTTATAATGACTTGATTTAAAGAAAAATCCCTGGAAAGGTATGTCTGATGTTACAAGTAATGTGATTTTCTTGACTTTAAAATGAACCTACTTGGTGAGGAATAATAAACCCAATCTTTGGGGATATTTAAATGATCATGCCAAAAAGCCAACATTAACCATTAAAATGATTAAGCCGATACTAAATGACGGCTGACATTAGAATATTGAAAAGTGTTAATGAGGCTGTCAGTGTCACTGAGGCACCGAGACGGGAACTTTTATAAAGAACTAATTTTACATTAAGGAGTTTAAGCAACATTTTTACCTACTTATCCTCCAACTGTCGTGAGAGCGATGTCAATATTCCTGTCAAAACCCATTAGCTTCACTGAAGGTATGAACAGAAAACTGCACCGGGATGGCATGCTGGCCCCAAATTGTGAGCCACGATGCCTGAACTACCTAATAAAAGCAGCACAGCCGTGAACACCACTCTCCAGAAGCCAACAGTCAGAGCTGGGGCAGCTAAGTCTATAGAAAAGCCCTGTGAAGTGGATGAAATCCAAGCAAGGAATGCCAGCTGAGTAGAAAATAACTCTAGGTCAAAGACAGACAGGGACATTTTTAACCTTAAAATTGCATCATGATATACAGAAATATCCAGTAAATTGCTGTAAACCTATTGCATAGCTTGTAGGGCTGAACACACTCAGAACCCTCAAAGGTGATGGCAAGGCAGCATACCTGCCCATCAACCCGCGCCCGTCCCCTCCATGCATTAAGGGCCACTGACAGGCGCCTTGTGCCCCAGCGCAGGCTTCGTGGCAGCCTGTCAGGACCCATGCCACATGCGTCACGGCATTCACGCTAACACGGCCAACAACCGAAAGGGACAAAGTATTCTCAAAACCTGACATTGAAAAGTGACCGTTTTGTAGCAAGAATACCTCGAAGGACCTGGGGGATCTCACTGCCATGATGAGCAGTGACACCTCATCTATAGGGGAGATTAGCTGGGAACAGCAGCCTCTGGAGTAAGGCTGATGTGGGTTCAAGCCCCCGCCCTGCCACGTTAGCACTTCCAGCACACTGGCCAACTTGGCCAAACTCTTGAAGCTTACGTTTTTCTTGGGGGTTAATGATAACCCTTCCGTCTCAGGGCTAGAGTCAGAATTCAATGAGATGATGCTTAGGAAAACCTCAGCCCAGAGTCCCTCTCAGGAAGCCTTCAATAAAGTTTTGTGTCTGTTTCTTTTTTTTCCTTAAGCTATCTTTTGACCTCCATTTTTAAAATACTCTCTCAAACATATACATTCTGACCTCTGAAACTGACATGTTCATGTAACATTTCATTAAGATGTGCTTCTATCCTGTTCCTTTCCTTTATACTTAATACCACCTTGGAAGGGAGATTCCCCTGCCTGCTGCTGTTAACAATCCACACCTGATCAAGATCAAAGTGTTTCCCAAAGCATTCTTTTTTATGGGGAAGACCTGTCATTAACCACCATCAGTAATATCTCACCACATTTCACAGAATGGAAAACGACTACAGAAACATGCGACACATGGAATTTATTAAGTCTCGAATGCACACCCTTCCTACATTCTGGAGCTGGTGAGTCCTCAAATTTAAGGGAAGCTGACAACAGAAAGGGAAAGTGAAATGGACAAGAGTCATTACAAGCCCGAAGAAGATCAGATCCCCCCAGAAGCAGATTACTAGGCTTCTGTGATCACGTGTGCTACTCATCATCGTTAGACTGGTACAGCAGAGAACAGCCATGCTTAAAACAACTCAGCCCCAAGGTTTTCTGTGATACCCCACTGCCTCTGAACAGAAACTTGATGTCCTGTGGCTTTCGGAGACTTGGCATCACCAAATCTCTATGACCCACTACACTTCAAATTATACTTCACGTTTTTGAAAATACCAGTCCCATCTCTCCCTTCCCTATACTTATTCATACTTGACTTATTATTATTATTATTCATACTTGAATATTCATGTCCCACCTCCCACTCCTCACAGCCCTAGTCTGAATCTGCAATAGCTCACCTAGCCTTCCAGAACCCAGTGCAAATTCCACTTCCTCAGCAAAACTTCCTGGATACTCCTTAGTTGCAATTACTCTCTCCTTATACCTTTAAGACACACCTATTTTCCACTTTGAATTAGAGTTCTTTATTGGTGTTCTAGATGGCCTCTATGATATCCTACTCTCTCCTTGAACCATGAGCCTATAGGGGATTGATCTTCAGATTTTCCACACAGCATCACACATAATAGAGAGTCAATACAATTTTTTGGCAGAAGGAGTGGATTAAGTTAAATTCTAGACCAATGTAGCATGTGTTTCTATTTCTTTCTGTTCGTCAGCCTTTTAATGTCTCTAGAACAGGAGAGCATTACAAAATAAAAGGAAGGTTAGTCTTTGGGATCGGGCTGCCTGGCTACCAATCCTAGTTCTGTCACATATGAGCTGTGGGACTGTGGACAAGTTACTCCCAACAGCTAAGGCACATGTCGAAGTGGAAGAGAAAGCTCCTAGCTTCATAGAATGGGTAGGAAGTGGAAACGATTGTGTTGAGAAAACATTTAATAGCTATTTAAATGTTTATAAAAACACATTCTTGTAAGTCACTAGTTTCCCTCACATCAGAATAAAAGGAGCAATGTCAAGGCAAGCTAGCCTGTAGCCCAGGTCCGCCTGCCAGCACTGTCATCTTCCGAGCAAGCGCCTATGGTATTTACATGCTTTCTGGGCAATGCGTATTGGATAAGATACTGCTGTGAACTCAATGCCCCAGAAAAACTACTTCCAAAATATAAGCAAACTAATTCCAGGAAATCTTTCTTCTTCCTATTCCTCTGTTCTTTCGTGATTTCTTGTTGAAAAGCTAATTGGGGAAGGAGAAATATACCTCCACCCACGAAAATCTCTCCTGCAGGTGTACTGTACAATAATGTCATTTCTAGGGGATCGCAGCATTTCTCTCCAATCATCAGGTAATCCATGTCTTTTGGTGGACACAGAGATAGCAGGCTCCTGGCATGATTAGAAAACCAAAGTTAATATGGTTTTATCCAGCACAAATAGAGAAAGATGGGACTTTACAAGTGACACTCATCCATGAAACCCAAGGATAATTGCCGTTGGCTTCCCAATCATTTAGAAGTTTCTAATTACCCAATTGTTTACATGTAATGTTTCAAAATGAAAATGTTGGTGATCCTTAGTAATGCCGTTATGGAAATACATTTTCTGCTCCCATTAAAACATTCTGCTAGATCTACACTGTAACTTTTTAAAGCTATTTAATACTTCTTAGGCTTGATCATTTTGATATAAGGTTTTGATATAAGGTTGGAACAACATGAGGTACAGTTTCCCAGAGAGAGAAGGCAAAATAATATGTAATGTGGACTTTACGGGGCGCCTGGGTGGCTCAGTGGGTTAAGCCGCTGCCTTCGGCTCAGGTCATGATCTCTGGGTCCTGGGATCGAGTCCCGCATCGGGCTCTCTGCTCAGCAGGGAGCCTGCTTCCTCCTTTCTCTCTCTCTGCCTGCCTCTCTGCCTACTTGTGATCTCTCTCTGTCAAATAAATAAATAAAATCTTTAAAAAAAAAAATATGTAATGTGGACTTTAACATGCCTGAGTCAATTCTTCATCATTCATTAATTCTATAAACATCAAGAGTTACTATGTGCCCAGCTCTGTGAAAGTCACTTTAGAAAAAAAGAAAACTAAGGCACAGTCTTTTCTCAAGGGGCTTGTAGTCAGAAAAAGAGCCAGTCTAACAGAGATTTAAATTTCAAAATATAAACACATAACCCAATTCAAGTTCTTATTTAAAGCACTGTTCAAAAAATATTGTTCCCATATGCACACTACAAAAATTTTAAAAAATTTGCTTCCAATATTTCAAAAACAAACAAAAAAACAAACACTCTAAGAGCAACTGGGTGGCTCAGTTGGTTAAGCGTCTGATTCTTGATTTTGGCTCAGGTCGTGATCTCAGGGATGTGGCACTGAGTCCCCTGTGAGGCCCCCTGCTCAGTGCAGAGTCTGCTAGGGATTCTCTCTCTCCCTCTCTCTCTTTCTGCCTTCCCCCCACTCCTGCATGCTCTCCCTTTCTCTAAGTGAATAAACAAAATCTTTCAAAAATAAATAAATAAATAAACAAATATAAAGGTACTCTGATTTTCATATTTTCTCCCATATGGAAGTTGGCTGAAGTAAAGATCTTAAAAATACAAAAATGTGGGCGCCTGGGTGGCTCAGTGGGTTGAGCCGCTGCCTTAGGCTCAGGTCATGATCTCAGGGTCCTGGGATGGAGTCCCGCATCGGGCTCTCTGCTCAGCAGGGAGCCTGCTTCCCTCTCTCTCTCTCTGCCTGCCTCTCTGCCTACTTGTGATTTCTCTCTGTCAAATAAATAAATAAAATCTTTAAAAAAAATACAAAAATGTACAATCAGAACATTTATACTCAACAGTTATCTTTTTCAAACTACTAAGTTCAGATCTGGCATCTAAGAAATTTCCATCCCAAAGTGAAAAAAGGTAAATATCTTTCTGGGTCATAGGATGAGGCTTTTGAAATCTATTATAAATAGCATTATTCCCATTCCATTAAAATTCCAGAAAACAAAGAACTCAATATATAATAATTTAATTTCCCATTGGATTAGAAAAGAATTAGACTTGAAGAAAGCCTGTCCCAAACCCCAGTACTAACCCTTCATTTCCCATCACCATGCAGCTGAAGAAATATTAGGCTTCTCCTGAAGAGGTTATCAAGGCAGTCAGAATTAATGAAGTTAACAGCCATAATTTTAAAATACTTCAATTTACCTATTCCATTTACATATTCCAGCAGTATTGTGACTTACAGACTTGGAATTCCAAACAGATTTGTCTCTCGAAAACATTTATATATGTGGTTAATTAGAACTAACAAAATGTCATACTCTCATTCACTTAAAAAAAAAAAAAAATCATGAATCATGTGTCCGGAATAGGCCTGAGGGCTTTCTGAGACAAACCTTTCCTGCTCATAGAGAACACTTCACCCAACAAAAGCAGGTGTAATATAAGACACTAAATGTAATAATATAAATAATATAGGAGACACTAAATGTAATAATATAAATGATATAGAAGGCAGAACAATAGAAGAAAACACAGTGGTTAAATATGAGCTTTGGAGCTACCCTCAGAACCTAACCATGGTAGGTTTTTGCCACGAACACGATTTTTCTACAAAACCCATTCCAAACAGCTAACAAATAAACTACAGAAATGCAGCCTTCTGCTGCACACTGGGAGCTACCTGTGACCTGAAGGCCACTGTGAAACAATGTCTCCTTGGGTGTGCTTTTCCAGATAGGAATAGTAGCCGAGACGTCGGCCCCCAATAGCTTCTGTCACATAGAGTTCATCTATCACAGTTCAGGCTTTGCTACTGAATGACATTAATTTCTCTAGCTATTAATAAAAGATCTTGATTATACCCACTGTGGCACATGGCTCCTTCTCTGATGTCTGCTGATACAGGACCGACAAACTGAATGTCAGTACAATCATCTCTTCCTACACTATATACACCTCAGGTACCCAAATGTGAAAGATGATGTAAATAGAGCCATTTGACAATTATTTAATTGGGCTCTTTGTGGTGCAGTGATAAAGGATAATGATTCATCACCTTCAAGGTAAATAAGCCCTTGTTAAGAAAGTATATTATTCAGTAAAAACACTGAGTAGAAAGCACAGATACGAACTAAGGAAAATTATTTTTAAAAAATTAAAATGTACGTACTACTAATTACAACTTCAATGAGTGTAATAAATAAGAGTAAAGCCAGGGATGTCAACCAACAAGGAAAGTAGATTCATGCATCAGATGTAGCTGATTGCTTCATTTGTGACATCTGTCTGTCAAGTTTTCAGGAGACCATGGTTAAATTTCAAGTTCACTCGAGTACTGCTCCCTGAACTCCCTCACATAGGAATAGTACCCAA
Organism: Neogale vison; assembly: GCF_020171115.1. Classification (NCBI taxonomy): domain Eukaryota; kingdom Metazoa; phylum Chordata; class Mammalia; order Carnivora; family Mustelidae; genus Neogale; species Neogale vison. The sequence continues at coordinate 180,303,700 of NC_058093.1, read as the reverse complement.
CAGGGCTGCTGTCCTCTCTGCTCCCACCGCTACAAGGAAACAACCCACAGTGGCTTGTAGTCCCAAAGCACAGGATGAGGTACACACACAGCTGGGTGAGATGTGTTTATGAACCAGGAAATCACAAGGTTCCAAGGGGTGGACAAATAACTTCGGAAGACCTGCCCAGAGAAATAATGCACAAAATGATGAGATCTTCCCAGTCATTTTCAGATCTAAGATCAAGTCAATGGAGCAGGGTGTGGGAAGTCAGAATGAGAACCAGAATAGGGAGGATCTGGAGTTTATAAGTGTTTGCAGAATATTTCCTATGTCTACGGAGACTAGTTGTTTTCCCGGGTGGGGAAAAAAAAATCTGAAAGCTGCCTCAAAGACAGGGAGCGGCAGGGTGGGAGAAAGTTGCTCCTACAGGTCCAAGGGCCATGGGCATGTGGATGGCGCAGCATCGGTGGGCACAGGCATTCAATGTGGCAGAGCAGGAGACCTCTTTCCAGCCCCGGGAGTCCAATCTTCCATGCTCAAGGGTCACACTGCCTAGAGCTCAGGTACAGGTGCTATTTAGCTCCTTCCTATTTAACTTCAACGCATCTATTCCCTGGTCCAATCTGTTTTCAGTACTCAGATCAAGTCACTGCTCAAAAGCTTCCAATGGCTCCTCATTGCCTTTAAAGTCTAAATTCTTTACATTAACATTTCCTTCTGCTTTCATCCAAAACATGACCCAAAGCGACCTTCCTGAATATCTCTCCAGGCTTCGTTAGGCATTCCATACCCAAGCATAGCTAACAACTCCCGTTTCCTGTGTGTGCCTCCCACCCCTGCTATCTTGCCCCCGAGTTGGCTACTCCAGTCCATGCACCCTGGAATTCGGCACCTTTCCCACACCCACACCTTCACACAGTCCCCAAGGAATGAGTTCACCTCAGGTCACCCAGCTTTGTCTCCAGGGACCCTTCCTCATATCTCCCATTTTCTCAATACCCAGAGCGTCTTGTATGATTACTGTATGTCTAAGACAGTGCTTACACCTAATAAATTCTCATTAGTTGTGTTCAGTGAGTGAATGCATCTTTTTTTCTTTTTTAAGATTTTATTTACTTGACACAGAGAGAGAGAGAGACAGCATAAGCAAGAGGAACGGCAGGCAGAAGGAGAGGGAGAAGCTGAGCAGCAATCTCAAAGCAGGGCTCCATCTCAGGACCCTGGGATCATGACCTGAGCCGAAGGCAGACACTTCATTCACTGAGCCACCCAGGCACCCTGAGTGAATGCATCTTTAACTCTTTTCTGGAATCTATTACTTTAAATTACAAACGCTTAATACTTAATCCATCTCACATGCCAGGAAGCAAGCTTCATAAGAACAGAATATCAGTCTAATTCACTATTCCTCACAGTACCTACCAAAATGGCCTGCCGATTATAAGCATTGAAGAAATACGTGTTTAGTTAGTGTTGAATGTGAACTAGGCTGAGAAACTAATTTCAGTTTCAAACACTAAAAGTTTGGTGTTTCAGATCAAGCCTCTTGTATTGTTAATATATCGGATATTATATGATTATTAAATTTATATCAAAGTGTAACAGAGATTTAAAATTAACTTCAAGGACTTAAAATCAGCTTAAAGTATATAGCATTTATAATTTTGAAAATTTGTATTTTAAATCTAAAAATAGAATAAAAATTCAACATTAAAGGTACACTCATGTATTAGCAAGTAAACTTTTAAAAAAATCTTGGGATACTATTAACTTGTGGTTTCGGTTGCAAAATACCTCAGCACATTATTAACTTAAAGCTTTGATTGTGTCATTTGAGGGTTGTACCATTTTATAACTTGTGCTTATGAACTATTCAAATAAAACTGCAGTAAGAATAAAAAATGGGAAACTGGTCAGTGTCTGTTCAACAATAGCAGAGACAGCCAAATGGAAGTACTTTCCGAATCCCACCGAATTTGGTAATGCCAGGTCCGTCAGTGGAATGAATGGGAGAAACAATTTCTCTTTTCTCCCTTTAAAAATTATATCAATTTTCTTTCAATTTGCCAGTCTCTTTTTAAAATCTATTATTTCTCAATAATCAGTTCTCCCAGAAGCTTACCATACATACAGAGACACACACACATAGAGGTTAAATTAATAACACATGGGCTCATTTAAGCCTGACTCAAGTAAACCTAGTTAGGTGAAAATCTACACCACATTAATTACTTACCTATCATTAGGAGGGTTTCTATGATCTTTATGTTTTGTTCACACTATCTGAGAATTATCAAGTAGTGTTTTATGCTTAAAGGAGATGACAGCATGACAGTGAACATCGTGCTCCACGGTAAAAGCTGAAAGCTTTTTCTCTAAGACCAGGAATAAGACAAGGATACCCACTCTCACCATTTTTACTCAATATCATACTGTAAGACTTAGCTACAGCAATTAACCAAGAAAATAATAAGTGACACCCAAATGGGAAAGGAAGAAATAAAATGTCACTATTTGCAGGTGTCATGATATTACATATAGGAAATCCTAAAGACTCTATCAAAAAACTATTAAAACTAATAAACAAATTCAGTAAAGTCACAGGATACAACATTAACATAGAGCAATTGGTTGTGTTTCCACACACTAATAATGAGCTATCAGATAGAGAAATTTTTAAAATCCCATTTATAATTGCATCAAAAGAAACAAAATACCTGGGAATAAATTTGACCAAGGAAGTGAAAGATCTGTACTCTGAAAACTATATAATATTCCTGAAAGCTGAAGACAACACAAATAAGTAGAAAAATAGTTCATGCTCATAGAGAGGAATAATTAATACAGTTAAAATGTCCATACTCCCCAAAGCAATCCATATATTTAATGGGATCCCCTATCCAAATACCAATGCCATTTTTCTCACAGCTAAACCAAAGAATACCAAGATTTGTATGGGATCACAAAAGTCCCCAAATAACCAAAGCAATCTTGGAAAAAGAAGAACAAAGCAAAGGTATCATGCTCCCTGATTTCAATTTACACTATAAAGTTAGAATCATCAAAACAGTATGGCAATGGCACAAAAACGGACACATAGATCAATAGAAGAGAACAGAGAACCCAGATACCAGTATTTCTGGGTTCTCTGTTCATAGCTTAATATAAGAGAATAGAGAACCCACATATATATGGCCAATTAATCTATGACAAAAGAGGTAAGAATATATGATGGGCGTGGGGGAATGCCAGGAAAACTCAACAGGTACATGCAAAAGAACTGGACCACTATCGTATATGATATATATACAAATATAAATTCAAAATGGTTAAAGGCTTGAATATAAGACCTGAAACCATAAAACTAGAAGAAAACACAAGGAGTAAATTCTTTGACATCAATCTTAGCAATATTTTTAGACCAGTTTTCTCTGGCAACGGCAACAAATGGGATTACATCAAACTCACCAGCTTTTGTACGGTGGTGGAAACTATCAATGAGACAAAAAGACAATCTAAAGAATGGAAGAAGATATCTGCAAATCATGCATCTGATAAGGGGTTAATATCAAAGCATATGAAAAACTTATACAACTAAATAACCAAAGAAACAAGCAACTTGATTTAAAAATGAGCAGAATACTCAAACAGACATTTTTCCAAAAAAGACATACAGGTGGCCTACAGGCATGTGAAAAGATGCTCAGCATCACTAGTCCTCAGGGAAATGCTAATCAAAACCACAGAAAGGGGCACCTGGGTGGCTTAGTGGGTTAAGCCTCTGCCTTCCGCTCAGGTCATGATCTCAGGGTCCTGGGATTGAGCCCCACTGTCGGGCTCTCTGCTCAGTGGGGAGCCTGCTTCCCCCCGCCCTCTCTGCCTGCCTATCTACTTGTGTTCTCTGTCAAATAAAAAAATAAAATATTAAAAAAACCACAAAGATAACATCTATCAGATTGGCTATTACCAAAAGGATGTGAAATAACAAGTGTTAGCAAACATGTGGAAAAAAGGGAACCCCGTACCCTGTTGGTGAGAACGTAAATTGATAAAGCCACTATGAAAAACAGTATGTAGCTCCCTCAAAAAATTTTAAAATGGAACTACCAAATGATCCAGCAACTCCAATTCTGGGTATTTATCTGAAGAACATAAAAACATCAGTTTGAGGGGCGCCTGGGTGGCTCAGTGGGTTGGGCCACTGCCTTCGGCTCAGGTCATGATCTCAGGGTCCTGGGATCGAGTCCCGCATCGGGCTCTCTGCTCAGCAGGGGGCCTGCTTCTCTCTCCCTCTCTCTCTCTCTCTCTCTCTCTGCCTGCCTCTCCGTCTACTTGTGATCTCTCTCTGTCAAATAAATAAATAGAATCTTTAAAAAAAATCAGTTTGAAGAGATATATGTATGTCTATACATATACATACAGTGGAATATTATTCAGTCATAAAAAACGAAATACTGCCCTTTGGCCTCTAGAATGGACTTAGGATATTATGCTAAGTGAAATAAGTCAGAAAAAGACAGGTATGCTATGATTTCCTTTATATGCACAATCTAAAAAACAAAACAAAAGCAAATTAAACTAAACAGAAATGGACTCATAAAGGACACAAACTGTTGGTTACCAGAGTAGGTAGGAGCTTAGGACTGGGCAAAATAGGTGAAGGGGATAAGGAAGTACAAACTTTCAGTCACAAAATAAATAAGTCACAGGGATGTAATGTACAGCATGGGAAATATAGTCAGTAATATTATATTGACTTTGTACAGTGATAGATGGTAACTAGACTTATTGTGGGGATCACTTCATAATGCATAAAAATATCAAATCACTCTGATGTATACCTGAAAACTAACAGGATAGTGTATGTCAGTTGTAGTTCAAAAAAAATAAAAAGAAAACAGCATGAAAAATTTAAAAGAGAGTTTCACTGTTTTATATTTTTCTCCAGAAACTTCCCCCCATTCACCATCTGCAATATATGAATTAGATGATCATGACCCTTAGTGCATTTAATATGTGATCTCCATTCACATGGACTTCCTGAGGGGAGTAAAAAGAGATCAAGGTAATACATGACCCCTTCAATGTCTACGTGTTTAGAGTTATCAAAAAAATTCTGATACAAGTGGATTTGTAAAGAAAGTAGTGAAAGTACAATTACTACCACTACTGTTACTGCACTTGCTTTGACTTATGATGGAAGTAAAAAAAATCCTCCAAGGAACCCATTACTTGTCTCATCTTGGTAACACACACACACACACACACACGCATGCGCGTGCAGGTTTTTAAACAATTATTTACCAACTTATCCAAATGTATGGCACAAGTTCATGTACTTTAATATAGTTATACCCCTTTTCAGCAAAGGAAGAGGATCAAGAAATCTCAGACGCTAGACACACTCCCCTAATCTTTACCCACAGTTAACAAAAATTAATGCAATGCAACAATAACTTCATCTTCTGACTCCTAAAATTTAAGAGGTTAAACAGTATATACTTCCTGCTTTAAAATTAAAAAAAAAATAATTAAAAAATAAATTTTTTCTACTTAGCTCCAATATCAGATTTAGCACACAAATTATATGTGAGTTAAATTAAAAGTGTATTTTACAACATTTTCTTTTTAGGATAAAGGTGACATATAGGGATTTGTTCTGCTCCAACAGTCTTCTTTATTCCTAAAATAATAACTGTATTTATCATCCCTGCTTGATATCAGTATTTGTTGGGTTCATTCCACACAAAATACAACACTTTCCTATGTGATTTCTCACTAGCTTCCTTATCTTCGTAACATATTCTAAGGGTGATATTTTTATTATTGCACACTTAAAAGACACATATAAAATTTTATTATTCAGGAGTTATTACAAATAAAGAAAATGTTCTTTTAGAACTTTAATACCATTCTACCATGTCCTGAGTTTTTTTTTTTATAATAGTTAAGTAATTTTCCTAAAACATTTTTCCCTTGTGCTGTGCATATTTCATATCTTGTTTCTCAAAATAAATATTGTTCTCTGCAGCATCTCTGAAATTTGAAGTAATCCACAATACTCTACTGAGTAATAGACAAAATTTCTGAGTTAGCAGTGTGCTCTGAATACCGGAGGCTACAAAAACTCTGTGTATGAACAATATATGAAGTAGACAGGCCCATTCACCACACTCTTTCTCCATCTCAACGTCCCCAGTTCTCCATTCAAAGCTCCATGTTAAGGTCCTAGTTTATTTCCAAGATCCCTTTTCATTTTAAAGCCTCCTACGGCACAGCTTCTAACAACTGCATATCTTAAAAATATAATGCCAAAAAGGGATGATGAAAAGTTATCATGGTTCTGTGTCTCCACGGTTCGGTAAGTAACCACTTCTCTTCCTACAGAAGAGCATGCCAATGGACTTCTAGCCCTCTGTCTAGCTTCTGGGGTGTTCAGTATCCTCACACCTCCGAAAGTGCTTTGGAGTGTCAGGAAAAACACTGGGTGATGAATCCCTCCGATTACCTAGCCATGCGCAGAAAAATGAGACAGAAGATTAAGGTTTTATAAGCTAAATATTATCTGTAAACTTCATGTATAATTCATCATGCCTTAAAGTATTCATCATAACACAGAATGGTATGTAAATCTGTGCACTTCCCACTTTCCAATAAAGTCTAGGCTCAGTATTCTCCACTAGCTACCCAATCCACTCCCACCTTCTCCAACCTTCTCCCGTGCCCCGGAGGCCAATCTACATGGGCTCTGCCTCTGGTTGGAGTCCATCAACAGAGGGCTCCAAAAGGAGGCTCAAAGGCTTTAGGAAGGAGAGATCTGGCATTTTAATTCCTGGAGGGCTCTGGTTTGGCACCAGCTGAATTCATCTATGAAAGTCAAAGTTCTTGTGAGCTACACCCTCCAATGACTGTTGCCTGCCCTGGTGCTCCCTCAAAAGTACAGGGGAACATGCATAAAGGGCAACTGTGATCACCCAACAGCAAATCCTTATGGCTTGGGGGTGCCTGCATGGCTCTCAGGAATTCCTGACTTCTCGAGGCACCTGCTTCGCGTACCTTAGGCATAAAGTCCCTTCCACCTTCCTCTGCAACTCTTACACCTCATCACACACGAACCTTGGGATTCTCCTGAATGCCATCATCTGGGACTTCTTTTTCCCTAACACTTATACCCTGTACTCAGCACTTACAGGAATTGAACTAGAAGCTTCAGTCCTTTAATGATTGACAGAAGATATTCTGCAGCATCAGAAGCTCAGGAGAATAGCATTTCAAAAGCTTTTCTGGAAGGACTATCTCTGTATTTCTAGACATCCTTCCTTTGGAGATTCTCCACCATGCCATCTCCATTCTTCTAGCGAGGGTGCATTTAAAGATTTCTCTAGCATTTCCTCCCCATGGAATAAAGCTTCCTGCTAGAGCAGGACAGGAGAGGGTGATGTCTTTCAGATGTGGGACACAGATCTGGAAACATGGCATCAGGGCATATGAGAAAGAACGAATCCTGCCATCTTCAAAAGAGCTACTGCGCTGAGGAAGGAGGTTTGACTGGAGTGTATGTGAGGGCTCACAAAACATGATATTATAAGCCTAGTTTGCTCCCACAAACACACTTCTGGGGAATTTATTTTTAATGTTTTAAACTCATACCTGCTTGGTTTTTTTGTCTTTAGTTTTGTTTTTTGTTTTTTGTTTTTTTTTTAAGATTTTATTTATTTATTTGAGAGAGAGAGAGACCACACAAGCCAGGGGGAGGGGCAGAGGGAGAAGGAGAAGCTGGCTCCCCACTAAGCAGGGAGCCTGATGCGGGGCTCGATCCCAGGACACTAGAATCATGACCTGAGCCGAAGGCAGACACTTAACTGACTGAGCCACCCAGGCGCCTCACCTTGTTCATGCTCCATACAGGCATAGAAGGTATATGTAGTCAAATGTAATTTCAGTCCATCTCCATTACCATAAAATATGAAGCACAGTATTGCTTGCTGTCCATTAAGGAAATTATCATTCTACATGAACATAAACATCTTCTGTTGCCAATACATACTTTATCGTGCTTAGATGTGCATTTTAAATGGAAAGTTAAATTATTCTAGGGAATAAAATTATCATTAGGAAGGTTTCCTAAAGCAATTACGGTAGCAGCGGATTTTTAAATTATCATCTAACAGGCTGCTGATATCAGATAAATTAGAGTAAATCAAAATAAGATTAAATGTGTAAATAATGTGTTGCTTCAATTACACTATAGGTATAAGTCATTACATGGAAAGGTTTTTATTGAAAATGGAGAACATTTACAAAAAGTGATTTTCTTTTTCCATTGGTGGTTTTATGCCATTATTGTATCTCCTTGATAGAGTACAATTAAATCTCAGATTTTCTCTAACTCACAATGAAACCCCTTTTGCCTATTTATCCATTTAGAAATCTCATCCTTCAAGTATAAAAAATTCCATGTTATCAAAAGTAATTATTTGCTCTTGTCAAAATTACATTATCAATATTTAAAACAGTTTTTGCAATCTAATAGTGAAATTGGTCAGTTTTGTGCACTCCCAAGGCACACATTAAAATTTTACTTTAAAACATGAGATCAGCTGAGGTCACAAGCTAGAACAAAACCATTTTGAATAAATCAGAAGCAACAGCCTTATTTTTATACCAATTCCTTCAACAGCAACTTATATTTGTTTTAGAAAAGAGTCAAAATCTTTTTGAAACTATTACTTCTTTCAGGAGCTTTCTCTTTGATGTCATTAACTTTGGCCTCTTTTTTTTTATCTTCAATCTTAAATTAATTCCCTGGGAAGCATGTAGCTTGTTGGTTGGCTGGAGGGATTAAATATAAGGGTTTATAAAGAAAAGCAGCTTTTGATACAATGCTATTACAAAATGATCACTTACCCATAAATTGTCAGATACAGAGGGTTTTTTATGTTAGACACAAATGTTGTTCATTTTAAAAGCTATTATCAGGCAACAAATAGAATGGGGATTATTTTTGTAGTTTGTATTCATTTTACAAATAAATAATCAGTTAACATGACTCCAGGACAACAAACAATGCTTTTTGCTCCTGTGTTATTTGCTTGCAGACTTTTTTTCTTTCTTTTTTTTTTTTTTTTTTTTTTTTTGGCCACAGGTTTTCATTGTCATATGCTAAAAGGCCCCTTCTTATCCACCTAGTCAAAGGATTTCATTGATATTATGCAAATAAGGGAATATACGCCTGAAATATTCTAATTTAACATTAGCTTTTGGGGGCTTTTGGGTTTCTATGATTTAAGACAGCAATTGTGTAGCAATAAAAGACTGTCTTGTTTAAGGCAGAAGTGTTTATTTTTAATCACCACACAATACGTTTTTTTTTTAGATGAGTTTTTGAGAAGGCATTTTAAGCAAAAAGATTTCAGAGAGAGGGTCAGCTTTTTGTCTTAGTGTTTTCCCCAGCATCTACTCCCTTCCTTCCTGGTAACCCCACCCTGTGTTCCTTCAAGTTGTGTAGCCCTCCGTCTTCAGGGCTTTCAGTCTTGATTGTGTGGTGCCTACAGAAAGAAAAGGATACCATTCTGTTGCCTGCAGCATGCCCGGAAAAGACAATAGTTGGGTAATCAATCTTGCTCCCTCAAACTCCCCTGGATCACTCCTGACAGTCACTATCCTGAGTCCAGTTTTCTGGCCTGCTACTGGATTCTGTGAGCTTCCTGATACTCTTCTGATAAATTCCCTTTCTGCTTTAAGTTAACTGTGGTCCAATTTTACTGCTTGCAACCAAAGAATTCTAACTGATGCAGGTGCCCTTTTGTGAGATTATCTCTAGGATAAAAAAGTAATGGACACTGACTCGGTTTTAGCCATCAGATGCTCCTCTAAGAGATGAATTATTGCCTGACCTTGCCTGGTGGCCCTAAGGAGGCCTTAGGAGGTAATCTCAAAAAAATCAATAGCCTTAGGAGACCTGCTTCTAAAGGGTTTGGCTGTTGCTGTGTCACCCTAAGATGTGGTAACTGGATCAACATGGTAATGTTACATTCGCCCATTTATATAATGGACTTTCTAACTTATGACCTATAATCTCAATTAAATTTGTAGAAACTGCAGGTGACCCAGTACCACAGACTCATTCCCACAATAAAATGAGCAGGGAACTGACCTATAATACATCTCTGTCTCACGTATAAGACATTAGAAGTCTGGATAGAAACAGTTTGCAAAGAACAATACTCTCTCCTCTTCTAATATGTTCGCTGTCATCTTAGGAATCTCTCACACCCTTTGAGGCTTCAAGATACAGTGATAATACTTGAGCTGAAAATGCTGCCCCCAATCTTTTAAATTCAAATGAAATTAGCCATCCCAACTGAAAATAAGATGTTTCCTGTGTCTATTTCAGCAGAGTTCATCAGAGCTCGGAGGGCTTAGAGCCATTCTGAGATATCTTTATGGTGGGTGGATTTCTAAAAATGTACCCACACCCACCCCTAGAGACCACACCTTCTAGAACTGATGTACAGGATGGCATATCATTGCTGTGATTTCTTCATTATGCCTATCATCATATGCATACTATGACTACGATAACATGATTAAGCCATGCTATTAGATGGCAGACCTTAAGAGGGAGACATTCTAACCTTCAGGGCTGATCAAATCTTTTAAGTTCTCAGAAGTGGGCCACTGTCTCAGGCTGGTAGAGAAGCCAGAAAGATGGGACTGCATGAACCCTTGCTGGCCCTGAATACAGAGGGGTCATGAAAAGGATGTAAATAGTTCTAGACAAGCTGAGAACCACCTCCTGATGAACACCAGCAAGGAAAGGTCTGGTCCTCAGACCAGAGCCATTGGCAATAGACATGGATGTGGATTCTTCCCCACAGCCTCCAGATAAGCACTCAGCCAGGGAACACTTTGATCTTGGCCTTGTGGTACCCCCTGAGCATACAAAGTCAGCCCAGTCTTCTGATTCACAGAACTGGGAGCTACTCGGCCCATGTTGTCTTAATCTGCTACATCTGTGGCAATGTGTCAACCAACAATGGAAAGGAAGTATGTCCCTTGATAGGAAGCTCTTGGGGCACCTGCGGACTGAGTCATTTAGGTGTCTGACCCTTGACTTTGATCTCAGGTCATGATCCCAGGGTCATGAGATGGAGCCCCGTGGGGCTAAGATTCTCCCTCTCTGGCTCCCTCTAGCCCTCTCGCCTGCCCCTTCTCTCTCTCTCTCTATCTCAGAAAAAAGGGGAGGGCTGGTTTATGGGAACCTGAGAGGCTCTGTTGGTTGAGCTTCCAACCTTGACTTCGGCTGAGGGCATGATACCAGGATTGTGAGATTCAGCCCTGCATCAGGCTCCATGCTCTGGAGGGAGTCTGGGAGTCTGCATGACTTCTCCTTCTCCCTCCATCCCTCCCCCACTCATGTGCGCGCTCACTCTCTTAAAATAAATAAATATAAATATAAATATATATCCTGAAAGAAACTCTTGGTCAGCTAAATTTACTTCTCATACCAGAGCTTCTAGGTGTCTTCCCACAGAAAAGAAAGTGTCTCTGGGCACTTATTCTCCAAGTTCCTTTGCCAATCACCCATTCCCAGTAAGATCCACTAACTATCACAGAAGGGGCAGAAGGAAGGGACAGGACGACCATAATGCATGAGTGACATTTCAGGGCCTGGATGTTATAAGCAGTCTTCATTTGATGTGCAAATAAGTCCTAGCAGGAGACAGCACATCCTCATTTCACAGAAAAAGAAACTAAGCCCCCATAGATAGTAGGATATAGAGAAGCTCAAAGTTACCCACTAGCACGTGAGAGCAAACAAGAAAAAAGGGTTCTCCAAACTGGGTTTTCACTGTTAAATTTATACCAAATTACATTTACCCAAAAATTACTGCAGGACACTAAACCATAAGAACACTAAAGAAACCCAAAGAGTAGGCTTCAGGCCCAGGGCGCTCTGGCCAATGAAACTCACACTCTCCATCCCCTAACTGAAGGAAAGGATGACTTCCCAGAGCCATTTAAAATAAAAACTCCTATACAATTATCCCCAAGCCTCTGCAGCAAATTATTTCTGGGGGAAAAAAAAAAACAACACACACTCGTGATTTCTTATTAAGTAAATCATATGTCATTTTTAAGCTGTATTTTAAAAGTAACTGGAAAAGGTCATACATTTCATCAACCTTACAATTATACCACAATGGGTCTTTTTCAATTTTGGGTTTTTGGCACCTAACAAATAGAGCTTTTTAAATACTTTCAACTTTCAAATGCACGCCAAGAAGACACTGCACCAATCCTGTAACAACTGTCCCATATCCTGAGAAAGCTGGAATAAATCAGATATAGCCTAATAAAGTCAGGGAATAGAAATGAGTAAAATTTAAGATGTTATAGGCTTTTCTTCTTCATTTTTGTTTTTAAAGAAAACTTATAATATGGATAACATTGACCCCACAGCCAAAAAACTGTAAATAAAATTTCTTGTTAGTATGTATTTATTGCTACTTCCTCTATGGAGATGTTTCATGTACATTCTTAGATATTCCCCTGAGATAGCTCTATCTGAGATACTCTCCAGCCAAAATATTTAAATACATGTGAACCAGGATAAGGCTAAAATCTAGCCTATATGTTATGAACTGGAACTTAAGAATCTGACCGACTACACTAGAATCCCAGCCCTTCCTAGTTGAGTGGTCTTGAGAATGATATATAATTTCAGATGCTTCCTCTTCTGGAAAATGGAGGTCACAGCACCACCCATAAGATGGTAAAGGTGAAATAAATTAACAGTCACAAAGCACTTAAATAGCACTTACTAGGCATCAGGCACGATTATAATTATCAGTTCTGATAAATGTTTTGTTCTATTACATTTACACACCCTCCTCAATAGCCATTACCAGTGCATGACAAACAACTAGACAAGACTTTTGGGGTCTTCTTTCCCAGGGATCCCCATCCCTACATATTCCCAATTAAACCAAAATATACTCATCTATAGTCTTAGGTATGAGAGGATCACATTTTTAGCACATAAATAAAAATGTAAAATTACTGTTAAGTGAATATAAAAACTTCAGAGTTGTTATTAAGAGCAAAGTAACCAACAATCAAGCAGGTAACGTGGCTGGGGTGGAGGGGTTGTGGGTCATCTGGAAGGCAGCACAAATTAGCAATATTTAGTAGGTAAACCAATAATGCATTTTGGAGCTCTTCTTGGATGTGCATAAGGATTCTTTTTAGGAACGTAACACTATTTTAATTTCCAAACACAGTAGGTTGGAAGAGTACTGAACAGAAAGGTATGCATCAAGCTGATGCCGAAAACAAAATTAAAAGGAGGAAACTTGATGGTATATGCCAATAGGCTCCACTTGCCCATTAAGCAGTAATTACAAATTTGCTCATGAAGAGCAAAGTCCTATAAAATGTGGACTTTGTAGGCAGACAGACCATCTACTTTCTAGCTATAATTAACCTTGGCAAGCTACTTTATTATTTTAATCAAAGTATAATTGATAGACAATATCCTATGAGTTTTGGGTGTACATCATAGTGATTTGATATTTTTAGACCTTACAAAATGGTCCCCATGATAAGTCTGGTTGCCATCTGTCACTATACAAAATTATTACAGTGTTATTGACTATATTCCCTATCCTGTACTACATCCTTATGATTTATTTATTTTATAACTCAAAGTTTGTACCACTCAGTCCCTTCCACTTATTATGCCAACCCCCACCCCTCCAACACCATCTGTATGTCTTCTTTGGAAAAACCTGAGTCCTGTGCCCATGCTTTAATTGGGTTATTTAGGCTTTTTTAAAAATATTAAGTAGTGTAGGTTCTGATATATTTTAGGTATTAACCCTTAAAAAGATCTCTTATTCAGTAGGTTGCCTTTTTTGTTTTGTTGGTAGTTTCCTTCACTGTGCAAAAGCTTTTTAGTTTGAAATAATTTCACTTGTTTATTTTAGCTTTTGTTGCCCATGTCTGAGGAGACCAGTCCAAAGGGGGTTAAAAAAAAAAATAGGGACACCTGGGTAGCTTAGTCGGTTAAGTGCCCAATTCTTGATTTCAGTTCAGGTCATGATCTCAGGGTCGTAAGATCAAGCACTGGGCTCCACACTAGGCATGGTGCCTGCTTAAGATTCTCTCCCTCTCCCCCTCCTCACCCTACTAATGCTCTCTCTCTAGCTCTTAAAACAACAACAACAACAACAAAAACAACCCTGATGATAAAGAGCTCATTACCTAAGTTCTCTGCTAGTTTTATGGTTTTAGGTTTTACATTCAAGTCTTTATCCATTTTTTATCTGTTTATGGTATAAAGTGGTTGTGTATCTATTGTAGAATCTTGGCTTGTGGTTACCATAAAGTTCCTATATATCAACCTATATATGTATATATATATATATATATATAGAGAGAGAGAGAGAGCGCACAGTCTATTCTAAGCTGATGGCTGCTTAAGTTCAAATGTATTCTAAAAGCATTACATTTTTTTTAAAGATTTTATTTATTTTATTTGACAGAGAGAGAGATCACAATTAGGCAGAGAGGCAGGCAGAGACAGAGGGGGAAGCAGGCTCCCTGCTGAGCAGAAAGCCCGATGCGGAGCTCGATCCCAGGACCCTGAGATCATGACCTGAGCCAAAGGCAGCGGCTTAATCCACTGAGCCACCCAGGCGCCCCTAAAAGCATTACATTTTTAACCCCCTTCCACATTTTGTTTTTGATGTCATATATTACATCTTTTATTTTGTAAATCCCTAACCAACTTTTAGTTAAGTTATATTTGATTTCACTATTTTTGTCTTTTAACCTTCATACTAGCCTTTTAAGTGGCTAACCCCTGCCATACTATATATTTGCCTTTAACAGTGAGATTTTTTTCTTTCATATGCTTTCTTTTTCCTAGTTATGGCCTTTGGCTTTCTGCATAAAGACAACAATAGCAATTTTTTGTAAGGCTAATCAAGTGGTGAGGAATTTCTTTAGTTTCTGCTTGTCTCAACTATTTATCTCCCTTCAAATCTGAACCATAATCTTGCTGGGTGGAGTATTCTTGGTTGTACGTTTTTCCCTCTCAGTAATTTAAGCATCCTGCCACTGTCTTCTGGCCTGCTAAGTTTCTGCTGAAAATCAGCTGATAATCTTATGATGTTTCCCACATATGTGACTCTTTTCTCTTGCTTCATTTAAGGTTTTTTCTCTTTAACTTATTATTATTTTAATTGTAATATGTCTTGGTATGGATTTCTTTGGGTTTATCTTGTTTGGAATTCTCTGTGATTTTTCCCCAACTTAGGGAAGTTTTCTGTCCCCTTTCTCTCTTCTCTTTCCGGGATCTCATTCATGAGAATGTTAATACACTTGATGTTGTTTTAGAGGTCACTTAAACATATCCTCATTTTTTAAGTTCTTTCTTTTTTTTTATTTTTACAGTTCAGACTGGGTGACTTCTACTATTCTCTCTTCCAAGTTGCTGATCCATTCTTTGCTATCATCTAATCTACTGTTGATTCCTTCTAGTGTATTTTTTATTTCAGTTATTGTATTCTTCTCTTATTGGCTCTGTCTTATATTTTCTAACTCTTCATTTAAGTTCTCACTATGTTTTTCCATCTTTCTCCCAAGTTTGGTTAGCATCTTTATAACCATTGCTTTGAACTCTTTCATCAGGTAAATTCCTCATCTCCATTTCATTAGGGGCTTTTTTTCCTGGGGTTTTATCTTGTTCTTTCATTTGGAATATACTTCCCTGTCTCCTCATTTTGTTTGACTTTCTGTGTTGGTTTCTGCAAATGAGCAAGGACAGTTACCTCTCCAGGTCTCAAAAGTGTAGCCTTATGTAAGAGCATTGCCTGTGTAGACTGAATGTGTCTGGTGGTTTCAGGTCCAACTGGAGCTGTATTGGATGCAAGTCATGGAGTGTAGAGTCCCAGAATCTGCCATCCAAGGCTGCCTTGGGGTAGCTGGAACTGGAGCAAACGCAGGCCAGAGGCCTTGGGTACACTGGGATAGCCCTACAAGGACAGCTAGAATACCTGGATCCTTCTCCCATCTCCCAAGGTGGAGGGGAGCATAAAAAGTGGGACTCACCACAGCCTTTGACATTAGAGAGAGTTCCAACAGTTACCCTCTAGTCTGGGAAATACTCTGGGGTTAGTTAACAGATTTCCTTCATTTATATTCTAGTTGCCCTTTGTACCACTGGTTCTTCTCTATGCCCCAGGGTAGGCAAATCTTTACTGAGCCCTTCAGTGATAACCCTCCCTACCAAGGTTGCAGTGTCAGGAGTGGGGTACCCATCATTATCATTTCTCCATCTCTCCTAGCCTTCTGTATGTGGTCCCTCTGTCATTTGTTGTGCAGAAGCTGTTCAATTAGCCCTCGTTTCTTTTTCAGAAGGAACTGCTATATATGTAGGAGCAGATTCTGTGTCCAGGGGGAAAGGTGAGTTCAGAGTCTCACAGTGATGCCATCGTGGACTGCCCTCCTGGTAAGATACTTTAAACACCACTGATTCTCAATCTCAACCAAAAGGATAATAGGAATATCTTCTCATAGTTATCTGAGGATTAAATGAAATAAAACATAGTAGTTGATGAGAAGGACTCATTAAATGTATCCATCATTATTCAGCCAATTCTGAGATTCACAAAATAACTATATTTCAAAAGGGGGAAAAGCCCCTCAAGAAAAATTACTGCTTTCCTTGCATATTAACCTTAAGGAAGTTCAAGGTTTCTAAAATGCAGCATCCTCTTTCTTCTGAGCATTCACTTCACACACATTTCCCCTTGACTCCATCAACCATTCCATGTTGGATTCCAAGATTCAAGTATGTCTGCAGCCATTAGAGAACAGGAAAAATGGTTACTTCCTAGGGGCTGGACAGGTTCTCTAGGGATTGAGCCAAATGTTGAACCTGCCATCCAGGGCAGACATTGAATCAAGAGTGGCTATTCTGAGAAGGTAAAGGAAGGAAGAGTGGCGATGTGCATGGCACACAGTTAGGTGAGGTCACAGCTAGGGCAAGTTGTAAGGACCAACAAGAAGGATATATTTCATTATTTTTGAGGCATACTTACATTGTTAAGTTGTAAGACAATAGGTACTTCTTCAGTTTTCTCTGTACAAGTAAAAAAAAAAAAGCCTCATTTTCCAGGTAAAACAGTCAAGTAGCATTTCCCAATATATTAGTCCCTTTTCTATGTGCAATTGGACAGAGGAAGTATACAATAGTTCTAACAGGTGGGAATATTTTCCATACATCTCCTCGAAAATGTCATCCCTCACAAGCATGAGGTGCCATAACACAATTCCCTTCATCACTACCAGACAACAATATGTTTTTATGTTGTGCTGCAACAATTCAAGTGTCAATCAATGAAGTTCTCACAATACACCAAGGCCCTTGGAGACAGAAACCTGCCACCTTGAATATAGCACGCTGCTGTAAGCAAGCTGCTATTCATGTGGTTGCCTTTGGTTTAAGGGATAGAAATGCCATTGCAGCATGGCACAGAATCACACATGGCCAAAGTGAACCACCACTCATTCACTTGCCCTTCTCCATCACATTTGATTCCTTCGTACTTGAAATATCTCGAATTCATAGCTTCCACTAAACTTCAATAATGGGTTTAAAAAGCCTATGACCAAGGTTAATTACTAACTTAAAATTACATGACAAATTAATAGGTTACAGCCTTCCATATTACTTTATAAAATATATTTTTTTATATTTTTAAACTTTTAAATATTTATTTAGAGAGAGAGAAAGAGCATAGGAGTGGGGGGCAGGCAAAGGGAGAGGGAGAATCTAAACCAGGCTCTACCTTAGCACAGAGCCCAACTCAGGGCTTGATCTTAAGACCCTGAGATCATGACCTGAGCTGAAAACAAAAGTCGGATGCTTAACCTTAAGACTGAACCACCCAGACACCCTAAAAGATTTTATTTTTTGGAGAAATTTTAGGCTTATGCCAAAATAGAGGGCAAGGTACGGAAACTTCCCACATATTTCCTGACCTCCGTTATCATGCATCACTTTCCCATTATCAACATCCCCTGCCAGAATGGTACACATTTTCCCTAGGATGAACCGACACTGACACATCCCAATCACCCAAAGTCCATAATTGACATTACAATTCACTCTTGGTGTTGTAAATTCTATGGGTTTGGGCGAAGTATCATGTATCCATCATTGTAATACCATAAAGAATAGCTTCATGGACCCAAAAATCTTCTGTGTTCTGCCTACTCATCTCTCCCTCCACCACTCAACACTGGAAACCACTATGATCCCCTTAGTCTCCACAGTTTTGCCTTAAGCAGAATGGCATATAGTTGACACGATATAGTACTGGTTTCTTTCAAGTTGGCTTCTTTCAGTAATATGCATTTAAGCTTCCTCCACATCTTCTTGGCTTGATAGTTCTTTCCTTTTCAGTGCTGAATAATATTCCATTTTCTGGATGTACAACAGTTTATTCACCCATTCACTTACTGAAGGTCATCTTGGTTACTTCTAAGTTTTGGCAATTATGAATAAAGCTGCTATAAACATCCAACTACAGGTTTTTCTGTGGACCTAAGTTTTCATAAGGACTGTGACTGCTTGGTGGTATGATAAGAATATGTTTAGTTTTGTAAGAAACTGCCAAATTATCTTCCAAAATGCTGTTTTGCTTTCCCATCAGCAATAAAGGAGAGTTCCTGTTACGCACATCTTCACCAGCATTTGGTGCTGTTAGTGTTTTGTTCTGGATTTTGACCATTCTAATACATATATAGTGGTATCTCATTGTTGTTTTCATTTTCACTTTCCTGATGACATATGATGTTGAACATCTTTTCTTATGCTTGTTTTCCATCTGTGTATCTTCTTTTGTGAAGTTTCTGTTATGTTCTTTGACCCTTCCATATATTTTAGGCTCACAAAGTCTATTAGAGATGGACATAATTCACTATAAAACTTTGGATGCTAAAATTTTATAAATAGACCTCAGAAAAAATTAAAAAACATATTCCCAATTATAAACTCTGATCTGAAATTTCCTTATCAGCCATACTTAGAACCAAATGTGGAAATAGGTAAATTTAAAAAAAGTACTTGTATGTTAAATAAGTCACCTAATATGGCATAGGAAGATGGGTTCGATGTTTTATTTTTTTTTAAAGATTTTATTTATTTGTCAGAGAGAGAGAGGGAGAGAGAGCGAGCACAGGCAGAATGGCAGGCAGAGGCAGAGGGAGAAGCAGGCTCCCTGCCGAGCCAGGAGCCAATGTGGGACTCGATCCCAGGACGCTGGGATCATGACCTGAGCCGAAGGCAGCTGCTTAACCAACTGAGCCACCCAGGCGTCCCGGATTCAATGTTTTAAAAATTTGAACAGTGTATCTTCCTAGTTGTCTAAATTTTATTTAATGATTATCAGCAATTTTTGTAAATGCTAAATATCTTGCAGTTACAGACTACAACAAAATACTTGACCATGTGATAAAATATAAGCTCAAAAATGAAGGGCAAAAATAAAGATAATTTCATTGTTTACCTGAAGGATTAGAAAAAAATAAAAAGATTTAAGCATCCAGTGCTGGCAAAGGTGTGAGAAAACAGGAATGCCCCCTATTGCTACAAGGAGAATAGATTATACATCATTTGGGGAAAGTCTCTGGTGATGGCAGTTAAACTGAACATGCACATACCCTCTTGACTCAGCAATCCTGCTCTCAGGAGTCTATTCCACAGAAATAAAAGCATCAGCATTTAAGGGTAGATATAGGCAAGTATCTTTTGTTTAAAAAGTATTTGTAATAGTACAAAATGAAATAGCTTGAGAGCACATCACATGGATATGACTGAATCGATGCTCTATCCATACATAGAATATTAAGCTGCAATTAAAAAAAATGGAGGAGGGTGGGACACCTGGGTGGCTCAGTTGTTTGGACGACTGCCTTCGGCTCAGGTCATAATCCCGGAGTCCTGGGATCTAGTCCCGCATCAGGCTCCCAGCTCCATGGGGAGTCTGCTTCTCTCTCTGACCTTCTCCTCGCTCATGCTCTTTCTGTCTCCTCTCAAATAAATAAATAAAATATTTAAAAAAAAAAAAAAGAATGGAGGAGATCGATATGTATTAACTAGCCAAGATGTTTTGAAATGCTAAGTGAAAAAGATTTTGGTAAGTGTTGGATATGACATTATGCCGCATCTGTAAAATAAAACAGAGAGGTGTTCTTTATCTGTATGTTTTACGTATTTATATACCTATGCCTAAGCATAGAAAACAAGCAGAAAGATGTAAGCCAGTGTTTGCCCTGAAAACCTCAAAAAAACCAGCTTCCAAAAAGAAAGAAGATTTAACTCCTATAATAGCAAGCCTAAATGATGTAATAAAAATGAAAATTGAAAAGTATAGGATACACTTTAGATTGATAAACTACATTTACTCTATGTGAACATATGTAGACGTAATATTTTAGCTAAATATTACCTGCTACCTATACAAGTATAGCCCATGTGATCTTCTTCATAAACAGCTGCCTGATACCAACCATTCCCCACATTCAGGATGTACTCCTAGTCATACCCTGTTCATTTCTAAATGTAATGGCACAAGCTTCCCATCAACAGGTTACTACCACCACCAAATTGCCCCAAACCCCCAGAACTGAAGCTGGCCAGAGTGGGGGCTTGCAGGATGGAGGGGGTGTGTGGCAGTTGTGGGGGAGAGGGGTTGGTTTGCATTGACCATGTGGACAGCTAGCATCAACTAAAATCACCATTGTTCTTGAGTCACTGCTGAGTCTGCTTCTGTAGGACCTGATAGATGACGGGACAGTGCTTGCTGGTCCGAACGGCACATCCTCAGTAGTTCCTTAAAGAAAGACCTCACTCCCCTGAGGCCCTGTTCAGTCAAGGATGAAATGTACTTGTGTCCCCAAAGTTGCTTCTCTGACTGCTTCCCACTTTGAGTTCTCATCCATCCATAGAACAGCATCCCTGGGTGCAATCAAATCTCTTAAGTAGGATGACCATACAGATCCTCCTTGACCTATGATGTACTAACATCCCAATAAACCCATCTTAAGATGAAAATAGCATCAGTCAAAAGTACCTGTAAGACACACACCCACTGCTCATCACATGCGCAAGTCACTAAACATTATATCAAAACTAATGATGTACCATACATTGGCTAATTGAATTTAAATTTTTTAAAAAGTGCATGTAATACATCTAACCTACTAAACATCATAAGTCAGCCTCACCGACCTTAAATGGGCTCAGAAGACCCACATTTACCTGTGGTCGGGAGAAATCATCAGACACAAAATCTATCTTATAATGAGGAGTTGAATATCTCATGTAATTGACTGAATGCTCTACTGAAAGGGAGGAACACAATGGATGTATGTGTACAGAAGAGTTGTAGGAATATCCGTTGTTTGACCTCACAACAGCATGGCTGACTAGGAGCTGAGGCTCCCTGCCGTAGCCCTACATCATGAAAATATTTTACTACATACTGCTAGCCTGGGAAAATATCAAAATTCCAAATTCAAAGTATAATTTTTACTTAATGTGAATCGCTTTCACACCATCATAGAGTCAAAAAATCATAGTGGAACCAGGGTAACTCAGGATCATCTGAGTATCTTATAATCCAACCAGGGAAACTTCTAAGGGTAAAAAAGGCTGCTAAAAGCTGGAAAAATAGGTGTATGCCAAGACTATCCTAAGAAAAAAGAGACATATAGTCACCCTACCTGTGACCATTGAGCCATGATGGGCTAACCACCCATTTGCCACAAGATATCCCCTTTTTAGGATGTCTGCCTTCATCTAGTATAATCACCACCTACTTCCTAAAGGACAATGTCTGAAGGGCTTCCCCACTTAGATGCCACAGGAATCACATCTCTGCACTCACTTGTTCATCCCCCAAACACTGAACACCTCATATCCTTCATTCATTCCTTCAAGGGACAACCAAGTACAAGCAGACTCTGTCTTTTGAAGGACACACTGCTTAGGGTGGACAAAGAGTAAATAAATAGATGTGTTAAAGGATAACCCCCAGAGAAAAATGAGTCAGGTTAGGGCAAGAGAATGTGGGCTGAAGGGAGTGGGAACTGTTTGATTTTATATGGAAGGTGGGGCTGTCCTCTCTGAAAAGGTAGCATTTTTTTTTTTTTTTTTTTTAGGAGATATCAGTTTATTGACTTCTCCACCAGCAAGTGGCAGGCAGGGGAGCAAAGGAGAGGCTGTCTGCCAAAAAGGTAGCATTGGAGCAGAAATCTAAGGGAAGGGGAACAGAGCATTTCAGGCAGGAGAAATGGCAGCAAAAGGCTCCGAAAAAAGAGCATGGTCCTCCAGGATGAGCGTGAGGTGGGCAGGGGGCCTGCTTACCCAGGGGAGGACTTTGGATTTTACTCCAAGACCTGAGCCAAGTAGCCTGTGCCAGGAACTCTGCCACATGGTGATCAGAAACAGAGCCGCCTCTGTCTTAATGGAATGAGTGTTTAAGGGGGGGCAGTGAGATATTAATCAACCAGAGAGAGAAAGGCCTTCTAAGGAAGGTGCCACTCATCAGCTCCCTTTTCAACTGTGGTCCATCTGGTTCTCTTGCTCAAGGTAAGAGTGGTATGTTCTGGTGGATTCCATCCCTACATGTAGATATTAAAACTTACTGTTTTGCTCTATCTGCTAAAACACACAGCTGTTAAGCCAGTAAACACTTGTCACTTTGGGTTGCAAGCATCCAATGATATTGCTGGAAAAGTAAAGTCAGTCCCTTACACAATGTACTTAATAACTTCCAAACAATTCCAAAAGCTTGTCTTTGGGGAAGAATCTGGTGGGGTTTCACAAACTGTAAGAAATATGTAATCATTGGCTGCCTCGGGGCAATTCTATAAACAGGCAGTTTTTACACAACTGGTTTATCAAATTGGAAAGAGAAAAACCTTTGGAAAAGGGGATGGTATTTGGGATGAGTAGGATATTAAATGTAGTCTTTCTACGAAGTGTCAGCTTTTTAAGTAAAGAGAAAATGCTACTCCTTAAATTCCAAAATAAATTCCCGAATAATTTCTACAACTGTCACTAGAACAGCTTATCAGTGAATTCATAGTCAAAATGTGCAAAACACAAAATAAAAAATAGTATCAGTTCAAAGACTCATAAGTGCCTGTCAAAGAGCTAAGAAAGTACTTTTTTAAAAATATTTTCATATTCTCAGGAGTTAACAAAAATCATCTTGCTGTTATTGTTCTAGTTCTTAAATAATCAGCCACATTCACATCAATAAAACACTTGTCAGTAAGAATTGTATAGTTTAAATCTTTAGATTTTGGGGGGGGGCTCTTAACATTCTAATTCTTCATACAAACACTGAGTTAGAATCACCCTCCAGCTAATAGAAAACTTGCCCAGATGGGACATCAACCAACTATTTTGAGACGTAAAATTTTTGTGAGGGATGAGAGGATGATACCTTAGATATAAAAGCCAGTAATGCTGATTTCAGCTACATATCAACCATTTACAGCTGACCTTTGCAAACCAGATACAGTATAAATCAGGCTAAAGCACAAGGATGAGATATGAAGTTCAAGTTCACCAAAACACTGGACACAAGGAAGAGTACACCCCCACAGATGGAACTGATGAGCAGGCACCCAACTTTTCTTAACGACAGGGCTCCGAGGTGAATAAGAAGTTATCTATCTACTAACCTGTCACTAAAGAAGATAGTCAGAAAACAAAAGAATTTTTCCAACAATCACAGCAATAAATGATTTCTGTTTTCTAACGACCAAGAATGAAAAAGTAAGCCAAAGAAAATGTCTTTGCCTCCCTGGGCTTCTAGAAACTTCGACTACACTTCCCCAGGAACAAGAGCCATGTCTGAATTAAGTCTTCATCCCTTAATGCCTAGCAGAGTGCCACATTTAATTTTATAATTAAAAAAATGTAGTGAATGTAAGAGTAAACAAAATGTCTTTTCCATCAGCTGCCGAGGTCTGTGTCATGTTGGTTATCTGCCAAAGTCAGTGTGTGGAGAAGGGTCAGCCGTGGGGTAAACAATATCCATATTCTTCACCAAGTGATAAGAGCATCAGGAAGCTGTTCTGAAAACATATCCAAGGAGTCAATGTTCATTCTGTCCTCACCACTGGAATGAAAAGAAGTTGTGACATCAGTAAACTTCCAGGGATGTTTTAGACTGTGCTGGATTTAATTTTCACGCACGTGTTTGTTTTCCTCCTCCCCTACAGGCTCTGCATGGGCTCTTCCTGGACGTTGGCGCTGGCCTTCTGTCAGGGTACCCTGTGGATGACGGCGCTCACACATCCAGGTCTTTTCAGTCTTCCTTTAAAATGTCACAATGTCCCCAGCATCGAGGACAGCTTCTGGCAAGTTATGGGAGAGGATTTAAAATGCAAACTATCTGCACAACTGAAATCGTGTTTTAGAACACTGCAAGAATGGAGGCCTGAAGCTAAAACAAAGCTCTCTACTCCCAGGACCCCGCCAGCAGGACCTAACAAGAAGAATAACTTTCTATGTGTGGTATTTACAAAGCAGGATTGTTTTATTGAAACAGATTTCGTTTATGCCTTCTGCCAAGTTGACTCAAAGTGTATTTCTAGATGCAGCCTGAGTGTGCACACTGTTTCAACACTTATCACCATGGTGCCGATGCACCCTTGACAGCAAAGCACATGCTAGTTCTAGAATGTGTACGTCACTCGGGGGGAAAGAGTTAGGGCTTTGAGCACTTCCCACTTGTGTTTTTGAACTTCTAGTATGAAAAGTCATTTCCTTCCATTTAACAGAGCAAAAAGGATCGTGTGTGGCTTCATTTCTGTGCTATTCACAAAGACAGAATGAAGAGCCAACCAAAGGAGATTTTGACAGAATTTAATCTAATGTGTTATTTTTATATTTATTTACTTCCACCAGTACAAAATTAGAGAACCTCACACATAACTAACTTCTCTTCTCTTTGCTGGAAAACTTACCTCTCCCTCATCTGTGTTGTGCCTTATCTATACCTAAGAGAGAGAAAGAGCTGCCCGTACAGAAACTATGACCTTGAACTTCATTCAGCCTATCAACTCTGCTTGCCCAGCCTTTGGGTCCCTCTCTCTCATTCTCCATGAAACAGCTACGCATTTGCTCCTCTGCTCCATACCTTCCCATCTTCCTCCCAGCACATTTCCCCACCTTCTGCCCCTTCACAGAGAAAACTGAAGCCAGAGTGGAAATCCCTTTAGCTCCCATCTGCCTCCCACCACTTCCTGCAGCCACAATGGAAGTGGAAATCCTATTCTTTTGGGATTATCCACCAAGCTTAGGATCAATATACCTTCCATCTTCTTGGGACTTCCATTTCAACTTTCTGGTTTTTTGTGTGTTTTGTTTTTGTTTTGTTTTGTTTTTTTCTGTTTCAACTTTCTTAAGAACGGTTTTCAAATTCAGCTACTCCTTAGAATCACCTGGGGCAGCTTTTAAAAATCCCAGCACCTGCCATGCCCAATACCAATCACAGGGGAACCTTTGTGGGTAGGACCCAACATCAACATCACGGGGCTTTTGTTTGTTTTGTTTTTTTGTTTTTTTAACTTTTTTTTAAGATTTTATTTATTTATTCGACAGAGAGATCACAAGTAGGCAGAAAGTTGGGGGGTGGGGGGGAGAAGCAGGCTCCCTGTTGAGCAGACCTGAGCCAAAGGCAGAGGCTTAACCCACTGAGCCAACATCATGTTTAAAACAACAACAACAAAAATATAAACACAGTATTTTTTTTTTAAAGATTCCAGGTGCCACCAGTGTTCAGACAAAGCTGAGAACCACTTTCCTCTGTCTTCTAAGAATGTTTTAAATATTTGCAAGTCTCTCCCATCTTAAAAACACGCCCTTTCTCAATCCCAAGTCCCTCTGTAGGTATATCCACAAGGCTTCTTTCCCTTCATGATGAAATTTCTTACAAGATTTGTCTATGTTCTTCTCCACCTCCTCACCTCAATCCTCCACTCAGCTTATGCCAGCCTCTGCCCTCCTGTGCTCCCACAGCCGTGAGAGGCCCTACGACCCCATGCCCTAGTCCTGCTTCCCTGAGCGTCCTTGACCGCTCAGCAATACATTGCTTCTTACTCATGTTTCCTAGTTTTCTCTTCCCTAGTAAACAGTGTGCCCTTCCGACGACTTCCACGTATAATTTTTACCAGTAACATCATCTCCTATTATGCCTCTGAATATTTTTTTTCCCATCTCTTACTCTTACTTTCAAAAAATAAGAACTATGTGACAGATAATCCTTCCTCCTTCAATGCGTCATCTGCAGCTCTTTTACTTTTTTTTTTGGTAGGAGGCTCTCGAGTCTGACTGGTATATCCCTTGTTTTTACTTGTGCTTATTATTTTTTGTGGCTTCTAATGTGACTTTCATCTTTAATATGGTTTTATTTTTCTCTCTTATTTCTTCACCGGAATGGATCAGCTCAGTTTCTTTCTTCTTTGTTTTCATTAAATGTTATCGTTTCTTTAAACTGTTTGTCTGCTTGTTTTGTAGAAAACCCAATTATTCTTCTTCCTTGGAGTCCATGAAGAACTATAAGTCGGAATTTCTGTTTGCGAGATATTTTGCCTTCTGATATATATTCTCCCTCCACCTTTCATCTGTGGTCCTTTCTTCTATGAGTTTGCTCTCTCTCTCCCAAGGCATGGTATCCATGCTGGGATGGAGACAACCAGCCATGTGCCAAATGGTAAGAGAGGAGAGCCGCAAGCTTCAAATACAGAAAGAAAATTCCAGTATTCTCTTCATTACTGCTAACTAAGTCTTTGTACCCTGGGAGTACTTCATACTTGACTTTTCAGTGTGACTCTCTCAGCTTAAGCACAGAGTCATTAGAAGGAAGCTCCTCATGTCACAGCCTGTTTGTGTGGTGATCTCATTACCACCACTATCTGACCCCTCTCTTAACCTCACTTTGAGCAGTCCCCCACATTTAGGATACTACACATTAAGATGGCACATGGTCACCATGGTGGCCAACATAAGCACTCTGGTTGGGCACTCAGTCTGGGGGACTCCATTCACCTAGTCTTTGATGTTAATGGAGTTCCTAGGGTTGTTTAGTGCACAACCTGCCCAGCTGTACTCAGGGATTCTTCTCTATCAGTTCCAACAGAGCTGCTACAGAAAGAGCCCCACATCTCCTATCTTATCATCTTAGTGATGGCATTTAATTTCTACAGGGCTGACTGCTTGAGAAATCTGCATCCTGCCCTAAATTTGGGGACTGTGTAAGCTTATAGCATCTTCTCATCTTTGGTCTGAATTTTACTATATTTAGAAGATACTCCTTACAGTTTGTGATCTGAGGTTATGGCTTCTTAACAGGAGACAGCATTTTTCTTCTTTGATTTTTATTCTCTTTGTTCCTTTTGGGAGCTTCAGGCAGAAAATGGAATAAAAAGCTTTTTCTCCACCATCTTTAACTAAGTTTTTGTTTAATTTTTAAACATTTCAAACTAAGGCCCATACATTTTTTTTGTAAAGCCAACCAAATACTATCCCAAAAGTCTTACTAAGTTGATTAAATTATGGAAAAATTACTTAGCTTTCAATTTGCTATTTTGAATATTTCCAAAGACTGAACTTATTTCTAAAAGACAAATTATTTTCACTGTATTTTACTATTACATTATGCACAAGTCTTAAATATATATATATATATATATATATATATTGCTTTCTACTTATTAACAAACTTGATGAGAAAAGGCTCCCCCCATTTCAGTGACCATGGATTCCAACACTTGTTAAGCACGTACATCATTTTTTAAAATGGGTTCTTGAAAGACAAGCCTGGAAAATTATAATCCTTACCAATGTCAGGGATTAACTTTCATTTAAACTTAATCCTGAATAAATTCAAGCTGAGTGCTTTAAGAAGGGTAGGTTCTTCCCCGAGAAATTACATCTAAAAGTTAACGGTGATGATTACAGACGGCCACTTTCGTTTCTTCACCCTGCCAGGTACAAATAAAGTTTTAAACATCTCCACCACTTGTGTACTTTGGTGTATGGGCCAGTGTAAAATTCTAAGCTCATTGCCATGTATGTTGTAAGTTTTTAATTAATTTATTTTTTAAACCAAGACAAAATTAAACTAAAGCAATTTTATGGGCTTTAAAAAACCTAGTTTTCTCTTCCACTCATCTAGCACAGCCGTAAATGTAAAACCATGATCAAGTATAATGGCCAGCTATGTAACATGGACTTAGACACGATCACTGATTTTCTCTCAATTCATTACTTTCTTTTGGTAGACTATCTTAGAAATAATAATTATTATGTATTCTGTATTACTATCTATTCCATTCATACAATAATGAAACATTCACCTATTTCATAATGTAAACATATACTTCATAAAAAGACAGTTGTCTAGGTATAAAAAATGCAGATAGGCTATTACATATATTTTTTCTAATTAAGCATGACAAAATGAAGAGCTGATAGACAAAGAGCCCTTGGAAGCAAGTTATGCAATCAGAAGGAAGCAGCGGGTTAGGGGTGGAGGGTGTCTGGGAAAAGCATCTCTCAGGACCAAAGCACATCTCCTGCTAATGGAGGCAAAGCAGGAAATACGACCTGACAAGTGTTCAGAGACTGGAGCAATATTCCGTCAAGTGTTTTTAAATTCAGTTCTACACAAGTCGACTCGGGTTTGCCCAGAGATTTTACCAGACATTTAGCTGGTGTGTATATAATTACCTGTCTCTCCAAATCGTTAGGTGGGGAGGGGCAAAAAGCACATGGGGGTGGGGGGGTGCACAAAGAGATTAGAGAGGGAATGAACTAGAAGACCCGATAAAAAAGAGAGCTAAGACCTGGGGATTCATCCCAACATTAAAAATTTTCTATTTCATTTTAACATCTTTACGCAACAATTTTTTTGTTGTTTTAAATCTAAAGGCCATCACTTCTGTTTTTGCTCAGAAGATGGAGAGCAAATATGTAATGTACTTATTCCTGATAGAAGACCTACCTTCTTCCTTGTCTTTAACAAAACAATGCTATAGGATTCTCAGCATGTGTTACAACTTCCACTCATCTTTCATAGTCAGCCAAGTTGCCTGTCATACCAGAAAGCATCCTTAGAATACAATCTTCAGAATTCATTTGGGGTCTTTAACAGCTAAGATTCCTTGGAAGAGGTCCAAGATATAACTACTCCATATAAAACTTCATCTCGGTTTTGAAATGATAATGGTCTTACAATATACAAATGAGCACATTCTTCGGCCAGACTGCTACAAAGTCTCAGGCACCAAATCAGAAACACATATCAGACTGCCGCATCAATGTTTTTATAGACTCCAGTTATTTTCTCTGCTTCTAGTCGATATATCTTTGCTACTTGACTCACCAGTTAAGGTGAAATACAATTGCTATTAACTATGTTCATGATCGACTATAGAGCAATATACTTTTTCTTTGTGTTCCATAGTCTGACTTCCTAATATTAAGCATGCTGCAACATAATTTACGAACTGAAAATATACTTTACATCAAAGCAAACTTTTTTAAGAGAGAAAGTGGGAGAGTGAGGGAGAATCTATACACAGTGTTTTTATCTTATCCTAAACTCTTTCTAGATGCACTGTCCAATATAATAGCCCCAGTCATATATGGCTATTGAGTATTGAAAGGTGTCTAGTTCAAGTTGAGATGAAAGAATAAAATACACATTAAATTTTGAAAGCTTGGTTTAAAAAAGTAAAATATCTCATTAATCAACTTTTTATTGATGACAGGTTCAAATGATAATATTCTGGATATTCAGGTTAAATAAAATATACAAAATATATAATTAAAATACATTAAACTTTTTAGTTTCCTAAATGTGGTTCCAAGGAAATGTTACATTATAATTATGGTTCACACTGTATTTCATAAACAGTGTGGCTTTGTTCACTACTGTTGAAATAGTCTATAAGGCAATTCAAACCCTTTACTAGATTAAATGAAACTATAAAATAACATGCATTGTCTCCCTAACTCTCCTGTGCCTGTTGAGGGAGAGAGAATCGCACAGCTGCCCATCAGAAATGTTACTGAACAGAAAGGTTACTGAAACAAAAGATTCAGCTCCTTGCCTTTAGCCTCATCTCTGACATTTAACTCTTCCAAAAATGTCCTTCGCTTCACTGCTTCCTGCTGAGAAACTTTCCAAGCGAACAGTAACCCAGTGTCCCGGAAACAAGCATAGACTTCACAGATCAGGTAAGCCATCCCCGCTGCTCTAGAAATGCTGGGATCCAAACACATATGTAAACGGCAGAGCCCTGGGGGAGTTCATGAAATTCTCTGAGGTTGAACGCAAGGGGGACATCGGTACAAATCAGGCCATCCACGCAACACCCGAACTACACAAGTAGTTCTCATCATAGGTCACTGCCGCCAAACAGAGGCCTTCTCCCTATGGGATTGGTTACCACCAAGGGGTAGGGAAATGGGTCATGTCACTGTGCCAACTTCTACCTCTGAGCCCACTCAAGCTCCCCACTGTTTCCATTGCTTCGTACCTTCCTGCCCTAGCTTCCGTAGATTTCTACAGCTGGAAAGTCCTGTTGGCCGCAGAGCATTCACAACATGGTAATTGGGTGCTCTCTAATACACCCCGGGGGCAGCAGATGG
This sequence comes from Neogale vison, assembly GCF_020171115.1. Taxonomy (NCBI): domain Eukaryota; kingdom Metazoa; phylum Chordata; class Mammalia; order Carnivora; family Mustelidae; genus Neogale; species Neogale vison. Next base: position 180,272,964 of record NC_058093.1, on the reverse strand, counting down.
ACCATGTTCATGGAAGAGTTTCATGATATACATACATTCACTCATTTAACAAATACTTACTGAGCTCCTACTATGTGCCAGGCTTTGTTCTAAGGCATTCAGCACATACCATTGAACAAAAGAGATGGTGATCATCTGTTCAAGCAAGTAGGCACACAATAAACAAAGAATATAATAGGTGAATTACGTAGAGTTCTAGAAGGTAGTGAATGATAAGCAGAAAAGACACAGTGTAGGCAAAGGCAATGAAAGCCTAGGGCTGAGGGTATTATAGTTATATGGAGTAGTAGAGAAAGTGGGTTTTATATAAAGACCTCTCAGCTTAAGTGAGCAGAGCAGGCATGTGAGGAGGGGGCTGGAGCCAGCTATGTGGGGAGCAGGGCTGACATGGTACACGTGTAGAAAGGACAGTAGGGCAGCAATCAGCTGGGAGAGGGGAGGCTGAGTGACAGGGAACAGAGGTAACAGGGCCACACTCGGCAGGCTTCAGAGGCCATGGAGAAGACTTCAGTTTTCACTCTGAGATGACAATCTGCTGAAAGGGTTTAAGCAGAAGAATGATTTGTTTCCAGTGTTCTCAGAACTAACCATTCTATCTGCTGTTCTGGATACTATAGGAGTCAAGGGTAGAAGCAGAAGACAATGCAACAAAAATGTGTTAAATACCGGTGCAACTGGAAGCTAAGTAAGAATTAAGACAAAAAATCATGGTTTCTGATCTGGGCTGTGGGAAGAGAGGCTATGGGTGATAAAGTGGGAGACATGAGAGAAAGCCATCTTGGCCAGGACTCAAAATAGTGTTGTTCTGACCCTTCACTCAGGAGCAGGTGGGCTTGTCTGCAGGCATGCTTTTGGTGAAATTCCTTGCTATTCCTGTCCTTCTATTTTTTTTAACATTTTATTTATTCATTTGAGAGAGAGCGAGCATGAGAACGGGAGCAGAGAAGGGCAGAGGGAGAGAGAATTTCAAGCAGACTCTGAAATGGGCACAGAACCCCACATGGGGCTCGATCTCACATCCCAAGACATGATCTGGGCCGAAACCAAGAGTCAGACACTCGGGCACCCCCGCTCCTTTCCTTTTTTTTTTTTTTTTTTTTTTTAAGATTTTTTTTTTTAATTTTATTTTTTTTATTTGACAGACAGAGATCACAAGTAGGCTGAGAGGCAGGCAGAGAGAGGGGAGGAAGCAGGCTCCCTGCTGAGCAGAGAGAGCAGAGAGCCCAATATGGGGCTCAAATCTAGGACCCTGAGATCATGACCTGAGCCGAAGGCAAAAGCTTTAACCCACTGAGTCAACCAGGTGCTCCCAAAAAGGAGTGCTTTAAAGAGAGTTGGACTTTTTTTTTTTTTTGAAAGAAAATTTTTCTCTAGAAGCAAACAAATTCTATCAACAGAAATAGAAACAGAGGAACTCAGTTGACCCTGGGAATTTCAACCTGATTTAACATTTTATGTGGATTGCCTTTAGATTACCTCTAGCAAGAAAATGTGACCACGTAAAGGAAAAAAAAATTATCTGTATAAATAAACATTAATACAGAACTAATTTTCTTAGTTCTCATTTCACTGAATAATTATACCTTTGGGCTAACATGAATAATTTATTAAGTAGCATGCAGTTTATATGTAGCCCTGTAATTTTTTGCCCTCATTATACAATCATTTGAAATCATTCTAGGCTAAAGCATGGCTGAAAAGTGACTTCCATGCAAATGTCCTTCTCCTTTTAGCCTATGGATAGTTAACTAAGTGTCTCTTTAGGTTAATAAGAGCTATTCAAAAAAGCTTTTTAAAAATCTTCTGTATGAAATATGTTCAAGAATTCATTAAAGTTCTAAAATACAAGAGTTTTTTTTGTTAGATTATGCATACTAGTCCTTAACTCAATGAAGCTTTTTAGGAATATAAAAACCATAGATTTCCTTCCTGGTTTCTCTGCGGTTATCAAAAGTAACCTATACTTCCACGAGAGCCAGCATTACAATAATGTCCTCCTGAAATGTTCTAGCCTTGGTGGCCCTCCGAGAGCTCCACTTCCCATCAGAACGGTCTCCATTGTTAGCTGTTAGAACAAGCCACCGTGGAATGAAGCCTCAGTGCATTAATCCTCAGAGATGACCTGTTTAGATAAGTCTTGAACGCCAAGCTGTCCTGCTCATTTTTCTTCTTCATCTTCTGTTACATTGCGGATCATCACAAAATGGTAATCTAATTATGACAACTATTAATTATGCTCATGATTAATTTGAAATACTCGACACGAAACGTAAATGGTATGGTGAGAGACAACACCTAGTCTTAATGAAATTCTAACACCTGAAACTGCTCGGCATCATTATCAGTCAAGTAACTGCTTCTCAGTCCCTCTCGGCTAAGCATATTAATAGAGTTGGCCCCTGGTATTATTTACTAAAAATGAGCTTCGATGCAAAACAATTAGTGTGCACCTGAACTGTGGCCGGGCACCGCAGGCTCTCCTTCCCTAGCAGCCTCTCAGGCCACGCCTAAAATAAAATAATTAGTCCCTGGCTTCTGACTTGCTCTGAGTACCTTCTCATCTACATCGCCAAACACAGTCCCTCAAAAAGTCTACCAGTCGCCTTCGAATCCCCAAATGCAATAGGGCTTACCTGCCTTTAGGAAGCCTCTATGCAGACTGTTTATATTGGAAGAGTGGGGGAAAAATTGGTTGAGAAGGATAAATAAAAACAAGAAGGCTTAGCTCAGAATACCAGGGGTCTCATCTAAAGCCCGTATCCCCGAGATATAAGATGGAAGAGTGCAGGCTGGGACTAAGTGCTGTGAAGATTATGTGGGCACTGGAGCCTTTCCCTTAATTAAGCTAAAATAGAATTACCGGCCAAAGCCCAAGGCCACCCTGATGTCAGTCCCAGCAAAAACACCCTGGTAACTCACCCCTGCTCAGTAGGGACAGGGAAGGCAGGCATGATACAGACAGGAGCAGGAGTATTGGCCTAACCTGGGCTTTCCTTTCCATCTACTTTACAATTTTCCCCTTGCAAACAACAACCCAACTCTTTGTTCTGGGAAGGGAAGGGAACAGGTCAAGAAAGGGAAGAGAAAGGAGAAATCGGGGGAAGAAAGGGGAGATAGAGGACTAAAGGGCAAAGGGTGGAAAAGAGAAAAAGGGAATGTTGAATCCAGAAATAAATGTTGTTGTTTTTTTTAACCAAAACCTTCATTAATAGTTTTGCCTTTTAAGGTTTCAAGACATTTTAATGAAATGTATTTTAATAATATATGTTTGAAATGTCTTATGGTCTGTCACACCCTGTTTCCATCAAACAACCAATCTCATTGCTTAAATCTAATAGAATATTTGGTACATATGTTCACAAAATATTAACAAAAGTTAAATACATCCACTCTGTAAAACCCTAATTCAAGCATAGGTAGGCTAAGCACACACAACCAAGGAAAGGCTACGAAGATCCTAATTTAAATCTTCTTTTAAATTATAATACCTTCAAAAAGAAGTAGATTGCTGGAAGACAGCAGGAGGGATAATTTGGTCTCCCATCTTTGAAACATTATTAAGGCTGGAGCTGAGTTCTACATAGTATGTCTGATCAAATATAAAAGTTAGTAAAAAAAAAAAAAATGCAAACGCCTACTTGCATGAAAATCTGAACATCTCAAAAACCTGGATAAGTGATAAAAAAACATAAATGTCAAGTATCTCAAAGGAAAGTTCATTGGTTGAGATTCCTAGAATTTAATGCATATACATACACACATGGAAACACCAAACAAACTGAAGGTTTTGGAGGGGAAGGGGGTGGGGGTTTGGGTGAGCCTGGTGGTGGGTATTAAGGAGGGCACATATTGCATGGAGCACTGGGTGTGATGCATAAACAATGAATTTTGGAACACTGAAAATAAAATAAAACAAAAGAAGAAAAACAGTTGGTTGAATGAAAGTCTTTTCTATCCAAACATACAGGATGAGGAAATGTGGTAACAGCACTTACTTATTTATCAGTCTAAAGGTAAAAAGAATACTCACCTTCAATGTCAAAGTAGCTACATAAATGGGGGGGGCTCCTCCCAGGAAATAACATTGACTCTCTTCCTGCTGTCTTGATGGAACTATGAAGTCTTGTTTTTATCTCTAACCTAGACTTCTCCCACAGGCACCGGCTACAGGTCTAACTGTATGCTCAGTGACTCCACTGAAATACCTGTTTGACATCTCAAACTGAAAATGCCCAAGCCAAACTCTTGATTTTCCCCATCACATCCCATCTCCCAAACCTGTTCCTCCCACAGTCTTCCACACCTCAGTTAATGGCAACACCATCAATCCACCAGCTCGGGCCAAAGACAAAGGGGTCACTCTTGACCTTGTCTATGCCTAACTGAAATCCAATCTGTTACCAAATTCTACTGGTTCTACCCTTAAAAATATATCCAAAGACTGATCACTCCTTATTAACCTCCATCGTTAGCAGCTGCTCCAAGCAACTGTCAACTCTTACATTGAATATTTCAATAGCTTCCTAACAGGTCACTCGGCTTCCACCTTTGTCCCTGTACAATCTACTCTATAAACGGCCAGAGTGATTCTTTTTAAAAAATAGACCATATGACATCATGGCTCAAAAATCTTCAATGGCTTCCCATGTGCAAGGAAAAACCTTACAGTGTCCTACAAGACTTGAAATGATTTGTCCCTATTCCTTTCTGAATTCCCCGCCTGCCACTCTCCTCCACCCTCACTTTGATTCTGCCTAATGCTTTCATAATTCACTCCAGACAGGCTCTCTCTTCTGCCTAGAACATTCTTTCCCCAGATAGCTCCATGGCCCCATCTCGAACTTTCTTCAAAGGTCAGGGTGACATTACCTGACCACACTATTTAATGGTACAAACCACCTACCCCTGTCAATGCTCCTTTTCTGCCTTTCTCTGCCTTACTATTTTTTCCCCCAAAGCACTTCTCCCCATCTCAAATCCCATCTCACTGTGGCAGGTCGGCTTCTAAAAATAGAGCTCCAACAGTATATCCAGACCCACATGTTCCTCTAGAAACTTGTCATCCCCTCTCAAGACATGGAGAGTGTGTATGCTCTCCCCTTGAACCTGGGTGGGCCTCTGCAATTGCCTCCACTCACCCAGTGTGGTGGCAGTGGCTCTATGTGATTTCCAAAACTAGACCATAAAATGCAATGCAGCTTCCGGCTGGCTCTCTTGGGATACTTTTCTTGGAATCCAGCCACCGTGCTGCAAGGAAGGCCAAGCCACATGAAGAGGCTCATCTGGAGGAAAATCAATCCAGTGCAGCTGAGAGCCAGCACCAACTTGTCTACCACTAGAGTGGGATACCCGAAAGCACTTCCTCCAGCATTTGGCTGTGGACATGACTCCAGGGCCGTCAGATGGGGATCTGGACTCACAAGGGCTCACACATGGGATGTGATACTCTGTGGCCAGCCCTGAACTTCCTAATAATCCTCCTCTCAAATCTGTATTCTGCATGTGAAGCCTGATGGGACAATGAAGCATGAGTTGGGGACTCGGAGGCTTCACTTCATTATGGTCCTTCATCTGTGGGGTAGGTTCTCAGCTGTCTGCTTCCCTAGCCAGTGGCCCCCCTGCTCACCCTCCCTCAGTGACTGCTGCCTCCTCTGCTCCAGGCAGGATCCTGGGTGTAAACACAGGGAGGACAGCCTGGGATGTTTCAAGGTACAACGTGGCAAGAGCCAATCCCACCCTGAGCCAGCAGTCACGGTTCGTAAGGCAAGTGACTTGATGTGGGCAGGCCCTCCTCTCTCCCCATTTCAGATACTGAACAGGTGCTTCACGGAGGCTCTACTCCCTTGAGGACCACCAGTGTGCTAGAAGTTGGGGTGGTGGACCCAAGGGAAGAGAAAAAGCCTGCCTTGACATCCCCCCAGCCCTGGCTGGGACATGAGGCTGGAAGCTGGTGGGTGGCACGTGCTGAGCAGCAAGGCAGGGCCCCTGGGTGCGGGTGAGGGGGGTTTGCCCCGTTCAGTACGTATCCCCAAGTCCAAGGGAACTCATCATTACAAAGCAAATTAAAAACACCATGGCATGTTCAGTAAGAGTCCCCAGAAATAAGGGAAAAAAATGTTCTGTATTTTAGTATTTGAATAGCCCTTTTCACTGCCCTTCCAACAAGGGACTCTGGTTTCCACTGCCCATGGGCCTGCTGTGGCCTTGGCAAGAAGTGCCCCAGCAGATGCCCTCTGAAGCCAAGATGAGCCTCCCCCAAGCATCCCCACCCAAACTGCTGATTCCTGAGCAAGAGAAATGGTTGCTATGCTTTTTAGTCACTGAGTCTAAGGGCAGCCGGTTGTGCAGCAAAAGATAGGAAGAACACTTCCCTGGCTGTCTGCCTCCTGACTCCTGCCCTGCCATGCGTGTGTGCACATGCGCGCACACACCCACACACACTTTGTGAAGGCATGATGTTGAGGGGGTTTTCATCACAGCTGTATCCCCAGTACCTAGAACAGTGCCCCACACATAGCAGTGACCTAATAAATACTTGCTCAATGAACTGAAGTCCCATTCTGATAAAACTCTATCTTCAGATGGGGTTACAAATAAGCAGGTGACCAGTACAGAAAATTTCTACTAGCTTAAATACTGAAGGGAAGATAGTTGGAAAATGTGGGGTACGTGCCTGCTGATGGGCAGGGTGCTGGGGCAGGCTATGGTCTTTCCTCACAGCCATTAGTGACCTGCTGGCTCTGTGCAGAGGGCACCAAGTTAGCACCGTGCAGACTGGACCGCCTTTCCCCATGCTGACTGTTGGCTCACCCCTCAGAATACAATGTCAAGGTCCGGGACCACAGTGCCGGCCACACAGTCCCTCAGGGAGGAGCAGACAGCAGCATGCGTTTATTTTTCAAACATGGACAAAACATCTATGAAATGCGAAGAAGTATTCCTGGTCATTAAAGGTGGTGAAAGCATAAATGAGACATGGTTTTTAGCATTAATTTTTTATTAAGAGTATATATGTGAACATACCTGGCAAAGAGTATATATGTGAACATACCTGGCATATGTTGTCACTTGAAAATAAGACCATCCAATGACAGTAATGATCGTGACTCAAGTCCTTTCCATACCACATTGTCCCTCATCCTAAGATATCGCTCAGCATTTACCCAACTAGAACAAAGAAGGTATACAGCAGGAGTCTACTGGGAGTACTCGATGATGGCAGTTTAAGAGGTTTTCCAGGCAGCAGGTGCTATGTGTCTATAGCAGGAATAGCCTCACCTTTCCGCAGGATTACTGGATCTTTCTGGACCACCAGATCACTTCTACACGTGACTTCATTCTTATGAATGGGTGGGTGAAAGACATTTTTCGAACCAAGTATAGATTATGTTTCCATTTTATTAGTGTGGATGTTGGCAAGAGACCGATTTCTCTCTTCTTGGCACATCCGTTGTCGCTGCCTTTCCAAGGACTCTTCCCAACCTTTCCCTACTGAGAACTCAGTCCGGGCCAAGATCTTTAGAGCAGCAAACTCGCTGGCAAGAATCCCACACGAGCGTCATGAATGGCCCACAGATGCAGCTGATGCAAGAGACAGAACCGACTGCCAATCTCGGGTCTTCTTTTCTCTTGGAGGAATTCAGAAACTGAACCACATCTGTAAGGAGAGCTTCCAAAGGCCACATCGGTCCTGCATCTTTTCATTTCTCGTGAAAAGAAAAACAGCTTTTTAAAAAATTTAAATTCTGCTGCATATGCATCCACAGTTTCTTTTTATTTATTTATTTATTTATTTTTTTAAGATTTTATTTTATTTATTTGAGAGAGAGAGACAGTGAGAGAGAGCATGAGCGAGGAGAAGGTCAGAGGGAGAAGCAGACTCCCCATGGAGCTGGGAGCCTGATGTGGGACTCGATCCTGGGACTCCAGGATCACGCCCTGAGCCGCAGGCAGTCGTTTAACCAACTGCGCCACCCACGCGTCCCGCATCCACAGTTTCTTGAAGACATCTTTCCCTTTGCTTCCTTGAAGACATCTTTCCCTTTGCTTCCTTCTCCTCCTCCTCTGCCCTGTACAAAGACCATCCCATTCTCCTGTACAGATTTCTCCTGTTGCCCCAGTGACTCAACCCACCACTAAGCTGACTTGGGTCCAGTAGGAAGTGACCCTGTGGTGGTGTCAGGAAAGCCAGAGGGCTCCCCTTGAGAGGAAGAGAGAGCCCAGGCTCTCCTTGAGTGTGTACCTGGTGAATTTAGGTCTCCAGGTATTTGGGGATGATCTAATGTTGTGCTTAAGAATTTAGGGGATGCCTGGGTGGTACAGTGAGTTAAGCATCCAATTCTTGGTTTTGGCTCAGGTTGTGATCTCAGGGTTGTGACACTGAGCTTGCACTGGGCTTTGTGCTCAGCAGGGAATCTTCTTGAGATTCTCCCTCCCTCTCGCTCTGCCCCTCCCACTCACATTCTCTCCCCACCACCCAAATAAATAAATAAATCTTTAAGAGTTCTGCCTCTCCCTGGTCATCTCTACAAAGGTTCCTGAGCTACTCCTGAAAAGCCTCCCTTCTGTGGGTACTCTATAGTCTGACTTCTTGTCAGCAAGTACAGCACCTTCCAGGGTCCACTGGCACCCTCTAGAAGGCTGGCTGGAGAAGAACTCCTCAAGTCACAGTCTCTGAAGACCCCAACCAAATGAGGAAAACTGACAGACCACTTTAAAATGAGACAAAAGAAACAAAATCATTGACTTTCTGGGATAATCTAAGGCTTCTCCATGAGAATAAGCCAGTCTGCAAAGACCCAGTCATATTCTTTGGTACCAGGCTTCTCTTCTAACCTGGCCACACCTGAGTTCCCATTGTCCACAGAGTACACCAAGGCCAAAGAAAATACATGCGTCACAAATGTGAAAGAGAGATTATTCAGTGAGGCTGCCCTGTGAAGAACAAGTACGACAGTACTGTACAAGGAAGATGAAGAGCAGGAAGAAGAGCCAATCAATGCCCCAACTGTTATTTAGTGAGCATCTACTATCTGCCAAGTACTACTGTAGTTTCTGGAATGTCAGCTAAGTAAGGTAAGCAAGGATCTTCCCCACTTCGAACTTTCTCTTCACTTAGAGAAAGGGAGGGAGAAGATAGTAAAGGAAATAAATCAAGGAACAAGACAATTTCATATTGTAGGTAGAAAATGTACAGAGGTAAGGAGAGGACGCTATAGATAGGGTGGTCAGAGATGGCCGCCACATATTCACTTAGTCAATAAATATTAATTTCCTAAGTGCCAGACATGGTTCTAGACACTGAGAATTCAGAAGTGAGCTCAGAGAAGTGGAAATGCAAAGAGATTCCTGAATTCATAGACTCACATTCTACTAAGAGATAAACAAAATAAAGAAAATATTTAGTACACAAGATGGAAAAGTGCCTGTAGGGCAAAAACAACAACAAACAAACAAAGGAGGGGAATATGGAGTGTGTGTCTGTATACTTGTAAATAAGGTCCCCAAATAAGATCTTATTAGCAACCAACTGTCATTTGAATGGAGATTTGCATATAGAAACCCTGCCCCTCTGAAGAACTAGAGGCAAAGTTCCTAGCACAAAGACAGGAGGTGTAAAGGCCCTGAGGCAGAAACAGGGTTAGAGTATTAAAGACTAGACATGTCATCAGGGTGACTGAAGCACAGAGAATGAGAAGGGAAACAGATGAATCCAGAGAGGGTATCAACACAAAAGCATGCTGGAAACCAAAGCCAGGGAGTCAAAAGAGAAAGAAGATACAGCCTCTGGGAAAATTCACTCTTCCATCTCTTTACCAGGAAAACTTCACCTGAGACAAAGAACACATTATCATACCCTCAGCTATTCACTTAGTCAACCAAATAAAGAACTGAGGACCTATAATGGATAAGATGCTATGTCATGTACCTCCTCTGTTAGTCACCTCAGACTTCAGGTCCCACCTCCCATCCTCCATTTGTAAAGTCTTTACAAGACAGAGAAAGCAAGCACTCAAAACAGAGTAAGTGTGCATTTCTAAGACAACTGGTGTTGGAAACAGAAGCAGAGAGGTCCACTGAGTCCATCCAAGTCTGAAGCAGAAATCCCCGAAAAATGTCTGCATACATCACTGAGCATTTCTACGATCCTCTGCACTAAGCTTATGTACTTTTTAGGCAGATACATTCATGAAGGAAAGCTACCTTTTTTTAGAAGGTCTTAAAGTTTTAAATAGACACTCAAGCCTCCTAGGAATTGTTCTGGCGATAAAGAGGCAAATTCGGGGTCGCTACCTTTGAGTCGGCCCACAGCCCAGAAGAACATTCAAGAATCAACAGCAGCCACCAGAGTCCTCTTCCCAAAGGAATACGACTAAAAATCCTCATTGTTCTCTCCTGGGAAAGACGCTTGCTGGGTTTAGCAAGCTGGCATGAACAAAAACATCACGAAACGCCTTTTTGTTTCTCGGCTGCCTTTTGAGCAGGATGGCTTCATGAACATTTCGGTCCTTGAATGATGCCCTGCGTCAGGCCAGCATCCAATTAAAATCGTAATGCCCCTTTCATGGCTCGGCTCGTGAAGAACCCACTGTGTAATTTGACTAGAATATAGCCTATGAAATGAGTAGTGGAGCTCGTATGTGTATTCTGTCATTCTGCATTACTGCTGTGTAAAGAAAAGAAGATGCAAACAGTTAGTGATGAGCGGGGTGAAGGAGGGAAATGAAAATGTCAAGAGCAGGAAGAAACTGTTAAATGGCACCACATGCCCGGGCGGGGTGTTTGTCTGCCCATGTGCTGCCTGTCTCCCTCAATCCATCATCAGAAAGGACAAGCGACCTCAGGAGGAATGCGCGTCCTAAGTCAGGAGGAGGGGGAGGCCTGCCTTCTCCGACTGCCTACGGCAATCGCAGGCCTGCCCCGAACTGTCAGGTTAGGGGCTTCACCGGAATCTGGCTGCTGTCAATAGGAGATCCAGAAATAGCAGCGCACGAGGACCTTGGCCTTCAAACTCCGCCGACGCTTTGGGAAATGCTCCAATCAGAGGGAAGGATGACAATCTGGGGCGACTTCTAATCAAACAGTACAGGGTCAAGGGCACAAGTATCTTCTTTCCATCTTTCGTTTGATTAAGAATCCTAATTTTATGAATTAAGGCATGAATTAGCTAGTCAACTCTTGGTTTTAAAACAACAGCAACAAAACCCATTGCACGCTATATATATATATATATATATATATATATATATATATATGGGAGTGGAAATTGAAAGCTGCAGAAATAACCCATAAAACTTAGTTGTTTCAAAAATGAACAAAATTTACAAAGAAAAGGGTGGTTAAAAAAAAGATTAAAAATCCAACTTTTGGCAGCAAGGGTCACCCCACGACTAAGCACGTGGGGCCAGGAAGAGGCAGGAAGATTCCAAATGCAAATGGAAGGACAATGGTGTTATCCCAGTCCACATGTTCTGCAGCAGAGTCACTGCTGGGGCAAAACCACAAGATGCTTCCCAAGATAAAGTTGTTGCTCCCACAGGCCAAGGACTCCCCTCCGGAAAACAAGTGTTACTGTTGGAAAGAAGGGAAAACCACCTGCCCAAGTGAATCCCCTCCCTGAAGAAGGAAACAGCAAATATTCTCCCTCATTCTCTCAGAGAACAGGGAAGAGAGAAGCACCCATCATTGGTGAAAAAGCAGGCAGATCACCAGATGGCCCCAGAAAAGAACAAATCCCCTCCAAAAAGCTCTTCATGTGTGTTAGTGTCTTTTCATCAGTCTCTATTTCTCTGTAGCACTTCTGCTCACAAGCATGGACTTTGTTCTCTTTCCACGGAATTCTATAATGGGGTGACAGGCCAGGCAGGAAAGGGAAACATGAAGAAAGTATATTTAATACTATATTAAATATGAAAGATTCAATGATCTCAGGTAGTTAGTTTTACTTAGATTACTTCCAGTATGTGAATTATTTCAAAAACTAGCCCAATTATAGTATTTTGTTCTTTAAGCCTATGTGATTATCTTAATTAATAGATTAATTTATATTATAAATAATTAATAGATTAATAGACTTTATTTTTTAGAGCAGGTTTGATTACAGATTGAGCAGAAAGTACAGAGAGTTCCTGCCTATTTCCTCTCCCTTCCTCCACCCTGACTTTCCCCCTTACTAACATCTCACACTCGTATGGCACATCTGTTACAGCTGATGAACTGATACTAATACATTAGTATTAACTAAGTGGGTAGTTGACATCAGAGTTCACTTTGTGTTATACAGTGGGTTTTGTCAAATGTGCAATGTCACACATCCACCATTATGGCAGTTTTATGCCCTAAAAATCCCCTGTTTTTCCACCTAGTTCCTACTACCCCCATCCCCAACCCTTAGCAACCACTGATCTTTTTTTTCTCTTTGTTTAAATTATGATCAAATATGCATAATATGAAACTTATAATCCTAACCATTTTAAGTGGATAGTTCAGTAGTGTCAAGTACATTTACCTTCTTGTGCAACCTGTCTGAATTCTTTTCACCTTACAAAACTAAAACTCGATACCCATTAAGTAATAACATCCCACTCCTTCCCTCTTCCCCTCAGCCCCTGGCAAGAGCTAACCTGCTTTTTGTCTTGATAAATCTGACTAATCCAGGTCTCTCATAAGTGGAATTGTACAGTATTTGTCTTTTTATGTCTGCCTTATTTCATTTAGTATAATGTTTTCAAGGTTTATCCATGTTGCACAGTGTGTTAGAATTTCCTTCCTTTTTTAATGCTGAATAACATTCCACTAAATGTATATACCGTTTTCATTTATCCATTCATCTGTGAATGGTCACTTGGGTTGCTTCTATCATTTTAGGTATTATGAACAATGCTGCTATGAACAATAGTATACAAATACCTCTTCAAGACCCAAATCAACTCTTTTAGGTATATACCCAGAAGTTGAAATGCTGTATCATATGGTAATTCTATTTTTAACTTTTTGAAGAACCACCATACTGTTTACCATAGTAGTCACACCATTTTATATTTATACCAACAGTGCACATGAGCTCCAGTTTCTTCACATCCTCACCAACTTTCTATTTTATTTTATTTTTTTTGGATAGTATTTGTCTTAATGGATGTAAGGTAATATTGACCTTTTTACTGCCTCTATCAGTTTGCTTTTTCCAGAATGTCAAATAATTGGAATCAAATAGAATGTAGATTCTAGAGCAGTCTCTAGATGCAATTAATTAGCAGTCTCTAATGCAATTAATAATATGCATTTAAGTAAAGTACATTTATTGCTGAATAATATTGTATCAATTATACTGGGTTTTTGTAATCCATCTATTGAAGAATATCTTGGTTGCTTGCAATTTTAGGCAATAATGAATAAAGTTGCCATGAACAGTGTTGTGCAAGTTTGGTATGAACATAAGTTTTCAACTCATATCTTGCAGTACAACTGTTAGTCATTTGATATGTCTCTTTAGCTTTGTAAGAAACTGCTAGACTGTCTTCCATAGTGGTTGTACCATTTTACAATCCTGCCAGCAGTGGATGAGAGTGCCTGCTGCTCTATGACCTTGACCTTGACAGCCTTGATGTTGTCAGCATCTTGTATCTGAGTCATTCTGATAGGTGTGTGATGGTATCTCTGGTGTTTGAATTTGCAATTCCCTAATTATGTAATTATTTTGCACATGGAGATTTTCATATACTTATTTTCCATCTTTGCATCTTGCATGGTGTCAATTCAGATCTTTTCCCACTTTTTCATTACACTGTTTTCTTATGGTTGAGTTTTTACAGTTCTTCATATACTGTGGATACTAGTCCTTTATCAGATATATGTTTTTCAGATATTTTCCCCTGCCTATGGCTTGTCTTCTATTCTCTTAAGAATGCTATTTTGCAGAACGGAAATATTTAACTTAACAAAAACCAACTTATCAATTTTTCACTTCATGGATCTTGCTTTTTGTTATTGTTATCTAAAAAGGTATTCCCAAATCTCAAGTCACCTAAATTTCCCCCCATGGTATATTCTAGGAGTTTTATATATTTTTGCATTTTACATTTAAGTCTATGACCCACTGTGACTTAATTATTATGAAAAGTATAATGGCAGTGCCTAGATTCATTTTTTGCATGTGGGTGTCCAATTGTTCTAGCAACATTTACTGAAAAGATTCATGTGCTTTTTATAAAGTTCCTTCAACTTTTTCCACTTCAAGTGTTGAATGAACAAACAGGATGTTGCAAGGTGTTTCAGTCCGGTCTGGATCATGGATCTCTATGTCACTGAGACACAGTACACAAAGAGCTTCTTTCTAGTAATAAGAGCATATGGGTCACAGACAAAGGTAAAGAAAAATATCATTGCCCATTTCAGATAAACTGTTAAGGATCTTTAATCCAAGAATTCAATATTTTTACACTAAGGTATCTAAGCTTTTCTATTAAGTTTTAAGTCTCCTTGCCAAAAAACACAATAAATGACAGTTTGGGAAAATTTGCAATGTGTATGCTCGTTCAGTGAGGGACAGAATACACAATCAAGAAGTTTTTTTCATTAAAAACTTCATCAAGCAAGATACACCTGTGTTGTGCAGTTGGTTAAGCATCAAGTTTTGGCTCAGGTTGTGATCATATGGTCCCCAAACTGAGCCCTGCTCCGAGCCCCATGTTGGGCACCACACCACACGGAGTCTGCTTAGGATTCTCTCTCCCTCTCCCTCTGCCCCTCCCCACCCCACACTCATCTCTGTCTTTCCCTTTCTCTCTCTCTAAAATAAATACATAAATCATTAATCAAAACAATTACTGGCTTCAGACACAATAAGTTGTATGTTTTAAACATTTTTTATCCTTTTATTTATAAAAGAAATTATAGGGCTAATTTAAGAAAATTGAAATCCACCTTGTATTCCAAGAATATCATAGAAACTTAGCTTACAAAACATTTTGACATAGCTATATACACCAATGGTTCTGTAAATGTGGTTCATGACTACCAGCATCACATCTGGACCTGTTAGAAATGAACATTATTGAGTCCCACCCTAACCTTGGGGATGGGCCCAGGAATTTCTGTTTTAACAAGTCCTCCTGGTAATTCTGGACACTCTAAAGTTTAAGAACATCTGATCTATTCTCTATGACCAGCTTCACCAATCTCTGAAGTCAAAGAATTGTGTGGGTTTTTTTTTAAGATTTTATTTATTTGACAGAGAGAGAGATCACAAGTAGGCAGAGAGGCAGGCAGAGAGGGAGGGGGAAGCAGGTTCCTGCTGAGCAGAGAGCCCGATGTGGGGCTCAATCCCAGGACCCTGAGATCATGACCTGAGCCGAAGGCAGAGGCTTTAACCCACTAAGCCACCCAGGTGTCCCAAAGAAGTGTGTGTTCTTAATCACCACTTGTCAGATTCCAATCTATTAAGAGACAGGCTCTAAGAGGCTTCCTCAAGAAATTAAAGATGGAACTACCCTACAATCCAGTAATCACACTACTGGGTATCTACCCAAAATAATTTAAAAAAAAAAATTAATTCAAAGGAATATAGGCATCCTTATCTATATTGCAGCCTTGTTTACAATAGCCAAATTGTGGAAGCAGCCCAAATGTCCATCAAGTGATGAATGGATAAGCAAGATGTGGTGTGTATGTGTGTGTGCATGCATGTGTGTGTATAATGGTATATACTCCATTAATATTTACATTAAATTATTAATATTATTAATTATTTAATTATATTAAATGTATGTTTAATATTTATTATTTAAATATATATATATAAAAAATGGGACATTTTCAGCCATTAAAAATAATGAAATCTTCCCATTTGCAACCATATAGATGGAGCTAGAGAGTATAATGCTAAGTAAAATAACTCAGAGAAAGACAAATACCATACGATTTCACTCAGATGTAGAATTTAAGAAACAAAATGGATGAACATAGAGAAAAAAAAAAGGTGGGGGGAGGCAAACCAGAAAGCAGACTGTTAACTATGGAGAACAAACTCATAGGTACCAGAAGAGAGATGTGTGGGGTTTGGGAGAAATAGAAGGACAGGGATTAAAGAGTATATTTATCAAGATGAAAAAAAAAAATTAAATTTAAAAAAAAGAAATAAAAAACAAGGATCCTATAGGAAGGCTGAAGAGTGAAGAAACGACATTGCCATCTCTTCTGTCAGTACCCTGACAGAGCTGCTGAGACCTGCCTCCTGCTTCAGATTCCCACTAACTCACAGTCAAGTTCTATGCAAGGGAGGCTCTCCTGTGAAAAAACAAAGACCATGTAGGGAGGCCTGGTGGCTCAATCTGTCGAGCAGCTTCCTTCAGCTCAGGTCATAATCCCAGGACCCTGGGACTGAGGCCTCATTGGGCTTCCTGCTTAGTGGGGAGTCTGCTTCTCCCTCCCCCTCTTCCCCTCCATCCCACCCCCTGCTCATGCTTTGTCTCTGTGTCTCTCTCTCAAATAAATAAAATCTTAAAAAAATAAATAAAAAAGACCATGTCCCTAACAACTGTGGTCATCAACACCGCCAATTTGGATCCCCTCTAATAAAGGTGACAGCAGAAAGAAGGTGGCAGCCCTCACTTGGGAAGATGGACAGCTACGGAGAGAGTGGGGGTATCCAGGAGGTAATAAGGCTGGGCCCAGGGATGCCCAGGTGGACAGTGGACCCTGGCTGCCTCCCTGCAGCCTCCTGGCTCCCCTTTCCTCAACCCAAGTCCCTCTCACTGCTGGTCTCCTCCCCCTTCCTCGGAGCTCCCTCCCTGGGCATCTCATGGCCTGTAAACAGGGTTTCTCCCTACTGTGCTCTTTGCCCTGCATTCCACGTGAGTCAGCCCTCTCTTCCTTCTGCTCTCAGATGGCTCTCAGGCCCTCAAGGACCACAAACTTGGTTTAATCCCCCTTCTCCTGCTCTCCAGCCCTGGATGTACTCAAGATGCCTCGCACACAGACAGCAAGCTCCATGAGGAGAGGACTCGGGCCTACACAGCTTATCAGTAGGTGCAGGACGGGGGAAGGGAAAAGAATGTATCACCATTTCTGTTAACACCACCCCAGCTTAAAACCTGGGAGTATGTTTACAGAAGAAACCCAAGCCTTCTGGTACATTCCGTTCCCTGCTTCCAGGTCCATCAAGACCAGTGTGATTTAATGGGTTCCCCACAGAGTTTGCCCACAAAGTAAGGCTGTCCTGGCTAAAGGCTGTGGGTGCCCAGTTCTTTCAAGTGGGTCTGATTTTCACACTATGATAATAAAATACCAACATGACTCTAGTTTGGGAGCAACTCAATCCTGATGAATTGACAAAACCTGGCTTCTGCTTCTTCAAAGACCAAAGGCCAGACTCTGAATCTTAGCGAATTTCATAAAAGAGACACTGCCAGCCTCCTGCTTATCTGGGCAGCTTCTATTCTCTTACAATGTCACTTACTAAATGGACTTTTTCTTTTAATTTCCGTAGGTATTATAAATCCAGAAGAGAACAGCACTGTGGGCTGGTCTTTATCTATGTGGTATATTGTATTATTATTATTGGTTTGACAGCCAAAATGAACAAGATTCCACAGTGGCAAAGAAGAAAGCTCACACATTTACTGCCTTTGAGACTACGTGGTTGGTATTAGCATTTGTGTTTTTAAGGCTTTACAATAACCAGGACACGTGTTAGCATTCTACCAGTAATGTGGCTTTAAGTTTTACTTCACCAGCCTTCTCAAAATGTCTTTGACTTTTTCATGATTAATTGTGACTCAACCAAAAGAAAACCAAAGCTTAACCATTTTGATAAAATAGGTCATGAGTCAACTTCATTTCTAAACATTAAGGATTTTCCTTGAATTTTGGACATGGCCATACCATTAGAATTGAGGCAGGATTAAATCATAGGGAGGCAAGTTCACAGGGTACTGAACCACTCCCTAATAAATGGTGGCCAAGGAGGTTGATGATTTAACATTGATTTCATGTAATTAAATTAAGGACTTTCATTTTAACTAAATACTTGCTGGGTTTCACTTAAAAATGTACTTCTGTAAAACTACTCCCAAGTTGAATCATACAAAACTATTTGAAGAGTTTTAGGGAGAAACAAATTCTTTTTCTGTTCAACCACTTTCATAGGACAGGAGATAAACACCTGCTTAAAAGAGCTGACCAAAATAAATAAATAAGTAAGTAAAGTTGACCAAAGTTTTATGGAGACATATTAACTGAAAGGAAGCAAATATATACTGAATATTTAATAACAATCATTAGGATGGAAGGCCTTTTGTTCAACCCAAAGAAATGATCAATTCTTTTTGTGAATTGGAAAGCAGTTTCAAATGAGAATCTAAAAATAATAAACTATCTATTCTGAACTGGAATAATAGAAATGTGTAATTTTCTCATCTCACATATGGCCCATCTTTTCTCAGAGTGTAGGTCTGCTGATCAGAGTTCCCATTCCCCTGTCTTGCATCAACCCCAACCAGGTACGTTTTTTTTCTCCCATTTCCAATTTAACTTTCCTCCAGTCTTTTCCTAATTCTTTTCAGCTAACTTGCTTGCCTTAGTGCAATTATATTATTTTTTCTTTTCTAAAGCAGTGCCTTTAGTGTTTCTAGAAAATTCATTTAAATTTTTGTAGGACAACTCTCTCTCCATCCCTGACTCAGTTTCACCAATTTTATTGATAGGGTCATTTTGCAAACAAATTAAATGCAAACACAGTTGGCATAAACAGGGTTGAGGACATGTACAGCTGACTCTTCTAGGCAGACAATGCTATTGTGCATAGCCTGGGGTGGACATTAGTTAGGATGTTTTACTGAAGAAAGAGAGAGTATTAGTTGGTCAACTGTGTTACTTTAAATGCTTCCACCGTAAATAAAGATTTTCTGATTTGAAAATAAAATAAATACAAGTGTACATCCCTCTAAGAAAGGATAATCTAACACACAACTATCAAAATTTATAAACACAAGTAATAGGATATTTATTTTTTAAGTCACGCTTTACTTTGTAAAAGAATTAATCTCAGAGCATCTTTAGAAAGTAAAAACCCCCAAAGTGTCATAAAATATTCTATTTATAACATTTCACTTAATATGCAACATTTAAGAGAAAAATATTCTTATTATAAGTTATACTAGTGTACAGGAAATCTGTTAAATTCTTACACAACTATTATGTTTAAATATGTGCTGCATATTTAGAATTATTACAAGTTTTCTTGCCTTTTAACTTTTTTAAACTTGATTTCATCAATATTAAATTTTTTAATAGCAATGATATTTTGAAATTAGTCCAAAAATTATCCATTCATGAACTGTGCTTATATATATAAATGCAATGGAAGAAAGAAAGAGATAATCTGAGTAAAAATGTAAAACTTTTCTTTGGGCTGTGGAAAAAAAAAAAAGCCTGATTATTTTAAATTGCATATTTGCTTTACTATTTAAAGAAACAGTAATTTGGATTTCACGGTTCATTGAAATAACCTGAAAAACATGGATTCACACTAAAAATAAAGAATCATAGTTTGAATCTTGTTAAGAAACAGGTTTTCCAATCACAGCTTTTATTTCATGCCATGTTGGTGAAAGTTTCATTTTGCAAAGTATTCTACTAAGGAAAAACAAAGCACAAGTAATTGAGAGGGAACATCCAGCCAATAACCCATGAGGGGACACATGTTTTCTCAGTCATGAGAAAACCCTCATCTCATGGTTTCATAAGGAATCTGTCTTTGCTCTCGCATAAAGAATATCTATTTTAAGAAAAGAGTATATTTACATTTTATAGAATACTATACTAAATATATTCCTAAATATTGCAAAAGATAAGTTTTATCAAACCATGGGGTGCCTGAGTGGCTCAGTGGGTTAAGCCTCTCCCTTCCACTCAGGTCTTGATCTCAGGGTTCTGGGATCAAGCCCCGCATTGGGCTCTCTGCTCAGCAGGGAGCCTGCTTCCCTTCCTCTCTCTCTGCCTGCCTCTATGCCTGCTTGTGATCTTTGTCAAGTGAGTAAATAAAATCTTTAAAAAAAAAAAAAAAGTTTTATCAAACGAGCAAGTAAAGTTCATTCCCCATATGCTAGGAACCCAAATATGGGAAACATATTAATATCTCATAATCAGAAGATAAACAATGCAAAGATGGAAGGTTTGTTTTGTTTCGTTTTGTTTTTAAGTGATAAAATACGGAATGGGAGGCTATTCCTGAAGTCTCAAGCCCCTTTTTCTTTCAAATATTGTCAGGTGGATGAGGACAGAGGTAATTAAGCCAGGAGGATAAAATTAACCCACAGTTTTCACAATAAATGTTCACATAAACCCGTCAAATGACCACATACCAAAGCTTCTCACAAGCAAAATGAACAATTAAACATTCTGTTATCCAGACACGATGCCGTATGAAAGAAGAAGTACAAACTGGAAAAAGAAAAAAACAAAACAAAACAGAAGCTCGCTGCTGTCTTTTACTTCCCACACCGTGGAATAATTTTTTCCATTCCCAAGATGATTTAAGTTGACAAATTGGTTCTTCTGGTTGCCTAGCTTCCTGACCTCGAAAAGTCCATTTTCTAACTTCTGTCTCATCCAGCTGTTGACAGGCTAATGCCACCAACCAATGTAATAAAAGCTCCAAGGGGTTTAGGATTAGGATAGGGAATTGTAACAACAGTAGAATAATTAGATGTGAAATCTGCCCAACTTTTAAGACCTGCTCTTGTCTCTAAAAGAGAACAAATAGTTCTCTGGAAGGAGGTTAATGTATATTCCATTCCTCCCAGGGCAGATCACTGTGGAGCATTTCTCAGGAAAAAAAAAACAAACAAACAAACTGGTAACTCTTCTTGCCTAAAACACTTCGCGAAAGTCGATACAATTTAAAGGCACTCTCTACTTGGGTACAATTTTTCTCAGAAACAAATGTTCAATTTTCTTTTCTTCACAGAGCCACAAGTCAATAAGTCTCATAGAGCTTCTTGCTTTTAGACTCTAAGTTATTTGAGGCAATGCCTGCCATGGAGGCAGCCATGAGAACGGGTGGGTGGGATGTCAGATGTCTGCCCTTCCACATGCATCTTAAGCCGATAGGGCTCCAAGCAGGTGCCCCCCACACCCCCTGATACCCAAGGGCATGGGGTCAGACCTACAACCACCTTAGATCATTCACTGACCTATCAAAGGCTCAGTTTCCTCATCTGTAAAGTGGAGTGTTATCTGCACTAGTACTCACTCGATGGATGGAAGGGGAGAGGAGTGAGACTGTATGTAAAGCACAGTACTGGTCCCAGACTGAGTATTCAGTAAAATGTTCACCTATTTTTTTACTGCCCTATTCTCAGATCCTAATTGCAGCCTATAAATAAAAGTCTTCCATTTTACAATTACCTTTGATTAATCATTATGTTCTCAGTATCATATCAGATCCCGTAAGAAAGAGTAGTGATTACAGTTATCCATCTAATACGGAAATACAGCTTTGGGTAATTACCCTCTTCTTAGGATTCATGCTATCCCTCTGGTTTTACATAGGGGGTATGATTACAGTATATCCATTTCTGTTATTAATATCTGGAAGATATTAATCTGGAAGATATGTACATTTATTGAGTGAGAGAAACAGTCTGTTATTGATGTGACAGCAATCATATCTTGATATATGATGCAGTTTTGAATTAACTAAGCATTTTCTTGTCTCTTCCTTTCTGTCCTGATATTATGGAATATTTATGATCACGTTTATAACAACTCATCAAGAGTAATTAGGAAAAATCAAATGTAAAACTTAAACATATACCCATAATAAGCACATACTTCTTTAGTACTTAATATAAAAAGACAAATTAAATCTCCTGGCTGATATGAAACTTATCCATCTGTTACACTTCAGGCAACCTTTTCCCCTTGTAATTCATACTTCTCCATAGGTTACTTTTATACGACTAAGGAAATGAAGAACTAGTTAAATATAAGTGAGCCTTGCCTAGGCCCTTGAATGTAAAAGATGCTTCCAACAGCAAATCAAAGCAAATATGCAAGGAATATTCAAGAACCTCCTACTTCGGGGCACCTGGGTGGCTCAGAGTGTTAAAGCCTCTACTTTCCGCTCAGGTCATAATCCCAGGGTCCTGGGATCCAGCCCTGCATCAGGCTCTCTGCTCAGCAGGGACCCTCCTTCCCTTCCTGTCTCTCTGTCTGCCTCTCTGCCTCCTTGTGATCCTTCTCTCTCTGTCAAATAAATAAAATCTTAAAAAAAAAAAAAAAAAAAACCCTCCTACTTCATACTCAGCATTGTACTTAGAAAAACAGAAAAACTCAAGATGATCCCTGCTCTCAAGGCACTTAAAATCTGGCAAGGGAATGGGAGCATCTACTGAAATGGACAGGAAGTGGTCTAGAGGATGACAACAGGGCCCTGGAGAAGTAAGGCTTGCCACGTGTTGGCCGGAACAGGTGAGGAGGTATTGCAGGAAGGAGCCAGGCCCAGCAGCCCCACGCAGGCCCATAGTCAGGTTTACTATGGGACGAGGACAGAGAAGTGAAAGGAAAACTTCATATTGAACTGATCACGGTTTATATGCTCTCAGAAGTTATTTCTACCCCATTAAAACACACACACACACACACACACACACACACACACCCCTCTAGCTGTTTTAGCAGATTCATGCTTTATTCTGGCCTATGTTTATCACATCACTGACAGTGAATTTGTTCTATAAACGCCCTAACCTCCAAAAGACTGTAGCTGTAAGCTTTCACTGGCTTTGAGTCAAGGCTTTGGAACCCACATTTCTGGGCACCCTAAAGGGAGAACTAAATATGCAATCTTCTCAACGAAGATTTAGGGGTCCTTCTAATCCATCCAGCCATCCAACAATGTATTGAGCTTTTGATGGAAATGACTCTAGCTTTGAAGCCCAAAGGCCAGACTCCACCAGCAATGCTAGATGATTTGCTTCCTTCTCCTGAGACATGCTTCTCCCCATCCTGTGGTTCTACGGGAGCTGCCACCATGTGTCCCTCCCCCATCACATCCTCAGGAATAGGGTCATGATCTAAAATTATGATACCTGACCCCTGACCACAGCAATGGGCTGGGAGAGCTGCACGTGAGCCAAAGCAGGAAAATCTAGTGGTTTCCTGCTGTTTTAAATACAATCAGAGTACACAGGAGAAAACTGTGCTCCTTTTTTACTGGGACAGCTAATCTGGAATAGGCTCCATCATTACTCTTAATAAAATGCATAATTGCCTCAGGAACCTGGTGTAGGAGACACAAAGAAAGTGCACAACTGTGTACTAGCTTGTCATGTTTTTTATCACTGTAGGAGAGAATGGAGTGAACCCGGACAGAAATTCCACATCACAAGTTGGAGGCAAGTGTCCTAGGTGCACTGCTGAGGCTCCAAACCTACTCCTAGACTTCTCAGTTGCATAACTCAATACCTCGTTTCCTTTCTTTTTTTTCTTCTTCTTTTTTTTAATTTGCTTAAACTGGTTTCAACTGGGGACTCTGTCCTTGCGATTGAAAACATTCTAACACACAAAAATCAGTGAAGTTAAGCTTCCTTGAACCTCAGTTTTTCTCACTGTCCCAAAACTCCTCCCAATAAAATAATCTCTGAAGTCCTTTCATATAATTATTTGTTTCAAATTATGTAATCATCCCATACTTCGGAATGGTATATATTTGTAATTAATTAATTCCTTTAACTGGACAGTGGGAAAAAAGGAGCTTTCAGCAGCAATTTCTGGTTTTCAAACTCCCTGTCAGTACTGATGCATAAGAGAGATTCCAAATGCGAGTTGTCAATAAAATAAAGTATATAACATTTTTCTTGACCTTCTAAGATAGAGGAAACTCATTTTAAGTATCCTTCTCCTTTCTTAGGGCAATATCTGTCCCTGCCAATTACTGTTCTATCATTCACCTCTCACTGTAGACCACCTCTACCACCACTATTCATACCAAATAAATCACCTGGAAAAGACTGTTCATTTCCTGTGAATGATTTAGGAACTTGTATATAGTTACAAGTAAAACAAAGTACAGTGACAAGGCTGTTGCCCTAATCCACAGGTTAAGGTGTGGCTGGCTGCATTCTTGGCGTAAATTAGCAAGCATTGATACATTCTAACCAGGAAAGAAAACTAACATAAAGACATTCTATTTGTTCACAGGAAATGAGTCAATGGAAACAGCAAGAGATTGATGTTCCACAACATAAGGACGATATTTGCTTGCTCAGCATATGTAAGAACTAGAAGCATTTAGAATAGTGAAAGTAGATCAGAAAAAAAAAAAAAATGCTTTAAAAGTGGAAATGAGATACCTAGATCATACAGATCACCTGCAAACCAAGAAAATGTATTACAAGGTAAAATACTACAGTTTTTAGAGAAACAAATCTGGTTAAGTTTACTTAAGAAGATCAAGTTTTCTGCTGTGAGAAGTTTATAATGATCATTGCCTATGGAAAAATTTAATATTCAATTAAATTAAGAAGTGTTATTAATGAAATCTGTCTTGTACCAAGTGATTAAATCTAAAGAAAAACATTTTCTAAAAGACTACGAGAAATGCCTAGGCATTTTGGACTATACAAATTATTGCTGAATCAAGAGAAAAAAATTAATACTTGGCAGACACAAGCATATCTGTTACTAAATCCAAAATTAACATAAGAATCAACCTAATAACACTCAAATAACAAATGGATGAAAACTACAATTCTAATGTAAATAACTTAATACTGTAATGTACCACTTTATGATCTTGCTTGTAAGGACAGTCTACATAACATTCTCAACCAATAGAAGTGAACTTAAAATGATTAAAAAGACTGGAATAGACACAAAAGGCAGATTCTTGCAAACCCTACCACTGGACCAAAGATTAGGAAATTATAAACTACTGAGAGGTTTATACACAACACAGGGCAGGCAGGAACACTGATAGTCCTCTTTAAAACAGACTTTGAAACTGTAACTGTACTCAAAAGCTGTCTTTCTCCTTTCCCGATATCTTGGGCCCTAGATCAAAATATTAAGCATAAATTTTAAAGCAAAACAACTATATAAATCACATGAAGTTGCAATTATTAATTTTCAACTCTGTCTTCCAAGAGTTTCCATTTATAGATATAATGCTCTTCATGAGACATTCTACTTTAGATCTCGTTCCACTAACCTGGCTTTGCTGGGTCTCTGCAGCAAATGTGATTAACTGGGTGTCTGAGGTGGGACAGAGAGAACACATATCCTGTGAGGTTTTAACTAATAATATTTAGTTTTCTGTTTGCTGCCTTGGTTTTTTGCTTATTTTCAAATCAGAGCTGAATGGATAAAGGCATTCAGCATTAGCAAATGTGTAAAGAAGTGTAAATACCTGTTCTCCTAGTAAAGGGAGAAAGAGAGAGGGAGAGAGAGAGAGAAAGAGGAAGGAAGGGAGGAAGGGAGGAGGGAAGGGAAGGGAAAGGGGAAAAGGAAGGGGAAAGGGAAAGCGAAAGGAAAAAGAAGTAAAGGAAAAGAAAGGGAAAGAAATGAGAAAAGAGAAAAAAGAAAAAAGGGAAGGAAGGGAAGAGAAGAGAAAAAAGAGAAAAGAGAAGAGAGAGAAGAGAAGAGAAGAAAAGGGACGGGAAGGGGGAAAAGGAAAAGTCCTTCATGCATAAATTACTACCAAAACCCCACTTGATGGTGAGGTTGGTCAAAATACAAAATTACACTTTTGTACACCGATCTGGTTCACTTATGGAATCATGTGTCCCATTAATGCAAAGCACAGAAAAGTTTCAAGTGTAGTGAAAATATTCCTTACTAGCAAAGCTCTATGAAACACAGTGCTTGATATTCGACTCCCAAGTCCAAAACCGTAATGGCATTTTCAACAAGTCTCTTTTGCTCATTAATGCCCTAGTTCCCTTTTGCGATTTCCTAATATACACTTATTTGATGATTATTAAGGACCTATTATACTCCCCAAAGAAATTTCAATGGAGTAGAAGAAAGAAAAAGAATACAAAACATATCACAGGACATTCAAGCACTGGACAGCATGGCATGCAGCAGGTGCCTAAAAAAAGTTGTTGAATGGGTGAGCAGATGTACACAGTGGCCTCAGTGCCAGGGACAGTGAGGTGGTGTGTACTCACACTGGAGTAAACTTCCCCTTCCTTACCTCTCCCAGGGACACTGTCTCCTATAATGTTAAAGGGCAGCACAACATGAGATGATGTTTCCTTTTTTTATTTTGATTACAGAGAATCCCAACACTTCTAAGAAATAAAATAGTAAAAGTATAAAAATTAAACAAAACTGGATTCTGAAATAGGTCCTGTACCAAAAGGAGAGTAAAAGGGGGGAAATCAAATTTATCTTAAGATTTATTTTTATTTTTATTTTTATTTAAGTAATCTCTGCACCCAACACGGGGCTTGAACTCAAAACCCTGAGATCAAGAGTTGCATGTTTTACCGACTGAGCCAGTCAGGGCCCAGATTTATCTTAAATTTGACAAAGCACATCATTTTGCTTCCGTACATACAACCAGATTAAACCCTGAATTCCCATCCCTTCACTGATATGACCGCACAGTTACTAAGCACTATGCCTGCTGCTGTCTCTCAATGCAACACCTTTACCATCCATCTCCCACCTCGTCCACCTCTTTACATCCAAAGTTTCCTTCAAAGCTTTGTTCACGATGCAACTTCTATGAAATCCTTCGGATTTCTCCAGCTACACATAGTGCCTCCCTCCCTCCCAAGGCCCTCAGCAGGTAGCAGACCTCCGGTCCCACCTGGACACTGATATGAGCCCCTCTTGTCTCTTCTGAGGCTGTGAGCACCTGGAGAAAATGCACGCCTCTCATTTGTATGTCAGCCCGACTACTACCCAGCACAGTGACTTCCAACTCTGAGATACACAGTGTTTTTGCATCGTTGCGGGGATAAATAAAATGAATATAATCATGACAGGGAAGATGGTTGTACCTGAAAGTAAATGGTATCACAGAATGATGACGTCATGATCAATTCCATTCATTGATCTGAAAATGATTTTAACCTTCCAGCAAAACACAGAGTATTGGGAGAACCAAATGAGGCTAAAAATTGAACCATCTCCAAAAAGGGAGCTATCTTCTCCACCTGGACTACTCATGTCTCCGGTCTGTCCCCCAGGCATCTGAGCGCTCCTTGAAAGCCTACTATATTCCGAGTCCTGCAGACGTTCAAGGGCATACAAAGAAGAACCTGTTCTAAGCAAGGTCCCAGCTCATCAAGAACAATTGCTCTCCTTCTAAACGTGAGGCACCCAGGCAAAAGCGTCTGAAAGGCTCTCTTTCTTGTGTGACTACACAGTCAGAAAATAGAAGCTGTCCGCTGTGCGCACTCTCCAACATTCTCTCCTTTGCCTTTGCTATGTGCCTCTAACAAATGGAAGCCAAATGAGTCATTAACCATAAATAAACGGAGTAACTAATCTTAACCAAATGGGTAACTCTATCAAATTTAGTTGAAGTGGGCATTCTGTGGGTTTTACGGTGCCTTAGAGGTCTCTGAACACTGTAATATATCCCCCTGTTAATTTAGTAGAACTGCCTCAGCGAGGAAGCTGTAGACAGGCAAATGTGACTTCTGGTTAGTCCCCAGGGGCTCCTCCCGTCTCCAGTGGCTTTTCTGGGATCATTTAGGGATTAACTTGTCTGTGCTCAAGCGTTTCCGCCATGTTTGGGCCCAGCGTTATGGAACATCAAATAATCAAAGCTACTTAAATTTTTAAAAGAATGTTCACAAGTTCATTATTTATTCAGTGGATAAATAATTGATCAATCCTTACAATATACAAAATTCTCTACAATCTTAAAATACAGTTAGCGAGAAAAGACATATAAAAATAAGTATGACATAAGGCAATATATGATAAATGACAAGTCAAGAAGGAGTCCAAAAAGGGAAGGTCACATCTTTTTTTTTTTTTTTAATTCCTTTTCAGCGTAACAGTATTCATTGTTTTTGAACCACACTCAGTGCTCCATGCAATCCGTGCCCTCTCTAATACCCACCACCTGGTTCCCCCAACCTCCCACCCCCCACCCCTTCAAAACCCTCAGGTTGTTTTTCAGAGTCCATAGTCTCTCATGGTTCACCTCCCCTTCCAATTTCCCCCAACTCTCTTCTCCTCTCCATCTCCCCATATTCTCCATGTCATTTGTTATGCTCCACAAATAAGTGAAATCCTTTGATAATTGACCCTGTCTGCTTGACTTATTTCACTCAGCATAATCTCTTCCAGTCCCGTCCATGTTGCTACAAAAGTTGGGTATTCATCCTTTCTGACGGAGGCACAATACTCCATAGTGTATATGGACCACATCTTCCTTATCCATTCGTCCGTTGAAGGGCATCTTGGTTCCTTCCACACTTTGCCGACCGTGGCCATTGCTGCTATAAACATTGGGGTATAGATGACCCTTCTTTTCACTACATTTGTATCTTTGGGGTAAATACCCAGTAGTGCAATTGCAGGATCATAAGGAAGTTCTATTTTTAATTTCTTAAGGAATCTCCACACTATTCTCCAAAGGGGCTACACCAACTTGCATTCCCACCAACAGTGTAAGAGGGTTCCCCTTATTCTTTATGAATAATAAAAGCCAACATTTATTGAGTGTTTACTATGAATTAAGCATAGAGTACTGTGCTAAGCACTTTATACAAAATATCAGTGCATTAAATCATGAAGTACTATTTAATCTGGTGGGAGGAGAGACAGGAAGAAAGTGAGATTTGAGCCCAGAACTGTAAAATTGTCTTAGCCATTAAAATCAGAATAACTTTAACTATTGGAATATATATTTTAAAAATGTTGATTTTTAAAATAAACAGAAAGTCCATTTTATTTGTTTCTATAATTTGTAAAAATATTTAAAACCCTAACATGTATGGAATATTCACTTCAATATTCTTGGAGCATACATTTCAAATACACGGCAAAATTTTAAAGGACTCAATGTAAATATAAAAGTTCTTTTTTTTCTTTTTAATTAGTGATTTTCCTTTAAGTAAAAATACTCATTTTCCCTGAAATCCTAAAAACACCCAATTAGGATCCTATTAAGACCAATTTAGCTTTATATATACACTTTTTTAAAAAAATAAAAAATGGAATAAGACATACGCCTATGTGGTACATTAATAATTCATTGTTTATTATCTTAGAGGCATTTAATATGAAAATAACACATTCTAATTTATTATATGCATGTTATTTCTTGTTCAAGTAAATAATTCATATAATTCCCACACTAATTGAGATCATTTGAAATATGAACTTAGAGCTGTTTCAGTAAGCTGGGTAAACACAACATATAAGGTGATAAGTAAGAAGACAACAACCAAAAAGAAATGAAAATAAATCCTTCATCAAGGAGTTTTCAAGGATAATGAGCAGAAAACAGCTTATGCAAGGCTCAATGTGATGGACGCTATGTAAGGGGTATCAAAATTCAGAGGAGGGAAAGATACAATTTTAGCAGGA
The DNA here is from genome assembly GCF_020171115.1 of Neogale vison. Taxonomy (NCBI): domain Eukaryota; kingdom Metazoa; phylum Chordata; class Mammalia; order Carnivora; family Mustelidae; genus Neogale; species Neogale vison. The sequence continues at coordinate 180,243,405 of NC_058093.1, read as the reverse complement.
AGAATAGAAGACATTTTTCTGTGGCTGACAATTGAGTTGGGCATTAAAGATAAGGGATAGGCCTTTCACAAGTAAGAATGAGGAGAGAGCTTTCCTGTATCTACTTTCCTCCGACAAAGCAAAGGCAAACAAGGCAAACCTGGGAGCAGGTAAACACTTAGGTATGGCGAGGATTCCCGTGAATTTCGTAACAGTAATGGCCTGAATTCAGTAGGGAACCAGGCCCTCTGGAGAAGTCTGAAGACCATGGTAAGGAGCTGGAACTTTATTTTATAGGTATGCATTTCTCGAACTGGAGAGGGAAGAAAGGAAAAGGGGGACAATGGAGACAGATGTAGGAGCAAACAAAATGGGGATAAAATTGTTCCTTATGGCACAAACATTCTCACAGAAGTCAAACATCTAAAAAATTATAAGTGAATAAAAACACAATATGTTGATTTTAAGGGTTGGTATCTTAATATGGGTTGGCATTTGACCAGAAGAAATTGGAGGAAGCCATAAGGGACATGGACAATGTGTATTCCAGGCAGGAACTGCAAGAACAGGTTCCAAGATTGAAGTGTGTGAACATGTGCAAGGTAGAGTAGGACCATGTGACAGAGAAGGGACTAAGGGCTAAAGAGTAGAGAAGAAATCAGAAGAGTATTGGGAGCAGGTTATATAGCACTGTGGGGCCTTGACAAGGATTCTGTATTTTGCCAAGTGAAACAGTAAGTCATTGAAGGTTCATGACCAGATTCATATTTTGAAAGTATATGAGTAGACCCATCATGGGACATCATAGAAAAGAGGAAGGTCATTTACTAACAAAATAATCCAAGAGAAGAATCATACCAAGAAGACCCACCTGATGGCAGGGAATGTGGTTAGGAGTATTCCGAAGGTAGAGTCAACTAGGTTTGCTGACAGGCTGACGGAAGGTATGAGGGAAACAAAGGAAGGAAGGATGACTCCAAGTTACTTCACCTGGGAACCAGACAAAAGGGATTGTCATTTACTGAAATCGGAAAGAAGCAGGACAACCCTGTGGAAAGAGAGATGGGAGAATCAAGAGCTCCAGAGTGTGGCAGAGAGCAGGTCAGATCTGTCAAACTCCAATACCTACACACTCTACCCAGCTTTGAAGGAGGCTGCGACGCAGGAACAAATGAGTGACGAAACCAGAAACTGAACAGAGCAAAGGGAAGTTTGGAGAGTTGACAAGAAAGGGAAAGTCAGGTAGCAGGTAAAGCAGCATACCAGGAACACGGGAGGGGAAGGCATCTGGGGACTCAAAGAAACCATAAAAGATGGGGACTATCAGCTGAGCGATTCTCCTATACAAGCCACCGAAGAGGAACAGAGGAAGAACAAGAACGTGGAGAATGCTGCCGAAATAGAACACGTTTGTGGAATACATGACGGACAGCCTGTTGGAGCAAAAAATAGTTGCACCACCGGAACCCCTTTGAATTCAGCACCAATATCCCTCTTTCCAGGAAGCGCTTGGAATGTCTTGTTTTTACAACAATGTCTCATGAAGACAACAACTAAAGAGCCCACTTACCTCCGTAGAGGGTAAGAGTTCATGACGGAGCCTCCTGCTCAGTACGGCGCCATGTTATCTAACACTCTGAATTGAATGAAGAAGAGGAACAGCGGCTGCTTTCACAGAATTACTGCCCCACCGTTTTTCTGTCTCCAAGGGCTGTCTCAACACCACTGCTGTAATGACACACGAGAGTGCGATGCCTCGGTGGCTAATCCTGCGGATTCTCTATTATCTCCTGCTTTAGGACGTGCGGCATCAGAAATCTGATGGATTAATGAAAGACTGTTAATGCTAATTGCTGACATAAGACTATTTAGGGCACCAAGGCAATCGTTGATTTATTTTTTAGATGTTTTCACAGCTTTTCCTAGCACTGTACTCATCAGTCATGCTAATTCCAACAGGAAACAGCACATAGCTTTGGGGGAGAGACCATGAAAACTCTCTTTCATCATTTCATCTCTACCACCCCTTCTCTGATACCATCCTTAAATCCAAATAATTTGCCTTAGTTCAGTTATCTGCTGTATTCACCCTATCCAGACTTCAGACACAGTTGGTGGCTAGATTTTGCACGTCCCTAATTAGAACAGATGTAGCCACCACGGCTTAGAAACGCCTCAGCAAAGTGAACCAGATGCTCTTCTCCTGGAAAGGCCATCAAGTGCTGACACACTTAAGTTTCTTAGAGATGATTTATGCCACTGAAGACCTACGGGCCACCCAAATGTTAACAGTATAGAGCACAATGAGTGGAAACACAGCCACTGGAATTACACATAAGCTCTAGCTGTAATTAGGACCATTATTATCAGTGCAACTTTTTTAAAAATTTAATTTAATTTTTTTTAATTTTATTTGTTTATTTGACAGAGATCACAAATAGGCAGAGAGGCAGGCGGTGGGGGGGAGGGGAGCAGGCTTTCCAAGGAGCAGAGAGCCCAATGCGGGGTTTGATCCCAGGACCCTGAGATCATGACCTGAGACGAAGGTAAAGGCTTTAACCCACTGAGCCACCCAAGGGCCCCATCAGTGCAACTTTTAAGCCAATCACACAACTTCTCCGAGCTTCACTTTGCTCTTCTATAAAATGAGGCTATCACTTTGTGCCTTGGCATATAAGATGTCTAGTAGAGCACTCCTAGAAAAATGGAAGAGCCACTGATTCAGAAAACACTGCGGTCTGGGTCCTGCCATTGCTGTGTCACTACAGTGGGAATGGATACACTAGTCAGAACAGCTGGATGGCACCCAGCCATTGATATCAATGCTCCCACTCCATACACAACCAACCTTCTAACTTGGCTTCCCTTTAGATCTGGGTCCACTGTGCCATTCACAGAATGCTGTATCACATTCTCGTCGTAAACTGAGAGATTAGCATTTGACATTTGGATTTTATACATATGTCCCTTGTGATTTTGTTTAACTGGAGTGAGGACAATCAGTACAGGATATATTGACAATCAAATTGCATTAACATCCAGAACCTGGAGGACATTATGCTAAGTGAAATAAGCCAGGCACGGAAAGACAAAAGACTGCATGATCTCACCAATACATGGAATCTAAAAAAGTCAAATTCACAGAGGCAGAGAGGAGAACAGTGGTTGCCAGAAGCTGGAGTTGGGGGGTTGAGGTGGTACGCTGAACATGGAGAGGTACTGGTCAAAGGGTACGAAATTTCAGTTATGCAAGATGAGTAAGTTACAGACATCTAACACACAGTGTGATGACTATAGGTCATAATACTGTATTGTACCCTTGAAATTTGTTGAGATCTCAAATGTTCTCACCACACAAAAAAATAAGTGGTAACTATGTGAGGGGATAGATGTATTATAATTAGCTTGACTATGGTAATCATTTCATTATATATATATGCATATATACATATATATATGTCAAATATATCTATGTGTATGCTTTAAATACAATGTTTTTCAATTATACCTTAATAAAAAAATAAGTGGTAACTATGTGAGGGGATAGATGTATTATAATTAGCTTGACTATGGTAATCATTTCATTATATATATATGTATATATACATATATATATGTCAAATATATCTACGTGTATGCTTTAAATACACACAATGTTTTTCAATTATACCTTAATAAAACTGGGGGGTAAATTCATTAAGACCCATAGCTATGATTACTCCCTCACCCCGATGGATATGGGGCACTAGAAAAATCACCAGGGAAAGTCTAGATGGGAGAAGGGAAAGGTGTCAGGGAAATCACCCATCTATCTAGGAAACAGTTCCATGTCGCTAGACCATTACCTAACTCCCAAACTGGGCTCGATAATCCTCAAAAGGACCCCAGTGTATCCCCCTGTGTGTATCGTGAAATTTACAAGTCAGCCTTGTGTTAGTTAACTCCCTGTCCATCTGAATACAAATGTGCTATTACAACCAAGTTAATGGAAAGAAATATATCTTATCACCGTTACTAACATTGAGAACCATTGCTGTAGAAAATCAAGTTTATTGATTATTTTTTAAAAGGAAGGCTAAAAACAAAGAAGGAAATTAGCACAGGTTTTGATGAGCCTGCCTTATATTTTCTCAGCGGGATTCAGTTTCAATTTAAAGCTGAAAGGACTCTGAGCTTAAAGATATTGGGTGATTTGGTTAAAATTCCAGAGGATTGGATTCAAGATTAGTTTGTAATCTCATGACTTTAAAACCTTCTTAATTAAAGACTTACATTTGTTTTAAATGAAATGGGACATGGACTTGTAGACCAGAAAAGCAAATCACTATGAGGGAAAAGGTTCTGAATGGCGGTCCCTGAGGCTCCGAAATTTAATGTGATACTCAATTATTAAGAGGAAAATCAGGTCCTGGAAGTGGGCTCCCACCCTCACACCGCATGTCAAGCGGTCTGACCTCAGGCCCCGGCACAGAACCATGGACTTGGGGATCAGTGCTGCAGCATTCATCTGGAACCATCCTCCCCTTCCTAGATAAGGCAAAATGTGGCAGGAAAGATGTTTTTATCTTATCTCAAGGAGAGAAAAACAAAGCCTCCACCCTCAAAAAAGTCCCTTCACAAGAGCTCACTTGTGTAAGAGACTGACCATGGAAATCCATCATCCTCTCAAGGATTTTTCCAGTGTTCACAATAGAAAACGTTTTTAAAATAACAAAGATGAAACTTTAAAAGCATCACTCCAATTTTTTTTTCTTTTCTCCTCACACGCAATTGTAAAATAAATCAGCAAACAAGCACAAATCCGTTCCTTTTTTTTTTTTTTTAAATGTTTCAAAACTCCCTTCCCCATTTTCTTTGAGCAACCGTCCTATTTCTCTGGTGCTCTTCGTAACCCCATCTCTGGAGTTCTGAGATGACTCAGAAGAGTCATCTGCCCTCACTGTGGGTCCCTCGTCCCTGCAGCCGACTGCAGGCTCTGGAACACACTGGGCACTTGACGAAGTCCCTGACGGCTCCAGGGAGGGCACCAAAACGCTGTTTTTCTCCTCAAGCCCTGTCTTCCCTCCTGTGGACCGCCTCGCCATCATAGAACACCCTCTCTTCTCTGGGCTTCCTATGTTCCCTCTTCCTCCACCAGGTGTCCCATGGGTCCATCTTCTTTTAACACTCTTCTTGCTCCCTAGACATTTCATCCACTCCCTGGCTTCAGAGGCCTGGCCTCCCCTTCTGCACGTCCAGTAGCCATTTCAAGGTGGCCATCTCCACACCTTAATGTCCATGCATCCAAAACATTTCCATAGCCCTGGTCTCTTCCTGTGTCCCTTCCGTGAGTAAATGGCATCTCCCCCCAACCTCAATTCTCCCCTTTCCCTCAACCGTGTTATATAATCTATTATCAAGCCCCACTGATTTTAGCTCCCAAATGCTTCACCCCATTGTCACTCACCTGGAATACACAGTCCACGAACCCATCTACCATCATCCACCCTTGCCCTGTCCACGACACTTCTAAATCCATTCTCTTCACAGCCCGAGTGATCTCTAACAGCCTTGTGTGTATTTGTGTGGGAATGTGCATATTCACACGCACTTATATAACCCTCTTAGCCTGGGCTGCTCTTGGCTCACGTGCTTTCCAACTGCACCTGAAATACTTCACGTGGTTCAGCCGACTCTCCCACTTCTGGCCCCCACTGTCACCTCCACTCTTTCTAATAGAGCTCACCCTATTCTCTCTGTGTTACAGACATGTCAGCCTTTCAGTTTCTAAAACACTCCAGACCCTCTCCTCAAAAAAGGGCCTTTGTACACTGCTGTCCTCTACTACACACCTCCCACCACCACTCCTACCCAGCAAATGGATCATCTATTATGTTCATTAAAAATTTGGATGATCAGGCCCCACCCCAAAACCAAGGAATCAGAACAGCTCAGAATATCCCAAAAGATCCTGTCAACAGTGGCCAAATGATACTGTTGAGCAGGTTTGGGAACCCGATATAAATGATTACCCCTGGAAACACTTGACTCCTCCTGACCATGTCCATGGGGCCAAGACCACCATTAATGAGGCAATCCCCGCCTGTGGACAGGTTAGACAGCTCCTCCTTATTCTGGGCTGAAACCTGCCACACCCCAAACCTTGTACCCATTAGTTTAGTTCAATAATTCCTTAAAATCTCCTCAAGACATATTGGTACCCCACCATCTTAATGGTTTCCCTCTGAAGTTGCTTCCATCCACCTACTATTTTGTAAAAAGACTATATATTTTTAGAGCACTTTTAGGCTCATAACAAAATTCAGGGGAAGTTTCAGAGATTTCCCATGCACCCCTCTGCCTTCATACATGGATAATCTCTCCCATATCAACATCCCCCACCAGAGTGGGACATTTGTTGCAACTGATGAACTCACAGAAACATCCTGACCACCCAGAGTCCATAGTACCCCACCATCTTTAAGTGTAGTTTATAGGCCAAATTTCAATGGTTCCAGACCCAATTCCTCATTGAAGCTAACTCAGTGGTTCTCTCTCAAATGCACACTGGTCATGAAACCAGCAGTAGGGAAAACAGACGTGCCTGGAAACCTGGCCCGTCACTTGGAAGGCTCCAGACTGCAAACCACACCAAGTCTCCACTTCCTCATTGGTTAAATTGAAATAGCAACAATGTCTTCCTCTTTGGGCCAATATAAAGATTGAAATAGCTCATGCATAGAGAGCACACAGCCTGGGCCTGTCACACAGAAATGTACATAAACAAAAGGAGAGCTCCCTGAAGAAAGGGCTTTATAACAATTCAAAACAGTGCATGACCCAGAGCGGGCATTCCATTATTTGTTGAGTGACTGAATCATGAACAGTGATGGGCAAAAGCAGAATTTAAAATAAGAAAGTATTTAATTTTGAAGATAGGTTAAAAAAAAAGAAGACGACGACAGAAAGGAATTCTAATTTAGCTTTCCTTTCAAAGTATAGTCTTAAGTGACCTTAAAATGTCAATTAATGATTTTGACCTATCCATACAAGAGATTTAAGTGTTTCATTCGTTTAAATAGAATAATAAATGTGTGATTTAGAATCAGGCTTTTGCACCTTGTTTGCAGTTTTCAGAAAACTATATTATCTTTTTCCAATCTCGTTTCAAAGACTGTATATCTACCATGCAACAAGAGTATACTAGGGAGTAGCAGAAATGTATCAAATCGGTCGCACTAACATTAAGTCAAATCACTAAACTACTTAACATTTTTTGTTTATGAATTTTTTTAATGTTTTAATATTAAAGTGAAAAATGGTGAATGTCTCAGACACTTAAAAAAAACCTAATCTAGTATATAGAAATCCAAGAGTGGCTCGTAGAACACAGACCCTGACATACGTATTTCTTCTCTTACTATGGAAATATATACTAAGTATATTTATCTCATGGCCATTTGAAAATTCTCCAAAATCTTTTAGAAAAAATAAGCTGGTTTTTTTTTTTCTTTGTTTGTTTTCAAAAGAGCTACCCACACTAGGATTTCCATTTCCACAGGACCTCTTATTAGGAACAAACGGAACTCTGTTCAAGCATGTTTGCAAGCAACCTGCTTCCTAACCAGCCTCGACTGTTGGTTTCCTTATTGGTCCTTCCAGAGGAAAATAGCTGGGTTTAAGTTCGGTGGTGCTCCCTACCACAGTAACTTCCCACCTGAAATATTTAAGATGGCATTTAAGGTAAGCATGGCCCAACACCCTGGCCTCCGTTGCCCCTGGAACATCTTCCAGGTGCCCCAGAGGCCTCACCTTCATATTACCTTGGGATCTAGCATGGGGCTGGGCAGGGAGCAGGTGCTTCCTTGGTACTTGCTGGAATGAACTGGGCATCACCACAGGTCCCTTGGTCATCTCTATTCTGAAGGCCCCCTTCCATGGTAACTTGAAGCCCAGAGTCCAGTAGGACAAAGACCATCACCCAACAGATAGGTGTGCAGTCTGTCTGGCCAGAGCTCTGAGCAGACAGAGTCTCCCTCCCAAGGCCTAGGAGGTCAAAAACAGGATGGCCCAGGACAGGACATACAACCCACATTAGTGAAATGTAAACTACTTCCCCGCTCAGCTTCTTGACTTAACCAGGTCCTCCAGGGATGGAGCTGTGACCCTGATGAGGGAAAGGACAACATCTGAGGCCCAAAAGGACTTGATGTTTGATGTTCAAAAACTGAAAAGAGAAAATATCCCAGCCCAAAGTGAAGACAGAGTGACGGGCTATGCAAATCAGCGGGGTCAGGAGGTGAGTATAAATAACATGGTAGGAAGACAAGGGCTTCTGGAAGGAATCGTAATTCCACTATTCTATTTAGTGGAAGGACATCATCTTGGAACCTCCAGAATAGGAGAAGACCAGAATTCCTATAGAACAGGAATTCCCGGGGCGCCTGGGTGGCTCAGTGGGTTAAAGCCTCTGCCTTCGGCTCAGGTCATGATTCTAGGGTCCTGGGATGGAGCCCCTCGTTGGGCTCTCTGCTCAGCAGGGAGCCTGCTTCCCTTCCTCTTTCTCTCTCTGCCTGCCTCCTGCCTACCTGTGATCTCTGTCTGTCAAATAAATTAAAAAAAAAAAAAAAAAAGAACAGGAATTCCCTCTGTAGACAGGGAGGACACTAAGCCACTTGCATCGAGGTAGGAGGCCTATGGTGCCCGAGTAAGGGGCAGCCAACTGTAATGAACCCCAGTGGGAGATGTAATCAGATCGAGTGTAAGAGCATGGTGAAAGCTTCACAACTATAACCCCAGTATGAAAGCTAGAGAAATCCAAGTCAGGCTGAGACCCTGAGCGAGAGCCTTGGTGTTGTACACATTACAGCTTCAGGAGGAGCAGGCTCTTGTATTCAGGAAGCCACCAGCTTCTTTACAGGGATCGGGTCAGGGGGAGGGTAATGCTAGTAGAAGTTGTCTCCATGTTGCCCCCCCTCCACTGAGGAAATTCTACCCAACAGGTTCTTCTGGCTATCCACCCATAGGCTGACAGCTGATCTCACTGAAAAAAACTCTGATAGCAGTTTTTAGGTCCCCTTGTACATGACTGTGAGATGGAAAATTTTCTCTCTGCCTTAAGTCTGTATATCAGGCCTATAGGGACCTTGCCCACATCCAAGAATTTTAAATGAGGGCAGGGACAGAGAGATTTACTAAAGAGGAGTGCTTGCTCACAGAAGGCATACCATTTCCTACGTCATATCACCTGACTGGACAATATCAGAAAATAACCCATTTTAAAAAACAAACCTAGAATACAGTCCCGATAAGAATTAAGCTTCGTCTGTCTATACACAGTCTTTCTTTTGCCTGGTGAATGTAGTCAGTGGAAGACAGGCAAAATCAGGGGAGCCTTTGCATTAGGCAATCTCACCAATGTTAGCTCCTTCAGTCCTCACAGGAGGAAGTATTTGCTCTATTTTACAGAAAGAAAGGGAAAGGAAGGGAAGGGAAGGGAAGGGAAGGAAAAAAGAAAGGAGAAGGGGAAGGAAAGAGGATGGGGAAGGAGAAGGTGAAGGAAAGAGAGGAATGGAAAGGGAGAGGGAAGGGAAGGAGAAGGGAGGGGAAAGGAAAGGGAAGGAGGGGAAGGGAAGGGAGGGGAGAGAAAAGGAAAGAAAAGAAAGGAAAGGGGAAGGGAGGGAAGGAGGAGAGAAGAAGGAAGAAAGAAAAATGAAACTGGGAGGCAGGGGGCGTCCCTCAGCCACACACTGTGAATGTGGGTTTCAAACCCAGGCCTGTTACTGCCAACATCACACACTGACATTAGTGGCCTCACTGCAACTTCATCAGTGACTGATAGGGACAGAATAAGTGCATCTTGATGATCCTAGAACCTCTGCTACCTCCCAAGGTAAGAATATGTAAGTTGTGGAACAGTATTAAAACCATATGCAGGTATTAAAAATCGTATTTTCCGAAATGATTTCTCAGCATGGAAAAATAATGATCCTGATCTCTGAAAAAGGTAAGCTATAAAAACTGCATCCATAAGGTACTCACTATTTGCACAGGAGTACACATGTACAATGCAGATAGATACACAGACAGAAACACATACACACATAGGGAAATCCGGAAAAAATACAACAAATTGTTAATAGTGTTTCTTTGGGTAATTAGATTACATTTGGTTTTCTTTTTGATACTTTGTGGTATTTTCTAATTTTTCCTACAATGACGATACAAGATTCCTACAATCTGAAAAAGGGTTAAAAATATAAAGTGATTTTTGACAAAATAAATATACATTTTTCAAAAAAAAATAAGATTTACACTAAAAGCAAAACCATTTTAAAGGCACTAACTTGTAAAGTAACATCCCAATAAGATATCACTTTACATCAAAAAGAAAAACAGAAAAATATTAATTCCCAGAAATTCAAATAGCATTAAAATAAGCAAGCTTAGCATACTGAGGATTTAAAAATAAAAAAGGTATAAAAAAATTAAAAAATAAAAAAAAAAATTTAAAAGGTATAATAAAAAATTTTATACAAGTGACTGCCCAGAATCACAGAAAAATCAGAAATGGAAATTTTTAGAAAATGCTTTTTCCTTTTATGCCTGGAAAAAATATCTTGGAGGGATTATGGGTTCAGAGGAGAATGTGGCCGAACTTTGGCTTGTTTCAACAACCCCCTTTTTTGTTCCTTCTCTCTCCCTCAGCACACACACACACACACACAGAAAACCAGGCCTCCTCAGGTATTTACCTCTTGATTCACTCAGATTAAACTCATCGTCCAGCTTTCCCTCAGGGCCTGACCTAGCACATGCCCGTCCTACTCAAAGCTGAGGTGAGGGCATGCTCTCTCTCCTGCCCCAGCTCACCAACCACCTCCCACACTGGCAGGAGGGCTGCGAACCCATCTTAGGCTTGCCTCTCTGTAACCACCCTATTTATCTGGGGCCTTGCCACACACAGTGGGGCGCTCAGGGGACATGTCATTCAGGCTATATTGTGCCCAGAAGGTTCCGCCTGACGGTATCTCACAAAGACTGACAAAACTCAGGCACGGTTCCATGATTGTTCCCTGGGGAATCTTCTCCTCCAGCTGATAGAAGGAAGAGGAGAAAATGTTGGAGGTGAACTAGGACCGGGGAAAAAGAAGCTGAAGAGAAAGGCCAACCCCCTCCTCCATGAAGCTGTTCTTGTTCAGGAACCAAAGTCGATGTGTCCTTCACTTACCGCTCCCCATGTCAGCACAGGAATTGTTTTACTCAGCCTAAGGTCATGAAATACCAATGGGCCTCTTGAGCACACTCCTCTTGCTCAGGAAGAATCCAGCACCTTGTGGTTTATGTTAGTCAGAGTAGGCCGAGTTATGCTGTAGTCACAAAATGCTGGGGAATATGTCCCTTCTTGTGCATATTCCATACCCACTGCAGGTCAGCTGGGGGCTCTTTCCAAGTTGTACTCACCGTGGAGCCAAAATACGGTAAGCTGCCATGACAGGGGCACAAGGTCAGCTGACATGCACACTGGCTGCTAGTGCTTCTGTGCAGAACTTGACACTGAATTAGCCAAGGTCATACAGCCACATATGGTCAAATGGACAGAAAGAACAGCCCTTTACGCCAAGACGGAGAGTCAGAATATTTGTGAACATCCACGTTTCCAGTAGGTCCCCAACAGCTGCTTTCCACCTGCCCAATAAAGAACACACTCGGGAAACAGAAACATCTCCACCATGATCTCTGGCTAGAATAGAATGACCAGAGTGAGAAGCAGAGGCTTCAACTAGCTACCATTAGAAAAACTGTAACTGCATCTCCCCATCTCTTGCACAAGTGCTTTTTGAAAGCAAACCATTAAATAGTACAGAGCTTAAACAGTTACTCAAGACTCCCAAGTCATCACCACTCTCTCGTATTTTAAACACACACACACACGCATACAAACACAGTCAGTCACTGCCAGCCATCTGTACTGAAAATAAAATATTCCTTTTTTATGAATAACACTTTTCCGGGATTGGAGTCCCCCGTGAAATGTTGCTTTACAAAGCTCAGTCAATCCCAAGTGAAAATTCCTTCTTTCTTAGAAAATGTCATCGTCTGTAAACGTTCCCTGGGGCCAAGCTCAAGTTGGCACTCCAGAGCTGCTCCCAGAACGAAACCTTCCGTGAATCAAGCTTTTAGATACTCTCAACACTTTTGGCATCCAGACATTCATACAGCCCTGAATTATTTATTCACCAATTTTGCACAACTTCCTAAACACCAGTGGAGACCAGGACGGTTTCAGCTATTTGATGTTACGTCTTCTCAAGTGGTTAAAGACGCGATAAAGCACCCCATTGCTTAAGCCTGCCATCTCAGTTCCATTAGCAGTAAAGACCTCTCTATTCAAACTGCTAAGTAAATCCTCCGAGAGCCCAGGGACTGTTTCATGCTTGAAAGCAACCGTTAAGAATTTGACAACAACCAAACTGCTCCTATTTAATCCTTCTCCCAAGGTAAAAAGAATTATAGGTAAACATATGCCTTCATTATTTGCTTTGCTGCATTTCAATACCCAATCCCACACAAAATTGCCAGCCAAGGATTTAATGCAATCACTTCTGTATTGCAGAGCTATTGCCTTTGCAGAATGGAAAAAGCTTAACAAGGGCCATGGAGCTGGTTAGCCAGCTACTGTATTTTGCGTAACATACATCTTAAATGTCACAGGGATGATGCGCAATCACAGTGACGCTTTTCACGAGTTTTGGTTTGGGTTTTTTTGGGTTGTTTTGTGTTTTGTTTTGTTTTTGGACGGGCCTTGAAATAACAGTTTGGGGCTGGTTTGTTTTAGCTAACACCAAACATCTCATCTGAATGCAAACCAAAGGTTACATGAAGCTCTGAAAAGAAGAATGGAGAGAGATGTTGTTGAACTGACAACCTTGTCGTTTGGTTTTGAGAGAGAGTCGATATGGAGTATCCACTTGCAGGGGTTCTTTTCTTTCAGGTGGTTTTGTTTTGGTTTTAGCCTTAGGTACTTTATAAGCTTGTAAAGCTTCTCATACCCAACTGGGGTTAGGCAGACCATCTACTCCAGTAAAGGATCATTTGGAAAACCAGTATATAGAGCAACAATCCTTCCCCCATCACGACCTTGACCCACCAACACACACGTGCAAAGAGTCATCAAGAGAATAGTTCCTTCGCAGAAAACCCTGCAGCAAGATTATCAAGTGAACCAGCGGTGAGGAATATCCCAAGCTGTATTCCTACATTTGGGGACAACCAGTGTTTACACACCCACTGGCCAAGCTCTCCTCTAACTACTTCTCCAACTGCTTCTCTAACTACTTGGTATTGCTCTCCACAAAATCAGTTTCTTTTGTCAGTGACCTAGAGGAAAGGCTTCTATGTGGGGTAAAAAACAGTTGGTACCTCCTGGGATCTGGGCTTCAAAAACAGGAATGACCCACTGTCTGTTTCAATCGTAGCTTCTCCTATGCAAAGCTCCCTACAGAGCCTTTGAACCTCTTATGCCACTGGGACACTATTTTCTCCAAACAGACATCCTCTATTCCTCCCTGGTATTTTAAAGGTGGCTTGCATTAGGACACAACCTGTTGGCCAACGAACAGTTAGAGGACATCCTTTACAAGTCCATATATACCATTGTGAAAAGAGCATTTTCGAATAAGGTTCGAACAACTGCTTTTGTGGTTTTTACTTTCAGGTGTTCTGGAGGTCAACAATCAAATACACATCATAACTTTCTTTTCCTTTTACAGCCTTTTATATTGGATTTGCTTCTAACAGGATAATATTTTACTACAGAAAGGCACCTTCTAGTTTTGTTATTATGGGCAATGAAAATATGGAGTGCTTGTTATTCCTGACCAGAAGATTCAGAAGCACCCTAGGAAAAATTGGAGATTTTCCCAATCATATCCTAACTGCAAAGACTTTCTAATTGATAACGCCAGTTCATTACTCAAGATACACTTTTAATCCACATCTGTTTTTTCCTACTAATTTACCACATTTGGGGACTATTCTCCCCTTAATCTATTTTAATTTGGCAAACTAATTTGGACCTTAGGCCAAACTGAACTGAGAAGGTAAGTGAGCTTCTGAAGTTAAAGAACTGTGATGGTCATTATTTAAGTGATATTATCCTTGTGTCTGAGAACTGACCTTTCTGCTAGGAAACGTGCTTTCTCCTGGCTAGCCAGTCCTATCCTGTTGACTCTCTTCTGCCCAGCAGAAGAGAAAGGGTGAAGGTCTGAGTGTGGGTAGAGTGCACTTGAGAAGTGCCAGCAAAAAGGACTTGTTCTCAGGTAGGAGGCCCTGAGAAGTATAATCAAAAGCAAAAACAACACCAGTGCTCCAGGTACAATACCCAGCCAATCTGTTCTCTCAATCCAGCTGTTATATCCTGGATTTACAACTCCTACTAAGGCTCATTTTATTAATACGTTAAACAGAAGTTCTAAAATGTGTTAAATCAGAGTGAAAGTGAGGGGAGAAAGGTATCTCCAAAATGTATTATTCAAGTAGAAAAAACAGTCGTAAATCAGGACAAGAGAAGTGGCAGTAATGAGAAGAAGGAAGGGAAACACAGAGGCATGAAAACGTACTTGACGGCAATCTCCTTCTATATTTAAGCTTGTTAGCCTGCCTCTCTTTCCTCGGGGAAGGAAAGACAACATTTTCTTTATCACAGTGTTTTACTCAACTGTCTATGAAATGTGCACTATTAAGTAATCACTTCCAGAAAGCTTCTGTGGGTTTCTTGGGGGGGAGGGTTTTGTTGTGTTTCAGAATTTTGGGCTACATTATTAGCAAGTTGCAAGTAAAAATAAAACATTTTCATTAGCAGTGGAAGAATATTTCCAGGCTGGCAGCAACAAGTCAGATTCAAGGCAGCATCTCAGAACACGGATTCCAGTCCTCTGACTTCTCAAGATCCCAGTCCCCAAAGCTCATAATTCCAGCAGCTACTTCTAGCATTCCTCCTCCTCAGAGCCAATTCACACAGAACCAAAAGTCCAGGGCAGCGTTCCAGATCTTGCAGACCAAGAGTAGGTAAACCAAATTGAAACCAGAAATGTTCACAATTTATTCAACGATGCAGCATTCCTGAACCTCCCACTTCCCAGACATTCCACCACACTAACTCATGTGGTTAACGATTATTGTCTTCTCACGAAAGGCTTACAGTGAAATAAAAATATATATTTATATCTATTCCCAGTGTTCAGGCTTGATGCAAACCCTCTTTAAAATTCTTTTTTTTTTTTAAATTAAAGCTTATCATCTTTAATTTAAGCAAGTAACTTCTAAGTTTACTCAGGAAAACTACATTTTTCCTAAAAACAGAAAAAGAAATACTATCTGATATATTTTGATTCCATTCAATAAATATTTGTTGAGTGTATAATTTTTCTCCAGGGAAAAAGAAGGGAAAAGGGGAAGCTATGCCTTCGAAGAGTTTGCAGATAAACAGAGGAGAAAGTCATTTAAACAAAAGAGGTAAGTTCTGCCATATATAATGGTCATACATTTTGGGCACTGGGAAATCATCAAGCATGGCAATATTAATTTTAGTTAGGAAGAATTCAGGAAGACTTCAGGGAAGAGGTGATATTTGAGCACGGACTTGAAAGTAGAGAAAGGTTTTAATTTTTTCAACCTACAAATAAAAAGATTTGTCCTACCATTTCAAGTTCACCACGTTTCCTTTCCCAAACTCCCCTTAAAACTGTAACATCCCCCTTCGAAGATCTGTGCTTGGAGTCACGACCTCCACACACCCAACGACATGGCCTGGTGCTTTTCAAACAAGCCACACATGACGCAGTGTAGAGTTCTCCTTGTCTCGTACCGGAAAGAGGCCCCATTCAGCTGCGAACTATTTCTAAATCATCTACTTAAATACATCATTTTAAGTTCCCCTCTGCTTTTTGTGAATACAGAGCCTCCCTCTCTGCCACTTCTTTTGATCAAGGAGGTGCTGATGGTGAGAACAGAGTCAAACAACCCAGTACAGCCCAGCCACTCACATGTGGAAACACTAAGAAATCTGCGTCTTGGGCACCAGCCAGGAAAACAGGCCAGACCAACAAGAGACACCGGGAACAACTTGGCCATGTAAGTGGTGAGAACGGGCGGGTCTCCTTGGGCCTCCCCGTAAATATCTCCCCAGAAGCCACCAGCAGCTCTGCTGTCCTGGGAAGGCAGGCGCGAGGGAAAGCGGGAGGAGACTATGTTTCCTCCAAGCACAAACTGGCTGCTGGCTCCCGAGTGTCTCTAGGAGGCCAGCCCTAGGGAAAGGAATAAAGAGGAAAGGGGGGCCCCAGGCAGAAGAGCAATGCCACCCACCCGCTGCCCTGGCTGGTACCCGGGGAGGGGACCTAAAGCTCTGCAGGGCAACACAGGGCCTTTTAAGAGCCAGAACCAAAGATGGTTCTTCAGCTGAACTCAGCTACAGTCTCAATAACCAAAAGACATCAACAAATAATCCCCAAGGCATTGGGGCACTTACCTTGGGTCAGGCCTTGGATGCATAGTATGTGCAGGAGGTCGTTAGTATGCGTGCCTGGAACAGAGGCCACATCCCCGCACAGGAATCCAAGGAGAGGGTCATGAAGTCCCTTACAGAAAGGCAGGGAAGGATTCCTCGAAGGAAGAGAGAGCAGGCACTGCTCCTTCCTCCTCTCACTGCTCTAGACAAGATGGCAGACGCAGGCCTTTGGCGCTCTTCCCTATCCCCTCAGATGTTAGAGACCGCTCCTCGGGTCAAACACAGGAGGCTCTGCTTCTGCCAAGGCTCATTTCACTGAGATGGCAAGATGTAAATACTGACACAGTTTGGGCCCTGGTCCAAAATTCGGCTTCATTCTGTTACATAAAGTCTTTCTTCCTTTGTCTCTCTGTGTCATCCAAGCACACGTCTGACTTTGAGAAAGGGCCCCAGGGCTCGCCGCCTCGATGCACACAACACTAGGGCCACCAGCCGGGCAGCTGGTGGCAGGCACCTGCTACTCCGTCGTGCCAGCACATACCAGAGTGGGTCTCACGGGGCCACCTGGGGAGCCTGATGGGGACATTCTGTAAGCCATCACGCCATCTTGGAGGCTCAGATGCACCATGGGCACCCAGGACTTCCATAAAGAAACCGGGTTAGCCCCCGAATCAAACACATCTTTCACAACCACAATCAACTCTTTGCTCCTGTAAAATCTATTACCATATCCCCACATAACCTATAAGAGAAACAAGCCCATTCCACTCATGGGATGCACTACAAGAAAAGGCCTTGCCCCAGTGGGCACAGACCTGTCCCTTTATCACCTTTCCCCAGAGAACCCAGCTCCCTTCTCAAGCCACACAGATCAGACTCCCTCTTTAAAATGCCTGCCTTGAGAGGCACCTGGGTGGCTCAGTCAGTTAAGTGTTGGACTCCTGCTTTCTGCTCAGGTCATGATCTGAGGCTCCTGGGATGAAACCGTGTAGGGCTCCATGCCCAGCGGGGAATCTGCTTCTCTTTCTGCCCCCTGCCCCACCCCCACTCATATGCATGTGCTCTCGCTCTCTCTTAAATAAACAAATAAATCTTTTTTTTTTTTAAAGATTTCACTTATTTATTTGACAGAGAGAGATTACAAGTAGGCAGAGAGGCAGGCAGAGAGAGAGAGGAGGAAGCAGGCTCCCCGCTGAGCAGAGAGCCCGATGCAGGACTCAATCCCAGGACCCTGAGATCATGACCCGAGCCAAAGGCAGCAGCCCAACCCACTGAGCCACCCAGGCGCCCACAAATAAATCTTTTTTAAAAAGTAAATAAAATGCCTATCTTGAAAACGCTGAGGCTTCTCATGTCCCCTCTCAATTTTGATGGTGGTGGTAGATTTTACTCTGTGCTTTAAGTAATCTAATTCTTAAAACGACAGAGACTCTTCTGATACATTTAATGGCGGGTCTTCAATGAACTGCATTTTTAAAACGCTCATTGAAATAAAGAGGGGAGGCATTAAGAATAAAGGCTGTCTCTAAAAAGATCAGGTCGTCTCAAACTACTGCCTGCTCCTCAAATAAGCAGCATGTGGAGAGTTTATCAGAGATCCTTCAAAGGGAGGTCCCCCTGTCTTGAGGTATGGGGAATAGTCAAAGCCTTTTTGGAAAATACTCTGACCTAGACAAGGGAATCTATTACATGTGTGCCCTTCCTAATTCATGTCTGTCCTTGGTCTCCACCTTTCCAACCCCCTTCCCACCATTCTGTTTGCACCTTCTCTCACTGCACCCCAACCCCTACCCAATCTAGACTCTTGTGTGCCCTTCTCTCACAGTGAGCGGTGCCTGTTTCCTCAGGCCCCCTATGCCTTCTGTGGGATGTCACTGGAGTGCAAAAGAAAGAGAACTTCAGAGACAGATAGAGAGGGCAGCTACACCTTCCTTTTCTTTAAGATTTTATTTATTTATTTGAGAGAGTACATGTGCACACATGAGAGAGAGAGCACAAGCAGGGGCAAGATCCAGGGGAAAAGGGAGGAGCAGACTCCCCACTCAGCAGGGAGCCTGATGCAGGACTCGATCCCAGGACCCTAGGATCATAACCTGAGCCAAAGACACTTAATCAACTGAGCCACCCAGGCACCCACATCTTCCTTTTTATTTCAAAATCAGAATGCAAACATGAGAAGGCTGACAGAGGTATCTATGATGAGAAAAACAAGGTCAGATCTTTTCTGAAGAGAATTGAGTCGGATTTGGCCAGCTTGGTTTGATGGGGAGGCCTGGCTGTGCCAATTAGGTTTTGTAGCTCCAAGGTTTTCACAGAAAACACGTATGGGAAACATCAATACACAGGTAGTGTTTTAGCCTACAGTGAAAGGTTTACAAGTCAACATGATTTGATGCAAACAAATTTCTGAAGAGCACCACCCCACGAAATGCCTTCCTTCAAATCATCCTTCATGCAGTGATGATTCCTTGGGAAGGGCCACCTGTCCCCAGTGGTCCCACATTGTTGGCACCCCCACCATTGGACATTGAGGAAGGGCTGGCCTCTCTCCCCCTGTACCAGCTCCTGACCCTCCACCCAAGTCAGTCACTCCTCTCTATTCGTAAAGGGAAAGTCACAGATAATTTGTAGGGCAGGGTCACCTCTGTGCACTGGACATCCTCTCCCTGAGTGTCGAATAGGCACACAAACAACAAATAAAAAGGAAGAACAGAGTATGGGAAACAAACTGTGCTCCTAAAAAAAGGGGAAAAAAAAAAAAAAAACCCAGAATGGAAATAACTCACCATTACTGCACTCCTATTTAGTGATAAGAGCATGGATGATTTTCCCCCCCTTAGAGTTCCCAAATTATCTCTATCGTTACAATGAAATTATAATTAAGTGTATTTAAATGAGGAGGGATTTTTTTTTTTTTAAGCAAAATCAAACCAGCTCCCCAAACGGAAAAATTATCAGAGTTAAGCAACAAGGGATTCTGAAGATAACCTTCCTTAAAATTCTCAATGTTAACCTCTTGGAATGTCAACCTGAAATTTTAAAATGGAGAAACAAGCCATTTGTCGGATTTTTTTTTTTTAAAGATTTTATTTATTTATTTGACAGATAGAGATCACAGGTAGGCAGAGACAGAGAGAGAGGAGGAAGCAGGCTCCCTGCTGAGCAGAGAGCCCGATGTGGGGCTCGATCCTAGGACCCTGGGACCATGACCTGAGCCGAAGGCAGAGGCTTTAACCCACTGAGCCACCCAGGCGCCCCCATTTGTCGGATTTTATTATAATACTGTGTGCAGACATGTAGGGTCAGAGTGAAAGCCTCAACTCATCCCAGCTTGAAGTAGGGAACAGTGAAAAACTGCTCATCCCTCCTAAAAATCTGAATAAATTTCTAAAAATAGTCATTTTAATGAGTTTATTTATGTGTTCCCTGGAGTGAAGAACCATCCTTGCAGCCAATGCGTGCAGAAGCCACATTATGGGATAAACACGACTGAGGCAGTATTGATCCCGTGTCAAGCTGATTATCTGTTTGTCAACAGCAGCTGACAATTTCTAACTGAAAAATGAGAGGTACACTGAATGAGGCTTCCACATGAGGCAGGAAAGGCAAGAAAAATTCATCCAGATGATCTGGCTGGGTCTGATAAAATTCAGATTATTAACTGCCTCAATTGCCTATAAGTGATCCAATTTTCTCTAAAGAGAAAGACAACCCTTCGGAGTAACAACAAGCTATTTTGCTCTTTTTAGGATCACTTATCATCCACTCCCCACTTCTAAGGTTACAAGAAGCCCTAATCACCTCAACACGAACATTCCGGGTTCTTTAATATTCCTTCAGTTCCTGAGCTTTGAAATGATCTTTGATCACACAGAATCAAACTTCTAGCATCTTTTTCTGCTTCTGAACCCGGCGTTCCAGATGTGTTCCAACTCTCGCCTTGCATATCCCACAGGCTCATTACCCTGTGTGTACTTTATTACTATGGCAACGCCCGTTTTGCCTCGTGTTTGTGCTGTTTTACGCTGAGTTGGCGGTTTAAGTAAATTTCCCCGCTAACCCTTCGATCATTTGCACGATTAGTAGGTTTGATTTGGATCTACTGGACACATGTGGTCTGGTTCAGCTTCTTACCCTTAGCTTCTCTAGGGAGGGTGGAGGTTCTTCTCTGCTGTGCTCCCTCCATGCTCCCTGCCCCCCTCGGCAAGTCAGATCCAGCAGACTCCCACGAAAGCAGGTGTGTGCTGCCTTCTCTTTTTTCCAACAGCCAACCAGCAGTCCAAATAAAGCTATCAGTGCTACCAGGGAAAATTCTGATTTTCACTCAACGGGGCCTTTTCTACCTAAGCAACACTACAATTTATCTACCTGGTTTGAGTGAAAAAATTATGGGTTAGCCCTGCTGGGGCTGACAACAGTAATCTGCTATCCCAGGAGATTAATCAAATCGGGTCACCTCTTTGTTGCACTGAAAGCAACCAGGCATTTATTTCCTGATCAATAACTGCATGGGCGATACAGTCCCAGCTCTCAGGGGAGTTTTGGCTTCTTGGAAAAAAGACAAGGAGGTGAGGTCAGCAGCAGCTATGAGCCTTACTGACTGAGTGCCTACTGAATGAAACAAAAGTTAAGTAGGACAATCTATAATTGAGGGTTAAACTGTTTAACCCTTAAATTACAAGCTTTTCTTAGAGATTACCTATAGACCCAACATGTATAGATTTAATCATTTAATTTATAGATTTTTATATAGATATCCACTCTACAGATTCACTAGACAGATCTAGATTATATTATAGATCCAAGTTTGAGAACCCCAAATTTCCTTTGAGGCCATAAGCAAAGCTATTTTCTTATGCACTTGGGGTGACGGCTCCCCTAAGGAGGAGAAATATTATAGCAACAACCACTAGCAAAACGGTAACATCACAGGGAGTGTGCTATCTTCCTTAGCCAGGTGGGAAGGCAATGGCTGTGGCTCTCTAGGTCCTGTTCTCATTGAGGGGAGACCTGGCAGCGGGGGGAGGGGTGAACGTAGCTGCAGAGGCAAACACACTTAAGGGGAACCTAGCAGTTGAAGCTGAGTAAATTCTACTTTGTTACCCCAATTAACTAGTTGCGTATTATTTCATCAGGCTTTGTTGAGGTGGTCCAGCCTTATCCATGCCACACAGAAAGAGTAGAGCACCCCTGAGATCACAGTGAAAGGGACAATGGAAATAAGTGAGGGCACCAGAAGGGTGGTGGGAGTGTCTCCGCCTCCTATGTCCGATTCCGCACGACCTGGCGTGAACATACAATTCCATCCTAGCCTCACTCCCACTCACTGCAGAGCCACGAGTTGGTGCAAACATCAAGGAATGGTTGGACTTGGATGGATGGAAGTGGAGACATTTTAAATGAGGGGTTTAATATGACCCAAGATTCCAAGGTAGATAGAATCAAGGTGATTTTGTGGGACAGGCCTGACAAGCATGGTTAAGAGAAGCTGGGACAGAGTGGAAGGTGCAATGGACCAGAAAGATGAAATCAGTCTATGGAGGGACGCCTGGGTGGCGCAGTTGGTTGGACGACTGCCTCCGGCTCAGGGCGTGATCCTGGAGTCCCCGGATCGAGTCCCACATCAGGCTCCCAGCTCCATGGGGAGTCTGCTTCGCTCTCTGACCTTCTCCTCGCTCATTCTCTCTCTCACTGTCTCTCTCTCTCAAATAAATAAAATAAAATCTTTAAAAAAAAAAAAAAAAAAGAATCTATGGAAAGCCCAGAACCCTGACATAAATTATCTGATGCAGTGAAAAGGGAGTCAGTGAAGATTTTCCAAGCAGCATAAGGATCGTGTGTCCTAAGAGGGACCTGTAATGTGACCAGCTCTTCAACTATAAAGCTATATACATTTCTTCAGAACAGAGAGCAAGAAGTAAATTGTGGCATACAGAAGGCCATTGTGGCACACATGCATGCACAGACACACACACACACACAAGGCACATTCGTTCCCTTTACTTTCTCTGTCTTCTGAAGAAAAGAGACAAAGAAAGAAAGATGTTATTCCAAATAGGTAAGAGAGAAATCCATGTAATCTGTGATGTCCCTCAAAGTCCGTGTTTCTCAAATTTGAATAAGGTTCAAAGATCTTCTGAAGATATCAGAGACCCAAAGAAATGTACTTCTAAAGGGTGCTAGAAGACCCTGGTTTAAGAAATACTGATTTAAAACTAGGAAAAGACTTCACAACTGATAAAATACACTTTTAAAGCATCAAGATAAAGTTTACAAATCATGTCAACTTTTCACCAACTGAGAATTATCACAGGAACACAAACTTGAGAACTCCATTCAGGACAACTGTAGAAAACCTACTAATTTCGGTCAAACAAATTGCTTTCAACAGTTTGCCCTAATTTCAAGGTTAGTATAAGAAATTTTTCAATTGAGGAGTCTTTGTGAGACATTTCCTAAAATGACCATTTACCTCATCAAGTTTTCCAACTGCCCACCAGAATTTATCCTGGGTCTTTCACATACACCTATGTCTGTCTGACAGGTGTCTCTGTTGATGTCGTAATTATCACTTTCATTAAAATGTCTCCCACTCCCCAATACTAACAAAGAAATGTGAGTCACTTGTATGGGGCATCCTCAGGAAAACAAAGTTGTCATCATTCCCCCATTAGTAATATGGGAAGTATCTTTGTTTAGCCATCATCATTAGTAAAATTCTCACTGTCTGGCAAGACCAGTTTCCCCTAAACCATTAGAAATGCACTGGAACTACCTTTTTACTTTTTTAAAAAGATTTTATTTATTTATTTGATAGAGATCACAAGTAGGCAGAGAGGCAGTTGGGGGGTGGGGGGAGAAGGCTCCCCGCAGAGAGCCCGATGTGGGGCTCAATCCCAGGACCCTGGGATCATGACCTGAGCCGAAGGTAGAGGCTTAACCCACAGTGCCACCCAGGGACCCCATACCTTTTTATTTCTGAGGAAATATTCTCCCTAATTTAAGATTAACAGCCACAATTGGGAAATAATCAGAAATCCCAGAAATCCCCCGGGGGCTTTTGGAGGAGGTCTTCTAATTCCAAAAGATCAAAAATTTTGGTTTTTTTTCCTCAACTGGAGGGGAGGCTGGGGAACCACACTAGGAACTGAGGGAAGGTGAAACGGAACAGCTCTCAGCTTCACGTATATACCTTTTCTAAACTGAGGTTCCAGAGAAAACCGTTTAAAGATAAGACTTTCCCTGCTATTGGAAGGGGAGGGGCAGTTTCTCGGACTGCGCCGCTATCCCACAATGTCATTTCCACGGGAAGGATTTTGAGTCTGTGCAAGCGGATACAGTAGCCCAAAGTAAATAGGCAGCCAATAGCAGCAGTCAGAGCAGAACACCCAGGCCTGTCTCCGAGCCCACGCTTCCCCCAGGACCTACCTGTGCACCGGTCCCCGCACAGGCTGTGGCTTCTTAGTGAGCGGAGAATTGGATTCATCATCAAAAATCTCCCATCATTATAGAACAAGGAGAAAAAGAGTGGGAGGTCAACATTCACTACAATTCCAGAAGACCAAAACCGCGGAAGAAAGACCAGGACAGAAAAATCTCAAGAACTCTAAGGACTACGGAATTATTTTTAGCTTTAAATGACATTGGCCAGAAAATATACACTAAGAAGGAATGAACAAGTATGTGTAATCATTTAATAATAGCATAAACATACCCTGGGGGAGAGAACAGGAATGACAAAGGGCACCCCAGACCGCTAACCTTGACATCTGCCCGCATCGCTGACTTCCCGGGGTACATGGGGACTAGGAAGCACTACAGAGTTTTCCAGATGTTGCAGGAGTTGCTCTTTGCTTCTTACATCTGTTCTAACTGGGGAGAGGCTACTCTTTAATCAGACTGCCCCCAGCTCCCACACCCCTAATCCAGTCTCCCAAGAGAGTTCATCTAAAAGTTCTCAAAGCTGTTTCAGGGCATACAATTCTACTACAGTTTTTCACCTCTTCCAAGACAGCTAAAGGCAGCTCCACTCATCTCCAAATCTGCATGGCTCAAGAATGGGCCAAAAAAACTGGAAGCAGCCCTACATGGGAAGATTTGGTGCTTTGTTCCCAAGGCTTAGGCCGTTAAATGGAAAATTCAAAGGAAATTGGAACTCCAAAGACCACACACCAACTTCAGTCACCTAATCAGGGATGACAAAGAGCCAGGTCCTTCCCATTTTCCTTTTAGAGACCTCAGAAGATCATGGACATTAATTCCACAGATCAGTGCGGAGTTTCAATGGGGGAAAATATCAGATAACCAATAGAGCGGTTTCTTAATGTAATCTCACAGATCGACAAGAGCCTCTTTTACCGAGAACCCTGAAATTTTTCCTTAAAATGGAATGTAAAAAATTAGTAGAAACCTTTCTTACCCTGAACAAGCTGTATGGAGATGGGTGTGATGTCAGGAGTGTGCAGAAGCACGCCAGCCTGAAATAAAACTTGAATCAGGAAAAATTACTCTTCCATTCTCCAGACCATGCCTGCCTGCTCATTGCCATTTCGTCTCAGTGTTATGGTCCATCTATCCGGCCATCTCTATAAAAGCCTACTCAGAAGCAAAGGGGATGTTCATTCCTTTGAAGCAAATATCAGTGGATGTGATGCCTTTCTCAGGAGCTCTGGCCTTAGGATCCTCTTCTCTAGGGAATGGAAGGCTTGATGGTTTCATTCATTACTGGAACAGGTGGGAGAGAGATCCTGCAGAGCAAGAGGGTCCAAGATCCCTAAAAGGCCAGAACATGGGCAGCTGGTAAGGCTAACAAGGGCGATAAGCCAACGACTGAGCTGCACCCACTCTCCCTACTCAAGTGGTTCAGGATTAAATATCAGACACGATGGCCAGTAGAAAATCATGTTTGTGGTTGGCGTGGGTGGTAGGGGGGCACTGTAGGGCATCTACAGGACTTTGCTAAATGTAGAGAGGATGACCAGTTCTCTGAGGACTGCAGGGAGAGGAATGGGCAGCTTACCTATGGCATCCAGGATTCTTATTTTAGGAAAGTGACATCTTAGCATTCAGCAGGCAGTCAGCAACTTGAAACTTCGCAGCCTAGAGGCTCTCCTAGAGAAGGCCCCACAGCCCTATCCTCTACCAGGGCAGGAAGTGGGGACACTGTTGAAGGAATATTTGTGCCTGGCACAAAGCATGACACAGGGTTCATCTCACAACCCCGAGATCAGGACCTAAAGCCAAAATCAAGGGTCAGATACTTAACCAACTGAGCCACCTATGTGCCCCCCCCTGCAGTATCTCTAACTGTGAGGCACAGAGAGGTTAAGTAATTTGCCTGCCATCACACAATAATTTGGGGAGCCAGCAATCTGGCTCCAGAGTGTAAGCTGTGGTCTAAATGCCAAGACAGGCCGCCTCTGTCAGGCAGGAAAGGCGCCCGAGGAGACGGCCTAGCACCCCAGAACACACCACAATTCATCTCCAGGCTCTTCCACGTGCCATGAGCAAAGAAAGGAAGCATCAGCTGCTGCGGTGAGAATTTCTGTAGGAAATATGTGTAAGATATCCTCATTCCTTACAGCTCTGAATCTCAGTTTCTGCATCACTACAATGGTGGGAATGGCAGCAGCTCCCCTTAGGAGCTGGTGTGAACATTTAATGAGGTAGCACCTGTACAATATTACACCAAGGGCTGGCACACACCCAGCTCCTCTTCCACCTGCCACAGGCCACTGGTCCAGTCCAAGTGGACTATTCCAGATGGCAGTTAGGAACACCCAAGGTTAGGCAACCCCAGGGTTAGGCAATTGAGGGTCTGCAAGCAGCAGAAAAGGAGGTCAGTGACAGATTGGAAGTAGAATTCAGAGAGCCACCAGAGAAGCTAGCAGGTGAAGGGACCTTCAGGAGAGGAGCTTCAATCCGAAGGTGGAAAGGGAGTTATGTAGACACACCAAGGCCAAGGTCAGAAAAAATCTGCTTTGGAGGGAATCCAGAATCTGAGACTAACAAGGGAGCTTCTTAGGAATTAGAATGATTAAGACAGGAGAACCTAAATAGCCAGTTCTTGCTCTAAACCAATAAAAACAAGCCAGGTAAGTAGAGCTACCTTGCTCATCTCTGCAAGAGAGTCCTGTGAAACACCAGCACGCTCCGCTAACATGTAGTAGGAGGTACTGTGTTCATGCAGGATACAGAAGAAGCATAACCCTTGGATGAACTCAACAATTCAAACCAGCCATGGAGAAAAAAATGAAAAATGTTTACCCTCTCTCCTGGCTTTGGAAGCAGAACCCAGGACATGAAGCACTTCATCTCCACATGTGACCTGGGGGAGGTGTAGAATGAAGAGCAATATTCACGATACCTCCCCCACATCTAGTGGCCACCAAAGCAAGCTCAGAGCCTGAGGCTGATCTGTGTCCTTCCGAGAAGGAGGACGATGGATCCTGAAGCAGCTATGATGAGAGTGCCCCTTCTTTCTGGACTCAAAAAGCACCCTAAATCACCTACCTGCAGGAAACTAGGAATGGCAAGCACTGACTTCTCTAGCCTCAATGCCATGGGCCAGAAGGGTCTTCTCCAAAACACCCAAAGCAGGCCATGACATCCTTGGGAGTTTTGGGGACAGTCTCAGTCTTTGGTCTAGAGAGAGAGCAGGTAGCTATGCAGCAACAAGGGTAGGTAGGTAGGTAGTGAGGGTACACAGCAGGTGGCAAGGAAGCCACCCTGCAGACATGGAAGGAGCTAAGGGCCCCTCCCCCTTTCTGCCTTGCTCCATCAAGAGGACAGGTAAAGGGAATGACTGGGGGGAGGCGGGCAGTTCTATAAGCACTTTCTGCCTTCCTTATTTCCCAGGCCTTCCTTGCTCATCCCCAGAAACACTTCTCTGGTTCCAAATCATAGCCTCTTTCTATCTATTCTGTTCTTCACAGGCTTATCCTAGGAGGAGAACCAGACACCCCAACACCCCGACTAACCCCACATCATCTCTCTGTGCCCAGGTAGTCTTTGGGGAGCTGGAGAGGGTGGGCTGGGCTGGCAACACAGCAGACTCCTCCCCAAATAACTGCCACAGACCTCCAAGTTGATACACAAATGCCCATACACCACAACCTATGCAAAACTGAAGCCATCGGAAGAGGTAACATCAGAATGAGCTGGGCGTCATCAGCCTCAACGTGGTCCACACAGTTCAACGCCACAAAGTAACCAGGGAACCAATCCTTAGATTGGGAACCAAGCCAAGATTCGGCTTGATCCAAAGTCTTGAAAAGACAAGCTGATTTTCACCTTGCCTCCCTTGTAATTCTGCTGGAGAAAAGAATGATATGCTATGAACGAGAACATGTTCTCTTTCCTAAAACTTTTTGCTGTGAAGCATACTACCAGAAAAAGGTACTTGGGGAGGGTGGGATGGGTGACATTTTTGCTGATTTCTAAAAAATAAAACAAGGTGATGAATATAGCTAATTGTTGAGACATTCTCAATGAAATTTCACAGAAGCACAAACCTTTTGGCTATGTAATACTTCTTAATAGTCTAGTGAGTAAAAATGACTTAGCTGATCATATTAAAAATTCCTATGTGTTGCATAGGAAGTTTTTCTCAGTATTCCCAATTGTACCAAAGTGTCAGCCCCGAAAGAAAAAAGGCAAAACTCTATCCTCAGGGCCTAGGAAAGCTTTAATAGAATGTAAATTGAAAACTGAAAACTGAACGTTCCTGTGTAATGTGTATTATTGAGTAATACCACTGCGAAATATGAGAACATTAGGGCTGTTTTTATCATTCCAACCAAAACTACATTGGAAGAAATACCATTCTTCCAACTCCAGCTGCAGGAAACCAGGCCCGCTCTCTGAGCTTGCTCTGACAGTCCCATGGAAATGCACGGGGCACCAGGTGAATGGGACACCTTGGTGTCTTTTAGGGACCAAACCTTCCCCCACTTCTATCTTCATTTACATTACTTCTACACCATGTATTTCACAGGACGGTGATGTCAAAATAAAAGTTTAAAGTCCTTTTATTTCTTCCCCCTGAGTGCACACACTCCTTCAATATTCCTACACCAGGGTATCACATCAATACTTCACGTTCCTGAAACAAACAGCACTTGCAAATCTCCCCCTCCCCCGTCGCCCCTAAGGAGCCTACTTCAGACTAATCTGAATTGGAATGAGTATTTCCAGGTGTCACCCACTAAAGCCAGGCACTCTGCAGGATTTCCCACACCAGAGAATCTTGTTTTTCTAGATTCTAGCACAGATTCCACTTGAATCAGATGAGGTTGTTTTGTTTTGTTCTGCCCTATTCCGTTTCAGTTTAACAGAGCAGCGGCTGCATCCAAACCCCTCCAGGAACCTTCTGCCTTACCTCCCAGCATCTGGCCTGTGGCCAGGCAGCCACCATGTCTCACTTTTAACTCTCTGGATCCTAAATCTGTCTCCTGAGATCCCAAATTTAGCACGGAGACTCGCTCGGCACGAAAAGAATTGGAACAACTCATTCGCAACCTGGATCATTTTTCGGTCTCGCCAAGAGAGAAACAATTTTAGTAATCTCAAAAAAGAGAATAAATGGATCAGGGTCAATGCACAGTAATGACACAGATCAATACATCAACCAAAAATCACTTCTTGGAGGAGGAAAGAACTTGCACCCCTGATGGAATGTGATGATTTCATAAATGGTGACGTCAGCATCCGAAGTCTGTAAGGCAGCTCACCACCGCATTATAGAGAATGGAGATGAAGGGGAAGCAAGCCCCTGCTTTAGCTATAAACAAAGCCAACGTGTCCGATCCAAACACCCACTAGGGAGTGCTTTCGGACGGAGCTCCCGCTGAGCTGTGCGAGTCCGAGTGCCACTCAGCGCCAGGGATCAATGCTCCATTGTGAGCCCGCGGGCTTAGCAGAGACTCAACAGGCTACTGTGTGTTTCACAGCAAGATCCCTTCAAGGATAAAAATCACTAATTCTGAACCAGACGAGCAGGAGGTTTGTCCATTTTAAAGCCAAAGCTACCAACGGGCCGGAGAAAGACACGGGGCTGGAGGAACAGAGAGAATGAGCAGGCCTCAAACAGACCACCCTACAACCGAGCACAGAGGGAGAGGGAGACAGGAGGCTCTGCCGGGCTCGGGGCCTGCCCACCGCACTCTCCTTGCAGAGGGCGCCCAAATACACATTGATCTCCCAGACCCCCAGCAAGGTTAGGAGCAAATGCCAATGCCAGACAGGCAGAGGCCTGGTGGGTTTTAACAGGCAGGAACCTGAGGCAAAGGTTAGTTTAACATCCAAATCAGACATGTGCAGAAAGAAGCAAATGATTCTCCTAGGGGTGCCTGAATGGCTTAGTAGGCTGAGTGTGTGCCTTCACTTGGGTTAAAATCCCAGGGTCCTGGGATCGAGTTCTGCATTGTGCTTCCTGCTCAAGGGAGAGCCCGCTTCTTCCTCCCCCTCTCCCTCTGCTGCTCCCCCTGCTTGTGCATGTGCACACGCGTGCTCTCTCTCTCTGTTAAATAAATAAATAAAATCTTTAAAAAAAAAAAAAAAAAAGATTCTCCTACAAGTGGAGGTGCAAGAAGGTATTTCTGGAGTTTTGCAGTGGACCACAACAAAATAAATTCCACAGTCAAAAAATCTCCAATTATTTCTTTAATAATAAAGTTAAAGGCTAATTCTTAACAAAGATTATAAAAATCATTCCAAATATTTTTATGTATTTAATATATATTTATTTAATATTTATTATTATTTATTATTTATATATTATTTAATATTTTCATGACTTATCTTCTCACTAATATTTTTCATGTCAAATATTGACATATATTTAAACTCACTGAAGCATTAACAAGCATTGTTTTTTTATTCCATCAAGTTTATTTTAAGATATCAAAGTCATAGTACAAGGGGATATGGGGTTAACTTAGTAACAGTATCAGTTAACATTTTCATACAGGGCTTAACAGTTTATACAGTGCTTTGTGTAGAAGCTTTGTCAGAAATTTCCCAGATAACCCAAACATCTAATCCAACAAAGCCTTTCTCCAGAACTTCTCATTGGCTTTCTTTCGGTTTTTCCCTTCTTACTAATCCCCTCTTTAAAAATCCTTTTACTAGAGGTACCTGTGTGGCTCACTCAGTTAAGTGTCTACCTTCAGCTCAGGTCATGATCTCAGGGTCCTAGGATCGAGGCCCGCATCAGGCTCCCTGCCTGCTTCTCCCTCTCCCTCTGCTGCTCCCCTTGCTTATGCTTGCTCTTCTGTCAAATAGATAAATAAAATCTTAAATAAATAAAAAATAAAGTCCTTTTCCTGAGCAAGACTGAAAATCAAGTTTACAGACATGAAGTAACATGCCCCTGGTCTTACCACCACATTAGTGCTGATCCTAACCCTGACTGGCAGCCACCCCTCTGCAGCTCTGACAGTCTTTCCAAGCACAGACACTGAAGGTGGCCACCAGGAGTGCCGTGCTGCTTCGGCCCCCAAGGAGATAAGCAGACCTTAGCAAGTTCCTGAAATGTCCCATGCAGCAGTCACCTCATCAGGAAAATAGGGAAGGCGGTGGGAGCTGCACATATCATGGTACTTAGCACACAGCAAGGGCTCAAAAACTAGGCTGTTTCTGTAATTGTCATTATTCTCTCTCCCTCAAATATGAAAAATTCTGGGCAGCAACCAGGCTGCCTTAAAATTAACCAGCACAAATAGCTTATGAAATCGGTACAATGCAGCGACATGTAATCATGTAAACGCTTACCTGTATGCAGTGGGTTGAGTAACGGCCACCTGAAGACAACAAGTCATAATGCCTGGAACTCATAAATACTACCTTACTTGAAAAAAAAAAAGGGGGGGGTCTTTTCAGATACAATCAAAGATCCTGAGATGAGAACATAATCCTGGAGTATTCAGGGTGGACCCCGAATCCAGTAACAAGGGTCCTTAAACGAGACATGCCAAGGAGAAGAAACAGGAGGAGAAGGCCAGGTGAAGGGGAGGCAGGGAGGGGAGCAATGTGGCTGCAAGCCAGGGACTGCCCCAGCACCAGAAGCCGGGGAAAGGGGAGGAACGGCCTGTCCCCCAGGACCTCTGGAAGGAGTGTGACCCTGCCGATTCAGGTAGCCACCTTGAATTCAGACCTCTGGCCTCTGGAACTGAGAGAATAAGTTTTTGTTGCTTCAAATCACCAGATCTGTGGGAATTTGTCACAGCAATCTCAGGAAGCTAACACACCCAAGAAAAGGCAGCACTTTGTCAAGCAAGAAATAAAAAGGGGAAGAGAAATTTCCAGAGTTAGGAGTCTACCTCTTGCAGAAAATGCTCAGTGGGAGGAAAAGTTCATTGAAATGTGGACCTGAGACCTGGGAAAATATTTAGAAACTGTGTATTTTTGGAAAACGGGCATCTGGACACTTCGGCCAGTTTCTTCTCTTCTAAGAGGTAGGGATGTGACACCTGTTCCCTTGTAGGGCAGAACCATGTAACTCAGGAGCGGAGGCTCTGTCGATGCCAACGTAGTCTTTAAGGACTCTCCTCCTGGGGACCATGGCTACTGCTCCCAGATGTGAAGGCAGGCTCTGGTTTCTGGGCTGAGCTTATTCCCAGGCAAGAAGCACTCATTGCAGATGAAGAAGCAGTTTCCTCCGAGACAGCACCAGGAGGCCCCAGAGGGTCAAGTGCAGCTCGTGGAAGCTGCCAGCACCTGTCAGGGGATCAGGAGGAGCATCCTGGGTGCTCCAAGTGTGCTCAGCCAGCCCCCCTGCCACAGGTGCTCCTCCCTGTGGCTTGTGAGGACCCAGAGGCAGGGCAGGGCCTGGCATGAACACTGCTTTAGGAACAAGGGAAGGAACTGTCCTGCAGGGAGGCTCCTGGGGTCATGAATGTTCTGTAGCCACAAACGGCTGAGAACTGGCAACATCGAAGGCAGAAAGTGTACTTGCAAGCAAAGTCGATTCAATTCAATGCCATCGACATTTGCAGGGTAGTCAGAGGGAGTGATGTGTTAGCTGCTGGAAATGGAAGGGAAGAGAAGATTCCTGCCCTCCAGGTGTCTGGACTCAGGCGAGCCTCTATAGGATGATAATGATAATATTAGAGGAAATCATGAAGACAATGTCTGACCTTCGCTGCAGTCTTCTCACCTAACAGTCCATGTCCTGAGTCCTACATATTTATTATTTCATTCCATCCTTACCACAGACAGTGAGGTGGCCACTATCCTTCCCCTTTGCACTTGAGGAATCTGAGGGCCAGAGAGGTTAAGTAACTTACCCTTCATCACACAGCGAGATGGAAGAGCCGGGTTTTAAACCCAGGTGCTCAAGCTCCAGAGTCTTGCTTCTAGCCACTGTGACAATTGTGAAAGAGGACAGGGGACTTGGCTAAAGCATATTGTGAACACAGATAAGAGGACAACTGACATCACACCAAAGTAGGGTGTGCTATGGGCAAAAAGTATGATACAGAGAAGTAGTGACATGAAATTAGACTTTGGAAGATGAAGAGATCACCAGGAGGGAGGTGGGGTAGACCCCACACCAGAACATGGGCGAGAGAACAGCCTGGCAGGTAAATGCCAAGGGTGCCTCGGGACCAGCTCAGCCATCTTTCGGAGTGCCCCACGACATGCACCAAGTATGATGGGAAAGGAGACAAAATCAGTCTTGCACCACAAAAAGGCCTTTGCTTTCTCTCAGGGGGGCTTTACGAGCACCTGACATGCTTTTTTTAAATTCTAGATTTCCCTAGGTCCCGTTCCAAGCTCCTGAATCCAAACTGTTCAGCGTGGCCCAGCCCTCCCTGGTGCCTTAGCAACCCCACCCCCACCAGATGACATGGTGAACCCTAGGGGTGGAGAAACTCAGCTGTGGCAAATGGGAACATTGTAGCAATGGTCCAGGCAAAAGATGGGAGGGCCCTGACTAGACAGTGGAATTTCCACAGAGTACTTATTAAACTTGCAATTGTACAAATTGCAGAATCATTTGAGACTAAGTAGGCTTACATTAATTCTCCTAGTACAATCTATGCTCTCAATATAGCAGTTCAGCTCTTAATTACAAATCCAATCTAAGAGTAGAGCCATTTTTTATTTCAAGTTTGAATACTGCCCTGTGGCAATTAAAAATATGTACTTTAGCTATATCTCAAAACAAAGCATAATGAGTACATCTTATTTTCCAATCAAGACATTAAAGTTCCTTTTTCTTTAACAGCTCTTAATAAAAATGTACTTATAAAGCTTAGTGGCTGAAGAATGACCTCCCTCAACAATAACTGAGTTAAACTCCTCCAAAATACATTGTGGCCAAGAAATTCTCAACACTTGACTGAACTACTCAAGCCACTGAAGGCCACTGGGTTTTGGAACGGCGAAATTAGAATGAGACAGGGTATTTTTATTTGGTCTGAAACTTGACAACACTTTAACATTCACAGAGTTCCAACAATTTAAGAGTTCCTACAAGGAATACAAAGTTTATATCCTTTAGGAATGAGACTTTATTGCTAAGTAAGTGGGTATAAATCATAGTAAATAGGCTACTGGACTAAGAGACACACAGTTGCTTGCTTATTCTTCTATGTTGCTTTAAAACAAAACAAAAAAACAAAAGATTCAGAATTGGATTCTCAGGCCAAAGATCCATTCAACAAAAAGCAAACACTAAGATAACAGCAATGTTTAGCAGAAAAAACCTAACATGAGGCAAAAGTTGAATAAGCAAAAAACACTTCTCCCAAGAAAGTGCTGACATCAACAATGGCATCAACACAACGAAGCTCGACAAAGTTTGGCAGCCCTGTTATAAAAGGACACAAGATTAGCACTATATTTTATCTGCTTAAAAGATAATGTTACTTAATTCTAGAAAATTCTGAGTACCTAATTTCTCCTGCCTCACCCCAGAGAACTAAGCACTAACTTGAGCAATAGTAGATGATCCATAAACACATGTATTCATGATCAGTAGACAGAATTTAATAAGTACCACACTAATTTATCTTAGCCTCCGAGCTATGCTTCGTGTACATTCCTATGAGAATATGTGTAAGTTCAAATAGAACCACAAGCACTTAACTGAGATTTCATTTCGTTAAACATAGGATCATAATTGTGGACCACACTGTTTACTAGAAGATACTACATAGCTGTTGTTAGTAAACATATTGAATCTTGAGAAACCAAAGGTTTTTCTGGGTAATTCTGGGCTCAGACACAAGAAATGCCAGAAAATATGTATTCTGATTAACTTCAAAAGGTTTTCGTTTTATTTTAGTTTTATGTAAGCAGAATTTCTTAAAATACCAGCCTTTGTTTTATTGAAGAATCTAATGTTGTATCTAAAACTCCTCATTAATTTCAAAAGGGCGCTTTCTAGAAAGGCCATTTTTGAAAATGCAAAACATCCCATTTTGGGAAATGCACTATGTTGTTACAGATTTTGAACATTTCAGTGTTCGTTAATACTAATGTGTGTTCTTTACAAATGTTCTGACACATAATCCTAAACGGCCCATATCTTGATGGTTTTAGGGAAGAATCTTTCCCCTACTGTCACATTTTTATTCTTTGTAAATGTTCATTCTTTTTCAAATAGTGTGGTCTCTGAAATCTCTGCAGAAAATCTAGTGCTCACATACATCTAAAGTAGCATTTTACAGAAAATCTGTAATACAGGCTATTATTAGAAACTTGAATTGTGCATCATCTTGGTCCACGGGACATACCCACTCTGACTGTCCTCCACTTCCTGCCTGACCAGTGCAGCCATCGAGTGGAGAACAGATTAGGAGAGGAGACCAGAAACTTGAACACAAAAAAATAACTTTCTAAGAAACCTCAGCTGCCCGCTGGGTTATGACAGTGGCTAGTTCTCTGTGTCTAATTTCATTCTACTTGCCTTTTCCCACCAAAAAAAAAGAAAAGAAAAAAAAAGAAAAAGGCATAACTACTAAACTAGAGTAAGTCAACAGTCTGCCCATTTGTGACAAAAATTATCTCCAATTGCAACATTCAGAGGATGGATGAAGAAATTATTAACATCCATATCTGAGACGGAGCAAATGGCCAAGAAAGGAAAAGACTGCTTTCTGCCAGCCCACCTGGCACCTCTCCATCAGCGACCCAAGGCCTATACCACTGACCACAAAGCGGTTCTCCATCCCCGCTTAACCGCACATGCACACAGCTGAGTTTCTCTATGTTAAGAAAATTTTGGGAATTAAGAGATAAATGAAAAAAATAGGGGAAGATGCAGTTGACCCTTTAACAACACAGGAGTTGGGGTACGGACACTGACCCCCCCACACACTATTCAAAAATCATGTATAACTTTTGACTTCCCAAAAATTTTACTACTAATAGCCTACTTGACCAGAAGCCTTACTGAAAACATAAAGAGTCGATTAACAGATATTGTGTGTTATATGTGTTCTCTACCATATTCTTACAAGAAAGTGGGTTAGAGAAAAGAAAATGTTAATAAGAAAATCATAAGGAATAGAAAATTCATTTACAGTACTGAACTGTATTCACTGAAAAATTCCACATGTAAATAGCCCTGCACAGTTCAAAACTGTACTGTTCAAGGGTTAACTCTACTCTGTAGAGAAAGGTAAATGATATTCCTACAAAGAATTTAAACAAAACAATAAGTAAGATGATGACTCCCATAGAAAAAAAAGCAAAGGACAAGTCAATCAATAAATACAAAGGGCCAATTCTTTTTCATTTTTTTTTTCAATACATTTTCAAGGAACTCCATCTTTTATCAAACAATTTGGCAAAGACTGAAATACTTCTGGTGTGTTTTGGGGGTGTGAATAGGGATGGATTCAACCTTTCTGGAGGGCAGTTTGTCAGAAATCCATGGAAACATATATGGTGATTATTCTATGTAAATAATAAGGCATCTGCAAAAAGTTGATGTGTGTAGAAAACTGTTAATCACAGCACAATTTAGCATTCTGTGTAACAGCCATAGCTTGGAAACAATATCCAGCTCACAAAAAGATGCATGACAAGCATGTTCTTCTATAGCCAGAAGCATTATGCAGCCAAGGAAATAGGCTATCAGATGTATTCTTCTGTTTTAAGGATATAGAAAAGTACAGTTTAAGATCTTTTAAGGTTAATTTAAGTTAAGGCCACAATTTAAGACTAATTTAAAGAAAAAGAATTATATACATATGACTTTAATTTTTTAAAACACACACATGAATTGCAAAAACAGAAAATATATTGAAATATAGTAATAATGAGGGGTAGCATTATAAAATCTTTTCTTCTTTATATTTTTCCTGTTTTCCAAACTTGCTGTATGAAAAAAAAAAAACCTCATTTTTAACAAAAAAGAGTTTAAGGGAAAAGAAACTACACAATATATAAAAAGTAAAGAACTAAGCTAACTGTAAAGAAATGTTTCTACTAGACTATTCCTAGAAGATGTGAATTCAAAATATATGTCCATATTCACTTAAAAGGTTACCTACATTTACATCTTTAGTTTCCACTAAAGACATTTTAAGGTAACAGGTAAGCTACACAATGTTTTAACTTATGATACTTATTCATTTTTTGAAGAAATGAATAGCTTATAGGTGCCACACACTATTCTAGGCATCAGAGACACAGAGTGATCATGTTTAATTACAAACAATTAATTTAATTATAAACTAAACAACCTGCATGGCAAAAATCTTCACTGGAATGATTAAGGAGCACCCTCCTACTTAACTGGGGAGAGGACATAACACCTTCAAAAAAGCATATGGATAGAAAAAAAACCCACAATCTAGTGGTTACCTCTAAAGAGAACTTGGGTGATTTATTGAAACTGGCAAATGGGGGCACCTGGGTGACTCAGTGGGTTAAGGCCTCTGCCTCTGGCTCAGGTCATGATCCCAGGGTCCTGGGATCGAGCCCCGCATCAGGCTCTCTACTCAGCAGGGAGCCTGTTTCCCTATTCTCTCTCTGCCTACTTGTGATCTCTGGCTATCAAATAAATAAATTCAAAAAAATCTTTAAAAAAATAAATAAAACTGGCAAATGGGATTTTAAGTGAGCAACATTTAGCAATTTTTTCTTTTTCTTTCTTTCTTTTTTTTTTTTTTTTTAAACAGGTTCACCCACCTTAAGTATGAAGTTTATTCATTTAGTCCCAACTTGGGGTTAAATATTTAGTGAAAAAATATTCAATAACTAGAAATCTAGAAAGAAAATACAATACTTTTAAAAAGTAACTCAAAAATTAATTTATTACATCTTAATTTGCTTTGTTCACTTTTGGGTCTCCATTTCAATATCTTTAATCCTTTAAAAGTAAAAAACTGATTTTGACATTTTAACACAGGAGTATTTATTCTCCTAGTCTCTATCAGACAGACAACTGGGGGAAATTCTTCTGTGATGTTTTCTCTGATACCGCCTCATTATGGCAACAAGAATGATCACTCCAAAAGTCACTTCTTCAAGGAAGCCTTCCCTGATTAGCTCAAACCTTCCCTATTATATAAGCTCCCAGTTTACCAAGAGACTTTCTCTGTAGCAATCATCTTGCTATGTCATTTGACCTGTACTTGTTCATCCCCTCCACTGAAGTGCAAGCCCATGAGGACAAGACCAGGCCTGTTTGCTCTCCTCTTGATCCCCACCACCTAGCCCAGTGTTAGCACTCAGACTAAAAAGATGGGTAAGTAAAAGTAACAGAGTTCTGGGTGTGAAAAGTCTAAGAGATTGCTCATTAAAACCTAAGGATAATTAGGTCCCAAGTTTTCTCAGGAGTTAGATTAGTTTCATCAAAGAAGTAGACTCCTCTCTTGTTCCAGGCCAGATGGGGCACAGGCATTAAGAATCCCAGATTCATATTCCAGATAGGGGCTGTTGTAGGGTCATGGTAAGAATACTGCATGTGGACCCCAAAGGCCAGTGTTCACATCCTGGGCTCTGCTAGTGCTATCCATGCCAGA
Source organism: Neogale vison (assembly GCF_020171115.1). Classification (NCBI taxonomy): domain Eukaryota; kingdom Metazoa; phylum Chordata; class Mammalia; order Carnivora; family Mustelidae; genus Neogale; species Neogale vison. The sequence continues at coordinate 180,204,957 of NC_058093.1, read as the reverse complement.
CCTAAGTATAGTTCCCTATTTCTAAAAATGTGAGTGCTATTACCAATATCAGGGGATTATTTTTCTTAGGACAGAATTAATTTTTTGAGAGAGGAAAAAATAAAGACTGCAAAACAGTTGGAAATGTTCTATTATCATCTTGATAAGTGAAGACTAGACTGCTTTAGCCTCATGGGGCCTCAGGCAGAAGATGTACACTCACCCTACCCAAATATTCACAGATAAACAGCAGAGCAGGACAAAGACCTGAATACAGGGCCAGAAGTAGTCATTACGTAATCCAGGGGAAGATCTGTTCCTGACAGCAAACAGACTAAAACCCCGGATGGAGCAACATTGTTATTGAAGTCTCTCTCCCACCACTTTCTTCCACTAACTTAACCACCTGAGAATGTATAAAATGTATTTTACATCCCCCAGGGGAAGGTGGGGTGTTGCAAGGCTGCCTTCTCCTAGGATGACTCTATCATGAACTGATGTTCCTTCACTTAATTACAGTCCCCCCTCCCACAAACACAGATGGACATTAACTAGACCACAACAGAAATCACTGCTTGATAGACATTCCCCAACACTTAAGTAGCCAATAAAAAAGCTATTCCATACTCAGGTCAATCTGTTTCACTCCTAAAGGGACCCTCGGCAGCCACTTCCTCCTCTGAGGCACATCAGGAAGACACCGATATTGCTTCGATTTCAATAGTTGGTGGGCATCTTCCTGAGGTTTTCCTAACAGCCGTGGTGACTGCCTGGGCACCACCTGCTCCAAACACCTCCAGGCAAAACCCATCTCTGCCACCATCATCCATGGGGCGCTCTGGGATCACAACCAAGTTCTGTCTGTGCCTAAAGAGAACCCTGGCTCCTGCCCACACATCCAGCCTGGCTGACGTCCTTGGAGAAGCCATTCAGACAGTGGAAAGACCCTAGAACCCCAAGGCACCACAACAGTACTGCTGTGCCCTTGACTGCCAAATTCAGGGCAGCAAAATGGGCTTCAAGGACGACAGTTGGAGAAACAGGCCATTTTTTTCACTATGCGAGGTATGTATGCTGATTTCGGTCCTTGAATCAAATCCGCTCTAACATCATCTTTGCTCCCATGGAGTTAGTTGTCTTCTCTGAGTTGTTTTCAAGTTATGCCTGCAATTTGGAGGTCAAGTTGCAAAAAGGAAAGAGTACATACATTTTGCTGCTACAATGACACCAAAGCTGTTCCTGAGCAGAACATCTCCCATAACATCACTCAGCCTGCTGACCGAGAATCTTTGGTGGAAACCAAAGATTTGGTGGAAACCAAGTTGCAGAGAAGAGGAATACTATTTCCCTCTCCCTGGGATTGCCCTGCAGCTTCATACCAGCGTCTAATAGTGTACACTGTTTCATTCTTCCGTTGCTACTTCTCTTATCCTTCTTTGCCTCACCTCAAATAAATTTAACTGATTTTACGATTTCTTCTATATATTTGATTTTTTTTTCTTTTTCCCAATCTAACGTGTCTGTTGCTTCCCTAACATAACATCCCCAGGAAGTAAACTGAGGAAGAGGTGGGGGAGATGTTACAGGGAGACAAAGTTAAGACCTAATTCTACCCTCAAGGAGCAATCGAACAAGGAAAAAAATGAGTATGCCTGACTGAAGAAGTTCTGAGTTCAGATCCCAGTACCACCAGCCACTGACCACCAATCCCCAGATAAGCGACACAGGTTTTCTGAATCTTGGTGTCCAAGATCTGCGACTTGCATTATGGCCTTCCTCACCAAGCGGTTAAAAGTCACCACTGGTAGAAGACACTCAAGCAACTTACAATGTGTAAAGCACTATATCTGAGTAAGCTCTTGATGTCATTAATACAGAGGTTCAAGGTTAAAGGCTTGCAGAGTAAAATCCTGCAATGCTGTTTCCTCCAGCAGGGAACGAGTGGGCAGAAAGTGGACTTAAGTGATTGCTAATGCATTAATGACTGACATGTGGCAGCGACAATGAGACACACAGATGCAATGTGACATTAATGGAGAGATTTGCCTGTGGTCATGTACATGGTGGTGGGAGTGGGGGAGACCCACCGCCCCTTGCCTTTAACTTGGGTATGAAATCAAACGTCAGCCAAGATTAATTAGAAGCCTGGAGTTTCATTCTCCGCTGTTGATAGGAAAAGTACATTTCCATAATGTGAGGAAACGTTTACGTGGGACGCAAATCTGGCTGACATTGAGGGAAGGGCTGCTTCATTGTGAATGCTGCTTGTGTGGTGCTTGTCAGGGCAATTACTTTCTGCTCAAGTGGCTTGCTTTTTAACATTTTATTATCTTAACAACAAAAAACTCTGGAAGCAATAATTATTTATTATGTTAATTCTTTAGCTTTCTTCCTGAAATTTCTGTAAGACCATTAAAAACTAGCTGTGCCCTTGAAACAAACCATGAGTTTATTAATACTCAACCAATTAAGGGGGAAAAAAGCAAAGTAACAGAACACTCCACACCAGCAATTATTAACTAAGCAGTCAGTTTGCACTTTCTTTGCCACAGATTTTATTCCAGGAAGCACCCTATATAGTCAACTGACTGAAAAATTATGTGAAATGTGTTTACATCATTACAAGGAGACGAGAAAATCTGAAAGAAACAGAAGGAACTTGCCACATCTGTCTAGAAAATGTTCAAGCCCAGGTTATAATGGAAGCCATATTCCTCCCCCCACCAACCCCTCACAAATATGGAAAACCACCTCAGAGCGCTCTCTTAAGCCTGAATGGAAGGCTCCAAAGCCAAAGGCAATTTTATCTTCTCAATTCAATCCCCTTTGCCTGGCATGACCCCATGCACACACTCACACACACACACACATCATACCACCTTCATTCTTATGAGTTAAACACGTACTCCAGTCTATAAACAGGGTCCCCCATTCCAGGACCCTGTTGCCTTATAAAGGTCAGGCCAATTCGCCAACAGCCCCAGACCAAAGGCCACTACACAAAGAACAGCCACCAACGTGGATGAACCAGGGCAGGCCACTGTGACCCAGGAACTGGGTGTGGGGCACCCCACCTCAGGTGGGCTGCCCGGAAACAGGAAACATCCAGAACCAGTGGGCCATTGTAGCTGGAGATGGAGAGAAGCCAGGCCACTAGACTGGTCTATGCCTGTGGCAATAAGGGGCAGGCCCCCCTACCATACAGCCTTCGAGGCAGCAGAAACAGCAGGTCCTACCTGGAAGAGGACGGGAAAGCACTGGTTGACACTCTTGGGACATCTCTATAGACTTCCTGATGGGGCATGTGGGATGGATGACGAGGTGGCGCTTCCCCGAGAGTAGAGAAGGCAATATCACCTACTCCTCTCTTTCCTTATTGTTCTACCTGACTTACCCTTCAAGCCCATGCTGCTTGCACCAACAGGATTACATAAAACTTCAGAAACTGGGGCGCCTGGGTGGCTTCGTGGGTTAAGCCGCTGCCTTCGGCTCAGGTCATGATCTCAGGGTCCTGGGATCGAGTCCCGCATTGGGCTCTCTGCTCAGCAGAGAGCCTGTTTCCTCCTCTCTCTCTCTCTCTGCCTGCCTCTCTGCCTACTTGTCATCTCTCTCTGTCAAATAAAAAAACAAACAAACAAACAAAAAACTTCGGAAACTAATCATAGCCTTTATGTTTCTATTTTCCAGATGACCCTAAAAACCCATGGAACCGTACAATCTAAAACAACAATGAACACAAGATAAAACATTCTTAGCGAGGTGGAGTGGAACTATTAAGAAAGTAAAGATTCTGACTGCTTCGAGGCTTGAGTGGATTTTTATCCTTAATGGTGGATCAGTAGTATTTCTCACTTTGAAGGTGCTAAAACACACAATACAAGGAATCAGTAACTTTAAATCAAACCACAGGCTGCTGAAATTCTTTACTTTCAGTTCCATTATGGTTGCAATAAAAGTTGAGTAAGAAAATGTCAACTTTTGGGGGAAAGGAACACACCAGTAGATATGTATAAGCACTGGGATGCACAGAGCTCCCAGAGGTCAATGTCAATGCCTCCTCCTCCAATCTCCCAGTCCCCACTCCTTGCAGAAGAAAGCAGCTTCCAGGCATGGCTTTTAAAAATCTGTATATTTCAGTCTGTTAGCTTTAGGTTGCAAAATAGACGTGATCCAATTATATTTTCTGACATTGTTTCCCTAAGCACAAGTACCTGTAGCTTGGTGTGTAAATATAAACACAGGCCACCAGAATTAAAATCTAGCTCACCTGAGATCCTTGTTAATTCCTGCTCATTTCTTTTCCTCCAAATGAAGTAAATCCTAACAGATCTAAATAAAAACAAGTTGGCTCTTCTCTCAGTGTCTGTCTGTCTGTCTCTCTGTGTGTGTGTGTCATTATTGATGCTGAAACATAGAGCCAGAAAGCTGTTTTACATGCTTTTGAATACTTCTGAACGTTTAGCTGTGGGTTTTTCAATATGTGTTGTTGTCTTATTTTTTAGGGGGGTGCTCAATTAGAGCAGAGACACACTTGCTAGCCTCCTTCTGCCATCCCTCTCTCCCTCCCTCCCTCCCTCCCTCCGACCACTGGCACGCTGCTTCCCTAAGCTCTCTGATCTAATTCTGCACAAATGCTTAATAAGGTTGTAGAGATTTAATACAATTAGGAGTGTTGCTCACAAATTAACCAATCCATTAACACTCTAGCAAAGAAACAATTCCAGAGGAAAAGCCAGCCAAATGAGGATTAGAAGACAATTGGCTAAGGGTACAATCTGTTTTTTAAAAAAAAATCACACTGTGGTGCATGTGTTTTCACATCTACATTTCCATGTTTTGTGCTTCATACCTTTCAGAGCCAAGAAAAATAGACATAAATCGTGCCATCTGAGAATTTGCCTCTTCTCCTGTCTGGTTTCTAGAAGTGGGGGTGATCAGCACTCTGTCAGTTCATACTCACAAAAATGTCACAGTTTTTTATTGAGTTAAATACACATGGATTCAACTCTTACATAATAACTATTTCATGTCACTTTCATCATAAGATGGATATGTGAACACATAGAAGGAAATCTGGCAAATGCAGAAAAGCTAAAGCAAAAATAACAATAAATCCACTATTCAAAAATAACTACTATTAATATTTTGGCTTGTATTTTATATATTTCCATGAGTTTTTTAATAAAATTTTAAAATCATTAACTAAAAATGCCATTCTCCTATACACATGATTTCATCATCACCTGTTTTGGTACCATAGTACAATATCGTGATCACCTGACATCCTTAAATGTTCTTTGTTATGATTCTTCATGGCTGGATAGCATTCTATTTACCTGAAAATACTGTGACTTAACCCACTCCTTATCGTTGGATATTCAGGTTTTTCCCATTTTTCACTACTGTAGAAAATGCCTTTGTGAATATGCTCGCAGGGGATTTTCTGTCCATGTCCACTTTTTTTCCCTTAGAATAGATTTATCATATTTTAATAAAGCCTCGTCCTTTTAAGATTTTTATTTATTTATTTATTTGAGAGAAAAAGAGCACAAATAGGCAGAGCAGCAGGCAGAGGGAGAGGGTGAAACAGGCTCTCTGCAGAGTGGGGATCCTGATGCGGGGCTCAATCCCAGGACCCTTGGATCATGACCCAAGATGAAGGCAGATGCTTAACCAACTAAGCCACCCAGGTGTCCCAAGCCCCATCCTTTTTTGCATCCCAATGTACCATCTTTCCACACTCTAGGTGTGCACACTCTACGTCAGAGGATCCCTCACTCTGGAAACCATCCCAGGTCAATGGGTCGACCACAGATAACCTACCATCTCACCATCTTGTACAGTCCCACTCAAATCACATTATAAATGTCCTTATATATGAAAATTGCTAAAATGCTTACAAGATGCTGGCATTGTATGGTCTGAAAGAAATTTAAAGGAGAAATTTGACTGAATATTAATAAAGGGATAACTTGCTTCATCATTTTCCTAAGTAGTGCACTGAAAAATATTGGCTGCCTGGCTTTAGAACTCACGGGCAACCTGAGCTCCGGCTCTCTCGGAGGCCTGAACGGTCACTGAACCTGTGCTTCAAGATCCGTGGAATAAGATCATTGCCACCCTCTTCCCTTTTAAGGAACCATGAGAAAGACCACACTGAGCCGACGGGGAAACCTCAGATTATAAAGTGCCTCAGAGACACACCAACCCTTTGAAACATCTCTGCTGTTCTCTGTGCTTCTTGTTGTCCGCTTCCTGGAAACAAGGTGAGTATTCCACTGGAAAGGGCCAATTCTCTGGAAGATTTAGTTACAGAATGGGGAGTGATTTTTTTTTTCTTTTGCAAGATTCTTTCAGGTCAAATGGGTATATTCCATTATTTGGTTTCCAAATGATTATTAATGACTCAAAAACCGAAGTCTTAACATCTCAGTTATTTTTCAGTCATCATGATCTCTTTTGACTTCAGAAGGGGTAGTTGAGGCAGACAGGCACAAAATATCTGTCAAAGTCACAGACAAAGCCAAGACCAGAATTGAGTTATACACCAGAGGTCACCGGCTTGGTTTCTGTCTTTTCGTGTTGGGGGGAGAAGGGAGGCTTAAACAGGCCGAGCAGAGAGGACTTTTTTCTGGCCATGAAAACACTCCACATGACACTATAATGGTGGACAGATGTCACTGTACGTTTGTCCAAACCCGCAGAATGTACAACACTAAGAGGGAACTCTAATGTACACTCTGGATTTTGAGTGGACAACGACGTGTCAGGACAGGATCATCAATTGTGACAAGTGTTCCAAATGGTGGGGGATATTGATAATGAGGGAGACTATGCCTGTGTGGGGGCTGGGACACACGGGAAATCTGTGGTACCTTCCTCTTAATAATTTTGCTGGGAACCTGAAACTGCTCTAAAATAATTAACTTTTTTTTTTTAATGAGGTCTCTATCTGGAAAGAAAAATACTACAGACCCCTAGCCATAGGGACCTGCCCCATCAGTTCCGTGGTTGGTGTAGAAGTCCCAACAGAGCCACGAAGTAGGAGACCTCTGCAGCCACAGGAAAATTAAGGGATGCACAGCACCTACGGAGGAAAGGGCACTGAGTTCCATCCTAGCTTCGGATAGCTTTGCCTTTCCTGTCTGCCCTTTCTCAAGAGACCTCACACCCTACAAAAGGATGGTGCGCCTCTCTTGTGTAAAAACGACCATGGCATCAAAGACACAATGTGAGCTATTGCTCTCAAGGAAGCATTCTTTAATGATTAATCACACACCAGACACTTACTGTGGGGTTTCATGTCTTTCCCTGTCATATCCGTATTTCATTTAAGGGTAAAACAATGTACTAGAGATAGAATCTTTTAGTCCTTGCGGAATGTTATAAAATCAGATTACACGAGTTAACAACCACACATCTTCCTTCCCTTGACCGTAAAGAACTCCTTTCACAGCTGAAGAATTAGTGAAATTATCAAAAGGGTGACATCGGTAAATATTAAATGCAAAAACATTACCTTTAAACGTACCTAAATGTAATAATTCTTTTTTAGCATATAGATTCACACTCAACAACATGACATCAGCTGGGAATAAAAGAACCTTCAAACAGTTGGAAGTGTGTATGTTCCTGACATTGATTCTTTCGAACAGAATTGCAGTGCCTTCCAAAACCTTCAAATTATACAGGAAAAATTCACAAATAAAAATACTTGAGATTTAGTTTAGATTCAGTGTGCCTTTTACAGTGATAGCATTAAAATCCACTTTATCAATCATTCATTTATGAAGTAATTTGTCCAATGAAAGTTAGCCCTCATCTTGTAAAATATTTAATATTTTCTCCCTCGTGTTAATAAAAATGTGCTCTATCAATCTGCTGCTGCCAGTTTCTTCTGAGTGGCATATGCTTCTCTTTTGTTACAGACACAGGAAAAGTTGGATTCTACTATCTTTAGAAACTGATCTAATTATTTTTGAAAGTATGTCCATGATTCCCGTTTAACTATTCCCAGAAGTCAAACACCAGAATTCAATATATACTTTCACATATTTACCAGAGAAACAGCTGCTTTTTCATTATAACCCTCAGTTTCTAGTACCTCAGAATTGTAGGTGCCCATTATATGACATTCCTATAAATTAATGAGAAACAGAATAAATTTTCCATGATTTATAAAACTTATACTTAATATAAAATATAAATAATTCTATTACATCTGCATCATCTTTAACTTGACTAACCAGCTTTTAATAATCTGGTATATCATTTCTTTTCACTATTTTTTAAATTATTTCCTCAAAATGCAAATTAACACTTATTTGAAATTAAAAACTAAGTTAAACCTTTTCTCATAGAAAGTAAAGCTGATGAGACTGACAGGTTTGATGAAGACTGCTATCCTAAGCAAATCATACGATAATTTTTTTCATTCAGTGATTAGCCTAAATCTTCATTTCTAAGGTTTGACAAAAATGTTTATAGATGTATATTTATCTATTTATACACACACACACACATAGATGTATGCAAGGTATATAAATGTACGTAGATATATATTTAAAACATGCATTGGCTGAAGTATATTAAAATCAATATTTTTGTTTTCGCAACAATTTCTGGATATTTCTGTATTTCTGGGTTAAACAAGGTGACTTCAAGTTAAAAGTAACAGGTATAATAAACTTAACAGGCATTGAAGAATCTTGGTTTACGTGATCTGCTTGGATTACCTCCCAGCAATCGAGAAGGTGCATGACTGGACAGCAAAGGCTAAGACTAGTCAGTTTCCAATTTTGGGCTTTGAGCATTTCCAAGAATAAAACTATCAGACTGGTCATTACAAATAATTTCTAATGCTAAAACTCAATATAAATCTTGGCATGTAACTTGAAAAGAATTCAAAGTGGCACTGGTATGACAAAAATTCTCTAGTCCTGTCTACCTATTTTATATGAACAAATTTCTCAACACAGATTTGTAAAAATGAAAAAAGTAACATCCTAAAGTCTATTGGCAGATACATGAACTAATTTTTTTAAAGCCCATCTGATATCTGAAATACTAGTCCCATAAATTTTAATCATGATTCTATTGTATACAAATAATTTGAGTGATAATTCAACTAGATAAAATTTAGCACTTACTGCTTTACAGTCCCATAAAGTTAAAGATAGAATTAAAATCTCAATTTATATACAATTTTGTTGTAGAGAAGTTTGGTAAGTAATCACTGAAAGACTCTCAAGCTTAAACATGTTGTAATAGGATAAGATTCTGTGGGGAAATAAAATGTAAACAGCAGTTCAAGAAGAAAAATTAAGCATGTAAAATTTCTCTCAATTAAATATAAGCTTGTTCATGTATTTTAAAATGGACAATGGAGAGAAGCAAATCGCTTTGGTATTGGATGTTGTTTCTGAAGAATGCCTTTAAGAGATTCTTGCAAGTTTTATCCTAAAATGTCAATATTTACTGTAGAGCATAAAGTCCCTCCTTCCGAATTGTATACATTTACGATACAACATTTCAGATGTGAACTTATCAATGCTCAAGGAAGTGTCCAATTTTTAAAAATTCTTTGACTGGATACACAAGCTAAGTCAGAAGATTAGAAGACTATCTGTCCATGGCCGAAAGATCTTAGAACGTACTAGCACTGGCCGCTCGCTCAGGAAAACCATTTCTCTAGAGCAAGATCGCATAAAGTAGTATCTATCCCTTATTTTGTTCCTGACTCTCACAATTTTGTTGGTTATGTTAAAACATAGTCTCCAGAATGAGTAAACCCATCTGTTGACTCTGATTTGAGACATCCTACAAAATAAAAAGCCCAGCCTAAGTGTCCCAAAAGCTGGCATCCTCCTCTGTTCATTCATCGTGTTATTCAGGGGCCCAATGCCCTTTACAGGTGGGGTATCCAGGCACCTATCCTGGGTCTTGAAACAAAAGCATGTCAAGCTCATGGTGTGTGTAGAGTGCATCTGTGTCTGATACAAAGAACTGGCAGGTGGAGTGGCTTAGTGGCTTCAGGTTCAGGCTGGTCACATTAAAACCTTAGCTTTAGCCATACAGCTTGTCTGAGCTTATTTCCTGGCTTGTAGAGTGGTTAGGGTAGCTTGGGTGGTTATTGATATTAAATCAGGTAATACATATTTAAAAATTACATAGATTTTAAATATTCAATAAGCTTTACTTGTCCCTTTGTTCTATTATAATACTTCTACTCCTAAGGACTTCTGTGCTGATTAGCAACAAAGTAGATATAGCACCAACCAGTGCCTGACACAGACATGGTAGTGGTTACACTTTCACTTACCATTTCTATTTCTATCAATAGTGGCTGTTCTATCTACTGATCTCCTACCCTTCAGAGGAGAAACGGGATGCCAAGGACCTGTCTGTCTCTGATAGTTCCAATACAGTAAGAATGTTGACAGTCCACTGGGATAGGGACACCTATTTAATTCACCACTGTCTTTTAAAACCCAGCTACTATAGGAGATGAAGATGGAGTATGGGAACAAAGAAGAAGAAGAGAAAGCCTAGGACCATGATATCAGGGATGGGGACAAAAGAGAAGCCACATTTTTGATTCCTGAACCTTCCCTAACACCCCAAACTTTTCCAACTTCTGCCAAATTCCCATCCTATACAAACTTATCCTTGAATACAGTAGCAGTTAAGATCTACTGCATGGAGACAGAAGGGGGAAATGCCAAGTCACCAACAACATGACCTCCTAATTAAAAGAAAGAAAGAAAGAAACAAAACAAAACATGAAAAGTCTGTTCCTCTTTCCAATCTCCCAGGCCTCCTCCCTTCTGCATCTGCTCTAAGTAGATGACCACTACCTCAAAAACCCATTTTCAGATGATAACTAGACTTCTTATGACCATTTCATGATGTATATAAATGTTGAATCACTACACACTATACACCTGAAACTAATGAAATATTTTAATCTCCCTTGGTTAGGCATTATCCCATTTCAAGAGGAAAAAAAAAAACCTCAAAATCCTTTGTAAGGTCTCTCCTCTCCCTTCCCTTTGAGCAGTAACCTGACGAGTGCCTGCAGACCTCATCAGTGCCTCCTTTCCACTGGCAAGCTGCAACCCCACATCCTGTGAGCCAACAAGTGGAGCGCCCTCCCTGGAGGATCTGCCTTCCTACAAACTCAGCAGCAAGCTCCCTTGCCAGACCCACCATCCGCTTATCTGTGTGTGCTCCCTGTGAGCCAACCCTCATCTCCTCAGTACCCAGCACACCCTGCCCCCCAGGGCCTCACCACAGAGTTCGCCTGCGAGTCCTCTGCGACAGAAGCTGCAGCCCTTCGCCTCAGCAGGGGGACTCCTCATTTCACCCTCAGACCTCGGCAATGATTTATATATTATTTATGCTTTGGAAACAATATGCCCTGCAAACACCTCTTGACTATTCCTCCAATTATTGAGGATGTCTCACCTCTGTGCACGATTTTAATCTCTAGAACTGAAGCATGAAAGAATAACCTTGGGTCCAGCACGGAAGAAACACTATGCATATCAGAAAGCATCCCAAGAGTGGGGGGAAAAATGCCAACTTGATAGCAATTTCCTGTGTATAAAGAGACAGAGAAGAATTCACCTGGTGCGGGTAGCATTTTCATTTTCACTAAAAGCAGGCCCTGCAGGAGGGAGAATACAGGTCCGTTCTGCAGAACTTCCCAACTCCAGCTGGAGCTCTGAGAAGCCAAGCCAGTGGAGGGTGTGCCTTGGAAAAGGCAGCTCCCTCTGGCCGGGACTTCATGGAAGAGAAAGCAGGTTTTTTTTTCTTTTAATTCTTTCATCTGGTCCTTGCAATCTTTTTAGGCCCTTTAAGTAGTTATTTTAATATCCACTGTATTCTTCTGCCACTTGAGTCACAATGAAGAGACCCGGCCCAAATCACAGGCCACAGGAGAGCAGAAGCAAACATTAGAGCCCCAAAGTCCATTCCAGGGCTCTCTCTCATCCTTAACAATGAACGAATCACCTCATTTTTTTTTTTTTAAAGATTTTATTTATTTATTTGACAGAGAGAAATCACAAGTAGGCAGAGAGGCAGGCAGAGAGAGAGAGAGGGAAGCAGGCTCCCTGCTGAGCAGAGAGCCCGATGCGGGACTCGATCCCAGGACTCTGAGATCATGACCTGAGCCGAAGGCAGCGGCTTAACCCACTGAGCCACCCAGGCACCCCGAATCACCTCATTTTATCTCCAGCTGCTCAGAGATCTTCCCAAACGAAGAGTAAAATAAAATAAATATGCGTCTGTTGACAATGATCATCATTTCTTAAATGATACTGGCGCAAAAAAAAAAACCTAATTCCATATTTTTTTTAAAACACTGTGAAAGATGCTAATATTCTGTTAATATTTACTTATTCTACTTTATTTTGGTATAATTGTCCCTAACGATGTTGTTAAAAAAAAAAAAAAACCTGATTAAAGCAAAGCACATCATTATTGTAAACTATTATAAACCAAACAGTTCTTTCCCATGGTGAAATAAGATAAGACTCAACTCACTAGACTGCTTTCTATCCTTCAGATATGGATTTACTTGCTTCCTTTGTCTTTGTCCAACCCCTAAAGAAAACGCAATTTGTTCTACAGAAGGTAGTTAACATCATCTCCAAAGGCCAGCCCACCTCCACCTGAACAGAAAGTTCTAAAAATAAAGTGTTGCTGACCTTAGTGGCACTTTGCCCCAGAGACCACCAACACATACGGGTAAGAGATTTACAAAGAATTTTACACTTCTCCCCACAACCAAATACCAGATTTTAAACTCAAGAAATTATAAAAACGTAATTCAGAGGATCTGAAACCCCAGAGAAGATAACATTCTGCCATCCTCTGCTGGTGAAAAGATATGGATCATGTCTCTAATCAATTAATTTCATTCAAGTTCCTTAGAAACTAAGTACTTTTCTTTCTAATTTACTATTTCAGAAAGCTGTAAAACGGCAATAGCTAAATAGCACTGCGGGCTAAACCATCTTTACTATTGTTCTTACCTTCAAAATGAGAAATTGTACCAAATCAATTAAGCACACTTGGAAACAATGGCATGTACTTTGGGCCCAAAAGGTGGGAAGAAGAGCCCAGGCTTCGGGCTTAAGAGGCACTGGAGGAACGGAGCACTTCGGGGTCCACCAAGTGCTCTACCTACTCTTTGTACAACATTTAAAAATGTCTTGTGGCAGGAAGGAGCAGCTGGGTAGCGCAGTTGGTTAAGCAACTGCCTTCAGTTCAGGTCATGATTTCGCAGTCCTGGGATCGAGAGCCACATGTGGCTCCCAGCTTCACGGGAAGTCTGCTTCTCCCTCTGACCTTCTCCCCTCTCATGCTCTCTCTCAAATAAGTAAATAAAATCTTCAAAAAAAAAAATGTCTTGGGGCCTCAGTCCCATAAACCATAAATTGACAGTGCTACCATTTTTTACCTTAGAGGATTGCTTTGGTAGTAAATACCACATAAAGGACCCATAGGTAGGTAGCATGTGTTGTTTATATTTCCTTTGCCCCTGCCTTTGGGAAGCCAGAGGAAATAGCAGCAAGTTTACGAGCTAGATTACAAATGGAAGAAAACCCGGGGCTGGGAAAACCACACCTTCTGGGATGTCCAGACAGAAAGGAAACACACAAGCCAATGACTCAAGGTTATTCTGCCGTCATGGGGCTCTAAGAACAATGACAGCAGCTCCTACAGCCCAGGCACTATGTTCTCCGTAGGATGACCAAGGAGGCAGACATCATCCCCTCTTCACAGATCAGGAAACTGGCTCCCTGTGGAATGTGACTTTCACGACTGATAATGACACAGCCAGGATGAGAGCCCAGGCTTAATCGGGTTATAATCACCTTCAGAATACACCCAGAGGTACAACATTGTGTAAAAGTTTCTTTTAATACAGCCCACTATCATATTTGATATGATATCCTTCACATATGGAGGTAAACCTTATGAATCAGAGTGCCACTGAATAACCCTAATTACAGATCAGGAACTGAGCTCACTGAGGTTAAACAGCTTCCCTTTCAGATGACAGTATCAGGGTGGACCCTTGAATACAGGGCTTTCGGTCTTAAATTTCCTTTTCTCATGGTGCCAATGATTTCCCAACTATGTTCTCCAAAGCAGAGGCATCTCAAAACACAGGCACTGGGGCCTGGCAGACCCTACGTCAGGTCTAATTCTCCATCTGTCTTTGTATCCATACTATTTATACTGTGGTCTTAACCCCACCAAGGGGTGAGATCTATTTCCCTACCCTTGTTCTAGGGTGGCTCTGTGGACTGGCTTTGACCAAAAGAACAAGGTGAAAGTGACGACGTTCCCTTCCCAAGCATATCCCTTCCCTTAGCACCCTCTGCAGTCTTTGGAAACTCTGCCTGCTGGAGAAGAAATGAGTACACGGAGGAGAGAGCAGCTGTCCGAGCCAAGGCTCTCCATAGTAGCCTAGAGCCAACCAACCCCAAAATATCAAGAGCCCATCCAAGATCAGCTAAGTAAAAACATACACATAAAGTACGCCAATCCCAGTTTAGATCAGCAGACACATCCCCCCCTTCATAAAACAGAAAAATGGAAAACAGTTTTAAGCCACCAAGTTTTGGGGAGCTTTGTTATACAGCAAAAGCTAACCATCACCCCTTGTTTTCAAACTTGGAGATTTAATCTTCCCACATAAAATCTTGTTTAATCCAAAGATTTTTTTTATGCTTTTTCACCTACGTAAAATTTTACTTAATGATAATATCCCGATGTTTAAAAAAAAAAAACAAGCTGGAGAAGTATTATAGTAGCCTATCATAACCTCCATACCATCTTCCCACTCCTGTGTTCTTCACTTTTAGTGACCTTTGTGTTCTGTGGTGTCATGAGGAAGTAAAAGAAAAGCACACACACACAAGTTGCACTTGGAACACTGACTCAGATGTTAAGATCAGAACTCATTTCTTTTCTGTCGCACCACTCTCTTCAACTGGTCACAGAACCTGTTTCTTTCATGGTGAAAGCTCCATTTCCTCACTCTTGTTCCATATGGTCCATATAGGCAGGCCACATGCCTGGTCTAGTGGGCGGGTCACACAGAGCAGAAGGTTGAAGGGGAAGCAGGTGATATGACCTGTCCAAGCGAGCTCACTAGCAGAAGGGGTGTGTCCCTTTGGGGCACAGGATCTCTCTTCCCACTGGGCTTGGAGCTGGAGGCTTCAGCCTATGACCCCTTAAAGATACCACATAAAGAGGAAAGATGTTTAGAGAAGAAGATTCCAAATCCCAATGGCCATGTTGAGCCACTGGGACCAGCTGTGCCTCCCACCACCTTCTCTGTTCCCAGAGCCAACAAAGACTGTTTGATGAAGGCCAGCCTTGACTGAGGTTTTCCTTTCAAAAAAGTTCTCACTGTGACAGAACACGCTTTTGAATCTGGCTTTCTAACAGCCAACATGAAGAAGAAAACTTGATGGGTTATACAATTCATTATTTCCAACGGAAAAAACTAAGTCCACAGTTCCTGGAACTTAAGATCCAGAAGGAAATCTCCCCAGGCGGCCATTATAAAGATTCTAGATCATGTACTGAAACACCACTCAACGTCCTTCTAACAGACACAGCACTCCATCTGAAATGCTTCTGCATTGAGCACACCTCAATAGAGACGGATGGCATCAAATCAAAGCATAAATCAGGAAAAAGTAGCTCTGCACCTGTGTGTATGGGGAGGGAAGACACATGGTGCCCATCTCCCTGGCTCAGATGACCTGGCTTTGTTAGAAACGGAGACAGATTCTCCTCCCAAAGCTTCCGTCAATTTTCATGGTCAGATTTTATCAGCTACTGTGCGGCCATGGGTTTGAAAATATCATATCCTCTCTGCATGGTACCTCACATATAATTAGTGCTCAGTGCATGGCTATCACTTATAACTATCGATTCTAATCCCCTGAAATAAGGCATAGCTCTGTGGCCACAATTGAGGTAGAAAATCACAGTCTTCAACCTAGTTGCCACAGAGCCGTTGGCGGCCCCTGCGAATGGCAGATACATTCTCAGGTATGGAGGAAAAGGGCTTCGTTTGCGCAGAGGCAGCCTACGGCAAATGTGGGAAGCATCTTAAAATCGCTCAGTCCTCCCCCTTCAACTTCCTTTTAACAAGCAACTTCATGCTCTGTCAGGCACTCTCTTGGATTGGACCCAATGTTCTAGACATTTCTCCCAACCTCACCCATCAAAAAATAACCCATTGATCCGGGTCTCACCCTCTCAACACCACGCTACCTCACAAATTAATATGAACTAAGATGACAAGCCTCATACTCTTCAAGCGATTGGAGAGACCTTGTAGATCCCTGAATCGAATGTCTTCATTTTTACGAGTAAGAAATCTGACATCTAAGGATATGTCAACTTATCAAGGTGACAGCTAGTTGAGGATGTCATATTAAGATGACTTAATGAGCCACCTCTCCCAGACATGACATTTCAACAAGCACCTTTCTTCCTTGGTCAAAATGATGAGCTGGTGGAAATTTCAAGTGCCTTAACAAACTGATATGCCCATTTTGAGGTTTGTGAGTCTTTTAGGAACTACTACAATCAAAATGCCAAGCTTCTGGGCCCCTTATGGGGCCCCGAAGATCAATTATTCTACAGTGTCAATGTTTCAATGAACAGGAGATAAAGGAATAAGTACTGGAAAATATCACTCCCCATGCCATCTTGTCTCATCCTCTTCTACGAATGAGTCATCCCAAAATGCAGCTCAGAGCTGCAAATTTGAAGATCTAAAGTCATCGTGTTCTGATTACCCTGAAATGTTTTTATTCTTTTATTATATCCTAAAAATTCCAGACAAATAGCAAATTTACTAGAGGTCACCAAGTTAAAAGATGGGTACAGAATAGCCAAGTTGCAATAAAATGCCTTGTTTCATAATTCACTGTCTTCTGACACCAGAAAGCCTCTGCTTCATTAAAGAAATACTCTTTGGTCAGTTAATAATTTGGTCTAAAAATCCACATGCTGATCTTTGGATGCTTTCTTAACACTAATCAGAGAAGATGTGGTAAGTTCTCCAAAGGGCATGGTCTCAGAGCCACGGTGACTTTTTTTTAACGAATGGTCTTTCAAAGTTTACAAACATCACGATTATCTGGATGTTTCTTGACCAGCTTCAGTGGCCCATCCCAGAGATTCTGACTTGGCACATCTGTGGGACCAAGACTGTGAGGACTGGAGGCTCACAAGACTGACTTTAAGGCATGTATGAACACACCACCTTCCATGCTACTGACTACTGCAGGCTTTACATGGTATCAATTCTTAGGGGATCATTTTGTGATTTTCAATTATTCTTTCTCTTTTAAAGCATAATATTGGCTATGTATCTATAACATATATATGTGTACAACCACGTCGGCACAAATGTCCCTCCTATAGCTTCCAGACACCACAGGTATCAATGTCTTGGACCCAGAAAGGGGGTCTATTAGCTTGAACCATATGAAACTGTCAATATCGACTCTTTCTGACTTACAACAACAGTGGGTTCACACTGGCTGCAGGACTGGCCAATCCCCTCTCTTCTTCATGCTGAACAGACACAACCCTGTCACCCCAAGAGATCTCCTAACATCAGGGCATCGGTTAGCCTTTACAATAATCTTACAAGGTACTTTTCTAGAAAACAAAACTCAGAAAAAGTAAATAACATACCCAAGGCCAAGAGGCTATTCAGAAGCTTTGTTGCAAAATCAGGAGCGCCTGATCTGCCCCCTGGGGGGCCTCTGCTCTTCTTTCCAAACCCCAGGGAACCTGGAGTTGACGTCAGAGCCTTAACATCCTCCAGCTGTCCAATTCCCTCTGTGACTGGGCAACATCCACTGCCACCAAACCTTCCAAGGGTCAGCAACACAGGACTCTGGATAAGCCTGCACAGTGGCTCCCAGCCCACCTAGCATCCCTGAAAGAAGAGGGAGGGGCTCCCTAAAAAGCCAATGGGATGAACAGTTAACTGATAAAAGATATCAGACAAGAAGCCCCATCACTTATGCACAGGACATAACGCCCATGGATAACTGGGGAGGTTCCACACCCTGTTAAGTAGTCTAGATTTTGAGAGTCAAAGAAGCAGAGAACACAGTTTATGAGGCTGTTGTCAGAGTGACCTCTTCTCATGAAGAATCATCACGTGACCATATACCACACTGAATGAAAAAGAAACTAGAGGGTGCTGGCCCTACTGAAGATGAGCCAGATGTTCATGGGAGAGCATGAGCTCTGTGTAGGGATAGCTAATTTCGTTCTGAATCAGAAATTAACCCAGCAGGGATAATATATATTACTCTCTGTTATGGAACCTTCTTACTGGTGAAGCCATAGTTCTCTTACTTTACCAGTGACTAAAAGCGAATCCCCCTAGAGTCATGATAAACCTACCACATGATAAATTCCATTTTTAGCAAAATTTTGCTTTATAATGTTAACTGATTAGTATGTTTCTATTACACATGATAAAATCACAGGCTTACTTTTATATGTTTAAGTAACAAAAAGTAATGCCTTTTCCTTGAAATTTAGCAGCTGAATATCTACATGCCTATAAATTGCAAAGGGTACCAAGCACAAAACCTACAGCCTGGGCCTATTATTAACATTATTCTAAATGCTTTAAGAAGTCAAACTTGATAGATAGGAAAAAAAAGAAAAAAGAAGTAAGCAGAAGTACTTTGATATTTTTCCTCCCTAAGGGAACTTGACTTCTGTATTCATTCAACAAATATATTATTAAGTAATTAAGACACACTATACATTGCTCAGTAATTTGATTTTTATTTTATATATCATCAGTATTTATTTATTTTCTTTTTTTAGAAAGGGAGGAGGGTGAGGGAAGAAGAGAGGGAGAGAATCTTTTTTTCTCTCTCTCCTTTATGAAATCATTTATTTCAATGTCAAAACAGTTTCAATTCTTTTTATTAGTATTATTTAAATTCAAGTTAGCTAACATACAGTGTGTTATTAGTTTCAGAGGTAGAATTTCATCAGTTGCATATAACACCCAGTGCTCATCACATCACAAGCCCTCCTTACTTCCCATCACCCAGTTACCCCTATCCATCCCACCAATTCCTTCCCCTCCCACAACCCTGTTTATCCCTTATAATGAAGAGTCTCTTATGGTTTGTCTCTTTCTCTGTTTTTATCTTATTTTTTCTTTCCCTTCCTCTATGTTCATCAGCTTTGTTTCTTAAATTCCAAATATGAGTAAGATCATGTGGTATTTGTCTTTCTCTGACTTATTTCACATAGCATAATACCCTCTAGTCCCATCAACATCATGACGAATGGCGAGATTCCATTCTTTTGATGGTTGAGTAATATTCCATTATATATATATAACCTCATCTTTAGCATTGGGGTGCATGTGACCCTTCAAATCACTATGTTTGTCTCCTTTGAATAAATGCCTAGTAGTGCCATATCTGGCTCTATTTTTAACATTGTGGCTCTATTTTTAACACTGTGAGGAACCTCTATACTGTTTTCCAGAGTAGCTGCGCCAGCTGGCATTCCCACCAACAGGCAGGAGGGCTTCTCTTTCTCTGCACTAAGCAGGTTCTGCACCCAGAACAGAGCCCAAAGTGGGGCTTGATCTCCCAACCCTGAGATTATGACCTGCGCCGAAATCAAGTGTTTGGTGCTTAATCAACTGAGCTACCCAGATGCCCCATCAGGTATTTATTGCAAATGGACTGTTTTAGGCCACTTTATACTTTTATATCTAGAGAGTATACAATGAGTCATTTCAAGCATGTGGTTGGGATATGATTTACAGTTGCTCAAAATACTGCAACTGAGAAGAGAGATCAAACAGAACCATCAAACACAGACTGCAAACAGGGTGTGATCCAATTCCCTGCCTCCTGCTGCCAGAAGTCTACCTGTGAACCTGCCCTGGATTCCACAGCAGGAAGCTGGGAGAGGCAGTGGGGCCCCTGACTTCCTGACTTCCGGGGTAATGCAAACTAAAACACATTCTTCTCCTTGTATGCAATAAATCTGCTTTCTGCATATTGAATAGGAACAAGATCAAAATGAATATTCACCCATCTGAAAACAAACCCGTGCTCTATAAGCTTTTATGCTTTGCAGCCCATAAAAAGTAAATGCTTCGCTTCTGCTTAGGCTGTTGTATTCTGAAATAAATCAATCTGTTAAACGGTGGCCTTTTCCTCCAAGGAAGATTCCAAAAACACATCTGTTTTGAC
Organism: Neogale vison; assembly: GCF_020171115.1. Taxonomy (NCBI): domain Eukaryota; kingdom Metazoa; phylum Chordata; class Mammalia; order Carnivora; family Mustelidae; genus Neogale; species Neogale vison. The sequence continues at coordinate 180,184,678 of NC_058093.1, read as the reverse complement.
AAGTGCCTGACAAGTCTGCTCTTACCCATCTTCTCCCTCCCATGCTGCAGTCACTGTTCTCCTGGCATTCCAGGTCCCAGCCTTCCCCATCAACCCCAGATATAAACGGAGTGACACGGCCTACCATCAGGTCTTCCTCCCTCCCCTTGCTTCCAGCACCGGGGTTTCAGATACAAAGTTTTTAATGACACGTTCATCTTCTGTGTTTTAAGCAGGAAAATTAACGGCATCAGATTTCCACTGCTAATTGTAATGACTTCCTCCTGAACAGTATCCCGAAACTGACAACGCCACAAGAGGAATCTCTTGCAGATGTAAGCACAGTACACCAGCCGCTTCCTACCGATGTCACACACCTGCCTGTGGCTCTTCATCCCACTGCCTTCTCTGGCCTCTTGCCAAAAGGCCTGATCGGGAAGGGCCCAGAGGTCAACATGAACTCTTACTTACTTGGCAGATATATACTACTTCTAGCTCCACTGCTATATATAGAACGGCAGGAACAGACACAGCAAAAAAGAAGAAGGAAAACGAGAAAGATTATCACGGGTAAATTTAAAGTTGCTTTTGGGTCAGTGCTGAACCACAACCACCTAAAATGATGACTAGGGGAACTACCACTCCCACTCAAGAGTTTAACTTTACAGAGAAGAGTCAGAGGCATGGGGAAGTGACTGAAGGTGCACTGAACAGTATGCCTTCCTTCTGCTCTAAGGAAATGAGCACTGGAAGCCTTCGGCAGGTAAGGCTGTGCCTCTCCTGGCTTAGGCAGGTGGGTTTAAGGGTGCAGCTACCCCTAGTGATCAGCTTCGGATGGCAGCAGGAGGCAGGCCAGGCTGCCTCTGTGGGAAGTACTCTGTGACTTGATTCTCTGAAAGTCTGATGACAATGTTTCCCAGATCAATCTGTTCAATAACCTCATGATTGCTTTTATTTACCTGGGGTGTGACATGACAGAGATGGCAATGGCTGTCTTTTGTGAATAACAGAAATACAAGGCTCTATTTTAAGATATGCATCAGCAGTACGCCAAAGCGAGGTATAAAGAAAACCTTTTATTTTCCATCGGGAAGTTGAGTTCATTTCCAAAGGCACAGTTTCACATTTCCACAATAAAATTTCAAATTTCTTGTACATTAATTTCCACTTCTCTCCTAACAATGTCTTTGTTTCTATGGCAGTGGATTTTGAAACTTTTAATCAATACACAGAGCATTGTAACTGTATCATTCTTAACTTTGCCCACTACCACCCCAATGCTCCCCTATAAAAGGGCTTTACAAACAGTAAATATTCAATAAGTGTTTACTTAAAGGCACTATTTTGTAGGCACATTGGGCTATGCACTTATTACAACAAAACAAGTATCTTCTAGACACAATATCCACCCAGAGAGATTTCCAAATGCTAATCATTACTGCAAAATTTAATTAAAACTTTATGTTGTGGTAAGTAAAATTATAGGAAACTTTTTCTATTTAAGTTTTACAACTGGCTGGATCCAATATCTTCCCCAGATAAGACTATTATTTGAAATGTCACACGGGCGGTTTCACCCAACAGGCTGAGAGCTGTAACACAGCCTGTTCATAATTTTGGCTGTGTTCATCAGGAGACTAATAAGTGCACGAATGTAAAGTCTATTTTTACCCCTGGTTCTCTTTCAACTCTTATTAAGGGAGGCTGATCACGCCTGATGAAGATCCCAGTTCTTTCGGAAAAATAGCTCCTGCGAGCATCAGAATGCCCTTGAGACAGACAGCGCCCACAGACAGCGGCCCGTTCCCCCTCTCCCTTCCTGCAGTTTGAGATTCAGTAGGTGGGAGGCAGGGGCAAGTGATGCTCATGCCGCTGGTCCAAAGACACTTTCAGAACTGGTTTTTTAGATCCACATTTCTCAAACCTGGCCACAAACCAAGGTTCCCTGGGGATGCTGTGAGACCCTCCCTGAACCTTCCACTCCAGAATCACCAGGGCTCCTCCCCAGAAATCAACACCAGGAACGGCCACTCCGGGGGATCCTTGGGCATGCTAAATTTTAAGAAGCACAGGTGTGAACACAGCTTGCCATCAACGGGGGCTCAATACCCCCAGGCCCTCCCCAAAGCCACCTAAAGCCACTAAGGAGCAAGATGTCAGCACCAACTACGTGTACATGTGTCTCTTGTTATCTCCCCTTTCCCTTCCATAGGTTCCATCCTTAAGAGCAAAGAGAGTATAAGTGCAGCGACCCTCATCTGCTAGGATCTCCGAACTCACATCACTAATGCCTGAGCATAAAACCCTTTTCTTCTCACGCCTTTTTTCTTTGATTCATCTCACACACTTCCATACCATGGTGGAGGTACTAGAGATTCCCAAGGTTGGTGACTAAAGCTTTCCTGCTTCCCACTCAACCCCAGCCCTCCTTCTTTTTCTCTGCTGAGTTTTTCAGAGCTACAGAGTAAGCTCAGACTTCCTGATGACGAAACTGGCAACCACAGCAGGATTTTAGCAGGATTTTAGGAACCCGAGAAGCTGCATCCTCTTAGGATGGAAGGCTTATATGGTTTTGCATCTTTTTAAGTGTTTCACTAGTGAGTCTGAAACACATTAGTCATTAAGCCTTTTCTCACTTACAAAACAGACTTTTTAATGTGTTATAGTCATAAAGATAATAACAGATATAAAACTTAAGAAAGTTTATGGGAAAGTTGGTTTTTGAAGAGAAGAATCTCAGAATGAAACTGAAGAGCATTGTGTGGTAGCCACCACCCTTAAGAAAAATGTTATACTGCCAAAAAAAAAAAAAAAAAATACGTAACTACTTATTAACATGCCTGACCCCTAGCTGAAAACTGTGTCTTTCGCTATTTAATTGATACACGCTCATTCTAGAAAACTTAATAAATCCTGAAACAAAAACTGAAAGGAATTCAAAACAGTCCCCCTACCAAAGAGACATATAAAGCTTGTCAGTTTCTACAATGTACTATAGTTGCTACAGAACTATCATGGAAAAATTCAAATAAAGCCATCAACTTCTATATAATCGACACAGAAAACTTAAATTCTAAAACCAATTTGTCCAAAACTTAAGGCTATGCTTCTTTCATACATGGTTTATTTAATCTGAAGGCAGAGATCAGATTAGTTATTAAGGAAAGTTCTCTTAGAATTACTCAAGTTATATACACACTTACCCGTATGTCATGATATGTAAGTAACTTCACTTCCAAAAAGCTGCATAATAACCCTTTGGAAACATGAGAGACTAAAACCTGTAATTTTCCAGATCAGAACAATTTCTTATGCTCAAGCAATAAAAACTTCCCTACATACACATAACACTAAAAATGTTATAGTAATTTCTTGGCATATTTCTTTCATGCTCACTGATTTAAATTTGAAGTGTTTTCATCATATGAATTATCAATCTAGTTAAAGCACCATAAAAATGTAAAATTTCATGACTATACTTACTTGGAAAAGAAAAATCGCACTGCTAAATAAATCTATTCCCAATTTTTGTAAAGGGTACTTTAATATTTTGTGTTTTTAAGTAACTTAGACTTAACAGAAAAGTTGCAAAAAATATATAGATTTCAAGCTTTACCCACCTTCCCCTAACATTTACATATGACATAACCCTCATAGAATTTCCAAAATTTAGAAATTAAATACTAGTACAGTACTGCTAGCTAAACTATAAACTTTATTCCAATATTGCCTGCTTTCCACAAATATCTTTAACGTATTTTTTAAATAAATTTTTTCCACAAGAGTCCTAAATTCACAAGGTTATGTTAAGATTTTATTTATTCCAAATACTGTGGAAGAAACAAAGGGCCAAACCTGTTTGTATTTCTATCTCTGCAAATCAAAGTTTGCTTAAGAGAAAACACATCAGATCTATTACAATGTAAAACTAAGCACTTTGTCCTATAATATATATTACAACTCGGCTTTTAAGAAATTGGGTCAAAAAGGAATGACTTGCCAGCTATTCGGCTTTTCACCATAACAAGAGAAATTCAAACAAAAGTAAATGATTTAACTTCCTTGAGTTCGCCTTGATTCCTTTTTAACAAAAGTTAATTTTAATGACCATTAAAAGCCTAGAAGGCAGAAAGTGAGCCTCCAATAAGAATACTGGCATTAAAAATTCCCAGAATATTAACAAATTAGAAATTGCAAAGACAGAGAACAGTTTTTAAAACGAAATGTTTATAGTAAATAAAGTCCAAGTAAACCACAAACTGAATTCTTTCTTTCTTCCAGTAAGTTTAGCACTCTATTTCTGATCTCTGAAATCCAAACTCCCTACAGTCCATCTCCAGAAATGATTAATTAATAACAATATAAATCCCAAGCCCTTCCCAAAGAGGACAGGAGATTGAGAGCACTGCATAAGGGGAAGAGGAAAGTCCCGTGTATATAAATCACAGTCGCACAAAAAAAAAAAGCACCGATCACATAAAATCTCATAATTTAGGCCTTTGGGGGCCTACGGAGAACCCCTTGTGAAAAATGTTCATTTCAAAGTCAGGTAAATGCCAGCCAAGTCTAACTTCCTACAATCATCCCTCTCCCCTCCCTTCTGTGTCAGTTTAATTCAGGTACAATGTGAATGTTGGCAAATAATCGGCATTCACATCAGCATTTTATTCAACCAACTGTGCTTGCCTATTAGATCTAAGACTCCATGCTAAGTGTTCTGCGGGGAACCAAGAAGGAAAAAAAAAAAAAAAAATACTGACTTTGCCTTCAAGGGGCTTACAATCCATCTCCTCTACCCCTAAACTGATTATCACATCAGGTGTGTCAGTGAAAAGTAGCCAATTATTTCCATTTCCAGAAGAATCCTAAAAAGAAATGTGTCAAACTTATAAGAAATAAGAAATCAAAACTTTCCCAACATACACAAAGAAACTGACTTTTCCAAAGCAGTAGGAGCCCCACACCTATAAATCTAAAATGTAAAGTGGAGAGAAAAAAACATAATGCCCAGCAAAATATCTGACTGTTGCACAAACAAAATTTGCCAACTTCAAATATTTACAATTTCAACATTTCAACACAATCTCTCAGATACCGTGCTTCATTCCGCCTTTGCCCCCTAACATACAAGGATAACTCGGAAAGCACACCCCAGTTAATGGAATAATAACAAACAAATAGGATGATATAGTTCCTCCAAAAGAAAATAATATGGCTAAATTTTAGTAAAAGTCTCTTTGGGTTTGACAGTTTACATCAGCCTTCCCAAGGACAGAGGTCAGTACTACCTAATGCTGAAATCCTTTTTAATGACAAAGGAATGATGCTTTAAATAAGCTACATAAATATTTGTTTCTATCCCCTTGCACACAACTTAAAAATCCATCCAAACACTACTTGACAGGCTTAACTTTAAACAAATCCCAGGCAGGGGGTTATGAATCTTAATAAAGAGAAAACCATCACCAAGGCCCGAACTTGGCTTCGAACACTAATGAGTTACAAGTCTCTAAAACTGGTGAGCTGACTACATAATCTGCTCCTAAGAAAGACTGAAGGCCAAAATCTGCATCAATTTTATATCGGACAGCAGTGTACCTGTTTTAAATCCTCTGGAGCACATGCCATTACCAGACAGTTAAGGAAATATTAAACTTAGGGAAAAGGTACTTCTTTATTGAAGTTGACGGTTTGCATTTCACAGTACAGAGCAAACTGCCAACCCCAATCTCATTTTCATCTTTGTGGCCAACTGTGGTCAAGAGTCCTGCAGCTCAGCAACACGCAGGACACAGGCATCTGTGGCTCTGTGTACAGAGGACTCGAAGAAAGTAAAAATATGTTTCCAAACACCAGACAGCCAAATGTCTCCAATGTTTCGAATATGCATTTGACAATGAAAAGCCCCTTCATCTAAATAAATAAATAAATATTTAAAAGGTCCAACTTACTCAATCCTTCCTAATAAGCACAGAAACCTATTTTGCAACCCAAGTTTATGGCCAAATAGTGTGGGCTTTTCCATATTAAAACAAGAAGCCCAGGACCATCGTTATACGTGGACCTTAATGAAACTAATATATGTGAGAAATTGTACAAATGTGCACGCCTCCGCCGTGCATCCACGTTGACAATCAAGAGGTAACCCCTGTAACACGGTGCGGCACTGGGCCCCACGCCGGACCCCCACCCCTGGGGTTTACAGGTCCTCTCGGCGAGGGGCTCCTCCAGGCTCGGCACGCCCCCGCGCCCGCTAGCAGACACACGCGCGCGCACCCACACACATACACACGCTCACACTTGCACGCACAGTCCCTCTCCTTCCCACCTGGGACCCGGGACGGCGAGGCTGGGTTAACAAGTTGCCACTGGCCGCTGCACTCCGCGGGGGACCGAGGGCGGGTATGTGGGGCCCGGAGAGTGCAAGGCCGGGGCCTGGGAGCCTGGACGCTCCCTCCGAGGCTGCCGGGTCCTCCCGCTGGGACCGACGAGGAACGCCCGCCTAGGCTCTTCCGAGCTGTGGCGCGACCATCTGAAAAAGCCGGGGTCACCGGCCCCGAGAGCCTGGGGGCGGCGGCAGGAAGGGCAGGGCGCCGGGAGAACGCCACCACTGGAGCTGCTGCCGGGTCTAGACGATCGCCGCGGGCGCACCCGGGCACCCGCGACCCGGCCTGGCGGCTGCTGCGGGTCATAAAGATCGCGCAGCGCCCACGCTCGGCGGCCCGGGGCTGCGGCGCCGAACTTCAAGCAAAGTTTTCTGCTGTTCCTCTAGGAGCCGGCCGGGGACTCGGAGTGGCAGCGGTCCTCCCCAAGCACGAGCCCAGGCCGCGGAGGGGCGGGGGCGAGACTACGGTCCCGGCTTCGGAGCTAGTGCTCGCGGCTCGCCCGCTCAGGCCGCCCGGGTCGCCTGTGCCCGTCCTCACCGCCGGCCCCTTGCCCAGCGCCGGCTAACGGACAGCAGCTGCGCCGGGCCCGCCGCGCCCCCGCCCCGGACCCGCTGCCCGCCTCGGGCTCTCCAGGCCCGGGAGCTGCCGGCGTCCCGGGCCCTCGCTCCGGCTCTCGCGTCCCCGGCGGCGGCACAAATGGTCCCACCTACCTGAAAACGTCTCCCCTGCCGCAGTTAGCAAAAGTCCGGCCAAAGTCGCCAAGCACGTCCCAAGACTCCTCATGGTGCCGAGTGCGCGCCGGGCCGCTCCCAGGCGGCGCTGGGTGGGCGCGCGAGGGCGGAGGGCAGACGGGAGCTTGGGTTTCCAGGCAGCCAGAGAAAGGTAAACAGCCAAAAACAGAACCGGAGACCCAAAGTGCCAACAGTTGCAGAAGTCCGAACTCCGGCAGCTCCAGGGACCCGGGGAGAGGGTCCTGGGTCCTCCTTCCCTGCCGCCTGCCCCACTCGGCGTCTGGCGCGGCTGTGAGAGGGAGCGGAGGGCGCGCCCGCGGAGCCAAAATCCGCCCTCCGTTCCGGCGCCTGCACCCGCCGCCGCTCTCCTTTCCCTGCTCGGGACCCGAGCCGCCGGCGCCGGCCGTGGCCGTGGCCGTGGCCGTGGCTGTGGCGGTGGGCGCGCGCGTCCTGCCCGCAGCCTCTCCGCCGCCAGCCGCGAGCCAGCCCCGGGGGCGGCGGTGCGCCGGTGGCCGAGCCCGCGCCGGCTCTGCGCGGGGCTCTTGCTCCCCGACTGACTGGCGGTGCCCCGCAGGCCGGCTGAAGGGAGCGCCCACGTCACGGCCGCCCGGCGCCGCCGCGGCCCGCTAGAGGGCGTGAGCGCCCAGCCCCGCCGGCCCGCGCCCCGGCGTTCGGTGGCCGCGGCCGCCTCGGGGAGGGAGCTCGACTAGGGGCAGCCGCCACCACCGCCGCTCGTAAGGCGTCACCCGCGCGGAGAGGAGCAGCGACACCGTATCCACCCTCTCTCTCCCTCCCTCCCTTTCCCAGCCGCGTCTCCTGCTCCGTGCCTGGCTTCCGGGAGGGTGAGGGTGTGAGGGCTGCGCCTCAGCCAGAAGTTTGTCCCGGGTCACGAGCCGCTAGGAGTTTGTGCGAGCGGCTGGCGGGACTCGCGGCCTGCGGGCCCCGCGGGCGCGGCCAAGCAGCTCGGTCCCCGGCGCAGGACCGCGCTATCGCCGAGCAGGGCCCGTTGCGCCCCCGCGTCGCAGGGCCAGCACTTCCCGGCCGCCGCGGAGAAGGCGAGCGGGCAGATCGGGGAGGCTCCGAGGGGCCGCGGACGCAGCGAAGTTGGCAGGCGCCGGGGACGGAGCGGGCGCCCGCGAGCGCCGCGACCCTGCAGCGCGCTAGCCTGCCCGGCTGGCCCCTAGGGACAGACGCGCCCGTCCCCGGGGGCCCCCGCAGTCGCCAGGCTGTCCCGCGTGGGCCGGAGCGAGCCGCGGGCAATGCCCCGAAGGCGGTGATCACGCCGAAACGAGGCTTTGGACTTAAGCGGCGATTTTTGTACGAGGTGCAAAGTGTTAGGGAACCGGAGAGGAGGAGGCGGAGGAGGCGTGGGTAATGAATCAAACCACGTCTTGAAATATTTAATTTACCATTTTGTGCTTGGGATGACTATTTTATTAATTTAAAAGCTTCTGATGCTTCAGTAAGGAGATTCGCTTTATCAAATTACAAAAAGAAAAAAAAAAGTGATTCTTCTATCTCCCTAAGAGTAAGCACACTGAGCCAGCCCCAAACAGCTGGAGACGCCACTCCTAGCTAAGTAAACGCCGTAGAGGGGCTTGGGAAGAGGTGGAATTGGAAACAGAAGTAACTAACGAAAATAACACAGTGTTCCAGCACGGGCAAAGCCACGGGCCAAAAGGCAAACCCACGATGCAGCTGTACCCCAGAGCTCTCCTGCACTGCTTCCACTGAGGGCTTCTAAAGGCCCCCAAAGTACATTGATCCCACGCTGACCTCCCTGTGCCTTCCAAAGAACCCCGGAACCAACTGACAAGTACTTCTAAGGGCAAATTTAGGGGCTAGAGGACTTTAGCATTTGGTGTCCCAACCCCAAACTCCCCTTTCTTCAGGAATTCCACTTAGTGGATCCTTAGGAGAAGTGCTCTTTAGAAGGCTCCATATTAATCATTCACTTCCTAATGATTTTACATCCTCCTACTACGTCTCACAAATATGTACTTGTTGAGCCTTATTTTTAAGCCCAAAATGAACAGTTGATGTATGGAAGAAGGAAGGGAGCCGCATACCTCAAAGGATCAGCAAGTGAGATGGTCCAATCTGCATCCTGGGCTTTGAATTTATTAAGGGCATGTGCGCAGTGATGGAACCTAACTTTGCCTTTTTTGAAGGCCAATGGAACTTTTATGCTAGCAGATGCATGGAGCATCCGGATAAGGAGGTAAAAGTCAATCTAGTTGCTTTCCTTCTGAGTAACTTTTTTACATTGGGTGAAGTTAATATTAGTGTAGGATTTCCTTTGCAAACTACATTAATTCGTTCAGCAAATATCTATTAAGGCTATACTATATGCCAGGCACTACCCGGCATGCTGAGGTTGTCTTGGCCTGGGCTCCCCCGGAAACAGACCTGGAGGTGAGGATATATGTGTAAGTGATATCTATAAGGGAAATATCCCAGGAAGCAGTACAAGAGGAATTGGGAAGTGAGACAAAGGGGGGAAAATAAAATAAAATAAGCCAATATATGTGTATTAATGAGCAGCCCCCCCCCCACAGGCACCTGGGACTCACCCCCCTGGGGAGCCTCAGGAAGAAAGTGTGCAACAGCCTTAAAGTGGAGCACTCACAGCCAAGGAATGTGTAAGGTGGCTTGGTGGTGGGTTGGGAGGCAGCTACACTTGTAGCTTTTCTCTGCACGGAGGAGAGAAAGCCATGCAGAGATTCCAACTACTGCTACCCTGGTAACCTGGAGATACCCTGTCCCTTCTTCCAGTTACTTAAAGCTTAGTTGGAGGGTCAATGCCTTATCTCTGTTTTCTAAACGTTACAATGTTAAGCCTCTACCCTATACCCTGCAATCCACATTGCAAGCAGTGGCAGGTTTTACCAAGGGCTCCTTACCTTTCCATTTCTTGATAACTGTTTATTTACTCCCTCTTATGGATAGGTAACTGGCCAAAGCAACTCTGAGCCCAAATAGAAGGCTCCTATTGAAAATGAATGGATTAGACTTTCCCTAAGGAAGGGACGCTGTAGGAATCCTCCCAGTGGGACATTTGCTATCACTTCTTTTTTCAGCAGAGAAGATTTTTTATTTTAGTCAAACCACTGGATACTCATGGCTCTCTGGGAACAGCAGTGACATTTACAGAATGGCTGGTCACAGGGCTTTCAAGGCAGCCCCTAATATCGGTGGGCTTGGGGCAATAGTATACAAATGGAGACACATCATATGTCAATATCTCAAAGTTATTAATCAAGTTAGCATATTATTATGTATGTGTTGTATTTTCCTACCCTGACAAATTTAACAATATTGAAAGATAAGAAAAATGTATGGTTTTTATATGACGAAAGTCAGCAAAATTATCAGACATCTGAATATATCGTTACGCACATCTGGGTCTTCTATTGATAGTTTGGCTATATGGAGAAGTAATCAAAGCCTAGATGATTCATACATTATTATATATTTAGTTTATAAAATTGATTTTTCCCTTTATTTAGTAAAATCTCTAATATGTTGCTAGACTCAAGATTGTCACATGATTTGTGTTCTACTGTCAGCAATGATCTGACACTATGCTATTCTGTATGGAGAATCCAGTCACATTTCAGTTTTATTCCTCAGTGGTACAAACAGGTACTCAGGAGCCTATATATGACTCTTGGTCGCTGTATTCAATGGCACGGATATAGAACATTTCCATTATGACAGAAAGTTTTATTGGATGGCAATGCTAAAAGATTACTGGATTCAAATTACACAAAATCTGAATATATATTTTCATTAAAAATGTCAATTAAAAATTTTTAATCAGAAAAGTAAAATTACCACCCTGTAATTGTTGGAAGTTATTTTCTCCCAAATGGTTCCAATTTATTAAAATAAAAATGTAAACTACAGATTATGGTTTTGAAAACCAACACTGAAATAAATAAAAACTATTCATAAAAAGCTTTAAGTTTTTACTTAACTTTTGAAAATTCAATTATACCTTATTAATTTTTTACTAAAATGGAAACCTATTAGCAATTGTAGCACTCAACATCGACCCTGGGTCGACGCAATCAGTATCATGTTTCACATGTTATATTTGAAGAGTAATATTATTTAATTTTACAACATAGTCTTCAATCACCATATTCCACTACATGCAAACACTATACTAATGCATGACTCTTTTTAGAACCATGAATTAGAGCACAAAGAGAAGTAAGAAAATTGATGGTTGACACTACTAGGAAAAACTTCTCATTATTTAAGACTGTTTAATATTCTTGCTATCTGAAAGGAAGAACTTGATTTTTAATTAATTTGACTTTTCTTTTAACTAAATGTCTCTGCCACCAAATCACCCACATGCTTAGGAGTGTCCATCTGCTTTGCCAGTGTACAGGGAAAACCACAGTGCTGTTTCAAGGCCATGAGACAAAATTTGTGAAGATTCTCTGGGGCCTGAACAGAATTGGTTTTGAGATCGGATATTTAGGGTCATGTTTTAAGCTCTCTCATCACTGAGCACCAGAGCCCTAGTGACAGAGGTGACCTTGTGTCCCATAATAAATTCATTTGTATAGGTTGTGATGCCCAGGGCCCTGGGAGGTACACACCCAGGGGGAGCCCACTTTGCTGGGTCTGTAGGCAGAAGTGTCTGTAGGCAGAAGTGTCTGTAGGCAGAACTGTCCTTATGCAATGATGATGTCTTTGGAAGCAATTACTCTGTTCATGAAACTTGTCCAAACTGCACTAGAGTCAAAATGTAAATTAAAAAAAAAAAAAGAAGAAGAAAAACTGATCTGACCATAACCCATCCCTACCTATCTGAAATATTATGTTGAATTTGAAGGTTAACCTCATGCACAAAGTTCCTAATCCATACAAAGTATCACGCCCACCAAAAAGCATAGGCAGAATCATTTAAATATTTGCCAAGGTCACTTAATTGGAGCCATCATGACCCAGCAGAAAGGGAAAAGAAAAGATTGTCCTTGTTTCTGCTACCCACATTCTCATTTCTAGGCCTTTTGCAATGATATAATTCCTATTTTTTTTAGAAGTGTATTTATATTCTGAAAGTGTATTTTGAGATAAGAAGTGTAAATAAGCAAGCTTGTATAGGTTTCCACAATCATGTACTGTATTCTCTTTCATTGATGAAGGGTAGCGTGTCCTAGAGAAAAGGGAAGAATGAAAAGAAGGAAAGAGAGTGGATGGATGGATGAAAGAAGGGAGGGAGGAAGGATGAATAGAGGGAAAGAAGGGGAAGTAGAGGGAGCCAAAGACGGAGAAAGATAGCTCAGAATTCGGAGTCCAACTTGATTGAGTCCCAATGGTGTGATTTAAATTAGTTAATTTATATTTCCTGGCTAGTGGAAATGGTATCACATGAGAAAGCTCTGTCTGAACTGGCAGACACGGAACAAACCTGATTATTGATTGCGCTGATCTCTGGTTAAGCAAGGCTTTCAGCGAACATCACATCACGATCTCTGCTCCCCCCTGCCCTCATTTGTCTTTACTGCCTGGGAGCATTGAGCCAGGAGGCAGTGGGGAGAAACTGCACACAATGATATCCAGAGCCCTGCCCTACACACACACTCACCATTGTAGTCTACCCTCCCTGGTCATGAGAAGAGCAACTTTTCTTCCAGCACTTCACAGGTTCAGTTACTTTGGAATGTGTATTTCATCACATAGCACTTTCTTGTCTCCCAACATCACAAGGAGGGGGAGCAAAATACAATAAGATATTTTGAGAGACAGAGAGGGAGAGACCACATTCACATAACTTCTATAAAATATATTGTTGTAATTGTTCTATGCAATATATTATTGTTCATCTCTTCCTGGGCCCAATTTATAAATTACATTTTTAAGAAAGGTATGTATATATAGAAAAAAACATAGTACAAATAGGATTCAGTACCATCTGTGGTTTCAGCCATGCATGGGGGCCTTGAAAGGTATTCCCATTCCTGGAAGATAAAGGGTGGGGGGAGACTACGTACTTGAAACCAGAGAATGAGAGGAAAATGAAGAACACATCATTAGTTTTCCACAGAGGTTAGAAGGAACCCGGTTTTTTAAACTTTCACCAATGAAGCCCAGTTCTCACCTGAGCCGAAGAAGAATGAATAGGGGCAGGTGCCCTTTTCTGTAAGTGTTTATATCCTACCTAAGGTCGGAAACTGTCACTGACAAAAGGCAAAGCTCATCCAAGCACAGTTCAAAGCCACTTTTGTATAAAGGCTTAAATCACTAGGATAAATTTTTAGATGCCCCAGGAATTCCTTCTCATGGCCTAATTAAAAGGGGAGAAGTAATAGGTTTTAGTTCTTTGCTTTGCCCACTATACCCTGGGAATATAAATTAATCTCCTGAAATGTTGATACGAGGGCAATGCATTTGCATATTCTTTTTAAAAACCTTAAACCTCACACTATTAGTCTGTGTGACACTGAGCAAGTCATTTAACCTTTCTGTGTCTCAGCTTCCTTATCAGTAAAATGAAGGTAATAATTGTGACCATTTCACAGAGTTAGGAGAATTAAATGAGATAATAATGGAAAGCATTTAATACAGTTCCTGCTGCCTTATTAGTGACATGTAAGTTCTTATTATTAACCACTGATTTCAAAACCAAATACTAAAGAGAGTCTAGATGCACAGGGTTCTATGCTGGGGTTCTGTAGGGAGGCATGGGATAGAAATATCTAACTGGAAAAAAAAAAAAAAAAAAGAAATATCTAACTGGGCCCAGATCCCAGTTAGATGGGAAGACCTTCAACAGATATTCCTGTCCCTTCTCACCAGGCTCTTCTTTGGGGGCATAACTGTGACTATATCAGCTGCCAGATCCCACAGCAGATTATATGCAGTAAAACTACATGGCTTATTGTGGTAGGCTCTTCCGGTTTGCTTCTCTGCAAAATGAAAAGAGTAGCTCTGTCTTGTCTACCCCATTGCATTGCAAGAGAATGGATGTCAGCGTGCAGGAATGTTTTTTTACAAGCAAGCCCCTCCATGAATGAACTTAATAAACTTTTATTATGTAGCTCTTCTAGGCCATTTACCATGTGGGGCTGAAAGGTCACAATTTGCAAATAGGTCATTTTTTTTTTTTTTAATCTGTTTCTGTTTGGAACTTCTTTTACCTTTCCACTATTTTAGATAAAATAGGTAAGTAGGTTGATTTTCTCGAAAAAATTCCCCACTTAGTCACGAGGTCCATAGCAAGATGGATCTTATCCGGTGATCTCAATATACTAGAAGATGTCATTTTTTCCAGCGATGTCCAAATTGGAGTTCCCAAAATAGTAGAAATAGGAAGTGACCTGCTGGAGAATCTCTGGAACGGTCTGATGTCTTTCGCCTCTGTGGGGCTTTTTGTACACTGCGCAGGGACTGATACCTCTTAGGATGACTTCCCTGCTCTGTGTCTGCAGGACACTAGGGCTATGTTATACTGAGGGGCCCTCTGGGGAAACAGGTCAGGCGGTGCCCTTTCCTTCTGTTGCTGCATCCTGCGGGAGGGGAAACTGCCCACACAGAAACAGAAACACCCTTCTGACCAGAATAGTTTGTCAGCCCTGCTCCCCGCCACTCTCCACCCCCCATCCCGCGCCTGGATAGGAGAGCCAGCGGCAGACTCTTTCCTGTCTGGAAGCTGGGCTCTCTCTACATCACCAGCAGCCCAGGCCAGCATTCGTCTCCGTAAGCACCCTCCCACATGCAAAGCAAGGGTTGTTTTCAGGCTGGTTCCCTGGATATGGAAAAAGACAACGAAAGAACCCGATTTAGGAGAATTTCATCAGAGTCCTCCACCGATCACTATACAGTCACTCTACTTCTTCTGTTTAAGTCACCGAGAAGTCCTAGAAGAAAACGTTTTCCACGATCTCTTTTTGGAGCTGGGAAGCATCACAGGTCCGCTAGCTCCCTTGGAGAGGAGAGTGTGAAATGACACTTTGCCGCCTGAACCATGGTCAGTTCAAAGACACAGGCTTCAGCCCACCACGCAGCAGCGACTTTCCACATGGAGCTTCATTAAAGGAGAGAGTGACTGTCTTCCTGTCCCTCTCATCTCCCCAGAGGCTTTGAACTAATGTTTTATATTAGTTCTTGTGCCTTTGTATAAGATAACTGTTTTTCTCAGAACACAGTCTGGAGGTTAGTGAGATTTTCCAAAACTTGAGGTGGAAATCATGACTCTGTATCCTGTTCCCATGGATCCTTATTTCCTTTTTATTTCACTTTCTTTACAACAAATCCTTTGAAGTCAATAGGTATGTTCCTTAAAGCTCTGCTTGACTAATACTATTAGGAAATGTTATGCCAACAGTGACAGTCCTACCTCAGATTAAATTATTGCAACAATGGAGTCCTAGGTCCTGTGATCTGTAATAAGGCTGAGTTTCCCGTAGAATATGAAAAAAACATTTCACTGCTAACATCAAAGAAAAGATCGTCTTTACTTTCTCTTCATCTTAGATATTTTAAAACTTCCAAATGTTGCATTTTGAATTGAAGATTTCTAGACAGTCATTACTGTCAAGTTGAGACAAGCCTTAGAGGAAAACATTCAGACTTATTTCAGTATGATTTGGGGGGCTAACATTTACTGAAGGCTTACTATGAACAAAGCCTTCTCCTAGGGCATTAAAGCTCTGAAAGACAGATATGTTCATCATGCCCATTTTAGAGATGGGGTAACTGAGGACTAAAGTAGAGTGACTTAGATCTTATAAAGATAAGAATAAAATTAGGCAATGGTCGCCAAGCTACTAACTGGAAGAGATGCAATTTATGGGCAAATATTCTAATTTTAGGAGCTCCTTTTCCTGACCACTCTGCCACATTTCCATCCGCATCCTTGTCTTTTTTTCTGACCATAAATTCCTCATCAGATTGTCTAACTTGCCATTCTTTGGCCACACCCTGCACCAATCTTTGTTTATATGATGATATATGATGATCCAGAAGCTTCAATCTAAGTGTTACCTACTCTTAAAGGATGTAAAGTTAAGATTGCAGTCATTGGGGCGCCTGGGTGGCTCAGTGGGTTAAGCCGCTGCCTTCGGCTCAGGTCGTGGTCTCGGGGTCCTGGGATCGAGTCCCGCATCAGGCTCTCTGCTCAGCAGGGAGCCTGCTTCCATATCTCTCTCTCTCTGCCTGCCTCTCCATCTACTTGTGATCTCTCTCTATCAAATAAATAAATAAAATCTTTAAAAAAAATGATTGCAGCCATTGGTGGATAATAGAAAACTCAGCCAACACTGCCATATAGAATAATGGCTGAAGGTATGAGGCTAAAGGAATGAGTAGCACACTGCCCAAGTTCAAATTTCAACTTCTGCACTCACTGCATATCTTGGGTAAATTATTCAACTTTCTCTGGTTGAGTTTTCTCATCTCAAAATGGAGTAACAATGGTGCTCACTTTTTTAAGTTAAGAAGATTAACTATGAATTTAAATCAACTGCTTAGAAAATGTTAATAAAATAACTCACCATAATCTAGTTTCTCACATAAGGGTAGGGAACTCGGGTAGGACAGCTGTACCACTGTGTCACTGAGGACCCCGGTTCCTGCCATCTTACTGTTCATTCTCAGCCTTGCAAAACATAAGTGTTGCCCTCTGCATTCCAGGCAGAAAGAAAGAGGAAAGGCGGAAAAAAAGAAAGAAGACTGACCTCTAATTCCACCCAAAAGACCCAGCTCATATCCTACCTACATGTCTGTCCTAGTTACCAACTTCAAGGACATGACTTATACTATTCCTTTGGAATTATTTTATGGTTCTTTCTGCTAGGAACCATACTTTTTACACGGTTGGTGTTATCTTAGCCTTCAGGTTGCTGTTAATGCCTTTCCTATGGAAAGCAATCTCTAACCACCCCAATAAATACAGGCCTCTCCTCTTATCCTTTTATGGAGCACTTTGTTTATTTCCTTCAAAATGCTTCATTCAATCAGCGAGGTTAAATGGCTGATATTTTTTAGATTGCCAACAAGCAGGGCTTTCTCCTTGCTACAGTACTATGACCCCTACTAAGAGGACAGAATGGTGTCACTTCAGGAAAGAGGAGGATATACTGTGGAAATTCATGTCAAAAAGAAAAGGAGGTGGAGAGCTATCCCTTCCTGCCACAGCAAAACGTTGGAATTAAAAAGGACCTGAAAGTAAAGAGAAGGGGTCAGACATCAAGGCAGAGGTCCCCAAGAATGCTGGGGTCAATGGCCCAATTTCAGAGAATAGTCTGAGAAGATGGCATACCTCTCATAAAAATCTCACATTTACCATGGCGCTAATCTAAGTGAGTCAGCCACAATCACTCAGTAGGCGCACAGCAATGTACCTCAGTTTTGATGAATGAATGAATGAATGAATGAATGGTTTTGAATGACAGATTTTAACAGGATGTGCTTATCTTGTATTTCCATGGGGTTTGAGAGCTCGGGCTCACTTACAGCATAGCTAAGATGTGATGTTTCATTTCCTCAAAAGATGATGACTCCTTCAGGGCAGGGATTGCGTTTTTCCTTGTTTTCATCCTCTTTTGGGTACTCCCTAGGTCTTTGTTAATTGATTGAATTCGGTGCTGAAGATTAAAAAAAATGACAGATTTAGAAAGAAACAAAGGATGATATGTCCCAAAGTTACCTGTATTTTTTCTTCAGCAGAAAAGAGCGATCGGGGCGCCTGGGTGGCTCGGTGGCTTGAGCCGCTGCCTTCGGCTCAGGTCATGATCTCAGTGTCCTGGGATCGAGTCCCGCATCAGACTCTCTGCTCAGCAGGGAGCCTGCTTCCTTCTCTCTCTCTCTGCCTGCCTCTCTGTCTACTTGTGATTTCTCTCTGTCAAATAAATAAATAAAATCTTTAAAAAAAAAGAAAAGAGTGATCATAGTAGATACTGTCTGTTCACATCAGGTTTCACTGCTCCTTTAATAGAGAGGAATGGTCACAAAGGTAATAAGATTCCCAGAGGACAACTAAGATAAGAAAATCAGTATTTAACCTTACAAAATAAGGCTTTGTGCTTAAATAATGGCTTATGTCATCTGCATCCTTACCAGGAAATCTAATTTGATGTCTTAAAATCTCAGTTAAATTTCTAGGTTTCATTTTGTTTCTCTAACCATAGATTTACCTGGAATTGTTTTTAACTGTTGGCTTGACAGAAGCCAGGATCTTCTATTCCTGTCAAATACCCTCATTTTTGTCAAATTGTGTAGACATTTTCTGTTTCCAGAATCAACTCTAGTGCTCTTTTGTCTCCTTGTCCTTTGTTCATTCAAATAACTCCATGAGGCCACATGGCACACAGAAGCTGTGTGCCTATTTCCACCCCTTGCTGCCAGGGGGACCTCTGTGCATGTCCCGCCCCCCACCCCCCACTATCCTAGGTTTCCATTCAGGTAAAAGAACCAACAATATCTGTCCAAATTGACTTATGAAAGTATCAGGAGGATGAAATGAAATTTATGTGAAACACTTTATATACTGTAAAGTGATCTACAGATGAGATTTATTGTATCTCCCCCTCCACCTATGTGAAAAAAGAAAGAAAATTATTGTGTCTTATAAATAACATCATGAGCTTATATCTCATTTCCTTTTTACAGGAAAAGATACTGAGAGCAGAAAGGCCAACACATTGATCAGTGCTTTGGGTTAAAGATGTTATATCAAACCCACACTTTTATTTTTGCCTCCTCCTGAAAGCCCAAAAAAATGATAATGATAATAAAGAAACAGGAAAAAAAAAAAAAAGGAATGAAGCCACAAAGATAATAAATGAGAGACAATGCAACAGCAACTAAATTTTGAAAACGGAAAAGCAGGAAGAAGACTGGCAACTTATCCAGCAAGACAAGGGAAAACTAATCCTAACTGGCATTTGAGAAACGTGAGAAGCACCCTGATCTGTACCGCTAAATACCCAAAAGTTTCAGGAAGTGTGGTCTACGTAACTACAAACAGAATGATTGGTTAAGTTTGTTTAAATGTAATTAACAGCCCCCTAACCAAGTCATCCTTTCTTCACATGGCTAGCTGACTGCCTCTGATCTGCTCTGGCTAAAGGCTAGAGGATAATGTCATGGCCAAGTCATGACAAAGAGTGTCTGTACTGCTTCGGGACATCAGGTTCAACTTAGGGTGGGAATTACCATATTGAAGAAGGAGTTTAAGTGACAGTATAAGGAATGAATGTTGAAAGCCCTTTTTCCCACTCAGCTTCCAGAACATTCACAACCAGGATTTTACTCTCCAGATAAAAAATGGCAAGATTCTTCTTTGAGGACTCTGACTAGACCAAGAGAAAAGACATAGATTCTGCCATTGAGGTTCTTGCACTGAAACCATACAAGTAGCTAAATAAATATGACAAGGCTCACCCACATTCTTAGAACTTCCTGTCAGCTTCATAAACCCCCACTTTTTTCTTTTGTCTGTCTAGAGCTCTACTGAGGTATAGTTTACAACCATAAAATAATGCCCCACTTTTCTTTCTTTCTTTCTTTTTTTTTTTTTTTGCAGGATTTAAATGGTTTATTTCACTGTCAGTTTTACAAGTCACCAAGGTTATGTAAAGTCATGTAGTAAATTAAGTCTCAAACACTTTTGTCCAGTGACAACCTGATTAGCAAGGCCCTGTTATGGAGCAGGGGCCAGTGGAGGGCATCCCGGGAACCACAGCACATATACCAGTGTTAAGAACCCCTTCCCAGAAGCATCAGGTAGGGCTCGAATGCCCCACTTTTAGATATGAGCAGACAACCAGAAATCTGAGGAAAACATCTAATATGAAACATCATATAAGTAATAAACATAAGGAAAAAAAACACCAGTTATTGGGTAGAGATATGAAACTTAAAAAAAATACTAATAACATCCTTTGTGCAATGAAATAGAACCTCTTTAAGATAAGAACAGGATGTTATAGAAAAGGACTGTTCAGAAGACAAAAATGAATATCTAGAAATTAAAAATATAATAGCAGAAATTAAAAATTCAGTTGGAAGTATGGAACATAAAGTTAATTAATTTACTTACTAAAGTAGAATGAATTTAATTCCTATTGAAGAACAACAAAAAGACAGGGAGATGAAATACAGGAAAGAAAAGAATGAGAAAATCAAATTAGGCCCAAAATATTTATCATCCAGAAAATGAAGTTCCAAAGGGAAAGACAAGAGAAAACAGTGGGAAAGAAATAATCAGGAAATAAACCAAGAAAATTTCCTAGAAATGAAGGGCATGGCTCTCCAGATTGAAAGAGCCCTTTGAGTGCCCAGCATAACTGAGGGAAATAGACCCAGCCCACGGCACATGATTGTGCAATTTCAGTACAGTTAGACAAAGAAAAAAGATTCCACAAGCTTCCAAATGGCTTCAGGAAATGATTGTGAAATGGAATGACATCAACTTCTCAATAGCACTCAGAAGGCTAGAAAACAATAGAACAAAGTCTTCAAAATTCTGAAGGGCAATTATTTCCCTTCTGGAATTGTATTCTCAGCCTTCGTACAATAAAGTCTGAGGGTGAAATTAAAATATGTTCAAATATGCAGTTTCAGAACAATGAACTCCTTCCAAGGAAGCTACTGACAGCGAACCAGGATGTAAAAGGGCATAAAATGGGGTGCCTGGATGGCTCAGTCCTTTTAAGCATCAGACTCTTGATTTTCTGCTCAAATCATGATCTCAGGGTTGTGAGATCTAGCCCCACAACAAGCCGCATGTGGGGCTTCATGCTGGGGGTGGAGCCTGCCTAAGATTCTCTCTGCTCCTCTGCCCCACCCCCCAAATAAATAAATAAATAAATGGGCATAGAATTTGAGATACAAGGGATTCAACACAGGAAAGACAGAATTTTCAGGATTATAGTGTAGGGAGAAGTCAGGGTGACAGCTGTGCCAAAGACCGAGGAAGACTGGACTGAGTCAGCAGGTCCACAAGAGATAATCTCCAGGAGATGAACTTACTACTTTAAAATGTCTAAACATACTGAGAGGAGATTCTATATTTGTAGGTAGAGTTTGGAATACATTGGTGATAGAAATTAGATAGTTGGAAAATTAAGCCAGCAAGAAGAAGGTCTATTATTAATTACAAAAACTTAGGAACAAGAGGAAATATGATCATAGGATACAACATGTCTCAGCTGTGAATGGCATTTGGTTGTTATAATGTTAACAAGTACTTACATGACCAAAATGAGGATGTAAGTGTATTCAGAGGATGGGAGCACAGAAGTGTAGTTGTTCTACTGTAAAGGAGCAAGGGGGTGATTGTAGTGAGGGGTGATAATGAGAGAGAGCTGAATCTTTATGCTCCAAGGTGGGCAACCAATAGCAAAGTCTTAAATTAGCAGTACATAAACATGATATTTGGATATATGAACATAAATATCAAAAGAAATTATCAAGAATCGAAAGAGATTGCCCCTAAGAACAGGAAGAGTGTGTGTGTGTGTGTGTGTGTGTGTGTGTGTGTGTGTGAATATATGTGTGTGTGTTGTCATAATGTGTTCATCATGACAGATTCTGTGCCTCTATAACTGTAATAGATATAAATTAAATATAATAAAATAAATTTCTCAAAAGGTCAACTTAATTGCCAAGCTACATTTTTGTTACAGGGGACAACATTATAGTTTCTCAACCCTAATTTGTTCTTTGCTCCTTGGATTATACAATTTACCTCATTTCTGAGCATTTGAGACGCTGAATTTACAAATAGGTAACAGCCAGACCAAAGACTAAAAACAAAACTCTGACCCACAATCTGCAGCAACAATTCCAGGAAATCAACCCATTACCTACAGTACCCAGCCCAGGGAGCCAACACGCTATATATAAGTCAGACTTGTAGAAAATCAGACCATTACCACTTGTAACAATTGACCCAAAATGGCCAGAACTTGATTAATAACTGACAACTACTCTAATTTTTGTCCCTACTTCCAACTAGGACTAACGAATGAAAGCCAAATTCTTACCCTTACTCAATCACTAAGAATGTCTCTCTTCTAGTTAATCCACTTCCAGCTGCCCCATGCCATGATGGTCCAAGCAGAGCAAACCGGAGGCCATCTTTATTTTCCACCCTAAAGCTTTCCTGTTCCTTTACCTGCCTTGAGTCTTAGGTAAACGCAGGTGATGGCACCTGACACTCTTGCTGTAGCAAGATCTTAGTAAATACCATTTGTTTTCTTTGGTTGGTCTTCATTTGTTTTCACACACTATTTTGAGGCATTGCAAATTTTCAAAGACTGCAAATAATTTTATTTGTCAAGAATTAATACCTACTTGACATTGCCCTTAGCAACATGTTTCCAGTATATCTCTTTAGGCAAGGGAAACAAAGCAAAACTAAACTCATAAGACCACACCAAAATAAAAAAAGCACAGCAGAAGAAACCATCAATAAAATAAAAAGGCAACCTACTGAATGGGAAAAGATATTTGCAAATGATGTATCTGATAAGGGATTAATATCCAAAATATCCAAAACATCCAACTAAATGACAAAAAACTACAACTAGTCTGATTAAAAATGGGTAGAGGGCCTGAATAGACATTTTTTTCCAAAGAAGACATATAGATGGTCAACAGACACATGAAAAGATGCTCAACATCACTAGTCATCAGGGAAATGCAAATCAAAACCATAATGAGATATCACATTATACCTGTTAGAATAGCTAGAATTGAAAAAACAAGAAATAACAAGTGTTGGAGAGGATGTGGAGAAAAAGGAATGCTCATGGACTGTTGGTGAGAATACAGATTGGTACAGCTGCTATGGAAAACAGCATGGAAGTTCCTCAAAAAATTAAATACCATATAAGGAATATCATATAATTCCACTACTGGTATTTTCCCAAAGAAAATGAAGACACTAATTCAAAGAGATATGCACCCCTATGTTTACTGCAGCATTATTTACAACAGCAAAGATATGAAAGCAACACAAGTGTCCACTGACAGATGAGTGGATAAAGATGTGACATATACGCATACATAGATATCTAATGGAATATTACTCAGCCATAAAAAATAATGAAATTTTTGCCATTTGCAACAACATGATGAGCCTAGAGGATATTACGCTTAGTGAAATAAGTCAGACAGTGGACACATACCACATGATTTCACTTATATATGGAATCTAAAAAACAAACGGAGGCCATCTCATAAATAAAGAGAACGAAATTGTGATTGTCAGAGGGAAGGGGGATGGGAGAATGGGTAAAATAGGTAAAGGAGATTAGGAGGTACAAACTTCCAGTAATCAAATAAATAAGTACTAGAGATGAAAAGAGCAGCACAGGGAATATAGTAAACTGGTGGTGAATGAGGGTGACCCTTGTGGGCATGGCATGACACGCAGAGTTGTTGGGTCACTGTGTTGTCTACTTGAAGCTAGAGTGGCACTGTGTGTCAACTATATTTCACTATTAATTAATTAACTAATTAAATATTTTAGGAAAACCAGTAAATCTCTGATGTATCCCGAACACCTATAATGACTGTTCAATGAATACCTATTGAATTAATAAATTAAACGATGAAAGGTTATGTATCCCTGAAAAAAGAAAAAGAATTAATGTCAGCTAACCAACAATCAAGTTCAAAAAGTCTTCATAATTTTTTGATAAGTTCTTACATTTATTCACTCATATATTGTACTCCATTTCCACATGTCAAGTACTGCGCTGGGTTTTATGCATTCTCGAAGATACTAAGATGAATTAGGTAAGTTGATATTTTCACTTAATTGGATTTAATAATTTTAGAATTACTTAAATTCAGACAAAGTTATCTCAAACTTAGATAAGTCAATTAAAGCTGTACTCATGCTTTTCAGCAAATGAACATAATTTTACAAAGCAACCTGCCGGGGCACCTGGGTGGCTCAGTGGGTTAAGCCTCTGCCTTCAGCTC
Organism: Neogale vison; assembly: GCF_020171115.1. Taxonomy (NCBI): domain Eukaryota; kingdom Metazoa; phylum Chordata; class Mammalia; order Carnivora; family Mustelidae; genus Neogale; species Neogale vison. Next base: position 180,160,623 of record NC_058093.1, on the reverse strand, counting down.
AGGTCAGGATCCCAGGGTCCAGGGATTGAGCCCAGCATCGAGCCCCGCTTTGGGTTCTCTGCCCAGCGGGGAGCCTGCTTCCCTCTCTCTCTGCCTGCCTACTTATGATCTCTCTATCAAATAAATAAATAAAATCTTAAAAAAAAAAAAAAAGCAAGCTGCTAAAAACAGAGATCAAGTTAGTGTTCTACTTTTATACTTTTTTATTTTACTTTTTTTTCCTTCAAATTGCCCGATTTAAATTTTCTTACTTAACTAACTGTCTTGGCATGTGTCTAAAATGTGTTTTTTTAACACCCTTGAAATCTCCTCTTATGTTTGCTAATACAAATATAAATGTTAAATGTCATTTACACACATCTTCCTTTTTGTGCTTTAGAATTGAATTGCAGATGTTCTATTAAGGGGCACATATATGATTATGGAAAATTATTCTATTGAAAATAACAGTAGTTTTTATAATGATGTAAATCTGAGAAAGCAAAAGAAATTGAGGTTGGAAAAAACAGATGTATTCACTAAAAAACTACTGTGTGCACATGGCAAACTAGTTTTTAGCAAGATTCAAATAATGCAATCAGTGGGAACTTGACTAGTCCGTGGAGTTGTGAAAGGCATGTGGGATGTACGAATAATAGCTGGAAATTTGTTGTGGACACGAGGCTATTAAGCTTGTCTCCTGCTGCATTCAATATGGTAGTAAAAACTATTATTAAATAACTGATTTTATAGCAACTGTTAAAATTATTTGGCCAAAGTATAAATTAAAGTTTATGACGGATGCAAATGTATGTCTTAAAATGTAAAATACTAATTTAGGTTCCTTTCCCATTTTAAAATAACCACTCAGACGAGAGAACAGTGATTACCAAAATAAGAGCAAATTAATAAGGCTGCCAGGAAGGCTTCACAAAAGTCTGAAACATTAAATGTGACTTTGCTTTTCAAACCCAGAGTCCCACAATTATCAAGGATCTCTTCCCTAGCTGAGTGCACAGAACTCACATTAGCAGTAATGGGGTTGACACACGTGAACTCCTGAGGACTGATTAAGGGGATGCAAATGATGGGTCTGATCCCCCAGACCCTCCCATGACACAGGCAGATGTGTGGAGGGTCACTGGACCCCTGCTACCTCCGGAGGGGTAGAATTGTAACTGATTAACCAAGTGGTGTTGGTTAACCTTTTAGCCTTTATTTGTACCTAAGCAGTCCCTGAAACAAGACTTAGACATTTATAAAAGACAACATTCTTTAGCAAATGAAAGGTCTCACTGAACGTATCTTTCTGTGTATCATTGAAGCTTTGCAGAAATGACAGATTCTCAGGCCCTACCCTGTATTTTCCCTCTGGGAAGGCTTGCAGGCTGGGTGTGGTATTTGCTAAAGCTCCGGAAGGGAGGGGAGGTTGGGGGCTGGGCAGGGTGTGAGAAGCAGGGACTGTCCCCTGGAATTTAACTCGGCAACCAGCAAACACATTGTGTCTATCAGAGGCGGGATCCATTTTAAGGAATGTTTTCAGATACATGTACGGTTCAGGAAGCAAAAATTCTTAGGAACGTACGATAAGCTGGAAGATGCTGTAGAAGTCATACAATCTGAATTTAAGAATGAATGGGTCCGATCATCACCTGGGGAGGTTTGCAAAAAGATCTGTGTAGCCTCCTGCCTAGCTACGGAATCCAGATTTCTGAGAATGGGACCGAGAACTCTGTATGGTTAAAAGTTTTGAAAGCACATTTTAAGATTTAGGAATTATCATTTTTCTCACTAAGCGTCCCTGTTCTTTCAGTACTACCTCAGATGGCATGGTTTTGTGCCATTCATCACCAGTCGCTGTTTTTTGGACCAAACAGTTCCAAGGCTGTCACTGCACCCACAGTGACTGCTATGCAGGTGGCGACAGCCATTGTCATTCCCTCAGGTATGGACTCTTGATCTACCAAAGAAACATGATTCAGTTAACTCTTTTGGTAACATTTTTTTTTTTCAAATTTTGGGGTCATGTTAATCAAGAAATTAACTAAAACTTGTTTGTGGGGTTTTTTGTTTGGTTGTTTGTTTTTCCTTAACAAAGGGCTGTAAATCCATCGTACACTCATCTTGGATTTGTAAAGCTGAATATTAATCTAAAACAGAGAGGCCACTTCAAATTGGTTTCATTAGATTTAGTTCGAGATCTAATTTGTCAGTTTCATTTTGGATTCTGTCATTCAGTGTATAATCTTTGTCTCTCCCCGCTCATGTTATACTTGCATTTAATAAGCACACCATTCTGGCTTGATTGAAGTTATTAATAAACACATCAAATGAAAGAGAACTTTTGTCAAATCTCCTAAAGACCTTCTTCTGGATGAACATTGATTATTAGCCCATTAATCTAATTTTCACCTGGTCACACACCTGTCAAATGTCTACCTGCTCAGCTCTCCAATCTTGTTAATAGAAACACTGTGAGACACTTTTTTTTTTTAAGATTTTATTTATTTATTTGACAGAGAGAGAGATCACAAGTAGGCAGAGAAGCAGGCAGAGAAAGAGGGCGAAGCAGGCTCCCTGCTGAGCAGAGAGCCTGATGGGGGATCTATCCCAGGACCCTGAGATCATGACCTGAGCTGAAGGCAGAGGCTTAATCCACTGAGCCACCCAGGCGCCCTTGTGAGAGCCTTTTTAAAAGCCACCTTCTAAAAATGAAATCTTGGGGCACCTGGGTGGCTCAGTGGGTTAAGCCGCTGCCTTCGGCTCAGGTCATGATCTCAGGGTCCTGGGATCAAGTCCCGCATCGGGCTCTCTGATCAGCAGGGAGCCTGCTTCCCTATATTTCTCTCTCTCTGCCTGCCTCTCCATCTACTTGTGATCTCTCTCTGTCAAATAAATAAATAAAATCTTAAAAAATAAAAATAAATAAATAAAAATGAAATCTTGAAAGCTACACTGTTTCACATTATCCCAAATCTCTGTATCTGCAAATTATATTTTACTTTATATGCTCAGAAAATTTGATAACCAAAGTGTTAATTGTCAATGGAAAGAATAAATACAAAAGAGATAAGTTTAATTGTCAATAGCTACTGGCCTATTTGCCAACTTAACTTTTAAAAAATTATTTTCTCTTCACATAGAACTTGACCAAGGTGAAATTGCTTGCGACTCTTTTTTTTTTTTTCTAAACTTTCACCAACATACACTGTCTGCTCTCACGACAAGATTCTAGCTGGTCCAAAGGTTACGGTGTCTGACAGTAATTCACCGAGGTACCACATTTCAATTGCTTCGGCACATTTCAATTAGGAAACCTTTGAAGTGAGAAAGGAAAAGAAATAGAGTGGGAGTCAGGTGATGCGGAAAGAAAAACAGCGTGAAAGGAGAGAATAAGAAGTGTTTCTGGACAATGGAAAAAGCAAAAAAAAAGCCCAACAGGGATAAGGAACACCTGGATCCTACCTTCCACTCTGAGTCAGTGTTTGTAAAAGGCACACACGTGTATTCCCAAGTATTGGGTTTAAATAGGAAAATTTTCAAGCCCTTATGATTATGAAATGGCCCTAATGTGAGGTACTTTTCCGGAAGATATACTCGAATAGTGAGATATAATTTATGCTAGTTCTTCTCTTGGCAAAGAAGAGAAAAATCTGGCTCAAGGAAAAAAGGAATGTATAGGTTTAATAACTTGTAGTCCAGAAGCTGACCTAGCTTAGGGCCTGAGAGAATCCTGAAAGGATGTCATTAAGCCCTCCCTCTCTCTGTGTTCGGCTCTGCTTTCTCCTGCGGGTCATTCTCAGGCAGGGATTCCCTTGACGGCAAGATGTCTGCAGGCCACATACTCAAAGCCCAAGTCCAGAATACAAACGATAATGTTTTGTCTCATTAATTCTGCCCAGGTCTAGCAGGCTGAATAATGGCCATCTAAAGATTTAAGGGCCCAATTCCCCAAACTGGGAAATACTATTTTATAACAACAACAACAACAACAACCACACCACCAAAAAAAGAGTCTTTGCAGATATGATTGTGTTACAAATCTTGATATGGGGTCATTATCCTGGATTTTTCAGGTGGACCTTAAAAGCCATCCTAAGTATCCTTATAAGAATGTAGAGGGAGACCCCCTCCACACACACACACACACACACACACACGAAAGGAAAAGTGAGGTGAAGACAGAGGCAGCATGGGGGTGATGCCGTCGGAAGTCCAGGAACACTGGCAGACATCAGAAGCCAGGAGAGGCAAGGAGCAGTTTCTCCCCTACAGCCTCCCAAAGGAGCATGGCCCTGCTGACACCTTGATTTTGGCCTCATGAAGCGGAGTTCAGAAGAACTGAAAGCGAGCGCGTTTTCTGTCGTTTTTACCAGGTTTGTGAGAACTGGTTACAACAGCCTGGGAATGTAATCCAAAGAGTTCGCTCTGATTTGGCCATCCTGAGTCACATGACAAACTCTGAACCAATCACTGAAAGCGGACCAGTCTGCCTGGGTCGCTCCTCTCCTTCTTGGAGCCTGGGCAAAACCTTAGGGGAGATGAATCGACTCTGAGGGCTGGAGAGGGGCATTGCTGGAAGGAAAAGCTTATCTGCAAATAGACAATGGTTGGGGAGAGGACACCAAAAAAGCAGCAGATACCCATTTTATGTTCGAAAGGAGAAGACAGAGGGAAGTGCAAATTATTAATTTAGATTCAAGACTATTATAACATTAGTGCACTTGAATTTGCTTTGTTGTTGTGATGATGTTGTTAAGCGGCATGTGATGAGAGACACGCTGAATTGAACAGACATCCCTTCCTAAGAGCAGATTTGTTTTTACTGCCCATCACTGGACCTTTTCCAGCTCCAACGTATCTTGTTTTGGAAGAGATGTACATTAAGATGGCATAAATCACTCCAAATAAAAATGTACCATGATAGGCCGCCTGGGTGGCTCAGTGGGTTAAGCCGCTGCCTTCGGCTCAGGTCATGATCTCAGGGTCCTGGGATCGAGGCCCGCATCGGGCTCTCTGCTCAGCAGGGAGCCTGCTTCCTCCTCTCTCTCTGCCTGCCTCTCTGCCTGCTTGTGATCTCGCTCTGTCAAATAAATAAATAAAATCTTTAAAAAAAAAAATGTACCATGATAATAGATTTGTTTACTTTCTAATATCCCCTCCAATTATGTCTAAAAACGTTTATAACGATGTTTGCTAGAGTAAAAGCTTGTGCCAGAGTTTGTGATGTGAAGTCTATAATACTTTCCACACCTTTTCTTGGATTAAAACCGACAGGTCTATGAAGACCATTCAAAGATGGCTTGGCCTCTTATTAGCTCTACGACCTTGGCTTATATGACTTATACTTTCCTAACACCAGTTTCTTTATATATAAAATGAGAATACATAATTTTACAGGATTTATTTTGAGGATTATGTAAAAAATATGTGTGGAAGCAGCTAACAGGGGGCACAGCATAAAGTAAGATGCTAATAGGGTTCCATGATAAATCTGTAACCCAACAAGCACAGTGTGGGTCATTATTCCTATAATTTGTCCTTCCCTACCCAGACTAAAACTCTCCCAATGACTCATTTAAGCTTTAAATGATCTACCTCTAGTTTCCATTAACTTAGTGCATTGACTCACAGGAGAGCCTGATGTCAAGTGCACATTTAGACATTTTACCATATTTCCATGTTTTTGAAACTTTGTAAAATTTGAAGGATCAGTTTCGGTGCTGAACCATGCAGAGCTATGCCTGCTTATTTATGCCCCAACTGTTTCCAATGCTAACAACATTTCTTTGTTGGGATAGAGTATCACAGCCTCCTGAACTTGAAATGGCTCATTTGCCTTTCTTTTGAAACAGTCAGATTTCATTTTGAAGGTTTAAATTAATTGAATCTATTAATTTTCCTTTAGCCTTTTCATTATTTACTCTCAAAAACTCTTGTGGGTAAGTTGGGCATAATTTCCCTTTGTGTAATTTTGCTGGAGGGCAGAGGAAAGCTGGCATTGTTTGATCCCTATGGAGGAGAGGTTCTCTCTAGGGTGTAGATTAGCCTCTGAGTTCCTATGCCTGCAGGTCCCTGTCTCCCCTAGTGAGCAATACCATGGCAGCTCTGAGTTCCCTCAGGCCATGTGGGGAAACTGTGGCCAGGTTGGACACGGTTAAAGGGTTCACATTACTCCATATTTGCCCAGGAAATTTTAGAAATCGGTTGCAAGGCCCTCCTAAACCTTTGATTGCCAACCATTGTTATCTAATGAATAGCTGTTTATATTCAGAGTAGTTGTCATTCCAAATATAAACCACATCTAAAATGACTAATTTTACTGGGCTTGAGGGAGTTAGGGAGACATAGAGGTGAAATACCAAGAGATGACTTTTATAGATATAATTTAAATGTTTCCTAAAGTTCAAATAATGGAAGCTTACTATTTAATGAGATATTTTATCCACCTTATATTTATAATTTACATCCTGCTGAGTGTTATAAAGTTTCAATTGAGAATACCAAGCATTCTGGAAATAAGTATGCCAGAGTCCCAAGTTTTATAAATGGTGAGATTATGAACAATTTTTATTTTTTTCCTTTTCTTATTGTGTTACGTTAGTCACCATACAGTACATCATTAGTTTTTGATGCAGTGTTTCACAATTCATTGTTTACATATAACACCCAGTGCTCCATGGGAAATGTGCCCTCCTTAATACCCACCACGAGGCTCATCCATCCCTCACCCCACCTCCCCTCTAAAACCCTCAGTTTGTTTCCCAGAGTCCATAGTCTCTCATGGTTCATCTCCCACTCCGATTCCACCCCCTTCATTTTCCCTTCCTTCTCCTAATGTCCTCCAGGCTATTCCTTATGTTCCACAAATAAGAGAAACTATATGACAATTGTCTTGAGCAATTTTTAATTTTTTCTTTTTTCCTCAAGCATATTGCCTAAAATTTACATATTTAACAAACATATTCACAATGTGAAAGATTGGCATACCTCATTTTATTGTGCTTTGCCTTATTGTGCTTTGCAGATACTGTGGTTTTTACAAATTGAAGGCTTGTGGCAACCCTGTGTAGGCAAATCTGCTTGCGTCATTTTTTTCCACAGCATTTGCTCACTTTGTGTTTGTGTTACATTTTGGAAATTCTCACAATATTTCAAGCTTTGTCATCATTATTACATCTCTTATAGTGATCTGTGATTATTATCTATGACTCCTTGAAAGCTCAGATGATGGTTTGCATTTTTAGCAATAAAGTATATATTTTTCAATTTTTTATTTATTTGTCAGAGAGAAAGGGCACAACCAGGGGGAGCAGTAATGGGGGGTGGGAGAAGCAGGCTCCCCTCTGAGAAGGGAGCCTGATGTGGGGTTTAATCCCAGGACCATGAGGGATGGTGACCTAAGCCAAAGGCAGACCTTAACTGACTGAGCCACCCAGGTGCTCCCAGCAATAAAGTACTTTTAAATTAAGAAATATGCATTGTTTTTTAGACATAATACTATTGTACACATAATAGATTCCAACTCAGTGTGAGCATAACTTTTATATGTGCTGAAAACTACACTATGCATTTGACTCTCTTTATTGCAATATTTATTTTTTGTTCTGGTCCAGAACTGATCCATCAGTATCCCTGAGGTATGCCTGTAAGTTTGTTAATATTTTTTTTAAAAGAAAGGACTTTTAAAAGAAACAACCATGAATGTGCATCACAGTGTTAGTTTTATAAGTTAAAGCTAGAAATATATCCAATAACAGAAAACACTATACTGAAGTTTATATTCATATAGTGAACTCAATTGTCCCCTACTTCCCAACTATTTGCATTTATTTGGGGTTGGGATGGGCAGACACTACTTTAGAAATTTATACCCATTTTCCCAGTCATCTGATTTTTTCATTGTTAGGCCAATAAGCCATCCTTTTAACTCAGTTCCGGTCCTCACCAAAAACTATTGTCTTCCAGTTTCCAGATGGAAGGCTTACATCAATGAGATGCAAGAATGATGTTAATTAAAAGAATACTGATTTACATTTTCATTTGGTTCTTCTAAGAGTCTGACTTTACTGCTAAGAGCCCAAATGAGACTGAGAAGAAAGAGCTCTTTGAATGGTGAAGAATTAATACCATGGACATAGGGACATTCCAACTATAGCCCAAAGTATATGGAATTCAAAAGTAAACCTGAGTATGAGAGGGTAGAATATTCATAAGTATTTTTATCTCTAAGGTTAGATAATAAAAATATGATTCAAAGGAAAAAGGAGGGCAAAACTACCTTAGGATAAAAAGTGTGTAAAGCACTGTGAATATTGTAAGATACAGGAACTCGAGATTTCACAAAGCAATTCCCATCATTAAGCCCGTTTCCAGTGAACGATTGATATACTCATGTGGTTGCCAAGTAAACAAACGAATTCGAAGGATAGCATAGCACCATTTCTCTGGAGGGAGTGTGGGATTGTTGCCTTCTTAGCTGGGCAGAAGAATTCCAAGCCCTAGAAAAGAAAATATGCAGTGTCTTCTGAAAGCCATCCAGTGTCATCCAAGACCATGACTAGAAGGGTGGGATCAGACATTTTTAAGCACAGATAAGGAACCATCCACAGTGAGTAAAGTTAGCAGATAAAACAGGCTTTGTCACTTGAAGGCAGAATAGACCACAGTGGCAAATGTTTATATCCAATGCTCTAAAGTCTTCAAGCATGTGTAATGAATGAGCAGAAATGAAAAGGTTCTGGGCATAGATAGAAACTCAGACTGATTGCAGTGTTTATTTTCCATTTAGCCATCATGAGTAAAATAAATTTATATTAAATGTATTGAGCAAAGTTTGATGATTATAAAATTCATTCTGCCTTCATGTAAACATTTTTTTAATGTTTTCCCATGTTTATCCTATTTTTATACACAGAAATTAGTATAAATGAATATACATATTTATGCCATTATTTTCATAGAGTTACATGCATAAAGAAAGATCACAGTTAGATACATCATGTATTATATTCTTGCTTATTCTTACTTGTTCCCACCTGAAAAATCTAATCAGTGATCTCTGTTACCAAAGCCAGACTCCATCATTCACCCAAAGGGAGTCTGGGCTACATATCAGAAATGGAGTGTAGTTAATCTTCCTGGTTTTATCAGTGTGGTCTCTAAGCTAGCAAGCCCCTTTGGAAGGGATCTAAGTAATTCATTCTCTGTGATCTTTTTAATAAAAACTAAAAGACTTAAGTCTGAAGAGAATGGCATGGAATTTTTAACCCACTATGGCTATGGTTTTACATTGTTCTTATAATCTTTATTCCCTAATTCAGAATCTATTCCTTTCTACTTGATCAGGGCTGCAAACCAGTAGACCTCTAATGTGAAATAGAAGTTCATCACAGCATGGAGAAAAACCTCCAAGTGTGGCACGGTTCCAAAGAGAAACTTCTATTCAGTTTAAATATCAAAAGAGACTAAACTTGGATTCCACATCTACCATGTCTATAAAAGACACACTTCCATATTAAGTCATCTTTTGTATTTTTAGGTTCTATTCTTTGTTACTGAAATAGGTTCAGAATTATATAAGACTGGCCCTAGACTGGTCTTGGTTTCTTTGCAGGAGCTGAGTCTAGAACTCATGTGGGTGCCCTTGGCTATAGAAAAATGTGTCCTTTAGGAAGTACATTGTCAAGGCCCATTCCAGGCACAGGTAATGGGAGGGACCATAAATCTGCCACCTCTTAGATCTACTTACTCATACTTCAAGTTTTTCCTCTGTCCATGCTTCTTTACCTTCTCTCCTTATCTTTCCTTGTCCAAGTGGCTCTGAATAATTTTTTACATAGCAGGCATAACTAGATTTGGGCCTCATTTCCCAGAGTGGTTATAACCAACTCTCTACTACTGAGTGGTCTTTTTTACCATATGGTTTCTTCATAGAGACAGGACCGTATCTTTTTGAAACTTTAAAAAATTATCTTAAAAAAAATAAAATCAGGGGGGTTTCCTCTTACCTTATTATTAAATGTTATTACTTTTTGGAGGTGATTGTGTCCATTTGATCCTTTCTTTTTTGGTTCTACGATATGTGTAAATATGGGGAAGACACATACAAGTAAGAGTAATCCAGGATGAAAAGTAACACATCAGGGTCATGACCAAACACTACAGAACAAAAGGAAGGAGAATTTAAATTAGTGGAGGGAAGACAGAGTTGATGAGAAAACCAAAACAGGGCAATTGAGGCAGGCCTTAACAAATGGATAGAGACACTTAAATCACTGTATATCTTGGTGTTTTTCTCCTGTCAATATTGAGTATATAAACAGTGTGTGTGTGTGTGTGTGTGTGTGTGAGAGAGAGAGAGAGAGAGAGAGAGGGAGAGAGAGAGAGTGTGTGTGAATAAATAGACTATAAATATAAAAACTGAACTGTTTTGTTTTTCCATTTCTCCAACTCTGTAGGACCTTGAAAATTAGTTGCCTTATACACCCCAGAGGAGTCAGACTAGGTTTGAAGCCCCTCATGATGTCCTACGCCCACAGCTTTGTCACTGTTTGACTTGTCCCTCTGCCTCCTGGAAGAGCTCCATTCATAGGGTGCTGTCATTATATGATCTTACACAGAACCCCAAAAGCAATTTTCAAAAATAAACACTAGTAATTGTTTAATATCACCTCTACTTGAGGCTGTGATGCTTCACAGCTGGACCATACAAGAGGTGGTCAAAAAAAGAGTTAAAGGGAAAATATGGGGAAAGGGATGTCCAAGGAGCTTTGAATCATACCCTTGGGATGTTGAAGGCCACACACACATGGACAGGACAGGGTGTATGTCCAGGAAAGATCTCAGAGAATGGCAGTCTCTAACTTATGGCCTGGAGGCCTACACAAACAGAAGAAGGGTAAAGCAGACTTTTAAACTGTCTGAGTGGTGAAAGTGATCCCTATACACACACAGAGCTTCTCATGAATGGGTGGAAATGTGTCTGTTCAAACCAAACACAGGTTTAAGCCAACTTTCTCAAGTCTCTGACCAGCATCACCTGAGCACTAACCTCACTGAGCAAATTTCAGTGGCTGCACTCCACAGGGAAGAAAAAATTAGTCAAGGGAAGTCATTAAACAAACAAACAGCAAAAATAGCAATGGTGAGAACAACAACAAATACTCTGTAACAGCAATAAATTCTGGTGGGTGTAGGGAAGTAGTTTATTTCCAGAGTTACCACATTATATTACATAAAATGTCCAGGTTTAAAAAAGAAATATATATATATATATGTGTGTGTGTGTGTGTGTGTGTGTGTGTTTGTGTGTATATGTATATTTGTTAAAATATATATATGTATATATGCATATTTTCCTGTGTATGACCACACCTTCCTATTTCTTCACTTGTTTTATATATATATAAATATAAAATATAATATACAAATACACATGTTTAATATAATATATTATATATGTTGATGTATATGTATACATTTATATATTATACATTATATATTTATACTTATTTACATATTTAGATAATATAAATTTAGATAATTATAATATATATTTAGATATATAAATATAATATATATTTAGATAATATAAATATATGTGTAAACATATGTATGTTTATATAAACATATATTAAACACATGTGTTTAATGTATGTTTATATAAACATACATATGTTTAATATATAATATATATTATAATAAATAATATATGTTCTTATATATTTATATATTATATATTTTTTACATTTTATATTTAAAATACATATATATAAAAAGCAGGCAAAGAAATAGAAAGGTGTGGTCATACACACGAAACCAAGCAGTCAGCAGGTCTGCCCCTGAGACAGCCTAGATGTTGGTCTTACTAGACAAAGACATTAAATCAGCTAAAGTAAATATCTTCAAAGAACTAAAGAAACAACATCTAAAAAAAAAACACACACAAAACACCAAAACAAAATAAACCAACAACAGAAACCATATCTCAATACATAGAGAATATCAATAAAAGAAATTATCAAGAGAGCCAAATAGAAACTTTGGAGTTTAAAAACACAACAGATAACATTAGAAAGTCATTAGAGGGTTTCTACAAAAATTTTGAACAGAAAGAAGAAAGAATCAGTAAACCTGAGGATATGTCTATTGAGATTGTACAGTCTGGGGAATAGAAAGGAAAAAGAATGAAGAAAGATGAACAGAGCTTCATAGACCTATGATATAGCAAGAAATGAGTACTTTGCACTCAAAGTGCAAAATAAGAATCTCAGAAAGAGAAGAGAGTGAAGCGGTAGAAAGAATATTTGAAGAAATAATGGCTGAAAACTTCTAAAATTTGATTTAAAAAAAATAAAAAAGCTAAGCTTCGCATCAATAAAGCTCAACAAATTCAGACTTGATTAAATCAAGGAGATCCAAACATAGTCACATGGTCAAATTGTTGAAAGACAAAAACAAAGGAACCTTGAAAAGAGCAAGATAATAATAACTCATGATGTCCAAAGGATCCTCAATGAGATTAACAGCTGCCTTCTCATCAGAAACTATAGAAACCAGAAAGCAGTTGGAAAATGTATTCATGTGCTAATAGAAAAAGACTGTCAATGTAGTCTTATATCCAGCAGCACTACACTTCAAAAATGAAGGAGAAAATAAGACATCCTAAGACAAACAAGAACTGAAAATTTGTTCCTAACAGATGAATTCCTACCCTGACAGAAATAATAAAGGAAGTCATTCAGGCTGATGTGAAAAGGCACCTGACAGTTACTTGAATCCTCATGAAGAAACAAAGAGCATCAGTAAATGTGATTGCATAGGTAAATATAAAATATAAAATTAGTGTTTTTTTGTAACTCTTTGCTTCTATCTGATTAAAAAAAGGACTACATAAACAACATTTACAAATCTATAATGATGGACTCATAATGCATTAAGACGTAATTTATATGCCAATTATAGCACAAAGGAGGGGAAAAGGAATATAGATATATTCAAGCAAGTTTCTGTATTTTATTGAAATTGAGTTAGTATTAAAACCGGCTTGATTTTTTTTAAGTTAACATAGAACTTATGACATACAGTTAAAACAATGCCTAAAAGGAAATTTATAGCTGTAAATGCCTATATTTAAAAACAAAAGAGGGGCGCCTGGATGACTTAGTAGGTGGAGTATGTGACTCTTGATCTTGGGGTCACAAGTTTGAGCCCCACGTTGAGTGTAGAGATTACTTAAATAAATAAATACTTAAAAAATTAAAAAAGAAAACAAAAGAAAGATTTCAAATCAATGACCTAAGCTTCCACCTTAAGAAACCAGAAAAAGAAGGAAAAAAAACACACCCAAAACAAGTACAAGAAAGAAAATAATAAAGGTTTGCATAGAAATGAATGAAATAGAAGGTAGAAGAATAATCATGAAAATAAACAAATCAGAAGTTTGTTTTTTGAAAAGATCAACAGAATTGACAGACCTTCATCAAGACTGGCAAAAGAAAGAAAGATAGAAAAACTTGGAAGACTTAAACTACTAAAATCAGTAATGAAATAGGGGACGTCATTACTGTCCTTACAAAATAAAAGGGATTATAAAGAAATTCTAGGAAGAACTATAAGTCAAAGGAACTGTAGGGTGAGTGACAATGGATGACACAGTGGGAACGAGAGTGGACAGATAACTACATGATGATGGGGGGGAGGTTCTAAACATACACACACACCCACACACATTAATATGGCCTAAGGCCCAGAAGCTTAATTAAACATGGGCGGTGCTCCAGAGTAATTGAGGAAGAGTTCCTGCTAGATAGGGCTGGTGCTTATATTAGACTGTAAGAGAAAATAAAGAATTATATTATTTCTTCCACACTTGAGATTCGTACATACTCCATTATCTTAACAAATGGAAATTATAATTTCAAACAATAAAGTCAAGATCATGCATGATGCAACACCTAGAGTGACAGCTACCATCACTGTTACAGAGTATTGGACTTCCAGTCTTTATCTGTATGTTGTGTGTATATCTCAGATATGCAAGAAATGTAATTTGATTTTCCATAATTCATCTTAATTTTTATTTCTAAGTCTACTGGTAGCAGAAACTAGCTGTAGTCAATTCCTGATTTTTCCCTGCCATCGAGTTGCATCTAAATTTTCCAGGGAGCTTACATGGATTTACATTCCTACCTGCCAGCTTCTCCTGTTGGTCCATGTAAGAATCATGACCACACAGTCTTTCCAGGTCTGGATCTACCTCAAGAACCTTGGGCAGGTTGCCTGTGTTGTTCTGGAGTTTTGGAAACCTCTTGTGGTTTGAAGTCTTTCACCACAGCTAAGTCACACCAGGGATGGGGAAAATTATACTCCCTGGTTGATACTAGAACTTGGTCCAGATTCAATATGCAGATGTTTTTTCTGTCCTGTATTTATTGGGCAAGGAAAAATCTGGACCCTATCTAGCTTTCCTGAGGTTTGACTCTGATTTGGGGACACAGGTCTCTTATGAGGTCAAGTCTCCAAACTTGTCTAGTTCTATCATAAAACATTATTTCATTGTATAGAGGCAGTATAATTTACTGCCAGTTTCTAGTTGTTCTATATTTAGATTGTATTAATTATTTGCTATCACATTATGTTCTCTTGAACATCTTTATAGTAAAAGCTGTATCCATTTTCATTGTTATTTCTTTAAAAGAATTCCTAGAAAGGCAATTTACATGCTAAAGAATATGCATATTTTGGGACTTTTCTGTATGTTGCCAGATCAAACCCTAGGAATTTACCTCAACAAAGATGTATGAGAATCCCTACTTCCCTACATGGTAGAAGATTTAGCAATACATTAGTTACACAAGTTGTATCTGTGTTATATATTTGTGTGCAATTTCTGTGCTGTTCATGATTCTTTAAGTTAAAAAAAAAACACTGATAATTTTTTAAATAACCAGTGGAAAACCACTAACATAGTTAAGGGTTGAAAAGGAATTTTTTAAAGGCTAAACTGTGAGGTTGTTCATGAAGCATGTGACTAAGAGACTAAGAGACCACTTCCTGGCAGGTTAACAAGGTTATCAATCAGCCCTCCTCCCCCATTTATTGAGATAAAATTCATTATAAATTAAAAAGGCCCATAACAACAATAGCTATTGTTGGTTGTAGTAACAGAATGGCCCCCTAAAGATGTTCACACCTAAATCCCTAGATGTGAATGTGTTACATTTCATGGCAAGGAGATTTAATGAAGTAAGGAAGATTATGAACTTTAAGATGGGAGTAGGCCCTGTCCCAAATTATCCTGGTAACAGGAAGTTGGAGAGAGTCCAAGTATGAGAAGGATTAGTGCCTTGCTATTGGCCCTTATATGTAGAAGCCCACATGCAAGGATGAGAGAGGGACATCTAGGAACTAAGGGAAGTTTCCAGCTGGCAACCAGGAAGAAAATGAGAACCTTGCTCTATATCTGTAAGGACCTGAATTCTGCCTGAGTGGGTTTACAAGTGATTCTTTTCTGAGTCTCTACATGAGATCCCAGCCAGGGGATACTTCGATTTTCATCTGTACTTCTAACCTATGTAACGTAAGATAATACACTTGTGTTGTATTAAACTGCTAAATTTGAGGTGTCGGTTACTGCAGTGGTAGAAAACTAATACATTGGCTGAATAAATAAATGAAAAAACATACATAAATGAATACAAATGAATGAATAAATGAATCAAATATGGCTTAAGAGTGGAAATTGTTATACACTTTTCTAAAAGAGTTGTGGATTCCAAGAGCCATTTTACTTCCAAAGTCCTTTGAATCTTAACTTTCACTCTGTGGATCCACGTCACAGTTTTGTCCCATCTGTGGCTTCCAAGAGGAGACAATTACATGCTGGAACCACTATCTCTGCCCTCATATAATAAATAAGATTTATTATAATTTTTAGTGTGTGGCAGGTACTTGTGATTTCTCATAATTATCACTTGAAGAATGTGAACATTCCCCATCCAGCACACAAACTATTAACTATTCTCACCCAGTGAATTCAGAATTAAGCACCTGCATACATTCATTTTTTTTGCAACAGGTATTTACTAGACACCTGTCCTGAGTATAATTTTCTGCTAGCCTTTGAAGCCATTACAAAAGAAATATAGATAGCGTCCAAATGAAAAAGTGATTTATGTTCTATAAGTTTATTTCTAAATTAGGGCTTTGACACTCAGAACACATTTCCACATAGAAACAATTCTAAAAACATTGACTTGGCACCTAAACCAGCCCACAAGAGCCCATTCAACTCAAAAGTTACTTGAATGACTCCTAAAAGAATTTAACAGTATTTATGTTTTTCTGTGGGAAAAAAAAAGTTTCAGTTCTTCAATTTGTAATGTTAGGAGCTCAACATTCCTCCTGGAAGAACTGACTCCTTCAGCAGTGGTATTGTGCATCAGAGGCTCCATTGTATAATCCATTTAGGAAAAAAAAAATTTTCTCTATATGTTTGCACCATCTTATTTTGTTTTGTTTGTTGTAGTTCTTTGTGTCTAGAAAACCAGTTATTCTTATGTTGGATCATCTTGTTCTCTCTTCCATGTCTACTATCTTCTTTCTAGTTGCTTTATTATATCAGATTGTGTAATCATCATTGTTAACCAGGCATCTGTACATCTGTCACATTAACTATTTCATTTCTTAGAAATTCTAAATGGAAATAAATGGCAATTAATACTACATAGAGCAGTGCACAGATCCAGAATCTAAGTCTCCTTAACTTTCCACATATTGTCATCAGTAAAGGTGACTTTATAAATGTTACAGTCAGAGGGACTGATGATCAGAAATTACCTGTGATTTTTAAGACATCCCACCCATGCCTGGAAGTGTTCTTCTACTTGGAGACAAGTCATGTACATGAACTATTCCAGTATGTAGGTTGATAGATGACTTATAGAATAGTGTAGCTATAGAGAGATGACATGGTATAGACAGAGATAATAAGTTACATACAATAGTAAGTAGAATAGACTGGAAATAGTTTAGAAGTTAAGAAAATAAAATTCAGCTTGTGCTTGCCTCAACCATTCAACAATCCCCAAAAGTATGGGTAATTTCCTTGCTTATAATTTTATCTCTTCTTTGTAGACTCCTTTTCCCTTATCTTTGCCATCTTTGTATATCTAAATCTTACCTGCCTTTATGGCCCAACTTTGTGCACCCTTTCTAGGAAACCTTCCTCACCTTGAGATAATCTGCCCTTTATCTCGTTTCCCCTGACAACTCATCACTGACATAGTAGAATGCAAATGGATAGATGTGCTGAGGAGACTGCAAGGATGGACTTTAAAAACGATTTTTTAAGCAAATGATGAGATAAGTTGAGATATCTATAAAAGAAAGAAGCAAGGAGAACACTTCAGAAGTGGTAAAGGTGGTAAGAGAAGATGATGAACAAAGCATCGTGGCTGGAAGTTAGAGGGATGGCTTTCTGGAAACAGAGGATCCCTACTGAAAACAGCAGGAGGCAAAATGTTCAAAAGTAGTCGGGGAGCAGATGGTGTGGGACCTTTCACAATGCCTCGGGGAGGAAGAGCTTGGACTTCATCCTGAAAGCAACAGGAAGCCATCACATGCACTGTTAAAGTAGGCATTTAGGAAGATTAATTTGACAGTGGTGTGTAAGATGGATGCAGGGAGCTTATTAAAAAGATATTTTAGTAATATGAAAGTAGCAGGTACAAATTCTAAAGGTCCTAGTCAAGTGTGCAACAACATAAACAAGACCCTTAACTGTCTTCATTTTCTATAATTCATTTTAATTCTGGAGCTAAGCCTCCATTTTACTTGCTGGAGAAAATTTACTCCAGTCATTTCTAGGCAAAATAATGTCTATTCTGTGTTTTTTTTTTTCCAGGGTTTTTAACTCCTTCATTTTAGGACATGGTGAAAGGAGTGCGAAGGTAGACATGGGAGATACTCATTTTACTTTCTCCACACCATGGTGAAGCCTGTTCCTGAGGTCACTCCTCTTGTCCTTTATGTAGGTGTGGGACAGTCATTGGGAGAAGAGACTGTCCACACAGAATCCTCCTTATGAGAAGTTCCCTTATTCTGACGGTGAGGATATTTGCAGGTCCCTCTTACCAATGACCCCAGTCTCCAGAACTGGGGGGCTGTGGCAATTTCAGTTGCCATCATCACCACTCCAGCCTGTGACACTAGGTAGATTGTCTTTAGCTAGCATTCAAATGTGAGCCATCTTGCGGGTTCTTCGTGATGATGGCAGCATGAAAGGAGGGGGAGGGGAATTTGTCTCCCAGTTTTACGGTTTGCTATCTTCCAATCCTATTCCATCAGAACAACTTTCTATTTATGGGTCCCCAAACTTAAATAAGAAGATCAGTGATGTCTTCTCTCAGGCTTTATCATGAGGGGACAGAAGGCAGGACACAACTCTCATATTTATTTCTTTTTCTCTGGCAGCTTCTTCCTTTGTTGCCCTCTTTTTCAGCTTGAAGATTCTTTTATTCTTTTATTAGTCTAGGTAGGAAGGTCACACTTATGGATCTGGATCTTTCAGTATCACCTCCAGGGTTTTGAACTCAAGAATCAAGACTTTCTACCTTTTCTGGTTCTACAGTCCGTCCATAGCGGCAATGGATGTCTCCTAACTCTCATCTGGAGGGGGGCTCTTAGGGAGCAAATGAGTGACTTAGGTGGAGTAGGAGGAGTGGGCATAGGTCATCACCTCAATTTGTACTTGGAAATACTTTGTCACCACATAATTATGATGTCCTCAAGGCCTAGACTTTAGAAGGAAGAATAAGAAGGAAAATTAATTGGCTGTGATTAGTGTTAGATTATGATGTAGATAAGAGAATTCAAAGAAAGCTTTTAATATCTGGGGTTTGAGTGGGTAGACAATGAATGAAGTTGAGAGGACTAGGAAAAGAATGACAGACAGACAAGCTAGTTGTTTATGCCCTGTTGCTTGAAATAACGGAATCTGAATAAGAGCCACACATGTAGAATGTACATCAATTTTACTAGTGATCTAAGATGAACAGAATCTAGAGGATCAAGCCCCTTAATCCGACTCACTAAATGGTTTGGCAATGAGCACATCCATTCATTAATTTACCTTGGGAATTATGTCTAAGAGGATGACCATTAACGCCCATTTATGCATGCCTACTGGACCACTCGGATGGGACTTGATGTTTGGCCATCAGCTGGATCAGCAGGTTGATGAGTGAACATAGAATAAAGAACAGACTCAGCTGTAATTAAGAGTTATCCAACTATCAAACAGGACGGATTGCTCTTCTTGGTCCTAGGAATATTTCTAAGATATCCCCTAATAGTTTTCAGAATCAGCAACTTTCCTTCCCTGGAGATTGTGACAAATATACCACTCATTTTCTATACTTTTTATCTGTCATCCAAAACCTCTGTCATTTCCTTATGACAGTTTGCAATTTCTTAAATTACTACTAATCTTCTACTAGTTACATTTTAAATTGATGACTTCCCTTTTGGGAGAGCATGCTAGACCCCTAGTGAGATATAGAAAGCACCCTCGAATAGCTAGCAATATGTTTGTGAATCATCTCTTAGGTGGCTTATTTCCTGCCATGATTCCTGCAGATGGCTAATCTTATCCATTTTATGTTGATTCCTGTTAGTGCTAACCTCCAAGCATGATAATATCTGACTCTGTCCTAATTTTAGATTAAGCTTTTTGAGTTTTTTGTTGTCATTGTTACCCTTCAGCCTTCCTTTCTAAATTTCCATATTTCTGGTGTTTGCCAGAATTTTAAAAAGAAAGTGGTGGGGATTACTGCTTTCAGTTAAGGGTATACTGAGAATTTGATATGTATTCCATACTGAGCTAATTAAAATAAGAATATGTTAATTGCAGTCCTGCTTCTGTTCATACCACAAAATCTATCAATTATAATGTATTGAATGTACTCGCTGGTGTTTCTTTTTTTCTGTCAGACGTGGAGCTTCACAAAGACTGTTGTTCATCTTAGTGACTGGATTATAATAGGAACTCAATATATATTGAATAAACAAATATTAGTAAATTATACATTAAAAGAAGCTAACTGTAGAGTCTTAAGGGGTTCACTACATAACACGTTTTCCTTTCCTTCCGTAATTTGGTTTTCCTTCCCCAATGAAGATCCAGGAATTGCACAGATAGAGATAAAAATAGCAGCTCATTACTCTGTCCCAAGTGCTCAGAAGAATGCTTGGAACACATAAGTAGTCAATGAATATTTGGTGGATGAACGAATTAGAAAAAAGCTAGATTGAAGAATGTAACATAAGGGCCAACAAAGTCGGCTTCCTGATACTTCATTTCAGAATTTAAGTACCCCACCCAGTTCAAGAAAAATCTGGAAAACCCCAAACCGCTCTTGCAGGCATGTGCAGACTTCTTTCTACAGCAGCCTCCCCTAGGCAGGCTGCTTCTAAAGGTGAGTGAGAGCTTGCCCGAGGAGAGAGAGTGGGTGAGAAAGTGGAGAGAAGCCCCCTCATAAAATAAAAGACCATGTGATGAAGTCTCCTTTGTAACATTTATAGCTTCTGGCTCCTTTAAGTCACTGAAACTTACAGTTCGATGTATGATCAACAGAAGCTGTTCAACACCGGGGAACACAGGCAAAAGAACTAGGAGGAAATTACATTTTCTATTTTTTTTTATTGTGTTCAAATATGTAATATCACATAAAATACATAGCACAATACAAAACAACAGAAAATTTACCATATTAACCATTGTTAAGTGTACAGTTCAGTGGCCATACTTAAGTGCATTCATTTTGCTGTAGCTGTCACAATCATCCATCTCTAGAATCCATTTTCATCCTGCAAACCTGAGACCACACATCCATTAGACAATAACTTCATATTCTCCCAGGGGCATAAGCCTTAGCAATCTCCATTCTACTTTTTGTCTCTATGGATTTGACTATGGCAGAAGGCGGATTTTAAACAATCAGTATTATCACAAATAAAGCCTCAATCGGAGGATGAAATTTAGATGTGTGCCTACAATAGGCTTCTTAACTCTAAATAACTCCAGTATTAAGCTCACTCAACCACCTGCCAAACACGCTTTCCTCCCATGCACTTGGCTTCCGCCACAAGGCCACCTAGGAAATGAGGGTGCAGGTTAGCTTGCTCTGTGGACAGGCAGTCCCTGAAAGGTGTGCAGAAGGGTCTGGACTGAGCATTCTTCCTTCAAGCTGCCCAGGGAAGTATGACAAGACTTCCCATGGAAGAAAATGTGGGAGAGGCCAAGAGCCTTAATCTGACGGAATCCCTCCATGTCCATAAGGCCAAAGAATGTCAGGAAATGTGGAGAGGAAACCTAGTAATCTGATCTCACTTTCACAATAAGCACTGTCCAACCAAAAAAAGGAAATCAGAGTCAAAACTAGGATATGTTTGGAGGACAATGGCAATTAGCTGCAAATTATATCATGTTATCATCAAGTCATATTCATCCATTTCATACTATTAAAAAAACCTGATGGCCTTAGAAGTTTATTGCTGACAACTTTTATATACATGTTTGTTTCTAAGTTGACTTTTTTTTTTTTGTATTACAGAAAGAGAGAGTAACAATTCTACAGTTGCAGACTAAAGAGATTGTTATCTTCCAGAGATCACTTTTTTAACCCAAAGTGAATCAGTGGCCTGTGTCAGTCGCTGTCTAGATAAGCTATGGTAAAGCATTTGCAGAAAACGGAGACAGAGCTGGGAGAGGGAGGGAAGGGGCCAAGTGGACTCTCCTTCTCTATTTGCAGGCCTTCCTTTCCCACCAAGAGTAATGGACTCCTGAAACACTCTTTCGCACATCTTCTCTCTCAGTTATTCAAAATTGCGGCTAAAGACATGCTGGGGTAGGGTACTTTATATGGGTTCTAATGAAGCAGGCATTTGCACTGCAAGAAGCAATGTCTCTTTGTTTAAAAACAAAAACAAAAACAAAACAAAACAAAACCTCTGATTCCTTCTGTTACCAACATGCTAAGAACAGATAACCTAGGTGTTTGGGTTTTGGCTAACTTTAACTGACTGTACATTTTTTTCTGAAAGCTTTTAGGGTCTTAAAGATTTTTTACACCTGCCTAAGTTAGAACGCACTAACAGTCTAAGGTTGGAGATCTGACAAGCCAGCAGTTGGAGGACTGACTTCCCTGGAAAATTGCCCAAGGACCCTAAATCTCGACAATCCTTGCACAGGTACTTAATCAGCTCTCCTGAGATTTTTCTCCCCTCATCTCAGAAGATCCTATCGCATCTGGCATTCCAAGAATCTTAAAAAGAATAGGGGCTTTGCTGAGGCAATGATGCAAAAAAAATATATTTTGCATACAAGGAAAGCTGCTCCCTTGAAATCCACTCTTGCAGGCCACCTATGGTATCACAAAAAGATTTTTTCTGACTGGTGGCCCTTAAATATAGTTCCCACACACTTGTGTAGAAACAGCGGCTATTTTATCTTTAAACAGAAACCGATGCTTTTATACCTGGAACATTACCCTGGGAGAATAAGAATTCTTGCCCAAGACCTACTTTAAGAAAAACCAAGTGGAATTTGCAGCTTCTCTGCTCTTCAATGCTGATTCTGTTCTCTTCTTGGAGGATGAGTTTCTGTCTGGCTCTTTGTTCCTTTCTCAGGCTGGGGAGGTGGGAGGGAGCATAAGCAGCTGAGCAAGCCCCCCACCCCCGCCCCCCACCCAGCCTTCCCCCTAACTCAGAAATGGCTTCCTGCTGCCCATCACCCCCTTATTCTCCCAGCCTTGGGCTCTGCTTCTTGTTCTTCCAGCACTTCTTTGGAAAACTCTAGAAAGCTGCAAGGGAGCTGGCCTGGTAGGTCCTGCCAGCAGATGTGCATTGCCTCTGTAGGCCTGAATTTCAAAAATCTCTGAAGGCAAATCTTCTTATTAAGCATTTTGTTTTCTTTAAAAGCACTGATGCATTTTGTACAATTCCCCTTCTGAAAAAGGTTATTTCACCATTAGTGGACTTTTGAAGCCGATATGTCATCAGCTAAATAAATAAGTGGTGATAGAAAGCAGGCTTAAAACACATGACTAGTAGAATCAAATTAGTAATTTGAAAATTGGCTTTTCAGGGGTTGGTCTCTGCATTTCTATGGCCTACCAAGCTGAGACCACAACTCATTAATAATTGCTGATGACCATTGTTTCACCTGAAGATGTATTTTTTTCTAGGCTTGGGTCTATTCTTTCTTTTGCAGGTAGTTAAAAGTTTTCATATAATATAAACATTATGCTCGGAGGGTCGGTATCCTTAGATCTTAGAAACTTTCTGCTGACCTTTGTGGAGTCAGGTGACCTTTCGCTCTGATGAGGTGGAATAGGAATCCCGCCTTCAGTAAAAAGAATGACCTTGAAATCTTGCCAGTTTACAGTTTCCGGGAATAATAGTGTCCTTACTTCTAAAGTGAGGAAAGTGATATTTACAGCAGGTGTCTCAAGAGTTAAATGGTATCATACATGGAAAAGCAGTCAGTTCGCTGCATAATCAAATCCAGTAACTCTCAATTCCAACAGTGAACTGGGAATCAGATTTCCTGCTCTAGTTGTCTTTTCTACTTCCTCACAGGGTGACCTTGACATAGCTACTTAAACATTTGAAGCCTCAGCTTCCTCACCTTAAAAAAGGGAACCTAAAAATGAGACATTGGTATGTAGAAATGGCTAGTGCTCTGTTAGGCTTATAGTAGTTTTCTTTTTTTAACAGCTTTATGGGGATATAATTCACAATGCATACAATTCTCTCATTAAAGCATATAAGTCAGTGCTTTTCATGTATTCACAGATACAGGCAACCATTAACATGTCAATTTTAGAACATTTTCAGCACCTGAGAAAGAAAATCCTGGCCCCTTTCTTATCAACTCTTTATTCTCTTACCCTTAATCTCCCAGTCCTAAAAAATCCCTAATCTCCTTCCTGTACCTACAGATTTTCCTGCTCTGGACATTTTTTATGAATGGAATCATATGATATGTGGTCTTTTTTGTGTCTGTGTGTTCTTTCACTTAGCATAATTTAATCAAATTTATCTAAGTTCCAGCATGTATCAGTACTCTAATCTTTTTCCAGGCCAAAGAGGATTTCATTGTATGGATATACCACATTTCAATTAGCCATGCTCCACATATCCATTCAAACGTTGGGTTGTTTCACCTCTTAGCTACGACAAGGAACACTACTATAAACACCTGTGTAAAAACTTTATGCAGACCTACGTTTCCATTTCTCTTGAATAGATACATCTGAGGAGAGGGATTGCTAGGTTGTATGCTAACTCTACATTTAATGGTTGAAAAACTGCCTAACTCTTTTCAAAAAAAGGTTGCACCATTTCATACGCTCACTGGCAATGTACAAAGGTTCTTTTTTTTTTTTTTTTTTAAGAATTTATTTATTTATTTGACACAAAGAGACAGAGATCACAAGTAGGCAGAGAGGCAGGCAGAGAGAGAGGAGGAAGCAGGCTTCCCGCTGAGCAGAGAGACCGATGCAGGGCTCCATCCCAGGACCCTGAGATCATGACCTGAGCCGAAGGCAGAGGCTTAAACCACTGAGCCACCCAGGTGCCCCAATGTACAAAGGTTCTTAAGGAGTTTTGGAGCAAGTCTCCCAGAATGTGGCACTTCGGCATATGGATTATTTTGAGCAGAAGACAATCAAGGCCCAAAAAGCTCAGGAAGAATGTTTAACCTCCCCTTTAAATGCTTAAGAAAATTTAGATAGAGGGCTTGGTTCAGGAGGAGAGTTACCACCAGAGATAGCTGCAAAGAGTACAGGCTCGGTATGAAAGCTGGAGGGAGCTGCGTAGGGCTTGTTTGTTCAAATTCTTTTCTGTGTTCCATTGTCTCTGCACCGCATATCAAACAGTTGCTCACCAAAACATTCACTCTTTCCATCTTCCTGTGAATTGTCTTCCTTCCTTTTGAAGCTCTGGTCTCCTTTCCTCTTCTCCTTAGCTCAGGATGGCCTATCAACCTTAATTGCCTGACTGTCTGAGAACCTCTCCCATCTCTGTGAGGCTTCCAGACTTATGAAATTAAATTTGTTTTCCTCCTCTTAATCTGTTCTATGTTGATTTAATTAATAAGCCAGCCAAAAGAACCTAGAAGGAGAGAGAAAAATGTTTCCTCTCCTACAGCTCCAGTTTCTTCACATCCTTGTAATCACTCGTTATCTGACTTTTGATTCCAGTCATCTCAGTGGGTTCAAGGTGATTTATTTCTCATTGCACGTACACTTGATTTGCATTTCCCTGATGATTATGATATCAAATATCTTTCTATGTGCTATTCGGTCATTCTTCCTTGAAGAAATGTCTGTTCAGATATGTCACCCATTTTTAAATTTGGTTATTTGTCTTTTTTGTTGTTAAACTATAAGGATTCTTTATATATTCTAGATGTAAGTCCTTTATCAGATATATAGTTTGTAATATTTTCTTCCATTCTGTGACTTTATTTTCACTTTCTTGATAGTAGTCTTTGAAGCACAAAACTTTTACATTTGATGAAGCCCTCCAATTCATTTATTTTCTCTTTTGTTACTCATGCTTTTGATATCATATCTAAGAATCACCTACCAAAACCAAAGTCATTAAGATTTGTCCCTATGTTTTCTTGTTAGAGTTTTCTAGACCTTACCTTTAGGCCTTTGATCCATTTTGAATTAATTCTTGTATATGGTGTGATGTAAAGGTCCAATTTCATTCTTTTCCATGTGAGTACCCAGTTTCCCCAGGGCCATTGGTTAAAAAGACAGTTTTTAGCTCCAATGGTTGATCTTAGCACCCTTCTTAAAAATCGGTTGACAATAGATGTATGGGTTTATTTCTAGATTCTCATTTTTACTCCATTAATCTCTATGTCTACTGTTGTATTAGTTCTACACCAGCTTGATTAATGTTACCTTGTAGTAAGTTTTGAACTGGGAAGTGTGAGTCTACTTTTTCTTTTTTCAAGATAGTTTTTGCTATTCTAGGTCCCTTGCAATTCCATATCAATTTTAAAATCGGCTTGTCAATTTCTACTAAGAAGGCAGCTGGGATTCTGATTGAGTTTGTATCGAATCTATAGATCAGTTTGAGGAGTATTGCCATCTGAACAATATTGTCTTCCAAGTCATGAATACAGGATGTTTTCTAAGTATTTAGATCTTTCATTTCTTTAAACAACATTTTATAGTTTTCAGAGTATAACTTTCATTCCTCTTCTGTTAAATTTATTCTAAATATTCTAATTTTTATAATGCTGTTATAATTGAAATTGTTTTCCACATTTCATTTCAGAATGTTCAAGTGTATAGAAATACAATTGATGTTTGTACATTGATCTTGAATCCTAAACCTTATAGAAGTAGTTCACTGGGTTGTTTTGTTTTCGTGTATGCCTTAGGATATTTTTGTATACAAGATTATGTCAACTGCAAATAAAGATATTGTACATCTTCCTTTCTGATCTAGATGCCTTTTATTTCTTTCTCTTGCCCACCTGCCCCGGTGAGAACTTCAAGAACAATGTTGAATAGAAGAGATAAGAGCAGACATTTGTTCCTGATAGCAGAGAAAATATCCAGTCTCTTTACCATTTACCATACTTAATTTACCATTAAGTACGATGTTATCTGTGGGTTTTTCATATGTGGTCTTTATCATGTTGAGAAAGTTCCCTTCTATTCCTAGTTTATCAAGTGTTTTTATTATGAAATGTTGATGGATTTTTGTCAAATGTTTTTGGCAATTATTGAGATAATTATGTGATTTTAAAAAATTCTATTGATATGATGTATCATGTTAATTGATTTTCAGATGTTGAACCAATCTTACATCCTTGGTTTAAATCCCAATTAGTCATGGTGTATAATTCTTCCTATATGCTACTGTATTCAGTTTGCTAGTATTTTATTGATGATTTTTGCATCCATATTCATAAGAGATATTGGTCTTTTGTTTTCCTGTGTTTGCTTAGTTTGGTTTTGGTATCAAGGTAATACTGGCATCATAAAATGAATTGAGATGTATTCCCTTTTCTTCCATTTTTTGGAAGAATTTGTGTGAAATTGGTATTAATTCTTTAAATGTTTGGTAGAATTCAGCAGTGAGGCTGCTGCTAGGTGTGAGCTTTTCTTTGTGGATAGTTTTTGAATTATCAGTTCAATTCCTTTACTTCTTATAGTTTATTCAGATAGTGTATTTTTTATAGTCAGTTTTAGTTATTTTTTATCTTTCAAAGAATTTGTCCATTTACTTAATTTGTCTAATTTTTTGCTGTACAATTGTTCATATTATTACTTCATGAGCCATTAAAACAATTCTGTAAGGTCAATAATAATGTCCTCTCTTTTATTTCTGATTCTAATAATTTGACTGCTTCTTTTTTTTGTTTTCTAGGTTAATCTACTTAAAGGTTTGTTAACTTTTTTAATCTTTTCAAAGAACCAGCTTTTTGCTTCCATTGATTTTCCCTGTTGTTTTTCTATCCTACATTTTGTTGATTTCTATTTTAATCTCTATTATTTCCTGTTTGCTTTATGATTTGTTCGCTTTTTTTCCCCTGTGTCTTAAGCTGAAAGGATAAAGTTACTGATTTGAAATCTTTTTTCTTTCTTACAATATGTATTTGCAACTACAGAGTTCCCTCTAAGTTGTGCTATAGCTGCATTCCATCAGTTTCATTTACATTAATCTCAAAGCGTTTTCCGATTTTCCTTGTGATTTCTTCTTTGAGCCCCTTGTTATTTAGAAATGTGTTGTTTAATTTCCAAATATTTGTAAGTTTCCTAAATATTTTCCTGCTATTATTATTTTTTTAAGATTTATTTATTTATTTGACAGACAGAAATCACAAGGAGGCAGAGAGGCAGGCAGAGAGAGAGGAGGAAGCAGGCTCCCTGCTGAGCAGAGAGCCCGATGCAGGGCTCGATCCCAGTATCCTGGGATCATGACCTGAGCCGAAGACAGAGGCTTTAACCCACTGAGCCTCCCAGGCATCCCTCCTGCTATTAGTTTCTAACGCCATTTCACTGTGGTTGGAGAGCATACTTTGTATTTTATTATGTTTACATACTATGTATTATTTGCCCTTTAATTTGCCTTATTTTTCTTCAGAATATTATGAAGACTACCTGAGACTGTGGACTATTGAATCTTCTTTCCCAAAAGGTTACAATGTCTTTTTTATGGACTAGCATATAGTTTATCCTGGAGAATGTCTCATGCTCCACTTTAGAAGAATGTACATTGTGCTGTTATTGGATGGGATTTTCCATAGATGTCTATTAGGTCTAGTTAGTTTATAGTTGTTCAGTTCTTCTATTTCCTTGTTGATCTTGTGCCTAATTTCCTATCTGTCAGTGAAAGTGAGATATGAAAGCCTCCAACTATTGTTGAATTATCTGTTTCTTCTTTTAGTTGTGTCAGTTATTGGTTCATGTATTTTGAGTTTCTGTTTTAGGTGCCTGTATGCATGCAATTTATATATCTTGTCAATTCATACATATCATTATAAAATGTCCATGTTTATCTCTAGCAACATATTTTTATTTTAAAGCCAATTGGGGCGCCTGTGTGGCTCAGTGGGTTAGGCCGCTGCCTTCAGCTCAGGTCATGATCTCAGGGTCCTGGGATCGAGTCCCGCATCGTGCTCTCTGCTTGGCAGGGAGCTTGCTTCCCTCTCTCTCTCTCTCTGCCTGCCTCTCCGTCTGCTTGTGATTTCTCTCTGTCAAATGAATAAATAAATAAATCTTAAAAAAAAAAAAACTTATTTAAAGCCAATTTTGTTTGCACTCAGTATAGTGACCCCCCCATCTTTCTTACGATTGCTGTTCACATGATATATCTTTTTCTATCCCTTCACTTCAATCTATTTGTATCTTGAAGTCTAATGTGTATGTCTTACAGATAGCCTGTAGTTTGATCTTACTTTTTAAAATTGAGTCTGACAATTTCTGCCTTTTGATTGAATTCTTTAAGCCAGTCACATTTAACATTATTGTTGATATAATTGAATTGATGTCTGCCATTTTTCTTTTTGATATTTATGTCTTATGTATTTTTCTTCCTCTAGCCCTCTTTTGCTGCTTCCTTTTATAATAAATCAATATTTTGTAGTGCAGCACTTTAATTTGTCACTCTATTTCTTGACTTGTTTTGGTAGTTGCACTAGGGTTTACCATATACATCTTAATTTATAAAATGATGCTGGAATGGCAGTAGCATTGATAAGGCCGTATTTCCCTATTTCTCTGACCACACTCAGTTGTTAAACTCTAGTAATTATTGATGGTTTACCTCTGTAGTGCTTTCACAATGTCCCAGTGCATAACAGTTTGGTTAGTATTTTGAATCTCTTTTCAATTGCCTTTCATCACAACCTCCATTGTTCTTGAGATCATGTTAGGTTTAAATATATCCGTCTGTGTTGCAAATGAAATCGATATATTTAGGAAGAGATTGAGAGCTGGGGTTTTATAGCCTCTTTTTCCCCTATGCAAGAATCTCTAAAACAGGAGTCTGGAGCTTTAAGTGGGGATAATGGCAACCTTCTTTCTGATTCTGCTGCTCCAAAAGCTGAGTGCTAGGTGGAGGGAGAGTGGGGTGGAGAGGCAGCAGCCTGTGCTTCTCTTGGCTTGTTTCTCTTGTCATGGAACCACAGGTGAGGCAAGACCTCTCAGGGCTCCAGAATGCTCCATGAGCTATGCCCAAGGTAGAGCCTCCATCTCATGAGTCAAAGCTCTTCAGAGGATGGGAGTCCCCACCTCTCAATCACACTTGCCTAGGACTTAGCCAAAGTGCAGCAGGCAGTGTGTGTGTGTGTCTGTGTGCGCACGCGCACACGTAATACTGTATCTGTCCTCTTGGGAAGAAAGCCCTCTTACAGGGATCCATGGGGAGACACAGGCCTGCCCTCTTGGCTGCAGCAGGGACAGGAAGGAAGAACTGTCTTGGCTCAAATACCATAGACTTTCATCTTTCTCAGCAAAACTTCATAGATTTTCTTGAATCAATGCTTTCTTTATTTGCTCTTTGCCCTTCGGACCATTTGCAGAGGTTTTAATAGTTGTCTTTTCATGGTAAGTATTTAATAAATGATAGTTATCCTTTCCTTTACCCCTGTTTCCTCACAAAAGATGGAAAGGATCTTGGAAGCCTCCTCTACCCAACTCTTATTTTAGGATTTCATAATTACTAACTTCCTTAGAAAGACTTCTTTGATCATACCCTATTTTCTTGTGATATAATTAGGGTTCAGCTTCCTTCTTTATACCAGGTAGAATCAAGAACACTTTAACAGATGATGAGGAGAGATAATTTAATGCCATCTTTTTTTCCTATCATCCAGAACCTTCACTATCCCTAAGCCTTTATATTTTACCCAGCTCCTGGGGGTATTTCTAAATAAATAATGACTCAATGTTGCCCTGGGGTCCTATGAAAAGCAAGCTGGTTGGATATTTATTCATAATGGCAAATTCTCAAGAATCTTAGTGAATCATAAAAACATTCCATAAGCACCTTTCGCTCATCCCACTACTATCAGATTTTTTCCACAATACAATTCATACCCCTTCATTCCCATCAACATCTGAAGTTTATACTTTGTGGGGCATCTGAGTGGCTCTGTCATTAAACATCTGCCTTTGACTCAGATCATGATACTAGGGTTCTGGGATCAAGCCCTGCATTAGGCTCCCTGCTCAGCGGGAAGCCTGCTTCTCCCTCTCTCACTCCTCCTGCATGTGTTCCCTCTCTTGCTATCTCTCTCTCTCTCGGTCAAATAAATAAATAAAATCTTAAAAATAAATAAATAAAGTTTATATTTTGGTGTATTCAAGCTGCTGATACAATTTTCCTGCACTCTGGTTTAGTGGTTTCAAGTCTTGGTCATGCAGGTCATGCTCTAGTCCTTCTACTTTCTGCATAAACGTGGGGTCCCTTTATTACACGATCAAGTCAGAGCTCTCAATGAGTGGTGTTCTGCTTTGAGGGTTTCTTTGGACTCCTACCAAACAGATCGAAGTCTACAAGAGCTCAAACAGGACTGTTATGAGTATTCCCTTCCTCACTTCCAGATTTGATTATTTGCCATGTTTTTACTTCAGAATATCATGAAGACTACTTGAGAGTATGGACTGTTGAATCTTATTCAGGGTTACAATTCAAGGGTTCATTATAATTGAGAATGGGGAAAAACATAGAAAATAGATTTATGTACAGTTGGAAGAGATATAGACTCAGAAAACAAGTGAGATTCAGAGAATAAAAAAGAAGAAGAAAACTCATGAGAGAAGAGAAAAATATTCCATCAGCTGAAAGCTAAAATTAAAAACAAAAAAAAGGCTGAAATTTTACAATATTTTCTAAAGTTGCGAAGCCAAACTTCCTGTCAGATCAAAATGCAATCTTTTGTAATATATACTGCATGATTGCTAATCTCTGTTTATGACATTTATCTTTATGAATTCATCGAGTTCATAAGGGAGAAAGGCTAAAATAGTATTGGCATTATCTT
The DNA here is from genome assembly GCF_020171115.1 of Neogale vison. Lineage (NCBI taxonomy): Eukaryota > Metazoa > Chordata > Mammalia > Carnivora > Mustelidae > Neogale > Neogale vison. The sequence goes on along the minus strand of NC_058093.1, from coordinate 180,129,062 downwards.
GCTGCTCTTCATGAAGAGAAATGTCAGTGTCATAATAAAAATGAGATATTTTTACTGATACTCCTTTTATATTATGTAATAAAATTACAATTAAAAAAATCAGCCAAGTTTTTAAATGTTCTGATTAATAAATGCATAAGGAAAAATATCTTCATTTTTATTGAAAGGCAATGGCATGGATATTAAAGATTATTTTATTTGGTTTTGGAAAATAAATTTTGGACTGTAATATGAAAGTGGATATACTTGTTATTCAGGGAATTCCTATCAAATGACATACCAAGGCCATGTTGTGAAGATCTACTCGGGGGGAAGTGATAAATTCTCCACGTTATACTTCCGGTTCTCTGCTACGTTGCCTCCACATTTCTGTATTTGCAAAAGTTGCCAACACCTTTCCCTCTTAGGCAAAGCACATTTGCCTTTCTAAGCTTGCTTTTCTGTCAGCCTCTGAACTTTCCTTGGGATTAGAAGAGATAAATAAGTGTTTTTTTGTTTCAAAAAGACATTTCTGATAGTCGGAAGTAAGAACCCGAAATATCTTTCCTTCTAAGTTCTGCAGGCTGCATATGTAATTGGGGACAGTGACAAGTTGATAAAAGAGTTCAAAGAATGGGGCGCCTGGGTGACTCAGTAGGTTAAGCCTCTGCCTTGGGCTCAGGTCATGGTCTCAGGGTCCTGGGATCAAGCCCCACATTGGGCTCTGCTCAGCAGTGAGCCTGCTTTTCCCCCACCCCTGCCTGTTTCTCTGCGTACTTGTGATCTCTGTCCGTCAAATAAATAAATAAATATCTTTAAAAAAAAAAAAAAAAAAGGAGTTCAAAGGAAAACAGGGCCAGTGAGAGAGAGTGTAAGGCTTCTCCAGAAATGAAGAGTGGATCGTTGTTCTCCAAACCAGTCTGTAACTTTTGTTAAGCTGCTACTATACATATACTCGCATTTTTGGTTATGTTCATTTCACCATTTTGGATAGTTTACACCTTCTACAGCTCTGGATATTCCTCATAGCAATGACAGAAACAAACAGATGGATATGGACACAGGGACCTGCCCAGCATGGCAGAAGCCTTCACAAAGGGGCCAACTTCTAGGGGTCATCCTGCCGAAGAGCTGTTCTGACTTCAGCTCGCTGAATCTCTCACTGCTCGCTAATGACCACAATCAAAGATATTTCCCATTTGTGCGAGACACACTCAAATCTAATACGGAACTCCAGAGTCATCGCATCAAGGACAAATTCTAGTATTCTGTGGACAGCTGAGTATTGTTATGATATCAACAGAATGAGAATATCATTATTATGTTTGATTTTCCTCTTGATGGGTATCTTACCATATTTTTCCAGGCTATTTTCCCGCAAGCATATGCTTTTCATTTGCATCAGAAGTTCCCTCATTAAGATGATCGTGTCCAGGGTTCGCTCCAGCTGGTGTTGAGCAACAGACCCACCGACTCACCGCATGAATAAGGCTTCACTCAGGCAGAAAGATGAGCTCCTTTTTCTTTTTTCCTCACTTTTGTGACTAAAGGAGGAAAACAGTGATATGCAGCTTATGTTCCTGGTGATTTGAAATTGAAGCACATAACGCAGGCAGAAGCTGAGTCTGAGAGCAGAGACAAAGGGTCTATAAAGCATGAAAGGATCAAAGGAGAATGTCAGCGTGAAGTAGATTGAGAATAAAGAAGAAGAGGGAGAAGTGGGAAGAAGAAGAGGCTGCTAAGGAGAAAGGAAGCAACCTGCCTGCAGCTGGGGAGGGCAAAACAGTGGGGACAGCGGGTGGTCCTGGTAGGAGGGATGCCCGGACTCGGAGCAATCAGACAGAGGCTCAGGGTAACAGACTGTTCCTCCATGTTAATAGCCCATTGAGCAAATAGTTCATTGAATTAGACTTGCAAAATGAACACCATATATCCCATTATAATAAGGAAGAAAATGACTGTATTAAAACTAAGACCAGATCTATGGGACGGAGTGGGAAATACTTAAGACTGGAAAGATCTAGATTAGCTCCGAGAGACGGAGCATGAATCAGGGTTTTCTGACTTTGTCACTTTCAGAACTTGTCCACATAAAATCGAGATGGGAAACGTTTTATCTCATAACAAATGTGGGGAAGTGATTTACCGTCTTCAGTTCCTGAGAACAGATGGTTATAGATCATACCCAGTAGGCATTAGGAGGAGATAAAGTGAGATGTACCTGCACAGCTCAGTTTGGGGAAACTAAGGGGCACCCTATTTCAAAATACCAACTTACTTGAAGACTTTCTGTTCTTAAAACTTCACTACTCTGGTTCTGTTTTCCTTTGCTGCTAGCGGGAATTGATGGGCTATCTATGCAAATAAAACACCAGGTAGTGGGTTGAGGTGCCTGGGTGGCTCAGTGGGTTAAAGTCACTGCCTTTGGCTCAGGTCATGATTCTGGGGTCCTGGGATCGAGCCCCACATTGGGCTCTCTGCTCAGCAGGGAGCCTGCTTCCCCCTTTCTCTCTGCCTGCCTGTCTGCCTACTTGTGATCTCTCTCTCTGTGTCAAATAAACAAAAATCTTAAAAAAACAAAAAACAAACCCAAAAGTACCAGGTAGTGGGGAAGGAGGAGGTGGAGGGCAAATGGGGAGAAAGTCACTTAGAAAAGTTTACGGGGTTTCCTGGGACTTAGGAAGGGTTCCAAATGTTATAACTTTCCTTCTTTCCCTGGCCTGAATTAGATCATTGCCACTATCCTTTTTGTGATAAATATTTTACAGGAAAACCTGGGAAGTGAATGTTCAAGGGTCTCAACCAGGGTTATGCCCTCCTTCCCCCTCCAGCCGCAGGGGGCGATGTCTGAAAACATTTCTGGTCCTCCCCCTGGGAAGACGGCACTACTGGCATCTGATGGGTAGAGACCAGAGAAGCTGCTAAAACGTCCAACAACTTCCAGGACAGCCCCCACCACAGGGAATTATCTGACTTAAAATGTCAAAAGTGCTAAGGTTGAAAAACACTGAGGGACCGCCCCAGTCATATAAATGAAAGACAAATAGTTTCGGGCAAATTCATTGGTTCATCCATTCATTCGTCGGCAAACATTCAAGGAAGTATGTCCGAGGCAGAGTTCTGGGAGTTGGGGTACAACGGCAAGGTGCACACAGTCCTTGCCTTTAGGGATTTGCCACTTTCAACATGAATATCTTCTAAAGATTCAGAGCAAAGAGAGAGTCATCCCAGGTGTGCTGACAGAGAGAGCTTCAGGCGCACGTGGTGTTTAAACGGTGGGGTGGTGGCCACTCAGAGGAGGGGGACCCGCTCTCTGAAGGAAGCAAAGGAGGAAATATATTGCAGAACAGGAAGCAAACCCCCGGGACAAGATCTGAGCAGACTGGAGTAGAAAGAGGGAAAGATGGTGTTGGAAGGCAGGCAGCCACTGTATCAAGTCTTGAAAGCCAGGCTGAGGTTTTGTTGCTGTTTGTTCATTTGTCTGTTTGTTTTTACTGCACCTTGTAGAAAAGGGAATCTATTGAATGGTTTTTTGTTTGTTTGTTTTAGGATTTGTGTGTGTGTGTGTATTTGTTTTTTGTTTTTTTTTTGTTTGTTTGTTTGTTTTAGAGAAAGAGAAAGAGAGCATGTAAGAAAACAGTCTTCACATCTCTCCGCGGAGCCTAGTGAGGGGCTCAGTCTCACAATCCCGAGATTATGACCCCCGCTGGACCCAAGAGGTGGGGATTAATGTACTGAGCCACCCAGGCACCCCACATGGATTTTGTGCAGGGGTGTGCCATGATCAGAGAGCTGGAGTTGAAGCACTTACTGAGCAAAAGCGCATGAGTGGTAGCCTTTGGAAAGTTCCTTGAATGTCCTCACTGCTCCCTGCACCAGCGGCCTTGTGAAAGTGCTGCTCAGCAAACACCCCATTCTCAGCACTGGGGCCGGCAGGCCTCCCCAGACTTTCCCAGATGCTGATCTTGTCACTTATCTCCCATTTCCTTCCTTTCTTCACTATTAGGATCTCATCTTTATTACTGTTTTGTGAGTCATGGCTCTAGGTCCTTCCAGTGACAGAATTTGTTTCACATCCCCTGTGGTTCTCACACATCAGCCTCACAACCACCTGGGGACAGTGTGGGTGGGGGAGAGGGGAGGGATTATCAAAGGGTGATAAAGATGTTCATTATTGACCATGGTGATGGTTTTATGGTGCATGCGTATGTCAAAACTAACCAAATTGCGTGTTTTAAACAGGTGTTATTTACTGTATGTCAGTTACACTTCAACAAAACTATGGAAAAAAAAGAATCCCCTGGAGGGTGTGAGACTTTTCATTTCTAACAGTCTTTGAGAGGCACTGCTCAATACTGACCTCGGATAAACCAATTCCCTTCCTCTTTCTGTGTGATTTCCAGATCTTCGGTCACTATCCCTCTTGAGGGGTGGTTCAGCACAGGCTGACCTTACTTCATCAATTGCCATTTATCTCTGGTCATCTTAGTCCGGCTTCTGCCTTCAACTACTCTTAACAAAATCATCCCTTCAGGGGTCACAGGTGATAATCCTCATATACATAGTTCTCACGTGCTAGTTTTGTTCTAAATACTTTACACATACATTAGCTCTTCAATCTTCATAACAAGCCAACGAGACCGATACTATTATAGTTTCTATTCTAAGGTGGGAAAACAAAAGTACAGGGAGGTTTGTCAATGGGCCCAAGTCACAGGGTGAAGTCTAGACTTAAATCCGGGTAGTCTGGTTCCTGAACCATGTTCTTATCCTCTACTTGTCTTCCCCTGACTTTCTGAAGCTGATTGGTCACTCGTGGCTGAGTCATGTTATTCTCCTATAAGACATAAACAGCCTCCCAGAACAGTAACCTCAGACAAGGCTACCCTTAGACCACGGTAAAATGAGCCAAAACAAGGCCACTTCATAATTTTGTTTTAAAAGCAGACAATAGCAAGGTCGCTGTGCCACCACAAACTATGAAACCCCCTCTCTCTCAGTCAAAACAAGTGACTGCTTCTTCTTGACCATTTACACCTTTGTCCTCCTTCTAGCTCTCCTGCCCTGTAGATAAGATTTACTGAGATAGCCAATCACAGAACCGTCCCTGCTCTCCAACAGAATCCAGTTCACAGTGAGCCTGAGCCCCTGCTTCCTTAGACTTCCCCCAGTCAGTCATCTAAAGCCCAGTTCCCGTCTTAGCTTCTAACACCATTTTTCTGAGAGACCCCATGGTTCCCATGATGCGTGCCTTCCCTCCTACAACAAGTAATACACCCAACTAGTTCAACTACATGGCGACTTTTGGCTGGAGGGCACTGACACCTCCATGCTATGACTTGTCACTCTTTGAAATCCTCTTCTACCTTGGATTCTAGATAATATTGTCTCTCGATCCCCTCCTATTTTTGATGAGTTCTAGTGATTTCTACTTCTTGGTAGTCATGTCCTGTATAATCTTTTCCCTTTGCGGAGGGGCTGGAACTAATGACTCCCTACTAATGAACAGAACATAATACGATGTCCCTTCTGAGATTAGTTGATAAAAAGGCTTTACCTGCTCTCTCAGCTGTTCATGCTGATGGAGCCAGTTGCCAGATGGTGAGCTGCTCCATGGAGAAGCTAGCAGAACGTAGGCATCCCACAGAAAAAAAAAACAAATAAAAGTGTCAAGGAACCAAGTTTGGCCTCCAAGCAATAGCCAATGAAGAAATGAGTCTTGCCCAGAACCACCTGAGTTACTTTGGAATTGGATCCTCCCCTAGTTGAGTCCCCAGAAGACCGCCATTTCCTTCCTTTCCTCACTGTGGACTGACACCTGGACTGCAGCCTTGGGACAGACTTTGAAGAGAGACATTCAGGTAAGTCATGCTGGATTCCTCACCCACAGAAATGATAAGATAATAAATCTTTGTTATATGAAGTCTAAATTTTGGAATGAGTTGTTACACGACCATAGATAACTATTACAGACCTCTGTAATACAAAGATGATTCTACACCATCAACCTAATTATGTCAATGGTAAGGAATCTTCCATGGCTGCCCACTCCTCTAGGATAAAGGTTCACAGTCTGACCCAAGGTTGGATGTATCCTTTGTTTAGCCACAATAAACTGCTCCTCGGACTTGGAACATATCAAGTGACTTAGATTATCCTGTTTCCTTTCCTTAGATCATCCTGTTTCCTTTCCCTAGAAAACTGCCCACTCTGCCAGGTCTTCCCACGAGCTTTCATATTAAAATGAATTCCTCCTCCCCTGGCTTTCCGAAGCCCAGAGGAACAGGTAGAAATGGGCAGGAAAGATAGAGAAAGCATACAGACGAGAAGAAAAATAAATATAACACGTGAGACAACAGCTCTAAGAATGATAACAGAAACTCATTGGCTCCAGAGAGAACAGACTACACACCTGCTACAAAATTCAGACTTGCCCGTCAAGGGGATGGAAGACGTTCTCTGTAAGGGAATCACTTTGATCCTTAGGCTGGGAGTTACATTTGTAGCTGGGGGGAATGAGGGTCGAAGCCTAGGTGAAAACTTGCTGTTGCTATTTTTGGCCAATCAACACAAGCAGCCCGAGGCACAGGCAGATGCCTAGGGCACTGTTCCTATGGGTGCCCATCATGTGATAGCCTCTGGGTACATTTATAAATACAATTTTCAGATGTCATTTTTGGCTCTCAGAACTTCTGGCTCTCGGAGTGACTTCACTCTCCAGCCTCGAATTATGTTTCTTCCCTGGAGAAAATCTATGACGAAACCAGATCAACTCTGCTGAAAATGGCTCTCAAATCTCTTCAGAATCTTGTTTTTTATTTTTCCTGTTGCAGTGGCCATTTGCTCTGAGCAAGTTTATATGGGAGAGACCATTGCTAAAGACAGCAGAGCTGAGATATATTTAATAGTAGGCGAATCCAGCAGGCAGCTCCCAGATGACAAGGGAAGGGAGGGGGCTTTTCTACTCCTTTGAAAAGGCAATGTATTAAAATGCAGTCATTAGCGGGTGGAGAGTTCTAGAATTGATGCTTACCTACTGGGAATTTGGGTTAAGTTTCTCTGGGGGTGTAACAAAACTGTGTATCCTCCTGGGAAGCTGGAGAAGAGGACTGGAAGCAGCAGAGTGTGGATCTTTTTAGCACCGTGGGGCTGAGACAGCAGAAGTGATGCCTTCCCCTTCATTATCCTGATGGAGGGCAGGAAAGGTTGCCTGTGGCTGAGACAGGTAGAGGTTGTAGTTAACTGCAGGAGAGTGGTTCTGCTAGGGCTAGCCTGTGGCCATGTGTTACTCACTTATCCTGCGAGAGTTTTGACACTGTTAAGAGTCTGGGTAAATTTTAAAGGAGCGCCCTCATCACTGTTTAGGGCTACAGGTAGTTGATTAGAAGGAGAATGCATTAAAGGAGAATAAGATACCCAATGTATTTCACTGTCACCGCGCCATGGATTTTTAGGTCCTGGAAGAGGCCTGAGCCCTGATGGTCATAAGATTTCTCACTTTGTCTAAGGTCATAATGAGACTTTTTAATATGAAAAGCTTGCTAACATTTTATTTGGTTTATGAATTTCTAGAACTAATATACGTAACCCAGAGTTGTCATTTTAACTTTTATTTACATGGGTTCTTGGTTTGTCTGTCTGCCTTGCTCCCCCTCTCTCCCTCCTTCTGCTCCTTCCTCTGTATTCCAGGAACACATTCAGGAATTAGGCAGCCCCTGTCCTCTGCAAGTTTACCCCAGAACAGATGCAAGCCAGCCCAGACCCCAGAGATGTTCGCTGCTGCTTGTTCTCGTGCACTGGTTAAGGGCAAGTCAGATTTCCAAGGTCTTCAGTTGCTCTAGGCTCCTGTAGGTGCTGTAGCACCTCCTTGCATAAGGAGCTCCCCCAGCCTGGTGTGACCTAAGGGTCCAGCTCATCATGCCTCTCCCCTCCCTGGCTGCCTCAGTCACCGTCAGAAGTCCAAGCCTCATGCTCACCATCGTTGGCCAGGTTGCCCTTGGGTGCCCTCATCTTTTGTCCCTTTCTTTCCTACCAAATCATTCCAAAAGTTCTCTTCAAAATTCATAGTCCATCACCCACAAAGTCCCAGTGTATTCAACCTCTTGCCCTAACATTCTATTCCCCTTCTTGCTCTAACTCAGGTCCTTAAACATTTCCTGTGTAGGACCACATAGTAGCTATTTTAGGCTGTGGGGGCCAAGTAGTCTCTGTTGCAGCTACTTAACTCTGCCATTAGAGTGCAAAAGCAGCCACAGAAAATATGGAAACAAAGTATTCCAATAAAACTTTATTTACAAAATCCAGGGCCGTCCAGACTTGGCTCGAGGGTGATAGCTCTGTAATTTCCATCTAACAAAAACCTGTCCACCACCACAGGACTCCTGTTTTCCTCAGCTTTGAGGTGAAGGTGATTTTTCCCCTCTGAAAACTATCCTAGATCACAGCTGTGAATTGCCAGTGTCTCTGGTATGTTCCTCTCTTCTTCAGCGACTTGAATACTTGAGTCACTCCACTTGCAACCCTACCACCATTCTTGGAGACCTCAGAATTTAATCAGTGGTCCATCCAACACTCTGGTCTCTCAGTTTCTCAATCTTTTGCAACCACTAATCTTATCCCATTTCATCTCAGCCACCCACTCACAAAGCCACACCCCAGATGGTACACATTCCTGGCATCTCAACTTCAAAGATCTCCTCTCCAAATATCACTTCCAAGTTTCTTGAATATCTAGTAAGCCCAGGCCAGGAGTTCCCGGATTTTAATGAGACCTCAAATCACACACCACTTCCTGAAGGTCCCCACTTCTCTCCTAGACTTGATCTCATGGTGTAACCATTCCCCAGAAAACACACAGCCCTCCTGCCCCTCTGACCCCTCATCCTGGCTAAACCCAGGATATGTTCTCAATGTGTACCTGCTGCAGAGTGATTCAGTGTGGCAGACTGGATTTGCTCCTGAATAAATAGAGCAAATCTGGGGCACCTGGGTGGCTCAGTGGCTTAAGCCTCTGCCTTCAACTCAGGTCATGATCTCAGGATACTGGGATCAAGCCCCGAATCGGGCTCTCTGCTTAATGGGGACCCTGCTTCCCTTCCTCTCTCTCTGCCTGCCTCTCTGCCTACTTGTTATCTCTGTCTGTCAAATAAATAAATAAAATCTTTTTATAAATAAGTAAATAGAGCAAATCCACACAAATCCCATTCTTCATGGAGCTATCATTCTAGTGAGAGAGAAAAGACAGTAAGTAGGATAGATAATTAAAGTATGTTGTAAGTTATAGGATGATAAATTCCAGGGAGGAAAAAAAAAAAGAAAGCAGGGAAGGAGGTTATAAAACGAGGGAAAACCATGAATTTTTAGATAAGCTGGCTAGAGAAGGCCTACTGAGAAGATGCCTTTTATGTGAAAACAAGAAGTGAGTGAGGGCAAAAAGCCATGTGTATATCCTGGGGAAGAACATCTCAAGCTGAGGGACACAGCAAATGCAAAGGCCTTCTGATGGGCATGTGCCTGGCTCATCTCAGACACAACAAGGAGGCCTATGTAGCTCAAGCAGAGTGGATGATAAGGACAGTAGGAGGAGATGTGTTCAGAAAAGAAATGGGACTACATTTGTCATGTATAGCTGCTAACAGATTACCACAAACCGTGAAGCTTTAAACAACACCCATTTGTTAGTTCAGTTTCCTTGGGTCAGGAATCCATGCTCAGCCTAACTGGGTCCTCCTCTGCTTAGGTCTCACAAGGGTGCAGGCCAGGTTGTCAGCTGGGCTGTGTTCTCATCTGGAGGCTCAACTAGGGAGGGATCCACATTCAAGCTCAATCAGGTCATTGGAATTCTTCCGTTGCAGCTGTTGGACTGAGAGATGTAAGGGTTTCTTCTGGGATCTCAGTGAAGCCTGCCCTCAAGCTTTGGGCCTACCAGATGGCCTACTCTATAGGAAGTTCACAACACGACATCTTGGTTATTGAAGGTCAGCAGGAAAGTGAGAGAGTCTGCAAGCAGAGGGAGTGTAATTACAGGAGTGACATCTGGCATCTTCTCTGTATTCTGTTGGTTGGAAGCCAGTCACAGCTCCCACCAACACTCAGAGGGGAGGGATCACACAAAAGCATGGACTCCAGGAGGGAGGATCACAGGGCCTCCTGGGAGTCTGTCTGCCACAAGGACTCAGATAACATAGGGATATATGGGTCCTTGTAAGGACTTTGATTTTTTTTTTCTCTGATTGACATGGGGAGCCAAAGTTTTGAACTGAGGAATGGCAATGATTTGTGTTTTAACGGGATTGGTCCAAATTCCTGATTGAGAATAGGCTTCAACCGGCCAGAGACAGAGGTAGGGAGACCAGTTAAAGGCTATTCCAATAATCCAGATAAAAGTTGATAGAGGTAAATTTGGGGTAACAATGAGTTAGGAGAGACTTTACTGTGGATACATTTTGAAGGCAGACCCAACATGATTTGCTAGTTCATCAGAAAAAGAGAGGAGTCCAGGCTTATCCCAAAGTTTTCAGGCTAAGTTTTTAGCTTTAGAAGAATAAATTATGATGAGGAAGATGGAAGGAAAACAAATTTGAGGGAGAATATCTGGAGCTCTATTTTTGATGTGTTTGAACTGCCAACCACTTGAACACAGGTAAATTACACTGGACACAGTCAACTCTGGAAGGAGAAGAAATACATCTTTATGAAACTGATGATGGTCTTAGATTTGGGTTTTCATTCCACACCTGCAGCACATCTGTAAGCACAGTGGTCTGTGTGTTTAGGGTGCTTCATTTATAGGCACTGGATGCCAGATAACATTGTCTTGCACCAAAGGGCCCATTTTATGGCAAAGGAAGTATGACAATGGGCACATGACCAATCCACCATACAGTGGATTCTCCCACATACCTCATTACCTGGAAGCAGTAAGAACATTGGGATGGCTTATTCAAGGTTTTGAAAAGGCAGGATCCTGGGCATTCTGTCCTTCAGGATGGGATATCTGCAGTGAACTACTGGCTGGTACAGAGTGCTACATTTATGATAGCTAGACTTCGGGGTCTAGAAACTAAGGGAAAAAAAGTAGGATTGAACTTACCGTCACTCTGAGCACCCATCCATCCAGTGAATCTTTTTAATGGATTGAAAATTCTGGTTCCAGGAGATTGCTTTGGCCAGACACAGTATTCCATAAAAGTGAAACTATAGTGAGTCTGCAGCCTGGACAATTTGGTCTCAAGACTGGAGACTACCAGGAAAGAAAGGAGTTCCTATACTGGCAGGAGAAATCAATTCTGATTATCATGAAGAGCTAATGTTGTTACTAGAATGTGACAGGGAGATGCATATCTGGAATTCAGGGAATTCACTGGGGCATTGTGTAAGTGCTCCAGGATGGGTGAATCCAACCGAGTGCATTCAAAGTGGACATGAGTAGATCTGACACCTGCAAGAGGTAACCAGCAGACACACATGGTGTCCATAGCACACCCCACCTCCCACCTCTGGTTTTAGCTGCAGGAGCTGTGAATGCTGCAGTTCCCTGTCTCAAGCACCTTTTGGATCTCTGTTTCTGACCTCCAACCTTCCTCTGAAGCTTCACGTGCTCATTCAGGTGGGGATGTTGTAGCTGGAAAGCTCAAGGGATTTAATGCCTTCAGGAACAACCCTGGAGCAACAGAAGATGGGAACACATTGATATGTCCAGCCTCCTGTCTTTTCTTTTTCTCTTTTATTGAGATATAATTGACACTTAACATTGTATTCATTTTAGATTTACAACATAATGATTTTATATATAGTGAAATAGTTACAATAAAATTTACATCCATCACCAAGCGTTCACATTTTTCCTTGTAATAAGAATCTATTCTCTTAGCAATTTTCAGACACCTGATACATTATTGTTAGCTATAATCACCAGGCTATATATTATACCCCCAGGACTCATTTATCTTATAAATGGAAGTTTGTACCTTTTGACCATTTTCATCAATTTCCTTCACATCCCCCCCAACTCTACCTGTCTCAGACAACCAGCAATATGTTTCTATGAGTTTGATTTTGAAGATTCCATACACTTGTGAGATCATGCACTATTTGTCTTTCTCTAACATTTCATTTAGCATAATGCTTTCAAGGTCCATCCAGTTTGTTGCAAATGGCAGAATTTCCACCTTTTTTATAGCTGCATAATATTCCTGTATATATGTGTGTGTGTGTGTGTGTGTGAGAGAGAGAGAGAGAGAGAGAGAGAGATCTCTCCATTATCTATTCATCCTCTGATAGATATTTAGGTTATTTCTATGTCTTAGTTGTCATCAGTAATGCCACAATGAACATGGAAGGGCAGATATTTCTTTGAGGTTCTATTTTCATTTCCTTCAGGTATATGCCCAGAAGGGGACTCATGGATCATATGATAGTTCAATTTTTAATTTTTTTGAGGAAGCTTCATACTATTTTCCATAGTGGCTGCATCCATTTATGCTCCCACTAACAGGGCCCCAGGGCCTCCTTCTCTCCACATCCTCATCAACTCTTGTCATTTCTTGTGTTTCGGTGGTAGCCATTCTAACATGTAGGGAGTGATATTGTGGTTTTGATTTGCATTTCCCTGATGATTCGTGGTGTTAAGCATCTTTTCTTGTGTGTGGGCCATCTGTATGTCTTCTTTGGAAGATGTCTATTCACATCCTCAAACTTTTTTTGGCTATCGAATTGTATAAGTTTTTTATGTATTTTGACTATTAACCCCTTGTCATACCCATGATTTCCAGCTATTTTTCCCATTCAGTAGGTTGCCTTTTATTTTGTTGATAATTTCCTTTGCTGTGCAGAAGCTTTTCAGTTTGATGTATTCTTTTCTTTTTTCACTTTTGTTGTTTTGGCTTCTGGTGTCAAATTCATAAAATCATCCCTAAGATCGATGCCAAGGAGCTTACTCCCTATGTTTTCTTCTGGGAGTTTTATGGTTTCAGGTCTTACATTCAAGTACATAATTCATTTTGAATTGATTTTTGTGTATGGTGTAAGATGGTCCGGTCTTATTTTTTTGCATGTGCTATTCAGTGTTCCCAGCACCATTTATTGAAGAGACTGTCCTTTCCCCATTGTGTGTTCTTGGCATCTTCCTCATAAATGAATAGACCAGCCTCCCATCTTTGGGTGGGACAATTTAGAGCTACTTTCTGCATGGGGCCTCAGGGACTTTCCTACAATTAGCCTCAAGTATCCAGAGAAACAATCAAGCCAATAGCACACATTATAGTGGTCTGTACTCCTCCTGTCTCTCCCACTTCGCTTTCCTCATGTTTTCTTCTGGGGCTCGCCTCCAGAGTGTTCCCAAATGCAGCCTAAGACACTAAATTCTCCAGTCTCCAGCCTCTGGCCTGTGAGTACAGGCCAGGCAAGCTCCGCAGGGGCAAGTATACGTCCTCTCTGGACAACCCAAAGAACAGGGTTCTGTCTCTTCCTTGTTTCTAAGAAGGAACAATAAGGACCCTTTTCTCAGGTCATTGTTTCAAATCACATTTTTCTGTTTAAGGTACACAGTTATGGAAAATCCTATGTTGGTTAGAAAGAGTTGAAAATTTCTCCCTCGTGACTAGAATTAGAACTGTACTCCCAGCCTCCCTAGTCTTACCTCAGATAGACTGCTATTCCTAATCCCTAGCCTTAAATCATTTTTGACTTGAATTTGATGTAAATAAGGCACTGCATATTCATGAATTAGTTTATTGCTCTTGTGCTATAGTTCCTGTTTCATTTACATGATTTCCATTCAGAATGGGCAGCTCTTGAAAGACAAGAAATAAGATGTGTAACTCTCTTGGATATGCAGTTAGGTCCTTACATATATATCTTTTTTGCTAATGGAGAAAATATTTCTTTCCTCACTTGATAATGAACACGTTTTCTTCTTCTCATTCAGTTATGTGACTATGGATAAATACATCATGCATGATAAAGAAACCTTTTAAAATTATATGCATTCTTTCTTATCTAAATCAGTTCAGAGCCATCATTTTGATAAATGTCTTAAAGTATTAACTGACCTAATTTTCCAGAGGTCAGAATGTGGCGAAAAGAGGAATGAGCTGGAGGACACTGGGTTAATGGCCTCACAGGCTTGAGTGGGAAAATGGAGGGCCTTGTATGCAGCAATGACACAGAGGTGCCCATCTTCCCACACTTCATCCCAGCTCAGATATTATAAAAAATGCCAACTGTTACTAGATCTCTAATGGATTGTCCATGGTTCAAGCAAGGGAGTATCCTTTCTTATGGTCTTTCTTTCAAACAATATATTTCTTTTCTTTCTAACTAATTGCCCTACCTCATACGAATGAGGTCAGTGGTTCAAGAGCAGTGTATCTCCTGACTGAATTAAATCAATAAGGAATCAGAAGATTTCCCTAGGGCATTCCAGTAGCCTCTCCAACTAAAACAACTTTTTCTAACGACTGACAATGGTAGTACAATTTATGAGCAGAATCCTCTCTTCTATCTCGGCACTTTTTCTCATGTCTTTGACATGTCAAGCTGGGTTTCTAGATGTGAGAAGTGAGAACAGCACCAGACATCCTATCCAGGGAGCCCTCTTGTTCACTTGTGTGCACTGATTCTCGGAACTAAGAACCCTATCCAACTAACAGAGACTTTATTATTTTTTTTTAAATATGCCACACCCTGGTTAGGCTACAAGACAACTGAAAAAGGTACTATTTGGGGGGTGTCTGGGTGACTCAATCTGTTGGGCATCCAACTCCTGATTTTGGCTCAGGTCCTGATCTTGATCAGGGTCATGAGGTCAAGCCTTGTCTTGGGTTCCATGCTCAGCAATGAGTCTGCTTGTCCTCTCCCTCTTTCTCCCTCTATCTCTAGAATAAATAAAGAAAGAAAATCTTTTAGAAAAAAAAAATAAAATAAAAGTACTATTTCTGGGGGCACCCAGTTGGCTTGGTCAGTAGAGCATGTGACTCTTGATCTTGGGGTTGTAAATTCAAACCCTAAGCTAGGTATAGAGATTACTTAAAAATAAAATCTTTTACAAAGTATTATTTCTTGTTTTCTTTTTCTAATTTAATGATATAGATTTATTACTTAACAGGCATACATGTAAAATAAATATTAGGTTTATTTATTAATCAGTATAAGGATGTGCTATTGGGCTTTTCCTAGCTTTGGCTGCTACTTTCATTTAAAAATAACAAAGATTAAGTCAATGAAAGAAGCACTGTTTTTTGTTTTGTTTGTTTTTTAATACTTTATTTATTTATTTGAGAGAAAGAAAGAGAGCCTAAGCAGGGGCATGGGAAGAGGGAGAAACAGATTCCCTGCTGAGCATGGTGCCTGATGTGGGGCTCAATCCCAAGACCCTGAGATCATGACCTGAGCCAAAGGCAGATGTTTAACTGACTGAACCACCCAGATGCCTCAATGCATTGGTTGTTTTGTTTGTTTGTTTGTTTTTAAATAGCTGGTGTCAAGGCAAACTGATGAATTTTTCTGACTGCCCAACTGAGTAAAGCCTGTTAGACATGGAGGCTCTGTAACCTTGAGGAGATTAGGTCAGATTTGCACTGGAGAGAAACTCTGATGTGGCGCCCAGGACTGAGAAAATAATAGAAACTCAACAGTAGCTGTTTGAATGGACAGATCAATGAGAGGAGAATGAACACATGAGACTGAGAAATGGAGTGGCAGGGTTTTATGGTGATTTAGCCTGTTCAGGGACTTCTCTTCTCAGCTGAGTTAACCTGGGAATGGCGGAGAGGGCTCTGTGCTCTGAGGCCACCAGCAGTTAGGAAGATACTATCCAGCAGATGGTTATTGTCTCTTATTGTATTAAAGGGACCTGCATTCAGCATGCTCTCAAAATGAAATCTTAGTAATCGTCAAAGGAAACAGACCAATTCCATTTCTTTTTCCAATTTGGAAAACTCAAGTAATATGCATAATAATTCTTCCTGCTGTATTCCTCATATTAACAAAAGATAAAATAAAATTCAAAAGAGCAGGAGTTTAGATGCCAAGGCTAACGTTCTCCCAAGCCGTCCTAACACACTGGGAGATGTTCAACAGATGGTCCTGTCACCCTGTTATACAGTTTTACTTAGGTTGGTTCATGAATTTGAAGTGTCTATTGTTTGAGAGTCACATTGATTTCAAAAGTTCAGTTCTTTAAAGATTAGTTCTTGATCTCAAATTCCTAGGCTCTCTTTGTTTATCCTAGTGAGACAGACTTGGCTTACATTGCATAAATCCTCTTAATTATATATCACATTATTTTTAATTATTTTATTAAAGAATGAAGAATAGATTTCCAACAAGTAAATGTGATCAAATGAAATATTTACATAGCAGTTACTTAAAAAAAAAAAGCCTCTGAATTTTCATTTTTAAAAGATGATGTGTTTTTTTTTTTCTTTTTTGTTAAAGTATAATGAATGTAAAGTGTTATATTGGTTTTGGATGTGCAGCAGAGTGATACAACAATTCTATACATTACTCTTAAACCCCTTCACCTATTTTACCCATTCCTCCTACTACTCCCCTCTGGAAACCACCAGTTTGTTTTCTGTATTTAAGAGTCTAGTTTTTTGCTTGTCTTTTGTTTTTTTCTTTGTTTGCAATTTAAGAAACAAAACAAATGAATAAAACATATGAGATGTGTTTTTTTTTTAAAGATTTTTATTTATTTATTTGTCAGAGAGAGAGAGAGAGAGAGTATGAGCACAGGCAGACAGAATGGCAGGCAGAGGCAGAGGGAGAAGCAGGCTCCCTACGGAGCAAGGAGCCCCATGTGGGACTCGATCCCACGACGCTGGGATCATGACCTCAGCCGAAGGCAGCTGCTTAACCAACTGAGCCACCCAGGCGTACCTGAGATGCATTTCTTAATTAAACCTTGGTCTGATTCACGTCTGGCTTTGTTCCATTTCTCCAATATTACTAATTAAAACATCAGGAGTTTAAAGTTGCTAATAACCATTTTTGGGGGATCTTACATATTTTGAGTTTGAACTACCTGAGGAGAGACATATATTCTCTATGTAATGTGATGAAGTATTCACCATATTACTATGATTAAAATTTATCTTGAAAAATAGCACTTTACTATATCACTGATGTTTCAGTCCAGTCTTACTTGGTCTTGGCCATCTATGTTTTGGGGCCAAATCTGACTCCTAGTCTCTTTTGCATGATATGTGGGCTAAGAGCAACTTTTACATTTTTAAATGATTAAAGAGAATCTGAAGAATAACTTTCTGCGAGACATGAAAATTATATGAAATTCATATTTCAGTGTTCACAAATAAAGTTTTATTGGAACACAGCCACACTCATCCCTTTATATATTGTTCATGGCAGCTTTCACACTCATGGCCAAGTTTAATAATTGGCAACAGAGACCGTATGGGCCATTGCTCCAAATATTTACTATCTGGCCCTTTCTAGAAGAAGTTTTATAAACTTCTGCTCTACTCCATTAAGTTTTTTCATGTTTATAGCCCTGTCCATCTCCCCCTAGCAGCGCCTAGCACTGGTTATCTTTGAGCATGAGTTTAACTCCTAACAGTCTGTGAAGCTTTTGTTCATTCACTAAGTCCACTATGAGTTTTCCTTTCCTTAACACCAAAAAAGCCATTGCCAAACAGATGGTCTGAAACATGGGACTTCTGGCAGCCAGGTTTCAAGATGGTCCCAGCAATCCTGGCCTTTACACCTCTGTGTGTACAACTTTCAGTTGTACTGGGGGTTGGTGTTTGTGACCAGAAGAATATGGTAGAAGTGATCATATGCCATTTCTGAGATTACATTATAAAGACACTAGTGTTTCATTTTGTTCTCTTTCTTGCTCTCTCACTCTCAGATCACTTGGTTTGGGGAAATTATATTGCAAGAAACCCTATGGAGAAGTCCGCATGGAGAGGAAGATTTCTGCCAGTGTTATGTGAGTGAGCTTGGAAGTGGACCTTCTGGCCCTCGTCAAAAATTCAGGGACTATAGTCCTAATCAACAGCTTGATTGCAGCTCGTGAGAGACCCTGAGCCAGGCCATCCAACAAGTCATTTATAGCTTTCTAACCCTCAGACCATTGAGAAAAAAATGTTGTTTCAAGCAGCTACTTTAAGGGTAATTTGTCACATAGCAATGGATAACCGACACAGAATGGGAAAAACCTCATATTGTCCACCATGGCACCATCCTTTTCCTTACTGTGATACCCACATTATTTCTGGTCATTTTGGAAGTGTGATTTCCTTTCACCTTCATGGCCTTGCCTCATCTGTGGAACTTGACTTTGAACTTGTGCTCCTCTGCTAGAACTGGAATCCTATCTGTCCTCTTAGCTATTGTCCTCTCAGTGGCTTGACAGCTCAGCGCAGACTCCTTGGTTTGCTTGGACCCCAGCATGGGAATCATTTCTAGACTGTTGACCTCAAGTTCTCTTGATCAGTATTTTTAACAGGAAAACAAGGTGAAGAATTCCTCAGGGAAAAATACCTGCTATATTTTTATAAATTATTCTTACTCATATCATTACCTTATGTTAAGCCTCTCATAAAGGAATTTTAGAGGCAGGGAGGAGCTTTAGAAATGGCATAATCTGACTACCTGATTTATTTATACATGATGAAATGAGGCCCCCCAGGTTAGGTGAGATTCCCAACGTCACTCAGCTGGTTAGTGGGTCCAATGATAGTGAGATATACTATTTAAATGCTATAGGTATGTAGACCATAATCCAAGCTAAATAGTTCTTTTGAGGGATGGGAGGCTAGGGTGGGGTTTTGCTGGGGATATCTATTGAGCTCTTCTGCCTGAGTGAGTTCTCGCTCATTAGCAGAGATTGGACACTGAAGACAATGGACCATTGATATGACTCAGGATGGTTGGTCAAGTAGCAGCTACTAGATGTGAGCCCCGATAGGAAGATATAAAAGTCTTTTTATCTCTGATTATGAACTGCATTTGGAGTATATGGAACTGTATTTCTTCTACTGCTACAGAGACAGAGAAAATAAGCCCTCAGTGAGTCTTGGGGGAAAAAAGTCATAACAGGCTGACAAGGTGTGGGAACTGGGTGGATAGTGTAGACGATAAACAGCTTCTGAAATCAATGTGGAGAGATGTGAGAGGAGGTATTAGTGTTCCACTTGATATACTTTGATATTTTAAAATCTTCTTTGGTAAGGATGTATTTATGCATTTCTTGTGTACTTTTTATAAAGTTTTACAAATTTTTATCAAAAATTTTAGAAACTGGGCTTGAAAGTAGAATTCTAGTTATGTGTAATGTGCACATAACTCAACCATTGTTTCTGTCAAACAAATAAACTCAAGTGAATTATATACAAGGAAAAGCCAAAAACAGTCTGGAAACTCAGACAAAAGCCCTGATAGAAGCGAAAGTCACAGGCAATAGATTCAAATACAACTGATCTCATGAGAAGAAATGGGGTGAAGTTATGGCTTAAGAGATTTAAATGAATTGTAATGAAAAGCTTCTTTATGGTAGAGCTATTCAGGGCAGGAAGGAAATTTAGTAACAGATTATTTGGGCAAAGTAAGAATGTTTTCCCTTGGATATTTTATAAATAGAATTAAAAAATCACTTGTTTCTGACTCGTTGGGTATAGTTCAGCCTGTGGGTTGAACTAGTCACATCTTCTCTATTTGGTTAATAATAGAGGAAAAAACTAGTAGCAATGTTGATGGTCACAGTCAACATGAAAATCATTTTACTTATTCACTTATTTATTTTTAAATTAAATTAAATTTGTTTTTAAAAATTTTTTAAAGATTTTATTTACTTGAGAAAGACAGTGGGAGAGAAAGTGAGTGAGAGAAAGAGCCTGTGTACAGAGGGAGAGGGAGAAGCAGACTCCCTGTTGAGCAGGGAGCCCTATACAGGGCTCTACCCCAGGACCCTGTGATCATGACCTGAGCTGAAGGCAGACATTTAACCAACTAAGCCACCCAGGTGCCCCAGCATGAAATCATTTTATTTTATTTTTTTTTAAAGATTTTTTTATTTACTTATTTGACAGACAGAGATCACAAGTAGGCAGAGAGGCAGGCAGAGAGAGAGGGGGAAGCAAGCTCCCCGCCGAGCAGAGTGCCCAATGTGGGGCTCGATCCCAGGACCCTGGGATCATGACCTGAGCCAAAGGCAGAGGCTTTAACCCACTGAGCCACCCAGGCGCCCCTGAAATCATTTTAAAATATTTGTTGCTGTTGTTTTGTTTTTTAAGATTTATTTATTTTAGAGAGAGAGTGGGGTTGGGGGACAGAGGGATAGAGGAGAGGAAGAGAGAGTCTTAAGGTAGACTCCATGCCTCAACATGGAGTCAAAGTCTGATGCAGGGTTTGATCTCACAATCCTGAGATCATGACCTGATCTGAATCCAAGAGTTGGACACTTATCCAACTGAGCCACCCAGGTGCCCCGACATGAAACCATTTTAAAATAAAATCAAGGTGTGTGATAAATCTTTGTGTTCTAAGTACCTAGCTAAGTCCTGGGAAATAAAATTAAATTTCATTTTAATATCTTTGGTAGATATCTCTACTTTATTTCTCACATATGGTTTGAATTCAGACCTCCAATTTTTTTTCAGACCTCCAGTTTTTTTAAATGTCTTAAAACTTAGCTATATTGCTTATTTTTCTATAATGAACACATATTATGAGTAATTTAAAAAGTATATAAAAACTAAAAAAGAAAAAAGGCAAATTCTTGGGAAATTTGATAGAGTTAAAATGTCACTATTTTGACTCATTTGGAAAATCACCCTCTATCCACACGTAATCACAGTTTTCAAATAGAACCTATATTACCCTGGTGGTTTTACTTTTTTGTCTTCCCTCTGTCTGTGAAGTGACAATCTTAATTTTCTGATTGTCTAGGGGAAGGAGACTGAGTCAAAGAAAGGAAGGAGAAGCAAACATCATGCATAACTTCAGGAGCTCAGCAAATCTAATGCCAAAGATTAAATGAAACCAGTTTTCACACATAATAATTATTTAGCATAGCCCATTTACTTTAAAATTCATCCCTCAAGGAGTATATTTATCACTCCCAAATGCTTACAAGAAAGGACACTGAGTCAGAGAATCTTATGTTAGTCCAAATATCATATTGGGCGCCTGGGTGGCTCAGTGGGTTAAATCCTCTGCCTTCGGCTCAGGTCATGATCTCAGGGTCCTGGGATCAAGCCCCACATCAGGCTTTCTGCTCAGCAGGGATCCTTCTTCCCTTCCTCTCTCTCTGCCTGCTTCTGTGCCTACTTGTGATCTCTGTCAAATAAATAAATAAAAGAAAAAAATCATATTGGAATCTTGCTTATTAAGAAATATTAAAATCACTTAAAATAATGGCTATTTTCACTTGAGACATTCTCACCTCCCTTTTTCTTTGTATTGTGATTTTTAGATGTGGTATTAACTTTGCTGTTTTGTTTGCTTTCCTGTATTTTAAATTATTAGCTCAAGAACCATATTAATCTTTAAGGATTAAACAATTCAACAAATGGTAGAATTTACAACTATTTCAACATTTATTTTTATCTTTCATATCTTGAAATATGTTCTGCCAAGTTTTCACCCTTAATGTGGAGTATCTATTACTATCACAATAAGAAAGAAACTCCACATTAAGGATTAATAAAAGACAAATTGATTCAGATCTTTCATGGGAAAGAGTGACACCCTGAAATCCTATCTGAGGAGAGATGTGGAGGAAATTTATGTCCAGCAATCTCTCCCCAATCATGAGGTAGCCAGATGATCTGGGAGGGCCCCAAGCTAGAGTGCATCCTTTTTAGGCTCTGCCTGGGAAAGCCAGAGATCTCACCTGCATTTCTCAAAGATTCATGAGAAGGAAAAGGAAAGACCTGATGGATTCCCCCTTAGCCGCAGGGGGTCCATTCCAAGACCCCAGTAGATGCCTGAAATCACAGAGAGTACCAAATCACATACAGTTGACCCTTGAACACCATGGGGGTCAGGGGCACTGACCCCTGCATAGTTGAATCACTGTGTACAACTTCTCACTTACCAGAAACTTAACTAGGAATAGCCTGTTACCTGGAAGCCTTACTGATCTCATAAATCGTCTGTTAACACCTAACGTGTATGTTGCATGTATTACCTACTGTATTCTTACAACAAAGTCTGCTAAAGAAAAGAAAATGCTATTAAAGTACCTGGGTGGTACAGTCAGTTAAGCGTCTGGCTTCGACTCAGTTGATGATCCCAGGGTCTTGAGATAAGAGTCCTGCATTGGGCTCCTTGCTTAGCGAGAGACTGCCTCTCCCTCTCTCCCTGCCTGCTGCTCCTCCTGCTTGTGCTCTTTCTCGCTCTCTCTCTGACAAATAAATATATAAAATCTTTTAAAAATGTTATTAAGAACATCATAAGGAAGAGGAAACACATTTACAGTACTGTACTGTGTTTATTGAAGAAGAAGTGTTTAAGTTGACCTGCACAGCTCAAACTGGCACAGTTTGAGGTTTAACTGCACACATCTATGATGAAGTTTAATTTCTAAATTAGGCACAGTGAGAGGTTAACAACAATAATAAAATAAAACAGTTATAACAATGTACTGTAGTAAAAGTTAGGTGAATGTGGTCTCTCAGAATAACTTACTATACTTATGTGCATCCTTCCAGTGATGCTGTGAGATGAGAAACTGCCTATGTTATGGGATGAAAGGAGGGCAATGACATAGCCGTGTGATGAATCTTAGGCTGCTATTGACCTGAGCATACCTCAGAAGGACAATCCTCTGCTTCTGGACCATGGTTGATCGTAGGTAACTGGACCCTCCAGGAAGAAATGAATTTAATCAAAAAAATTTTCATTAGGCACAGCGAAGGAATCATCAATAAAACAATTTCTCCCTACTATGTGGGAGAAGATACTTGCAAATCATACATCCAAAAAGGAATAATGTCCAAAATATATAAGGAATTTATACAACTTACTATCAAAACACAAACGACCTGATTAAAAATGTGCGGAGGACTTGAACAGACACTTTTCCAAAGAGGACATCCAGATGGCTAACAGACACATGAAAAGATGCTCAACATCACTCATCAGCAGGGAAATGCAAATCAAAACCACAATGAGACATCACCCTACACCCATCAGAATGGCTAGAAAGAAAAGGATAGGAAATGAGACTCTTAACTAGAGAGAACAAACTGAGGGTTGCTGGAGGGGGTTGAGGGATGGGCATTAAGGAGGGCTCTTGTGATGAGCTGGGTGTTACATGTAAGTGATGAATCACTAAATTCCACTCCTTTTTTTTTTTTTTAAAAAGATTAAAAAAAAAAAGATTTAAAATTTATTTATTTATTTGACAGACAAAGATCTCAAGTGGGCAGAGAGGCAGGCAGAGAGAGAGGGGGAAGCAAGCTCCCCGCTGAGCAGAGAGACCAATGAGGGGCTCGATCCCAGGACCCCAGGATCATGACCTGAGCTGAAAGCAGAGGCTCTAACCCACTGACCCACCAAGGTGCCCCTAAGTCCCACTCCTGAAACCAGAATTACCTATATGCTAACTAACCAGAATTTAAATAAAAACAAAAAATAAATAAATAAAATAAGTAACAAGTGTTGGCAAGAATGTAGAGAAAAAAAGAACACTTGTGTACTGTTGGTGGGAGTGCAAACTGGTGAAGGTACTTGGAAAAACCTTATGGAGGGCACCTGGTGGCTCAGTGGGTTAAGCTGCTGCCTTCAGCTCGGGTCATGATCTCAGGGTCCTGGGATCGAGTCCCGCATCGGGCTCTCTGATCAGCGGGGAGCCTGCTTCCCTCTCTCTCTCTCTCTCTCTGCCTGCCTCTCTGCCTACTTGTGATCTCTCTCTGTCAAATAAAAAAAAAAAATCTTTATGAAAAACCTTATGGAGGTTCCTCAAAAAGTTAAAAATAGAAATACCATGTAATTGAGCAATTCCACTTCAGGGTATTTACCTGAAGACAAAAACACCAATTTAAATAAATATAAGTTTATCTATGTTTATGCAGCATTACTTATAAGAGCAGAGAGGTGGCATACATACATGGAATATTGCTCAGCCCTCAAAAAGGAGACTGAACTCTTGCCTTTTGCAACAACATGACTGGATCTAGAGGGTATTAGGCTAAGTGAAAAAAAAGTCAGACAGAGAAAGACAAATACCATATGATTTCACTTCCATATGGAATAAACAAAACAAAACAAATCAAAACAGAAACAGACTCATAGATACAGAGAACAACTGATGGTTACCACAGAGGAGAGGGGTTGTGGAGGTGGGCAAAATAGGTGAAGGGGCTTAAGAGGTACAAATTTTCATTTATAAAGTAAGTAAGTTGTGGGATGTAATTCACAACATGGGGAATATAGTTAATAATATTATAGTAACTTCGTGACAGATGATGACAGGTGGTGATTAGACTTATGGTGAGGACCATTTTGTAATACAGAAAAACATCTAATCTCTATGACATACACCTGAAACTAATAGGATATTGTAGGTCAGTTATACTTCAGTTTAAAAAATCCATTAGGAAAGCGTTGTAACCAAAAAAAGCATACATGTACATTCACTCATTCATTAATTCATAGTGGTTGTCTCCAGGGAGGGGAACTGGGTAGTATCTGGAGATGGAGGAAGATTTACCTTCCAGTGTAGGCAGACCGTTTTGTACCTTTGATCTTTCAACCATGTACCTGTAATACCTAATCTACAGGTAATTTCCTAAAGAAAGTGTGGCAGAAAAATATCCTTTGTATTTTTTAAATTTTCCTGAATAACAATAGAAGAAGACTAAGGTAAGAGCACAAGAAAACACTGGTACCACACTGAGATGTAATTATTTGTAGGCAAAGATTGAGATTATTTTTCTTTTTTTCTCTTTTCGCTTTGTTGGAATTTACCTCGTTTCTAAAGGGAAACTATTTTGCTTGTATATTAAAATAAAAAGGAAGTAGAGAAAGTGTAACAATCGTAAACACAGAGAACTATTGTGAACACTTCCTCTGCATAGGGAGACTTATTTAATTTTATGAGGTAGGTATTGTTTGTAGTATCTGTCTATGGCAAATGGTAAGTAAGAAAAACTAAGTACCAACTCCATGTCAGAGCAAGTCCAGTCATGCCCCAGAATCTGTGCTTTTTTTTTTTTAATCTTAAAGATTGTATTTATTTTCTTGTCAGAGAGAGAGAGAGAGAGCACAAGAGAGGGGAGGGTCAGGAAGAGGGAGAAGCTGACTCTGAGCAAAGCAAGGAGCTGGAAATGGGACTTGATCCTAGGACCTCAGGATCATGACCTGATCGGAAGGCAGATGCCCAACCAACTGGCCACCCAGGTGTCCCCAGAGTCTATACTCTTATCCACTATACTCCACTGTCTCCAGCAATATACTGCAGCAACTGATAATTATAAATTACATAAGAAACAAACAAAAAAAGGAAACATAATATGACTTTACAAAATGATTATAGGGATCTTTATAAAATAGACCAAATATATATATATATATATATATATATATATATATATATATATATACACATATTTGAAACGGGGGAGAAAATCCACGTGTATTTCTTAGCTCAAAGAGAGAAGGAAGTTTTTCTTTAACTGATCATACTGATTGTCTACAAGTGACGCATGATCATTATAAACAACTCAAGTAATGTGGAAAAAGTATGAAGGTGAAATGTAAAACACTACTTTAAGTCCAAAAATACTGCTAAGTGTCATTCAGTGAACCTCATTGTAGACATCTGTCCATGCCTATGCTGGGAAGACAGAAAAATGGAGAATAGATAGAATATTTTTGTTTTCAATAAAAATAGTACTCTTAATTTTACCTGAATTTAATTAAAAGAAAAAAAATGGAACTGAAGGAAAGCCAAAAAGAATTGTTGGCTTTGCTATAAATAGGTCCTTCTCTCAACATATATTATGTTTTATGACATTTTTCTCTGGAACTAAGAAAAGTAATTATGACAACCATTTTGGCATTATTCTGCTATTAAAACCCAGTGTGTTTCAGATGTAGAAAGATCAGTGGATTGTCCCCTACTTCTTAGCAGGATGAAGATTAGCCTCGTCCCATCTCCTCCTGTGTCTGCTCCCCATCTCCCCACTTCTTCCCAGCAGGTGTTTCTGTAGTTCTTCAGTCAGAAAAAGAAAAAAGATTTATGATACTGTTTGCTTCTCTCCAGATCTGGAGACATTTGTGAGACTTTTCAGGGATAAACTGACTTTTCAGTGTGGCATCTGGTTTACTGGGCAGCATTAGAAGCCTGGTGCCACCTCTCTCCCTTCCTCCTGTGGTCAATAGATTTAGAAAGTTTTGCATTAATGTGTGATTACGCATGCATGTATATACACACAGTTGTGTGTGTGTGTGTGTGTGTGTGTGTGTGTGATAAGTGGCTAACATTGAACTATTTCCCCATTGATTCTTATAAAATCGTCTACTTGATGATTATTATACCACAAATTTATAAAAGTCTTTGCCTTCCTTTTCAATATTTATATATTCAATTGATTTAAATTATTTTGTGATGCTGGCTAGAGCCTCCAAAACCCCCAGAGATGGTTATATAACAATTATTGCTTTCCAGTCTATAAAAAAATCTTTTAGTAGTAATGTAAAAAATTCAAAGGCTGCAGTGAAAAACTAAGGTTCCTTTAACCGCCTATCTTAGATACACACTATCCTCCCAGACCTTCTTACTTAAATTTATTACATATATGCATGCACAGATAAACATGATTCTAGTTATTTATTTACAAAAATTAAAACTAACAATATATAGTTCCATGATTTGCTTTTCTTACTCAATATTTCATGGGTATCTATAGCACTCTACAAAAATCATTCTTTTAAACAATAACACACTATTTTACAATATAGATGTTCTATAAATTGTCTGTTTCTATATAGATGGGCATTTCAGTTGTGTTTAATACCTAGCTACTAAAGGCAACAATGTCATGTTCAATTTCATATGAAAATCTTTGTGTATGCCCATTAATATTTGTGTAGGGCAGTGTCCTAGAAACGGAAATTCTGTGTTACAAAATATACACATTTGAAGCTTATACACACATATGATTTTGGTATTGCCAAGTAGTCCTGGAAACTGGTTGTATCGGTTTACTTCTTCTCTGAGTTTGCATAAGTTTGCCCATTTCCTCATCTCTTGCCAATGCTTTCTTATTTTAACCACTGTCTAAATAAAAATTAACCAAGTGCTATTAGACATTAGCCTTCTCAACAGAAAGAAAAAAAAAAGTTGTTTATAGGTAGTTAAATTAACTTACTCATGATTTCCTTGCAGATTCCCTACTGACAATCCAATAATGACATTAATAGTTAATGGAATCATCAGCGACAAGTTACTCAAATAGATGGAGAAGGATAAGAGACAAAGAGTGGGCAGTAGGCCACTAACTCCATTCATAGGAGAGCACATCAGGGAACAGTGGGACTGTCACTAACCACTTCCATGCTGTCACAGCATATGTCTCTTCCTTTTATAGCTCTCCCAAAAATATTTTGTTTGTGAATGATTCCTGGATTTGTAAGTCTTAGAATCTAAATATCTGTGTAGGCTCCATGAGGGCAGAGACATTCTCATCTTGCTCATCCTTTTCACTGGCATCCCTCACGGTGGCTGTTACAGGGAAGAAAAAGTTTAGACTTAATTCAGTGTGTCAATTCAAGCCCTCGTTGTTATCTTCCCCATAACAAACAGAGTTACATGTCACATCGTTTGAGAAGAGAAGCCTGACACACTGAGACCTTTGAGTTTTACTCTCTTTTTAAAAATTATGTTCACTAACATATAACATATTATTTGCCCCAGGGGTACAGGTCTGTGAATCATCAAGCTTACACAGTTCACGGCACTCACCATAGCACATACCCCCACCTAGGTGTCCATAACCTAGCCACCCTATCCCTATCGCCCCACCCCCCAGCAACCCTCAGTTTGTTTTGTGAGATTAAGAGTCTATTATGGTAGGGAAGGAAAAAATGAACAAGATGGGATCAGGCAGGAAACAAACCATAAGAGCTTTACTCTTCTTCGACAAGATTATGATCCTTTTGATGTGTTTGTCAGCACTGCATGACAAGCTCTTCAAGCTGACTATCTTCTCATCAATGTCACATACCTTGCCATGTTATAATCCTTTGCCATGATGAACTATGACTAAAAATATCCATTGCCTTTCCCCACTACTCACCTCCTCCCATACTTGTGGATATAGACTCCCAACCTAGCAGCTGGTCAAGGAGATAGAGTGCAGTAGTCTCCTTGGTTCTTCCTGGAGAAGGCTTCCCCCTGCCCTCCAGCATTCAGCTTTTAGGAAATGGCAAAATCCTACTCCATATTTTGAGTCTGCGTGTTTTTTTTTTCCTTCAAAACATAGGTAATAGAAAATCCAACTCACATTGGCTGAAACAATGAAGATTAATTCATATGACTGACTTAAATGTTGGCTTAATCCTAGTAAATCAAATATGTCATCATGGGTCTGATTGCATTCCATCCTTCCTTTCTCTCATTGTGTCAGTTTAATCTTAAAACTGACTCCCCTCATGAATTCAAGATAACTTCCAAATGCTCCCAGTTGACTCCTTGTGGAGAGAGAGAAAATTAGAAGTAGAATTAGTACTACCAAAACCACATGGTGTCTGCACGGTGGGGAAGAATTGGAAGGAATCCAAGTTGTAACAAGATCCCGTAAGTCAATTATAGATGGCCTAAAATCACCTTAGTGAGCACCTACCTTTGGTCAGGGAAATATTACTATCCCCATTTTACAAAAAAGGAAATTGGAACACGTCCAATTTTTATAACTCCACTAAGACTGGAGAAGGCATTAGATCAACTGAGGAGTCCAGGTATAGAGTTCACAATTAAAACAAATGCATTACATGCTGAGAGTGACTGAAAGATTTTTAAGGTGGTGTGGTATGTGTAAAGCAATGTTTTAGCTTCCTTGGAAGCACTCCATTAGACTGCTAGATCAACCATCCAATTTCCTATATCATCAACCAAAGCATGTTTATACCTCTGAGAAGTGTTCTTCCCTCTCTCACATCATCTCCCCACCACTACTCTAAAACAGACATTCTAAAGTATTTTAAATATTGAATTTTCCCATCATAATTTAGCCAACAAGAAGCATTAAATACAAATTCAATTTAGGTAAAAATAGAAAGTATAGATAACATTTTGAGACTCTATTATTAGCTTGAAACAGGAAACAAGTAAAACCTAAATAATCCCTCAAATTATAAGATAAAATTGTCTCCTTTAATATAGCCACTAGTGGATGTCTGGAACCTGTTGCCTCCTCTCTATTCAAGAAGTGTTCTCTGGTAATTATTTCTTTTTGCTTTTGTGTTGTCAAAATTCCTCCTCTACTAGACCGTTCCTGTCAGTATAAAAGAAGCTATCATTTCTCTCATTAGCATGTCCTATAAACCCCACATTCCCTCCAAGGAATAAATAGTGCCTGACTTGTGGTGAGTACTTACTATGTATTTGATAATGAATGAATGAGTGAGTGAGTGAATGAATGAATGAATTACTTGATTATCCTCCTTCGCCTTTGTTTTCTGCATCTGCTGAGTCCTAATATCTGTAGATTCTTCATGATGCCTTTCATGTCTTGCCTTGCCTTCTATTTTCATTACCACAACCCCAGGGAACCTTCTCCCAACCTCCAGCTTCCCCTCAGTCCGTTCCTCAGATCAGCTCAGTTCACTAACGTTGGTTTAAGTCCCTAAAGTCACTTTCACTTACAGATAAAATAGGAAAGTATTTAGCCTCTCTCTCTTTCACTCTCTTTATTCAGCCTAATTTTTGAAAAGGCAAGTTCTTCTCTGTTGCCTTCAATATACGTATAAAATCCTTAGCTCAATTTTTGACGGACTTCATGTTATAATATTAAAATATTTTCCAAACTTTATTTCCAGTTATTCTCCTAATAGAACCTCTCTTTCCACTCTTTTTGCACCACCAAGTCTATCCTTAATTACAGATCCTTACTCACATTCTGGCTACAGCCTCTCCAAATCTGGCCTAAATCACAAGGCTTAGCTTCAGTCTCACTTTCTCTTATGAAACTTTCCTCCAGCAAGCAGCCCAGGGACCCCTTTTCTGAGCCCTTATTCACTCAAGGTTCACCTAGTCACATGATACGGGCTCAAGAAACTCCTCTGCTGTATTTTTAAAACATTGTTCCATCAATTTCCAATGATAGTTATCTTCTCAATTTTGTTTTGCTCCCTCCAGGATGTGCTGAATTAGGTTCTTCATTAATTAGGTCATTCAATTTGAATATTAGTCAGTATAGACTAGGTTATGCTGCCATAACCAGGTAACCCTCAGATGTCAGTGGCTTAACAGAGCAGAGGTTCCTTTCTCATCTGCCCTCCCTCCCGGTGGGGAGCTTGCCCTTCATGGGCTCTCAGAGACCCAGGCTGCAAGACACTCCAACACTTAAGAGGTGAGGTCCATACTCCAGGTCTTAAGGCCCTTTAATTAGATGTGACATTTGTCACTCTCACTCACAGCCTTTTGGCCAGAAAAACTCACGTGGCTCCATCTAACTACAAGGGAACTGGGAAATTGGGACAGCATGTAGATATATTTTTTAAACATTGTATTTATTTGTTTGGCAGAGAGAGAAAGCACACAAGCAGGGGGAGAGGCAGAGGGGAAAGCCTGCTGAGCAGGGAGCCTGACAAAGGGCTTGAATCCAGGGCCCTTGAAATCATGACTTGAGAAGAAGGCAGACGCTTAAAAGACCAAGCCACCCAGGTGCGCCTAGAACACAGATATTGAAGCAAACTATTTATATCATGAATAATGCAACAGATAGTTACATAAATTGTGACTTTATCTAGTATGGACCTCACAGAAGATAAGTTGCAAGATAGTAGCTGTTTCATGCAGCTGAAAGATATCCTATAATTTATTGGCAGATTGAGAATAAGGACCTTGTTATGGTGATTGTAATTTAAGATGAAAGCTCAATCCTGTGCCAAACCATAACAAGCTTATTTTTGTACCTTGGTATTAAGTAGCAACTGGTGATGATTCCTGTGGCACACAAAAAAACTAAATGGCACACAAAGCCATTTATTTTTAAAATTTATGTGCAAAGTCTTAAAAGATTTTCATAGACTCCAAGATGCCTATGGAAAACATCTCCTTGTTTATACACGGTGGATGCCCGGTTAGAAAGAAATGTCAGGGTTTTTTTGCATCTCTTACTAGCAACCAAACAGGGAATTGATGTTTGGTATGTCACTCACTCTGTACGAAAGGATTTTCAGGTCAGAAGGGCACTTCTCGGTTCCCCCACGGAAGCGACAAGATCTATAATCAGTTAATGAAATGTTTTCATGAATCATGACTAGGGTATCTCACTCAAATGGAACTGAAATAGCACAACCTATTCTGACTTGAAAAGATAAAGCTGTGTGCTAAGTTATTATGCAATAAAGAATAGTTTCGTGTTCATTACCTTCAAATCATGCTTGGTAGACTCATGTTTGGATATGTCAAGGAGTAATGGCTGGGTTACTTTTGAAGATGTAGATCTGTGGGACGTTAGGTGGGCTTTTGGTAGGCACTGCTCAAGTCCAAAGGATTGATCCTGACTATGTATCAAACAATGTTGCCATTGCCTTTCAAAGCAGAAATTTCTGATTGCAAATTTCCAAACTTTCCAACTTTTTCTCAGCAGGGGATATAAGGCTTCAGAAGGAATCTGGAGTATCCAACCCTCCCTTCCTTCTTACCTCTTTCTTCCTCTTCCTTCTCTCCTCTTTCCCTCCTCCTCCTCCTCCTCCTTCTCCCCCTCTTCCCCCTTCTTTTTCTTTTTTTCTTTCTTTTTTTTGCCTTTTGTACCCAGGGTTGACGCAAGCATTCCTTAAGCATTAATGTTCATGGACTTCATTATCACCGGCCCTTATAAGTCTTTTGTCTCATTTGTTGGTGAGCAAGCAAGTTTGTTTATTTTTGTGTTTGATGTCTTTTATCAGTAGTCTTCACTACCCTTCTAGTCTCACTTTTATAGGCAACTATTTAAATTTAATCTGCATTTTTATATTTACATGCCTCCTTACAAAATGTATATTGCTTTTTATAGGTGACTCTAGTTTGCGTAAATAGTGTTTTCAATCGCATTCTAGTTACTACCTTGTTTCTTAAGTCCACATACTTTGGGGTGGTGGCCTGCGTGGGTCAGTCCATTAAGCATCTGACTTCTGCTCAAGTCATGATCCCAGAGTCCTGGGATCAAGTCCAGTGTCTGGCTTCCTGTTCAGTAGGGAGCCTGCTTCACCTCTGCCTGCTGCTCCCCCTGCTTGTGTGCGCTCTCTCTCTCTGACAAATAAATAAATAAAATCTTAAAAAAAAAAAAAAGTTCACATACTTTGGTGTGTGAACTGCCTTTGGTTCTACTTGTTACCTGGTAGACCATGGTGTGTATCTGCTGTGGACTGCTTTCCCAGTAATGGGCACCGGCTCAGCTCCAACAGAACTCCCGGCCACTGCAAACAATGTTTCAGTGAACACCCTAACGCGTGTCTCCTAAGGGTATGCATCAGGCATTTGTGCTCCCGTAGAAGTGTACGACTTAGCCATGACATCTTGCTCCTCAAACAGGTGTGCAGCACTGTACTTTGAACCCCCGTGCCATCTTCATGAATGCTGAGGCCGCCATCACTGATCTCGTCTCCTGATCTCAGTTGGTTTAATCAGGGGTCAACATGTTGGGTCAATGAGTTTCATCCCAGGGCATTTAAGCTCAGTTAAGGAGGGATTAATTGGAGGGAAGAAGGAATTTTGGTGCAAGTCAGAGCAGTAAGAAAAAAGCCCAGCAATAGGGACAGAACACTCTCATGGGAAATTAGGGGGAGGCACCCCCACCTGTGAGTGGGTGGGTGGGTGGTGCCTGGGCGCCATGGATTCCCAGCTTCCAAGCCTGCAAACAGGCCTCCCCCGCACTGAGCCCCTCTGCGCCCAGCAGTTGGTGTCAGACCCATGTGGTGAGCAATGATCCAGTCTCAGCAAAACATCATCATCTCTCGCATTAAATTAATGATGTTAATTTGAATGTTATTGCTTTTGTAGTTCTGCTTGTAATTAATTTGTAAATTTGTTTTGGTTTTATAACTGTAAATGAGCCACGATCATAAGGACTTTATACCTAATTTTATGTTTCTTTATATTTGAGTAGCAATGCGACTAAAAAAAAAAAAATTAACATCAACCCCTGAAGGGGTCTCTTTGTTTCTTGAAAGTGTGCATTTTCCAACTCAGGCCAGAAACCTATTGCTCGAGTCTGATCTCACAGAGTTGGCTCCTGGGTCCAACTTGAGGGCATGCATATTTATTTCTGTTTGATATTCTCTTGTTAGGTTCCAGTCCTGGGGATCTTTTTGGTCCTAATTCTATCATCCAATAGACTGCTTTCCTTCCAGCTTCATGCCTTTGGAAGAGTTAAAAAGCATGCCACCGATCACTGTTCTCAGTTGCGAGCCACAAAATCAACTCTGGCTGAGGCAAACAGAGAAACAATTGATTGCAAAAGATGTGGGGTGGCTCACAGGTTCATTGGGAAGGCCCGAGAACCCGAGGCATGGCAGGGAAAGAGTAGTCTGAGCAGAAGGAAAGATGCCATCACCAACTAGGGGCCGAAACCCGAGTATGGAGGACGTCACTGCCCTTGTGCCTCGATGGCCCAGCCTGGCCGGCCAGTGGCCCTGGATTGTGGACGTAGGCCCTGTAGTGGGCCAGAGCTGCCCAGAAATCTAGAGCCACTGCCGCAGCCCATTTCCCACCCCCCAGAAAGGATCTGCCTCTGTCATTCTCTGAGTTCCCATCCTCTGGCTCAAAACTAGGGGTGTGTTAGCCTGAGTGGCTGGGCCACAGTCACCTACCTGCACCCTGGCTGGAAGTGAGCTGGGATTGCAAGTATCTGGTACTTTTAGGATCTACTATTGGAGGCGACCTCTGCCTTCCCACCGGGGCCTGTTATGCAATCAATTTCCCTACTACAGGAAGGAGGTTCAGATGCCAGGCAGGCAAAACAAGGAACTGACAGTCTCCATGCCCATTTTATCTTTATCCAAGTAATTGGCAACAATGGAACAGAGGACCAGGGTGAGTGAGGACAGCTAGAGTTGGCAAGAGGCCTTCTTCCTGCCTGCCTGCCTGACTGATGACCAGCGGGAGGGATCCGAGGGGCGGGGCCGGGCAGCATCTGATGTTCGCCCCTGCTCTGTGCCTCCTGAGCAAGTAGTTTTTTGTTTTTTTTTTTTTTTTTTTTTTTTCCCCTAACTCACATTCCCGAAAGGAGGAGGAGGGAGGAGACAGGAGGAGAGCATGTTAGTTCTTGTTTTGTTTGAGTTCTTTCATCTGGCGAGATGCATTTCCAGTACCATGTAAATCAATGGCTTTTTTCATTACTGCAATAAAATTTGCCTTTGTACCTGACTCCCCAAGGAGCTGGAACACAAGCAGAGCTCTAAAATTCACACTTCACCACACTCGGGCGCGATGTCTTTGTTAAGATCCTGTTTGATCATTTTGCTTTTGATCTGCCTGTTTGCTTGGAAAGAACCATCCAAGTCTGCTGAGGGCCCTCCAACGGCAAACTCTCTGAGAGGGTCCTCTTAGGACCCAAACCAGTTCCCCTTGGAAGTATTTCTTGTTTTCGTTGGCTTCTCACTCAATCATGTCTTGCTCTGTGGCAGAATGGCCTGACTCCACAAAGCCAGAACGCATGGGAAGTCAAGGGCATGTTTGTCAACACACTTGTCTTTGAGCAGTCAGGTGGAGGGTGAGGTGGGAGTCTGATGAGGGGTTGGGAAATTGTGTCAGTGATCCCAGGTGGCTGGTCACTGGTCAATGAGGGACAAGTTCTTTTCCTCTTTGGAGAGCAAGAGAAAGAGCGGGAGCCCAGGGAACATGATTTTCCTTTGTGGTCAGGAAGGAATGCTAAAGGAACAGGCGTAACAGAAGCCCAGCAGATGTTAATCAAGTAAATGTATCTAAACTAGTTATCTATATACTTACAAACAATAATGGATCACCGAAATTTGTAACAACAAGTGTGATCTCAGACCAAAATGCAGGCAATTGCTTTGCTCTCACACAGAATGAATTATAGAAACCAAAGTCTAAATACGGTGGGGAAAGATCCCAAGAGAGCTGGGTGGTATCATAAACATGTCTGAATTATAGCTCCTTGGGGGCTGCTTACCTACCCAGTGGTCCTGCAGGCCAGAAAGAACCTTTATATGGTAAGAGGCAAGCTTCCAGAACTCAGGACTTGGACAAGCCCTGGCTGGCACCCTTCCTTCCCAAACAGGTGGTCCCATCCCTTGGGCTGCAGTGCACACTGGGATAGTCCCAAAGGGAAGCCTCCTTCCCGCTAAGATGCTCTAGCTCCCTAACCCTGAAGTAACAGGGATCTGACCAATCCTCTCTCTTCCCCAACCACTTCTGCTCAACCTGAAAAGGAGGATGGGTCACCTCATCTTCATTTTATGGATAAGTAAGGCAGCTTCTAAGACGAAATGGACCATTGTCTGTAGAGAGAGGCTTCGCCAGTTGTTGGCATTTAATTATTTTTGAGTGGTAACATGTTGGCCCCAAATATGGTTTCTTAATTGTGTTCTAGAAGCTGTATTTGGATTATGCCTTTACATGTGGATAGAGTCTTCATTGGACTATGCCTGGCCTTTTAAGCTGGATACATTTGTTTGTTGCACTCATAGTCAAATACTAAGGTACTTTGATAAGAAAGCCTTTTATCGGGCGCCTGGGTGGCTCAGTGGGTTAAGCCGCTGCCTTCGGCTCAGGTCATGATCTCAGGGTCCTGGGATCGAGTCCCGCATCGGGCTCCCTGCTCAGCAGGGAGCCTGCTTCCTCCTCTCTCTCTCTCTGCCTGCCTCTCTGCCTATTTGTGATCTCTCTCTGTCAAATAAATAAATAAAATCTTTAAAAAAAAAAAAAAAGAAAGCCTTTTATCCATCCTTGTTTAATAGAACTAGAAGCAGAGATAGGAGAACTGAGCCTACTCGAGATTGCAACTAACAGAATACTTGGATAATCAGAATGCATACTAATAAAAACATGATAAACAAATTAATCATGTGTAAGTTTACACACTAATCATGTGTAAACCACATTTGTTCTCTCTTTACGGAGGAGCAACATGAAGAAGTTAGACATTAGTTGGTAAGAAGGCCAGTACTGTTTCTCCTCGTTATTTGGGTAACCATCTGTCCTGGGTCTTTGTGTGAGTGCCTTTGTTTCAACCTCATTCATTCTGGGCAGTGGAAAAGAAGCTCAGAAGGGCTTTTTGGGGTATAGGGTTGGTGAGAATGGGGCACCCCTCTGGGATTTTCTCAGCTTCATCATTATCTTGCAGGCATGTCATTCACACTCTGCTGAGGACTTACATCAAGTCATAGCTAAGCAGTCAGTCCCAGACCAGAGTCCCATCTCTTACTGAGAGGCTGTGGACCTACATTTCCTCTATACTATAATGAGAACAGAAGTGGTACCTACTCCATCGTTCAGTAACAAGAAAATCCATGTAGAATGTATGGCACATATTAAATTCTCAGTGAACATCACTTATTATTTTTAAATAATCTCCTTGTTGTGCCAAGTAAAGCAATGTTTG
Source organism: Neogale vison (assembly GCF_020171115.1). Classification (NCBI taxonomy): domain Eukaryota; kingdom Metazoa; phylum Chordata; class Mammalia; order Carnivora; family Mustelidae; genus Neogale; species Neogale vison. Next base: position 180,092,337 of record NC_058093.1, on the reverse strand, counting down.
AGAAGACACAGATACATTAACCATCATTCACTTCAGTTACAAATATGAAAGGAAGATACTCTCAGATGTATAATAAAAAGAATACTCAGTATTGTTTTTTTATGCCTTAATTTAGGAATAAGTAGCATATTCTTAGATCATGCTTGGTGTGGGAATGGTAAGAACTCTGATTGCAAGAGTTTTAGAAACATTCAAAAAAACCTCTTTTTTAACCAGAACAACAAAGCCCTCTGTTTAAAAACAAAGTGATATATTTTCGTTATTCAGTCTCCAGAACATTCAAGTTTATAAATTCAGGAACACGAATGTCTTTAGTCTTTTACCAGACTCCAGAAATAGGTACCTACCAACATTCCAAATATAAGGTCAAATCGGCTTATGGCACGTCGTTGTGAGGTTATCTTCCCAACGGATGGGTTCTGTTACCATGGACTTCAGGTCATGCATTTCATGATGCATTTGAGGGCTTGGAGGTTCTAAACATTTATTTCCCTCAATTAATAAAATAATTTCTTCCAATTCCTATTCGTTCCCCAAAATATTTTGATGGCTTGCAAAAAGCTTTTATTAGAGATACAGTTAGGAAAGAGGAATGAATACCATAAATGCAATCTAACTGCTTCTAATGTTATTGCCCTGAGCTCCCTTGCAGTGAAACAAAAAGGGAAATGAAATTAGTTACAATATTCACATTGTTTTGATACCTAAATGCCCACTAGTGCTTAGGAGGAGCACATTTTGTCCTGGTCCTGAGACCTGAGAGGAATTTCCCCATTGGGTCTCATAAAGAGAAAATTATGTAATATGATTTTTAGAATATTTGAAAATATCCCTGAAATGAAGGCAGTACTGAATTTTTATATGATTGCCCTTACATAAGGGGCAGACATGATACAAAACCACAGTTCAGTAAAACCAAGTGGTTAAAGAGTCATCCAGAAATGAATGCTCTAGGACCCATGTACCATGTGAGGCTGCTCTCTCCTATCGTGGACTGAAATCTTGTTCCAGAAACCCTCATAAGTAAGGAGAGGATTTACCCCAATCCACCGCAGGTTGGTGACAGTGCCAGAACAAGATAAGTCTTTCTTCCATTGAGATCAACCTAGAGGCACTCCTCACCCAAAATCATCAGCTACAGGACATATAATACTTTCTAGAACAGTTCAGTCCAAGAGGGCTTTCTGTGATGACTGATCTCTTCTGTGACCTTCTTCGTGGAGACAGTTGATATGGTCCAATATGGCAGCCACCAGCCACATATGACCATGGAGTAATGTGCAATAGTAAGACTGAGGAACTGAGTTTTAACTTTTATTATTTATATTTATATTTATACTTATTTATTTATATTTAAATACTTCTAATTTGAAAAACCACATTGGCTAGTGGCTGCTTTATCAGACAGTGCAGGTCTAGAGCACCATGAGGTGGCCACCAAACTCAGCTTATCCCTGCTCTGACTCTGGGCTTCTCATGTTGCAGGTCCGACAGAGAGGAAGATCAATAGTTGCATTTGTCTGAACAGTGGTTCTGAGTGTGAGTTAAAATGGCTTCAGTCAGGGATGATGGGGAACAAGAAATTTTCGGGCACATGGATGAGATGCCTTAATTGGCCCCACTGCCTGCCCTGGTCATGGGTCATGGAGCTCTCAGAGCCCTTCAAGTCCCAAGAAAGGCTGCTTCTGCTACACCCATCCTGATTGCTATGCCTGGAGAGAGGAGGAGAGCAATCTGGGATTGAGGGACCTGACAAGAGCCAGGGTGGGGTCCATAATGATGGCTCTGATCTCCAGGCTCAGCTTTGTCTTTATTGCCTTCTCAGGGCTGAGATGTGGAGTTCATCAGCTGAGGAACCATGGTATGGATGAGTGATAATATCTGAATTCATTTTAATTATACTGCTTATACTACAATTCATAAGCTTAATATTTTTTCAAAAATTTTAAAAAACACTTAAAATAATAATTTCCAAAATTTCAAATTAAAAAGAAAATAATGGGGAGAGGTAATAAGAAGCAAACCTCATTTCATAATACAGGTCCAGTTAAGGAAAGTAAAAATAAACCAAATTCCATGATGTCTTACTCAACAACAAAATGCGTTTAAAGGGCAAAAACATGACAAGTTGCTCCAGCATGTTCCAGTAATTTCTGAAATTTTAACTCCCAAAAGGACACTCTCTGGTGATACAGAAAGAATGAGAGAAGATTTTAGAACAATGGCAAGTATTGCATGCATTATTTGAAAATATATAAACTTGAAATAAAAAGAACAAAGCTTGTAACATATATTTTGTTTCAAAAATATTTTTTTGTTATGCAGAAAAATGACTTGCTCAGAAATGGACCAGGGTATTGCAGTTCAAGTAAAAACCTTTTTTATACACTGGTTTCCACAAGGGATTTCCCTAACTATGATTATGTGATTTTTCATAATGATCGTAAATATTAAGGTAAATGAAAAACCATTACTCTCCCTTTGTACTAATGTATTGTGTTAGCTAAAAGAAAGGGATGTCAGATTCAAGTCTAATTACTTCTATTTCATTTCTGCTATATTTCTGTGTTCTTTATTGTTTGTTGTCTGGGCTTCCAACCATTTCTTAAAAGATGCAATATTTCTTTATCAAGTAGCAACAGAAACGATGTAAATAAATAATTCCTTACAAATTAAATGAAGTCAGTCATAAGAGTAGAGGGAAACAAATTATTGCTCTCTTCTAACAGCAAGCATGTGGGGTGAGGAAAAAGATACATTAAATAAGAGTAAGACTCAAATCCAGGCCTTTGTGATTACATGTCCTCGGGCTGAGGATTTCTTGCTCATCCAGGAAATGAGGAAATGAGGGCACTAGTTTCTTCAACTTGTCCAAATGGCTTGAACCTATGTATATTTCTGACCACCCTCACTTTTTTGGGTAAGTGTTACACAGGTCTATCATAAACCGTTAAAAGGTGTCCCTCTTATCTTTATTTTATATTGAAACAGAATTGACATAAAACATGGTGTAAGTTTACGGCGTATGACATGTTGATTTGATGCATTTACATATTGTATTAGGGTCACCAGCACAATGTTAGTCACCTCTCTCGGGTGGCAGAATTATTTGTTAGTTGTTGTTTTGTTTTGTTTTGGTTTTTGGCAGTAGGAATACTTAAAATCTAGTCTTTTAGGTACTTTGAAGTTTAAAAGATAGTGATTACTTAGCAAGAATTACATAGCAAGAATACTATGTCTTGGGGCGCCTGGGTGGCTCGGTAGGGTGGGGCCTCTGCCTTCAGCTCAGGTCATGATCCCAGGGTCCTGGGATCGAGCCCCACATCGGGCTTTCTGCTTCGGCGGGGAGCCTGCTTCCCCCCCACCCCCCGCCTGCCTCTCTGCCTACTTGTGGTCTCTGTCTGTCAAATAAATAAATAAAAATCTTAAAAAAAAAAAAGAATGCTATGTCTTATTTGTTCTCAAGTTTTCAAGTGCATCGACTTTATCCATGGCATTCACAACACTAAAAATTATACTCATGAAGTCCCACATGCATCTTTTCTGTTCTAGATGGGAAGTCCCAACCCTTTCTGTATTATTTCTGGGAGGGAATTCTGCTTTCTGACATTTTCTTGAGCAGTTAGAGATCGAAGAAGTAGAGATTTGGGAATTATTTTTGCACGATGGTGGCCTCAGCTTTATTAGGAGGTCAGGAGGTAGAATTTCCCTGGAGTCTGATGTGTGCAAGGTTAATTTTTATAATGCTGTGTACCACTGAATCATTCTGCTACCGCCTACCCCGGGGAGTAACTTCACCTGGCTCTGTCACGGGCTTCCCATGTATGAAACGGGGCTATCTTTCTCATCAGCTAGAGAGGGAGGTTTTCATCGGGTAGGTGGTGAAAAGCCCAGACCCATAGCAATCACTCATTCGGTAAATGGCAAGCCTGCAGTCCCTGGCTGGAGTGACACAAGCACTGTAGGGGAACAGAGACCACACACAGCCAACAACGATGTCTCTCCTTCCTCCACACAGTTCTCAACACATTAGTTCAGACCCTGGTGGCTGATGGGCCCAAAATGGTGTCACTTAGACTGAGTCCTCAAGCCAGAGCTTGATCTGCAATAACCTCATTGCAGTTTGGACCTTCCGCAGAAATGTGGTCTTAACTGACCCGTCAGGAATTTTTCAATCAATGCATGTGAGTCTGCCACTTGGGTCCCTTCCATCCCCCCAAAGAAAGATGAGGTCATCTGCATGATAAGACCCCCTTGCTTGGGGCGCCTGGGTGGCTCAGTGGGTTAAAGCCTCTGCCTTCAGCTCAAGTCATGATCCTAGCGTCCTGGGATGGAGCCCCACATCAGGCTCTCTGCTCAGAGGGGAACCTGCTTCCCTTCCTCTCTCTCTGCCTACCTGTGATCTGTCTATCAAATAAATAAATCTTTAAAAAACAACCAACCAACCAAACAAACAAACAAAAAACCCTTGCTTCCCTTTAGGGAAAGCAGCCTTGATTGAAACAGTCCTTTCCTTTTGCTGATAACTTCTTGTCCCACCCTCCTTGTATCTTTTTTTCCACCCCCCAGGATGCAGGTTTGTTGAATGAATTCATTTATTCAGCAAGTATGTATTAAGTTCCTACCATATGCTGTGGGTACGTCAGTGAACAAAGCAGACAAAAGCCTGGTCTTTACAGAGGTGATGCTCTCATGGAAAAAGGCAATCAGTAAGCATCATATAAAGAGTGAATTATACAATGATTTGAAGGGTGATCAGTGCCCTGGAAGAGGGTAGAGGGCCTACAGGATAGAAAATGGATCACCATTTTAAACAGGTTGGTTCAGGTAGGCCTGACTGAAGAGTGGCTTTTGAGCAAGGAGCTGGAGGAGATTAAGGTGAGTGGCAGGTGGTTATTCTAGAGGATGGAGGGCCAAGCGGAAGGACAGGGAGAGTGGAGGAAAAGCATCAAGAAGGCCTGTGTCATGGTAGTGGCATAGGGGAGGACAGGAGGTTGGAGAGTCCAGGGGGCTCCATCCCACAGGACCCTGTAGTCGGTAGGGCCATTTGGCTTTTTCTCTGAGTGACATGAGAGCCATTGCGGGATTCTGAGTGGAGGAAAAACCTGACTTATGCTGTAAAAAGAATATTCTGGCAGCTGTATTGAGACTAGACAAGGTTGCAAGAAGATTCAGCTCCTCCTTTTCTTCAGAAAGTCTTACAAGGCCAGTGCTCTAACCCCTGAGCTATGGAGCCTCTTCAGAAACTCTTAAAAATTCATTTTTGTTCAATTTATCTTGTATTTTCTTCTGAAATAAGAGTTATACTTATCTTGGGTCTCTTGGCCAGTACCTCACATCTATCATCTATCACTTTTACAGATCGCTGCTTTCCCATCATCTTGGTAAGATTCCTTCAAGTGCATTCTCTGTTTATTTACTTATTCGACAGACACACAGGTATCCGGGGCTTTACGTGTTAATCACTGCACTATGACTGAAGGTACTGAGGGGAACAGATGGCAAATCCCCTACTCCAGAGACACTTACTTACTAACAGTGGTGAGAAACAACATACCAAATAGACAAACACACACAATAATGTCACAACACAATAGTGTTATACAGAATATAAAATGGGAGGAATGTTCTAGAAAGGGATGGGGGAGGAGCATCAGATCCTTGGGTCAAAGGATGTCTTCCTCTGATGATCTCCAGACTGAGGATGAAGTGATAAGAAGAAACCAGCTATATTCCTGGGCAGGCAAAGAGGTATGGAGGCAGCAGGAAGTAAGAAGAGTGAGACGCAGGAACAGACTCGCCATGTTTGAGGAATGAAAAGTAGGCAGCAAGGAGTGAGCAGGGGAGCAGTGGGGCAGCAAGGTCAGAGATGCAGGCAAGGAGGGAAATTATGTTTCATATTCACAGCAAAGATAGTCACTGGAGGATTTTGAGCAGGACATAGATATAGTATGATTTACATTGTTTTCAGCAGGACAGGGTAGGGCAGGCTTTCTTAAGCAAGACATAAAAAGCAAATCATAAAGAAGATGTATAAATGTCACTGCATTAAAATAAAAAGTTCTATTATAAAAAACATGACTTAAAAAGTGAAGCAACAAATACCCATAAAACCAACCAGAGATTAGTATGTAGAATATATCCATTTCCCCCTCCAAAAGTCAATAGGAAGGGAATAAAGTCAATAGAAAAATGGGTTGAAAATATGAATAGGAAACTAGAAGTTAATAAGCAGGTAAAAGATGCTCACTGTGATTGGTATTTAGATTTAAAAAGGCACAAGATACTATTTCACACCTACCTGATTGTTAAAAATTATTAGACTCACAATACAAAGTACTGGAAAAAATGTAGAGAAATAGGAGCTCATACATGGCTCGCAGGTAAGAAATTGGTAAAATATATTTTGGAGAATTGTTCAGTAATGTCAAAAAAAGCTGAAGATGCTCATTCTCTTCGGTCCAGAAATTCCCCCATGAAAATATGTACCTTTGATAAATTCCTGCCCATGATTCAAGGAAAAATATTAAATATGATCATAGCAGGTGCCTCAGGCTGTCTGGGCTGTGAGAACAAAGCACCATGGACTTCATGCCTTGTAAACAACAGACATTTATTTCTCATAGTTCTGGAGGCTGGAAGTTAGAGATCAGGGCACCAGCTTGGTCAGGTTCTGTTGAGATATTTTCTGGCTGCAGATGTTGACTTCTTGCTGTATCTTCACATGGCAGAAGGGACAGGTAAGCTCTCTGGAACCTTTCTTCTAAAAACGTAACTCATATTCATGATGGCTCTGCTCTTATGACCTAACCCTTTCCCAAAAGCCCCATCTCCAAATAACATCACCTTGGGGATTAGGTTTCAACATACACATTTTAGGGGGGCATAAACATTCAGTCAAAAGCAATAGGTAGAATTGTTTGAAATAATGAGAAAGAAACTAAATATCCACCAAAAAAGGGATAAATTATTTTAGTTATGAGGAATGCTATACACAAGTGAAAAATGAATGAACAAGAGTCACAGGATCAAAATGGTTTACTCTCACAAACATATGGTGGGGTGTAAAAAAACTGCAGAAATATACTTAGTATGACACTCATAAATTAGGTTTAAAATATACAATTATATGATGTTTAGAAAAATCAAACAGAAGGATAAAAATATATAAAAATACCTACGAATGACAAAATTCAGCTTAAGCCTTACTTTTGGTGGTGAAGAAAAGGAGAATAATGAGCGGGTACTACCCAAAGGCTTTCACTAGTTTGAAATACTCTTATTTCTTAAGCTGTGAGTATATGGGTATAGATTCGGGCAGTTGGGCCCACTGTTGGTTTTATATTACAAAAGTTATTATGAAGTAGTTAATACCCCAAAAAAAGGCATAAAGTAAAAAAAAAAAAAAAGAATCCCTTAATCTGTTTGTGGAAAGTGGCAAGCAAGAGTGAAAGCAGAGATAACCAGGGGAGGGTTGATTACCTCATTAATCCACGCAAGAAATGATGGAGATGGGGTAAAGTCAAGATGGTGCCAACCAGACTTGGTGAACCATTAGTGGAGTGAGTTGAAGAGAGAAATCAAGGATGAGTCCTACAATATCAACATGAGCAATGGAATGATGTAGAAACACTTATGAGATCAAGGAGACCAAGAGGTAAAGAGGTTTGGGGGTGCATGCAAAGCACAAAGCTCAGTTTAGAATAAGTTTGAGATACTTAGTAGACACCCAAGTCAGAATGTCAAGTTGGCAATTGATATGAGTGAAGAGCTCAAGGACAGACATATGCTTTTGGGAGTCATCAATATGCAGATGGAATGAGAACACCTGGAGGAACAGGCTAGGTAATACAGGAGAAAACCAGGAATGACAGATAGACATCCTGCTATTGGCTGAAGAGGAGCTAAGACAGAAACTAAAAAAAAGAGACAAGTGATATCAGAAGTCAAGTGACAGAATGATATCAAGAAGGGAGGGGCTAATCTCCCTGAAATCAAGTAAAATGTGGATCAAGAAGTGTCAGTATAGGGGCACCTGGTTGGCTCAGAGGGTTAAAGCCTCTGCCTTCAGCTCCGGTCATGATCCCAGGGTCCTGGGATCGAGCCCCACATCGGGTTCTCTGCTCTGCTCGGTGGGGAGCCTGCTTCTTCTTCTCTCTCTGCCTGCCTTCCTGCCTACTTGTGATCTCTGTCAAATAAGTAAGTAAGTAAATAAATAAATAAATAAATAAGAAGTGTCAATATAGAAGTCATTGGCTACCTCCACAAGAGCTGTTTTAGTGATGTGATCAGGGCAAAATTGAGACCGGATGGGCTCAAATGGGAGGAAACAGGGAAGGATCAATCCATCTATAAAAATTAAACAATACATATACAACTGAGGCCCTTTGTGATACCCCTACCTTTCTCATTTCCCTTTCATCTCGAATGAATCATTGTTTTGAAGCTGGTGAATATCCTTTCCACATTTTTTGTTTGTTTGTTTTTATTACATATGCATATTTATGCAGCTAAGGTGCTTCGTGTTTCTAAGGTTTGTACAATTGCTACTGTATTTGACATGTCCATGTGCAACTTGACTTTTCTACTCCTTGCTAAAATCCTGAGCTATAGTTTCATGATGCCTGCAGATTAGTGGATTAGCTATTTGTAGCTGCTCTATAGTATTCTACTGTATCGATATAAGAAAATACATTCCTTTATTCCTGTATTTGTGAAAAGTGAGTTGAGTTTCCATTTTTGCTGTATGTGACTCCTTGGACTCACATTCAAAGTTTCTCTTGTTCACTTTCTTAGAACTTGAATTTCTATAAGGCAGGAGTCTTCGTCTACTCAAGCTGTCATAATAAAATACTTCACACTGGGGGAGGCTCAGCAACTGAAATTTATTTTCTGACAGTTCTGGAGGAAGGAAGTTGGGGATCAGGCTAGCATGGTCACTTTTCTGGTGAGAGCTCTCTTGCGGACCTGCAGACAGCTACATTCCTGGTGGATTTTCACATGATCACGATCTCTCTCTCTCTCTCTTTTCTTACAAGACAGAGTTCTACAGGACTAGGGCCCTACTTTTATGACCTCCTTTAACCTCCATCACCTCCCAAAGACCCTATCTCCAGGTACAGTCGTTTCAGGGGCTGGAGCTCCAACATAAGAGTCTTGGGCTGGCTAGAGACACAATTCAGTCGATAGCAAAATGTTACGGGCATTTTAAATTTCACTAGATACTACCAAATTGCACTCCAGAATGATTGCACCAATTTACAATCTCATAAACAGAGTAAATTCTTAACATTTTAAGTGGGAAATGGAAGAAATTAAAATTTTAAATTTCTGTAAAATTTGAGGGCACAAATGGATATCTGAAATTGGAAACTCCTAAGACATGAATGTGAATGGGGTTTTGGATTCTAGAAACCATTAGATCATCAACTGTGAGGAACCACATCTCTGGGAGGCATGTGAAGTGATATGCAAGCACTATCACAGTCAGGCAGAGAGAACACTCAGACACCACACGTCTGTTGGGCATACAGCATTGCCCAGACATCTTCCCATCATGGAAATCAGTTCAGCAGGCACGCCTAGATGGTCTCATGAAGCTACTGCTCTGTGCAATGCAGGCTGGGAAATATTAGACCAGAGCACTGCAAAGGGAGACACCAGACCCGTTTCTCAGTCCTTGGAACACACACCACCTCATACTGACGGCATAGTATATGAAAGCCTTGCTCAAGAACTCAGGATCTTCAGGGTTCACTGAATGGAGATGTTGATCCTTTTCTTATTTGATATTTTGGTTCCTATGACTGGTTTCCTACTAGGGTTCTGACTGACTGGTACCTTGTAGCCTTTTTTTTTTTTTTTTTAGGCTATTTCTGTCCCTTGGCTTTATATCAGTTAGTCTAGCCCTCTAGAATGGAACCTGCTTTGATCTTCCCTTCCTTTCACAGGCTAGAGTCCTGCCCACCTAGGGTGGTCCTCTGTCAGCCCCTTCATATAGCACACACATCCATCTTCTCCTTTTGCCTTTATTGTATCCTGGCTACCCTCAGTCCGACCCATGCTGCCATCCCTACATCCCTTTCGGTTCCTACTGAAAGTTATGAAGAGTGAAATGAACAAGAAACACTCACAAAAGAAGTGAATTGGGCACTCAGACATGAAGGATGGCGGGGTGTAGGAGAGATAGCCCGGCATTCTAGGTGAAAGACACGCCATTAGCAAAAGTGTCATCGTTCTGGAATAGACGAGGCATGGAAAGTTATGAAACACTGAATGAGAAGGCTGAGGACAGAGACTGAAGGACAGACCCAGCGCCAGGTACTACCAGAGAAAGCGTCGATCAAGCAGGCTAGCATGCATCCGTGGAATAGCTGGAGTATTGGTGGCAATGTAAACAAATAGTACCCAGTTGAGAGGACTGTGGTTTTGATGTCAGAGATGGCATAGCAGAGTACCCAGTACCAGTGGGACACAGGACAGGTCATCCTCGAGAAGGTGAAGCAGCAAAGTCAATGGCATTGGGCAGATCTGTATGAGGGAGCAGTCCCCACCACACAGCTTGGGCTGAGAAAAGATTCTGGCCCTGGAAAGGAGGTTGGGAAAGTAAAGGTCCTTTCAGGAGTCAGAGGCAATGAGGAAACTCACCAAGAACCCAGCTTCCATGTGTGAAAGTGGGAGGCACCGGAAGACCCCTGGGCCTGGGTCAAGTTGGGCCTCATGACTGGCCCCAGAGCATGCTGGTAGGAGTACGACTACTATGTAGTCCCCAGAGACTGACTTCTGTGTCATTTTGATTTGGATGGTCCCAAGGAGATGACAGTGGCCTTGGCCGCAGGTGGGGCTCAGTAGGTCACCGCATGCCTGGGAAGAGATGCCATGGCTGAATGGAGTCAAATGGTGACCTGCTCCAATGACTCAGGGCCCCAACTCTACTCTAGTGTCTCACACACCTACACCCAGATCCCCAGTCCTCCCATGAAGGGAAGGTATTTTTTGCAGCTGAGAGAAGCAGAAGGAGGGAGATGTTGGTAAGAAGAGCAAATATGTTGATAACTATGACTAAAGGCGGCTAAACGGAAAATGCTGGAAGCCAAAGTATTTTCAAAAGCAGTTTGCAATGTTTATAGGCGCTGCCTCAGCCGTATGGTTGTTTTCCCAATGTTGTGCCTTGACCAACATAGATCTAAGTATGAATCATATGTTGTATTTCTTAAAATACAAACGCAGGGGCATTATGTAGGATCTGTTGACAGTTGCACAAATGTAAGGCAATACTGACAAGTTCTTTGTTCGTTTCAGTGCGCCGGGCTGCCTTGCATAGGCATTTCAAGACTTTAATTGACCTTAGAGTAAACTAAATTGAGAGCACTTAAAAAAAAATAGCTTACTAAAGAAATACCGTCTATGGGTTAGATCAACCACAAACTTCTCCAAGATTCTGGTAGCTTTTTTTAATCAGCACCCCCCACGAAGGGTGGAATAGATGTCACACAAAACAGGGAGGTGTTTACTGGAGACCAGAATAGGGCTTTTGGCATATATGAGCCCTTTTGCTCTTTTCTGCAATTCAGGCATTTCAGTGACTTTAAATAATAATAGTAATTATAGTCTATGTCTAGACAGCAGCCTTCCCCCTTTGTGTGATGATAGCTGTGAAAGTCTTTTGACTCACATGCTCACAATTCCCCTGGAAATAAGAGGAAATATTAGTTGCCATGCAGAGGGTATCGTATCTTTGGGGGGCGGAGAGACAGTCCATGTCCCTGACCCACAGTTACGCTGGGGTCCGGATGCTCCGTACCAGCAATACGGGGTGCTTCCCCTTTGCCTAGGCACTGCTTTGCATCTACATATTTGTCGTATTTTATTAGATCAGAGATGCTGCTAATTGTAGAATGTGCCATTATTCTATGTGCCCCTAATTTAAAAAGTAGCTGCCAGTTTCATTGTAAAATGCTATCAACACTCAAACACACCCTGCTTTCAGAGACGTGAACATGTGAAAATAGGAAGAAGTAGAAATGTATTGGGGGAAGACGAAAAAAATAGTATTTATGCTTTTCTCTGGAGCCAGGTGGAGATAAAGGAAGAGGAAACTTAGCAGAGCCTGAACTTTTAGAGACTGAAGTAAACACTGCAGGAAAAGCTACATTTTAGTAAAAGCCTATAAGTGCCTGGAGGAAAAACTCAGCAGGTGGGATGAAGGAGTTTCTGGGGACATGCCCTAAAGAAGGCTTGAGGGGCAGTGCCTACTGGGGTCTCTCTGTGATGTGAAGGAAGGGCCTGCACGAGGGTGGGCGGGGCAGCTGCTGTCTCCGCCCATGTTGCGGTCACATGGCCGCAGGTGCTTCCTGTACTGGAGGCAAGAAGAAGTGGCAGGCAATCTCCAGGCTTGGCTTAGGGTGGGCCCTGTGGCCCACCTCATCCCTCGTCGCTCTCTCCAGAAACCTGTTCACAGTTCCTCCTCCCCGTGACTGCTCCAACCAGAAACCTTCTCTCTTTCTTAGAAATTCATACATTTTTGAAAAACATTTTGAAAAATTATTTCTCACAGGTGTCCTCACTTCTCACAGTATTTGACCCCTTCTCTCCTCAGATAGTAAATGCAAGTCCCCAATAAGCTCGCTCACCCCTGCACCTTCGTCCTTAGCGCCTGCTCTGTGCATAGGAGCACAATTGTGTCTCCTCAATAGGAGACTCAGTAGTGTCTATTGTATTGAACTTTATGTTTTCTTTGTATCCTTTTTATATCTTTTTTTACAGGACTTGCCATGAGGCTGGCCCTGTAGGAGTCTGATAAATAAATAAATCAATGAGACTGACTTGCAAAGGGAAAGAATGAGAAACCTCTATCAGTGTCAAGGATATCATAACAATGGTCTTGGAGATCTTCCTTCTCCATGATCTAGGTTCCTAGTGCTGCCAGTCATGGCCAGGAAGAGGAAAAGGACGCATGGGACAGGTGGGGCTGTTCCAAGGTTCTAATCTCATACCCAGGGAAGGACCAGCTTACAGAGCTCATGTCTATTGTCAAGCAGTGAGCCCTGTTGACTCTCTCCAGTGGTAAGTCTCATATTTGGGAAGCCTGTTAGCAGGTGACCTTCCCTGTGGTCTTTCCAATACATATTTTCCAGTGTGTTCTAATTTGGGGCTGAGGCCCAGGAAAGGCGACGGTCACGGCTTAGTTAATGCCCAGACAAAGCAACCAAACAAAAACAAAACCTAAGTTTCTATGCAGAAAGAGTCTAGATCCAATTATCATAGTTCAGAACATCTTTTGGAAAAAACAAAAATAGAAACAAAATCTCAAAACAATAAGCCTCCTGTCCCTAAAATGAAAATCCCTGACCTCTGTCTGCCTGACTTTCCATCCAGGTCTTTCTCAAGGAGAAGGTGCCCTTAGTCTGGAGACAAGTCATGTGAATGTCTCAAATAGATGGGAAAGGACACATAGACCTCAGGGAGCAGGGGTGGGTCCGGGGGGTTCGAGTGCTGGCATTGGCATCAGAAGGGCTTGACTTTGGGTCTGAGCTCTGCTGTCTACTGACTGAGAAGTTCCTGGCAGATGCCTTAGTCCCCCTCGGCTGTAGTTTCTCCTGTGGTGAGACTGCTCGATCATTTAATCTGAGAACCGACTATGTCAGGCCCTTGCTGAGTGGGACAGATTTCATCAAAGCCTGGGAGGGGAGCTCCTGCATGGCTCAGTCAGCTAAGTGGCTGCCTTTGGCTCAGGACATGATCTCAGGATCCTGGGATCAAGTCACTGAATTGCGGGCTCGGGGCTAGGGAAGGTCCCTGCTCAGTGAGGAATTTGCTTCTCATAACCTCCCATGCTTGCTCTCACATGCACGCACTCTCTCTCAAATAAATAATAAATAAATAAAATCTTAAAAAAAGAAAGCCTAGAAGTTGGGTAGCATCATCATCTATATTTCCCAGAGAAGGTAACTTCCCAGGTCACCGTGCCTGGTCAGTCCGCGCTCTGGGGGTTACAACATCCACTGTGTAGAGCTACTATGAAATAGATCTAAAGTGCCTGGCTCTCAGCGGACACTTGACCGAGGGTGGCTGTGACCTAACACTAAACACTGTCCCCACCTCCATCACTGACCAGTCCCTCCTTTTGATGGATCATGGTGTTTGTAGAAAATGAGGAGCTATGAATCCGTTAGCAATGATAATCAGAGAAGCTTCCTCTTGATTATCTATAATGAATCAAAGGTGTCACTGATTTATTGCCTGCAGTTTAAATTCCATTTACGGCGCTGAAAATTAAGCATTGTGAAGCCATTCACAATCACATTCTCTCTGGTATGGATAAAAAGTTATTAATTTCCTAATCCTGCCTGTTATTTCAGACCCTGGATGTATCTACTGTGTCCATACAGAAAGCAACTTTGAGAGACAGGTAGCTCCTTCTTCTGATGTAAGATGACACTCTGTTTTGTCTTTAAAAAGGATCTTCCTGGTAAGTATATCTTAAGAGTTTATTGTAAAACGAAGCCAGGTAACAGCTAGACTGGCAGCCCAGATATCTGTGGAGAATTAACTTGTCAAAATACAATCCAATTACTAGACATACTCCTTTTGTTTCCCTCCTTTGTCTTTATACCATTCCAAATTTAGACTAAATCTGGAAACGTGAGAGGGGGCTGAGGGGATGACATGAACAGTTGGTAAATGAGAGCCTCTCCTAGCCATTGCTGAACATTTTGAAACTTTTTTTTTTAATTAGATCATTAAAAGGAATCAGTAACTTTTTTTTTTTAAGATTTTATTTATTTATTTGACAGACAGGGATCACAAGGAGGCAGAGAGGCAGGCAGACAGAGGGGAAGGGAAGCAGGCTCCCCACTGAGCAGAGAGCCCAATGCGGGGGCTCGATCCCAGGACTCTGGGATCATGACCTGCACCGAAGGCAGACGTTTAACCCGCTGAGCCACTCAGGCACCCTGAATCTGTCACTTTATTCCCGATATCCATGTTCTGCTCATACATGTGAGAACAAAACAGAATAATACAAACACATAGAAGGCATAGGACACTTAACTATGGAGTACTGTTCGTTAATTGGGTTGTTACAACAACAAACAAAAGAATACTTTCTGAATTTTAAAAATTATAAACAAGCTATGTTGATATGATTACACCTTCAAATAAACAATTGGATGATTTCAATTTGATTTCTGTGAGCTTAAGAACTGAAAATTATCCCCCGCTCCCAGGTGCTCCCTCTTGTAAGTCAAACATCATTTACTTTTTACATATTTCTATCAACATATTCTGTTATAATTTTTCTTACTGAAGTATAATTGATAGATAATTGAAGCTCTTTAACTCCTGCTGCAAATTGTGCATTGATCCCGTCTGAGCCTCTGCCTCCAGCCCCTGATGGAGGCTCAGTGCTCAGTCAAGCAAAGCTGTCGTTCTGCACTGTGCACATTCATTTCCAAACTGTGAGCAGAGCCCAAGCTACTAACCGGGCACCCGGTCATGCACAAGTCAGAGAGTGCACTGTAAGCAATGATGTTACCACAGCATGTAAATGGCTGTGATTTCCTGAACTAGAAATAATGCCCTTTACTAAACTGCCTAAAGAAAACCATATCTTTTAAATTTTATTTATTTATTTGACAGAGAGAGAGATCACAAGTAGGCAGAGAGGCAGGAAGAGAGAGAGGAAGGGAAGCAGGCTCCCCCCCAAGCAGAGAGCCCGAGGTGGGGCTCGATCCCAGGACCCTGAGATCATGACCTGAGCCGAAGGCACAGGTATAACCCACTGAGCCACCCAGGTGCCCCAAGAAAGCCAAATTTGTTGAACCATATGTCTTTCATCAGACAAAATACATGTTACCAGTTTCATCTAATATACTTAAACATCGATCATTTGTTAAACTGGAAAAAATTCTAAGCCAATCCTAAAAAATGACACCATTCTCTAACACATTTGCTTCTAGTAATGTACATTGAAGGAAAAAAGTGAAATATGCTCCAGTAATGGAGATCATCACAACCATGCAGTTTTAGAAAATATGTGTTTGGGGCTTGTTTTTGTTTTTGTTTTCATGTCAGACCCTTTGTCCAACATGCAAGTTCCTGCTTTCCTTCCTGGAGGCGTGGATATGTGCTTCCTTAGAGCTGTTTCCTTAGGAGTACAGAAACTAGCCAGGGTCCAAACAAAATATAAAATAATAAGGATTTCAGATCAGAAAGGATTTGTGGGCCGTCCTGGTTGGACAGTCAAGATGACAAAGGGGCAAAGAGCCCGGGACAGCCCTGCCTCCTTTCCAGAGATGCCTGCAAAAGCCCAGCCTTTGATGCTCTGTTCCCCAAAAAACAAACACAAATTATTCTGCACTGTGAGACTACAGACAAGCGAGCTCCAGAAAGGGAGACTTCCGCCTGCAATCCAGGTTTCGTTTCCATAAAGCAAGAAAGCAAGAAAAATAAAAGTTTCAGGGAACCATCTCCCCAGGAAGAGCTTTCTCCCTCCATCCCCCACTCTCCACCCCCACCCCCGGGGGCTCAGTTCCCTGAGTCTCACTTGGTTTAATCACAACGTGTTTGTATAATGTGAATCCGTGTTTCCATGTCCGTGCCTTCCCACACAGGCTGCAGACGAGCACGGGAGATTTCTCCAAGCACACAGATTCTTTCAAAGGAGACGGAGAAACGAGCGCTGTACAGATTTGAGAGATCACCCTCTGTTTGCACACGTCAGAGACTGATTACCTATATACGACTGAAATCCGTGCGGCACACTCTTCATTTTAGAACAAGCAGCTGACACGATGCTGCTGGTGTTTGCAGAGCCAACTATCACGAAGACAGTAAAGAAAGGGACTGTCACATCAGATAGAAGATGCAATCTGCTCTCACATTTTTCCCCTTGGCACGAGTCTACACATTTCATAAGCAGGGGGAAATCCTGCTAAAAGCCCTCTCCATGCCGTTTTAGAAATATGGAATAATGGTACGTCTGGGTCTTTGAGTCCCATTTTCTGTAGTCGAATCCAGTTCCTATGATCTCGCAACCCATTCCCACACAAGTCAAAAACCGATGTTGGCGAAGATCGAAATTTCACTCCTGCAAAGTGTTCTAAAACTTGTATTTCTTTCTCTCGTTTCTAAAACACAGTTAGACTGTCTTTGTCCGAGCTTTAGTATTTGGGGTCTGGCTAAAGCAAAATGAAATGGCTTCACGCTGGCTAGAGTTCAGCATTTTAGCATTTTAGAAAAACGTCTTTAGAGGGAGCGCCGCTGAAATAGGAATGTACATTCACAAGGCCATCAAAGGAACGAGCGTGCCGGCTGGCCACGAGGGCCTCTGTGAACTGCGGCAGGCCTCAGAAGACAGACCCGGGATCCACAGGAGCACTGGCAGGGGCTGGGGGAAAGAAAAGCTTTATCGGGGCTACTGTTCCAGAATTTTTCACTGGCATACAAAGGGACAAGAGAAACCGATCTCTGACAAGGACATGGCTATATCAAACTCAGCTTCAGGAGACCGCTGTAAATGGGTCTTTGCTACTCCTGGAGGGGGGTGGGGTGCTGATTTATAGGCAGGGACGGGAGGATGGGGGGTAAGGGTAGGGGGTGGGGGGTTGGCGGGTGAGTGGCGAGGTGGGAGTAGGGGGGTGGTAGGGGAGCCATGGGAATGGCTTCAGCCGAGCACCTGGCCCGCATGGCTGGAACAGAGCAGGCAATAGATGTTTGGGGCCTTTGAAAGGAAAACCCTGTGTCTATGCGGTCTATGCGGTGGAAACGCCAGCACAGCTTGGCACGCATGTGACAACCGGGAAAGGCGCTAGGAGTTCTCTCAAAGCGCAGCGGATGCTGCAGGCTGTGAGGTCGGTTCACCTGTTGCCTGACCTTGAAAAGGCCTGGTGGTTGAGCCCAGCAGCTCTGGAAAGGCTAATGAGGAGCCAACCTCCCCGCAGCCAGTGCTACTGATGTCTCTCTCAGGCCTGGGGCTGTCACGCTGAGGAAGGGCACAAAGGCTGCTGGCGGGTTACACGGAGAACTCTGGGCTCCTGCAGGTGCCTGAAGGGAGGCAGGTGAGGCTGGAAGGAACACAGGGGCGGCCGAGGAGGGGGAAGTTGCCGTCATCTCCCCGTGGGGTGACGGGGACCAGTTGCCTCCTCGACAATAGATAAGGACTTTTTTTTTTTTTTTGGTCATATTGCTCAAGACTGAGATTTAACAATTCTTGGCAAGGAACTAAACAGTAAAGAAATCATGGATTTAAATATCAATGGTTTTAAAAGGCAAAATTAGCTGACCTCTTAGAAAAGAATGGAGATGCAATGGGAAGATGCCTACCTCTTTAGAGAATTTGCTGGAAAAGATTTCAAAGGGTTATTGTTGTGTTTTTGTTTCCAGTAATAACAGCTCCACCAAAGCAATGTAAACTATGAATAGAAATAATAATATGTAGTAATTCAGTCACAGGGAGAATGCTGCAAGCTCATAGTCCCGTTTCCTTTTGGTCCAATTTTAGATTTTCCTATACAAGAGAAGTAACAAGGATTGTGGTTAAAAACTCTTTTTCTCTCCCTTTTTCAAAAACGTTTACTCCATAATTAGAATTTTTGATTCTGTACTAATGAAGTGATGTGGATGTAGGGATGTTTGAAATGCACAGCTAATTCATAAATATTATCTCATCAAGAATTTCAGCCTCTCCCCCAGGAGACCTCTTTATATAGAGCACAAGAACAAGGCCGACCTGCTTCAGGCTTGGATATTTTAGCTTTCTCAGGCCTTGTGTTAGATCAGCTGACACGGACGTGAATCCAATAGAGCCTTGGTCATTCTTGTCTCCGCCAGAAGAAAGCTCAGAGAGAGCCCCCTTTGGGTACGGAGAGACTTTGGTGGGCATTGCTAGAAGCCGAGCCCTTGGCCAGTGGTTAGGAGATTTGGGGTGTGTTGGGGGCTGTAATCAGGTCTGGAGAGGTTGCAAAATTCTAATTCAATTCTAGCCAATACCAATTTCCCTATTTTCAAAGGAGGTCATGATCGTATGCCCCCCAGAACCAGGCACTGGAGAACTAGAAACCGCCCCTGTACAGCCAGCTCAGAGCCCGTTGAAATTACTCAAACTATCTAACTCTTAGTTTACTCAGTGCACCTACCCTGCCTTGCCCTTTCCTTCCCTGGAAAACCCCGTACAGGCTCTAGACCATGTTCTACCCTCTTTGTTTCTGTCTCCTGCTAGATCTGGCCCTTCTCACATGTCTTTGAATGATTCAGTGTGCGTCCTAGCACTAGGGATCTGTGCGTGTGAACTTCTTCCTTTCTGACAAATCAATTCTGTGTCTGCTGTCCTGTTATACCCGATTGAAACAAATCTCAATACATTTTGAACACAACAGGGTGACTGGTCACAGAAGGCTCAGTGGTGGCTCATGTCTGTCCTATTCCTGCGTAATGCCTGAGCGGAGAATTAGGCACACAGACCCTTGAACTGTGGTTCCAGTTATGGGGGTGGGGCATCTGGGAATCTTCCAGTAATTCTGCTGAGGAGGGTCTGAGCAACCAGCTGACAAATGCAGGACTTAGGAAAATTTAGCCATGGGAGGCAGAACTGGTAGGATCAGGTCAAGAAGAGAGTCCTCCCTTAAAATATATCTCCTTGTATGCAGCACTTCCAGTTCTGGAAATTTCTCAAAAGGCAATAAGAAGACATGCACAAATATCCTTGAAAATCTTTTCATTGCACATTGTTTGTAGTAAAAAGAGGAAATCAGCCTAAATGGGTTGTGATAGATTTGTTAAGTAGGTAATGATACAGTCATATGATCCATGACTTAGCAAGGTTTCATGTCATGTGAAAATAATAATAATATACGTTAATTTAAAAATCAGTTAATAAAACAGTATTATGATACCATATCTTTTCATAAAATAGACATAGACATACACAGAGATTGGAAACCGGGGTAATCGCTGGGTCATGTCATTACGCTTATTTTGTATGTGTGTTTATTTTCTTGCATTTTCCAAATTCTGTATCGTGAACACCTATTAATAATTTAACGTAATTATTCTCTGGAATACAGGCTGGGTTGTCCCTAGAGCAGGACAGGAAAACCCTGAGTACCAGGAGAATCCCACAGAAAGAGTACGGACAATGAGCTACCCCTCTCCTCCAAAGACTGGAGAAGTCCTACACCGAGGGCTTTGTAAATAGTGAGAGGTCAGTAGACGCCAGGAAGTGTGATCTTAGGAAAAAGTATGGTACAAGTTTCTTTCCAGTCCCCTAGTGGGTAAGAGGTGCCGATACTGGGCTCCCTGGCTCTCAGAAGAGGCTCAGTGGCACCTGCGACAGGAAGCTCCCCTGGTCACCGAGGTGTTACTGAGCCTGGGCAGAGACAGGTGATGCTGTGGCAATGCTCCAGTCAGCACAGAGAACTCATAATTAGCAACAGCAGGGTTACGAAGCAAGGACCCCCCCCCAAAAAAAAAGGAAGAAGGGAGACAACATAATGTGCCAAACAAAGGCGAGAATAATCCACCCACCAGATCATTCATCCCTTAATAACCAAGGGATCCTCATACTTACATTAAATACCCATTAAAAGGAAGGAATGCAAAGACTGTGATAAGAATACAATAATTTGTAGAAAAGCGTCGACATAAGAACATAGGGTAGTCCATCCATCTACAAGAAAAGGAAATCAATACCGATCAATTCATTTCAAGGTAAGATCTCTATTTTCATTAGGAAACAAGTCTTTCTCAAATTTAAGGACGTGGGTAGCAGTGGCTCTCACTTTTCAATCCCTCCAGGGTGCTCAGGGAAACAGAAAGACCTGGGAAACGAGGGGGGCTCGTGAAATGAACACTCAGCCAATACTTGCTGCACGTGACTGAAGTGAGTGGTGTTTTTTATAATTACAAAGAATCATTATTAAAATGGAAGCACCCCCAATTTTAAGCCTGTTAGATTCACGAGGCAGCTGCTTCCTGACAAATAACCTGTGACAATTTCATAACACAGGGTTTGGAAACCTCATTAGACTACACGCGTGGTGCAGCCGAAGCGCTCCCTGGTTTCCAAGGGTTTGCGAAAATGTAATTAGGCGAACCACAGGCGTCTGCAAATGCCGTGCCCGGGCTCCAGATGGGTGGAGTCTCAGGGTGCCCCAGAGCTTTCCCGGGGACGCTTGATTCTCAGTGTCAGCAACTCGTGCACACACCTCCGATGGTCTTTTTGCTCTTGCAAGAGAAAGTGCTGCCCGATGGATGGATTCAGTGGTGGGTGAGTGCCGGGTTCAGCAACTCCCAGTGTGTGCCATCAAATGCTCGGACCCTTTAGGGGCTGCATTCTGCATGGTCGTGGTCACTGCAGCCTGTGCCCGGGCAAGATGTGTCTATCAGACGGGTATAGGTTCTCAGCAGTGGATACCATCTGGTCCCCGGAGAGCTGATTGCTACTGTCTCGCCGCAGCCGAGGCTGCTCTTGGAAGCTGCCTGTTGGCCATTCTGACAGGATCCATGGTGAATCCTCTACTGGATGTTAGATCGACATGCTGTTGAAGCAAACTGGAACGGGGGAGCAGGGAAGGTGGGTGGGTGCCAACACACTGTCCGGACTGTGGAAGAAAAGTTCCTGGTTAAAGGCAACCACTGCAGTGTGCTATGGTGGGAAAAACATAGGCTTTAGAGTCTGACTGATCTGAACAGGGCTCCGGACACGCCAGCTAGCACCTTCGTGATCCATCTAGATGCTGTGTATCTATATCTCTGAGCCTCAATTTTCTCTTCTGAGGAGTTAGGGTAATGGTATTTTTCTTATGGAGTTTTAGTGAGGATTAAATGGTAGAGTATATGGCAAGATTATTTGGAGAATTGATTGATGTGTACCCCAAATTCTTTCTCACACACACACTGCCTTATATCTTGTCCATGTTTTAATCTAATAGTATGGATGCCTCTCAGCCTCCAATGAAAGTTGAACTGGAGAAAAGAAAAGGTCAAAATCTTGCCCTTTTAATGCAAACAAAGCAAAATAGAATGGAACAAAACCAACAAACCTCCTTGAAGGAGAGACAGGAAAACCTGAGGGTACGTGTTCTGTCAGATCTGCTCTCAGCCCTGACTTGAACCTTCCCTGTACACCATGCTGCGGAAGTAGAGCAGACCTTGTGGTATGTAGAAAGAACTAAAGAAGATGCAGTGGTCCACTAGGAACTCAGTCCTTCTTGAAGGACAGACACTGGGCAATAACTGAGACTATTACTCGCTCCTTTATCAATACTAGCTTTTCTCCCTGCCCCCTCCAGGTGGGCATTTGGCATTGTTGGCAGTTTTGATTGTCACAACTTGGTGTGGGGAGAGTGTTTCTAGTATCAAGTGGGTAGACGCCAGGGCTGTGGCTCGATATCCTACTAGCCACAGGACCGCCTCCTTCCTCCACTACAGAGAATTATTTGATCCAAAATTATAATAGCGCCAAGATGAGAAGTCCTGCTCTCAATCAGTCATTTGCAGCCTTAGTTATAGGTCATAGTCATGTGGGGGAGTTTTAACAAAATGCATAGGCCCTGTCCTCTGGTGTTCCGATGTAATGGTTGTAAAGCAGGCCCCATGGTTTTGTGTTTTTCACCCCCTCCAATTTTGTGCGTGTGTGTCTATGTTAAAATACACAAGACATAAAATTCACTGTCTTAGCTGTTTTACAGGAATAGTTCAGGGGAACGAAGTCCCTTCACATGGCTGTGCAGCTGTCACCACCACCCATGTCACAACTTGGATCTTGTTCAACTGCAACTCTCCCTATTAAACAGTCATTCCCAACACCATTTATTGAAGAGCCATCATGGAAATTCAAATCAAAACCACACTGAGATACCACCTGACACCTGTTAGAATGGCAAAAATTGACAAGGCAAGAAACAACAAATGTTGGAGAGGATGTGGAGAAAGGGGAACCCTCTTACACTGTTGGCGGGAATGCAAGTGGGTCAGCCACTTTGGAAAATAGGGTGGAGGTTCCTCAAAAAGTTAAAAATAGAGCTACCCTATGACCCAGCAGTTGCACTACTGGGTATTTATCCCAAAGATACAGATGTTGTGAAAAGAAGGGTCACATGCACCTTAATGTTCATAGCAGCAATGTCCATGATAGCCACACTGTGGAAGGAGAGGAGATGCCCTTCAACAGATGAATGGATAAAGATGATGTGGTCCAGATATACAATGGAATATTACGCAGTCATCAGAAAGAATGACTATCCAACATTTGTATCAACATGGATAGGACTGGAGGAGATTATGCTGAGTGAAATAAGTCAAGCAGAGAAAGACAATTATCACATGATTTCACTTATTTGTGGAAGATAAGGAATAGCCTGGAGGACACTGGGAGAAGGAAGGGAAAAATGAAAGGGGGTGGAATCAGAGGGGGAGATGAACCATGATAGACTATAGGCTCCAGGAAACAAACTAAGGGAGACAGAGGGGAGGGAGTGGGGGGTTGGGTGAGCCCGGTGGTGGGTATTAAGGAGGGCATGTATTGAATGGAGCACTGGGTGTTATACTCAAACAATGAATCATGGGACACTACATCAAAAACTAATGATGTTCTATTTGGGGAATAACATAATAAAAAAAATTTTTTAATGCTATTCAAAAAGAAAAAAATCAAAAACCAAAAACCGTAATTCCCCATCCTGCCCTCCATTCAGCCTCTGGCAACCACGATTCTACTTTGTATCCCTATGATTTTGACTATTTCAGATACCTCATATAAGGGGAGCCATCCTGTATCTGACTTACTGCACTCAGCAAAATGTCTTCCATGTTCATCTATAAAGTAGCATGTATTGGAATCTCTTTCCTTTTAAAGTCCATTGTATAGGCGAACATTTGGTTTCCCCATCTGTCCATAGACGGAGGGGTCACTCCTGTTGGGACCAGGCAGCGTGTGGGTCATACTGAGAGAAAAAGATTAATTCCCACTCTTGACTTTAGTGCTATTTGGGGGGGGGGGGGTCAGAATGACACCTGGAGATACCTCTGAGAGTGACCTGTTCATCAAAGGAGGGAAATCAACTTTTTTTTTTTAAAGGGCCCCAACATTTTCCTCTGTGTGCTTAACAACACCGTGGAAAGTTTACTTATGTTGGCTCATTTGGGATTATTTCACTCCCACAGTGTAGTTTATTCAACCCGGATTCAGGTGTGACTCTCTCACTGGAGGTGCTGCTGGGATGTAAACCTCACATTCAGACATCCCAGCTGAATGACTCGCAGGTAAATGTTGTCATAGTGTGAAAGAGTCAACACGTTCCCAGAGCAGTGATTCATAACCGAATACATGACACCCAGACATACCAGCCTGGTGAAGTCACGGACCCTCTCCTCAGAAAACCACTCAGGTGCCCTCCCCCACACCCAGTATTACCTTTTCCAGATGGCAAGAACGTATCTTCTCTCTGAAACACCAACAATTACATCTTCGTTAGAGCACACGCCCGCTTCTTTGTCCCTGTCTCCCATAATATTTATTTCATGAGGTCATGAATACACTTTAGCCCTTCTCTAGCTTAACTTTCTAAATGACCCTCCCGCATTTTTTGACAGCTGGAAGAAATAAGATAGAGGAGAATAGTTCAGTCTGACTTTCAGACAGAGTGCTTTATTTTAATGGTTATGGACTGGTAAATTGCAATACATTTTTCTTCTCTAATCTCTATGCATTGAACATGTCCAAAATACAAATGGTTATCGCGGATGTTATTGCCCACTTCATTGTTTCCAGCAGGGCATGAATTCTGTGGGGGAAAAGAACCTGTTCCTCTTTCTGTATATCTTTGACTATTGCTTTAAGAAGCCCTGGAGGTAGATTATAATCCTTTCCTTCCATGGTATTCTGGAGTATTCTGCTGAAAGCCCAAGCCTCATTCCCAGAACATAAATGAAGTTTACTGCAAACAAGACCATTATAAAACTTTTTTTTAAAAGACAGTTTTAATGTGAAAGTAATCCTTCAAGAAAAAAAAAAAAAAGCTAATCATACCCTCATATGGAAAATGGATAAAACTCAGAAACACTATGGATTACTGCAGCTCCCACGGCCCAGTCCTATCGTAGCCAAAAGTAATCACATAGTTTTACAGGCACTCTGCTGCCTGCACGGTCTCAGCCCAGCTCCCAATTCAAGTGTCCAGTGTTATAGAATCTATTGTCTGCTGCCACTGGCTCAGGAGGGAGTGGTCAGGGAAGCTCGGCGATTCACACTTTCTTCGAGTGAACCCTTGAGGATGGGTTTTGGCTCATTAGTTGTAATAGATGATGGCCCTTGGCATACAATCCCCATGTAAGCATAAACTGAAGAAACTTTCTCTTCAATACAGCATTTACCTTCGGAGCCAAACTCATTCAAAGACTTCGAAAGAAAAGCAACTCATCTTCCATTATGAGTACAAGTCTGTGATGCAGGTAAGAGTAAGGACTCCCCACAGCAGGACAACAGTGGCCTTGTCTGAAGTCTATCAGTCGTCTTTATAAGCTAACTTCTTCAGATTGGTTGATTCCGACTTCCCTGGAGACCCAAACACCGGCAGTTCAAGGGACCGACAGAGAAGAAAGGCACATCTAAAAGATAATAGTTCCAAAGTGTCAGAACATTTACAGTAAACATTGCAGAAGCAGGGGAACCAGGCTAATCATGAAATATGCGAAGCAGAATAAGGTTGGTATATGTTTTGGTATAAGATAAGTGTCATGTAGGACTCACTAAGATAATGAGTGTCCGTGTACAGATGGAAGAAAGCACGTACTCTGCACACAGGCTGCTAGGGTTTGAATTCTAAGGCTTTACCTCAGGTTGTGGGATCTTGGGCAAACTGACTTCTCTGGGACTGATTTTCTCATCTGTAAACTGGGGTGTGCATAGCACCTGTGTTGAGTTGCTGAAATTTAAGTGAAGTAATATGAAGTATTAGAGCCTATGGGCAGTGCTTCAAACGATCACTCATCCAACATATATTAGTGCCCATGGCCAGCCAGGTGCAGGGCTTGGTGTTTGGGAAATAACAACAGACCACCACCCCCCCAAAAAAACCCCAAACCTCTCTCTCGCTTTCTCACACACACACACACACACACACACACACACCCCTCTCAGAAGCTCATGGAGCTTTTATTTTATAATGAGTATTCAATAAATATTCACATTTTATAGCAAACAGTCAAAAAATAATACTGTTATGGAGAAGCTTAAAGATTTGTTCCATCATGGATGGAACATGGCTTCCAGGAGGCCGAAATTCTGCTTATCCAGGCACCTTACCCCCTGGAGATAAGTTTCCTGATTTTCTAATGAAACCCCTTCTCATTCTGGACTTTTTAAATATTGCTTAAAATCCAGCCTCAACCGTGGCCAAGGGCCCGGAGGACTGAGATTGTTCCTAGAACCTCACCGTCTTCCCCAGCCCCAGCCTCTCACTCTGGCCTCTCCGCACAGAGGCAGTCCCCGGAGGGCTGGGAGCTCCTGCCAGCGCTGTGATCTGCCCTGATGGCTGGAGCCGTGACCGGTACAAGTTTTTGGCTTCAGTGTGACACCCGAGCTCGTCTGTCTTGATAGCTACAGCCCCTCTTGACCTTTAGTGCTCCTTTGCCCCTACTTAGTGTGCGGGAACCGTGAATAAAGACATTGTTGGTGTTTCTGCTTGTCTGACTTGGAGATGCTGGCCAGTGCGGGCTGAGTCCATTGTTTCCAACAAATCACAGAGGTAAGAGGTGTTTGTTAAAGACAGCCGACACCTGAGTCACTGCCTCCCCACATCCCATGGGGAATGAACCAACCAAAGCTGCTGACCCCTCTCCCAGTAAGTTCCAATTCACTACTGTTAATCTTTTTCACATTTAAGATTGCATGCACAGCTATGCAAATGAGCAGGGGCTTATATGCTCAGGATTTGAAAGAAATTGAGCTCATCTAAAATGAGTTGGTGGACAAGTACGAACTTAACCAAAACATTTAGAATTTATTCCACAGCCCTGGAGGAGAGTTCTAACACCAGGGAAAGATCGGCTTACACACACACACACACACGCGCGCACGCGCACAGGCACACACACACAACGTATATGCATGGTTAAAATGTCTTTGTATGGAAGTTTATAAGCTATCTGTGAAGTATATATGGCAATATTACATAGATCTCTTTATACATATACATTATACATATCTCCGTAAGTTTCTCAATTGACATACAACTTTGCTGCAGGAGCACAGTTTATACTAACATGACTCTAAAAATAAAATCTACATGGCTGGCTTTAGAGGATGATATACCCATGATCTTTAAATGAGATAACAAATAAAACCTACAGATTCATAGAACTGACATATAAGTCAAAGAACCATCAGTCTGGCTGAGGTTCAGAAATTTTCAAGTTCCAAAATGATGTTAGAAAATACGCAACTTTGGGTGCCTGGGTGGCTCAGTGGGTTAAGCCGCTGCCTTCGGCTCAGGTCATGATCTCAGCGTCCTGGGATCGAGTCCCGCATCGGGCTCTCTGCTCAGCAGAGAGCCTGCTTCCCTCTCTCTCTCTCTGCCTGCCTCTCCACCTACTTGTGATTTCTCTCTGTCAAATAAATAAATAAAATCTTTAAGAAAAAAAAAAAAAAAAGAAAAGAAAATACGCAACTTTGCCGTTAAAGTATATTTTTCCCACTGTCTTTAGTTCAGTGAACGGGTTAATGTATATTCGTCATTTAGATTTCATTTAAACCAAAGCTCTAAAAGACTCCTGTGACTTCTTTAGGTTCCATCAAAGTTGGTGCCAACAATCCACAAATTTCATCATAATTAAAAGATTCAAGTCTTGTTCCATTAAATATTTCATAATAATGATTTGTAAAGTAGACTGCTGTGAGGTTTCATGTGAGGTAACAGAGCATAATCATCAAGAGAAGAAAAAAGTGATATAATCCACACATTGAATCAGAAATCCCCAAACAGTTGAGTTGTACATTTGCAAGATTTAGGTCTCCAGAGTTAGAAACTCTAAGAATTAGAAGAAAATGTAGAATTATCCCTGAAAAAGCAGAAAAGTGCTTTTCAAGTTTGACTTGCTCCTTCTCTGAGTATTTTTTTCTTATTAAAAGAAAGTAGATGTGGAATGCGTGGGTGGCTCAGTCAGTTAAGCGTCTGCCTTTCACTCGGGACATGATCCCAGGGTCTTGGGATCAAGTCCCACTTTGGACTCCTTGCTCCTGTTTTTCCCTCTGCCTGTGGCTCCCCCTTCTTGTGCACATCTCTCTCTCTGACAAATAAATACAATCATTTAAAAAAAAAAAGAAAGAATAGATGCTAAATAACCTTAGTTATAACTTTAGTTATATACGGTCTTGGAACAGTATCACAATTGCTTCTGTGGGTCATCCGTTTACAATAGGCTATTCTGAAAGAGTTCAAGTCTTTTTCTGTTTTTCTTCTAGTTGCTAAAATAAGTCTTAGAAAATTCTAATGTTTTTTTGCATTAATTGGTTTCAAAGCCTCTTGAAATAAAAGTGACCCAGAGGCTGAGTTTAAATATTGCAGCCTTAAAGAAAAAGTTAACATAATACTTCTTTCAGGAAAAATTGTATTTTTCAACAAGATGCAGAGACATTAATGTTGTTTACTTTTTATGCATTGTCCTCTTAATTTTCAAAGTAAGGTCAGAGTGACAGAATCATTAAAATAAAGGTTAAAAAGAGCCAGGAAAGACAATTGAACTAATGTTTGTCTCAGGCAACTCTGTTAAAGGATAATTTCTGCAAGAGATATGGAAAAATGTAAAATATTTCCTTTACAAAATGTCTCTTCTGTATTTTTATTCCAAATTGCTAAAGTTGACTTGCAATGACCCACTCACTGATGTTTTAAAGGCCGTGTTCACAATTGAGCAGAGTTTTAGAACAAAATTAGTTTACAGGTTTTTTTTAGCAAGGTCATCTTAGTAACCTGCTTTCTCCTATTGCCATTGCCCCAAATGCTGAAAAGGTTTACAACAATTTACATAGATAAATAAAATCTTAACAAATGGCCGGGGGGGTGGGCACCTGCGTGGCTCAGTCTGTTAAGCATCTGCCTTCTAGCTCACATCATGATCCCAGGGTCCTGGGTTCGAGTCCCATGTCTGGCTTCCTGCTCAGTGGGGAATATGCTTCTACCTCTCCCTCTGCCCCTCTCCCTGCTTGTGCTCTCTCTCTTTCTGTCAAATAAATAAATAAAATCTTAAAAACAAACAAACAAACAAACCCAATTTACAGAGAAATATTTTCAAAGTCCTTAAGAACAGGGATTGTTCTCTGGGCCTACAAATTGGAACTATCTGTCCAACTCAGCAGCAGGAAAATTATAAAGACACAGTATCTGTCCTCTGGGATATTTACAGGTGGTTATACAATGCATGGACATCATAGTGTAAGTGTCAATGCTGGGATGCAGCTTTCTAGGGAGAGAATGCCATAAGACTAGAGCTCATTCAGTCCTGCATCTCACCTTACCTATGAAGTGAAAGAGACTGGGGAAGCAGAACCCCTTATCTAAAACCACACAGGTAGAAACGACCTGAGGGAGCCCGGGGTTCTCCCCCACCCCCCAGGATACACACTTAGGCTAACACTTGGAGCGATCCAACCCGCATTGTTTGACATACTAGAGAGGAGAGAGGGCATATCTGGTCTCCCCTACGTGCACCTGTTTTCTCAGATGCCCAGAGCTATCTGCTTTACTTTAGCCCTATCTGTCCAAACCCGCACTCAGAAAATGAGAAAGACAAGGAATGTGGAGATGTCCCCTCTCCGTCAGTCAATTAGCACTTGTGAACTTTCAAAAACTTCCTAACAGTTCTTTATAGCCCTGGGGCCATTTCCTACTCCTCCGCAGAAGTGGATACAAATGAAGGCCTGCCTTAAAAACAATTGCTTTGGTGAATGCTGTGAAGTGTGTAAACCTGGCGATTCACAGACCTGTACCCCTGGGGATAAAAATATATATTTATAAAAACAAAAAACAAAAAACAAAAAAAACAATTGTGAGGGAAACAAGTGAGTGGTTGCCTGTAGCTATGGGAGCAGGGAGGGAGAAGCCATAAAGGAGGAATCTTTTGAGAGTGATGGAAATGTTCTGTATCTTTGTTGTGATGGTGGTTTCTCAGGGGTCTAGAACTGTCCAAACTCATGGAATGCAGGCTTCAAACAGACTCCGTTTTTGCACATCCATACTTTATCCATCCAGTTTAAGAAAACTGTGTCAGGAATCTTGTGATAACCGCTTCTAAATTATTATCTCTCTGGTTATGTGATGAATCAAGTAGGCTCTGTTATTGTTCTATCTAGTTTTATAAAATTATCATGAAGTAATTTTAAGAAAGTCAAACAACCTATCTCTACGACATGGGGAATGAAAGATTTTGGAGTCTTAGTATATTTAAAACTGGAAGATGGTGTAAGAAAGGTGAATTTAATTCAAGATTCTTCCATTTCCTACCATGGAAAGGACTGGAAACTGATCTTCACTGATGCTAGAAGGAAGAAACCCTATCTTTTTACCTCTTTGCTGTCTAGACTGTCCACCTCAGTCAGTCCACAGACAAAAAACAAAACAGAACAAAACAAAACAAGAAATACCTTTTAAAAGCTTACCACTTTCCTTTACTTACTTTCCATTTGACCTGACATCTAAAAATATAGAGCTATACACTGGACTCCCTTTCCCCATCGCAGCAGATAATTAATCTACAGCTCTGGTCAACTATCTTAAGTTCGTCAATTAGCGTCTATCTTTAGGCATGCCTCTTCACATCGCCTCTCCAGAGTCTCCAGGGAGAATGTCTAAATGTAGTGCCCTATTTTCATGCAACCTAATGCTCCTGAACCTGATACTATCTCTTGAATCTTGGATTGGGCCTGGTGTGGCAGGCACAGAGTCAAGGGAGCTGAAAAAGCCTAAATGTTTCTCTTGAAATGCCACGGAAAGTGTATGCTGCGATTTCTGCTTCTGTGATAAGAAATGAAAGAATTATAGGTTTAAGACATTAAGTGGAATGGGTGGAATTGCACAGAGCTAATAGTAAGTAAGACCAATTGGGTTTTTTGCTGATCCCACTGGGTCCTTAAATAAGAGCAGAGTTCCCTCTGAGGCATATGTGCCCGCACACTGGGAATGGCGTGAAATGGACAAGGAGGAGTGTCTCCCTCCATGGGCCTGTGCTCCCCAGAGCACCCACGCCTTCTGCCCTGGCTTCCTCTGCTCTTCTGCCAGCCCTGGGCATCTTTCCTTCTGTCCTTGCTCACCTCTTTTTCCTTTCCTGTAGAAGCTGTCCTATTTATAAGTATGACTCAGGAGAATCCAGGACGATAAGTAATTTAATGACCAGAAATTAGGAAAACAGGCTAGATTTTTCACTCTCTGAAGTCCTTCCTCTGGGGTTATCACTGATTCTTTGTGTGCTGGTTTATTTTTCCGTTTCATCTTGTCTATTCCCATTAAATATGGTAATATTTTTAAAATATTTTATTTATTTGAGAAAGAGAGAGAGAGTGAAGGAGAGATCATAAGCAGGGCCGAGGGGTAGAGGGAGAAGCAGACTCCCTGCTGAGTAGGGAGCCCCATGGGCGGGATTCAATCCCAGGACCATGAAATCATGACCTGAGCTGAAGACAGATGCCTAATTGACTGAGCCACCCAGCCATCCCAATACTGTAATATTTTATGTTATTTCCCCCATACATGTATTTCATCTATGTACATGAAGAATAAAAACTAAGTAGGATTGTGCCGGAGAGTGGAATGGAGACAGAAAGGAGACGAACGTACAGATTATGGCAGGCGTTGCAATGCAGTATTGTTGCATGTGTGTTGATATAGAAGAGTGTCAGAATGGGGCTGAAGATAGGAGTTAAAGTCTGTAGCCTGTCCGTTGGGTTGGCCTTGGACACACATACTACCTTTACTCAAGCTGTTTCCTCATCTGTAGGGGAGAATATTATCTATGTTGCAAAGTTGTTTAGACAATATAATATATGTAAAACTCATAGTCAGTAAAGAATGGCATAAAAGCCCCATTAATAAGAAGTTCACTGGGTTGACATTTCAGTCCTTGACTTCTGGAGACACTGCCCACTTCTAAATTCCACGGTCCTGCTAGCTTGAGTAAAAGCTTATTCTTTGATTCTGGGAATAAATGTATCACCCTGTAGACATGAGCAAATGCCCCTTTGGGAATTGCTCAGTGAGTTAGTGGAGCCTGGAGGAAACGCGGCTTGGCAGTCAAAAGACCTGGTTATAGCCCAAATCAGCGCCATATTCGCGTTATGACCATGAGAAGATGTTTCTTGTTCTGTTTTGTTTTTAATAATAAAACTACGCATCCCTAATTTTCTCTGTAAAAAAAAAGCAAAAACCAAAAAACAAATAAACAAACAAACCACCCAGAATTTTGATGTGCAGATTTGGTTTTAAGAAACCACTAATACCGGGGATGCCTGGGTGGCTCCGTTGGTTAAGCAGCTGCCTTCAGCTCAGGTCATGATCGCAGCGTCCTGGGATCGAGTCCCACATCGGGCTCCTTGCTCCACAGGGAGCCTGCTTCTCCCTCTGACTCTGCCTGCCATTCTGTCTGCCTGTGCTCACTCTCGCTCGCTCTCTCTCTGACAAATAAATAAATAAAATCTTTAAAAAAAAAAAAAAGAAAAGAAAGAAACCACTAATACCAAACTGGACAAGAACAGCTGTTAACAATTCAGCGACATCTCAGTTGACAGCAAATTAGGATCAGAAGCTCACATCTGGAAGTGTAAAGAGGGATGAAAATGTTACAGGAGGAACTTAGAGATTTAACCTGGAGTAGAAGGCAAGACGTAGAAAACACACTCATCATTGAAAATGAAAAGCAACCACGTGAGAGGTGGTTGTAATAAGAGTGTGGGTTTCAGTGAATGGGGACTCTTCAGAGGAAAGATGAAGGTGCATCCCTGATGCAGGACAGGGGTGAGGTCTGGAAAGCAAGGTCCAATGCACCACTGCAAATATTCAATAATGGCAGACATTTTAAAAATATTCCCTAGGGGGAAAAATAGTAAATTAGCTGAATGTTTGAAATTTAAAAGTGTTGCTTCACAATTGAGTAACCAAACCCAACAATATTTTGTTGTTGCCAACAGAACCCCGGGGACCCAAAATAAATGAACAATGGAAAGACACAGTAGGAAGATTCGGAAAACAGTTGGTCAGGCTAACTAGCATGGTTGCCTTCAGCAAGCTCGTGTGCTCTGGGCGGTGGTTTTATATTTACTACATATGATAGAATCACATTTTTCTGTTAAGGGGACTATGGTGGTGACTTTTTTTTAAATTTTATTTGAGAGAGTGTGTATGAGCGGAGTGGGGGAAGGGGCAGAGAGAAAGGGAAAAGCAGACTCCCCACTGAGCAGGGAGTCCCATGCACGAGCTAGATCCCACACCCCAAGATCATGACCTGAACTGAAGGGAGACACTTAATAGACTGAACCATCCAGGTGCCCCCTGTGGGGACATTTACTGAATGCTTACTATGTGCCCTGCACTGGGCTAAGTGCTTTCGTTGTAAAAGCTCACTTAATCCTCATAAGATGGAGATACAAGTTTGTTTCCCACTTTGGAGAGGAACAGATATTGAATGACTGAACGGTCAGGTGATGTACCCAAGGTCACAGAACTAGCAGGTGTTTGGGGTTTGAACCCGTGCTTCTGCCTCCAAGGGCTGGTTCTTAATTTCTATCTGCCCAGCTTCTTATTGCCCTACTTGTCTCCTCTATTGGACAGAGTCTGGGGGCAAGCATGGAAAAAGACGTGTGTGGGGAGGCAACGAAAGCAAGCCACCTTGCTCAGTACGCTTCACGAGCTGACTGGGGGCTGATCTCATGCTAGCTGAAAACAATTTAAAACCTTTTAGATATTTGAACACATTGTCATTTTTTAAAAAATATTTTATTTATTTGACAGACAGAGATCACAAGCAGGCAGAGAGGCAGGCAGAGAAAGAGAGAGAGGAGGAAGCAGGCTCCCTGCTGAGCAGAGAGCCTGATGCAGGGCTCGATCCCAGAACCCTGGGACCATGACCTGAGCCGAAGGCAGAGGCTTAACTCACTGAGCCACCCAGGCACCCCAAGCCCTGAAATTTTAATGGCTTTAACACAATAAATGCTTATTTATCTTCGTTTACACTGCAATCTCATGTTGGCCTCCCTCATTCCTTGCGGCCATTCAAGGACCACCTTGTGGTCCTTGGTCCTTCTGTCTTCGGGTGGCAGATGGAGAGAAGGACCACAAGCAAGGCAAATCTTCAGGTCACTACCTGGGCAGAGAAGTGACGTGAGCACTGGTCAGAAGTCAGTCACATGCTCACAGCTAACTGCAGGGATTCTGGGGAGGACAGTTTATTTAACATCAGGCCCAGGGGGACAATGTAACAGATTTTGGTGATTTGCCACAGATGGTCAGGAAAAAGAGGAAAAGTAAAATATCCAAAATTTAACATTACCGTGACTGAGTGAGGGGTACCTGAGTATCATATTACTCTCCATACTTCTCTTTATGTTTAAATGTTTTACAGCTTTGAGATGAAAGAAAAGGGTGCAAATGGAATCTTTTCTTGGATCTTTAACAGATACAGACCAGTGGGCTAAGGCCCACAAGCCTTACTTTTCCATTTCACAAGGATTGTAATAAAGAAGAAAAATGTATGACAGAGACTATATATGACCCAAAAAACCTAAAATATTTACCAACTGTCCTTCCGTGGGAAAAGCAGAGGTTGTTAACACCATGCTAAAACTAAAAGAAAATAGGACTCCCTGTCTTAAAACATAAATTAAATGCATGCTATGACAGGTACATATAAGTGTTCCTTTTTATTTTCCTTCTTACAAAGCTCTTTCAAAGTAGGTAAACAGGAAATTGAGGCACAGAGACGTTAAGCAACTTGCACTAGATGGCACAGCTATTAAATAACACTGAATGAATTCAAGTCCTGGCTGTCGGGTTTTAGAGCCCCTGTTCTTCCTTCTTATACTATTCTTTATTCCTAATTTATATTTTGATTTCTCCTATTTCAAAGCATTTTCTAAAAAATACATATTTTCTGAATCTTAATAATGAACTGATAAAATTACGGTTTACATTAAAGTCCTCTGTTTTCATTCAAATTTTATTTGGGATTTACTTATGCTTACATGCACCATACACACACATACCTATAACTCCATCCTTCAGCAAATGAGACTTGTAACAGGCAGTGATGTCATCTCTGAATGCCTTAGGACAGTAAAGGGAGTATTCTGAAATGGTTGCTATTTAAAATTTAAAAAAAATAATAAAAATTAAAAAAATAAAATAGGGTTGTCAGGTCTGCTGTTTTGGGAACCACTGTTGTGGAGTAGGAAAAAGGGAGGGTTGGACTTGCCATTGTAGAAGACATAAGATTAAGGGAATGTGGTAACAAGGAAGTCAGTGTAGCAGATATCTGCAAGGCATGAGGTGTCTTAGTTGGTTTCCTAGAAACAGCCCGAGGTAGAGAGTTTCTGGCAGGTGATTTGTTGAAGGAGTGCTTTCAGAGAAAATCCATAAAAAAGTGAGGGGCAAAGGACCAATAAGGGAAGAAGCTAAGGGAAGATGTGGGGTTAGTTAGCATCTGGCCTCAAACTGACCCCCCATGACCCTCTAGAACGGGACCAGTCCCACAACATCGAGACAACCTTTTTAGCCAGGAGTCACGTGCGCATTCCCATAGCTCAGGGCTGTTCTCTGGAGTGGGGCTCTGCTGTGAGCCCTTGGCAGTCAGTGTGGGGAGCACTCAGAGGGCGGGTGTACAGCCTGAGGAAGGGGCCTAGGTGGGCCATCCATAGCATTCCCTGGGTGTCTGCTGCAGCCCCAGTGGCTGGTAAAATGGAGACTACAAAGTCTTCCTGGAGAAATCCAAGCCAAGATCATGCTGAGGACAAGTCCAGCTCAAGCAGTTCATGCAGAAGTACTGGGAGGGAAATCTGATTGAATCAGGTTGAAGTTTGGAGGCGGGGACAGCAATTTCAGACCACTCCTCTAAAAACTTCCATTGCAAAGGGAATCTGAAAATACAGGATCAGCTAGAGAGACCTGTGGAGATGAACCTATTGGGTTCTGAAGATGTCCTAAGACACGGTGTCTTCTGAGTGGTCTGGTCTTGTCCCTGCCCTGGGCACACCTAATTCAATCCAGGATGGGTGGGTATCTAATCTATATAAGCTGCCGTCAGCCAGGCCAAAGAGGTTTGCTGATGGCACAGGTGGTGACTGGCCAAACTAATCTTATCCTTTCTTTTAGGGACCTTGAATGTGAAGCTGACTTTGTAGAGCAGCGATGGGGCCGCTGAGTCAGGACCTGGCACTGGAGTTTCTGCTCAACCATCTGCACTGTCTTGAATCATTAGAGCACCTGCTGTTCACCAATGAGCCACAACTTTCCAGTGATCCTGGCTGGGACACTGCTGGAACTGTTTCCCCTCTTGGTCTGTGACGCCTCATATTAAATCCTCATTAGTTAAGATACCCTTTGGCTATCTTTTCTGACCATCTCAAAGAGCCTAACCCAAGGCAGGTGTTACTGGGGCAACAACAACAACAAAAAAAGGCTTTGTGTTGTCTTGCCTCAAGTGTAAATATCAGTGGTAAGGCCCATCTCCATGTTCCAAGGAAGAAAAAAAAATCTTCCTAAAGACTTTTAAGGGTGCTTTCATTGTAAGAAACATCCTGATATCAGAGATATTAAGTGTGAAAAATGTAGGTCTTAGAATTGATGAAATACAGCATATTCAGAAAGTGAAAGCTGGGATGTTTATAGATTGAGTGGAGGGAACTGTTCGACAGACAGAAGATGAAGATACATCAGGAGGGAGAGTGGGATAAATAATAAAGCAAGGTCCTTGCAGAAGCAGAAGGGTGGCTGCTCAAGGACATGGAGGAAAGTCTCCATTCTTGGGAAATGTATGGTGGGGAGTACTGATGTGTGTGCGAATACACATGCAGGCGAGAGAAGGGGTGTTTAGAAAGCTTGGGCCTGGTGCCTCTCTTTTCTCAATAGTTAGGAGCCATTTTATATCTCATTTTGAAATTATTTCAGGATGTTTTTTATGAGTTCTTTGATAAGCTCAGACTTGTGTTTCTGAGTGTTAACTGTGTTTTACCAATGATTTTAAGAGATGGCTGAAAGCATAAGGATGTAGAATTTAGTGTTTAATAAAGGACAAACTCCAAAACAAGAGTGCTGCTTCTATGATCACGTCGTACTTCAGCAGAATTGCAAGCAAGACATCTCCTACAATATTACCAAATGATGTGAGTTCCCATTATGATGTTTAACGAAAATATTGTGAGCTCAGAAGGGCATTGCTAGAATAGCCTGAGTACACGTAAGGTGTTTATTATGTCTACAAATTCCAGAAAGTTCAGCTGAACCCATCATTTGATTTATAGAGGAGAAAATGAGGCCAGCAGGTGACATAATTCACCTAGAATCAGAGAGAACATGCAGAACCAAGACTTCAGTGCTTCTCCTCTGGGACAAGGGGGCTTTCCATGCCACCCCATTGCTCATGTGGCAGTTTCATAAATTCTCTCTCAGATCAAGTGTTGTCAGTTGTTTTTGAGTAAAGTTACATGCGTTCATGGTTTGCTTCCCATCGAGACAGCCATTTTACTAGTATTCGGCTCAAGGCAAAGAGATTCTTGGAGATGGGGAACTTGACCCTCAGTGCATCCTTGTCACATCCATACAGGACTTGGATTTATCCTAGGTGGACCTCAGCTCACCAAGGGCAGAGACTGCACATATGCAGTTCATTCTGTGAAGCTGGGTCTCAGGTAAGGCAGGTCAGGGTCATGCCTTACTTGGACCTCACCTTTGTGCAACTTCACAAATGATGGAACATTCAGATATCCCATCAGCTCAGAGAAAACTGCCCTTGCCAGGGCCAGGTGCTGAGCATCTCACAAACGGGCTGACACAGAGCTTCCAGCCATATTCCCCAGTGGTCGAACCCAAGGCTCTGGTGTGTTATGGCATCGACCTCTCCATCTCTGCTCTTGCTAATGTCTCAGTCTGGAAGCATCTCTACCTGCCAACCTCTTCAAACGTTTCTCTAACTTCAGAACTGCCCAGTACTTAGCAGACGCCTGCTGTTTACAGGTGCTGAGGTAGGTGGGCATGGGCTTCCAAAACATCCTGGTCTCTGCCGTCATAGGTTTCACAGTCCAGTGGGAGGGAAATAGAGCAGCTGCCCAAATACACAGAAATCCACACATCGCAAATAGCTGAAACCGATGTTCTGACTGTCAATGGCATGGGGGTCGGGAAGGTACCTCTGAGCAAGTAACATTCAGGAGGGCACCTGAAAACCTTTTGAGCTCCCACAATATCCACATGTTCACCAGCAAATACCTTGGCTTTTCTGGCTTGGGACCTTTCGTTCATGGCGTTCCATTCAAGAACCCATAGCACTGCCTCCAAGAATTTCCTTCTTCATCTCACCTGAGCTGTTCCTACTGTACGCTCTTGTGCTCAGCTTAGACGTCACTTCCTCAGAAAGCCTTCCATGAGCCTCTCCTTTCAGCACTTGGGTTTGGTGCCTCCTTCTGTGAGCTCAGGAAGAAGGCCACTTGACCTTCTATCACACGGTCTCGGCCCAGTGTCCTCTCCATCTATGGACCTCGGGTGGGTGACCCCAGTCCCTGGTGTCTCATAGTCAGCATCTCTAACAGGGGAAACATTCCAGTACCTACCTGCCCAGCTGTCTGGGGTTGAAAGGAAACAGCATATGTAGTTGTTGTTTATCATGGTGATATTTATTATGTATGGAAGTAATATTAAAAAGCCTAGGAAAATAAGTTCTCAAAAGCTAAGAACCCCTGGACTCTTTTTGTTTTACTGCAGAGCCTAACAACTATTTTCCCCAGTGTCTTGGAGACCACAGGAAGACACTCGACCATTATTCAATTCATTAAGTAAGAAATTCGCTACATTTATTTTTCTAAAATTAAATACAGTTAGGTTGAGGGGGTTAGTAAATGTTAAGTATGTGTAATTAATGGTAAATATTATGCTTGGAGATTCTCAACAGATCATTTGTGATTAATCAGTTGACTCTGAAGGTTAATCAAATAAAATAGCCACTTTTTTTTAAAGATTTTATTTATTTGGCAGAGAGATGCTAAAAAGAAATGGGGGGGGGCAAGCAGGGGGAATGGCAAGCAGAGGGAAAGGGAGAAGCAGGCTCCTCGCTGAGCAGATAGCCTGATGTGGGGCTTGATCCTGAGACCCCGAGATCATGACCTGAGCCAAAGGCAAATGCTTAACCAACTGAGCCACCCGAGTGTCCCAAATAGCTGCTTTTCCATTGATAATACTCTCAACACACACATACACACATACCCACATGCACACACTTGCATCTCACATATTTTGCCCTTACCAGGTTAATTTCCTCCCACGTCTGCCATTTCAAATGTTTCTGGAAATCATAATTCATTTCTACTTTCTTCATGCCCCATTACCAATTCTCCATCTCTCCTCTTATCAAACATCAGATATAAATAGAACTGAAAATACATTTTTGTGCCAGAAGTAGCTTTTACTTACAACATGGACAGTGTAATATATATCCATATACCAGACCTCAGTCTAAAGACGTTTGGCTATGACACAGTTGTCCTGTCTGAACGCAAGCTATGTGGTGACCACGGGCTTAAATGCACCAATTGGATTCAAATGTTTGAATGATTAAAATAACAGGATCCATTGTAAGCCAACTGTTTTTGCTGTTCCATAAACTCACAATGGTAAACTCACAATCCTGAGAGTATTTGCTAATGCATTAAATGCAGAAAGAAAAATGAGTGAATTGGTCTTTTAACTTCAATCTTCCATGCTGAGGTAAATTTAGAAAGTCTCAGTGAAGGCCCTTTTTTAAGAAGTAGCCTCATAAATTTTAGCCAAGGTTGTCTCCTCCCCTGTTGTAGGACACCTATAGAATACAACAAAATGACACAGCCTGTGCCTATTTTGAAGTCCATAGGGCCAGCCTCAGAACTTGCGGGTGAGGCAGGGGTAGCATGACGGCAGGGGGAGGTGATTGGCAGATCTGGCTGTGATGGTCTCGAAGAAGCAGAACAAAAAGCTTCCCAGCCTCCATCTCTCCTTCTGCCCTCAGCCTGGTTCCTCATGCAGCCTCTCCAAACCAAGCATTCTTAGACTTCTAATAGTCTTTAAGGTCCCTGTAAAACTTCCATCAGTTTGGGGCTCGTTTCAGAAAGTAGACTTTTAAAAGAAGCCGAAAAATAATCTTCTTTGGAGCTTCTAAGTAGCTTCGAAATCAAATAGAATTCTCAGCTTTGAATTAATTATCTGTGACAAAAACAAGAAACGCGAAAGTCTTCACCCTCATCCCATTGTTCCGGACAAGATCTGAAGCATCAACAACCATTTTTACCTTCCATAATATCCTTTCAGTAGAATTTAACGTCTTAATAGTGAATCCAAAATGAAGATTATAATAGTAATAAAAAATGGAGAAGTAGCCTCAAGGTAAAAAGTAGTATTTTTAATCCATCAAATAGCTGGTGCCGACTTTGCCTACCTAAAGATTTTGCCTACAGATTCTTCATTAGGATCCAAGATGATAAAGGAGAGAAAAATACTAGTGAATTGTGAAATGGTATATAAACGTATGGTACTAATTCCATGATACAGTTTTGATTGTTGTCGTTATTATTATTATGGCTAAGAGTTTGGTGTGGGCCTGTAATCAGCCAGAGAATCTTTGGGAAGAAATAAGAGACGACTATCTAAAACTGCATAAGAAAATGTCAACCATTTCCTTCCTGTCTTCCCCAGCATTCCTGGGTCCTGCCTGTCAGATGGCATCATGCTTCTGTGAGTTCCATTTGATTATTATAGTGCTTGATTTAAATCTTAATAGGCACGAAGTATTCTGGCAAATATGGTTCAGCAATTCATTCAGCAAACATTCCTGGGTGGCTGCTTGTGTGCTAGGGCCAGATCTATGCAAACAAAAATCTCTGCCATTGTGAGATTTATAATCTAGAGGGGGGCAGACTATAATCAACACAGACTGAAACGAAGTGGCTGAGTCAGTTAGGAAATGATACAGACGTGTAAAAAATAGAAAACATAGAAAAGGTTGAGGAGGTCTGGGAAAGTGGGGAGTGACCAAGACAAGCCTCACTGAGCTGGTGACATTTAAGCAGATACTAAAAGAAGCTGAAGGGGAACCACACAGGCATAGCCAGTGCAAAGGGCCTGAGGTGAGCACCTGCACAGCCTGCTTGAGGAGCAGTGATAAGGCCAGTTCGGCTGGAATAAAATGAGAAAGTAGGTGAATACAAGGAAATGTAATGTCACAGAGGTTGAGCTGGATGACCTGGGAGTGGTACCAGATCATGAGGACCTTGTAGGCCATCTTAAGTACTTGTCTTTTTCTTTTCTCCCCTCGCTCTCTTTGTAAGTTGTGATACTTTACGGTATGGAGAAAAGGAACAGTATGATATGATTTGTCCTTTAAAAGAATCCTCCTTGTCATAGTGCTGAAAATAAATCTGATAGTGTGTATGTAATTTTGGAAAGACAGTGATCAGCCAGAAGGCTATTGCAACAGTCCAGGTGTAAGATCACAGACTCTGGACCAGGGTGGTGGAGAAGGAAATGGTGAGAAGTGGGAAGATTCTGGATATAATCATAAGGTAGAACTAACATGAGTTCCTTTCAGACTGGATGTCACATGTTAGGGAGTAAGTCGGGGACACTTCAAGCTGATAGGACAGTACTTTTCTTATAGGCAGTGTCCTGGGAAATATGATACAGTCACTGAAACATCTTTAGGTTATTTTGTTAAAGTGTCCTTTAGAAAATTGTATCAATTTACATTCCTACCCACTGTTTTAATTTGTATTTGTTTAATTTGTACTGATTTGCTTTTTCCATGTATTTATTATGTGTTTTTCTTTCTTGTATAATCAAATGTTCTCCCATCAATACAAATGTCAACTAGGCAATAGACTGTATTCCCACATATCCTGGGTTTATGTTTTCAGAAAATATGGGATTATTTTGTTCTTCAATGTCATCCTGTTGGGAATTATACAGGAATTAAACATACCGAATTTAGAGATCAAATTAAGATGACTGGACATCTTTCCTTTTAATATCTTATTTTTGATGTTCGTTTTGTACATGATCAATTTATAAGCTTCCTTATTGTCCCTAATTTTTGTTTGTATGTTAATCCTAGGTTTTCAATATGTAAAAGTATGTCATCAAAAAAGAACAATAGTTTTGCTTCCTTCTTTCCTTTGCTAATAGCTCTTATTTCATTCGTTTTGTCTAATCGCATTTATCAGGATGTTCAAATTAAGGTTAAAAAAATGTGTATCCTAAACTGATTCTCACTGTGATTCAAAGGATGGTGTTTTTTCATTTGTTTTTACCACTATGTTTGCTGTTTTTAATTTATATATAAATATATGTACATTTGACAATAATGTTTCAGAAGAGATAAAGAATTTAGGAAATGGCTTCTTGGCATCAATTAAAATGGTCACTTTTCTCTCTTATCTAACATAGTTGAATGTCTTTGCATTTTGGCACTCTAAGGATATATCCCATTTGGTTGATTATTAGTTTTTAAAATATAATTAATACCTTTCAGTTAATGCTATAAGGAATAGTCACTTAGCAAATCAAGGCAACAACACAGAATTTCAGTCTTGCTTCTAATGGCTCCCATTTGTTAAATTAATAATGAAAACTAACTACAGATAAAATGCTGTGTAAGGAAGTTCATAATATCATGGACAAAGTTTCCTCTCACATTTTGGATAATTCTGAAAACATAAGACATGACTGGCAGCAAAAGCTAAAGTTTCAGCTTTATAGCATAAACTACAAAATGAGATGAAATGCACTTAGGGCTTTAGATGCAGCAGGAAATAATTACAAAGTTTCTGCAAGGATGAGGAGAGCAAAAGCATGTTTCACCCTTAAATCCTACTGAAAAAGGCCAGCAACCAGGAGCCACTCAACATACTTTCCTTTCCCAAATAGATATGTTCAACGGGAAGAGTCAACATACAAAATAGTAAGGTATTTGGCATTATATTGCTTTATCTTTCAACCTCAAAAGAAGGGAAAAAGTCTCTAGGGGACGTACTTCTGTAGGAGACAAATCCACTTGACTTTCACTCACATGTGGCTAATTAGGTCAATGTCGAGGCTCTAGTTTTTGATTAAAGAAAATAGGTGAGTTCTGGGAAAAGGGGGGGTACAGTGGGGCATGGAGATTTTGGGGGCACTGTGCACACTCTGGTGGATACATGTCAGACATTTTTGTCCAAAACCACAGAACAGACATGCAACATTAACAGCGAGCCCTAATGCACCCCTCTGGTCTCTGGTGGGGGGAAGTTGATAGTCGGGGAGGCTATGCTTGTCAGCAGGGGCAATATCTCAGAAATTGCTGTACCTTCTGCTCAATTTTGCTCTGAACCTAAAACTGTTTTATTCTGATGTCTTAGAAAAGCAAATGGGAACAAGCAGGTTGGTGAGGGGTTCACCTCCCTCCGTGCCTGTCGTGTCCCGGCCTTCTCAGCTTCGCTTTCAACTTCTTTTGGCCCCAAGTTCTCCCCAGGGGTCTCGAAGCCACATGCATGGGTCTCTAAGCCACATGCATGGGTCTCTATCCTGCTTTCGTCAGGTTCTCTAGCTGTAAACGAAAGTGCTTATTCTGTGTGAACTTGTGTGTGGTCTTTGGGACTGCCTCTCCGGTCTTCAAAGAAGGAACCAGAGACCATACGTAATGGAGGAACATTCAGACCAACTGGAGAGCAGCGAAGATGAAGGGGATCGCCGGTTCTATTAAAAACTGCATTTTAATATTTATGAGGCCAGAAAATGAGTTCGATTTTTCAACCCTGAGTCCCAAATCCCGATCAAGACAAAGCAGGTGCTGCCTTTGCCGTCTAGGGGCCTCTTCCCTCATGCATATATGCAGGCCCAGTTTATAGCAAATCTTCCTGCAAAGGGACCTGCCTATCCTGTTATCAAAGTGCAATAGCAAATGTTGTTTACCAGGTACTAAAAAAAAATATTTCCCCTCCAGAATACATATTTTTATCTTCCAATTCCGAATGATTCTTGTGAAGGCTCTTGTTGGAGGATTTCCTCAGCATTTTTCATGTACAGTAAATCATTCCATCTCTATGCTGTCTGACATTTTCTAATAAGAACTTCCCTTAGGCCTCAAGATGACTCTCCTGGTGAGAAGTCATGACATGTCTATTCATCTTCCGTCTTTCCAGAGTCTCAGGGACACCAGGTTTGCTGTAAAGGGGTACAAGTCTTGTACTTTCTGTCTCAACCAAAGTGACACAATGAAAAGGTCTTGGAAATGCCAAGAGCACAATTCTAGTAGTTGGATCTCAGAGCTCTTCACGGTGAGAGAGACAAACCTCTCTAAGCCTGTGGGCTCAAGTGGAGAATGTTTCCACAGTGAGCACGTGGGTGTATGAGCCTCCTCTTTGTAATACAAAAAGGGGACTTTATATGGTGCTTCGG
The DNA here is from genome assembly GCF_020171115.1 of Neogale vison. Classification (NCBI taxonomy): domain Eukaryota; kingdom Metazoa; phylum Chordata; class Mammalia; order Carnivora; family Mustelidae; genus Neogale; species Neogale vison. The sequence continues at coordinate 180,047,692 of NC_058093.1, read as the reverse complement.
TGATGGCGTGATTCCTTGGGCACCCTTTCTAGGGATGATTTGTTCTTCTTTTTTCATTCTGTTCCCTCTTTCTTTCCTTCCCTCCCTCACTTCCTTTACCCCTACTCTCTCTTCTTCCCCTCCTCCCTCCTCTTCATGGGAAACTTCTCCAGTGCCTCCCACACGCCAGGCCCTGTGCTAGGCTCTTTGGATGCAATGGGGAGTGAAACCACCGTGTCTCTCTTCTCTTGGAGCTCACAGTCTAATGAAGGAGAGAAATTAACCAAAGATTACACAAATCAATATGCAATCATAAGCATAATAACTACTGAAAAAAAGATCTAGAAAGCTGCGGAAGACCCAAACTGGAACATCTGGTGTGAGTCCCCTGCAATGGTGCTCTTTGAAGGAAGACCGTGAAAATGAGGAGGAGATAAGTAGGTAAATAAGGTAAAGAAGGGAGTAGGGAAGCACTTCTAGTCCAAAGGCCCAGCATGTGTAAAGAACAGAGGAGAGAGCAACCTTAGCCAAGAAGAGCCAGGTGAGGTAGGCGGGGACAAGAGCATGCATGGCTATAAGATCCGGTTAAGGATTTTAGCTCACTGAACAGTTCTGGTTGATGCTATGTGTATGTGTGTGTTGGGGGGCGGGGGTTGTTGAAAGAGTCAGGTTTGCATTTTTTAAAATTTATTTATTAGACAGAGAGAGAGAACAAGCAGGGGCAGAGGGAGAAACAGAAAATGTGGGACTCTATCCAAGGACCCTGAGACCATGACTTGAGCAGAAACCAGATGCTTAACTGACTGAGCCACCCAGGCACCCCTCACGTTTGCATTCTTAAGAATCATTTTGTTGCTGCTTGGGGAATGGATTAGGGAAGAGCAGCATGCTCCTGAGAGGCCAGGTTGGGTTCATAGCTGGGTCTCCAGGGGTCTGACCCACACTGACAGCAGTGCCAATGGAGAGGAGATGCTGGATTGGGTGACAGTCAGAATGTAAAGTCCATAGTTCTCCAGGACAGGTTTGATATGGAGGAACACAGGAAAAGGAGCTATCCAAAGAGGACTCCCACATTTCTGGTCCATACCAATGGACGGTTGCTCATGCTGTTCACTGTGAGAGGCAACCTCAAGAAGACAGAGGTGACGGTGGTGATAGAACTCATCATTCATGCAGTGTGGAATATAATGACTTTGGGATACTTTTGAGAATCCAAAGAGATACAGAATAGAAGATCCGATTGCTAGGTCTGGGGCAAAGAGGAGAGGTCTCACCTGGAGATCTATCGCTAGAGGTCATTGGTTCATTGCTGCAACTGCAAGAGGGGATATAGCTCAGTGGTAGAGCATTTGACTGCATTGTTGCAACTGCAGCCAAAGCTATTGATGAGATTACCCAAGAAAAGAGATGGCCTATAGAATGAGCTGGAAGAGCCCAGTCTTTTTTTTTTTTTTTTAAAGATTTTATTTATTTGAGAGAGAGAGATCACAAGCAGGCAGAGAGGCAAGCAGAGAGAGGGAGGGGAGCAAGCAGGCTCCCCGTGGAGCAGAGAGCCCGACGTGGGGCTCAATCCCAGGATCCCGGGATCATGACCCGAGCCGAAGGCAGAGGCTTTAACCCACTGAGCCACCCAGGCGCCCCTGGAAGAGCCCAGTCTTGAGGAAGTCCTACATTAATCGCTGGGTGATGGGCAATAAGCGAGCAGAAGATTGAGGAGAAAGTGTGGCATCATGGAAGCCAGAGGAAGGAGGGAGTGGCCCATATGGGAAAATACAGGTGACAGACCATATAAAATGAGGACTGAAAACATCCAGTGGATTTGTGAACATCATTGAGGACCTCCTTTGTAACCTTCAGTTTACCCAAAAGGATAAAAGCACGCATGGGCCACAGAGCAAAGTAGGTCCTATGTAGAGATGGAGAGACTTAAAGCTACCTACTAACAGATGTGGTTTACTTTATAATGTCTTCTCGAAACAAAACAAAATAAATGAAAAATAAATATTACATTGGAATGACTGAAATCTGAGGATACACAACTGTGGATACATGTTTTTACACGTACTTTGTATTTAAGTTTTATGCTAACATGCTATTTTTATTCCTTAAGAAGCCTAAAAAAGGGGCAACTCGGTGGCTCAGGGGGTTAAGCCTCTGCCTTTGGCTCACGTCATGATCTCAGGGTCCTGGGATCGAGCCCCACATCGGGCTCTCTGCTCAGCAGGGAGTCTGCTTCCCCCCCTTGCTCTCTGACTGCCTCTCTGCCTACTTGTGATCTGTCTCTCTCTCTGCCAAATAAATAAATAAAATCTTAAAAAAAAAAAAAGCAGCCTAAAAAAGCCAGGGGTCTTGAAAACTACAACAGAATACATTCAGTAGTGGCTATAAAAGCAATCAAACAAATTAAAAATGAATTTTAAAAAAAGTTTAAGTGTGCTGGCTTAGAAAAAATTCTGGTCAATGACTAATGTTTTCAATCAAAATAATCCAGGTTGTTATCAAACAATTCAATAGCAGTAATTTTTTTTTTTTAAACAGTGCATAAAAACATGTTCCTGGTGACTTGAGGTTCCTGTTCAAAGACTTTTTCCTCCTAAAATCAACTGATGGGATCCTATTTTTCCCATTTTCAGACAGATGGGATTTCAGTGAACATCCTTCCTTTATCCATTATGCTAGGACCTAGGAATGCTATTTAGTCAATATCTTCAAATGTACAATCAATGATTGCTTCATATTCCCCCTTGCCCTAAATGGCCCTTTTGGATAAGTTCTAAAGCTGTTCTTCCCTTGACATCAGTGGAATTGCCAATTTCCATGTCTGTATCTTTAAATGAATCTTCCAGGAGAGTTTACGATTCCAGAGAGCTGGTCAGTAATGGGGGAATTCCTCTAAATCAGAGATTAGCAAATTTAAGCTCAAAACAACCACATGAATAGGTATTCATTGTTCCCGTTTTAAAGATGGGAATGTGCAGACTCAAAGAGCGTAAGTACCTCACACAAGCTCACTGAGTCAGAACAGGACTTGAACTTGGATTTTCTGATACCTAATCTCCTAACGTCACTACTGACTGCTTCCTAAACACAGCAGTCGGTGACTTTTGGGTCTGTTGTTTTTATACAGAAGGTTATCTCTGGCATTAATACTGATACCACCTTGAAGAAAAAGCCCTTTGTTCTTGGTCCTAATCTGGTGTGGGTCAGGAAGCAGTGGAGTGTATCTGAGATTTCTTCATATCCCTTCTGTAGACCTTGGCTAACCCTAGGCTGCTCTTCCAAGATGGGAGCCAATGCATTGCTGAGGAGGCCAGAGTACAAAATTGTTCAGAGCACTGAAATCATGGCTAAGGAGAGCAGACCTCTGGCAAAACTAAAGACAAAGAAAAAAGTTTCTTTGGATGGAAAGGAAATGATAAAAGATAAGAACGTGGAATGTGAGGGATGAAGAAAGAATAGAAAACGTAAAAATGAGGGTAAATATTATAGATTGTCCTCTCGAATTTTCTAAATTATGGTAGATGATTGAAGCAAAAATAACATTGTCTGATATTGTTCTCAATATATGTAGAGGACATGTTAATTACTCTATGAAGGGGGGAATTAATGTTTGATAAAGCAGACTTAAGAGCAAAGGAAACTATAAGGGTCAAAGAGTACACACATACAAATGCTGGTAAAATCAGAAATCTGAATCAGGTTAATATTAATTTCCAATATTAATTTCCTGGCTTTGATACTATGTTATGAATATGTTTCTGTTGATGTTAACATTGGGGTAAAGGACCTCTCTGTGCTATTTTTGCAACTTCCTGAGAATCTAGAATTATTTCAAAACAAAAAAAGAAAAATTATCTTCCTCCCTAACATTCAGCTCTCAATATGATTTAGGTATTTTATTTTATCATCTTGTTCTTTTTGTGTGTAAATAGCATATTTGCAACAAGAGCTTATCATGTTCACACTTTTTTTTTTACTGTTTTAATTTTACAAAAATGTCATGAATAGGTTTCCTTGTTTAAAAATTTTTTCCTGAAATATCCTTTAATATCTAATTGGTATTAAAGAGATGAAAACAACCCAGTTGTTTTTCAAACTCTTTTAAATAGCAGAATACTTCTTTCTTCAACCCCGGGATTATAGGGAGATAAATGTAGAGATGCTTTTTCCAGAGTGCCGAGCAGGAGACCCAGTGACAATCTGTGTGGTTTTCCCAGTTGTGTCCTGTAATGGCTCGTAGCATCCCTACCAGACCTTTAAGGCTCTGGGAATGCAGGTGAAAAAGTGTGTGATTTAAACAACAACAACAACAACAACAACAACGAAAAACAAAATCCGTGACAAAAATGCTGTATTGGATTCACTTGATGCTACATTTTTGCTCCATCCCAGGACGCTGGGATCATGACCTGAGCCGAAGGCAGAGGTTTTAACCCACTGAGCCACCCAGGCGCCCCTGGTGCTACATTTTTTATTGTGAACTCTGTCCTCACCCTTTACCAGAAGTGGTAATCACCTTGGCCTCATATTTCACTTGATAAGGAAATGAGAAACATAAATGTTTGAGATGTAGTCGCTATGGTGATAGACAGAGTCAGGGGAATAAGTTCGTTGACCTTGTTTGTGTCTTCCAGAACTTTTCATTTAAAATTCCTACTTTTCTAAGCTGTGTCGCTATAGACTCAAGCCGTCCATCTCGACAGCTGAGTGTTACATAGCAATATATTTTCATCTAAAGAAATTAGTTATTGGCATAACACTCCTAGCAATGCAGAGTTTTTCTTATTGAAATTGAAAATATGTCAAGACCTCTAAAATCTTTCTGGTAGTAATTAACCTAAGCATGCCCTGTATAGTTTTTGCTAGTATAGATAATTTGTAAATATGGCACAATTTTTTTTTAAGTTTGAGCATTTAATGAAATAGTCAACTACGATATATAGATCCAGCTACATAAAATGCCTCCTACAAAGGCACGTCCTAAAAATTATATTTAGACTGCAGCTTCCTAAGAAAACAATTAATGCACCATATCTAGCAACACATACTTCTGCTATAACCGAATGGAAAGGCAATGTTCTTGCAGCGAGACACGCCTTTGGCAATTCTTCCCATTTGCAGAGTCTCAGGTGCCAAATTTGCTGCTAATCAGGTTTTCTATCTCAGCTGACAGTCCTGGTGGAGTGCCACACTTTTATTTTCTTGGGCTATTTAATGTCACGATTCAGACTTGAGAAAAGGTGGGATCGTCCCTACTTGGTGCACAGTGTGAAAGGGAAACCAGGTCTGCATAGCTCCCCGTTTTCTGGGGGAGAGCTATGATTGATGCAAACTCTAAAAATCATTCCCAGAGGACTCTAGCAATCATGCAAATGTTAGGGTGTAATCACTTCAAGGAGCACCCCTCCTACAGCTTATCGGAGCCCGCAAGCGCCCATCTCATGCCATTCTTTGTGCAAAGCTCAATTACCTTGCCACCTAGACTAAAATGCAGTTCCAGGGGGTCTCAGTTTCAGGATGGTTGCAAAGGCACCTCAACCTCATTATTGTTTCTTGTGACTTTCCATTAATTGTGTTCCATTTCAAGAACTGTTGCAAGTTCTTTCTGAAAAGCAGCCCAATGAAGCAATTAACAAAACTGAACCATGAAGGCAACGCATTCCTGTGAGATCTCGATTAGTCAAAGCAAGGGAACTACAAAAGAAGGCTGGACAAAGAGAATGACGTCCGTGTGCCTGGGCTTTGCCCGGCTTCCTGGTGCCTTTGTTGCTTCTCCTGTGGAAATGATACGTGTTTCTCCAGACATGTGGGAAAAGGCATTGTACCCTTCTGTACAAAGTCAACGTTAATTCCCGTGGTGTTTGAAGTTTCCCTCTCTAATGCATGGGGACCTCCATTTCCCCATAAGGCTGGCCGATAATGGAGCAATTCCTCATTTGTGAGATCAGGGTTCTTAGTGTATAGCTTGATTCATAAGACTCATGGCAAAGTGAAAGAGGGTCTGTGTTCTTAGTGTAATCGAAAAATGGATGTGGATGATGAGCTGGGGAACCGGACGTATAAAAAGAGGCCCTGACCACGCGGACCGGGATTTGCATACTGGGGCCAGGCCAGTATACGATTTTGATTCACATGGCCCTCCCTTCCTTCTGAGCAACCCATGATCTACGATATCCCGTCATCAATTTACAACCGGCACATCGTGCATTCTGAGCAGTCCACACTGGCTACAACACAAAGCACATACTTATTAGTGACATAAATCATGAGTTTCTGTGCCTGAATAAGGATTAATCTGGAATCCGCACCCGGAACAGGAGAACGGGGAAGCAGGGCTGTCTATCCCCTCAGCAAACACCAACAACTCCCTTCCCCTGCAGCACAGGGTGGATTCGGTTTCCATGGGAAAAAAGGGCAAACAGTCGAGCGTGCCCCTGGTTTGAATCAATTAGGGCCTCGGAGGGCTCCAGATGTGGGAGCCTTCTTTTTCTTAACCCTGGTAGCAGTTTTGTGATGGACACCTGGAAAAACAAAGTTGCGACCAACAGAAAGATAACAGAGGAGGCTTCGGCACAAACAAGACCTCGGTCTGCCAGATCTTTGCTGGGGTGAGGGTGAACTGATTTGCGAGAGACAGGCATGATCCAGGTGAGAAACTTGGGCTTGAAAATGGCTGCCTCCTGGGCACCCAATGGGTTCATTAAAGGTTAAATGACTTTTAAAGCCCAGCTGAGTCAATTTAGAGGTCAAATAGTCACACCGGGGAGGTAAAGAAATGCTCACAGGCATCTGAAAAGCACGTAGGTTCTTGGAAGTGGTGGGAGAATCCATTGGATGGGGGAAGGCATTGCTGGTCCCTGCCAGCAGGCCCTTGGCTGGGTGAGTTGGACACAGCAGAGTGCGCCTAAGACCCCGTCTCCCAGATCTGGAGGAGGACCGGCCGGCAGGGCTGTGGCCCATACCACCCAGGACAGGAAGCCATGTACCTCCGCCCCAATGGACAGGCAGCTCTCAGACATGATTGTTTTATTTATTTGACAGAGAGAGAGAGACAGAAAGTGAGCACAAGCAGGGGGAGTGGGAGAGAGAGAAGCAGGCTCCCCACTGAGCAGGGAGCCCCATGCAGGGCTCGATCCCAAGACCCGGACATCAAGATCTGAGCCTAAGGCAGATGCTTAACGAGGGAGCCACACAGGCGCCTCTTAGACATGATCTTTACTTGCAGTGTGAGCCCATGAGGATTTCTCAGAGCCCCCCATCTCCATGAAGGCTCTCTCCCCGCCTCCAGAGCGGACTCAGTTACACACATGAAATAAAGAAAAAAAGGTAGGTGTCTTCAGGCACTGTTTGACAGCTGATGAGTAAATTGCCTTTATTTATAAGAGGAAAGCAGGGGACATGTCATGGTGACTGGCACAGAACTACGAGGTCAAAAGAATAAGCTGTCTGAATAAAGGCATCCCAGTCCCAGGAACATAATTCCCAAGACCGATCTGTCAGGGATTTGAGAGGTTAAGCATGTTAGTACAGAAGGTGTGTGTGCATGCATGTCTTTCCCCTAAACCACTTCTTCGGAACTCCCTGGGAGGCTGTTAAGCTTTTCCTGATGTAGTCAAATGCTGAATCCCTGTTTTTTGTTTGGTTCCCCCCCCCCCCCGCCTTTTACCTTTCACATATTCTGGGAAGTAACTAACTTTCTGCCTCTTGCAAGAAGCACTAACATGTTTACGGTTATTACTTCCAGTTCCTTCTCTTCTCCCCATACATGTGTTCACAAGATGTCTGAGCAGTTTAATCAGGAGCAGACTCGTCTAGTTTATGTTACTCTGTTTCTAGGTTTGCATTTCTTTCTTTCGATTTCCTTCTTTTACAATGTCGCGCCAAAAGTAGAAAAGGAGAAAGGAGAGGCTCTCGTGCCCCTGAATCAGATCGTCTCTCATCCAACTAAGACAACCAAATCGGCAGCGGAGACCAGAGCAAGCTTCAAGCTAATCACAGTTGCACTGAGAAAACAGAAGCCAGTGGAAGCACATGGAATCTTCTTCACAGCGGCCCCCAGCTGGCCCAGGGGCTCCTCCTTCCCCCATCGTTATAGCCCAGCTGTCCACACCCCTACCCACGTTCCTGGACCCTCCTCTTGGGCCCCGCTCGTCAACTCGGGGGCAACACCCCAGGTTCTTTGTTCTCCTGTTACTTTCATCAGTTTTCCCTCCCATAGTTAAAAAGAATAAATAAAAGAGAAAATGAGAAAGAAAGGGACAGCTGGGTGGCTCAGTCCTTAAGCGTCTGCCTTTGGCTCAGGTCATGATTCTAGGGTCCTGGGATAGAGCCCCAAGTCAGGCTCTCTGCTCAGCAGGGAGCCTGCTTCTCCCTCTCCCACTGCCCCTGCTTGTGTTCCCTTTCTCACTGTGTCTGTGTCAAATAAAATAAAATCTTTAAAAAAAGAAAAAGAGAAAGAATTTCTGACCCCACTCTGGGTTGTACTTCATTTCCCTGCTCCCTTTCCAGAAAAAAAAAAAAAAAAAAGAATGACTGATACTTTTTCTCTCCTTCCCTCCTATTCTCTCTTAAATCTGATTCATTCGAGCTTTTGTCCTCACTGCTACACCAAACTGCTCTTGCAAACGTCCCCGATGACGCCGCCCCTGTTGTTTACTGGGACATCAGTAGCCTTTGGCACAGCTTCTTACTCCCTCCTCCCAGAAACTACTTCCTTGACTTTTGGATACCACATTCTGCTGGTTTTTCTTCCAACTCTCTGCTGTCTTCCCCCAACTCTCCGTCCCCTCTCTTTATCAGTGTTCTTTGCTCGTCCCTTTTCATCTTGCTGACCTCTTGCTTTGAGTGCCCGGGGCTCCAACCCTTTGTGTTCTTCCCCACGCTCAGGACTTTAAATACTGTTGCAATAATCATGGCTTTTATTTTCTACACGTTGCTACTTTGACATCTAGGGCCTCACTGACCCTGATCCTGCTCTCAGGGCTGGCCAATTCCTGGAGTTAAGTAAACAACTCTCCTGCTCCTGAGCTTGCCTTTCGGTAAAATTCAGCTAATCCAGAGCTACTATCCACCTACCCTCGTCATCCCAGGGTCAGGTGTCAGACCTCTACATACAGCTCCTGTGCTCAGAGCCTGCAGAAATTATTCGAACCAGCTAGTCCGATCTTACCCGGCTTACCCTGTCTTACCCATTCCTTTCCATGAAAATCATAATCAAGGGTCTTCCCGGCCATTTCCCTGTCTCTCTCTCTGTACCTCCGTCTTCACTGGGCGCTTGCCCATGTGGCACCGTGGGCTGTGTCTCCTGCTTCCGGAGAACTGTGAGAATCACCACTTCTTCCTCCCTGATCGTCATTTCTGTGTCTACATGTCTTACTATACCTGATTTTAAAAAAGATATTATTTATTTATTTGAGAGAGAAAGAGAGAGAGAGAGAGAGAGTATGAACTGGGGAAGCTGCAGAGGGAGAGGGAGAAGCAGACTCCCCCTGGAGCAGGGAGCCCCAAGCAGGGACTTGATCCCAGGACCCCGTCTGGGGTTGTGACCTGAGCTGAAGGCAGACGCTTAAGCGATTGAGCTGCCTAGGTGCCCCTTATCATACCTGATATAAACAACTCTTGGGCACCTTTGACATATTTATAATCACACACACGCATTCGTGATTTAGGTCTTGACCCCAGACTTCTCCTATAAACACCTGACTCATAGGTCCATTTGCCTTGTGAACATCTTCCCTAGGTGTCAAATAGAACCTCACACTTAATGTACCCAAATCTCAGCCTTGTACCGTCCTCACCAGCTTCCTGCTATCCCCTCCCTCCCCCCGCCAACCTCCGTGCCACCCAGGCAACCGGCTCCTCTCATAGTCTTCCCCCTCCCAATTACACAATCCTTCCTGTTGCTCAGGCCAACAATGGTGATGTCATACCTACTCCTCCCTCTTGCCTCTTACACCAAGTCCCACAGCAAATTCTCTGGGTTCTACCTTCTGGTGATATCCAGAACCTACCCTCCTTCTAAAACAGAACTCACTGCTGCCTATACCCATCTTCCGCTCATGAAAACATACCTAGGACCTAGTCATGCTCGACGAGTATGGATTGCATGACTCTCCCAGTTAATGTGTTCTATTTATTTTATGGCTTGATTAATTGTTAAGTTAATGCACATCCTAACAGTATTACAAATAGGATAATATAATGCATCATTTCAATTTTCTTAGACTTGAGGAAAGATGAAATTTTATTGCCCAATGTAAGCTGAGCCCCTGAGATGAGATCGCTTCAAGTCCAATTCCCTTCTCTGTAGAAGTTCAAACCCCTTCCGAAGGTTTCGATGAATCCTCAAAGATCTTCATTCTCATGATCACCTCTGACTCCAGCTTCCACGGAAACAGGCAAGTCTCTGGGTGGCCTTTGGCTGTGCTGTACCTCTTTGACTTTTTCTACAACATGGAAGTTGACACCAGACTCATTTTTCACATTCACAAATAATCTTGAGTATAGCACAACTTGCTGAATAATTGTGTTCCATAGAGGAGGGAAATATATTTCAGAAACATAAACGGTCTCAAATGGAACACCCAAGTCATTGTTCGCTCAACACTAATGGCCCCTTCACTCCACATGGCCCTCAGCACCGTGCCCCCTTTCTCTCCCGCCTCCTCCCTCCCCTTCCTTCTAGACTGTTAGTCCACCTCCCTTTAAAATCCCTCTCAGTCTTTTAAGGAACAGGAAAAAAAAAAAGGGCATTCTGTGTTGCAAGACCTTCCACCTAAGATGATAGGTGTGGGTTTCTTTGTTTTTGTTATGAATTCCCTTTTATTATAAAAAAAATTCAAACATACAAAAACATAAAGACTAGGGCAATGGATATCCATATATCACACCATCCAGGTCTAATAACTGTTAATATTTTATCACACTCACTTCATCTATATTTTTTGCTGAACCATTTTAAAGCAATTTACAGGTATTACGGCATTTGGCACCTTCAGCATCATCTCCAAAGAATGACATTCTGCTACATAACCACAATGCAATTTCCACTTCTGACCTCTGAACACTAGTCCCGAATATCATTTAATGCCCAGTTCGTTTTCAGATATTTTCACTGGCTCCCAAACATTGTGCTTTGAAATCACCATTTTATTTATTTACTTACTCGGCCCATTAAACTTGTATTTAAAACAGCATTTGTCGTAACGAAACATTTTAATATGGTTGCTTTTTCCTAACGCTTGTCTTTGTTACAGACTGGAGACAAAAATACCAGTAGCCAAACACTCTTTATTAAATTACCTGTTGGAGTAAACCCACAGCATTAAAGCGGGGGGTCTCTATTTTACACAGCTGTGTAATGGCGTAAGATGTATGAACTCATTTGTTAAATTGGGATCTGTAAACGAAAACAAATGGGAAGAAGAGCAACAGAGACAATAAGTAATGGAAACAGTTTCCAGGCTGCAGAAGCCGGGGGCTTTGGTAGGAATTATAGGCAGCCCTGAGGAAAGGCTTTCTGGGGTCCCTGTGGTTGTTGCCTAGCAACAAGCCCATTACACAGGGGCACACTGGGGTCCAGTTAACAGGGCTCAGGGGGAGCACGTGGGTGAGAGCACCGAATTTCTTCTTTTATACTATGTTAATAACTCAGGTCTCCGGCAGTCTCTGACAGGGGTTGAATGTCTGAAGAAATCATCCCTGTATGATGCTTTACCCACATTAAATCCCTAAAGGAAGAAAATGACTGTAGCTTAATTCACGGCGCATGTGTCATTACTTATTTGGCCATCTATCCATCTGATAAGAGTTAAATATACCATATAAAAAAGAAAATCATCCAAACTCAAATTAGTTTTGATTTATGGGATAAGGCTCTAAGACCCATCCAAATTCACTCCTAACAGCAGAGGAAGTCTGTGTCACAAATTTAGTGCTATTATTATTCTTTTTTTTCTTTTGAAATTGCTTTTAAGTAAATGACTGCATTTTTCAGGTTTGTACTCTTCCTTCTGTTAGGGTGTTAATCTGAGCCAAGAGGATAGCTTCTCGGTCATCTGTTTGTGCCTAAAATTTGTCAGGGGAAAAAAAAATTTGTTTCGCTAGTATAGTGTTTTAGTAATGTAATTATGCTGATGATATTAATAACAATACCATCCCTTTTTTAAAAAGGTTCAAAATGCTTTTCTAGTACTGCTTCTCACATTTGTTTGAGCTAAGTTACGCATTAAAACCAAAGTCAGGACAGGAATCCCAATCTCCTGATACCTGGTCTAGCTTTCCACTGCTTCCCTGGTATTTTTCATGTTTGTGTGTGTTTTAAACTTTTTAAATTACGATAAGATACACATGAAGTTTATCATCTTGGCCATGTTTTAACTGTGCAATTCCATAGTGTTAAGTACGTTTGCATCCTTGTAAAACTCACCTCTAGAACTTATTTCATCTTACCAAACTGAAACTCTATACCCATTAAATAACAACTCCCAATTCCCCTTTGCCTTTGGCCCCTGGCACCCACCGCTCTACCATCTGTCTCTATGAATTTGACTTCTCTAGGTACCTCATATAAATGGAATCATAACATATTCGTCTTTTTGTGACTGGCTTATTTCACAGGTTCATTCATGTTGTAGCACGTGTCAGCATTTCCGTCCTTTTCAGAGCTGAATAATAGCCCATCTTGTGCATGTATAGACCACATTTTATTTATCCATTCACCAGCCAGTGGACACTTAGGTCACCTCCACTTTTTCAGTATTGTGAATAATACTATGAACATAGGTATACAAAAATATCTCTTTAAAGGTGTTTTCAATGATTTTGGGTATACACTCAGAACTGGAATTTATGGATCATGTGAAAATTCTATGTTTAGTATTTTGAGGAAACACCATACTGTTTTCCATCGTGGCTTTACCATTTTACGTTCCCACCCGCAGTGCATAAGGGTTTCAATTTCTCTACATTCTCCCCCAAACTTGTTATTTTCTGCCTTTTTAAAAATAGTATTCAGCTTAATGTGCATGGGGTGTCATGCTATTGTGGTCTGAGTTTGCATTTCCGTAATTACTAATAATGCCAATCATCTTTTCACATACTTCGTGACCTTTTGCATATCTTCTTTGGAGAAATATCTTCTTTCAGCTTCCTTGACCATTTTTTAATCCAGTTGTTTGAGTTTTTCTGTTGCTCTTAGTTGTAGGAGTTCTTTATGTATTCTGTATATTAGTCTCTTCTCAGATGTATGATTCACAAATATTTCTTCCCTTTCCATGGGTTGCCTTTTCACTCTCTTGATTACGTCCTTTGATGCATGAAGTTTTTAATTGAGATATAGTTCAAGATATTACATTTTTCTTCTGTTGACTGTGCTTATGGTGTCATACCCAAGAGGTCATTGTGAAAGCCAATATTGTGAAGCTTTTCTCCTACATTTTTCCCCAGGAGTTCTACAGTTTTAGCTCTTATATTTAGGTCTTTGGTCCATTTGAGTTAATTTGTGTATATGGCATAAGGTAAGGGATCAACTTCATTCTTTTACATGTGACTATCCAGCTTTCCCAACAAGAGTTCTTGAAAGGACTGTTCTTTCTCCACTGAATGACACCGTCTCAAAAATCATTTGACCATACATGAAAGGGTTTATTTCTGGGCTATTTTTTTCCTCTGGACTATCTGTCTTTAGATCAGAACCACACTGTTTTTTGATTACCGTAGCTTTGTGGTAAGTTTTAAAATCAAGCAATGTGAGGCTTTGTTCTTTTTCAAAATTGTTTTGTCTATTCCAAGGACCTTAAAATTCATATGGATTTTAGGATGGAATTTTAAATTTCTGAAAAAAATCATCAGGGTTTTGATAGAGATTGGATTTTTTCAAACGTTTGGAGGTGGCAGAAACTCATTTATCTAGGAGTAAGCTCTGAAATCTCCAAGTTCTGCAGATGATAAAAGTAGGACTTGGAACTTATTTAAAGGTGATGGTTATCTCAGCCATGTTTTCATTTTTTGGAAAATAATTCTGGATGTTCAGGAGATTCCAACCTTCCATAATAATAGAAAACTTTTACAAAAGGCTTACTATTCTCTGGGCACTGTTCTGAACCCTTTATATACACTAAATAATTTGGTCCTCACAACAGTCCTGTGGGATAGATACCACTGCTGACTTCATTTATAGAAGATGAAACCAAGGCACCAAGAGTTTAAATGCTTTGCTCAAAATCATAGAACTAGGAAAGGACACAGGTGGGAGTTGAGCCCAGGCAACCTACCTCCCAGGTCTGGACTCTTAACAACTACACCCCCTGTGATTTCACATTGGTTGTTTAGTCCTGCATTCATTTCATCCAACACACCTGGTTGCGAGGCCCTAGAAGGTCCATGGTGAGCAATGTAAACACTGTCCCTGCCCTCACAGGCTTGTTCTCACGGCTGATGCGTGTTAACAGCCAAATGTTAATGGCTGCTGCTGTCCTATGTCACCTGGGTTATACCACATTATCATAAACCTCCAAGTAAGTCACTGCCACATCGTCAAGGACTAGGCTTTTCATTAGAGAGGTAGGACTCAGTACTCGTTTAGTTTATTGAGTCATTTATGGGTACACTTATTATTTGCCAAATGCTGGTTCAAACTATGTTGAGGGGAAAAGGTTGTACAAGAATGCACCCAGGTGTTAAGGACTGGCTTTTATCAAAGGGCACTCGGGGTGTATAGGCAGCATAGAGAATACTCTAGCTGATGGGTTAAGGAGGTGGACTGCTGTCAGGAAAGGCCCCTCATCCTTCTCTGGTTGTCCATCTATGCAGGAATATCCATACAATTGGTATATCATTTTTCCTTTTTCCATAGGACCTATAGAATAATGCTCAGGAACACTTTCCCTCAAAGCCCCTCTTAGCTGTGGCTCTCCCCTTCATGGACCACTTAGCTAGTAAATCTTCCAAATCCTTTGTACTCTCCATTCCATGTAACTTGGAATCACCATTTACAAGCATAGCTAACCAAAGAGCCACATGAGTATAAATTCTATTTAATTTGGTGGTTGTAATATAGAAATTAGAAGCTGTGAAAGACCATCTCAGGCCATGGCAGGGCTGTCAGCACCCTATCCATATCCACGGGCCTCGAAACTTTGTGGGGTGGGTTTCCAACAGCCAGCGCCTACATTTCTTTACCTGAAGGCATTCATTGGCCTCTAGAGGAACTTCGTTCACCTAGAGAAGGAGCCAAAGTGCCATGGGATCCATGTGTCCTGAGAGCAACTCTTGTATCCCGTTGGACTCAGCAGACATCTGGAAGTGCATCTGGTTCCTGCATTTCCTCAGCAAAATGCAGTCCAAGTCACCCACTATGGGAACTACTTTGTTCTTTGTCTGCCACCTTTCCTTTCTGTCTTGCTTACTGTCCTGTAGGTACTTCCTGGGCACCCTCCCAAAGAAGCTTATTGCACTTGAATCTGTCCTGGAGATTTCTGGGGTCCCCAAACTAAAGACACAGTCCAAGAACTCCTCTCCTAGAGGCTTGAATGGGTCCTGGCACTCTTCCCATCGGGCCCTTCTCATCCACATGTACATCACAGACCTCGTTGTTCTCTGAAAGATCTTCCTGTAGGAAGCATCATGTTCTTCCTAGATCAGTGACCAAGAATCTCAAACTTGTAGATAAGCCTTTTAGACGCCTTGGTTCTCAATTACTCCCACCACTACTTGGCCGACCCATTTATTTGTTACTTGGTTTCATTCCAGATACATTGTTTTGAGAGTCCAGCCTGTGTTGGTCATGAAGGAGCCCAGAAAATTTGCTTCCAGCACTTCTATCTCCAGATGGTAATCACTTGGGGGGGGGCAGGATTTTATCACAATTGAAATCTCTCCTTGAAGTTACTCTTTCCCTGACATGCCAGCAGTCTGTGGGTGCATTTCTTTGGTATGACTACATATCTTCTACCATGGGGAAAAATTCTGCTGTTTACAGGGACATTGTAACATTGTAACATTGTTACATTCCAGCACATCAATATATATATAGTCGTTGTTTGTTGTTGTTGTTGTTGTTTTAAGCTGGAACATCATCAGTCTGGAGAAGGGCTACTGAGATGTACTATGTTAGTAAATCAAGAAAAAAGCAACTATCTAAAGACAGGAATGATTGAAAGGTAGCAGGGGGAGGCAAAGTTTACAGAGAGTAAGTGGGAAATTGAGAAAGTGGGGCAGGGAAGGAGAGAGACAAGCAAGGGATAACAATAACAACAACAAAACCCAAACATGGTTTTTGTTTGTTGTTTGTTTTGTTTTGTTTTGTCTGCTTTGCTGCTCTGCATTTGACCTCTGTGCTTGGAAAACAGAAGAAAAAGAGGAAAAAACATTGATGGTCCAACAGCCTCCAAAGCTGCAGTGGACAGCAGCCCAAGACTCCTTACAGGGCTTCTAAATCGTTCTTAAAAGAACTTTGAGTGTTCCGATAATGACTGCCCTAATAGCTTTGCTATGATTTTTGTTTCTCATCACATTCCACACAAATTGACAGTGTCAAAATCAGAGTCTCTTTTAGACTCTGGGCCTATTTAGTGACTGCTCCAAGTTTTCTTAGAAAATGGGAAGTAGCCAAGACAGGCACTGAAGCTCTATCTTACAATTGCATTATTTTACATATTTTGCTACCCTTTCGTTCTTTCCTTTTTTCCCTCTGGGGTGGAAAATGACAGAATGAGTTTTCTCTCCCTACCTCTTTGAATACTATTTAACCAAAAACTGAATTGCAGCAAAGCAAAAATGCTTGTCTGTTTTCAAATTTGCAGGCATCCTACCATCCAGGGAAGTCAATTTCATCAGCCTGATGGGAAAACACCACGTCCTTTTTAAATGGAATGGTCCTCTCTGAAACCAAAGTTCCAGGGAAGCAAATTACCAGCTGCGCTGGGGCTGGTGCTGGATTAAAGATGAGGATCACATCTTGTGTTTCCGCCACCCCCTCGTCATTTCTAAGCTGCCGACACACAGAAGCTGCCTGATCGGCTTCTCCTCCAAGTCTCTTCAAGGGTGGGAGAGTCATGGCCAGGAACACAAGGAGCACACAGCCCTCATGTGTCTGGGAAAGAAGCATCCAGCCCGGGGTCTGGAATGAATTCTGCTCTGTGGAAATCAACCCGAGAGACTCAGTGTCCACAAAGAGCAGATGGGAGCCCTCCCTCTCCGAGGTCTGGTTCCAAAGACCTCTCCCCGTGCAGCAGCAGCAGCCCTAGCAATGCGGGGTGAGCCCCAGCTCAATCTGAAGCAGGGAAAGCAGGAAAGGCTGGGTTGACTTTGCTTCTGTTCCACTCTGAGGTTTTGACTCTAGCTTACTCAGAAGTGGGGGATGCTCCCCCCATGGGGAGGGGACATGGTTCTATTCATGGCTGTACTGCTGGGGGGCTGCTTTTGTCCCTCACAGGCACGCTGTCCCCATCTCTGAAATGGGGCGATGATGGTCCAGGTTTAACATATGTAGAGCTTTGAAATCTAGAATAAAAATCTGTAATGCGAGCATAAACCATGCTCTTACTTCTTCCTCACTGCTGCCGGCACTCTGATCTTCTTCACCATAGATCATTCTCCAGGATTTTGTTCAGAAGCTATTGCTGCTCCCCAGACAACACCTTCCCCACTGCGACTCTGGCTTCCTGTGCCATGCAACGGGTGGCCGTCCGTAGAGCCTGGGGACAGCCCGTGAGCAGATCTGATGTTTTGGTTCATGAGTTAAATGAAAACTTTAAAACACACACAGCAACCGTGATTTCCCATAAGCATGGGGAAACTTGCTGCTTTTGAATGAATGCAAAAGACCCCTTTCATTTTCTGTTTCAATGTAATGTATGCGTGCTGGTCCTTTCACCTTTCCTGGAGAGGAACCCACGGCCCCCCAGGGGCGGGAGGCTGTGTACTGGGAACTCTGCAGTGCTGGGAGTTTACGAGGATGGAAGGTTGCTAGCTATTCAGGACCACAGAGCTCCGGGACTGATCGGGGGTGGGGTGGGGAGAAGGGAGTCTCTTTACTATTACCTTTCATACATTGCCTCCATAAATATCTTTTTATTATTATTTCTGCTGCTTTTAGATTTAGTTTATGGATGTGGTTAACGCTATATTCGAATGTGAAGGGAATTACTACCCTTGTTAAGATTCTGACCACTTGGGGACAATTGCTCAGGCTTCTCTTCCCTCTGCAATAAACACATCTGGTGGATGGCAAGGGACTTATTTTTCCCCTGGACTCCTGGAGGGTGCTTGGTGGGAGTGAGCTTTAAGCACCAAAGAGAGCATTCCCTCAAACATTTAACACAATTTAATGCTGGCTGAGGAAGCTAATCATCCCAGTCTGCTGTTTTGGGGGAAAGTATGGGGAGCCCTACAGGAGCTGAGTCATCCCCTTAAAAAAGGGAAAGAGTGGCCAAGACAAAATTGAGAGAGGACCTGCCCTGTGTGGGATCACCTACTGCCAGAACATGTCACCAACGGAGCATTAGCTACGTCCCCGTCCTGTCCCTGAGAGGCAGTTCTCTGCCCCGAATGATGATGAACGGTAGGGTGACAGATTTACACACTGTGGGGCTCTCCATCCGCCGGGTGTGGGGATGAGAAACTAGATCCCTGAGAGAGCCTGATCCATCCTCTGGACCACAGGAGTCCCTTTGAAGAGGAGTTTGGAGGGAAGAAGTATCACCCAGCAATGCCAGTGGCCTTGATAATATTTCCCTGATCCATGAGAACAGAGCCAAGATGCATGTGCACGCATGTATGTGTGTGCATGCACGTGTGTGCATGTGTGTGCATGTATGGTGCACTTTTGTGTGCGCGTGCACGTGTGCATGCACATGTGTGCATGCGTGCGTGTGCACGTGTGTGCATGTGTGTGCATGCATGGTGCACTTTTTGTGTGTGCATGTGTGTGCACGTGTGCATGCACGAGCGTGTTCATGTGCACACGCGTGAGTGTGTGCATATGTGTACGTGTGTACACATGTGTGCATATAAGTATGTGGGCATGCATGTATATGTGTGTGCATGTATGTGTGCGCATATAAGTAGTGTGTGCATGTGCACATGCATGTGAGTGTGCATGTGTGTGAGATATCTCAGCAGCACTTTCTAGCACTTCAGAGCCACATATCTGATGGCTCGTCTCTATTTGCATGTCCATAAGTACCGACAGCACAACATCCTTGAAACCCATCCCATATTGTTTCTCTATAAGCTCCTTCTTTCTTTTCCCGTATTTGAGAAAGCCATCTGCTCATCTGCCCAGCTGCCCAAACCAGAAAGCTGCTATTTGCCTTAGCCCTTCTTTTCCCTTTGCTGCCAGTCCATATCCATTTAATCGCCAAGTCGTTGTGGTTCTGAC
Source organism: Neogale vison (assembly GCF_020171115.1). NCBI lineage: Eukaryota > Metazoa > Chordata > Mammalia > Carnivora > Mustelidae > Neogale > Neogale vison. The sequence goes on along the minus strand of NC_058093.1, from coordinate 180,028,332 downwards.
TTACAAACATCCCGTCTGATCACTCTGTTCTCCATTTGACTGCCTCTGCCATGTCAGAGGCTCCGTCCTCTGCTAACCCGGATCGCTCTGTCTGGCGTCTCGTGTCCACTCTCCCAGAGTGATAGAGTGATGTTGAAATGTCGCACCACCTTCACTGGATCCCTACTACTTTCAAATAAGGGTCAGGCTGTGCAACATGACTTAGAAGACCCTTGGTGGTCTGATCACTCTCATTAACCCTTGGAGCTCCAAACACCCGGCTGTCTTAGACCACTTGCAGTTTCTCAAACCGCCCCCTTGTCCATTACTAGGCATCGGCAAATATTAATTTTCCTGCCCACAACAACCTTCTCCACTCTACACCTAATTCGAATTCATCCTTCAATTTGTGACTTAGAGGCCACTTCTTTCAAGAAGCTCTTTCTGCTCAAAGATTGTGCAGAATACCTTTCCGGGATATGGCTTGTACAATACTTACACAGGATTCCAGAACTAGAGGTAAAATCAATCAAAGGGTTATAGATAGAGGGACCTCCTACAATGAGGACTTTCCCTTCAAGCCTCCCACAGCTGACCTCCCCCACCCCCATCCTGAAAGGACCCGAGAAGCCATTGTTCACAAGCCAGCTCCTTCCATCTTACACCACAGAAGAGCAAAGTCACCCTGTGCTGTGCTCTATTGGCCTACTGAGCTTCTAGAAGGAAGCAAACACTGCACGTAGCAGCATTTAGGTATTTGTTCTATAAAGACAAGCATGGGGATGCCTGGGTGGCTCAGTGGGTTAAGTCTCTGCCTTGGGCTCAAGTCATGATCTCAGGGTCCTGGGATTGAGGGGAGCCTGCTTCCCTTACCCCCTGCCTGCCTCTCTGCCTACTTGTGATCTCTCTCTTTCTGTCAAATAAAAAACAAAAACAAAAAAAACCAATTTTTTTGAACCCAGGTCAATGGTTTTCAACTGTATTATGCTTTCCTTTCCTCCTTTTCTCCTGTTTTCCTTGAAACTCTGTATTTTGCTGCTCAAGTCAATGCATCTATATAGACCCACAACTTTATACCCTATGCAAACCTTGGTTCATCTTACTCAAATGAAAAATAGAAAACAGGAGCTGGGGCAGCAGCAACAGTGGTGATAGGCACCACTTACGAGGCACCTGCTGTATACCAGCCACTCTCCTAAGCTTATATTTGCTGTTTTGCTTACTTCTCCCCACAGTCCTATGGGGGAGGGTACTGTTAATGTCCACATTCCAAAGATAAGGTAAGCAAGGTATAGAGGAGGGAGTTTCTTTAATATTAGAAAGTGATAGAGCCACCATGCAACCCCAGGGGAGACTGACTTTAAAATCCAGCCTTTGAACCAATACGCTTTATAGAGTTGGAATGGAGTTAAGATAGGATACTGTGAATGCTTTCTCCTGGGAATTTTCTACAGTGTGAATGAAATGGTCCCACTAGATTTATATTGTTAACAATGCATAGGAGGGACTGAATTTCAGGGATCCTTTCCTTTCAGGGTTATTATCACTTTCCTTTGAGGATCTGGAATGAAAAGGCCAGTCATAATTTCAAAAGAAATGGTTCCTGGGTCCTTTCAGGATTTGGGGGGGGGGGGTCACTGGTGGTTTTTAAAAGAAGTCCTCCCTTTTGTAGGAGGTCACCCCCTGTTTCTAGCCAAAAACCCTTTTGATGGACTTTAGCACCAGTTCAGGAGGGATGTGCAAACATTGTAAGCATTGACTCTAGGCATGAAGATGAAAAGTGAGAAATTTACTTCTGTTTACCACCAAATGTGTTGGCTCGAAATGTTATGCACAGTTGGCGTCTGAGAGGGCACCCAAAGGAAAACTGCCTGAAATCCTCAGGGACCAAGGCTACCTATAAAGGGTGGGTCCAGGGATCCTATGGGAAGCTGGAGAAGACCTAACAGCGAGTCCCACTGCTCACATCGCAACTGTACACATTTGAATATAGAAAGGCTTTGAGAGGATGGCTCCCCTCCATGGCGTCCCCCAAGGGGTTGACTCATCCTACTTCCTGCCCACCTTGTTAGGAACTGAAAGTCTCACTCAGAGACATCCTTCCTCCTCCGATAATTCCTTCCTTCACTAATACCAACCCTCCTAGTGGCAAATCTGCTGCTTCTCTCTCTTACCCCTCTTCCTACCTTTCTTCAGTTCTCAGAGACACAAGGAGTGAGAAAAGGGAGAAGCCATAGGTCTTCTGCCTGCACTCAAGGTTCAGACCTATCTGCTCCCAAGGGAACCACTCTAACTGCAACGGAGGAGAGATTAAAAGCTTGATCAGAGCTTCAAGAGTTTAACCCGCGGGCCAGGCTCAAACAGAAATACTAGGCTGGTCCCTGGTGCTTTAATGCCAAAGTACCAGGCCAACATCTGTACCAGGGCAAGATGGCTTCCAGATGAGGCGTTCGGCATTGGAGCTCCCATGAGCATATGTGTTTACTATGTCCAGAGAAGTCAACACATTCACGGGGCACTTACCCTGTGCCCAGAACTGGACCAAGTCAGCTCTGAGTGTCTGGCAGCAGCCATGCATATATTTGCTTTCAGCCTTGTGACAGCAGAAGGGCAGAAGGGAAGAGAAGGCAATCATGCTGAGAAAAGGAAGTTCTGAAGATTTTCCCCTGTCTGTACCCCCTTCCAGCTCAGTGGGAAAGTTGCTCCCTTCACTGTATTATCTATTGCAAGTCTTACTTCTGCCCCTTCCACAGAGTCACCTGGTGAACAGAACGATGCAAATGGGCAACATGGGAGCCTGGAAAGGAGAGGTCGAAAGTAGGCAGCCCCTGGATAGATGGCTGGCAGACATTTACTCCTTAATTTTTTAATTGGCAGCACACACAGTGCTTATGGTTGCCTAGTCTCCAATCAATGTTAAACATACACCCATGTTTGTCCATAATAGCTCTATGAGGTATTATTATTATTATTAGCCCCATTTGATGGATATAGAAATGGAACCACAGAGAGGTTAAGTTAGCTATCCAAAGTTTTGCCAATGTGGATTTTATCCAGCTAACAACATGGGCCAAATTCACTTGCCAACATTTACAATTTGGAGATTTCCACAAAAACCCAGATTTACAGTGTTTCTCTAAAAACTGGGAGATCGTGCTCGCTTCCACAGCACATATACTAAAAACTGTGAGATCAGGGGTGCCTGGCTGGCTCAGTGGGTTAAACCTCTGTCTTCAGCTCAGGTCATGATCCCAGGATCCTGGGATCGAGCCCTGCATAGGGCTTTCTGTTCAGCAGGGATCCTGCTTCCCACACCTGCCCCCCGGTCTGCCTCTCTGTCTACTTGTGATCTCTGTCTGTCAAATAAATAAATAAGATCTTAAAAAAAAATAAAAACTGGGAGATCTGATAACTCTGGGCCCTATGATAAGCAAAGCTAGGCTGTAAAATGGAAATGTTTATTAGTGACATGCAAACAAAAACAAAACCAAAAAACAACCCATACCTATTTTGCAAATTCCACAAAGTTCCCACTCCACTCTGCAGACACTCTAAGATCAAAACGACACAGTGTTTTAAATAACAGCAGATTCAACTCTCCTTCTGGTGAGATTAGGCAAGATTATCATTCAGTCAAATATGAGCCAGAAAATCAAATAGAGCCACGGGCCAGAGGTATTTCTCCCGAGTTGCTGGGCTACTGGGCTTGTAAGATTCTCAAATCCCATTCATGCAAGCATTGGAGAGCATGCATGAAATTTACTCATTACATCTATGAAAAATCATTTCTAATGATCAGGTAACTATACAACTTCTTGTCCAAAATAGGATTCTTGCAAGTGTGCAGGTGGTCGTCCATTTCTCAGTTTACTGCAACTTGTCTTCAGATCCAGCCTTCACTGCCTGCTCTGCTATAATACAGTGACCTTCGTGAATACGACTCCTTAGTCAGCCAGAACATGATGATGCTTTGTCAATACAGAACCTTCGAGGGACACCGGAGGAGGAGGGTGGGCTCCTCTTCAGGGCTTTGCCCATGGAGTTTCTCCAGAAGCTGGGGCTGGTGACACATGGTGGCCAGCAATGCCCAATGTCCAGCAACTTCCCCCAAGCAGCCCCGTGAGCAGCTTTGCCACTGGGGGCCACCAAGGAGTTCCCTCTCTGAGTGCGACTTCCCTAAGTGCTGAGGCACAGCACCTCCCCATGGACAACTCTCCCTCAGCACTCTAGAAGGTGGGTTTCCAGCAAGCTCCATGGACATGGCACTACAGTGTCTGATTTTTCAGACATCCAGGAAACCACAGGCACATCCTTTCCTCCAAGGTGAGAACTCAAGCCCGGAAGGGGAGGGGCTATGTCTCTTACCTTAGATGCTCTCAGTCTTTAGGGCAGGGCTGCAATTTAGATCCGCAATTTTGTATGTCTTTGGAATTTTGCTTAATTCTCATCAATTTCCCATTGTTCCAGTTTCCTGTGACTAGTTGTTTATATTAAACTTTCCCTGTGTAAATTACTGTGTGCTTGCTATTCTGATGGGACCTGGATTGATAAACAGTTGGAACTTACAGTGGTCTCAAGAGATAGACTTGCAGGGACGCCTGGGTGGCTCAGTTGGTTGGACGACTGCCTTCGGCTCAGGGCATGATCCTGGAGTCCCGGGATCGAGTCCCACATCAGGCTCCCAGCTCCATGGGGAGTCTGCTTCGCTCTCTGACCTTCTCCTCGCTCATGCTCTCTCTCACTGTCTCTCTCTCTCAAATAAATAAATAAAATCTTTAAAAAAAAAAAAAGAGATAGACTTGCAGGGATGAGATTTCGGGATTGGTTCGGTGGTACCTTTGGTTTGAGTACGCTGCCGAGCTCATTAGCAATGGGAGATGGGATGCTAGAAAGCCACGGTACAGCACCCTCACAATTAGTCAAGCTATTACCTGTGGTGGATTATGATGAAGTGCCAATTAAGCATGAGCCTTGGGAGCCCAAGTAGCTGCTACACTTGACCTTTATGGTAATAGTGATGGCTGTGAGGTCTATGGTGTGGGATGGATGGATCCTTCAGAGTGCACTTGGGCATGGAAAGAAAGGAAATGACAAGCTCAAGGCCTTTGGCTCTCAGCTCAAGTCATGGTCCATGAGACAGGAGTTTCTATGAGAGCCCTACAAGAATCTTTTTTCTCATTGTCATAGAGCTCACTTTGCTAAAAATAAAACATACAATTTAATTGCATTGGTTGCTGAATGACAATAGTTACATTTACAATCCCATCAAGTTTCTCATGTAAAAGCCAGAGCATTGAATGAGGGAAACGTACGCTCGTGAAACTGAGCATGGGAACATCTGGTGGGAAGGATCATCACATGAAACTAGCATCCAAGTCTTTCCAGTACAAGTGGGGCTTCCTTCCAGATTCCAGGGACACTAGACTTGTTTCCTTAAAAACCCTGTGATACCCTCACCCCAGTGGGGCAGATGCCCTGAAAAGTGATGCCCTGTTTTCCTCAAGCTCCTCTGTAACCAGCACATAACGAGGCTCCCTCTCAGCCTCCTGCAGGCATACAGACACCTACGATAGCCCAGGGAGAAATAGGTTACATGCCAAGGGGATTGCAAGACTTATCTAACAGGCAAACAAGTGTGGGGCTGCATTCCAAGGGGGGTAGACTAGACAGGGAGGAATAGACTAGCAAAAACACGTTCATTGCTCTCGGTGCATTTACTGTTTTTTGGATTCCATGTGTCGGCTCCTGCCTTTGGAGGTGGCTGTAGCAATGGACTTGTTTGGTGAACTGAACTTAGGACTCAACAGTGGCCTTCATTTCATGAAGTCGAGAGGCCAGAGGATCCCTGGCATAAGGTAGAGGAGGGAGTTCAAAGACTTAGGGGACTGGATTTATTAGGTGTGACCCGCACAGGGGCCACTTCCACAACTACTACAAGAAGGGCAGAAAGACACTCCCTTCACTAAGGCTTTGAGAAGTGTAAAGGGAGTGCCTGTATCCACCGAAAGCTCTGGGGTTGCTCTCTTTTGCAAGACAGGTACAGCCCTAGGGAACTCGGTCATGCATATGGGCTCCCTGATTTCAGTGGAGATCCTGAAGTGGCAGAGACCCGGATGGGCACATGCACTATGTCCAATTATGCCTAAACATCGTGAGTAAAGCAGTGGCACCAGGAGGTAGAGTCACCCCACTCAGGATTATTCACGAACCGTGTAGTGGAGATTCAGATAACATGTCTGGAATGTAGACCTTTGATTAGGATCTTTCAAAGAGCTACCAACCACCCCTGGAGTATGGATTTCTAATTGGAAGTGTACTTCAAATGTTAACTAACTGCACCTAAGGCATAGATTAAAATTAAATTGTATACCCGTAGGTGTCAGAGAGAATGTGCTGAAGTATTTGAGAGTAAATTATAGGCAGGGCCATCAACACTCTTTCTCACATGATAATCATTAGTCATAGCCAATGCCGGCCACTCTGGTACATGGGACTTGTGGCTCTGTTTTACCACAGTCCCTGCCATAGTTTCCATGGCCACTTGTCATCATGTTTGCTCTGTCACCTCTTCTCCTAGATGTGCTAGGAGGAAAGTGGAATATTTATTGTATTACCTCTGAATCAAAACAAAGAAGATGAAAACTAAACCTGTATTTCCAGAAAAGTAGGAGAGAGTATAGTTATTATTTGTATAAAATGTGTCAATGCAATTAATGTGCAAAGCAAAGTGAATTCATTTGGCAAGAATATAGGGGTGCCTGGGCGGCCTGGAAGCCTCTGCCTTCAGCTCAAATCATGATCCCAGGATCCTGGGATCGAGCCCCATGTCGGGCTCTCTGCTCAGCAGGGAGCCTGCTTCCCCATCTCTCTCGACCTGTCTCTCTGCCTACTTGTGATCTCTCTCTCTGTCAAATAAGTAAATAAAATCTTAAAAAAAAAAAAAAAAAGAATCCGATCGAAGACAGGGTGGTGGATGGTTTTTCCAAAGATGGCTGCTGCTGTGGCTTTGCCTCCTGGATATTCTTCTATAAGGTGACCAGTCACCCCTCAACAGCAGGCAGGGTTTACAGAGGAGGAAACCTGGGTGAGAAGTCTTGCTGTGAGGCCACCCAGATTATCGACAGCCCAGTCTGGTCCCAGACTCCGTTTTTCTGATCTTCCCAGAAAAGGAAAAGCAAGCCAAGAAACAGGGGTTCCGGGAAGGTGGCTGTCTTCATCGAGTGGATGCCCGGTTGGTGAATACGGGCGCGGAGAAAATCGGACATAGAGATAAGATGTTCAGATGCAAGAATGCAGGGAATAAGAAACAGTTGCATCTGGGTTGATCTTGGTGATGTGCCTGACCCATAAAATGTGGAAGCAATGTTCTGGGACTGAGTCTGGTCAAGCTATGGAAACAAGAAAGATAATAATAAACGGTTGCTTAAGTCTTAAGCCTGGGTGTGGTTTGTTATGCAGCAGTGGATAACCAAAATAGACTCCTTATGAAATAAGCTTATTTCTACTTATTGCTCTATTTCTGCCTGGGACCAGACAGGCATGGGAGTTGAAGACCTCCCACTTCCAGAGTTTGGTTGTCGGCGGATGCTGATTTCACCTACCTGTCTTCACTAGCACCCACCATGAATATTCATACCACATAGCCACAGTTTCAGCTGGCTTCTGTTGAGCAAATGTTTTTTCCTAGGGGAAGAAAAATAATCTCCTAATCATTCTCCAACTCACAGATAGGTTCCTGGGCCCTTCAGGTGCCCCTTCAGACAGGTACGCAATTTGTATAGGAACAGTGGTTAATCCGATTTTTACTCGAACAACCGCATTGGCTTCACATGTCTAACGGTCTTCTACAAAGAGGTTAAATGAAGCTGTTTCACCATGGGCCACAGCTGCCGTACGGTGGCCGTACGTGGTCTGATGGAGTCCGAGGCCTGTCACTCAGGCGGTAATCTCAGGTGACCCACCATCAACCGGCATGCATGCCATCCTCCTCCCAGGCCTGGACCTGCTCTGACCTGTCCTGACTTTGTTGATCACTCTTTGTGCTCTTGTATTTGACCCTCTAGTCTCCATCTGCAATGGGCCCTTTCCCATCTGACTGCTTATTCAGTCTCTCTCCCCCTACCGGTTGGCCCACACCAACCAGACACCACCCTGGAAACAGCTTCCAAGAGTTCCTACTCCTCGACGGCGCCATGAGCACCCTGCTCTGACTCCGATCTGGGCCTGGCACCTGGTGGTACCTGGATAAGCATGGTGGCCTCAGACCCAGACATTTCCCCGCCATCTCCTCCTTGAAACAAAGGACTGTCATTCCTGGACTGCTTCTAGAGCTGTGTTCTTCCTCCCACATTTGTCTTCCTCATCCCACTTTCTGGCCTGGCTCCCAGGCACCATGTTCCTCTCACACACGCCTGCGGGCTGTGCCAGCCCTTCCTAGGCCAGCTGTTGTGCGGATGTATAGGGATAAGGCTTGGCCACGGGTGTACTTTATCCCTCTCTTCTGAATATATTATTTTGCACTTTGACCTTAACTGTTTCAGAAACCCCCAGCAAATGACTGCAAAGACGAAACCCAGGCTTGTTGTAATTTTGGTATTTCAGGAAAGCAATTGCTTCATCTACCACTTAGCTCAGTTGCACACTAATCAGATCAGGATCACATAATAACCTTTCTCATAAGGTGACAAAATAGTTGAGTTCAAATAATGCCTTTACCAAGCCTCAAATCTATTGTTCAAAACAATTAAACAGCGTTCCTATCAGAGAAGGCCATCTTTTTCCTGCCCGGGGCCAGTGGGCCCTACTTTGGGAGAGACACACACAGACGGGAAGCCACTCCTCTTCCTCTTCCTCCACCTGGCCTCAGGGCCAGGACCTGGCTCCGGAAAAGGCCTCAGTGGCCGCAGCTGTTCGGCCCCTTTGCTCAGCGGGCCCGGGGGACAGCCTGGAGTTGAGGTCTCGCCGCTGCACAGAATCCGGTCACTGAGCGGGGGCCTTCCCACTCGGGTATTTATCTCCTCCTTTTTCCTGAAACCCAGCCCTGCCAGCACAGCTCCCCAATGCTATCAGCATTCTGCTTCTTCCCTTGCAGATAGGCTTGGGAACAACTTCTGAATATAAAGACTTGAAACAATGAGCAGCGTTTGAGATAGAATTAGGGCTAAGTCCTGAGCAAACAGCTGGATGAAATATGTCTTTATCTGTGACTGTCTCTAATTTAAACAACCCATAAGATGTTTGTTCTAAATGCTGGCCGTATCTGGCTGTGCCTGTCTTTCCGAATCCCTCCCCCCTACACACACACACACACACACACACACACACACACACACCCAGCTGCTGGGAGAAAATGACGTCTTTTCCCTAAAGTCAATGACCTTTCCCTGTGTCAGGATGCATTCCCCCCAGCGTTGGCCCGGGGTCAGTTTTCTGGGGGCCGTTGCTACCAGGCATTTCTGGGGTGGCCTAGTGTAGTGTATGCATGTTCACCCCCCAGTCACGAGAATCTGCAGTTTAGCCGCCTGTCTTTCCAGGCCTCTCTGATCTCAGTTCAGTTTTAATTGAATTCTTTGCAGAGTTTTCCAGGGAACAAACGACATGGAGAAAGTGGTTGGTGGGATATTTACATGTCACTAACGGGGTGGATGAGGGAGCCAGGTGGTAAGCCCTAGAAGGGGAAGCAGGGAGGAGGGCAGCCAGATGGAAAGGGCTGGAAGCACAGCCCAGGGCAGGTGCGAACTTGACCGTCAGATTTCTGTCTGGAGCGAGTAAGACCACCCCTGAGGAGGAGGACTGCTCTCTGAGAGCATGAGATCCCGTGGACCCTCCCCTCCCCTGGTGGTCTCACCCCTCCCACCACACCAGGGATTCTCGGTGCCCTCCCACTGCCCTTCGTGCTTCCTTGCGTCTCTGCATGAAGGGAGAAGGTGTGCCTGCATCTGTGTGTCCCTGTGTGATTACCCATCGTCCTCACAGCCTCGCTGAAGACACCTAGATCTCCTAGATCAGCGCCACAAAGATGCTCTCGCAGGCCTGGTGTGCCTTCCTGGCCTCGGCAGAAGCCACCCCCGACACCTGTCCAAAGACGCCACGGCCGGGACAAAGTGAGAAGACGTCCATGAGCCCTTCACAACCAGAGACAATAAGATGACCTCACAGGTCTCCTTTTCCACTTGACGCAAGCAGACTTGTTCCCTCTTCTGGGGGAAATCCGTCTTCTTTAGAACTGGTGCAGAGAGTCCCATAGCCTCCCTGCAGCAGAGTGTCTAGGGCCTGCATACGTCTCTGGCGGTGGGGGGTGCTTCCCAGAGAGACAAAAGGACCCAGCTTCTTCCCCACCCCCACCCCCTTTCCCCGATTCAGAAATATTTCAGGGACGTGGAGTTTGACTGGTGGCCCAGAAGAAATGCATAAATACAAGGGACCTCAGACGTCCGTGTTGTAAATACACCAAGTGCCCTTTCCTGCCGTTGACTTACGGGCTTTCCCGCGTGCCTGTCATGGTAACTCAGCTAAACTTGATGAGCAAGCCGCACAGGGCGGCTATTTTGTAAGAAGAGGTGCTTGGCGCTATACAGACGGCTGTAATGATCAAGGGCCTGATCACAGTATCATGGCGCAGCACGAACGTTCGAGTTCCATTCAGAGAGCACCCTGAAAATCATCCCATTGCTAATTATAAACGTGGCTGCCAAGACCCCAGCTTCCTTCTATTCTTCTTACATCCTGCAGATGGCCAAACTTAGGAACTAATCACCAGATTCCCCTGGAATGGCAGCTGGTGGCTTGATAAGGCGGTATTTGGAGTTTGGGCTGTGGCAGAAATCTGTGAGATACAGAGTGTCTATCAGAGCATGGGTTCTGTCCCTCCATGGTCAGGACACCATGACAGCACCTCCCTGTGCCTCGGCATGGTGGGCCCCCCAACACCCCCACCCTCACACCCACCCCCCACCCCCCCACCCCCAACCCCGAGGCACTCCAGTTAGATAAACATGCCACCCTTCCTGATCCCTGGGCATCTCTACCTCTGCTATGGTGTCATCCCAAAGGACCCACTGTCCTCCGAATGTGCTCACCCAGAGTTGGGAGGGTGGCAGAAAACGTGGATCATTTTGCCAGACAAGAGGCCGACTTATATATAAGTACATAGACTTGGTCTAGAATAGTCTTTGTTAAAAGTAGAGCTTGGGATCACCTTTCAAGAAATAGAGCAATTGGCTCCATCCAACACACTCAGAGCAACACTTAACCCTTCCCTCCCTGCTGGGTGTGGGGCATTATCCCTCTGCTTTCCAGCCTTGGGGCTTGTAGGTGTTCATGGTTCTGGATTTTTTCTTCATTATTATTTCTAATGTGGCTGTAAATCTGGATGGCTATATGTGTCTAGCAGAAAATCAAAATAAGGAAACATATTATATTCTTGTTCCAGGTGTCTGGGAGCCCTGGAAGGGATCAGGGCACTTGGACTCAAATACATGCATTAGAGGCCATCAGCTCCTCCCCTGCTGTGTGCCCTTGGGCAGGTCCCTTCATCACTCTGGGCTCCCGCTCTTTCTTCCTGCAATGCGAAGACTGTACTAGGAGCTTTTTCAGTCATTGATATTTATTGATTGATTGATTTTAAATTTTATTTATTTATATGACAGAGATCACAAGTAGGCAGAGAGGCAGACAGAGACAGAGAAGGGGAAGCAGGCTCCCCGCTGAGCAGAGAGCCTGATGCGGGGCTCGATCCCAGGACCCTGAGGATCAGGGTCTGCTCTGCCTTTCCTTTCACAGATCCCTATCTGCAGTCCATATCTTGTCCCCCAAACTCCATCTTAGCACTCACATCCAGGAGACCCGGCCGCAGTACAGCTGGAGAGGTCGTGTGGGGCCCCATGGGTGACTGTGCAAGAAACAGATTGGACCCTATTCTTGTTATTTCTTCGCTGTGGCTGTAGACGTGGAAGGGCTGCATCTTGGAGCATCCAGTCTTCGTTGGGGTGCTGGGTGTTTGCTGGGCCATGTAAGGAGCTGGAGTAAGAAGTGGGGGGACAAAGGAAAGCCACACAGTGGCCACTGTTGAGCTAACTAACCCTGCGGGTAATAGTTCGGTCTCCTAGGGATCCACTAGGGAACACACAAAATGTGCTGCAGCATTCTCCTATTTCCTTCTTTCTACTCATTGGCTCCCAATCTTGTTAGGTAAAGGCTGCCTCCCTCTTCCACCACCCGCCCCCCCACTTCTGCGCTGCCATGTTCTTTGGAGAAACATCTGAGAATGGAGAATGGGAAAGACATGGTGGGCAGGTGAAATGACCCCACCAACAGCCTCAAAAAGACCATCAGCCACAGCAGCAGTTGAAGGGGGAGGACGAGGGCTGAGCAGGGTGGTGTAGTCCAGGGGTCACCACAGCCTGTTAGCTCCTGCCACATCCTTGGGTTGATGTCATTCCCTGCTGGGGGGTGGGGGACTAGCCTAATCTCCCCAGACCCAAGACTGAGGCCAAGCTGGGCCATGGAGGGGCTGTCCAGACATGGTATGGAGAGGACCATTGTGCCTGGCCCCACCTGGCCTGACAACCTGGCGCACGGTCCCGGGGGCACAGGGCTGTGGCTCCATGTTTAAGCCCAGAAGTCAAATGACATGGCTCGGGTCCTCCCTTTGCCACTCAGGAGCTAATGTACCATTTCCCTGCCCATGGGATGTGGCTAAGCCAAGTGCCCACCATAGAGGCTGGTCATGAGGCTCGAATAACATTGTGCTAGAAGGCACTCTGCAGACAGTCCCCCCCCCACCCACGGAGACTGAGGTCAGTACTCACTAGCGGTCAGTGTGACGAGGTCTTTGACCGTGGAAGTCTGAACACCGCTTGCTCAACCGAGCACAGCTGTGGGTCGTGGCTCCATTGTCCTTGTAGAAACCCCGATCACAGCAAGCCCAGCAATGCAGATGTAAGACACAGCCTTAGAACTATTTCCTGTCCTGTTGGTGCATGAAAGGGTGAAAGGAATATTGTTTTCAGAAAGAATAGACTGTGCCTTCCACACCTCAAGCTTCTTGGGCAAGTTCCATTGCTAACTTGGAGCCTCTCTGAGGTCACTTATATCTATAACAGCTTCAGGATAACTGTTTTAATGCTTGCCCCCCAAATCGCCCTTTATGCTCCATGAAACAAACTGCTTTCAAGTCATCTTTCAATGGCTTTGTTTTGTGTTTACTAAATTACTTACTCTACAATAAACCCGATGAGGGGCATGCTTCATTATTCTTGAGTTGTGCTCTTACAGAAGTATAATAATCGTGGATTCAAGCCCTTCTGGGTGGTCTTGAGATCTTATTCATCCTTTAATTCCCTCCCTCTTTGCCACATCTTGTGTCACCCTTGTCACTGGCCACAGAAGAGCAAATAATACCACAAGGCAGTCTCCACTGACTCCGACCTCAGGCAACAGTTCAAGGACAGGCTGTGTCACCTGGGAAGGAATTTCATTGGCATTAATAACACCCATCCCATCGTGTGGAGCACTTAACTCAATGTTGGACGCACACTGACCTAACAAGTCCTGCTGAGATTGGCATACTGGAACTAACAATGGTTGTGAACGTGGACACAGATGGGTGAGATCCCCAAAGGAGCCTAACTAGTACATCTTAGGTTAGAATTTCAAAACCCTAATTAAAGCTTTTAAATTTTCCTTCCTAATAAGGGTGCTCTCCCCAAGGGTATTTAAGGATAAACCTAGAACCTGATCAAAGGCTTTTTTAAAAGATTGCCTAATAGTATCAATTGTTCATGACTGCGTCCAGGCACAACAAAGGGCATGGGAGGGAAGGTTGGAGAGGCAAGGGCCCACAGCTTCCCTGCTGACTGTGGCTCAGTTTGGATCATGGAAAGAACTTCCCTAAGGAGAAAGAATTCTCTGGATTGTCCTCTGAGCACAGACTGGATGAACAGAGGTTCTCCTCAAAACTGAAGCAGAACAGGACAGCAAACACCATATCTGGAAGGACTAGTTGGTGAATGTGTTCCATTTTGGAGGGGCTTGCTCCAAGTTGATATCCATGAATGGATTTCATGGCTACCCATGGATATTGTGAATGGATAATCTATGAATGAACTCACTGAGTTCATTCATCATAGTGTGAAAGTCAGATATTCGGACTATTGGTCCTCTGTCAGGCCCTCAGCCTGTGATGGCAGCTGCCTGCTACCCATTCAATCCCACAGTCTCCCAGCCTACCATCTCCACACTCGGGGTCTAGTGCCTTGACCCAGGTCTTACTTTGTGCATTATTTAGGGTAGGCAAGGTATGCTGTGTGGGACAGGTGCTTTTCAAGACCAACAATCTTCCCAGTTTCTCCTTAAATGATGACCCAGGGGTTGGGTTTCTGTGGCTGTACACCACCATTGTGGGTCTCACACATGGGAACGAGAGGAGAAAGCAAGGGAGATCATTCACAGGATGCTTTCTGACTAGCCTGGAAGGCAAGGATACTGTTCCTCCCACATTCCATCAGACAAGATTCAGTCACACACTCCCAATCCCCTTGCAAAAAGGCAGGCCAGGGAATGTCAGGACTCCATGCTTGAGTGCAAGGACAAGGGCACAGCCCTGTTGAGCACCCAGCGGGGCTCTGACACCCTGAGAATGACTTCAGGCCATCCCTCCCTGAAGAGTTAGCTAGTGCTGCACTATGCTATGATCTCAGGAAGTTCGCAGGCATGAATTTACGTTCAGAGGAGGCAAGTGAAGTGTTCAAGGTCACAGAATTAATTTAAACGGTAGAACTTCCTTGTTTTTCTACCCTCAATTGTACCAGTCAGGACACGCAGGCAATGTGGCAGGAACAACCTTCAAGTCTTAGGAGCTTGAGACACAAGGGTCTATTTCTCACTCCACATCCTATGGGGATCTGGAAGATGAGCCAGGGCACCACCGTTCAGCACAAACAGTTTCATCCATGCCTATGAGACCTAAGGAAGAGACTCAAGAAGGCTTACTGGGCCCAAGATCAATTGGTCACTCACGCTGCTTCTTATTTCTATCATTTTTTTTTTTTCAGAGTACAGAAACTTGAGTGTCTTGGGCCCTAAGGGACATGGTGCTTTCGATTCACCCAGTACCTTCTTTCTAATCTAGACCTTCTTCTATTCTATTCTATTCTATTCTATTCTATTCTTTCTATTCTATTCTATTCCCTTTTTATTGCAACCCTAGAGGCTCAGATGGGTGGGATTGTCTGTCATGGGTCCTTGCAATCATCGTCCTTCATTCAAGGTCGGTTTCCATTTCTCTAGGATTATGAACTGAAAGGAAAGGGTTTGAACTCTCAAGAGCCACTTTCTCAATTCCTCTCTGTGGCAGAGAAGAATGAGGACAACAGGCAACAGGAAACAAAGCTAAGTTAGACAGACAGACTCACACATGCACATACACAGACGCACACACAGTGGGTGTGGAAGACGTGCTCTGATGACATAGTTGGGACCCTGGATCCAAGGACATCTGATACCACCTGCCCTTGGCTTTCAGAGTTACAGGTCCAATAAAGCCCCAGCCATACTGGTTTCCCCTGGGCTGGTTTGAGGTGAATTTTCTTCACTTATAAACAAACAAACAAACAAACAAATCCTCTTAATGTCCTCAGATATATAAAATTTTTCAAATAGTCTTTGGAGAACAGTATCTCTGAAACCAGGCTAGAGGATCAAGCAGGTACACTGGGGTAACTTCTCACTGAAAGAGAAGCTGGGCATTGATCCAGATGAAGAGAGACATGGAGGAAATGGATACATATAAGGATCTTTGGCTAAGAGCTAGATAAGGTTAGGGGCAGGAGGACCAGACCCTGTGATTCTCCAGAAAGCCTAAAGCCAGGCTTAGGGAGAGGAGACTGGGGGAGTGGGGTATGTCTTGAGGTCTCAAGTCGGAGCCATGATAGACAACTTCAGAAGCTTGGCACTGGAATGAGGATTTTCTATGTCGCCTCTGGCCTGAGGCATAATATAGGCTATTTCTAACAAAACCGGGTCTGAACAGCACATTATCCTTCCTTCAGTTTTTATTATAATTTTTCTAGTTAAAGTTTAAGAAACAAAAGAGGTCCTTTCTGAAGATGGGTGTTAGGATGCAAACATACTCAGCTTCCGGACCCTCTGGATGCTTGGGTGGAGAGGTAGCCGCGTCTTATCTGTATGTGAACAGAACTCCGAGGAGAACAAGCCAGGGAGAAAGGAAATGAGAAAACGAACAGATCTTTAGTACTTATTCTGCTTTAGGTGCCTGCTTTGTGCATATGTAATATGTTTAATCCTGTAAGATCCTGAAAGGAAGTTTACTTTTTAAATGAGGAGATGTAGTCTGACAGAGGGTAAGTAACTAGCTCTGGATTCAGAGCTAGCATGCTGCAAAGAGTGATGGGAGCAGGCTCTCTCTGATTCCAACACCCATGCACTTCTCAGGGAACAATGACTCCCCAGGAAAAGACCCCACCCCCACCACTCTGACCCCCACCTTTGTTTGCAGAACCCCGAAGTTCTGTCATAGGAACTAAAACATGAAATAAAGCCTTTCATTTGTGATAAAAAGCAAAACTCCCTTAGATTTTCAATGAAGAAAGAGTC
The DNA here is from genome assembly GCF_020171115.1 of Neogale vison. NCBI lineage: Eukaryota > Metazoa > Chordata > Mammalia > Carnivora > Mustelidae > Neogale > Neogale vison. Next base: position 180,011,739 of record NC_058093.1, on the reverse strand, counting down.
CCAAAATCAGAAAGGCTTGTGTTCCTGGTGACAGATTCCATACATTTCATAACTTTGTGTCTGGCGGTAGCAAGTCATGAGGTCAAGGGCCCAATGCCAGGGTTGCTGGAGTAGGAGTAAAGTATGAATCAGCCTGGGAACACTGCAGGCCAGCTGGTAGGTAAACACTCAGCTGTATACAAACCAGGGAACAGTGATAAGACACTGGGCTTCCAGAAAAAACAGTTCCCATTGCATTTCTACCTCTGTGATAGAGAATGGGGAGGAGATAATAGCAGATAAAGTAAATGGGTACTATAACAGCAACAAAACCCACAGGCACAGAACAATATTTTGAAAAGCTAACATTGGAGAAGGTGTCTCCTCTCTTGAAATGCTCTGGAGTCATGAGGGTGGAAATGGCTGGTGGGTACTGAATACCTACTGGCTTTATAAAGGAAAGTTAATGTGGGAGATAAGTTTCAAGGACAGCAGGTTGAGCAGGAAGTCAAGTACAATGGAATACTATATAACAGTGAAAATAAGGAACTGGGATTACAGGTAGCTGCATAGATAATGGATAAATCTCAAGGACATAATGTTACACATAAAGGTTACAAAATGTATTATATTATTTACATAACCTAAAAAAAAAAAAACAAGGAAACCAGTGAGTTCTATATACATTTTAAAGGTATGTGCACATGTCCTATAAGTATAGTCAATCATAGGATCAATAAATACCAAATCCAAGATTGCTGTTTCCGCTGGGTGGGGAGGGGACAGGATGTTTGAGGTGAAGAACAACACAGGGAGTTACCACTGTGTTTGCTATATTCACTGGTTAAGCTGAACAGGGACAAATTGATATTTACTGAATTTGTCCTTGCATATTTTTGATGTCTGGAATATTCCTTAACCAATAAGACAAAGGTGGATGACAAAGATTAGTTTAGCATAGGGAAGTAAAGGGCAAGGGGTTCATGGATTGGGGAAGGGCGCTAAGATTTCCTTAGAATGCTCTGTCCAAAGTGTGGGGTCCTTCTGTATTACATATTTGGCTAAAAGTTAAAGACAGCGTAAATACAACATTTGGAAATTGCTTTTCCTGATGAATCAAACACTTCACATGTCTTAACCTCTCACTTGATGCAAATATAATGCCAGTCACCCAACAGAAAAATCTCTCGTGGCTGATTCATTATAAGAATCTGATCTGTTTTCTTTTCTAGTATTTTTATCTTGGCCAAATTATAAATATTTTAAATATCAAAGAGGAGGAAGAACAATGCCGTGTGCAGTCTTTTGGGGGAGAGAGCTGATTGAACAACAGAAGACAGCGTTCAGGATGAACAGGGTACTGCACTCCGCAGTAGCCAGGTTCCATCCTTGCAAACTGACAAAAGTAGAAACTTGTGCTTTTTTTTTTTTTAAGATTTTATTTATTTATTTGACAGACAGAGATCACAAGTAGACAGAGAGGCAGGCAGAGAGAGAGAGAGGAGGAAGCAGGCTCCCTGCTGAGCAGAGAGCCCGATGTGGGGCTCCATCCCAGGACCCTGGGATCATGACCTGAGCCGAAGGCAGAGGCTTTAATGCACTGAGCCACCCAGGCACCCTTGTGTTATTCTAACATAAGAAAATGAAGATCCTTTATTTATATCTATGATTTGATTTATATCTCTATCATATCTATGATATGATATATATCTACTGATTAAAATAGCATAATAACCTTTATTATACAAAGAGCCTTTATAAATCCAAAAGAAGACAAACACCCTAAAAAAAATTGGGCAAGGAATATGGGAAGAGAATTTACCAAAAGAAACAGATGACCAAAGACATCTTAAAATGTCAAATTCCATTAGAGATATGCAAGGTAAAAACATTGAGCCTTCCTTTCCATTTTTCACCCATCAAACTGCAGGAGACTATAAAAATTGGAAAGAGTACTTTTTTTATCATGAGGTTCAGTGGCAAGCTGTAGGACATTGTTTTCCTTAGGACAAACACAGGTTCCAGATGGAGAGGGAAACAGGTCTGAATTGTCTTGCCATATGACTTAAGTGTACCGAAAAATTCTACAAAATTTCTTCAAATTAGCCTAACATAAACAATTAAATTTCCTCTCCCACTCCCATCTTTAGATAAGACATTCAGGGTTTTATTAAAATGCAGCTTATCGGGTGTGGCAAGTCCCTAGCCATTATCAACTATTTGATCCATTGCTAAAATTAATTTACAGATTAGCTGCTAATGAGCCACCAACAAACTCTTTTTCTTCTAAATGTTTATGGTTTGGAGCAGAAAATACAGTTGCAATACCAAACCACCCAATACATATCCAAAAACTATGGCAAACACATAGGTATATATATATATATATATGTGTGTGTGTGTGTGTGTGTGTGTGTGTGTGTGTATAGCACAACATTGTAGAATTTATTAACTTTAGGAACCTCCCCATAATAAATATTCCTTTAATCTTGGGAAGGAAATGAAACTTACGATAAAGTTAATTTGGCACATTCAGTGAGACACATGATTATTTTTTGTACTATGTAGTAGTTAGTTAAAAGGGGTGGAGCATAACAAATAGCATGGAGGACAAGGGGCGTTAGAGAGGAGTAGGGAATTTGGGTAAATTGGAAGGGGAGGTGAACCATGAGAGACTATGGACTCTGAAAAACAATCTGAGGGGTTTGAAGTGGCGGGGGGGTGGGAGGTTGGGGTACAAGGTGGTGGGTATTATAGAGGGCACGGATTGCATGGAGCACTGGGTGTGGTGAAAAAATAATGAATAATGTTTTTCTGAAAATAAATAAATTGAAAAAAAAATAAAAGGGGTGGGAAGTCCATGAAAAAAAAATCAATGAATCAAAATTTTCATCTCCTTTCTTACCTTATTAGTTTCAAATATTTATAATCACTATCAAATTAACATTTTAATGCTATTAATCAAAGAATACTTGACCTTTGACCTTCATATACATAATGTCATTGATTCTTGTTAAGAAACAAAGGTTTTCAATGAAGCTTCTTAACCCTACCTGTTCCCTGGCTTTTGACAAAGGCCTGGAAGTAGGTATTCAATATTACCAGGTGTCTTGATGTCGAGGAGCTTGATGCAAAAGAAATCTTGACTTATAAAGCTACAGATTGCAGACTAAGGGGTGGGAAGAAAAATCTAAGTAAATGTTGGTGGCCAGGAGGAAGAGAAGGACCACAGGGAGAAAAGATGCCGAATCCTCTAAAATTATGTATTTTGATAGATATTAAAGATAGGAAGGGACAAGCCAAGAAAAGGAAGAAGATGGACCCCCAGAAATATCTTCCCATTAATACTGATTCAGCCTTGGAAGCCATCCTAGAAAACCTACAACAGGTTTATATGGAAGTCTGAGCTTGGATGTCAGTTATATCAGGACAAACCAAAGCCTGGTCCTGTTGCCCCCTCACTGCTCCTATTCCTATCTTCTTCCCATGGGTGAAACTCCCTTTAGTTTCAAGCAAAGCCAAATGATGAAGATTAAATATTCAAATAAATGGGAGAATATATGCTCCATGAGAATGATACAGAGTTAAACACCAATTCATTCGTTGGAACATGTCTTGTTGGAGGAAAGAGGGCACGATCTAGATGAGCAGGGTAGATGGTCAAGAAGACAGACCGAGTCCTTGCAAAAACACCCATATTCCACTTCAAACACAAAGCTATAATAAAGAAAATAATCTCAAGAGCACATTTGCTTCCTTTCCAAACAAATAAACAAAAAACTAGGTACTCAAGAAAGAGCACAATCATCTACATGAACCAGAAATAAAGTAAGTGGGAGCACAGAACAATTAGCAGGGGCCAAGTCTCAGGGCTGCTGGAAACCAGGAGCTGAGAGAGGCAGAGATAATCAGGGCTTCTCTTCCAAAGAGAGGAAGGGGTTTCCCATACACAAAGAGGCAAGAATGCTCTGGGGCTCCCTGCAGAAGAATATAGGCTGAAAGAGTTCTAGTTACTAACTGAAACTGTGGTAGAAACTAGCTTCTTGCTTGGGTGAAAGAAAATAAACAGAAACAGCTCTGCAATATGAAATTGTGTATTGGCAAAGGAATTAGGTTTCATGTATGGGCTCAAGCTGTCAGCCTCAGTCTTGATTCTAAGGAGGGATAGGGCAGTGCTGGGAAGTGGCATCCTCAAGGTTGGCCATGAGGAAAGGGATGGAAGAGAAGAGCTCATACTCAATATTTCAAAACAGATGAGGAGAATGAAAGCCATAGAAGATAACCAAAACACTCAACAAGTGGAGAATTCATTCCTGAAGAAATGAAAATAGTAGAGAAATCTGAAAGCATTTTAAGTAAGTATGGTAGTATCTTCAAAGAGGATATAAAAAGGGGAAACTTTATTTTAAAAAAGTACAAAGGGTGGCAGATATTAATCACTAGCAAGTCGATATGAAAAAGCACTAATTGTGAGCCAGGAAGTGAAACATATAGTTATTGAAATGAAAAAGAAAAACCTGGGGTGCCTGGGTGGCTCAGTTTGTTGAGTGGCTGACTCTTGGTATTGGCTCAGGTCAAGATCTCAGGGTCTTGAGATGGAGTCCCAGTTAGGACTCCAGGGTCAGTAAGGAGTCTGCTTGAGATTCTCTCTCTCCTTTTCCTCCACCCCTCCCCCTGCTTGTGCTCTCTCTCACTCTATCTCAAAATAAAAAAAGAAAAGGAAAGAAAAATTCAACAGGCTATCAAATCTTCACAAGACACCGCTGAAGAGAAGATGTAATACCATGAATGAAGTATTGAGGAATCCACCCAGAAAACAGCACAAAGACACAGAGATAAAAGGAAAATGAAAAATACTCAGACATGTGAGCAAGAGAGGCCCTAGCATACACCGAACAGTAATTCCAGAAGTAGGGGAGAAAGGAGTGGGGAAGGGCAGTACTCAGAGCCAATGCTCGAGAATTTTCTGAATGAAGTTTACAAGCCTTCCAGATAAAAAGAACACAGAGAACTGCATAAGGAAACAGATAATCAAAATATAACCATAGATCATCAAGAAAAAGAGAATTATTAAAAGATACCAGAAAGGGGGAAAAATCCTAGACCTACAAAGGAATAACAGCTAGATTGAGAGCATACTTTTTCCATCAGAAATAGTAGGGACCAGAAGACAATGGAGTAATGTCATCCATAGGCTGAAGGAAGACAAAGTCAATCCAGAATTCCACACACACCTAAATTATCACTCAGGAATGAGGGGAAAATAATTCCTAAGCTACAGACAAAGGATGTGCATCTTCTTTTTTTTTTTTTTTAAGATTTTATTTATTTATGAGAGAGAGAGAGAAATCACAAGCAGTGGGGAAGGGCAGAGGAAGAAGCAGGATCCCCACTGAGCAGGGAGCCTGACTTGGGACTCCATCTCAGGACTCGAGGATCATGACCTGAGCGAAAGGCAGAGCCTTAACCGAAAGAGCCACCCAGGCACCCAGGACATGCATCTTCAAAAAGATAAATAAAGCTAGAAGGAAGCAGTGAGAGGCACGCAGCATCAGTCACTATAGATAATGCAAGAAAGACCAAACTCTCATGTTGACAATGCCAATATTCCAAGAAAATGCTCAGTGTGTGACAGGGCCCACTGAGATATTAGACATCAGAGATGTGGTAATGGAAGGTAGAACCAACTCACAATTAAGCAAACTTCATTACTGTGTAAGGAAGAAAGGGAGGGAGACAGGACGGTGTGAAGAGAAGGAAAACAGGGGGCAGGGAGGGAGGAGTTCATCCTACTGTCCCCAGATTTCTCAGAAAACAGAGAACTGCTCCCAAAGAGACGTGATTGAAAATGTGGACAGAAGCGAGTTGAGTTCTGTCCCCTTTCCCTCCTTCCACGGGGTGTGTGGGGTGTGGGGGCCAGGGGACCCATGGAGAGTTTCTAACCATGTGGGAATCCATGCTGTCTGTGGCCTGAGAGATTTAGTCTAAGAAATATTGCCGTGCTGTGAAATTAATTACTTTCGGGAAAGAAAGCCTCCGGTGATTTTACTGTCTTTGACCAGGAGAGAAGGGCAGCAAGAGAGGGATCCCTGGGACGGGCAGCCTGGGGGCACAGGTGGGACCCACACCTCCAGGAGACCCGGGCTGGGAGTGGAGCGGAGAATTCCTGAGCAAGAGAATGGCTCTAAAGTCAGAGGCTCCTTTCCAGAATCAAGCCAGCCTGCATTCCAGGGTGCCCCTCTGGCTAGGTGAGAAGGACACATGCAGCTCTCTGCCCCCAGCCCACCTCTTTCAGGAGCTCGATAAGCCAAGGGAGGCAGCTGCCGTGCTTTGAGTGGGGCTCTGGGGCGATACACGCTAACCGAGATTTTTAACTTGGCTCCAATGTTAGGAATGAATCCCTTCTTGGTCCTCTGAAAATTTATTAAGGTGTTAAAATTGCTTTTAACTGCTTCTTTGGCTGTGTGACCAGAGTTTCTTTGGAAGGCAATGCTGTCCTGAGAACCTTATTCAGGTGACACACATGACAAGGAGAAATCAACCCGCCTATCTTCCCGCTTCTCAGTTTCAGCCTGTCCATGCGCCTCGGCGAAAAGCCACCATTTTCCTAGACCTCTTGGGCTTGGAGGGCCAGAGGCGGGCCATTCTCACTGGAGAGCTTTCCAGTGCCTCACGATGTCCTCTATTCTAAACTTCCTTCTCAGCAGAGCCTGCACCTGGCATTTCAGCTGTGAGGACCACATTCCTCACAGGGCCAAGTGAAGCATGCTGGAGAGTTAGGTCAGAGGCCTGTCCCTACCCGTCACATGGCACCAAAAGTCAGTCTCCACAAGAGGAAGGCCTGAGGCTACATTTCTAATGCACAGAATCATGCCTAAATATATATATATATATATTTAAAGATTTTTTAAAGTGCTTTAAGATTAATTTATTTATTTTCAGAAAAACAGTATTCATTATTTTTTCACCACACCCAGTGCTCCATGCAATCCGTGCCCTCTATAATACCCACCACCTGGTACCCCAACCTCCCACCCCACCCCCCGCCACTTCAAACCCCTCAGATTGATTTTATTTATTTATTTGGCAGAGAGAGAGATCACAAGTACGCAGAAAAGCAGGCAGAGAAGGGGGGGAAGCAGGCTCCCTGCTGAGGAGGCAGCCCGATGTGGGGCTCGATCCCAGGACCCTGAGATCATGAGCTGAGCCGAAGGCAGCAGCTTAACCCACTGAGCCAGCCAGGTGCCCCAGAATCATGCCTAAATATTTAAGGGAAACCACATGCATGGGGGATATGCCCGGCCATCCCAGCTTTCATATAGGCTCTAAATACCTTCCAGAACAGGCATTACCTGAGAGACAAAATAAAAGTTGGGTGAACAAACCTAAATATCGCTTAGGGTTCAAACAAGCCAGGAAAAAATGGCCTTGAGAAATACAGGAAGACAGGTTCCTGAGGATATATATACATTTTTTCCCTGACTGCATTTTAAGTGGAGGAGAAGAGGAATCCATGCTGCTGTCTGAGAGATTTACTCGAAGAAATATCGCTGTGCTGTGAAATTAATTCCTATCAGAAAAGAAAGCCTCCAGTGATTTAAAATTATACTGCATATATCTATGTAGTATATTACATACAGTACATTAAGAAAGTTAAAGTAAATTAAAAGCCCTAAAACAATCCACATATTATTTCAAGATCCCAGTGGCATATTAATTATGTCTTCTGCTCTATTCATTTTGTCTCTTTTGTAAATAGAGGCAGTCTCAGAATTAAACCACTTGACTCATAAGGGCCTTTGCATGAAACAGCCATTAATTCTCCGTTCCCTGACGTTGTGACAGGGCTGTGGCCACCGCAGGTCGGGCTGCTACTCACTCTACCGACAACCCAGAGCTGTTGCTTGAGGAGCCCCCAGGACTCTCTTCCAGTTTCCCCTTCTCCCCTTTTGTGCCTTAAGGCCCCTCAGCCCTCAGGTCTTTGGAATACCCTGAGTAATTCCTACTGTCTTGATTCCAACTGTGGTGCACTAGGCTTTCGAGGCTAGCCTGCGAATCTGCCCAGCACTGAGAATGTGTGGATTAATTGTGAGTCTGTACAGCATAATTATTAAGCTCTACATCTTAGGAGTCAAGAGGAGTCTAGTGGAAACTTGACCAATTCACCTGCTCTTTGCCTCAGCTTTCTCATCAGTAAAATGAGAACAATATCTGTAACCAATCTTATAGGTACTATTATGGGCTGAATTGTGGCCACTCAAAATTCATATGTGGAAGTCCTAACTCCCAGTATCTCAGAATGTGAATGTATTGGGACATAGACCCTTTAATGGGGGGGTAGTTGAGTAAAATGAAGTCCTGTGGGTAGACCCTAATTCCATAGGACGGGTGTCCTTGTAAGAAGAGGAAATTAGGACAGAGACTCACGTAGGGGGAAGTCCATGTGAAGACACAGGGAGCAGATAGCCATCTGCAAGCCAAGGAGAGAAGCCTCAGAAGAGAGGGACCCTGCCAACACCTTGATTTTGGACTTCTAGCCTCCAGAATGGTGCAAAAATGCATGTCTGTTGTGTAAACTGCCCAGAATGTGGCACTTTGTTATGGCAGCCCTAGCAAAAGAAGGTAGGTACATTAGAAGATTCTGTGAGACAACACGTGTGTCAAATGCTTAGAAAGATGCCTGCATAAGCAAATATGTTACTAATTCTAAATAATTTCATAAAGAATTAAGATTTCGATCACAACCTGTTCATACTGTGGGTACTATTATATTAGAATTACCTTGAAAATGGTCTTCTTTGGGTTAAGCATTCATTCATCTCTCCATTCATTCATAAAATAAACATTATCACAGCTGACTTTGAGCCAGGAACTATGTTCGGTGCTAGGAGTACGGGACGAGTAGGACAGAGTTTGTAATCCTTCCTGGAAGAGCTTGTGGTATGTGGAAATGGTCCAACATGGTGCTTGGCACCATTAGAATGACACAGTGGTAGCTGGAGCCCAGTAGGGCTGCCCATAGCAATAAAGAGAACAATTGTGTGTCTGCAGGACAGGCAAAAGAGGGACTCTCTGGACCTGTAGAAATCTAGCACAGCTGTTACAACGATGTGGGCTTTCTAGGAAACTGCTGAAGTCACTGGGTGCCGACCTATAACATCCAGAGAAAGGCTCTGTTTGAGTAAAACTTACATGTTGGGCTGAAGGTTAAAAGGTTGCACAGAAGGGCCAGCTCCATGGTGCAGTCCTAGAAGGGTGCTGGGATCTGGCAGATATGTGATCTAACTGGGAAAAGATGCTGATGTCAGCCCCTCTATCCCGACACACTTTCTGGCAGAGAAAGCGTGAAATGGTCACTTAGGTATTCCTTAGGGAGGCTTCTTACATGGCCAGATCAGATTTCTTTAAAATTATAATGTGATTAGTGAGTTTCACCATGTCTTTATTTTCTCAAACTGCCTTCTTCAGTTATAATTCATATACAATAAAGTGCACATATTTAAAGTGTAATATTTGATGTCTTTACATATGTATCCATCAGTGAAACAGGTGCCGTGATAAAGATAGTGAACATATTCCCCAAAGTCTCTTTGGGCCTTGGTGAGCCTGCCCACCCGCCCCCCGCCAACCACCTGCATGAAACCACTAACCTGCTTTCTGTCACTATAAATTAGATGGCATTTCCTACAATTTTATATAAATATAAGGAAACAGTATTTGCTTTTTCATGTGTTTCTTTTGATTCAAGATAATTATTTTGAGATTCGTCCATGTGGTGAGTGTATATCAATAGTTCCTTCCTTCTTTGTTGCTGAGGAGTATTCCTTTGTAGAAATATGCAGCAGTTTTCCCCTGTTGTTGGACATATGGGGTTATTCCCTCATTTGGGCTTTTGCAAATAAAGCTATGGTGAACATTTCTGTACAACTCTTGGATGGATGGATGTTCTTTCTCTCTTGGGTAAATACCTAGGTGTGGAATGGCTAGATCCTTATACCAGGCGTGTGGATAGTTTTTTAAGAAACTGAAACTTTTTTTCCAAGGTGCAAAGTGCTTATATCATTTTACATTCTTACCAGCAGTGAATGAGATTTCTAGTTTCTCCATATCCTCCTCAGTATGTCCGATCTCTTCTCATTTTTGCCATTCAGTAGTCGTACAGTGGCATATCCTTGTAGTCCTCATTTGCATTTCTCTAATGACTAACGATAAAATGTTCCCTCAAATCTTTTGCTGATTTTTTTTATGGGTTGTTGGTTTTCTTATTAGTGCTTGGGGGGTTTCTTATATATTCAGGATTCAAGTCTTTTATCAGACATATGCTTTGCAAATATTTCCTCTCCATTTGTGGCTTAGTTTTTCATTCTCTAAACCATGTCATTTGAAGAGCAGACTTCAACTGTAATGAAGTCTAATTAATCAATTTGTTCTTTTATAGCTTGTGCTGTAGGTGTCATATCTGAGAAATATTTGCCTTCCTCAGGTTTGCAGTTTTCCCCCCTCTCTTCTAGAATTCCTATAGCTTTAGGTTTTACATTTAGAAATGTTACCTATTTTGAATTACTGTGAGGTCAAGTTGGTTCATGGTTGTATTCAAGCTTTTTAGTTTCTTTTACTTTTTTTTTTTTAAAGATTTTATTTATTTGACAGAGAGAGAGATAGCGGAGGAGTAATACAAGCGAGGGAGAGGGAGAGGGAGAAGCAGGCTTACCGCTGAGCAGGAAGCTGGATCCAGGGCTCGATCCCAGGGTACTGGGATCATGACCTGAGCCAAATGCAGACGCTTAACAACTGAGCCACTCAGGAGCCCCTCAAGTCTTTTAGTTCCTTCCAGATTTTTTTATTTAACTATTCTATCAATTACTGAAAGAGACATACTGAAATCCTTGACTGTTATTGTGGATTTGTTTATCCTTCCCTATATGTCTATCAGTTGCTGCTTCATATATTTTGAACCTCTGTTATTAAATGCATATTGAAAATTGTAGGTCTTATTGATGAACTGACCCCTTTATCACTATGAAATGACATTCTTTATCCCTGTTCTGAAATCTACTTAGTCTGAAATTAATATAGGTACTATACTTTCTTTTGATTAATTTTAGCATGGAATATATTTTTCCTTTCATTTAATTTTAATCTATGTCTTTGCATTTAAATTATGTTCTTTGTAGGCAGAAAATAGAGTCGTGCCTTGCTTTTTATCCAATCTGGTAATTCTGGCCTTTTAACTGAGGCATTTAGATCATTAATGTTTACTGTGAATATGAATGGTCTATATCCATCATCTTACTGTTTATTTCCTATTTGTCTCACCTTTCTTCTATCTGTCTTTTCTCCCCCCTCCCTGACTTCTTTTTCTTATGACTTCTTTTGGGTTAAAATATAAGAATAAAACTATTTTTAGTATTCTTTGTTATTTCCTTTGTTGGCTTATTAACCCTAACTCCTTGGTTTTACTTTAGGGCTTACGGTATACATCATTAACCTAACCTAGTTGACCTTTAGGTCCTTCAGGTGACATTACACTACTTCACATTTTGACTTAGCCCATTTGGGCTTCTATAATGGAATACCATATAGACTGGGGCTGCTAAAGCAACAAACATCTGTTTCTCACAGTTCTGGAGCCTAGGAAGTCCAAGATCAAGATGGTGGCATAGCCAGTGTCTAATAACGACACTCTTACTGATGTGCAAATGAAATTCTTCTTGTTGTGTTCCTATATGGTGGAAAGGAAAGAGAGAGCAAGCTTGCCTGTCTGTTCTTATAAGGCCACAAATTTCACATGACCTAATTATTTCTCAGAGGCCCTATTACCTAATGTCATTACATTGGGGCTCAGGTTTTCAACATATGAATTTCAGGGGGACACAAACATTCAGTCCATAGTACACATATTATAAGAGCCATAAAAATTATATTCTATTTGTCCCTGCCTGCCTTTGTGCTGTGTCACATCTTTTATTTTTTACATGTTACAAAACCCACAATACATTGTTATTATGTTTGCCTAGAAAATTCTTTTAAACCTTTATCCCAAAGATGCAGACAGATGTAGTGAAAAGAAGGGACACTTGCACCCCAGTGTTGATAGCAATGATGTCCAAAATAGCCAAACTGTGGAAGGAGCTGAGATGCCCTTCAACAGATGAATGGATAAAGATGTGGTCCATATCTACAATGGAATATTACTCAGACATCAGAAGGGATGAATATCCACCATTTGCGTCAATGTGGATGGAATTGGAGGGAATTATGCTAAGTAAAGTAAGTCAAGCAGAGAAAGACAATTATCATATGATTTAACTCATATGTGGAAAGTAAGGAATAGCATAGAGGACAATAGGGGAAGGGAGGGAAATCTGAAGGGGAGAAATCAGAGAGGGAGATGACCCATGAAAGACTGTGGACTCTGAGAAACAAACTGAGGGTTACAGAGGGGGAGGCGGTGGAGGGAGTGGGTAAGCCTGGTGGCTGGTATTAAGGAGGGCGTATTACATGGAGCACTGGGTGTTATATGCAAACAATGAATCATGGAACTACCTCAAAAGCTAATGATGTACTCTGTGGTGACTAACATAACATAATAAAAAGTATTAAAAAACATATTTAAATAATAAGAAAAAATTACCATGTATTTCATCACTAGTCACCATTTCTGGTGCTCTTCCTTCCTCTGAGTAGATGCAGACTTCCATCTGGCTGAAGGACTTCCTTAGTTCTTATATTTTGTGTCTCCTAGGGTGAAGAATATTTTTGGTGTATCTAAGAAGAATAGTTTTGGTGTATCTAAGAAGTTCTTTATTTTGCCTTCATTTTTGAAAGATATTTTCAGTAGGTATAGAATTTAGGTTGACTTTTTTTCTTTAAAGGTGTTTCTCCACTGTCTCTTCTCTGCCACAGAGAGACAAGAAATCTGTCATCCTCAAATTTGCACCTCTGCACATACCTCCTGTCTCTCCTGCTGACTTTTCAATTTTCCTTGTCACTGATTTTGAGCAATTCTAGTTTGATTTGCCTTGGTGTCGTTTTATTCATGTTTACTGTGTTTGAAGTTCATTGAACTTCTTGGGGCTCTAAATTTATCATGTTTATGAAGTTTGTGAAATTTGGGGACATTATTTCTTTAAATGACTTTTCCCCTGCTCTCCTTTGGTGACCCTAATGCCATGTATATTAAGGTGCCTGAAGTTGTCCAATGCTCACTAATGTTCTTTTCAATTTTTAAAAATACTTATTTCTGTGTTTGTGTGGTTAGGTTCTATTGCTAGGTCTTCAAGGTCATTAATCTTTCTCCTATAATAGCTAAACTGCCATTAAATCCATTCAATGTGTTTTCATCACATACAGTTAATTTTCATCTCCAGAAGTTGGACTTGGTCATTTTTCTAGGTAAACTCTACCCCTAACATGGGGCTGAATCTCACCACTCAAGATCAAGAGTCACATGCTTCCCTGACTGAGCCAGCCAGGTGCCCTGGATTCAGTCATACATTTTTTTCATCTTGTAGAAATTGACTTAACTTTTCAACAGATGAAATACATTTGCAGGCACTGATTGCCCTTGTCTGCTAATTGTCACATCTGTGTCACTTCTGAGTCAGTTTTGATTGAGCAATTACTCTCTTCATTATGAATCATCTTTTCCTGCTTTTTTGCACTGCAATTTTTTTTATTGGATGACAGAAATTGTCAATTTTGCCCTTTGGGGTACTGGATAGTTTTGCATTCCTATAAGTATTTTCACGAACTCTGTTCTGGGATGTAAATAAGTTACTTGGAAAGAGTTTATTACTTTCAGTCTTGCATTTAAGATTTGTTTTGTGGGACAAGAGCAAGGTCAATTATCATTCACTACCGAGGCAATATTCTTCTGAATGTTTCACCCAGTGTTCTGTAAATTATGAGGTTTTCTAGTCTGACTGGTGGGAATAGACTATCCCTGGCTCTGTGGGAGTGTCAAGTTCTATTCCTTCTTATCCTTTAAGATAAGAAAAGGTGGCTCTTTCCCAACCCTTGGGTTGTTTTGCACACCTGCATTCTGATGAATACTCATCTGGATATTCAAGGGGAACCTTCTGCAGATTTCTGGAGTTTTCTCTCCATGAAACTGTCTCCTCGCTGTCTGTCCTAGAAACTCTAGCTACCTTCTTCTAAATTCTCAGCCTTTCTCCTCAACTTGGTGAGTCTGCTCCTCCCAGTCTCCCTCCTTCCTGTTCTTGGCCTTAGAAACTCTCTCAAGGAGATGAACTCAGATGGTTGAAGGGCTCACATCATTTGCCTCCCATCTGTAAACAATCACATCCTTCATGACTGATGTCCACTGTCTTCAAAGCCAGGGCATCATATATTTCATTCACAAACAAATATGATGTCTTATGACTTAGTTCCAGAAGTTATACTTCATGATTTCCATAATACCCTCCGGATGAGAAAGTTACCCCCTCCAACGTGTGTGCTGGGAAAAGGGTGCCAGGAGAGACCAAAGGGCTTGAATGATCCTGAAGTCAAGGATCACTATAGGCTGGTAACCATCCATAAGACATGAGTGAATATACTGACTGGGGGAGTAGGAAAATTAGACTGGATGGGCAGGGTAAAGCCCAATGAGAGCACTTCAGAATGAGTTTTGACAGAAATAATTCCTTTCTACTTTGTATTCTATAAACATCTCTGTCTCAATTGAACTTTCATCACACTATTTCACTATTATTTAAGTGCTAGTCTCTTCTATTAATCTGAAAATTTCTTTAAAGCAGAGATGATGTTTTATTCATCTTCGGAACCCCAGGCTTTTTGTATCATGTTGTAGCAAGAGCTCAAGCATGGTCCCTTGAGTGGAATCAAACTGTATGGCCTGGAACAATAAATTTACCAATATCTAGGGTTCCTGGATGAATCAGCCAGTTAAGTGTCTGCCTTTGGCTCAGTTCATGATCTCGAGCCCCACATGGGGCTCTCCACTCAGCAGAGATGCCTCTTCTTCTGCCTCTGCTGCTTCCCCTGCTGTGCTCTCTGTCTGTCAAATAAATAATATCTTTTGAAAAATAAATTTACCAGTTTCTATTATATGGCCCTAAATGTAACGTCTGCTAAGCTGAAAAGTGTGGCATATTGAAAATGAAGTTTTAGGAAAGCTGATTAGAACCAAGGGGGTTATGAACAGAGGTCAAGAAGTTCTATTCCAAGGTTAATGTCACAGTTCAGGCATAAAATGGTAAGACTTGAAATAGATGGAGGTGAGAAGTAGCAATAAAGTAGAAGATTTGAATCCCAGTGTCATATGAAGAAGAGAACTGATAGGTCTTACTGACAATTGGATTTGAAGGGAAGAAAGAGCTAGGATGAGTCTAGGTTTCAGCAAGGACACCTAAAAATCGTGTCACCAACAAATTGAGAAAGTCAGACTGGATGCATTACTTCTCTTCCAAAATTATTCTTCTTCCTTTATTTCCTATCTAAGGTACCGAAGGTAGAAGTCTTAGAATTGTTCTCGACTTTTCCCTCTCCCTTACCTATGAATCAAGACACAGCTTGGCTTCCCCAGGAAACAGACTCAGATGGAGGTTTGTGTGTAGGATGCTTATAAGGATGTGCCCCTGGGATCAGCCCTGTGGAAGGGAGGTGAAGCAGAAGTAGACAGAAGGAGAAGTCAAGCCGAATGCATCCTTGACTCATTCCACACGGAGCAGTGGACCTAGATTAGCCCTTCAGAGTGACCCCAAATTGGATCAAGTGGGCCATGGCTTTATGCCCTCACTTCATGCAGTCATCGGACTACACCAGGATGGGAAGCAGCCTCATATGAGAAGCTCCATGCAACCCCCACCATCCCTGAAGGATTGGCAGCTGAAGACCATCTACTCACAGCATATTCAGTAACTGTGGCAAAAAGTCCTTCATTTGAATGGCACACCATAGTCTCCATGCACGTCACTAATGCTTCCAAGTCTCTATCCTCAGCCTCATGAGATAGTTATTTGAAGTTCTCATTACTTAAAAAAAAAAAAAAATTTTTATTTATTTATTTGACAGAGAGAGAAAGTGAAATAGCGAGAGAGAGCACGCAAATAGGCAGAGCAGCTGGCAGAAGGGGAGGGAGAAACAGACTGAATCTCCCCTGAGCAGAGCCTGATGAAGGGCTCGATCCATCATGACCTAAGGTGAAGGCAGACACTTAACTGACTGAGCCACCCAGCTGCCCCTAAAGTTATCATTATCTTTTCCCTTAATTGTGAAAGCCAGGTCCTAGTTTCTCTCTCTGCTTACTATCTTGAACTCTCTCCAATCCATTTCCACACTGAGGCTACAATGATCTCTCTAAACACAGATCTAGATCATGTCACCCTTCATCGTAAAGCCATTCAAGGGCTTCTCATCAAGTGTGGGATCCAGTGTGGACCTCCACCCAGCTGTGCTTTCATTCTAAAAAACTCCTGAGAGTTGGTGCTGGGCTTTCAGATGGCTTCAGATTCCTTCTCTGCCAGATGCCTTTCCTCTCTGGCCTGTTTTTTTTGTTGGTGGTGTTTTGGGGGTTTTTTTGTTTTGTTTTGTTTTGTTGTTGTTGTTGTTTTGTGTTTGTTTGTTTGTTTAGCTAGCTCCTCCTAACCTGTTTTTCCAAACCCAACCTCTTTGTGGAAACTCTATGACTCTGCTAGTCTGGTGACATTTCAATATGTCTGTAAAATGGCCACTATTTGCCTCTTTGTAGCATTTATTGCATGATGCTCCAAATGTCTGTAACTAGAATCTCATCTCATTGAGAACACTCACAGTTCTCTCTTTTTAACCCAGCACCTAGCACATGACCCTCTCCCATAAAGGGGGGCTCTCAAACGTTTGGACAGTAAATTAATTAATCAAATAAAACAGTTTAAAAAATACACTTTCTCAATTTTATTCTCCTGGCTACCAAGCATCCTTCTTTGGACATCTGGAACAGCGTTCTTCAAAGGCAGGAATCAGTCTATCAAATGAGGCTAATTTATGGGTCAGCTCCAAATTTTCAGAAAAACAAAACAAAACAAAACTGCTATCTATGAAGTTTATTCAAGGAGCTACTTTGGCTCATCACTAAAGATTTTCCCTGTAGCTGCTGATGGAGGTACTGCAAGGAGGGGACATCTGACTGCTCTGAGCCACCTCCCCAAATTTCCCTGAGCTCTCTCCCTTTCATTCCCATAAAGAAGACCCAGGAGCAGAAGAAGTAGGAGAGGGTATGTGCCCTTCTCCCTCTCCAGGAAGCTGCCAAGCTATATGAATGTCTTCTGCCATTGGTTTCTAGCTTTCACACTTCTAAGGTATATGAGAAGACATGGTGCCATGTGAAGAATTCCTCCTGTTCCGCAGCCCCCAGCCCAGTGTTGTCCAGACTCCACCCTCTCACTGCTCCTTTTTCCCTGAGGTAAGAGAGAATCCAGGCTTGGGGATGTGGTCCAAGATGGCGGAGAAGCAGGAGACCTAAGTGTCCTGTGGTCTCAGGAATTCAGCTAAATAGCTGTCAAACCGTTCTGAACACCTACGAACTGAAGGGGAGATCGAAGAGAAGAAAAGCAACAATTCTAGGAACAGAAAAGTGGCCACTTTCTTTAAGTGGTACAGAGAAGTGAATCCAAGGCGATATATAGGAAGAGAGGCTGTGTGGGGAGGGTCTGGCCCCTGGCAAGGGGCGGAGCAGCGGAGCACAAAATCGGAACTTTCAGGAGTGAGTGCCACTGAGGGAGGTCGCTTGAGGCTAAGCGGGGGGTGGGGGTTGGCATGAACACTCACCATGACAGTGCGGTCTCAGGACCCACGAGATCACAGAGCGGGGAAGCTGGTCTCAAAGAGGGAGCCGAGCAGTGAGCTCTCAGCTCGAGGTTGCCATAAACCATGATCCATGGCATAGACCGACCATTGTTTTTTGAGCAGGGACCCCACAAGCAGCAGAACTGGGAGACTTCCGTGGGAGGAGTGGGACGGAAGTGCGTGGCAGGAATCAGCTGGGTTTGGAGACCTTAAAGGGGGCCGTGGGCCAGAGATAGAAACACTGGGTCACAGGCCGGGTGAGCTCAGGGCACAGCCGGAGACCAGGGAGACGGGAGGGATTGACTGCTTTTCTCTGAGGGCGCACTGAAGAGTGTGGTCTTAAGATCTCAAGGCTCCTCCAGGCCGGAGATTAGGAGGCCGCCATTTTCACTCCTGTCCTCCAAATCTTTACGGAAAGCATACAGGGAACAAAACTTCCTGAGAGCAAACCCGAGCATATTACTTGGCCTGGCCCCTGGCAAGTTCCGCCTCCCACAAAGACATTTGAGAATCACAGCAACAGGCCCCACCCCCAGAAGATCAACAAGAACTTCCAGCCAAGACCAAGTTCACCAATCAATGAGAACTGCAAAACTTCAGAGCAAGGGAAATGCAACACATAGAATTCATAGCTTTTTCCCATGATTCTTTAGTCTTTCAAAGATAATTTTTTTAAAAGATTTTATTTATTTATTTGACAGAGATCAAAACTAGGCAGATACAGGCAGGGGTGGGGGAAGCAGGCACCCTGCTGAGCAGAGAGCCTGACACAGGGCTCTAGCCCAGGACCCCAAATCATAACCTGAGTGGAAGGCAGAGGCTTAACCCACTGAGCCACCCAGGGGCCCCTCAAAGATAATTTTTAAATTTTATTTTATTTTTTTCTTTTCATAGTTTTTTTTAAAAATTTTTCTTTCCTTTTTCAACAAACTTATCAATTCCTTTTTTAAAATATTTTTTAATTTTTTCATTTTTAGTCATATTCTATCCTTTATTGTATTTAACATTATTTTTTGTATATACATATAAGTTTTTCTGTCTTTAAAATATTGTGATGCACTTTCTTCTAATAGATCAAAATATACCCTAAATATCTTTGTCTTTTTTGTTTTTTATTTTTCTTCTTTCTTTTTTTTCAAGCAACTTCTTACCAATTCCTTTTTTAAAATCTTTTTTAATTTTCAGTTTTGCAGTTATATTCCATCCTTCATTGTATTTACCCTTATTTTTGTGTATATATAAGTTTTTCTTTCTTTAAAAATTTGGGAGGCAGTTTCTTCTAACAGACCAAAATACACCCAAAATGTTATGTGTAGCTTTGTTCTATTCACCAGCCTAATCATATTCTTTTTTTTTTTGCTATTTTTTTGCTTTCCCCCCGAGTTTTGCATCTCTTCTGATTTATTTAGTGTATATTTTTCTGGGGTCATTGTTACCCTTTTAGTATTTTGTTCTGTCATTCATTTATTTCTGTCTGGACAGATGACGAAATGTAAAAACTCACCGCATAAATAAATAAATAAATAAATAAATGCAGTACTGACTGCCAGGAATCTAATCAACATGGACATCAGTAAGACGTTGGAACTGGAGTTCAAAATAATGATTATTAAGATACTAGCTGGGCTTGAAAAAAGCATGGAAGATACTAGAGAATCCCTTTTGGGGGAAATAAAATCTAACCAAGTCGAAATCAAAAAGGCACCTGGCATGCCAGAAAGGACTGGCATGATATATTCAGAGTACTCAATGAGAAAAATATGCAGCCAGGAATACTATATCCAACTAAGCTGTCATTGAAAATAGGAGAGATAAAAAGCTTCCAGGACAAACAAAAACTAAAAGAATTTGCAATCACTGAACCAGCCCTGCAGGAAATATTGAAAGGGGTCCTCTAAGCAAAGAGAGAGTCTAAAAATAATATAAACCAGAAAGGAACAGAGACAATATATGGTAATAGTCACCTTACAGAAAATACAATGGCACTAAATTCATATCTTTCAATAATTACCCTGAAATTAAATGGGGTAAATTCCCCAATCCCCTATGTCTACAGGGTTGGATAAAAAGCCAGGACCCATCGATATGCTGTCTGCAAGAGACTCATTATAGACCTGAAGTCCCCTCCAAATTTAAAGTGAGGGGATGGAAAATCTTTTACCATGCTTTTGGACATCAAAAGAAAGATGGGGTGGCAACCCTTGTATCAGACAAATTAGAATTTTTGTCATTCTCGATGGGGAAAATCTGAGAGCTTTCTCCCTAAGTTCAGGATCAGAGAAGGGATATCCACTATCACCACTGCTATTCAACATAGAACTGGAAGTCCTAGCCTCAGTAATCAGACAACAAAAAGAAATAAAAGGCATCCAAATCATCAGAGAAGTCAAACTCTCACTCTTTGCAGACAATATAGTACTTTATGTGGAAAACCCAAGAGACTCCATCTCAAAACTGCGAGAACTCATACAGGAATTCAGTAAAGTGGCAGGTTATAAAATCAATGTGCAGAAATCAGGTCCATTTCTATACACCAACAATAAGACAGAAGAAGGAAGAATTAAGGAGTTTATTCCATTTACAATTACAGCAAAGACCATAAGATATCTAGGAATAAACCTAACCAAATGCAAAGACTCTCTACTCAGAAAACTATAGAATACTCATGAAAGAAATTGAGGAACACACAGAGAAATGGAAAAAATGTTCCATGCTCATTGAATGGAAGAAAAAAATACTGTTAAAATGTCTATGCTACCTAGGACAATCTAGGTATTTAGTGCAATTTAAGGCAATTTAATGTAATCCCTATCAAAATACCATCAACTTTTTTTTCCACAGAAATGGAACAAATAATCCTAAAATTTGTATGGAACAAGAAAAAACCCTGAATAGCCAGAGGAATGTTGAAAAATAAAAGCAAATCTGGTGGCATCAGAATTCCGAACTTCAAGCTCCATTGCAAAGCTGTAATCATCAAGACAGTATGGTACTGGCACTGAAACAGATACATAGATCAATGGAACAGAGAGCCCAGAAATGGGCTCTAAACTCCTTGGTCAACTAATCTTTGACAAAACAGGAAAGAATGTCCAATGGAAAAAAGACGGTCTCTTCAACAAATGGTGTTGGAAAAATTGGATAACCACATGTATAAGAATGAAACTGGACCATTTCCTTACACCATCACAAAAATAGACTTGAAATGGATAAAAGGCCAACTGTGAGGTAGGAATCCATCAAAATCCTTGAGGAGAACACAAGAAGCAACCACTTTGACCTCAGCTGCAGCAACTTCTTCCTAGACACATCACCAAAGGCAGTGGAAGCAAGGGCAAAAATGAGCTATTGGGTCTTCATTAAGATAAAAAGCTTTTGCACAGCAAAGGAAACGGTCAAAAAAACCAAAAGACAACTGACAGAATGGGAGAAGATATTCGCAAATGACATATCAGATAAAGGGCTGGTATCCAAAACCTATAAAGAACTTACCAAATTCAATACCCAGAGAACAAATAATCCAATCAAGAAATGGACAGGAGACATCCAAATGGCCAATATACACAGGAAAAGTGCTCAACATCAGGAAAGTACAAATCAAAACCACAATAAGATACCACCTCACAGCAGTCAGAAGGGCTAAATTAACAAGTCAGGAAATGACAGATGTTGGTGAGGATGAAGAGAAAGGGGAACCCTCCTACACTGTTGGTGGGAATGCAAGCTGGTGCAATCACTCTGGAAAACAGTATGGAGGTTCCTCAAGAAGTTGAAAATAGAGTTACCCTATGACCCAGCAATTGCACTACTGGGTATTGACCCAAAAGATACAAATGTAGTGATCGGAAGAGCATATGCACCCCAGTGTTCATAGCAGCAATGTCCACAATAGCCAAACTATGGAAAGAGCCCAGATGTTCATCCACAGATGAATGGATTAGGAAGATGTGGTATATATACACATACATACATACAAAATGGATATTATGCAACCATCATAAAAATGAAATCTTGCCATTTGCAATGATGTGGATGGAACTAGAGGGTACTATGTTAAGTGAAATAAGCCAATTGGAGAAAGACAATTATTATATGATCTCACTGATATAATGCATTTGAGAAATAAGACAGAGGATCATAGGGGAAGAGAGGGAAACAAGATGAAACCAGAGAGCGAGACAAACTATAAGAGACTCTTAATCTCAGGAATCAAACTGAGGGTTGCTAGAGTGGAGGTGGGTGAGAGGAATGGGGTGCCTGGGTGATGGACATTGGAGAGGGTATGTGTTGTAGTGATCACTGGGTATTATACAAGACTGATGAATCACAGACCTGTACCCCTGAAACAATACTTTATGTTAATTTTTTTAAAAAGAGAGAGAATTCAGGCTCCTTCAGGCCACTTTCATCATTAGCAGACACTCAGTGCCTACCTCAGCTACACGACACTGAGCTCTAGCTGAGACTGACACCATCGAATGGAGGGAATCCTGCTCTGGTGGAACCTTCTGGTTTTCCTGAGACCTATGTGGAGGAGCTTAGAGACAGTTGTATGGATGACAATGACCTTTCGGTAAATTCTCATACCTTGTTGATTACTTCTCAAAGGACCCTTAGACAGAACCCCATTGTGTTTCAGACACTGTTGGCTTTTTGGAAGTCATGAAAACATCTGGGAAACTTGATTTTACAAGGCCATCCCTTGTCCTGGGAGGTTTTCATGTTAAGTTCTATTAAGAGCTTTTGTCTTTTGTTAAGATGCATATATTTACAATTAAAAGCCATTTTAAATAATTGATTCAATTCACCAAAGCCAACAAATTAATTAACTGATGCATAATTAATCAGAGCAGAAAGGCATTCCTTCTTAAGGGACCAGATAGGAAAACCGTGATTTGTATGTTCATGAACAGAGTAGATACAGTCATCTGTGCTCTTGAACCAGATCCTGATATGATCAGGGTCATCATTTAAGAGCTGAAGCCTGTTTAGCCCACAGAAGGAGCACTTGGCCTCCACTTCTCTGCTCAACATGAAGTGATCATCTATACCTGGGCTGGGTCTTAAGATGATAGACACAGCACGAATAGATGTCAGATCCAGGCAGGGTAGGGGGTGGTCCTTGGGAAGCATCTTGGTCCATTGTTCACCACATACCAATATAGTCAACTACAGTGTGAGGAAGGTGCCTTCCTGCAAATTGTTTTTGGTCCCAGAGGAGATGAGTCCAGAAATTGAGAGTAAGCATTTAGAAACATTCACAGGAATTTGACAGAGTAAGTTTATGTCCACTCAATCTAATATTTTAAATTTGGGGCTTATATTTTTACATCCTTTTTCATTTAATTGGTCTAGTAATTCACTTTTATTTTATTTAAAATAAGTATCAGTATGCAATAGATTACAAATTGTAAAAAAAAGCAAAACCAAACCAAACTGTGGTCCTTTCCACATGTACTTCTAGAAGTGCTGTCTTGAATCATTCCAGAAATTCTTAAGCCCAGATCTTGCAAAATACTGTCTGGCCTGAACATGTTCTTAGGGAGATAAGAAGAGCTCCAATCCCTTTGCTACTGAGTTGGAAAATAGGATTTGAGTGCCTTGCGTTTGTCTCTGGAGGTACCCCTGCGCTCTGCAGAGTCAGTGCTATCTAGAGAGAAGATGAACAAAGACATATGAAAGCCGTGTATGCTGTCATAACATAGCCGCGCTGACACTTACTTTGAGCATGTGCCTACTGAGAGGGTCATAAGTTAACTGTGAAAAATAATATTGTACAATCACTAGCCACAGCTGGGCATTCATACCACAATGAATTAATGGCCCCAACTCCAATAACAAAAGTAGCAGGGACCGCGGACCTATATCTCTGCATTACTTTTAGCAAGCAAACAACAGAAAAGAAACCTAAGAGGCATCCTCTGGGATAGTGGGATGTTGATGAACAGGTTAGATAGAAAAGAGGCAGTTAACCTTATGCAGTCTTCGCTAATAAAAATAGAGCAAATACCGCCACTTACTTGAAATGCAATGGAGACTGGCCGAGCCTGACTCGGTTGTCCTTGGGTAGTAGTAATTAGGACACCTTCTAGTGAGCACGGCTAAAGCCTTTTTTTTGTGTGCTAACGTGGCTGTAAAAGCTATTGTAGTTTCTTGGATGGGATTCAAGGTGGGCCTGTTTTAGCGATTTATCGGTACCTACATATGCACATATAGACCACGTGGGATGATGCCCCACAAACACATGCATCACTTTTCATTCCTTGAATTCCTACCATGCACACGAGCCCTGACTGGGGAAGGAAGAGGCCTTGTGGTTCAGTTTTTGTATGTAAGTGGTCTTTGAAATATCATCTCAAGATTTGGAAAAGTGAAATTGCTATTCCGAAGATAAAAGTTGCTTATTGCAAAACAGCTAGTTTTAATGCCTTATCAGAATAAAAGAGAAAATTGTATGCGAGATTGTACTTGAGAGCCATGTAGTCATATGAACGGGGACAAATCTCACGTACCAAATCAGGAATATTACACTTCCAAAAATCAATGAGCCACTGAGTTATGAGTTATGAGTTACCTGATACTTCTTGCATCACCCAAATAGCCATGGACTATATCAGTAGTAGAGAAAAATCAGATCTGGGTCAAAATTCCTAACTTCTCGGGGCGCCTGGGTGGCTCAGTGGGTTAAAGCCTCTGCTTTCAGCTTGGGTCATGATCCCAGGGTCCTGGGATCGAGCCCCACATCGGGTTCTCTGCTCAGTGGGGAGTCTGCTTCTTCCTCTCTCTGCCTGCCTCTCTGCCTACTTGTGATCTCTGTCAAATAAATCAATAAAATCTTTTAAAAAAATCCTAACTTCTCTACTTTTAGCTATATAATCAAGGACACTTTACTTGACTTCTCTGAGCCTTGGGTTCCAAACCTATAAAATGGAGATATGAGCACCTACCCTAAAAGGTTAATTCTTCTAGAACACTTCTTGGACACTAGTCCCTGTGCTAAGTATTTACACACATTTTTTCACTTATTCTCACCACAAATATTTAAAGTTACAGACTATGACAACCTGTTACCTGAGCGCAAACACTCAACCACTATGGCTTTCAAGAAAAGGTATCTAACAGCCTGAGGAGAGGGCCTGGCACAGAGTAGGTACTTAAGAAATAGACTCATTAGCTTCTATGATTGCTACCACTGCCCAGGGAGACAAAAGTAACATGGGAAGTGAAAATGCACACACGACTTTGCGCTGCATTCTCGCCTGTGTTGGAAGGATCCATGGCTGCCCTGCTTTAATAAGGCTGAGAGGTGGCCCAAGCGCTGGTTTCTTGGGCACCAGCCCTAGCCCCAGGTGCACCAGTAAGGAAAGTGGGTTTTACCTTCAGGGCAAGCCTTAGGCAGAGAATAATTTTAGGGATAGCTGGAGGGCTGCATGACCTCCCAGATATCTCCCCTAAGGCCTGAACGTTGCCTAGAACTCATTTCAGGGCAGTTACACCAGGCATTCCACTGGGATAGCAAGAAAGCTCAACTATGCAAAATTCCCAGGAGAAGCTACATGAAAGCGTGCATACATTGCAGGCAAACAGGATAAAATGATATCGGGTTTTAATAGCTGTGACAGAGGAGACTTTAAACTGTAGAAAAATAATAGTTACCCGGTATAGGTTAGAAGAAAGTGTTATTGAGAGAAAAGCAAGGCTGGAAACAATGTGAGGAGTGTGTCCGTTTTACAACTGGCTCTTCCTGCTTATCTTCAGCTATGTGCAGAGATGACACAGTGTGAGCAAAAGGAGGAAGCTTCTGGAAGAAGTGTGCTTGCCCTTCAGTGCACCTCAGTGAACGGACCGTGCTTGCCACAGCCCTGGGCCAGCATGGTCAGCAACCTCCCCCCTACCTGCCTCACATCCATACAAAGCAGTGACTCCTCTCTTTTACCTGAATGTTGGCCTTGAAAGATACAAACCACTGGGGCAGGAGATCAGGGTTCCAACTGTCACACATTCTCTGTGACCCTGGGGGAGTCATTTCCCCTCTTGATGCCATCCAGGTTTCCTCTGAGGGAAAAGGAAGGGGAATGGTGAGAAAAGCTTTCGGAGCTTCAGCAGTAACTCCCTGGATGGGGCTGGGGCCGCTGTGCAAAGCCACGTGACAGTTCCTGAGCCTCAGTTTGCCGAGCTACAAACCCAACTGTCACTACTTCAGGAAAATTTACTTTATATAAATATTAACGAGCTGCATAGTCCCTTTCCAGGACCTATAAGCTAGATTTCTAGGCACTGCAGTCTGATGGAACTATCTGATGACAAAACCAGTAAAACAGTTGAGTAAACAGACTATTAGATGCAGCTGATAAGAAATACTCAGAAAGGCCCGTGGAAGGATCATGTAGTCAGCAACCATCTGTTGAGTATCTATTAAGTGTGAAGGTCCTTGGATAAACTGAATCCGCATCCTTGTTTTGAAGGAATTTACAGTATATTGTGGGAAGATAAACGCATGAAGAATCTAAGTAACCATAATTCAAATTTGGAAGGGAGGGGCGCCTGGGTGGCTCAGTCAGTTGAGTGTCTGCTTTTGGCTCACATCATAATCTCAGGGTCCTGGGATCCAGTCCCTCATCGGGCTCTTTGCTCAGTACGAAGCTTGCTTCTCCCTCAGCCTGCCTCTCCCCTGCTTGTGCTCTCTCTTTCCCTCTCCTTCCGACAAATAAATAAATAAAACTCTTAAATAGTTTGGAAGGAGTAAGTGCTACAAAAAGAGGTATAAACCAAGTATTCTATGAGTTCCAAGAAGAGAAAGTTACCTGTGGCCAGGAAATCAGGTCCCTTTACATGCTAAATGTAGGAAAGCTTTGTGGAGGAGTTAGGGGATGAATTTTGAGGGTGGGTAAGACTTGGATCCAGGAAGGGGAGGGAGAGGAACATTCCAGAGTAAAGGCATGCAGGGGAAAGGGGAAGTGTAGGATGTGTCTGTGGACAGTGGTGGTGCCATTTGATTGGTCTGGTTCTGAGCAATAAGGTTTTAAGTGTGTGCTAAGCTCTTGGCCGTGAACTCTGAGCGAAATAATTTGTGCCCTATTTTTGAAGTCATTTTTGAAGACATTAGAAAACATTGAAAGTTTTGCAACAGGGAAAGAGACACAGAATAAACGGAAGAGGATAAATAGAGGAGAGGAAGCTCTGTGAAAAGAAAAGTGTACTAATCCAAATTAGAGGGAGAGGTCATCTGCATTAAGGCCTTACTAGCAAAAGGAAGAGAAGAAGTTCAAGGACAGAAGAACCACACAACCCTCCAGTTTCCCAGGTGCTGCTCCGGCTTCAGCCTGTTGCTCTGGTGTAATTACGAATAACGCTGTCCTTACAAGTGACCAGTTCAGACAATAAATGGTGTGATCATCCTGGTTAAAGGTTATGTTGAGTCGAGTGCCTGGAAGTGTGGTCAGAGAAGCACAAAAAGCTTTTGGAAGAAAATGAGTCTGGCTGTAGACATAAGTTCAAGGTGATGTTTGGGCTTCTAAATGAAAAAAGATAACAGTAATGATACCGGGCAACATGTCTTGAGTGCTTACTTTACACCAAGTCTTAGCTTATGTGTTCTTCATGATAAACCTGTGAGGTGGGCACTATTATTATCCTCGTTTTATCTGGCGAAACTGGGCAGAGGGAATCATATGATTCAGTAAACAGCTGAAAACTCAGGCCTTGACCTCAAGAGAGAATTCAGAATACAAGCACCCGGGGATTATCCACCAAACAGAAGTGGTGAAAGCCAAGAGGTTCTGGTGGGTTGCCAAAATAAGGAGGGAAGCTAAGAATGAGGACTGGGAACAAAAGTGGAAATAGCAAGAGGAAGAGGAAATCGGGAAAACCAAAAAAGAGCATTCAGTTAGAGAAGTGGAGAAACCAAAATGACAGTATCATGAAAACCAGGACAAGGGAAAAGAATGACCAGCTCAGGAGTGCAGAATGCTCAGGGGGACTGGCAAAGAATGTGGGATGGGCGACCTCTGACCCAACAGTATGCATATACCTTTCCCCATTGTCAAAAATGTTTCCCTTATACCAGATTGTTTTGCAACTACATAAGGACAGACGCCAGGCTCCTCCTGAGGCTCTGGGAGGTGAGGAGACTGCCTCCTAGCCTCATGCTCTTAGGAGTAGGAGGCCCATTTGGAGGCCACTGAGGGCTCCGGAAGGCAGGATGGCTGAAGCAAGGCGTGAGAAAGACCACGCATGTGCGGGAGTCTTTTTTACCTAGAGCTACCACAAAACCAGTGTTTTTAAAGAGTGTTCAGACAAGTCCCTCAGAAACTACATGGTATGAAAAAGTAAATGAGAGGGAGCTGTAAGGTTTATCTACCTTTGCCTATTGAAGCAACTCCCTAACCTCCAAGGATAGACCTTCACTAATCCGTAAGCCTAACTAGAACTGTCACCGAACTGAACAGACAAGATATTTGTTGTGCATACCACCTGGGGAGGAAATGAATTCTTTGTGTGTCTCTTGTATTGTGTGCCTGCTGGTATGTTGGGCATTTGTTTTCTGTACTATTGAAAGTGGGTTCAATTAGCCGGGAACTTGTTGGTTGCCTCGGTATTAGATATAAGAAGTCATTTGTGCTGAAACTGCTAGCACATCAAAACCTGAAGTAGGCTAGAATTTATTTTCTCTCTCTTTCTGAATTTATATCCTTTCTCCATCTGCACTACTTACCTCCCTGAGGATTTCAGTCATTTTATGATGAGCCTATCTTTTGACTCAGAAGAGAAATTAAGAGCTTCCAAGCCTCAGCAGTATTAACATTTTGGGACAGATAATTCTTTGTCATAGAGGTCTTGCCTGGGCACTGCCTCATATTCAGCAGCCTCCCTGGTCTCTTCCTATTGAACAACAAGTAGGGAGCAACCCGTCTCCCCAGACTGTGACCATCAAAAATGCCTCCAGATATCACCAGTTGTCCCCAGGAGCATAGTCTTCTATGTCTAAGAACCACTGCGATGAGCTCATTCATACTAAAATGTGAGTGACTTACTCTGTTCTTTCTTCAAAGAGGAGTTCCATTTTGCAAGTGGAACAAAGGACAAGAAAAGCAGGCAAGTAGAGGGTTGATTTCTCTACTTTTTTGTAACCCAATTAATTTAAGCTTCTCAATGGCAGAAATACAATCCATATAATGAAGAGACTTGGTCTTCCCTTGGTCTTCCCAATGGCAGAAATACTATCCATATAACAAAGAAACTTGGATTGGATTCACTCAATTCAGTTCGGGGTGACTTACTCAGTCTGGGGCATTTGTACAGGATGTGACGTCTGCGAGGAGCAAGCAGCAGTAGATACTGGGACTTGGCTTGGCTTGTGCTGGGACTCGTCGTGTCATGCACACGTCCTCCCTTGTTCTCTGATAGGATCCCCTCTGCAAGCATCCCCTGGAGTTCTACCATCCTTTCGACCAGGCTGTCTCCACACTGTTTCTTTTTGATCCTTACCAATAGGCCCCTGTAAGGACACAGGAAACTTGTGAAAGCTCTCCCTGGCTTTTCTGAGACTAAGACAGCTTGTCTAGGCCTGAACCCACCTGACCATGTTCCTGATCTCCTGCTGTCAATGCATGCTGGTGTGATGCCCCTTTAATCATTGGGTCTTTGTGCCCAGGTGGCCTTCTAATCCTTTCACCTCCCTCCATGGCTAGAGGAGGAAGCAGCCAGTGGTCACCTCTCTTGCTTTCCCTCTTCCCAACCTTGAATGAGGGACACAGGAAGAGAAGTCTCTTGAGCTTAAAATCCAAGAATTTACTGCCTTTGTTTGATTCTGCAAAGCAACTTCCTCCTAAGACAGTGATGAATCATTGCTAGCTGCCTGGGCTGGAGGAAGGCCCTTGGGACTTAATAGAGAAATTGACTGGAAAGAGAACACATGGCTTAATGTCCTCCTTTCCCCTCCTTTCTTGGCACTCCTCCGTCTACAGGTACCATAGCTCTGAATCTCCACATGAGGCAGCTTTTTCCAGTCACTTCCTCCAGAAACCAAATGACATTGCATAGGGCAATTTAATTTATCTAGTTCCACCAGGCTCTCTGATGGGTAACTATGGGCTAGAAGTACGAAACCTTAAAAAACCCATTTCTCATCATCTGTCATCAAAACTACATTAAAAAGCGTACACTTTAAAGCAATGTCTTCTCAACATCTCTATAGACCTGAGGAGTACAGTGGGAAATCTGGAAAGGTGTCGATATGGAGACAAATATTGCTGAATGTGTGCATATGACCTATGGAGAATAATATTATCCTTTATGCTGGGGACGCATAAGACACAGTGAAAAATAACATCGCCTTACCACATCTACAGTTAAGAATAAATAGCATCAAGAATTTGCCCAGCACGGAAGAATATCATGCGGTCTTATAATTACCAAGATAACAATCTGAACGTATTCTTTCTTTAAGAATCACCCCCTACCCTCTCCTCGCTCTCAGTGATGCGATTGGTTTCCCATTTCCCTGAGGGAATAGAGGAAGAGGGAGTGGAATTTACACATACCCCATTTCCCAACACCTGCTCCTGGGTTTCCCTCCCTCTTTCCCTCCTGGCATTCTGCTTAAGACCAGCTACGCTGCTTCTTACCACACCCCATCCTCTTCCTCCTAAGAGTTCCCTCTCACAATTAATTATGATCCTCCAGGCTCTTTCCTGTCCTGTCAAAGTCTGCCTTCCTACTTCTCCCTGCCTCATCAGGAAAGTAAATATACTTTTCCCACTTTAATATCAAAGTAACTCAAAAGCTCCCTCTGGACTGTGCTTTCCCTCCACCGACCCCCCCACCCCAAATATCTCTCCTTCCCATTACAGTGAACTCCACCAAGCTGTCCACAGTCACCTCCCCCTTTCGTCCACCAATTCACTCCAGCCACTCCACCCATCTGCAGAAACTGCTCTGATCAAAGGCACCCATAACCCACAGTTGTGAACTTCCAAGTCGGTACTCACTGTTCAAGGTTATGGCCCACTTTCCCTTCTTGACCCACTTCGAACCCACAGCTCTTCTCTTTCTCCCATTCCTTTTCAGTCTCCTTTGTAAATACTTCCTCTTCTCTTCTACTACTGCACATTGCAGGGTCTTTGGATACATCCCTTTGTCTCTCCATATTTTCTTCCTGGGAGCACCTAGCCAGTCCATGACTGTAATGCATCTATATGCTGGTGACTCCCCAAATTTTTATCTCCAGCCTGGATCCCTCTCTGGGACCTCAGACTTGCATGGACATCTATCTACTTGAAATCTCTAGCTACAGACATGTAAAATGAATCATGTCCAACACGGAGCTCCTGATCATCTCCTCACCCCCCAACCAAGTCCCTTCCTTAAGCCTGCTTCCCCCAGTCCTCTTCACTGCAGTGGATGGCAGTTCTAGCCTTCTGGTTGATCAGAACAAAACCAAGGAGTAATTCTTGACTCTCTCAGATCTACATGTGGTCCATTAGAAATTTCTGTCAGTGTTCACCTTCAAAATATATCCAGAATCTAAACACATCTCAGTTTCTCCACTACTGCCATCCTGAGCAACCCACCATACTATTATCGATACTATTCCACCAATATTGACTCAACACATGGGTCCTGTTCAAACCTGTGTTAGACCAGCGGTTCTCACTCATTTGATCACAAAACACGTTATGTCCTTAGCAGTAATCAAGGACCACAAAAAGCTTTTGCTATATGCGTTATATATATTGGTATTTACTGCTGTATAAATTAAAGTTGAAAGCTTAAAAACAATCCATTGAAAAATAATAATAAACCCATTGCATGTTAACATAAGTAAAATAATTTTATGAAAACTGTTTCCTAAAACAAAGTGAGAAAAGTAACAGTGTACATTTGGAAAGTATATTTTGCAAATCTCATTAATGTCTATCTTATATAGATATAAATGGATTCTCCTACCTGCTCCTATTTTCACTCTCTTATGTCATATAGCCTCCAGAAAAGTCCTCTGTATACTCATGAGAAGAAGAGAAATGAAAGATCTCTTGCATTAGTATGAAAATATTTTGAATTCATGAGAGAGACCTTTCTGCCTCATGCCTCAGAGACCCAGCAGCCCTTTGAAAAATGCTGAGTTAGACCATATCGTGCCTCTGCTTGGAAACTGGTAGTGCCTTCATGTTACAAGGAGAATAATAGGCAAAGTCCTTAAATGGTCTTCAAAGACTTACATCACTGCCCCCCCTTCCTGACGAAGGCTTTAGTCCCTTGACTCTCTCTGTTCCTGCCATACAGGTCTCCTTTCCATTCCTAAAATATTCTAGGCACAGTCCTGCCTCAGGACATTTGCACTTCCTGTTTGCTCATTCCAGAACATTCTTCCTCTTGATATTTTGGCGGCTTGCTCCTTCATCTCCTTTGGGATTTTACTCAAATGTCATCTTTTTGGTGAGGTCTTATCTGGCTACCTCTCTAAAATTTCAACACCAGAGCATTTGTGTGGCCCAGTTGGTTAGGTGTCTGACTTCAGCTCAGGTCATGATCTCAGGGTCCTGGAATCAAGCCCCAGGTCTTAGGACCCTGTCCTCAGGAGGGAGACTTCTTCTCCCTTTCCCCTTGCCTCTCCAACTCTATGTCTCAAATAAATAAATAAAATCTTTCTAAAAATTTTAAAAAACAAAATAAAAAGTTATTTTACTGTCCCCTTACTTTATCACAGCTCCTTTTTACTCCTTATCTCCTACCTCCCACTTTATTTTTTTTCCTTAGCATTTATCTCTATCTGACATACTTATTTCACAACTGATTCTTATTTACTTCTTTTCCACCCCCAATACATCCTGTAATTTTATATGATTTTAAAAATATCTAAATGAAGGATAAATTAAATAAAAGATGTGACATCTGATCTTTGTCTCCCATGAGAATACAGGCAGGGACTTTGGTTCTTCTGTTCACTGCTGTCTTCCTAGCAACTAGGACAGTTGCATTCAGTTCACTCAACGAATGAATTGAATATACAAACAATAAAATGAAGAATTTGGGGGTGACTGGGTGACTCGGTTGAGTGTCTAACTCTTGATTTCGGCTCAGGTCATGATCTCAGGGTTGTGGGATTGATCCTGGTGTTGGGCTCCTCGCTCAGCAGGGAGTCTTCTTCTCTCTCTCTCTCCCCCACCTTATACCTTTCTACCCCTGCTTTCTCTCTCTCTCAAATAAATAAATAAATCTTAAAAAAAAAAGAAAGAAAGAAAATGAAGAACCCCATGATGCAGGCATTATTATGTCTATGTTCTAGTTGAGGAAGCAGAAACTTAGTGAAAGACTTTGTCTGAGTTACAGAGTTAGTGAATAACGAGTCTTGAACACAGGTCTGTTGCCTGAAGCCTGTGTTTTCAACCACACAACCCAAAATGCATAGACAGATGTGAATACTCTATTGCGCAGTAAGCTCAGGCCAACTTGGAGATGCAGCATCTTCTGGTTCTAGCTGTGCCTTCCTTACTAGACCACCCCGGGAGATGGCAAAATCCAGTGCCCTCATTCCACAGGTGAGGACACAGGTCCAAAGGTGTGACATGACTTGCCAAGAGTCACAGGCCCTGGAGCAGAAAATAAAATCTGTGTGGTATTCCACTAAGGAGATGCAAGTCATGGGTGACTCAATTTTCCCAACTTTAGTTTGTTTCGACGATCTGTGTTTGGAGTAGTTTATAGTGAACATCTCTGCTTGGCTTGGATTGATGATGTCACAGTCACACTGACTGCCTGGCATGGCTTTGCTACATAGACACATAATACTTTCACGGCTTGGTAACAAGTCAGGACACATACTAGTGCTGTGGAGCCACCGTCTTCTTGGTCAAGGCTCAGCTGCTGGGCTCAGGTGCTCTGCTTGAACCAGAGTCTCTGCTTGAACCACTTAGAGGAAAATGATTAACACTGACCACATACTTTTGTGTTCATGCCAGGCACTGTACTTGGTTTTCTTTACCCACATTCATGATCTCACTCACTTCCCAGTACAATCTTGTAAGCTAGTTGTTATTATAATTCCAACTCTTGGGCTCAGAATGTTAAATAACTTGATTAGATTCAGAAAACCAGTGAGCGAGGAAGCCAAAGGTGGAGCATACATGTATCTGATTCCACAGTTCCTGCAGGTACACAACACACCTGCTGCTTTAACTTTATAGGAAAGGCTCAGCTTCCCCCTACCTAGCACCCCTCAAAGAGGTGGGCAAGAGAGAGGAGAGGAAGGAAGGAGGTCTTAATTTGGTAGTCTTTCCTTATACATCTCTTCAAAAGAACTAGAGTTGTATTTGTTTTAAGTACACCAGGAAAAAAGGAGAAAGGGGTGTGTGTGTGCGTGTGTGTTGGGAGAAGGGAGATGAATGAAACAAGGTTGACAAAGTGTTGATAATTTTGAAGCTAAGTAATGTAGATATGGGGTTTCATTATACTATTCTCCTTATTTTGTGCATGTTTGAAATTTCCTATAACAAAAGGGAATAAAAGATTCAGCTGAAAGAGTGCTCATCCTTTTATTATTCATGATTGCAAAATATAGGAAACATTCGAAATATCAAACAATGAAGGCTATGTTAAATAAATGATATTACATCCGATCTATACATTCACAATGATGTAATTCA
Source organism: Neogale vison (assembly GCF_020171115.1). Lineage (NCBI taxonomy): Eukaryota > Metazoa > Chordata > Mammalia > Carnivora > Mustelidae > Neogale > Neogale vison. Next base: position 179,977,327 of record NC_058093.1, on the reverse strand, counting down.
TTGATGTGAAAAATATCCACAGTGTGGAATAAAAATCAGTTCCAGAAAAGATGTATATTACAATTTCATTTTGACTTTCAAGTGTGTATTTCTATTTATATTTTAATGCTTGTGTTTATATCTACATTGGAATTACTCTTTGAGGGCCTAACTTCTTATATTTAGGTAATATGTAAGCTTTCAAAGAAAAGATGTATCACCATTGCAATTAAAATTTTTACATTTTTAAAAAGAGGATCATAAAATAACATGTAAAATATGGTCATATTTTTTATTTTTAAAAAAAAGGATAAAGGAAAGAGTCAGAACTAGAAACTGGATGTAGGATGCACATTCTATTTCAAGCTTACAGGACCAGAGCTCATGAGATGGAGGGAACGTTTTGGGGGAAAACCTTAGAACAGATACATTTCTGGTCACACAGACCCTAGCCCTCAAGACGGAGAAGGGGTCTTCAGTGCCCAAAGCAATGTAGGGCTCAGCTAATGCTTACCAAATTTGAAAGCTCCTCTCTGCTCTGTTCCGGGAAAGTGCATTTCCTGAACAGAGGGGGAGTACCAAGCACTTTATTTCTTAGATTGGAAAGTTGTGATGAAAGAAAGTCTCCTTTGAAGAGAGAAGGGCAGCAACGAGTGGAACAGCAGAGGAAGTCACTCCTGAGAGAATCACAAGCATCTGTCTACTGACAGCTCTGCTGAGTGTCGCGAAACGAGGTACAGCACCTTCCAGGGGTGAGGATGCGGGCGCTGCCGATGCACTTTTTACTGGAAGGAAAAGCCAGAGGATAAAATAAACAAGTGCATTAGAATGCTGCGGGCACTCGAGGGGGTTGTAATTGTAGACATAATCGTGGTAGCAGATTCATGTTGTCCGGCTAAATGGAAAATCTGTAATTCAGACCATGAAGTAAGCAGCTGGGTTTGTTGCTTTAGATAACATAAATCTGAGGTCAGAAATCTTAGTCTGGATGTGCTACAGTGCAAGGCTCTCATCCGTATCCTTTTGCCATCAAATACAAAGATAAGCTAATATGTCGATGCAATACTAATGGGACTCCGCGGATTCTATTACTCAAGAGCTCCAATCAGGGGTTTTAACTTAGTCATCCCAACATAAATATCCTTTAATACCAATTAAGGCCACTGTTCATCATCATGATGGCTTTATCTTGGTATGCGGGTTTTTTCCTGCTGAAATTTTAACAGGGAAGGAGACAGGGCATTCAGGACTGAGTGGAAGATTTCCTAGCCCCTTGACCCACACTGGTGTCTGGGAATACAGATCACGTCCATGCGGTAGGTTCTCCAAATTCAAGGCTCCTTGAGCTCAGGGGAAGGGAGGCATTCACTGGGACAAGTATTTTCCAATAACCCATTTTGAGTGAGAAACCCTGCTAGGCTCTGGATTTTTATTTGCTACCCTAAATAAATAAATGAATTGAAAGCATATCATCTTCTGCCAAGGTTCTCAAAGTTAAATAACGTTGGTAAATGTCTAAATACTAAAGAAATGCTGATTGGTATTAAACATTACAATCTGTGATTGAGTATTGAACCACATTTAAAGCAAAGAGAAAAAACAATCCTGAGTCACTTTCACATTGTTCCTACTGCCACATTCCTGTTGCCTTCTCTAGCACAGAAACACGTAGAGTGAAGGGGGGTGCTTTTCTGTTTCACTTTGTCAAGCAACGGCATAATCTTGCTTTCTGATCATTTATCATAATCAATAAATAGTATCTGAAGAAAGAAATGCCTTTAAGCACTCTTAATTGCATTCAGTGATAAAAACCTCCCTAAAAGTTTCCCCCAATATTTATTTAAACACTGGTTTTTAATCTTTTAGGAGTATGTTCTGTGCAATTTCAAAGGGTTCTCAGAATCCCTGACAGCCATACGGGGACCCCCTCCGCAGCCCCATTAAAGTAAAAATGACCAAGGACTGCAGGTGTATCCATCCATACACCTGCCCACTCACCCGTTCATCTATGAGATTCATGTTTACCCACCTTGGGAAGGAAAAACCGCCAAGACTGGGGAAAACCATTGGTAAATCACAACTGATATCATACATGTCTTTAGGTATTTATAAATACTCATTCAGAAGTCATATAATTTAGACACTGAATATAAATATTCAGTTCCTCGGAGCACCTGTGTGGTTCAGTTGGTTAAGCAACTGCCTTCAACTCGGATCATGATCCCAGGGTCCTGGGATCTTGCCCCGTATCAGGCTCCCTGCTCAGTGGGGAGCTTGCTTCTCCCTCTCGCTCTGCTGCTCTGCCTGCTTGGGTCTCTTGCTCTCTCTGTGAAATAAATAAATAAATAAATAAATAAAATCTTTTTTAAAAAAATTATAAATAAATAAATAAATAAATGTTCAGATCCACACTTCCCGAACATTTTTGTGTGCCACATTTTTGTGTGCCACCTTCGTTACAAATGTTAAGCAACCTTAATAGATACACATATATCCGATATGCTTACATGTATCGCTGTGCTAAACTACTAGGAACATCATGAACTAAACACGTTTAGAAGCTGACTTTAAATATAGCATCCTTGATCTTATCTTCCCTCCCCTAGTGATGACGTGGTCTATGTTAGGTGTACCCATGCCCCTGGAGAGGCAGCGGGTGCCCTGTAAGTTTCTGTTCCCAGCTTGCATGAGTTGCAGATCCCAGCTTCCATACCTGAGCAGTCAGAAAAAAATAAGCACGGGCAGCTCCATTTTCTCATGGACTCTTACTGAGGAAATGATGCTTCCCTTGTCCTTTTGTATAAACTGACAGTGTTCCTCTGAGACAAATGCGCACGTTCAACCTTTCTCTGTGTCCCTAAGTTTAGTTTTATAATACTGCAAGTATCACAAGCCAGAGGACAGGATTCCTGTATTCCTGGGGCCCTGGGGCTGATCTAGAGGCAGACAGAAAGGCTGTGTTTTGTACTCTGAGGGTATAGTTATAGGTGCTGCCATTTCCATCCTCCCCCGCCCCCATCGCTGGTAAAATCCAAGGCCACAACCTTGATAGGCCACTGGTATGCCTCTACGAACTGTGGCTTCTTGGTAAATTTCAGCTAAATCCCAAATTAAACCCCACCATCATATGCACACTCTTACTTCACACATCCACTGAGCTACTTTCCTACAATTCTTCTATCCATTCACCTATTTTCACCATAATGATCAACAACACATCTCTTTCCACAGTGGAGAGTAACAGCTCCATGCCACGATATCCATCAAAAATGAGAAATAGAGACCACCAGGGACTTTAAATAAAGCAGAGCAGTGTAGGAGTGCCCTGTAATCTCCAAGGAGAAAAGGATACTGTGACTCATTTTTATCTCGCCTCACCTAGCACAGGGCCTGGCACATAATGGGATTTCTGCAACACTGAATGAGGGCATATTCGACATCAGTAGGTCTCCAGGATGCAAATTAGTATAGAAGTGAAAAATTTGGTTGGGGGACATCTAGAGATAGCAATAGAGCTTGGAATGTTCTACAGTTGAATGAAGACCTGGAAATGATGGTAAATTTTTGAAGCAAAAGTGGGAAACGATCAAAGTTGCTTTTGAGAAAGAAAATAATAGTAATATTGTCACCTACCTCTACTGGGCGTTCACCATGGCCCAAGCACTGCCTAACTGCTTCATCTTGAGTAGTTCAATCAATTCAAAGCAACCTCGTTAATGTTCACTGTCATTACTTTATAGATGAGAAAACTGATGCACAGAGAGGACCAGTAACTCAGACACTAATAAAGGGTGCGGTGCTCTTCCCTACCAGCCTGCAGACGTTGCAGGTCACATCAACCTTCCTATGTGGGACGGGTGAAGTCAGGTAGGATTTATACACTGGGGAAAACCCAAGCAAACAGATGAGGGAGAGCCATGGGCTCCTAAGCTGCCTTGATGGTGGGGAACAGAGAATGCTTGCAGGGGGTGGTAAGAAAACCACAAAGACACCAAGAATTCCGTTTTTGCTGTGTGCTCAGGCAGACTGTGCAGATTTTCCTGATTCTCTGCACATTGTGGGGAAGTCAAGATGGCACAGACACACAGCAGATCCCCCTCCACTCAGCCTACTGGTAGAGGATCCCGCAGACCTGGTGGGTTGCATTTCAGTCCTGGAACAATAAGCAGGACTTCTCCTGGAGGGTCTTTTGAATACAAATTGATTTGATTGTATCTAAATATGTTTTATCCGCTCTGACCTTAGCAAAGCTCAATGGTAGAAACATTTGCAGGTGTTAAATGACACAGCAAACAGTGTATTTGGAGAGCAAGCAAATCATTCCCTCTCCAGGGAGATTTGATTCTCCTTTAGTTTTTCTGGAGGGGACCAACATGATTTTTGTAGTTGCTAATGGATTGATTTAGAGCCACCTTTGGATCCTTTGGATGCCAGTTTAAATACCGGTGCTGAGTACTTACTGTTTTTGTTTTGTTTTGTTGTTTGAGAAAATGAAAGCAACTTAAATCTGTTTGTTGCCTTTTCAAGGGCTCTTAGGTCTGAAACCTAGCTTTTTTTCTGTTTTAATTCTTTCACTTTGTGTTCCCAACATATGATACAGATGTGACCATCTCAGACAGCTGAGCCCTGTCTTTCTTCCTCTGGTGGCTCAGCATACAGAGGAATGATCTAGAGGGGCCCACATCCTGCTTCACCGCCTTTTCAAGCCCATAGAAGCCCCAACAGGCACTGCTTAGGGAAAAGCTTTGCAGGAAATTTTAAGGAACCCTGTGTATCTGGCCTCCTGTAATCCACGTCATCCTAGCTCCTGCGTGCGGGCAGAATGTCTCCTTCCCACTGTAGTGCTCTACCGACCCCACCCCGTGCTCTCCCGACTCTGTTTCCTCTATCTACCCATTTCCCAGGGTGACATAATTTGCCTGCAGAAGCAGATGTGATTTGATGGGGCAAAGAGAGGTGCTGAGAGTTGTCTGGGGAGAGTCAGAAGGCCGTGGGCAAACATGGGGTCCCAGTCCAGCTCAGACTCACATCAGAGCAGGGCCTTGGGCAAATACTTCATCTCTCTGAGCTCTAGTGTCTTCATCCACAAAATGGACAAAATAGTAACAGTTTTGTGTATTAGTTGGGTTCCCTTCTGTTGCAAGTGACATAGACCCTGTTCAGGTTGGCCTAAACAGAAATGGGGGCATCAGCTCACACGCTGTAAGGCAAAGATATAACTGAGGACACGTGAACCAGGACTTGAATCTCTGGTTTTTCTGTTTCCTCTTCATGTCATCTCATTCTCTCCCACCGGGCCTTGCCCAGTGGCAGGGCCAAGGCACGGGGAACTCACATCCTACCAGCTCTGGGCCTGAGAGGCAGAACAGAGGGGTCCTGCCAGCACCATTCCCAAGTGCCCAGAGGGAGTCTCTCATCAGGCTGACTCTGGTCCCAAGCCCACCCCTGAACCAAACTGGGACATAATTTGATGGTCCCAAACTCTGCCAGGGTGCCCCAGTCAGGATCAGGGGGCTGTGGGAAGAGGCTATGCTAGGCTGGCGGAGATGATAGCCACCATATGACCTTACCAGTGAGGTAGAATGACATGTATAGAAAGGAAAAGTATGCTCAGCCAGGGTAGGTCATGGTTGTTAAAGGGGCGGGTGCAGGCCTTGGGGCACCATGGCTGGGGAGCCCTGGGAAGCAGGGGAGAAGGTTTGCAGCTGGTGGGATAGGCTGGGAGGGCGTGGCCCCTAATGGCCTGGGCAGGCTATGGAGGTGTGACTGGGGCTTTAGAGACTGCCTAGAAATTGGACCAACCCACTGCCACACATGCACACTTAAACACTCACACACATTCACATGCACATGTACACATAGGCACACACATTTGCACACCCACATACCTGCTCACGCTTACTTATATACTCACACAATCACACTTGCACACCCATGCGCACACATACACTCATACACTCACACTGGTACACATCACACCCAGCCCTTCCCGGCATGCATCATGCTGCACTGGGTTGCTGGAACAGGGAAATAAATGGTCCCCTGGGAGCTGATAGCCTCCTCCTGAGGGGGGCCCTCTAAAGGGGGACCCAGGAGACCTTCCTGACCAGATGATTTATACTAGCGGAGCCCAGTTTTGGGAAACCAGAAGGAGATGCTGGGGCACCCAGGGCCTGCAACAGCAGAGCAGAGTGTCAGCTTCAGGCCTGAGGGGCCCCAGGAGGGAGAAGGCCCCAGCCTGCGGAGAGACTGGTGGCTGCAGGAGGGGGCTTGCAGACAGGAACTGGGCCTTTGTTCAAAGAACCAAGGAGGGACGCCTGGGTGGCTCAGTTGGTTGAGCATTCAACAGTTGAGTTTGGCTAGGGTCATGATCTCATGGGTCCTGGGTTTGAGCTCCATGTGGGCTGTGAGCTTAGCCAGGAGTCTGCCAGAGATTCTCTCTCCCTCTGCCCCTCTACCATTCCCACTCGCTCTTTCTTTCTCTTAAATAAATAAATAAATCTTGGGAAACAAACACACAAGGAAATCAAGCCCCCTTGACCTCACTTGCCTCTCACCCTCCGGTCTCCTGCCACTGCTACACACTGGCCCAGACCCGCAGCCCCCAGAGCTCAGAGCGGGTGGGGAAGTGGAACAGGGGCAAAGAGCCCCACCAAACCCACAGGGAGTGCTTCAAGGAACAGGAGCCTCTCCCGACAGTCCCAGAGATCCAGTGGGCATTCTGATGCCTCTACAAGCTAATTCTCAGGACCTCAGATCCACAGCTAGCTCAGGAGACTGCTCACCCCCACCGTGCTGCAAATGGGGTCAGGGGTCACGGCTTGTCCTATCTCCGCCCACCCAGGAGGCAGCCCGGGGGGCCCTGGAAGTGGCCAAGGCTTAAAGGTTTGAGATTGACTGTGCTGGAATCTTCCCCTGCTGTGTCACTTTGGGTAAGTGAACTAAATTTAGGAGCTCATTTTCTTCTCCATGAAATGGGAATCATCCTACCTCCTGGATTATAGGGGGCTAGATAGCAGGTACAGCTCTGGGTGCTGGTAGGCATTCAATGTGTAGCAGTTATCATTAGGTTTAAAGGGAAGAGTTGCTTGCCTAGTAAAAATGTAACCAGGGGCACAAGGTCCAAGGGCACCTGGGCTCTGGGGTCCCAGACGGGCCCAGGTTTGGCCACTTGCCGATAGTAAATCCATAGGCAGAGAGATGAACAGAGGCGGAACAAGAAAGGAATTGATTTCAGGGAGGCCAGCATCACGAAGACAGCAGACTAGTGTCCCAAAGGCCATCTCCCAAGGGCTGAAAATACTTAAGGTTTATATAAGGAAAACGTGGCACACAGGTGGGTGGGTCGCACAGCTGGGCAGCAGAGGTCAGGCGAGGCACTCTTTGGGGCTCAACCACGCAGGGTCTGGCTGGCTTCAGGGCAGTCCTTGCTGCTTGAGGGGTAGTTTTGGTCCCCTTCACAATGCTTTGCAGAAGGGTCTTTTGCCTGAGTTGAAAGGCTGGAATGAGGAATTTAATCAGGTAGAAAGTAGAGTCAGGTCAAAATGGAGATATAAGGCAATCACTGGGTCCTCCTTCAAATCTATGTTGGACATTTTTATAACGTCAAGGATGCAGGGAAGCCTTCCTCTGTGGCCGAATGCACGTCAGCTTCCACTCCCCATTTTGACTGGAGAGGCAGCGCCTTATCAGAAGTGCCTAAAACTAACCAGACTGATGCGGAGTCCGCTCCTTGGTGAGTTACAGGTAGACACCAGCGGGAGTTGTCGTACAAAGGGAACTTGATCTACAGCAAAGATCACAGGGAATACCTTTCAAAGCCCGACTACCTGAGCAGGAGTGAGTGGGCTCCTGTTAGGGAGGGTTAGACTGAATATGCAGAAAAGGGAGTTTTGTCATCCCAGGTAAAGGCTGGCATAATGTCCTGCAAGCACACTGGGAAAACGTGCCTAGCCCGGCTTCCTATGATATATAAATGAAGCTGGTGCTCCTCCTTAAGCAGAGATTTTAACACTGTGGTGAGGCAGAGGTAACTGTCAAGCAAGCCAGAGGGGCTCTGGGCAGGTTCCAGGAGCCCCAATAAACCGGGTGGGGTCTGGGACTGTTATCTCAGGTGAGGAATGCCGGGCTTTGCTTATTCAACCACATCAGCTGACCTTGAGGCCAGGCTTTGCAGAGCCAGCTAGTGGATTTGTTAGAAGGGTCTGAAAAGACACAACAGCTGATTAGGGGGACACAGTTCTCTGAAAAACAAACTTTAAACTTTTGGCTAGTTTTAACTTCAAAAACGCTCTGGGGCACAGTTTCGAAACCCTCTTACTAACTTTATTTGCTCCTGTTTCCACCAGGCGTACAAAATTCTTTGGTGCTTTGGTGTCCAGCATGCATAGAGTAATGTAAATATTTCTACCTCTGTAAAGAATCATGTGATCATAGACTTTGAGAGTGGAAAGGAATGTTAGAGTCTGTTTTATCAGTCTCCCAGATTGCAAAACAGAAACAGGCTGATGGGGGTTGAAGGTGGAGGTAGACAGTGCAGGGTGGTACCTGTTCTCTCCTGCCCTCCAGGCTCACAGCCTCCCCTGCTAGACCTCTTCTGGGCCACAGGTCTCCTGGAATGCTCCCTCGGGGAACAGGGGCTCCACTCCTAACTGTCAGAATTACCTAGGAACTTTGTTAAAGACTCTTGAGCTCACCTGTGATGATTTGGATTCTCTAGATCCGGGGTCCAGCCTGGGAAGCTGGATTTCAGACAGGATCCCGGGTGTTTCTGATGCTCAGCCAGGGCCATAAACCACCATAGCATGCACTTTTAGGACATGAAAGAATGCTGTGTACATAGGTTAATGGGATGGATACCAAAATCCTTACTGATTCAAAGCAGCCCGGCTGGCTTCTCAGACGGCTTTTCTGTTTTAGCATCTTTTCCTGGTCCAAACTGAGGGCATTTGGGTCCCTGTTTCATGCGCTTCACGTCACTTTCCAGCATTCTCTGGTTTGACTGTCAGCCTTTTCTAGGAGAATGTCCCGGGCTAGTTGTCTATCAAGATCACTTGCGGCTTCATGACTTTGACATAAACTAGAGGTTGTTACTCTGCGTTACGGCTCTAGGCTATTGCTACGGGATACCCGGTTTAGGAGACAATGCTGTCGTTCTTCAGCTCAGGACTTCTGCCCTCTTTGGAGAAGCTGGAAGGTTTTCTCCTTTTCTAGCTTGTGTTAAACTCACCTTTTTCCTTGTACCTAACACGGAAATAACCTGCAGCACGTCCCTCTAGCCCCTACCTCCTCCTCCCCTCTAGGCTATTCTTCTGTTCCATCCTAGGAATGAGTGTTGAGTATCCTTTCTTTTTTTTTTTTAAATGCAAATCAGATTGTACCACTCCCCTGCCTAAACCCTAGGATAGCTTCCCCCACAATATCCTAGAGTATCTGCCCTCTAAATTCCCCTCCCCTCCCTGCCCCCTCTGCACTTGGGGCTTCTTTCTGCTTCTTGAACTTGCCAACTGTTCTTTTGCCTGGAGCAGAGATTGTGTCAACTCTCCAACATTGGTTCTCCAGGGGATCATTCCAGACTGTGCTTGGTAATTGTGTTCCCCTTGTCAGGGATTGGCTTGGACAAGCCTTAACCAAACTGGACTAATGAGAAGAGAGGGGGAATTCAGCAGAGGGCATCTGGGAAGAAGGTCCTCCCTTCTAAGAGGCAGCCCAGGGAGAAGGTGGGTGTGACTAAGGCTGCAGGCAGCTGTTTTACAGTCCTGGAGGATGGGAGGCTGGGAATGAAATCAATGCCGAACATGGCCAAGCAGAGAAAGAAAGGATCTCATCATTTTTCTAACCTGCTGACTCAACCAGTCCCAGTGTTGGACATTTCTCTAGACTGGCGGTTATGGGAGAAGGATAAATTTCCTTATTACTGAAGGCAGGGGTTTTATTGTTTGTTTTTGTTGTTGTTGTTGTTTGTTTGTTTTCTGAGTTAGAGATATTTGCTTATAACCAAAATCATCCTAAATGTTCAATGCTATTCTCTCTGCCTCGGATCTTCCCCTTGCTCGTATATTATCATGATTCTGATTCCCCTCTTCAGACAGACCATCCCTAGATGTGTTATTTAAAAATAGCTCCTGGGATGCCTGGGTGGCTCAGTCGTTAAGCGTCTGCCTACGGCTCAGGTCATGATCCCAGGCTCCTGGGATCCAGTCCTGCAGCGGGCTCCTTGCTCAGTGGGCAGCCTGCTTCTCTCTCCCTCTCCCTGCCACTCTTCCTGCTTGTGCTCTCTCTCTCTCTGTCTCTCTCTTTCTGTCAAATGAATACATAAAATTAAAAAAAAAAAAGTAGCTCCTACCTCACACAGGAATTGCTCTGTGACTTTTCTTTATGCTCTTCATAAGGGACACCAGTAACCATCTTAAAGTATGTTATTTGTTGTTTATTTAGTATCTGTCTTCCCCACTAGATGTAAACTCTGTAAGGGTAGACACTGTCTCCCTTCACTGCCATGATGCACCCAATAGAACAGTGCTTGGCACATAGTAGGTACTCAGCAAATATCTAGTCAGTCTTTTCCCAACAAACGCTTCTCTGTGAGCAGAGCCTTCTGCCCGGTGCTCCACGTGGGCCAGGTCAAAAAATACAGCAAGCGTGGGAGGTGTTTCCCTCCTATTCTGGACTGTATTCAGGAAGTCGATTGGATTTTTAATAAATATCTGTTAATCCAGAGCAGTGGGCTATAAAATGTTGTCATTGTATATATATTAATTAGTGTTTCTGAACCTTGAAGTGCAAGCTTCTTTTAATAAACATTGAAATCTTCCAGCAATACCCTCTCTGGGATGTGTCTCACACACAGACACACACACACACACACACACACAGAAGCAACATACACACTCTGGGGATGGGGGATCCTTCCTAGGAATCCCTGAACCTCAAGAAGAGTCACCTGAGGCTCGTTTTAAACTGTTTACATTACAAATCTTTTTTTTTTTTTAAGATTTTATTTATTTATTTGACAGAAATCACAAGTAGGCAGAGAGGCAGGCAGAGAGAGAGAGAGGGAAGCAGGCTCCCTGCTGAGCAGAGAGCCTGATGCGGGACTCGATCCCAGGACCCTGAGATCATGACCCGAGCCGAAGGCAGCGGCTTAACCCACTGAGCCACCCAGGTGCCCTACTGGAGATGCCCTTCTCTCGTTCCCTTTCCTGCCTCAGATACATAGTGTGGTTGAGTGTCACTGGTTTTCAAGCTAGCCAAGGTCTGGGGACACATTAGGAACAAATGTCTTTCCATTTTGCTTCAGGAGCAAGACTGCTTTAGCTTTGCAGAGAACTTGGCCATGAAATGCCAGAATGACAGTGACTGACTATGGATCCCTTATGAAGGCCAGGCACTGTGCTTGGCTCTTTGGCTGCCGTCTGATTCCATCCTCGTATGAAATCAAATGGGGTGGGTAACAATCTTCTAGATGCGGATATCAGGCTTAGACAAGATGCTAAGTAACTCAGCCAAAGCCAGGCCTGCACCAGTCCTGAGCCTGCCCTGTGAGCCATTTCTCTGTCACTCAAGTGTCCTATCAGAGCGCAGGTGGCCTCAGTGTCCCCAGGGCAGAGTAGAAACATTATCTGGAGGGGGAGGAGCGACAGGTTGTCTGTTATCTGCTGCATCTTGCCCCTGATGCACGGCGCATCTCAGGAGGCAGCGGCAGGCGGCCGGCCTACCAGCCTTGCAGGGGAAGGTCTCCAGGGAACCATGCAACAGGCCCGCTTGGAGAGTGACAGCAGTGTAGTTGAGATAAGAAATAATGCAATTCTCCAGGCAGAGCTGCAGTCTTCCAGGCCATATAAATGATTCCTTTAGTAATTTTGCCAAGGATTATGTGTTATGTGTGCTTGGGGAACCAACGCAGGCTGAGAATCCGTCAATATTTCTAGAGCAGGGTGCATGCAATCAGTCAAGCATTCCCCCCAAAAAATGTAGTCAATGATTTTAACAGCAAGTGGTTTTGAGTATGAAAAGATTCAACTATAGTTTTCACTCCAAGCACCATACCCACCCCACCTTCCAAGATTCACCCTGAGCAATTTCTTAGAGAAGTAAAATGAAATGTTTCTGGGGTAACAAATCATCCAGTCCTATGGCTTGGAGCTTTATCACTTTCCAGCTAATGAGTCTGAAGAGAGATTTCAGAAGATTCTCGAGACTGCCATAGAGACCCTGCAGAAAGAACACAGGGCACTGCTGTCAGAACGTAATTGACTGGGTTACAAGTTAGCCTCTACGGACTGTGCCGGGAACAGCAAGGAGAGGGCTGATGGGGAGGAGGGCATTTGGGGAAGGGGCAGTTCAGTCCAAAGGGGGCACGAGGGCTGAGGTCACTAGGGCAGAGCTCAGTGAGGCTGGCATTCACTAACCAGAGGCTGGCTGGTAACTCACTAATCCCTCCCTTGGTTATGCATCAAGATCTGGCTGTGTTTATGTACCGGCTGTCTTAGCATGGGGCCACTCATCATTTTGCGTAGAACCAAAAGTGGGTATCTATCCTGGAAGTGGCATTTTCTTTGGAAAAGAGAGTATGATGATTTATTACCAGGTTACTGTATTTTGGAGCCTGTATTTTTGTATTTGAAGTCCTATAGGAAACATTGCTGACAGAGCCTTACAAGTTTCCGGAAAGTGTCCATTAACACCTTTGCTACCAGAACGATCTCTGAAGGGGAAAGAAGAGAAGTGTAAGCAAAGGCTAAGAACAGAGCCACATGTCACCATCGGGGACCAAGATGAGGTTATAACAAATCCACCAACTTTTGAAAAGAGACATAAGAGGGCTTTTATCTTGACTGAATGTCTCAGGCATCCCTGAGAAGGTCACCCACTGTGAGCCCTGTTGGGAGCGGGTTCCAGCTTCCATGACTTCTCAGTGACCTGTGCCTCTTCTGCATCCTGGGTCTTGTCATACCTGTCACAACTCACATCTGAAATCAATACTCAGGTTCAAATCCCTATCCTGCCAGGGAACCTGGGCCTTCACACACTAAACATTCAGTCTTCCAGGCACCTCCCGATTCCTTCCTTCTCCAGCCTGGACATGGCTTATTGTACAGCAGCTCGTTCATCAGGTCCCACCGTCTGCTTTCCCTATGGGACCAGCTGAGATGGCCCTTAGTTGTGTGTAATAGAATCTGACATCGGTGGCTTAATTAGAGGTTTCACTTTTTTCCTCCACAAAAGAAACCCACAGGGCTGATAAGTATATAAACAGTGCTCTGTTCATATACAGGCAACTTCCTCCTCCTCACTGAGTCATGATTAACATGTGGCTTTTGTCCTTGTCTTGTCGCCTCATGGTCACAAATGGCTGCCCTACTTCTAGCATGGTGTCTGCCTCCCAGGCAGGAAAAGGGGAAGGATGTAGGGGAAAGGGCAGGGGAGATTGACTGTGCCCCAAAACAAACCAAATTATAAAAAGCTCTTTCTTAAAAGGATGACTCAGGGATTTCAGCCAATCTCATCGGCCATCTACAGCTCCCCTCCCCCTAATGCCTTCAAATATGGTGGGGGGAGGCTGATACATGTATGCGTGGTCACTCGTCGCATTGCCTCTCTGAACAGAGCAGGGCTCTTAGTAAAGAGAGTGAGGAGTGGACCTGGGCTGGTCAACCAGCTGTCTCTGCGCCCCTGCGCCCTCAGGCTGCTCCAGAGGACAGCCGCTGCGCACACATGGTCTCCTGCTCAGCTTTTCTTCTACCCTCGGAGGCTGCCCTGTACACCTCAGCACTCTCCTCAGGCTCTCGGCTCAAGCCCTCCGCCCAACCCCACCTCCCTCGTTGATCCTCTTCTGACAGGGACATGCCAACCTTCGGGCAAGTCCCCCCATGTGTAAATAGGCAGACATTTTTCTCGTATTAAATCTCTGCAAATGAGTTCTCACCACACCCTCTATCTGTGCTTCTATAGCCCACCTCCGTGTCCACATGGCCCCACTAAACTCTTCGACTTCATCCTCTCTCCTGGCTGTCTTCCCACGGCCTCTCAACCTGGCAGTACTTTCTGTATCTTGTGTGAGGCCCACCTAAGTCAGTATGTGTGAAGGGCTTAGAGTAGCGACTGATCCATAGAAACATCTCTACAAGGCTTAGCTGTTATGATTATTATTCTAAAACAGAAAGAGAGAAAGAAAGCAAGAAAGCTATACAAATACCCTTCTTGTTTTCTCTCTCTATGTGCACGCGTGTGTGTGTTTGTGTGATTATGGAACCCAGGCACTTGAATATTCTAGAAATACCACCTTCAGCATGTTCTAAGCCAAAGTTACCTTCAATACGTCCTAAGCCAAGACTACCTTCCTCCTCAGGCCTGTTCACTGTCTCAGTGAATGAGATCAACACTCAGTTACTCAAACCAGAACCCAGGCACCATCCTTAGTTTCCGTCTCCCATCTCTAAGCCTGATATTCCGCCCCAAGCCCCAAAATCGTGAAGTCAGTCAACTAAACCTTTTAAATATTTTGGAGTTTGCTCCTTCCCCTCCGTGCTGTGTTCAACCTAGGTGAATCCAGTAGCAGTCTGGTTGGTCTGCCTTGGTTTGGAGCATAGTCCCCTCAAAGCTCTCCTCTAAGCACCCCCTGTGCACCACGTAGACTGCAGGCCTGCTCACAGCTCTCTGCATAGCGGGGCTGACAGCTCACAGGCTCACAGGAGCAGGGCGAATGACCATTCCACTTAAAAAACTTATCTTGATGGCAGCTGAGCAAAATTTAAGTAAAATTTTTTTTAAAAATAGGACTTTTTTCTAATGGAAAAAATAAAAGTAGAATGCATTTCTCCCCTGAGGTTCTTTATATATATATATATATATATATATATATATATATATATATATGATTTTATTTATTTATTTGAGAGAGAGAGCGCACGAACAAGGGGAGAGAGAAGCAGACTCTTCACTGAGCAGGGAGCCTGACATGGGACTTGATCCCCGGACCCTGAGATCATGACCTGAGCTGAAGGCAGACACTTAACTGACTGAACCACCCAGGCACTCTGCTCCTATGAGGTTGTAAAGGGCTGAATCTAGTTCTAGAATACAAACCTGATCTGTTTGGCATAAGTTATGGAATTCTGAGCAGTGGTGCTGTGGCCACTACCCCCATCTCTGTCCTTTCCCACCACCTGCCACAGCAGGTTCTCCCTTCATCTGGAAGGTCATAATAATAGGCATTCCTTCCTCTTTGGAAGAGCTGGAATTCAAGGTATTTATAAATCTTTATTAAGCTAGAAATTATCCTTGTAGGGATGAGGAGAGAGCC
The DNA here is from genome assembly GCF_020171115.1 of Neogale vison. NCBI lineage: Eukaryota > Metazoa > Chordata > Mammalia > Carnivora > Mustelidae > Neogale > Neogale vison. Next base: position 179,962,044 of record NC_058093.1, on the reverse strand, counting down.
TTGTCTTTAAGTGGGAACATTTTGTCAAAGAGCTTAAAGCTTTTTGATCCCAAATCATTTTTTTTAAGTCTGCATTAGGTCAGAAGGGGGCCAGGATCATCATTGCTCTCTGACAGGAGAGGAAGCTGTAATACCAGATGGGAAGGTTGGTAGTAGCTTGCTCACAGTGGCGGATCAGACGGATTTGAGCCAGATTTGATCCCCATGCAATGTTCTGGTCACAGCTTACACATCTCAAGTAAAATGCAGTTCGTCATAAACCTGCTCATCTGGACTGTTGCTTTGTGCTGGAGGTTGAAGGGCAGAGAGTGGGGTAGTCATGCTATCAAATTAAGAATTTTTTCAGGACTAATGGGAGGAAAATAAAAGGAGGGGTGAAGGTATAATTTAAAAAGTCAGCTTCTTCCAGCTCTCCTGCACTGTCTGATGACTCCTTATCTTTCTGTTTATGATCTTATTGGTTCCATCAGTATACCATCAGTATACCTAATACAACATCTTTATGCTTGCATGGAGAAAGCACACTCTGGTTTCAGGCATAAATGACATTTTAAGGCAAGGCACAAGGATCAAACACCTCCCAGGAGTCAACCTAAGGTTGTGGAGCTTAAGTCTACATAGTTCTCCCTTGTTCCTGGGGAAAAGAAAATAGGCAGGAGTCAGGTTATAATGCACAGAGCCCAAGGACTGGGGAGCAGTCAGGCAACTGGGGATATATAGCTACCAAAAGGAATTATTATTCTGAAACTGCAGCTGTTGCTATTAGGATCTAAAATCCTAAATTTTAAAAGCCAGAGGTCAATAATCAGGATAGAAACAACTTGCATTTTTGGTCACTGCCTGAATTCTCATTCTCATCTCCCCAAAGCCTTCCAAAAAACCTTCTGTTTCCATCCACATCAAACTACTCTTCATGGACCACACTCTCTTATGTTACTGTTCTGATTTCCTGGGAAACTCTTCATTGCTTTCTCTACATGCTTGACTTTTACTTATATTGTAAGATTGTTTCCCAGAGCAGTAGAATAAGAACTTCCACAAATTCACTCTTCCCAAAGAGCAATAAGAACACTAGCAGTAACTATCAAACTCACCTTTATCAGAATTCTGGAAATTAACAAAGGTTTACATAGCCTGAAGAGAGTTTTCTTCAAGAAAGTTAAATCTCAGTAATACAAAGGTTTGTAGCATTTTCACTTGCCTTCATCCTATCCCCCTCTCACTAGCATTATGATAACCTTGAAAAACAACAACTTCACAACTATGGTAGCTATACCCAAAGAGCCACTGAAGGAGGCAGATCAGATTTAGAATTCCCCTTAAAGCCCAATCCTTAGAGATTTTTTGCTATTTGACCTATTTGGCCAGCCACTGAAAAACTCCATTCTCCCTACTTGGCTTTATTTCACATGACTCAGAATTTCCTATGTATGAACAGCAATATCTTTAGGTAAATTGTTGAAAACAATTAACAGCAATTGTTTAACATGGCAGCTTCCTGTAGCAGTGTTAGAAGTTGGGACTAACAAGAAGCTGACCAAAAAAACCCCCAAAACAACAACAACAACAAAAAACTTAAAAAGAGTTGGGAGATCTGTGATGGGCTTTGAAAAGGTCCAGCAAATTCTGGGGAATTCAAACGACAGTGCACAGACACAGAGCTATGTGCCTGCCCATAAAAGGTAAAGGTTTTAAACTCTCACCTCGGGCTCACCTTGAAGCTCTACACAATCAGGAAGTAAAGGCTAAGGCACAGGTGTAAACACTGGATCTTTGAAGTCATGTCTCAACATGTATACAGAGTCCCTCACCAAACACATTGGTGGAACACATTGAGGAAACACATTGGTTCAAGGTGTTCAAGAAAATCAGAGATCCAGGGGTGCCTGGAAGGCTAGTTGAAGGTCCAGCTCTTGATTTCAGCTCAAGTCGTGATCTCAGGATGATAAGATTGAGCCCCAGGTTGGGCTCCACACTCAGCAGGGAGTCTGCTTGGGATTCTTCCCCTCTCACTGTTCCCCTCCATCCACTCACACATCCTCTCTCTCTCTCAAATAAATAGATAAACTTAAAGAAAGAAAGAGAGAGAGAGAGAGAGAGAAAATCTCTATCGAATCATTAGCTAAACACTAAGTTAACCAAACAAAGAATTCAGTGGCCACACATATTAAGAAATATAAACTTAATAGAATTAATCCAAGAAAGTCACTAGTCAAACAAACGGCAGCAGCAGCAACAGCGACACCCGGAAAAAAGGAGAGGGATCTGATTCCCAGAGTTGCCACATCATACTATTTTAAATGTCTACTTTTCAACAACACCAATTGCAATGCAAAAGAGACAAGCACAGTTGTAAAATGGTATGGCCCTTATAAAGGAGAAAAAAGCAGCTGATACAACCTTTACCTGGGGAAGTCTAGACAACAGACTCACTAGAAAAATATTTTAAATAAATAAGTTCAAAAACTAATGGAAATTATGTTTGAAGAACTAAAGAAATTTATGAAATTGATGTCTCACCAAATATAGATTATCAATTAAAAAAAAGTTATAAAAAGAACTAAATAGAAATTCTGGGGTTAGGGACACCTGGGTGGCTCAGTCGGTTAAGTGTCTGCCTTCAGCTCAGATCCTCATCTCAGGGTCCTAGAATTGAGTCCCATACCTGGCTCCTTGCTAAGCAGGGAGCCTGCTTTTCCCTCTGTCTGCCACTTCCCCTGCTTGTGCATCCCCCCACCAAAAGTAAATAAAATCTTAAAAAAAAAAAAGAAATTCTGAAAAATTGAAGTGAAAAATTCACTATTGCATTCAATAGTGGATTTGAACTGGCAGGAGAAAGAATCAATGACCTTGAAGACAGGTCAGTTGAGATTATCCAATCTGAGAAACAGAAAGAAAAAAGAATATAGATAAATGAACAGCCTGCAAGACCTGTCAGACACCATCAAATGTATCAACATAAGCATAATAGAAGTCCCAGAAGGATAGGAGAGAAAAGGGATAGAAAGAATATTGAAGAAACAATGATGGAAAACTTCCCAAATTTGATGGAAAACATCAAGATACATACTCAAGAACTTTAATGAATTTCAAGTGGAAAATCCAGAGATCCACACTTGGTCATATTATAGTTGAAGTGTCAAAAACAAAGGCATGATACCAATATTCATATAATATTCACATCAGCACTATTCGCAGTAGCAGAAAGGTGGAAACAATCCAAACATTCATTGATGAATGAATGATAAATAAGATGTATATATAAAAATGGGAAATATTTTAGCTTTAAAAGAAATGAAATCCTGACACATGGCATGGGTAAGTCCTGAGAACATTATGCTAAGTGAAATAAGCCAGACAAAAAAATAACAAATATTATGCAATTCCACTTATGAAAGGTACCTAGAATAGTCAACTTTATGGAGACAGAAAGTAGAGTGGAGATTTCTAGGAGCTGAGGAGATGGGGAAGTTAGAAATTATTGTTTAATGGGTATAGATTTTCAGTTCAGGAAAATGAAAAGTTCTGGAAATGTAGCGATGGAGTGATGGCAGCACAACAATGTGACTGTACCTAACGCCATAAAACGATACATTTAAATGTATAAATTATATGTTATGTATATTTTACCATAGTTGTTAAAAAAAAAAGACAAAGAGAGAATCTTGAATGCATCAAGAAAGAAATGATTCATCATCTACAAGGGATTTTTGAAAGCTTAAAAGCTGACTTCTCTTTAGATGGAGACCAAAAGTCAATGAGATGATATGCTCAGGTATTAAAAAGGAAAAAAAAAAAAATCTTTTTAACCAAGAATTCTTAGATCCAGCATAATTATCATTTAAAAAAATAAGTGAGAAATTAAGACATTCCCAGAAAACAAAACCAGAACACTTGCCTCTAATTGATCTGTTCTGCAAGAAATTCTAAGGAATTCTTTAAGCTGAAATAAAAGAATGCTAGAGAGAAAACCAAATCTATACAAAGAAACAAAAAACATTGGTAAACATAAAAATATAGTTAAACATAAAAGACAGTATAAATATATTTTTGTTTGTAACTCTTTTTTCTCCTAGTTGATGTAAAAGAAAACTACTTAAAGCAATCAATAATTATAAAATTGAATTGGTTTATAAGGCATAAGGATGTAATTTGTTTGGTAACAATAATAATACAAAATAGGAGGGAAAGGCATGGAGCTATATTGGAGCAAATTTTGCATATTATTGAAATTAAGTTGGTATTAATCTGCACTGTGCTGTGTTAAGATGTTAATTTAATTCTTTAGTGCAACCACTAATAAAAATAATTCAAAAGTAGATAGTAAAATAAACAGCAAGGGAATCAAAATAATATACTAGAAAATACCTATTTAACACAAAAGAAGGCAGTAATAGAAAATTAAAAAGACAAAAGACACACAGAATCCAAATAGTTAAACGAGAGATATAATCTTATTTTATAGTTACATTAAATGTAAATGGTAGAAACACTCCAATCAAATAGCAAAGATTGGCAAAACGGAAATTTAAAAACCTTATCCAACCATATGGCATCTATAAAAGACACACTTTAAATTAAAAACCACAAATGGTGATTTTTGCAAGTAAAAGGTTGGGAACATACACCATTAGACAGTACCAAAAGAGAGCTAGAGTGGAGCTACTATTACGCAAAGTAGACTTTAAGACAAAAATTATGACATAGAGAAAGACATTTTTTAATGATAAAAAGATTAATTCATCAGGAAGATAGAACAAGTATACCTAAATAACTAGAAGTGCACCCCATGTTTATGAATTGGGAGGCTTAATTTTTGAAAAGATGGTAATAACCCTCAAATAACCTATGCTATACACTATCCCAATCAAAATTCCAACTACCTTTATGCAGAAATCATAAGCCGATCCTAAAATTCACATGGCATTGGAAGGAACCCAGGATTACCAAAACAATCTCTCCAGGTCCCGCTTCCTGCCCTCCACGCAAACCTTACTGCTCTGGGATTGTCTTGCTTCTCTCGGTCAGGGATTGCCATGCCACACACCCTGTAGCCTTCTGGGCATTCTGTCTGTCTGCCTAGTCTGTCACCTGGGGTCTGGTTTCATGTCTGGCTGCTGCTTGTTGCGCATTCTGTTTGTCTTAGAAGGAGTCACCCATGCTTCCTCAGCCAGCCCAGACCCCCAAATCCCAAACTTCAGCCTGCAGTGAGAAACAATGGGGTTTCCAGGGGGCAAAAGATGCAGATATAAGAACCCTAATAACTCTGTTGGTGGAGGGACTTTCAGGGGGATAAGAATGTAAGAATGTTTGCCATCTACTTGGTGTGATGTTAGGCATAACATCTGTGAATTTCTCAGTTAATTCTGTAAAAACCCTTTAGGATAGGGATGATTCTATACCGTTTTTCAAGATGAGGAAATCAAGGCTGAGAAAGATTAAGTGACCAATGACTCAACTGCTAGGTACAGAGCTGGGAGACACAGACCAAGGCCACTCGTGAAGGGAGGACTCTTTTCAGAGGCCAGCAACAGAGAGGCCCTATCTTGACCTGAGAAGTGTGGGTGTACATGAAGGACACACGTAAACAGCACCACACTTACTTCTGCATCTCCGTTAGTTTGGATTTTGAGTCCCAGGCTTTCCAGCCTCAAGCTCTGGATTTGCTAGCAGGGAGAGGGAGCAGAGTTGGAGCGGGTGTGGCACCAAAGCAGCATTTTGTTTCACTGTGATTAACAGAAAAGAATGGCCCATAAGAAGTCTGTTTTGAAAAGTCAAAGTTCTTGCCTTCTCCAGAAAGACTGAGCTTTGGAATTCAAAACAACAGGCTGAATTAAATGGTTTAGAGCCAAAATGGAGAAAATTAATCACCTTATAATACAATATATATCAAGGCACCCGCAATCTAAAAAGGAAGGAAAAAAAACCCCACAGATAGAATTGACCCTACAGGGACGCCTGGGTGGCTCAGTTGGTTAAGCAGCTGCCTTCGGCTCAGGTCTTGATCTCAGCGTCCTGGGATTGAGTCCCACATCGGGCTCCTTGCTCGGCAGGGAGCCTGCTTCTTCCTCTGCCTCTGCCTGCCTCTCTGTCTGCCTGTGCTTGCTCTCTCTCCCTCTCTCTCTGACAAATAAATAAATAAAATCTTAAAAAAAAAAAAAAAAAAAAAGAATTGACCGTACATTCCCTGTGTGATTGGGATAGGTGTGTATTGTCTGAAATGAATTATTTAGGGTCTGTTTTGCCTTTCGGCCTTTTTTGATGACAGAAAGAGAGAAAGGAACCGTAGTCATATACGTGTGAAAGCTGTTTGGGATGAGGGAGTCAGGGGCTCATTTTCCTTGTGCTCTTGTGTTTATCTCCCCAAAGCCTGCATGGGTGATGGAGCAGGAGCTGGAGGAGATCTGTGATGCTTAAGTGATTTCTTTATAATCTTTCTCAAAGCACATATCACTGTTCATGATATCAAAGTAAAAGCATGTAATCTGTTCTGTATTGATATTTGTGTTAAAGGCATCACAATTGGGAGACTCATGTGGAGGGGATACATAACTTGATGATTAAATGATACGGATTTCACAGTGGAGAATTTATTTTCAGATTCTAATTAGGACCAAAATGAGCTGTGTGGATTCTTGTTAACTCACGTGGATTATCTTGTAGATTATAATATTAATAAAACTCTAGTTTTACATCATTTCCAAAGGATCCAGGGAGGTCAGGCTGGGAACCAGAGAGATTGGCTTTCTCCTGTGAGCCCCCCGGGGCTTGAGGACAGATCTGTGCCTGTGGACACAGCTCAGGAACCCTCCCAGCAGCTGGACAGGCAAGTGGAAAATCCCTTCCCGTTCCCTGATGGTTCTTGAAGGCGTTGTTCTGTGACCCTCCTCCCAGGACCACTCCCTGGGGCTCCACGAGACAGGGGAGAGACAGGACTTGCTGTTTCTGCGTAGGGAGAGGGTTCTTTCTTGGCACTGCACATACGCGATCATCAGAATTGTTATTTACTTAGGTAATCTTCTGCCTGGCCACAGAGAGTTTCTGGGTTACCATTTGCACACTTTTACCTAAGCCCCTAACGTACATTTCCCTGTGCCAAAACACATCAGTGCCTCGGCTAACTGAGCCAGTAGATTGGACCAGTTCACCAGAGTCATTAGCACAAAATAGTCTGCCCCTCTCAGCAGGACAGAAGTCTTCATTTCACCCAGGGAAAAAAAGAAGAGGGAAGTACTTTTTTGTTGTTGACTCGATAGGCCCTATTCCACATGTACATATATCTTCTTATCGAATTCTCCCGAAATCCCACGAGATGGGCATTACTGCCCCCACTTAACAGATGAAGAAACTGAGCCCAGAGAGTGAAGTGATGGGCCCATGATCTCACAGCTCTCATTCAGAGCCGATTCAGAGAACTGACGTCCATTCCATATAGGCCATCAGCGGGGTGATGTGGCTCTCCATAGCTGGCGCCTTCTCCCATCTGTCCTGAGAAAAACAGCTCCCCATGCCCTGAAGTGGGGACCACTCAGGTTGTGCTAGAGGAAAGCTCCAGCCCAAAGCACCCATCATGGTCCCCCCAGGAACGGGGAGACTGGCAAAGCCTGTAATGTGGACCTTCCCCATCCCCCACCCCTCCCACCCCTCCCCCACTCCCTTCTCTGTCCCCCCCCATGGAGATGGGAATAAACAACTGAGAAAACAAACAATGTGTTTCCTGAAGTTTCCTTCCTCTCCTGTCCCAGCAGACTGCATTGTTCTTCACTGCGGAGGACAGGTTTCATATAAATAAGGGATTCAGTGTGACTCCTTTCACCGATGTTAAAATTCCATTTAAAAGTAAATTGACTTCCTGAAATATATGTATTGGCAGCAGTGGCCACCACAGCTGGGATTACATTTTACATTTAACATAGTGCTGTTTGCCTTGACAGATTCCATATTTTTTCATACATAAATCAATAGAGTGATGTTTGAAGAGCTCGAATCTATCTTTCATCGTTCCCCACCCCCTCGGAGCCTGCATTCTGAAACCCATAAAGAAGTAACTTTCTAGCAGGTGTCATTTAGTCGGAGACTATTATTTATGGCATTTGACTATAACACCGTCCACTGTGAACTCAAACAGGAAATGCTACCAGGGAGAGCCAGGAATTTGCTTTTGGAAGGAAGCATCCCAAAAGTGTTTTCTAAATCATATTTCTGTGTGTGTGTGTGTGTGTCTGTGTGCACCTATATATGCATGTGTTGTAAGACCATTATGTGTAGTTTTTTCTTGACCCTCTGCCCTGAACTGGGTAGATGTGGGTATGTAAGGAGCGGCCAGCCAAGGCAAGAAGCATCAGGCTGGAAAGGCTGGGAAAAGCCGGGGATGGGCAATGGTGGGAAATGCGCAGGTGCACGGGAGTCAGAGTACCTGTGATGGGAAATGAGGGCACAGGTGAAAGCTCAGAGAAGGTATGAATCTGCCTTTTCCTTGCCCAACAGTACATTTTGAGATTGCCACTTAGCTTTGGGAAGGAAGAAAACCTCTTAGACCTCTAGCCTCCACGAAGCTCCTTCACTCAGCACTCAAGGTGGGCGGTGCTGATCAGACACTCCCAATTCCAGGCTGGAGATCTGGCTTGTTTTCTAGTGGGTGGAGCTTGGGGATATCCAGAAGCTTGTGCAGAAAAAATGCAAGACTTGCTGGCTCCATTTTTTTTTTTTAATGTAGCAAGAAAATAAAATTTTGCTCAAATCTTTTTTTTTTAAAGATTTTATTTATTTATTTGACAGAGAGAGAGATCACAAGTAGGCAGAGAGGCAGGCAGAGAGAGGAGGAAGCAGGCTCCCTGCTGAGCAGAGAGCCTGATGTGGGGGCTCATCCCAGAACCCTGGGATCATGACCTGAGCCGAAGGCAGAGGCTTTAACACACTGAGCCACCCAGGCGCTCCCCTCAAATCTTCTTTTTAAAGACTAATGACCCATAATTTGTTGTTACCATAGGATGACATGATCAGTAGCCTTATTTTCTGGAATTGGTTGATCGGTATAAAACAAAAAGGTCTCTGGGACCTTCTACTATTTAATATTTTAGACAAAGCAGAGATGCCGAGTCACAGCAGTGGTGGGTGAGGGCCATAAGCTAAAGGAAGGGCACGAGGGGTAGGGAGGGGGCGTTTAGAGCTAGGAGCTGACCCAGTTGTCCGTATTTGCATGGCCCAAAGGACAAAGCCAAGTACAAAGCTGTTGTAATGATTCTGCTGTTTCAGGAGGTCTCTGCTAGTCCTCTCCCTAACTTGCTTCTGAAGAAAAGAGTTTTCTATTTTATTTTAACCTGAAACATTCTGATTGTTTACATATATAAAAATTCACAGACTATTTTACTTCTTTCCCTGGTATTTGTAGTGCCTAGATTTTTGACTCTTCCATTCTTTACAATAAATGATATTCATTTGAAAGAGAATCTTATGTGCTTTAATTTTTATTCCTCTGCCAGTCCATTATTCTGATTTTGGTGTCAGAAATGAGGGAGGCTCCTAGGACTCTCCAGGGGAGAATTGTCTCTGTGCCTTTGACTCCACTGTCAAGAAGGAAACCTACTGGGCCAATGGATATGTCCCTTTTTCAGATGGGCTGAACTTGAAGACAGGAATAAGCATTTGGGAGGAAATGGAAATCTCTATTCCAGTTCTTATCTGTCAGAAATGTATATATTTGCCCTGTCTTTTGGAAGCACTATGATCTGAAATTTAGGTTTATGCTAGAGAGAAAAGTGGCTCCATAGACCTCAGACCTGGACCAATGAATGTTTGCCAGGATCCAGCCCAGCCCTATTGGAGTTCTGCACTGGGATTTGGGCCACAGTCCTAGGCAGCACAAATATTCCTCAGCCCTTGATTTGCTAATCATTGTTCTTGATCCTCAGAGACTCAGGAGGGAGTTGTGATCAAGGACAGGGTTTTCCTGGCCCTTTGACCAAAAGCTCTCAAAGTTCCATCTGATAGCTTCCAGTCTGTGTAACAGCTCTACCCAGAGGTCCCATTTTATAAATGATTGGAGCATAAAGAGAATTGAGTCAGCCGGGATGCATGGCTAAGAATTCAATCAGAAGAACCTTATTTAGATTCCCTGGCCAGAAGATTGCAGACAGAAGCTTGGTGGAAACAGAGTAAACTAAATCCATCTACCACCTGGTCCTTTGTCCTTTCAGTTGTATTTCCTGGTAGAGGTTGGGGGAGTAGGTAAGCAGCCGACTTGCTCCAGGGAGATCTCTGATGAGTTTCCGCATAGAGAGCTATACTCTTCCCCTGCTGGTGGAGCACAGCACCCTCACCCCGCCCCCCTGTCCAGATGCTGCCCATACCACCAGACGCTTAAGAACATGCATGAGATCAGGTCAAGTCCAAAGTCTCTGCTTTGGCGTCAGGCCCTACGGATCCTTCCAGAGCTGCCTGGAACACAACATCACTACTTGTTATGATTCTTAAGTTTTTATTGTTACTCTGGATGATTCCTCAACTCAGTTACAAACATCTTAAGGGCTTTCGCCATATTTTGTATTTTTCTGTACCCTCCACAGAGCCAAGCACAGCGACTTGTATACAGCTCATACTCAGACACTATTAATGGATTTTTGTATGGATTATCTAAAAGGCCCAGGAATGGGAAATCCTTGGACTTTTTATTAAAAAAAAAATCTTCATCTGCAAGGCTACTCCTGAGTTGCAATGAGAGTTTTCCTTTGACACCTTCTTGGCATGCTATGACTCCTACCTACTTATTATAAACTGCAGTTACAAAATAATCTAATTTTGGAAAGGATGTGCCTACTGTGTTCCATCAATTCGTTTTTAACTCTGATGGCTCTTGTAATTGGCAGTATTTTTTCCTTTTCTTAGTGTTATATAAAATAATAGTGTTTCTTATAATGAATGATGACCTAAAGTAACAGAATACAGTGTATTTGTATCTATCATTTGTCATGTGTCTATCCAGTAATTCATCTATAACTCTACACAGTGGCCTTTACTTGATGAATGAATGTGGACGGAGTCCATAAATTACATCAAACATGACAGTCCCCTACCTTGCTGCCACTCTCATGCATGTTCTTAGGCGTCCCCTTAGAGCTTAGGGTACGAGTGGACCCAGAACTGGGGAAAGGGAAGGTTGCATAAATAGAAGACACAATAAAGCATGCGTATGCAGAGGAAGACGCTGAGTCATGGTGGTCTGCTTGTCATCTCTACTTCCATTTTATCCTCCCATTTCTGTTTCTTTATGCTTCTAGGGCCTGAAGTTTCACCAGTCCATGATTAATTGTTAAGCTGGGCGTAGAAAGAAGCATCTAAAAACACAAATACCCGAGTCATTGGTCTTATCAGTCTTAGTGTGCCTTCATCTATGTCACGCCTTCTTGCAAGTCAACTGGGAAGAGAAGCACCCGTGCCGGGGATTGCAGGAGAGAGGAATGCATGAAGAACTGAGGTGTGAGAAACTCGGGGCAGCTGGATGCCTTGTTCTGCTCTAGTCTTCAAAACACCGGTTCTGATGTGGCCTTCGTGAAAGCCTGGGTGTGATGGACACAAGGACACAGGGAGGAGGATGTTGAAGGTTTAGAAGCTGTCCTTCTACAGAAAATGGAGAGGACACATTGCCTTCTCTTGCTTCATTCTCTAACACATGTGTGTTGAATAGGGGTGTTGTACTCAGCTGTCCAACCTCCCTTCCTTTTCCTTTTATATTGAGGTACTGGCCCTTCTGCCTTTCAGCCTGGGAGTTTCAGGGACACCTTACTCCACTCCACCACCTGAGTGGCTGAAGTCAATGAATACATCTCATTCCAGAGATGTCTAAAAATGGACACATGACCCAACTGGAAGCGATGAGACGTGTGTGTCCGAAAAAGAATCTTCCACTTGCTTTGGATAGGAAGGTGTGAGGCTGTGATGTCCCATCTGTTGTAGGGCTATATAGATTTTTGTAGGTTGACCTGGAAACCTCACCATCATATATATCATTTTTATAATACGAATTTCTTTTTCATCTTGGGAGAAATAGCTGACTTCATACAAGCTTTCAGAAACCAATCTGCTGATCAGTTCTAGAGTAATACTAGCAATTTTAAAATAATAAGTCATTGATATGTAATATACCAAAGAAGTGAAGAATCTTTTCTATAATATTTCAAAAATTTGAGAGGGACATTGTATCCTGAAGTGATATATTATATTAAAAGGGAATATGACACCCTGATATATAAAAATGCAAGACACTGAAGTAATTTATGAAGTGCTAGCAGCTAGCTTCATGTTAAATCTCACTGTGTGGGCACTAAATTACTTAGGACACTGTGGTGAGATGTTTCAGTACATTGTGTTATGAAAGCACCAGGTTCAAGGTCCTATAGTCAGAAGTGGCCTCCAACCCAGTTCTGGTTCTACCCAGTATATGTGGAGAGTGAGTCTATTTCAGCCTGATCTGGTCCAAGTGGGGGGCCCCAGGACATCCAAAGATTAAGATCTATTTGGATCCAGGGTGGTCCTAGAGGACCTATAGATAGTCTTCACACTCACATAATACATAAATAAAATAATAATAGCAGCCAATGATTTTAGAGAGTTTTCCAGCTTGCAAGATGCTTTTAAAAACATATTTCAGTTATGCTCTGGGGAGGCAGCATTCCTGTTCTAGAGAAGCAAAGAGGAAAGGATCTTGCAACAGACCAGGGACTCCAAAAGCTTTCCTGACCTCAAACATAAAACTCGAGTTTATTAACTAATCCAGATACTTCCAGTATATTTTGCCTTGAGCTTTACCAAGAAAATTGAGACCAAGGGGTGAGTTCCCTGTTTTCCATCCTCTATATTTTAAGAGGTCTCTGGAATCATCTGTTCTCTCTCCATTTTCTCTTGTCTTAACTGAAAGGGAAAGATAACTCTGCAATATCTAGAGTTAATTCATTTGCTTATGTTAATCCCTCTGGTCAGTCTCCCTAGATCCTCTTGGGCTTCTTTGTTCCCCTCCTACTTTCCCTCTGTTTCCAAATGTGCGGAACTCTGCTCTATACAAATATCAGTACTTTCATCTGAAGTCACTGTCCTATTCTTTCTCTTCCTTTCCTTCCATCCCATATCTTTTATTTATTTTTTTAAAGATTTTATTTATTTATTTGACAGAGAGAGAGATCACAAGTATGCAGAGAGGCAGGCAGAGAGAGAGGGGGAAGCAGGCTCCCTGCTGAGCAGAGAGCCCGATGTGGAGCTCGATCCCAGGACACTAAGATCATGACCTGAGCTGAAGGCAGAGGCTTAACCCACTGAGCGACCCATCCCGTATCTTTTAGAAGAAGCGATCTCTCCCAAGTGTCCTTCTTCCTTCTGCACACACCCACTTCTCATCAAGTGTTGCTAGTTGTACTTTCCTTATGGTTCTAGATTTATTTCTCCTTCCTTATGCCCAAGGAAACCATCTTAATTCCAACCTCTATCGCCTATGTTATGAGCTGAATTGTGCCCCCCTGCCCCCAGTTCATATGGTAAAGTCCTAACTGCCAATCCTGAAGAATGTGACTCTATTGGGAGATAGGGCTCCTAAAAGGGTATTTCAGGTAAAATGAAGTCATTAGGGGAGCCTTAACCCAATATGATTCTTCTAATATAAGAAGAAATTACGACACAGACACAGAGAGGGAAGATCCCACAGAGACAGAGGGAGAAAACGACCATCTACAAGCCTAGGAGAAATGTTTCATAAGAAACCAACCCTGCCAACACTGTGATCTCAGATTTCCAGTCTCCAAAACTGAGAGAAAATAAGTATCTGTTGTTAAAGTCCTCTAGTCTGTGGTAATCTGTTACGGCAGTCCTAGCAAAGTAATACAGCCCCCAAGTTCTAGTCAGTTCACTAATCACTTCCCAGGCACCCAGATTCTCCCCTTCCAATGACAATGTCCTTCTGTATGGCCAAGAATAATTTTCCTAAATCACAGTGTTGACTACAGCACTTCCCTTCTCAAAAATTCCAATGGCCCCCTTCTACCTGTAGAATAAGTCTGAAAATCATCCTAACATTCAGGCTCCCACAATTTTACCATCTCTCTTTCTAGCTCTGTCTTCCTCAACCTCTCACCTGAATTTTCTCCTTCTTCATACTCAGTTGTTTGCCATACCCCACCATGTTTTTTCCTGTGTGTAGCCCTCCCCCGCTTCGTATCTCCATTAAAGGAATCCCCATTTCAAGGCCACAGCCATTTGAGCCCTCCAAAAAGTCATTCCTTAATTTCATTTTCTTGTAAATTGCGGAGGAAAATGGTTTCTCTTCTATTTGTATGACACAGAACCCACCTCACCTAATCTTATGATTATACATACACGGGACACAACATCACTCCTCAGCTAGACTCTACTGTCCTGGAGGACAAGGATTTTTGTGTCAGTCTTTGTTGTTTTGTTTGGTTTGGTTTGGCTTGTGTTCTTTATACCTCTTGCCAGAATGTTTCATACATAGCAAATGATCAGTAACTATTAGTAATAAATGAACAAGTCAAAGTACAGGTTATAGTGAGTACCTATTACTTCTCATTCTTAGGTAACAGAAGTAATATTTTGAGGGGTAGAGAAACGTGGGATGTGACTCAATGTTCTACAACGGACCTTATTTATTTTTATGTACTTACTGTCTTTTATTTCTCTGTCTCTTGTGTTTTACCTATGGATTGTTTTGTTTTTTAATCTGGCTATGAAGAAGCATTAGTAGAGAATACCGTTGTACTTCACTTGGGTTCTCACTTAATTACTTCCGTAATGTATTCATTGTGTTATTTGTAGTAAGCAGTTTCTGTATAACTTCCATGATTGAGTGGGTTCATTTCATGAAGATTAAAAATGGATAGCAAACCATTTTTATTATTACATCTGTTATTAAAGAAAGTATGCTGTTGCTTTGGAACTTTTGATTCAGAGAGAATTTCCTTTTGTTTACTGTGTTGTTGAATAATTCCCCCATTACCCACCCTGACTCCTCTCCAGAATAGCTATGGCTTTGGCAGTGCTTGCTGGCTAGACAAATATATCACTGCGATTGGAAAAATATCACAAGAGGGACAGTTCCAGGTTTGAAAATAGGGCAATTAGCTCTCAGCATGAAAAGGTATGTCAGATGTTCCTGAAACTGAGTGACAGATACTGTTGGCTTCAATCAGGCATAATACCAAGGGCTGAAATGGCCATGTAGGATGCCTCCCTGTGTGTTTCTGTCAGAGGATGACTTCTGAACTGACTTCCACTACTCACCCCGACCAAATTTGCCAGTAGGTAATTGGGCAGAGGGATGTGTGTGTGTGTGTGTGCACGTGCGCGCGTGCGTGTGTGTACAAATATATATATAAATATATATACATATATATATATATAGGGTCAAATATTCATTCCCTCATCATTTCCTTTATTAGTAGGAGGAATTCTGCTGCACAAATGATATGTTGACATTTCAGAAAAATCACCAAAATAAACACTAGACACTAGATGTGGGCATCAATAGCAGTCTCTTCCTTTGGAGAAATGCTTTGTTGTATTTCGGGTGGGGCTACCCATCGTGGTCCCTCGCAGCCAGCCTGGAGAATCACAGCACCAGCCCTGAACCCCGTGACTGGTCACAGCAGTAAGAGTGACCAGGCCGATAGAGAGAGCTCCTCTGGGAATCATAACACTGTCACAGGATGGAGAGGCTCCTTTCCTCTGGGGGTACACTGACCTGGTATAAGCCTTGCCAAGTACACAGAAGCTGTTTGGATTAGAAAAGAAAGAAAAAGACAACTTACCAAGATAAGCAAGGACAAGCTGGAGAGAGAGAGAAAAGAGAGAAGGAGAGAAAGAGAAAGAGCACTCTTTACATCACTGTATCCAACCTTCCTTCAGGCCATTTCTCCTCCTGTCTTCCCAGGTCCAGGAGGGAACAATCCTCTTCTCATTCATGCATGGGTTAGGTCGAAGAGGGTGGTTGTTGTGGGTGTGGAAACAGGGGACACTCTCTCACAGGTAGATGGCCTCTTTGCCTTCCCTGAGCAGGAGTTGTCTTAGATAAACCAAGGAAGCTGGAAAGGGTCCAAAGGGGCCACAAGATGTCCTGAGTCATCTTCTCAGGAACTGGGCTCCTGGGTCGGATCGTCATGGTGGTTGTGTGTGGATCTCCATCATATATCTGTCCAAGCCTATTCAGCTTAGTCAAGGAAGTGAGATAGGACACTCCAAAAAATAAGGAACCATTTGGAGCACCCCGCACCAGCCCACCAATATTCATGGCGTGTTCATTGGTACTGTAGGGTTGTGGAGAGGGGCAGAAAGGTGGGGCTTGTAGAGTCACCAAGGGTTCTTGGTGGCTGTGGTCCTTGATCAGGGGCTTGGAAAGCTGGGCAGAGATTATAGTTAAATAACTCTTCAAGTGCCGGGATAAAATTCTTCTCTTCCCTTTTTGGAGTTTCAGAGTTTGGCGGAAATGTTTGCTCCCTGCTTCTCTTTTAGGTTTTTCTTTTTTATCTTACCCAACTTATCCCAAGGATGATCCGGGTCATGCCAAAAACGTGGGGCAGACTCCACATTTACTCTGGTCTTCACAAAACTGACACACCTAACTCTCATGCCTGTAGAGAAAAGTCCGTCTCTTTCCAGTGTGGTCAAATGGGGCATTGTATAACTTGTTCTAACTACCTCACAGTATTATTGTGACCAACCAATAAGATAACCTGGTGATAACACTTAAGAAAAACAAACAATAGGTATGATCAATCAATAACTCTCAGCTTTGACACCAAATCTATTACCCAAATGAATGGACCATAGCTTTGCAGTTTGGGTCTGCATGGTTCAGCATGGTTCTTGCTCCAGAAATGCCATAACCATTACTTTTCAGTATTCACAAGGGAAGAACTTGTTCAAGAAATGGTGTATGGGAAATAACAAGAAAGCACCCATTTAACCATCTGCAATTTACAAAATTATCTTATATTTATAAATTCAAACAATGATGCTTATTTAAGACAGATTAAAGCCTTTTTTAAAAAAGATAAAGAGTGGGAAGCAGAGAAAAGAGAACAGGTCCATTTGTGACAAGTACTGTTCAAAGCAATTTAAAGTTTCAGGGACTAAATTCTTTTCCTACAGATCAAGAGCCCCTGGGAAGACGGAATGGATGTAGCCATCTCAATCCATCCCCTGTGAGTACTAACACCTTGAGTGAGATAGTGAACAGCTTTTAAAGAGATGAATCTTCATTCCAGGGGTGAATATTAAATTTCACATTTCATAAAGGACTTGAGTCAGATCTACTGCATAAAAAGTGACTCCCAGTTAATGTCATCTACAGGCAAGAAGCACCCTCTTCTTGCTTTTGATTTGGATTGCCTGGCTCGCACCAGCAGAAAAGGGTACTCATTTCTTCCTCATCATCACCTCAGCTGTATATTAAAGATATCATAAAGATATTTTATTTCTGTACCAGGATCAAGAGGTTCCTGAATCTCTCAAACTTGTCTGAACCTAGATTTGGTTAACAAGAAATATAGACACTATCATCTCAGGAGCCTCTTGAAACTTAGCTGGTAAACACAAAGAGGTAAGAGTAACACTTCGAAGAAAATGACTTCCTGGTAGGACATGCCTAATGATGGGCCGGCACTCCCCTGCCCCCACCCCATACCTCTGAACTGGCATGTGTTTGCTCAGGCAGGACGAGAGTGCTCTAGTAGGGCAAGCAGGAAGGATCAGAGAGAGGCAAGTAGGTGCTGCTGCCAGAGAGTTAAGAGCTGATGTTGTCCCGAGTCAAGAAGCAATGGCCACAGTCGCCAAACTATGGAGAGAACCAAGATGCCCTTCAACGGATGAATGGATAAGGAAGATGTGGTCCATATACACTATGGAGTATTATGCCTCCATCAGAAAGGACGAATATCCAACTTTTGTAGCAACATGGACGGGACTGGAAGAGATTATGCTGAGTGAAATAAGTCAAGCAGAGAGAGTCAATTATCATATGGTTTCACTCATTTGTGGAGCATAACCAATAGCATGGAGGACAAGGGGCGTTAGAGAGGAGTAGGGAATTTGGGTAAATTGGAAGGGGAGGTGAACCATGAGAGACTATGGACTCTGAAAAACAGTCTGAGGGGTTTGAAGTGGCGGGGGGGTGGGAGGTTGGGGTACCAGGTGGTGGGTATTATAGAGGGCACGGCTTGCATGGAGCACTGGGTGTGGTGAAAAAATAATGAATACTGTTTTTCTGAAAATAAATAAATTGGGGGAGAAAAAAAAAAGAATATGCCCCCACTGTAACCAAAAAAAAAAAAAAAAAGAAGCTACGAACAACTGCTACAGGTCTCATAGGTGACCCTTCATAGATCTGAGGCAAAAACCATGTCAGGGCTGAAAGCTGTTAATAACCCATGTCAGGCAAAACCAGAACCATGATTTCTAATGGAAGAAATGAAATGTTTCCTGTCACCCTTCCACTTTCCAAATACCAAGTGAGTTCATCTTACTGGTGGAAAGTATATGGAGGGGTTCCTGGGTGGCACTGTTGGTTTGGGCTCAGGTTGTGATCTCAGAGTTCTGGGATCGAGTCCAACCAGGCTCCAAGCTCCACACGAAGTCTGCTTGGGATTGTCTCTGCCCCTCCAGCCCCTCAAATAAATAAATAAATCTTTACAGTATATGGAGAGAGACACATGGGTGGCTCTGTCAGTCACACGTCTGACTCTTGGTTTCGGCTCAGGTCATCCTCTCAGGGTTGTGGGATCAAGCACCAAGTTAGGCTCTGTGCTGGGCATGGAGTCTACTTGAGATTATCTCTCTCCTTCTCCCTCTGTTCCTTCCCCCACTCTCGCTCTGTAAATAGATAGATGATAGATAGATGGATAGATAGACAGATAGATAGATAGAGTGTGTGAGAACATTCCTAGCAAGGGAGAAGAGGAATTATAGTTTCCAAGCTTCTGGCATGTGAACCATGAGAAAGAACATAGGAGGAGATATACTGCCAACAGTTAATATCCAGCCCAGGCTCCATCTGAAGTATTTCTAGTTTGGTATCTTTTCTTCACCAACCAGCCCCCTTCCTAACTTCCAGCCACCGCACAGTTGTGATTGGTGCTTACCCACTGAAGCTTATTGTCCTAAATAAATGCATTTCCTAGATGAAAAGCAGTGACCAAGTGGTCTTCAAATTAATTCTCCATTCATTTCTATTTTCTCTCCTTTGGACCCAAATCTCCCTACTCTCTTCCACCTCTACTTTTCTGGATTCAAAAAAAGAAAAAAGTGCATAAGTCAACAGTCTAACAAAGAATGCCAATGTGTGTCAAATTTATTGCATCTGACAACAGAGACGTTACCATAAAGAAAGCTGTTGAAAGTGTAGCAGCTATGTCTAGTTTAAAAGTGCATTAATTCAATTCAGCATTTCCAATTCCATTTAACAAAAGGCCCACGATGACATTTTGACACACTTTTCCTACTCTTGTATCTGATTTTCATGAAAAGTGAAACCATGCTAAGAAACACCGAGGATATCACCGTGGTGGTAGGGTGGAGGGAAAAGACACATTGAGGAAATTTTCCTTGATTCTCCAAGCAAAAAAGGAGTTATGCTACTTTTTGTGAAATTTTACATCATATTAGAGTGATAAGAAGAAATGAGGCAAAAGACCGCATTCTCCCCTCTAGGCTGAAGCCACAGGACAGAGAACCAATACCTCAGTCCCATGGCGTCCTTTTGTCCTGCTCACACCTGCTGAGCCCCTGGGGTGGGGGAACGAAGTTCTGTGAGTGTGCCAGCATCTCAGCTGCCCTCCCTACACTGTGCTGTGGGACAGGGACTGGAATGGCAAGTTCCCCCACCCCCAACTCCCAACCAGGCTTTTCCAGTGGGCAGTGCTGGAGGGAGCCGGCAAGGAGGGACTAGAGCCTCCTGTCTGCCCCCTCTTCCTCTGAGTGTTCCCTAGCTATCTTTCATCCCAGGCGGCAAGACTCTGTTGCAGTGGCCGAATCCAGTTTTGGGTTCTTTTTTTTTTTTTTTTTAAGATTTTATTCATTTATTTGAGAGGGAGCGCACAAAAGAGAGCACAAGAAGCAGAGGGAGAGGGAGAAGCAGACTCTCCGCTGAGTCCAATGTGGGGTTTGATGCCAAGATAAGCCTGTCACCCCAACCCCACCCAGGCTTCTGGGAAGCTCCTTTCTGGCTCCCTCCTCTCTGCTTCCTTGCCTCAGCCTGGGACACCAGCTGTTTCTGTACCAAGTGTAAACACGCCCTCAGACAAGGAGGTGTCTGCACGAGGCCACTTGGAGCAATTAGCTGGGACAATCAGCTTTGCATGTGGACACAGCATTTCTGTCATCCGCCAGACCTGCACTTTGAACTCCCAAACTCTGGAAGATCTCAACCATCATACTTTGCTCCAGGAAAGAATGTAGCCGGGGGGGAAATGTCGAGTTGACTATTACTCAATTGAAGTAACACAGTAGGAAGCAAATAAACCTGATTAAAGAAAATGGAGTACATTTCTGGCTTGGCAGACAAAAAAATATATACAAATAAAATTTTAAATGCACCTGAAATTTTCCCTTGTTACGGCCTTGCTTAGGAGCTGGAATCCTAAATCGAGAGCACCACCTGCTGTCCGTTGTGAGACCTGAATGTTGTGGGTATTGGAAAGCGGAGAACCATCCTGTGTTAACGTTGTGTGAAGGCGTACATGTGTGACTGCCCAAGTCCGAGTTCCCAAAGGGTTTCTGGCCCTGCTCAGAACAGATGAACTTAGCACACATCCACAGTGATGCCAGGGGTGGTGTGTTCTCTGGCATCCACGTCTTTGAAAAAGTGCCTATTCCGAGGTTCAGAAGTATGCCACACTTTCCAGCAAAAGCCTTGGCAGAGGAAACTGAAACTGGAGAGTTAATGTACGGAAATAAGTAGTTATGGTTGTGCACTGGACAGAATGAGATTACAGGAAACTTTTCCATGGAATTGATGAACTGTGGGATGTTGGAACCAGGAGGGATCTTGGAATATTTTTTACAAGAGCCATACCAAGCCTTAAAAGTAGGTGAAGCGGTTGACAGCTTATAGATGCCATCTTAGGCTACTGGGAAAGTGGTGCCTATGCGAAGAAGCTTTGCAAGTACACTGTGATGATGACGATGATGACGGGTTGTTTGTTACTCCCTCCTTGCATGAGGGGAAAAGACCAACTTCCCAATTAGTTTCTGAAAACCCTTAACAAGAGACACAACTCTTCTAGACAAAATGAAAGCTAAGGATGGAATAGCAAATATCCCAAAAAACAAGAAAACAGAGACTCACACATGTTACTCGAAAGAGCAAAGGGTTTTTATTTTTTTATTTTTTTTTAAGATTTTATTTATTTATTTGAGAGAGAGAGAGACAGTGAGAGAGAGCATGAGCAGGGAGAAGGTCAGAAGGAGAAGCAGATTCCGCATGGAGCTGGGAGCCCGATGCGGGACTCAATCCCGGGACTCCGGGATCATGACCTGAGCCGAAGGCAGTTGTCCAGCCAATTGAGCCACCCAGGTGTCCGGAGCAAAGGGTTTTTAATTGAGTTCTTTCCTGAAACACTTTTTGGAGGGCGCATGGATGGGAAGGAATGCGTCTAGCATGTAGGAACTAGAGACAAAGAAAGAGTATTGACCATGGCAATCAAGTCAAGGGGGCAGAAGGAAAGGCAAAAGGCTGAGTCAGCAACAGACCAAGCTGATCTCACTGTGATGTGATCAGGACAGGTCATCTCGGACAGGCACAATCAGAAGGGGACGTGCCTCTTGGCTTTCCTGCCAGCTCAGCTCCTCTACGCCATAGACCAGGAAAGTGTGAGGAGGGGACCATTGTAGCTCCGATCCTGCTTACAGAGCCAATGATGTGTATAAACCCCAGGGTAACTTGATACTGTGGTGAGAAGGAAGCTCTTCTGTTGTCCCTTTTCAACTTTTTACTGCTTTGTTTTTATTTCCTATGGAATTGATTTCACCCCTTTGGGTAGATATGTGATGTCTCCCCTCCCCTACCACCAATAAAATTCCCTGCTATGGTCCACACGTATTGATGGCTTTTCTATGCTACCTACCACGTGATTCGTCATGGGCACATGAGTGGAACCAAGGGATCATCAAGGAGAGACATCACAAGACCCTAAGGTGCTTCTGAATCATCAATGATGAGAATATGCTCAATGAATTTTTTTTTAAGGGTCAAGTGTATTTTCATATGATCCAGTGTCCTAACAGCGAACACCGACATTGCTGAACGTGATGCTGGGTGACTCGCTGTTAAGAGAATTCCCCTTCCAAGTGTGGGTTATACATCATTTGCAATAGAAGCCAATAAAGTCAAATTAGTTTCTGCACTGATAAGACATTTTCATTACCATGATAACTGGAGGCTTTCTGGGTGAGAGAAATATACCTTAAGGTAAATCTCCAAAAATTATTAAGGAATAGCAAAGCGCATCAGTCATAATAGATATTTTCATGGCAGCGATAACATTGACGTGGTGGAACTACGTGCAGAGCCTGCAGCACCGCCGACTTTGTCCTCAGCACCGTGGGGGTTCCGAAAGAGCGGAAAAGATGTGTCCTGGTCTTTCTCTGAATACTTCGTCAAAAATTGCCCCCTTCTGCACCCACTTCATCCCATATTACTATCTACACCATTAACCTGGATTTATTTTTCTTCATAGCAGTGAATATTGTCTGGAATAATATTTGGCGTGTATACAGCAAAATAATGGAATGAACACACCGTTGTTATGCCATTCTTTCCTTGCTGGCTCTCTCCCACGAAGAGGGGAAGTCCATTGAGGGGAAGACTTGGTCTCATTTGCTACTGAATCATCAGTGACTAGTAGCACAAACTTAGTGTCTAATAATTGTTTGTTGACCCAGGAATGATGATCAAATCTATGTCAATATATGTTTTGGGTTTTTTTAATACTGGCTTCTTTTTTCCATTTTAAGTAAATCCAGGTGTTTCTGGCTTATACAAAATGATGATTGTAATTTAGCAAGCACTTTAATTGCTATGTGTGATTTATTTATGAAAATGAAACATTTTAAGCCATATATACCTTCCTAACTCATTCATTTTCTGACAAATTATGTGTCTCATGTTATTGAGTACATCCTTTGGACAAGTGCCTTTTACCTACTAGACACTGCAGTCTTCCATGTTAAAATATATAAACTCCAGAAATAGGATTAATTTGGAACAGGTCAGGTCGTGGACATATATGTTCCTCATGTTGCACATTTGCTGAGTGAATACTGTATGCCAGGGAAGTCCCGGTACCTTGTAGATGTCTCATCTTAACTATACAAATAAAATAACTCTAACAATAACAATTATCCTCATTTTGCAGGCACACACACACACAAAAAAACCAAAAAGCCTAACCCAGGCTAGTTTAGTAATAAGCCTAAGATTTTTGGTTTTGGCTTTATTATCATTATTATTATTATTATTATTCACTTGAGAAAGAAAGAGAGCACCGGGGGAGGGTCAGATAGAGAGAGAGAATCCTAAGCAGAGTCCCCACTGAGCATGGAGCCCAATGCAGGGTTTCATCCCACAACCCTGAGATCATGACCTGAGTTGGAAGCTTAATCGACTGAGCCACCCAGACCTAAGGTTTAACATCTAATAAAATGATAGGTCCTGGGTCAAACTCTCTGAGTCACTGTTTTGCGGATGAAAGATATGTCCATGTCCACACACATAGTAAGTACTAGGGCTGAGCCTCAAGGGCATGTCTGTGACCCTGAAGCCCGTGCTCTTGACCCCCATGCTGCATTTCCTTTTCTTCGCCAGTCCTACCTCCGTACCAGTTTTCACGTGTGATCTCCTTTTCTCCTGGTTCTGGGAGAGCGCCTCAGGTTTGTCCCCCTCACTACCGATCTTCTTCCATGGTGCCATGTCTGCTGTAGACCATATCCGGGTGGATTAATCCAGCATTGAATTCTTAGTTATCTGCACTAGCATTGACTTCTTCTTTCATCATCTTCCCTTTGCTTCACATTCTGCCTTGGCTCTATAGTGGTTCATCTGCCTTTGATATTACGTTCTTGTTTGAAAAAGACAACATGGTTTTTCATCCTAGGAAGAATGATAACTTTCTTTCTTTGCTTACAAATCATTATTTTTATTTTGTTATTATTTAAATCCAATTAGCCAACATATCGTATATCATTTGTTTCAGATGTAGTGTTCAATAATTTTCTGTGAAAATATTTTAGTGGTTTAGAAAAATATTGTTTCAGTGAAATTTTACCATGAGGTTCACTTCCTTTGGTCTGTAAGACTTTTTTCAGGCCCCTCCCCCTCTTCTTTTTCATGTTTCCATGTCTAAGAACACAGAGTTCCTACCAGCACAGGAGAAGGAGAACAAGCGTGCCACATGCCCTTGTCCCCTCTCTGTCTTGAAAGAGCAAGGAACATGCACATTCTTCTCAAGGACACGTTCCCAGTGTCCCTGGAACTCACATCTGCTACAGGCTTCCTAGTCTCCCTGCCTGATGTTTCTGGCCTTTTGTAAAATATGCAGACTTAAAAAGGAACAGTCCTTGGGATATGTAGTCACCAGGGCTCTTCTAGATTCTGTTAGCTCTAATTATGCTGAAACTATGCTTTATCTGTGCTCTGTCTCTCTCCAGAATACAGCATGCTCCCTTAGATGCCCCAGAATTTTCTAACTGGATCTAATAATGGAAGTAACTTCTTTGGGGAGGAGGAATACAGAATTTGATTGTGTTAACAAGGACCATCAGAGAGTCAGTGCATTACACTTCCTGTTTGTTGCAGAGACAGGACGTCTGAACTTGGGGGGGGGGCATTGGGGGAAGATGAATGGGATGCCTACTCCCCCCTACGGCAGGATGACTCATTCCTGCCCCCCCACCCCCCACGACAGGCCAGCTTCTGCCTTCTCCATTGAGTCACATTAGTGCTATGGTCTGTGGAAAGTCTTTCCAAACTCTGGCAAGAGGGAGTTGTGAATATATTTTTTCTTATAAAGTGATAATTATTATTTTTTTTAAGATTTTATTTATTTATTTGACAGAGAGAAATCACAAGTAGGCAGAGAGGCAGGCAGAGAGAGAGAGAGGGAAGCAGGCTCCCTGCTGAGCAGAGAGCCTGATGCGGGACTCGATCCCAGGACTCTGAGATCATGACCTGAGCCGAAGGCAGCGGCTTAACCCACTGAGCCACCCAGGCGCCCCTAAAGTGATAATTATTTTAAGGCGAGCTTAGGGGGATGGCATCAGGCCTGCTGGACCGATGATCTTTTACAATTAAAAACCTTGGCCTTTCCCTCCCCCCAGTATAAAATTACTGCACCACTGACTAACTGAAAGAACTGAACCTTGAAAGTTTTAAGTATCTAATCAACAAACAGATGAAAGGGGATGAATGATAATGATGGGATAGACTGCCCCAAAGAATATTTCATCCCAGGGGCGCCTGGGTGGCTCAGTGGGTTAAAGCCTCTGCCTTCAGCCAGGTCATGATTCCTGGGTCCATGGGATCGAGCCCCACATCAGGCTCTCTGCTCAGCGGGGAGCCTGCTTCCCCCTTTCTCTGTCTCTGCCTGCCTCTCTGCCTACTTGTGATCTCTGTCAAATAAATAAATAAAATCTTAAAAAAAAAAAAAAAAGAATATTTCACCCCAGCCTGTCTGTGGTCGGGACATCTCTTTGGAGAGCAGATCCAGAGAGAAGTTGATGCTGTGCCTCCCTTGGTCCTGATCTCTTATGGGAGTCCAGGGTGATGCCTGGTTAATGAGAAGACACCCCCTCCTCACCCCCACCATCATCATCATCAATAACCACATCAAATGCTGTCCCAGACACCCACACCATAACCCCATGGGAAGGTCAGCCCTGGGGGACCTGGGGACCTGGCACCCTCAGTCCTCTAGGGCTCTAGGGTTAGCACCTGCCTGTAACAGCTTAGAGATAATTGGGGTTATCTGAAATGTCTGGATTTTAGGTGAGAAGGGAGATTAAAGGAAGTAGAAAAAAGCATTCACACTATTTGTAATTTCAATTAAACACATTATTTCAACAATGACAATGAAACAAAATCTTTTGACTGCTGAGGGGCGCTTGGGTGTCTCAGTCCGTTAAGAGTTTGACTCTTGATTTTGGCTCAGGACATGATCTCTGTGTCCTGAGACGGAGCCCCTCATTGGGCTCCACACTCAGCAGGGAGCCTGCTTAAGAATCTCTCTCTCCCTCTCCCTCCCACAACTCACATACTCTCTCTCTCTAAAAAAAAGTCTTTCAACTGCTGAGAGGATCAGTTATGACAATGAACTGCTACTCAGAAATCCAGATTTTATCATCAGCTCTTACTGAACTTTCTGGATCCTTAACGGCAAATAACGTGGCCTATCCAGTGGGCCTTAGCTTCCTTCCCTGGCTGGGGATAGGGCTTCCTGTGGCCCAGAAGCCTACCCCTGTAGGAGAACACAGGGGAGTAGGGGTGGGTGGAGAGAACCTTCACCTCAGCGATTTTAGGTCTGTCTGTGGGCATGAGAGGGCCCCTCCCAAGTCAGCCACAAACCCTCCTGAGGAACAGACTTGGAACACCACTTAGCGGCCAGCATCTCTCTCAATGCGCACTATGTCCTTGGAGATTTGGATTCTGGACATGCCGGGCTCCGCCTGTTACTGGAAGGAAAGATGGGTGCTTTGGGAGTAAGAAGTCCTGCATTAAAAGTCTTATCTCTGGCATTTACTCGTAGCCAAACTGTGACAGCACAGTGAGGAAATATAGGTACAGCACCACAGAGCTTTGCACAGAGTAGAAATGTCAGGTTTGCTGCATGTCCTCTCTGCTTGGCTTTTAGCATAAGAACTAGGCCAGCAAGTCCAGCCAGATGGCCAAAGGAGTAGGAATTATGACTGTGTTCTCTCCTTACACCAGAAGTCTTCCGGCAGAAGAAAACCTATCAACAAGACCTCCAGTGACAACCCCCTAATCCTTTACTTCCCTCAATGTCTTTGGTGATCCCAGAGTCTTGGGAGATAAGGGGATATAACTGTGCCTTCAGGAGAGCTCCATCCCAAAGAACTTGGGGAGCAGGACTCTGCTGGCCTTCAGGGATGACTCTATTAATAAAGACCTTTGGCGGGTATCCCAGGATTTTGGATCTGGTAACAGTTTTTCCTGATTAGCCCTTGGAGCAAACCAAGAATGCCCCATCCCTTCCCTGTCCCTCAGGTTCACTTCCATAGACCGGCTGCCAGGGAGAAGAGCCCGGTGGGTCCTGTATGTTTTGGAGACATGGTCCTCTCAAAAAGTCAAGGCTCCATCCTTCTCAGTCCAGAGATGAAGAATATTTACTGACCTTTTTCTCTGCTAGTTACTGGGAATATGTCACTATTTAGAAATCTATCAAAGTTTTCATTTTTTCTGTTAGAGTGTTTCTTAATTGTTTTCTATTGGTGATATGTGGTCAAGAGGAGATCAAACACTAGAGGAGATATAAAGGTGAAACTACTAAAAAGATGGAGAATAAGGTCACTGGGGACTGGGAGTTCAGAAACAGGGCAGGTTGTCCTGCTACCGGAAGGAGCTAATGGTGAGGGAATGTGAGAGATTAGGAGAAATTCTAGCATAACAAAGAGGAAAACAGGGCCTTTCTCTGTGTTGTTGAATCAGGGATAAATTGTGCATCAGAAATAAAAATGTTCCAGAATTCTCTGAATAATGTATCAGAATTGTCCTAAGATACATGGGACCAAAGAACCTTCTTTATTTTTCCCTGGTGATCTTGAAATAAACCAACAGATACACAAACAAATAAGCAAGTGTCCAAGGGAACAAGGGTATACATATGGGCTCATTCACAGCCATCCCAATTCCATTGTGCCTCAAAGGTCCCAGAAGCCACAAGACAGTTGAGAGTTTGTCATTATCTGCCATTCCAGAAGAACATCTTAAAAGAGCTGTTTTAGCCACTTCTGCAAAGTAAGGAAATATAGTTCTTGCCAGCTCCTTGTCTAAATAGAAACATTTCCATGATGCAGCCAGTAAAATCAGTAGCCTTTG
Organism: Neogale vison; assembly: GCF_020171115.1. Lineage (NCBI taxonomy): Eukaryota > Metazoa > Chordata > Mammalia > Carnivora > Mustelidae > Neogale > Neogale vison. Next base: position 179,933,945 of record NC_058093.1, on the reverse strand, counting down.
ACTTCTGGAGGTCAGGACAAAACCTGCTTTGCTTGCAAATAACAAAGCTGATTCTTGTCCAGCCTCTGATGGATATTTAGCCACTGCCCCAAACTGTATAATTGGTATCCTCTACTTCGATCAGCCAGAAATACTACAGATGAAACATGGGAACTACCCCCCAGGGAGGCGTATGCTATCAGGATCTGGCTAATTAGATAATTTTCATATCCTAAATACATTGACCAATAACCCATATATTCACCCCAGGCTTGAAAGAATTCCTCAATGTATTGTTTGTGCCAAGAGCCACATGTCTGGCCTCTCATTTGGTTTCCAGCTTTCCTTTGCAAGTGGGAGTCATCAGCAGTGAATTCGGAGTAGAGGACCAGGCAGAGGAATCCCAGAGTGACTAGTTGGTGGCGGGAGCAGCACCTGTCCTGGTCACTTGCAGTAATCTGGCCCTCAGTGATTTCGCAACTGTAGAGTGGAAAGACTTATCAGCCAGCAAAGGGGACCGCTGGGATACAGTGACAATTCAATTGTCTCTGTCTCCCTTAGAGGAAATGTTTAATTAACAAATGAAAATAATCCAGAAATGGATACCAACTACTGAATACATAAATTAATAACAGCGCCGTGAGTTGATTATCCAGGCAGTTTGGTCTTAAAATAACAACTCTATTTTATGTGAGCCTGGGAAATCTAAATAAAGACTTCTTTTTTTTTTTTTCTTTTTCTTTCTCTTTTTTTCTTTTATGTCATTAAATAGAAATCTGAAAGTTGACAAAGCCTCTGCAGATCCCAGTTTCCTGAACAAGCAAACGGACAACCAGGATGGGAAATGCCTAGTGTATGTCTCCTCTGCTCAGAGCAGATACCAAGTTACAGGGTGGGAGTAAGCAGAAGCACTTCTACCGGACTCTCCACCCTAAGAACAGAGCATGTAAGTGGCATGCGTAAATTCTGTTCATGAGGGAGAGAGCAAGAGAGGAATTCTTTTAGGTGTTCATAAGCTCATTATTTGCTAATTAGAAGAAAGGATTCTGCCTTGAGGGATCAATCTCACCACCCTGAGAGGACCAGGAAAACTGACATCCCTCCTCTGACTCTAGGGGATCCCATGATTTAGAGAGAAGCCTTCTAGCATGTTCACCATTCAGCTGGCTCATCGGGGAGTGTTTTAGATTAACAAATGCAAACATTCTAACATTACTGGAGGGATTATTACATCGTGTTAAATATTTCATTTGTCTGACATCACCCTACTGACTCACTGCTATAATTTATTAAATCTGCCTCTTGGTAAAACTATTTGATCGTTTTTCACGGCGGGGCTTGACTTTCAATGTCCTCTCCCACCACACCTGCAAGTGCATCTCTTCCCTTTTGTTCCATCAACGCTCTTATTTCCCATAAGCGCCATGAATCCTGGCTACAGGAATGGAGCAGGTGGACAGGTTGAAAAGTCAATGGGAAGGGGCAAAAGGGGGGGTGAGGGCACATCAGAACTGGTACGGGTGGACATCTGGTCTCCATTGGACAGAGTCGGGGCTCAGACAATAAGCATGGAACTTAGGGGCCACCCACAGGTCTAGACGCCTGGGGCTATAGCAGGCAGAGAACGAACAACTTTTATCCTTGGAGCTGTTGGGACATTCCAGTAAAAAAGTCATCAACAAGGTCAATCCCAAGAAAGCTTCTTTTTGATAGGATAGCAATGCACCTTTTATCTTTGTCCTCTAAGATCATTCATTCTACCCCCAAGTACCATGCCCATTCATTTGAAGACTCTTCGTAGAATGCTTACTCACTGCTAGCTACTCTAGAAGATATAATGATCAGGGAATGGTCCAGAACTCATGGACTTACGCAGCCAGGTGAAATCTCTGCCTTGTACCTTGTGGCAGGTTCATTACAGAGATCATTTTCAATCATTCCAGCAACTCTGCAATGATAGATATGATCCTTACTATGTTGTGGATGAGATGTTAAACCCCCTGTAATTCACCCAGTCAGGAAGCTGCTGGCCTAGCATTTAGACTCAGATCTTTGTGACACCAGAGCCCTTGCTTTTTGTCATGGAAGGAGCTCCTACTCACCCGAGGTAAAGTGTAATGACTGTTATCCTTCACTTGGCTCCACGTAGTCAAAGGACAGTGTACATTCGCCTAGGACTTCTTGTTGAAGGAATTTAAGAATGACATCATCTTTTGTGCTCATCAAGGTCTCAGGAAGGGGTTTAGGGCTTTGTTGGTCTTGCTCACATCTATGTCCTTGGGTTCCTCTGGTGGAATCCAATTACACCATGTCCTGGACCCCTTGTACCTCCACCAGTCAGGAAACATGGGGTCCAAGCTCATTGTAGGAAGCTCTTTTCCAGACTTCAGTAAAAAGGAGAGCATGGTTATAGAGCAAATCAATTCAGATCGATTGCAGATTTTTGTCATTTTCAGAGTTTTTTAGTAACTTGGATAAAAAGCCCCTATCTTGCACCAGGAGTGCAGATGGGCGTGTTCAGGCCTTTGCATGGGGCCTGAGGAGGGCGCAATTCAACCTGTGTCTCAGCGACAGGCCCACAGAGGTCTGAGTTCATGTGAAACCTGTGGATTGTTACTGCATTATTATACTGAAGCATTTTTATTTGTAAAGTACAAATGATCCTTTCAATCCCACTTGCAATTTCATCATACAACCCTTTTCTGTTAATGGAGCTCAAACACAGCCAGCAGCAGTGTGTACAAGATGGCCACACCTCTTCTGCATGGCCTTGATCCTCAGTAGCTGGGCGCCTTACTGCCCCTCCCCCAGTGGTACTGTTTCTTCCATTACTGCTCCCTCGTGGTTGCCCAAGTGGATTCTTTTGATTAGATCCACCAGGATAGATTACGCAGAGCAATGTAGTGTATCTTACGGGCCGTTAACTGATCCGCCGTGACCTCAGACTAGACAGGGAGAGAAATAATGCTGTCTTATGAATTACATCTCAAAAAAGAATGATCATCTTCCAAATAAACAAATCCATTTAAAACTATGTGTTTTCAACTATTTAAAAATAAGAGAGCCTACCAAAAGCTGGACAAAAATAGATTTAACAAAACATGAACAGTGACCACTTCTGGATGGTGAGATGAGGGATAATATCAAGTTTCTCACTGATACTTTCCCATCTCATTCAGGGTCTATAATAAGCAGGTAAAAATATAATCAGAACAAATACAATGAACATTGTGTAAGTCTTCTTTATGAAATTTTACCAGAAACATTTGCATTTAAAATGTATGTTATACACACATGAAGTCACTTGAGAGCTCCAGCTATAAGCTGATATTTCCATAAAGTCTCAATTTCAGGCTTTTGTCACAAGTATTCATAACAAAACTTGAATGATGATCCTACATAAAACAAATAAAAATTCTGGGCATCATATCTTGAAAAAAACTACTTTTAGATGTTGCAGTAACCTGGGAGTGGGAATTCAGAGAGAGGAAAGTAATCAATGAGGCAGGCACTTCAAACCAAAGTATTTGCCAAACCTAGAGGAACCTGAGCTTCAATTTCCATAGTTTTTAGGGCAAGAGGAAAAGGAAAAAATGCCTGGGATCTGCCCAAAGTGAGAAGTCTGCCCACTGCTCTGCAAAAAAATGTCAATTCCAACCAAGTAGCTGACCTTCAAGAAAGGTGAACTGTGGGTAAACCCATATTCCTCTGTGAGGGGATAGCTATAGAGATATCCTGTCTTAAAGATTAGGGCAGAGTAGTGACAAAATATGTCTACCTGGGTTCATAACAACATGGCAGGTCTCCAGCAGGTATGCACCCCAGATCTTCCCAGTATAGGTAAAGCTCTAATCATGTACATGAGCAGAAAGCTATGCCAGGCAGGTGAGGCACACAAGAATCAGCAAAAGGAAATGCAGATCCTTTCTAAAGGAATCTCTTCCCCACCTCCAACCTTCTTTTCAAAGGATTCCTCCAGTTCCTTCAGATGAAGCCCCACAGTCAAAAATCATAATGATGATGATCATTTCTGTTGCCTTGGCAAAAATTAACAGAACTGGAACAGAACATTAGGTGTTAAAGTGATATTTTTTTAAAAGGCATGTTTAATATGTTAAATTACATGGAAAGGAAAAGGATCAAAAATAGTAGTAAGGAAAAGATTAGAAAGAAAGACCTTGAAGACTGGACTAAGAACCAAGGGGAAGATGTGGTCCATATACACTATGGAGTATTATGCCTCCATCAGAAAGGATGAATACCCAACTTTTGTAGCAACATGGACGGGACTGGAAGAGATTATGCTGAGTGAAATACGTCAAGCAGAGAGAGTCAATTATCATATGGTTTCACTTATTTGTGGAGCATAACAAATAGCACGGAGGACAAGGGGCATTAGAGAGGAGTAGGGAATTTGGGTAAATTGGAAGGGGAGGTGAATCATGAGAGACTATGGACTCTGAAAAACAATCTGAGGGGTTTGAAGTGGCGGGGGTGTGGGAGGTTGGGGTACCAGGTGGTGGGTATTATAGAGGGCACGGCTTGCATGGAGCACTGGGTGTGGTGAAAAAAATAATGAATAATGTTTTTCTGAAAATAAATAAATTGAAAAAAAATTAAAAAAAGAAAAGAACCAAGGAGAATAGCTAGAAATTAAAGTGTAGCAATTGAAATTAAAAATTCATTGAATGTTGCTTAGGTAATCAAGACTTAACTGAAGCAAAAGTGATTAAGTAGGAGGTATATATATATCTGAAGAAATTTTCTAGAATTCAGCCTGGTGAGAAAAGTGAGAAAAAATATGAAAAAGAAGTTAAGATCTATGGTAAAGTGAGAGAAATCTAACAAACTCTGAATTGGAGTTTCAGAAAGAGTGGCTAGAATAGAGAGAGGCAATCTTATCACTTCTGGGAATTTCCCGGAACAGAGGAAAAACATCAATCTACAGATCCAAGAAGCTAGTGAATCCCAGCCAAGCCTGAGAAATAAAAACACTAAGACACATCATAATGAAAGTAAAGAATAACAAATGCAAGGAAAAACGTTTCATGAAATCGGCCACAAATAAAAGATGAATTGCCTTAAAAACACAGTAAGTAGACTGACAGCCGACTTTTCAAAACAAAATAAAACAAAGCAATGGAAGCCAATATTACAGTGGGAAAAAACAACTCCAACATTCCAAAAGAAAATAACAATCAGCATAGAGTTATATACCTGGTTAAAAAAAAATGTTATTCAGTAATAAGGACAAAGATATTTTTAGGAATTAAAAATGAATAACATTTTCCAATAATGACTAACATACTCTAACCAAAGGAAATTTGAAAGGATGTACATCAGTTAAAGAAGAAATGTGATTGCCAGGTGGGAAATCTAAGCTTGACAACGAGGTGATAAAAAAGGGGGGAAGGGGCTAAAATGGGGGCAACACCAAAGATAGACTGTGCTAAGCAATAGTAAAAATGTCTTATGTCTTATTTTAAAAAGAGAGAAAACTAAAATATGCCATGTGAAAAAAGTGCCTAATAAGCACATACAGAGGTAATCAGAATTATATTAAAGACCTTGTATAAGACAGTAGAGACATAGATTAACTGTAGACTTTGATAAGTGTTAATTAGAAAAATATATTGCATAACTTCCCAACTAGTAGAGGGGAAAGTGAAATGAGGGGGAAAAATTAAATTAAAAGAAAGCAATAATGGAAAGAAGAAATTTGTAGACGGCAGGACAAATAGGAACCTCCCTCAGAGATATTGTGGGTTCAGTTCCAGACCACTGTAATAAAGAGGGTAGTGTAATAAAGTGAGACAAATGAAGTTCTTGATTTCCCAGTGCATATAAAAGTAATTTTATACTACATTATTGTTATTAAGCGTGTAATGACATTATGTCTAAAAAACGATGCACGTACCTTAATTTAAAAATACTTTATTACCAAAAAATGTTAACCATCATCTGGAACTTTCAGTGAATTTTACTCCTTTTGATGTTGGAGGGTTTTTCCTTGATGTTGTGGTTGATGACTGAGCAGGGCAGTGGCTACTGACGGTTGGAGGGGCCATGGCAAATGCTTAAAATAAGACAACAATAAACTCCACCATATAAATTGGCTTTTTTTCTTCTGGACAATCTGTCTGTAGCCACAATGCTGTTTGATAGCATTTTACTCAGAATGGAATTTCTTTGAGAACTGGAGTCAATCCTCTCAAACCCTGCCGCTGCTTTACCAACTATGTTTTTTTTTTTTCCAATTTATTTATTTTCAGAAAAACAGTATTCATTATTTTTTCACCACACCCAGTGTTCCATGCAAGCCGTGCCCTCTATAATACCCACCACCTGGTACCCCAACCTCCCACACCCCCACCACTTCAAACCCCTCAGATTGTTTTTCAGAGTCCATAGTCTCTCATGATTCACCTCCCCTTCCAATTTACCCAAATTCCCTACTCCTCTCTAACGCCCCTTGTCCTCCGTGCTATTTGTTATGCTCCACAAATAAGTGAAACCATATGATAATTGACTCTCTCTGCTTGACTTATTTCACTCAGCATAATCTCTTCCAGTCCCGTCCATGTTGCTACAAAAGTTGGGTATTCATCCTTTCTGATGGAGGCATAATACTCCATAGTGTATATGGACCACATCTTCCTTATCCATTCATCCGTTGAAGGGCATCTTGGTTCTTTCCATAGTTTGGCGACCGTGGCCATTGCTGCTATAAACATTGGGGTACAGGGGTGCCTGGGTGGCTCAGTGGGTTAAGCCGCTGCCTTCGGCTCAGGTCATGATCTCGGGGTCCTGGGATCGAGTCCCGCATTGGGCTCTCTGCTCAGCAGGGAGCCTGCTTCCTCCTCCTTCTCTCTCTACCTGCCTCTCTGCCTACTTGTAATCTCTCTCTGTCAAATAAATAAATAAATAAATAAACATTGGGGTACAGATGGCCCTTCTTTTCACGACATCTGTATCTTTGGGGTAAATACCCAGGAGTGCAATTGCAGGGTCATAGGGAAGCTCTATTTTTAATTTCTTGAGGAATCTCCACACTGTTCTCCAAAGAGGCTGCACCAACTTGCATTCCCACCAACAGTGTAAGAGGGTTCCCCTTTCTCCACATCCTCTCCAACACATGTTGTTTCCTGTTTTGTTAATTTTGGCCATTCTAACTGGTGTAATTTACCAACTATGTTTATGGAATATTCTAAATCCTCTGTTGTCATTTCAACCATCTCCATTGCATCTTCAGCAGGACTAAATTCCATCTCAAGAAATCATCTTCTTTGTTCATCTGTAAGAAGCAACTCCTCATCCGTGAGTGTTATCAGGAGATCACAGCAACTCGGTCATATCTGCAGGCTTTACTTCTAATTCTGGTTTTCTTGGTATTTCCACCACATCTGTGGTGACTTCCTCCACTGAAATCTGGAACCCTTCAAAGTCATCCATGAGAGTTAGAAATAACTTCTAAACTCCTGGCAGTGTTGATATTTTGACTTATCTCATCCCATGAATCACAAGTGTTCTTAATAGTATCTAGACGGTGAACCTTTCTGTAAGGTTTTCCATTGTCTTTGCCCAGATCCACCAAAGGAATGAGTCCATGGCAGTTGTAGTCTTATAGAATGTATTTCTTAAAAAGCAAGACTAGAAAGCCAAAATAATCCAGAATGAATGTTGCCTTTGCAGGCAGGAAAAGAACATTCATCTCGAACATCTCCATTGGAGCTCTTGGGTGACCAGGAGTATTGTCAGTGAGCTGTTGTATTTTTAAAGGAATTTTTTTTTTTTCCTGAGCAGCAAGTTTGAACAGCAGGCTTAGAATATTCAGTAAACCATCTTGTAAACAGATGTACTGTCATCCAGACTCTGTTGTTCCCTTTATAGAGCACAGACAGAGTCAATGTAGCATAATTCTTGGGGGCCCTGGGATTTTCAGCATGTTCAGTGAGCACGAGCTTCAGCTTAAAGTCACCAGCTGTAGTAGCCCCTTACAAGAGTCAGCCTGTCATTTGGAGCTTTGAAGCCAGACATTGACTTCTCCTATCTAGCTATGAAAGTCCTAGATGTAATCTTCTTTAAGTAGAAGGCTGTTTCTTCTACATTCAAAGTCTGTTGTTCAGTGTAGCCACCTTCATGAATTATCTAAGCTAGGTCTTCTGGATTACTAGATGCAGCTTCTCCATCAACACCTGCTGCTTCACCTTGCACGTTGATGTCATGGGTACGGCATCTTTCCTTGAATCTCATGAACCACCTCCTGCCAGCTTCAGACTTTTCTCCTGCAGCTGCCTCACCTCTATCAGCCTTCACAGAATGGAAAAGATTTAGGCCTGGCTCTGGATTAGGCTTTGTTTGGCTCAAGGGAATGTTGCAGCTGGTTTGATCTTCTATCCAGACCACTCAAACTTCCAAACAGCCATAAGTCTGTTTGGCTTTCTTATCATTCATGTGTTCACTGGAGTAACATTTTAAATTTCCTTCAAGAACTTTTCCTTTGCATTCACAACGTGGCTAACTGTTTGGCCCAAGAGGCTTAGATTTCAGCCTATCTCAGTTTTTGACGTGCCTTCCTCACCTAAGCTAAATCATTTCTAGCTTTTGACTTACTAAGAGAGACTGGTGACTTGGCCTTTCGTTTGAACCCTTGGAGGCTATTTTATGGTTATTAATTGGCCTCATTTCAATATTGTGTTCCAAGGAATAGGGAGGACTGAGGAGAGGGAGGGAGACAGAGAAACAGCTGGTGGAACAGTCAGAACACACACGACATTTATCAATTAAGTTTGCCGTCTTATACGTGTCCCACAACAATTACAAGAGTAACACCAAAGATCACTGAACACAGATCACCGTAACAAGTATAATAATAATGAAAATGTTTGAATCATTGTGAGAATCTCAAAAACATGACCCAGAGATACAAAGTGAGAGCAAAGGCTGTTGGACAAAATGGCACAGGTAGACTTGCTCAACACAGGATTGCCACAAACCTTCAATTTATGGGAAAAAAATATGCAGTATGTTTCAAGCTTCAGAAAAGAAAGCACAATAAAATGAAGTGTAGGACCAAATAGATGTTAGAGAAAGATAATCTCAGTTCTACATAGAATTTAGAGCTTTCATTCTGAAGCACATGGTTATTAATCTTAGATGTGTAAGTAAATGGAAAAATCAGAAGTTGATTAGCTTCTTTCCTCAAGACACTGCTGGATGGTTGATAGATGGAATGTCCATCTCTTTGGCACAGATTAATCTTCTTCACAACCACCGTACCAACAAAATTCTATTGAAGCAAAGATCTCACCCTGTGAATGCTTTCACAACATTGTGGGAATCTGGCATTCGCTGAGGCTCAAACCTCAGTGACACGGTCTGGAGGTCTATGTTGCAACTGCTCAACTCTGTGGTTGTAATACGAATACAGCCAGAGCCAATAGACAAAGAAACAGGTGTGCTGTGTCCCAATAAAACTTTATTTACACAAATAAGCAGTGAATCAGATTTGATGCATGCTTTTCTTCATCTCCCAGAATTAATGCCAGCTTTTAAAGACTTCGCAAGTCCCTTCTGTAATATGGTGTCTGTGGCAACCGAGGCCGCTGACCTCATGTAAGGAGGCAGTAGTGGGGCTGTGACAGGTAATTCACACAATGCTCGCTGGGGTTCATGATGTTGCAAAACTACTGTCACCAAGAGAAGACATAGAAGGATCTGGTCACTCCGTTAGGTGCCATCTTTACCACGTGCATCTCACAGACTCTTACCCACAACCTGTGCTAAAGTGATGCTGTGATGTCAGCCATGGAGGCTACGTGCACCACCTGGGTGATGTCCCTGTACAATAGAGGGATTAACCTTATTTATTAATCCATAAACATATGGATTAAAACGGTGGGTTAGGGCTGGCTCTACCTCATGACTCTTGAAATTAGAAGCACCGCGAAAGGCTAAGAGGCCAGTGACGCTAATCCCCTTCAACCAAACAAGGAATTCCAGAACCACATTGCAAATGCGCAGCTTGTGGGGATATATTATCCCATAACTATGGGTACAGCTCAGAAAAGGGGAAGAGGTATCCCATGGAATGTCCTGGGATCAGAGAAGGCAGTGGTTTACTTGGACCTCAACAAAAAATGCACCAAGCAGAGGAAAGTAAGAGGAATCTGAATGTGAAGCAGGGACAGATAGGAACTGGCAGAGGCTGCAGTGGGCAGAGAAGTGAAGCCCTAACACATGGAAAACTTTAGGAAACAGGAAGAGGGCAAGCCCTGGAGGAAAGTGCCTTAGACTTCAGGAGACAGGAAGGGCCTGGGAGTTGGGGTTGGCACATGGGATTCCGCAGCAGGCCACGCCCTCCTCAGGTGCCTGGTGGAGACCTTGACCTCTTTCTCCTTCACTGTTGCTCTCTCCCATAGAGGAGAAAACTGAAGAATAGCGAGCCTGGATTTGCACCTCTCACAACAATATCCCGGGCCATCGAAGTTCCCGTGGGATGACACTAAATTTGCCCTACATTTACTTTTTTTTTTTTCTTTTGACTTAGAACCCATGGTGCAAAAAGCATGCTCTCTGTCAGCAGCCAAAGCAACTCATCTGGGACGTGCAAGTACCATCCATCCCATTCGGCATTTTGATCCAGTGCTCCATCTGAGGCTTGAAATGACAGAGCTGCCACCGTATGTGAAATCTGCCTTCTCTCTGTTTACTGTTTCGTTTCATCCTTGATCTGCTGTCACTTTTAGAGGTATTGAACGCATTATTGAAGGGCTGAGTTGATGTCTAAAACATTCCTTAACCTGTCTTCGATTTCCACAGCCAAATATTATAAGAGTTGTTACAACTGAAGCCAGAGTGTAAAACTATTTATATGCACTTATCAGGGAAACTAATCAGTGAAATACTTCCTACAATGTTTGAAGACCTGTTTGAATCGGAAGTGATAGACTTATTACATCGGGACAGGTTGGCGTGTTTGGAGATCTGGAGTCGGCGACGCGGTTAACCATACTGGGCAGCTGAACTGTGCTCTGGCAGCGTGCCAGGGACGGTGTTCAGCCCCGAATCTCACAGAAGACGCCTGTGGGGAGAGAAGGAGATGAGGAGAGGACAGGCTGCCTGGACAAGGACAGCATGCATCCCACATGAGAATCCCCTTCCCGGCAAACACTGAGGGAATCTGGGAATGTGCCCACCAGAGCCGTGGGCCCTCTGGAGACTGCAGTGGAAGACACACATTGGAATCATCCTGACTCCTGAAAGACTGGTACCTGAGAGTCGTACCAGTGTGGGCATCAACCACTAGAACTCAAAGATCGTCGCTGGGAGAAATGTGACCGGGAGATGTACTCCATACAGCTGAAGTGCAACGTCTGTCCTTGGAGAATTTAACAGCAGCCCATGATGGCCCAAATGCTCGCGGCTGTCTTAGAGGAGCACACAGCTTTTGTTACAAGCTAGGGCTGCTCTAATGGTGACAGCAGGGACAGGGCAGGAGAGAAGGGAAGGAGCAGAATGTCAAAGGAAGAGGACTTCCCAGAAGCAGGATAGAGACTGTCCTGAAGTTCCTGGCTGGGCAGCTGGAGGAACAGGAATGGGCAGGGGTCAGTCCACCCGTCCCAACTACTTAGAAACATTTACCTGCCCCCTCCATCCCTCACTGGCACTTCCCCACAGAACCTCTTGTTCTGGAAGCTTGTGAAATCCAACCTGAGTCTGGTTTCCTCTGTTCCCACCCACTCCTCCTTTCTCTTATCTTCTCCAGCTTCAACTTACTTCGACTTCCAATTCTTCCCACAAGGGCCCCTGCCTTGACAGCCTTAAATGATGCCTCCTCTTCAAGCTGATCCTAACATCTCCCTATGGTAGCATTCACTGAGCACAGCCCAGCCTAGGCAAGGCATCAGCCTCCTCCAGGCTTGCTGCCCCTGAGGACAAGACCATGGGCACACTCTGCACCCCACTTTCTTCATTTATGGGAAATAACCGATTAACAGGGTTGTCATAGGAATTATTTAGGAGAGACGCATCACTACCTAATGACTTAATGTAGATCAGTTTCTAGATGAGGCTTCCCCAGTACCCACATTGAGGGAACCGTTAGTAATACCAAAAACTATCATAGACATGCTAGCGTATTAATGATCTCTTTCTTAAATACACACTCGGGTTACAAACAAATGTAATTGTCAGTAAACAGCTCCCTTGAATTCAGTCTGTTCTTATAAAGGTGTGAGTTAAGAACTCTTTTGTGTGCTAGTAAGAGGAGATATCCAACAACAAAGAAGGGGGTTTCCTGCCAGCAAGATCCTGATGCTCTCCATGGGCAGATCAGGGCAACACAGCTGGGAGATGACACAGTACGACAGTTACTCTCAAGGCGGCTGGCGTCTGACAACCTGGAGTCAATTGCCCCGCTCCCTCAATGACTGCACTGACAAGTAATTTATGCTCCCCAAGTCTCAGTCCCCCAACCTGTAAAATGGGGTAATAACAGTACCTACGTAATAGAGAGGCATCTTGTCAGAATTAAATAGACCTGACTTGCGCTAAGTAAGTACTCCATAAATGTTACTGACGCTGTGTTACGATCATAGTTAATCTTTATTATTTGTTCCACGTACCACCAACAACCTGGGTAACGTCCTCTGTCAAACAAACACTAAAGGAGACAATCCTGCCAATGGGGGCCATTCTGTCCCCAAGCTCATCATTTATTTATTTAACTCATGACTGCAAGTTTAATTATGCATGCTCTGCTCATGTTAAAGTTAACCTAAATAAGCGATATGCACTTCATATGTTTATTTTTTACTTCTCAAGTACAATATTTCTTAATGAGCCTAACTTTGCTCTATAGGAAAAGGCACTTCTTAATCAGGGATACACAAATATCCTTTGGTTGATTAACAAATTTCAACTAAGATGCAATTTCTAAATTAATGATTTCTAATAATTAGGTGTGACTATATATATTCTGGGCGATGTACTGGGTGCTTAAGGTGGGCCAGGAAGAAAGTTGTATGGGGGGCAATTCAACAGTTAAATAAGGCAGATATTCTGCCCACGGTCCTGGGATGGGAGATATTTTATACGTCCCACATCAGTGCGTGTCTATGTGTAATTACATATACATATTTCGTGTGCATACAATCACACACACACGCATGTATTTTCGATTGTGGTGAGGACCATGAAGAAAAAGTCATGAAGGAAAAGGTTAGGGAAAGCTTTTTTTTTTTTTTTAATTTTTTTAGAGACTTTATTTATTTATTTGACAGAGAGAGAGATCACAAGTAGGCAGAGAGGCAGGCAGAGAGAGGGGGGGGAAGCAGGCTCCCCACCGAGCAGAGAGCCTGATGCAGGGCTAGATCCCAAGACCCCGAGATCATGACCCGAGCCGAAGGCAGAGGCTTAACCCACTGAGCCACCAGGCATCCCATAGGGAAAGATTTTCTGAGAAAATGTATCTGAGGTAAAGGGTAAGTAGTTGGGCAGGTGCATTCCCAGGGGAGGGAACAATGTGCTTGATTGGACCCTTCCAGAACTAAACATGAGCAGCCTGGGTGCACATTCGTGAGAGAACAGGGGAAGGGGATGAGTCTGAAGAAACAGTTGGAGTGGAGATTGCAGGGCCTTGTGGATCATATGAAAGCTTTTGGATTTTATTGCAAATACATATTGAAGGCCTTCCAGCAGCCGCCTACCATGGTCCTGTTCACATTTTTAAATATCCCTCTTAGTGCTTGCGTGGGGGATGCATGAAAAAGGGGCCAAGAGAAGGAAAAAGGGAGATCAGAATGAGGCATGATGCTGGCGTGGAGGACAGCGACAGAGCCTGGGGGAAGGGTTTCAGAGGGAACACGCGGGACTGGGCGATAGATCATATGAGAAGAATATGACAGTCAGATGGCTAGAATGAACCTTGGGCTGCTGGTGGTTGGAGGTGCCATTTATGGAGATGGAGAACAAGGCACCAGGATCAGGTTTAAGAGAAAAATATCAAGAGATCAAACGACTTGACGGTTTACATGCGGGTGAGCACCCAGTTCCTGGATGTGCTTGAGCACAAATGTTTCTTCAAACGATGTGTGAGGAAGGAGTTCAGATTAGGTGAATTTTAAGTTTTGTTTGTTCTACATCTCGAGTTTGCAACTACTGGATAGATGTTAGCCTGGGAAGATTAAGACGAGAATATTGATGAAGTTTCCCTCCGCCCTTGAACTACGGAACTGGGTACAATGTACAATTTTTATTGCCTTTGATAGCAACCGGACCAACACTTCTCTGCACTATAAGATATTGTTACATTATATGAAAATGTGAATGTCAAAGATTTGAAATAATGTGGCAACATTATTATGAAAGCTTTACTTTTGTACAAAATTCAAAATAATGTCAATCCTTTAGGTTAAAAAAAAATTAAGAACTGTGATTTCAAAGCTGACAAATCCTGTGAATGTTGAAGTGTGTCTATGTGGCTTTCCTATGGCTGGTAGACAGAAACACTGATCCTTCTTTTCTAGAATTAGTGATGAACTACAAAGTTCATTAAGATATAGAATTAAGATATAGAGGAAGGCATCTCCAAGTGCAGTGAGAATTTCTATGTAGCAGAATTATAGGATTTTAGCAGAAATGATCTTCCCTACACTCTCCCCATAGATGTACCTTTATACAATGCTATGCACTCAGTAAAAATATTTCACACATATTCTCAGATATATTCTTTTAAAAAAGATCTTTCTTCTCTTTCCCTTTGTTTCTCATTTTCCCAGAGCGTAGATTTAAAGTAGGTTGTTAGCAAGTTTGTAGACAGTATTTAAACCTCGGTGATACGTGGGGAGAACAGCAAGTATCAAATCAGAAGTAATTCCTTAAATTTCTTTTCCCCCGAGGAGGAGGAACTGAGAGATGGAAAAAGGCCTGTCATCATCAAAACACAATGGAGAAAATAATTTCCCAGTGAGAAGATAAAATCCTGCGGGCTGTCTCTGCAGTTTGAGCTAGGAGGGTAGGATCTGTTCAAAAGAGCTTATATTAGCAAGATATAAATGACAATCAGATTATTTAACCAACGTGTGGAAAAAATCATGCATCCATGCCAGGAGAACTTTTCCTTTGTTTTTCAAAATTGTTCAGCCGCTTTATATTCTTTCAATATCCTATGCAGAAGAAAAAGAAGAAATAATAGATCACAACCTGCATTGATCCCAAAGTCCCCCCCTCTCTCTGTGATTTGTGTAAAAATAGATCAGGATGCATAGAACAATTTTTCTGCCCCGCGTGCAAGAATAAAAATCCAAAGCTTCATAATTCTCCTTGTGCAGGACTTTATGGTGTTTCCATGTCTGTAGAGATAATATGAAATGAGGTTAAATAGAAGATGGTATTTAGCTGGTGTTCCAAAGCCAGGCTGTTTGCGCTACTTAAACTGGAGAGACTTAGTAATTCAGAACAAGAAAAGCAGAAGAATACACCATACAACAGTAACAGAGAGGCCTTGTGGGCCCTTGTCCTGTGGACCCATCAAGAAGCCCTGGGGATGAATCAGGTGCGTAGGCAGGAGAAACTGCAGGGGCAAACTCCAACGTTCAAAAAGAAAATCTAATGTGAATGTGGATTTGCTATTCCTCACTCTGGTTTTAACCATGTAACTTGCAAACATACTGATGTTCCCTCAGGTCAAGACAAATTAAAACCCGTGGAGAAGGGAAAAAAGGGAGGGGAGATGCATTGAGACTTGTCCAACTGTATTTCAGGGAAACTTGAGGGATACCAGCACAGATCATTCCTTGGTGATGGATTAAAATCCCCTGTCAATTAGGAAGTAGACAAAGGCAGATGGGGCATTAAGTGTCCCCTCAGGACATCTGCCCTTCTATGATCTAATTTCTATGTGATTAGAGAATGCCTCTCTTCCTAGCAACCAATAATTTCAGGGGTTTTCACAAACATCAGTCTGAGATCTAGAAGTAGTAAAATTCCATTTATCCAACATCTGGAAAAAAAGCCAGCTTTACCACCTGCAGGAATTTTCCAGATGACTAAGTATCACACTTAGATTACTAAAAGTTAAAGGAAAAGAATTGCCGGTTTTGACTAAAACCCTTCACAAAGAACACATCTTTTCCTGACTTCTTCCTGTATATGTTGCTACGGATTCCCAAATGCATATTCTCAACAACAACAACTGTCCTGGGAAGCCTAGATTCTCTATTCTAGTGTCTCTTCATCAGACCCATCGGAAAATCCATTTATCTTCTCCAACTTAGCATGTTGATCTTCTCCCCCGAACCCTTCTCTTGCTCCATAAATGACAACTTTAAACTTCCAGCTGCTCAGGTCAAACACACTGAATTTAATCTGGATCTCTCTCTCCGTTTCTCTCCATTTCTGTGTCTGTCTCCCCCACCCCCGCTTCACATTCAACCCTGAAATTTTTGCAGGATCTATCATCAAAATTATCTCCACAATTTCATCACCTCCTCCATCACCACCCTGGTACAAGCCACCATCATCATCTATCACTGAAATATTGGAGGAAAGAAAGGAATATTGGAAAAGATTTTTTTTCCTTTTTTCCTTTTTTTTTTTTTTTTTTTTTTAAGAGAGGGCTCCACGCCCAGCATGGAGTCTGACTTGGACTGGATCTCACAATCCTGGAGATCAAGATCTGAGCTGAAATCGAGAGTTGGACACTTAACCAACCGAGCCACCCAGAGGCCTGGAAGAGATTTCTAACTAGTCTTTCCCTATAAAAAGGGAGAACAATCAGGGAAGTGAATTCTCTCCCCCCAAAGGCATCCCTGCCACAGGTGGCCAGCATGGAGGTGGCATCTGAGAGCCTAAGGCTTCTCTTCTCTTGCTTTCCTCATAAAATCTCTCTACCCCATGCTTTGCGGGCACCCCCAAGACCAGCTTCAGATTCAACAATTTGCTAGAAGGACTCATAAAATTCTGAAAATCTGCTATACTCGTGGTTATCCTTTATTATAGCAAAAAGACAAAAATAGAAATCAGCAAAGATAAGGAAGCATCTGGCAGAATCCAGGAGAGACCAGAGACAAAGTCCCCTTTATCCCCTCCCCAAATGCAACTGTTTGACAGTGCTGAATTCTGCCGGCAAGGACATGTGACACGTCCAGAGTAACAGCAACCCAGAGCGCTCACCTGAGCCTTGGTGACTGGTTGATTTTTACTGGGGTATCCCATGTGGCTGACTTAGCTCCTGTCTCTAGCCTCTCCAGAGGTCACAGTGACAATGTGTTGCCATGGGCCACACCATAAATCACATTGTGAGCATAGTCCGTCTGGTGCAGCCCAGGTATATACAAAGATACTAGTCAGACAGGGTACTCCAAGGGCTTAAATGTTATTTCCCAGGAATTGGTCAACAGCCAGGCTATTCTTTCAAATATGCAGAGTCTGAACACCCTCGCCCTGCTACGGTGCACACAGACCAGGTGCCTTTGTCAAATTCATCCTTGACCTTTACACAATGACTGTGAAGCACCTGGCCTCACAGGGCATAAAAAAATGCATCTGTTCGTCCTGACCGAGGAAGTCTCCTCCTTTGGCCATACGAGAGAGAGTCCACTCAAATGGTATTTGTAGTAGTGAATTAATAAGAGCCTGGCAAGTTCATTTACAAACCAAGTGATTAAACTCAATTTTCTAAAGCCAACATCCTACATGTTCAGATGAACAATGGAAGTTTTCTTTTCCTTTTATATATATATATATATATATATATATATATATATTTAAATATTTTATTTATTTATTTAACAGAGAGAGATCACCAGTAGGCAGAGAGGCAGACAGAAGGGAAGGGGGAAGCAGGCCCCCTGCTGAGCAGAGAGCCCGACATGGGGCTCGATCCTAGGACCCTGGGATCATGACCTGAGCGGAAGGCAGAGGCTTCACCCACTGAGCCACCCAGTACCTGGCAGGGGAGATACCATGATCATGAACAATGAAAGTTTTCTGTAACAAACATATTATATACATTTCTGGGAAATTAAACAGATTATTTACAGTAGACATTTAAATTATGATAAGAAAATATAAAATATGAAAACATAAAGACTTGTATTCTTCTCTGCTAGATTCTTTGTTTAGACTACTTCTGTGATTCCCAGAATGAAAACATTCCTTAACCTTGTCTTCTGTATGTTGGCCTAGGAGGATAAAACCAAATCTGCCCTTCCGAATTCTCTAAGTACTTATGGCAACAAAATTATTCAAGAATTCTTATCGGGGGAACCTGGGTGGTTCAGAGGGTTAAGCATCTGCCTCTGGCTCAGGGAATGATCCAGGGGTCCTGGGATCAAGCCTTACATTGAGCTCCTTGCTCCGTGGGGGATCCTACTTCTCCCTCTCCAGTTCCCCCTGCCTGGTCTCTCTCCCTCTCTCTCTCTGTCAAATAAATAAATAAAATCTTAAAAAAAAAAAAAAAGAATTCTTATTGAACACAACCATAACTTAGCCTCTTATAAGGAAGGCTAGTCAAAAACAAATTCAGGTAGTTAATTTCCAGTTTCTACCCGTGTAGGTAGGTAGGTAGGTAGATAAGTGTGGCTTTGACTAAAGCAACGGAGGCAGAGAGAGGACCATTATGAAGAATCAGAGAAACCAAGGGGAGAACTATTTTGCAGCCTTATGTGAATTCATTTGCAGAAACTGCTTTTGAAAATTTATACTGAAATTCAAGTTTGACTCATCTGCCTATGTGGACAGGGAAGTGTTGGGGAGGAGGCATGCATTTTATCACAAGAGTTCAACTCACACTTAGGAACACATAATGC
Source organism: Neogale vison (assembly GCF_020171115.1). Classification (NCBI taxonomy): domain Eukaryota; kingdom Metazoa; phylum Chordata; class Mammalia; order Carnivora; family Mustelidae; genus Neogale; species Neogale vison. Next base: position 179,915,154 of record NC_058093.1, on the reverse strand, counting down.
TTTTTTGTAAAGAGGAAAGATTTCCACTCCAAGTGCTCAAATCATGTTATTGAACCAAATCCAATGAGCTTTTTGTTTTTAATGGAAAATGGATAATTACAAATTCTTTTCTCTTCCAGCAAAACAGAAGAGGTTTTGAATCAGCCAATCAACAAAGCCAAACTAGATTCTCTTTTCTGAGCCTTCAATCCAATAAAAAGTTAGAGGTGGGATTCAGACAATTTGGAGGTCTACAAACTTGCATCAAAATTAAATGATATTTTCTATGGTGCCGCAAGGAGATATTAAAACACTCATAATGATCGTGACCAAGCTCCTCAGTGTTTTTTTGCTTTTCTTGAGTAATCACGGTGATTATAAGCTCAGCTGTCTATTCACTGAGGCATTCGATAAAGGGAAGACAAAGCAAAAATACAAAACAGAGTCAGAATTTTAAAACTGAAGGAAGCTTGAAGTAAGTTCTTGTTAAAATAAGTTTACGTCACCTCACAGGAAACGGAGGCCTGGAGAGGGTACCATCTGTGTGTATGGGTTCACTTCCTTATGCACTATTCATTCATTCAATCAATGATAAATCATTGCATCTCTTCTATAGCCTGGATGCAAAGGTAAGAGTCAGCCAAGAGTTCAAAGTCGGCGGCAGAGCTGGTCAGGAGAATTAGCAGCGCCGAAGTCATAGCTGAGTCTGGAACACAGGGCCTTTCCCATTTTCCAGTGGGACACATTCTGCTAGCCCACGTCTTCTCCAGTGTGTCATGTGATAAGAACCACAGGGAGGGCTTGTCAGACCGACGCATGCCAAACCCTCCCCTGGACCTCCTGAATCTGAAGGGACACCAACGGAACCTGGGATTCTCAGTGTTTAACAAGTGCCCAGATGAATCCTACCACAGTCCACCAGCAGTGTTTCTGTGTGACAGCCACGGTCAAGGATCTCTCACCTCTTACTGCCCTCTCTCAGTGGGTAGCTTCCACCATTGGCTAACAGTTCTACATCACACCATTCAGGGAAGAGCCTGCATCAGCATTTCTCAGCACAGAATTAGTGAGGGAATTAAAAAACAAAAACAAAGACAAACAAACTAACAAAAATAAAAAGTAAAAATAAGAAGCTCAGGCCCCACTTAATCCAGCTCTATCAAAATCTCTAAAATGGAGGCGTTCTTTTTTGAAGTTCCTCAGGGATTCTTTTTTTTTTTTTTTTTAACCCCTCAGGGGATTCTGATGAGCAGTCGGTGTTGGGGACCACTGTCAACCTGGGTGCTTTCAGAAGCCTCCTTGCCCATAACGAGATGGGAGAGAGGCTTGACTTGAATCCACAGTACGGGGTGCTGCCATTATGACGACGTGCTCTCTCTCAGGCCATGTACATGCCCTTCATCTGGGATTCAGATAGGGAAAAAAAAAAAAAGCCACAACATTTTTACAAAGCAGACCACTCTGGGAGGGTGGGATTCACAGATTTTCCAAAAGACAAAGCAGAACAAAGCTCAAAAGCTGTCAAGTCAGATTGTGTGTACCTCACACTACTGCAATCACATCATCCCTCTGCCCCTCCTCTATGCTCACGCACATGTCTTTGTACTCACTTATGCATCTACTAAGGCAGTTTTCCTCCCATTTAGCTGTTTAGCTGAGCTTGGCCCCGGACAAGGGAGCCCCTGGAGTGTGGGGATCTTGTTCCTTTGTCATGTCCTGCATAGTCTTAGGATATAGTGACGCTTATTTCGAGTTGTGCATAGTCTTAGGATACAGTGCATAGTCTTAGGATACAGTGACACTTATTTCGAGTTGTGCAACTGACCCGCCCACCCTTAGAGCGGAGCTTTCCCTACCCCGTGCAGGGCCTCTCCCCATGTTTATGCACAGGAGTGATCAGCATGACATTCAGGAGACAGAAGAACACAGGCTTCTCCTAAGTGGGCGCTGGCTTCTGGGGAACTCCAGAAAGGAAAGAACATGGCTGATGATACAATGTTTCATTGGCAGCCAGCAGTCTTGTAGCTTTCACAATGCCTGTTTCTCTCCTGGGCATGAGGAAATACTTTGACGCTTTGTGGATAGATGCCAATTCATCTTTTATTTTCTCTCTTGTGCTGAAATAAGGAGTGAGTCTAAAAGCAGCAGAAAATAAGCCCGTTCTTTGCAAGTAGATTCCTTGGACACTACTTTAAAAATCTGCACAGCAAGCTTCATGCTAATCACTTTCAGTGATGTTTGCCTAATGACGCCCAAGCTCTTACAAATTCATTATGAGCCCTCTCTGCTTCCCTTTTATTACTATGCTGTCCTTTTCTTTTTAATTAGTAATGCTCAGGATTCAACGCATAACTTGGCAGGTAGTTTAAAAGGAACATTTGTAAAAAGTTCTTTCTTCCACAAGGTCAAGGTTGTTCCCATTATTGTTTATAATAGCTTTAATGTTCTCTGAATTTTATGATGTTTTCTCAAAATATTTAAGGGTGTTGTATTTGGGTGTTCTTGGGTGAATTATAATGATTGGGTACTGGTAATTAGTTGCACATTTCATCCAGGCTGGGTATTTTGTGTTTCTCAAGTAGATCTCACAAAGTACTGAAAATAATTCCTTGGTGGAGTTAAGATAGAGCACACATAGGAACTTCAATTGTAATCAGTGGAACAATTGAGGAGGACCATCACATAAGCTAAATCTAGCAGTTTGAATTTCTGCCTTTTTTGGTTTTTACACCATTTTCTGAACTTACCTCCTGTCTTTCATCATCTGTAATAGCACCTCAGTGACTCACTCCAGACTCTCCCTAGCCCATCCGTATTACTGAAGAGAAACACCCCAGCCCAGCCTCACACACCCAGTAATCTCCGGGTGCTGATACCTGCCCCTGTCTTCCAGAGACCAAGCCTAGGGTCCTTTAATCTCCTTCTGTTTGTAATGCATATGTACGAAAATGCATATTCAGTATGTGCTTTGAGGCATATGAAATGGAATCTTAAAAAGCAATAATCCACCACCACAAGAAAGGGGTTTAGTTTAATGGGTCCCTGCAAACTATAATAGCATCCCTCTTTCCCTTTCCGTCGCCAGCATGACTCCCATTGTGAGATCCAGGTGTGCTGCTCCGAAGTCGCTCCATCTTAGGTAACTACAGAAAAGCAGTCTCCATTAACGAAAGCCCCAGAATGGTGCACAATTCTTCTATTAACCATTTATTAAGTCAACGAGCTGAGAAATGACTTCATTTTTCCTTCTCATGTGCAGCAGTTTTATGCATTTTGCAGTATTATTCCTCGAACAGATGTGTCTTTTCAAAGTCGTCTTACTTTCCCATGAACGTAGGATTTTTTCCTTGATTGTATGCTTGTAGTCTGCAACAGCTTCTAAAGGTGTTTCTGAACACACCGCGGAGATTGCTCCGTACCGAGAGCCGAGTGACTTGAGCACCACAATATCATCGGGAAAGCGGGCCGCCCGCTCCCCACATCAAACGCCCAATTAGTGCATATTCTTTGGCTAAATACACTCCGCTGCCAGTGCAGCCATCATCAGCGCTTTGATTTCCAAAGCCTTAGAAATACCTGGGAGTTATTTGAATGTGGTAGTATTAGAACTACAAAAGAGAAGCAAGAAGCATTCACAGTCAGTCAGCAAACTGCAGAATTTGACAGCAAAGACACTGAAGGTGGTATCTAATTCCCTCCACGTTAGTGTCTTGAATAACTAAGCACGTTTATTTTTTTTTCTTTCTCTTTTTTCTTTTTTTTTTGGAGGGGGTTGTTGCTCGGCACTTCCCTTTATCAATAAAAAGGAGCATTCACAAAGAATCAATATCTAAAGCATCCCGGGCAACTACGATGACTTTTATGATTTCCGCCACGCCGAGCATTAACAAAACAAACCTTGGCACTATACTTTTGAACGGTACCAATGGCAGCATGGCCGCGGGCAACCAAATCGATACCAATTTTTTTCCTCTAAGAAGGTATAATCAGCTCTTGGGTCACCTTCAAAATATGGTCCTGTGCTTTCCCTGGAGTCGAGTTACTGTGGGATCAAGTGACTGCAAAAGCGAGGAGAGGAAATAAACGGTTGGTTCAGTGGAAAAAGCACGGTGCCGCCGTGCTGGCCTGCCGCTCTGCCCAGTGCAAGGTCATGGCCATTCAGTGTGAGCCCAAGTGGTTCTTCAGCAGCAGACAGCAACGGGCGTGATCCTGGCACAAGCCGGCGTTTATCAGACAGCTGCATGTGCTCCAGCCAAAAAGCTGCAGTAAGCGATCTGCCCGGTTCTGCTCTGCGGAGGAAGGCTCGCCCTGCAGTGCCCCACTGAGTCATGAGGTCAAGGAAGAATGCCACTGAAATCTTTAAATAGCCTTGGCTACAGCAAGCCAGAGAGGCTAAGGCTACTGGAGTGTGCCTGTGTGTGCCTGGCAGAGACACACAGATCTCCGTGCTACAGGCAGGGTGCTTGGGGGGGACTTCTTCAGCTGCCTCCCAGTGACATTGGTAAGATCTGTTTGCAGTGGTTCAACAGAAGAGCTCATGCACGAACGTGCTAATGGAATTCTGGTATCTGATGCTAACAGCAGGGATTGGCTTCCCTCTTTTATGGACGGGAAGATGGACTTGAAAGTCCATTGGGAAAATCACTTTTCCTATGGAGAAGTTATGTGGACCCCTTTGAGCAGCTCCACGCTAATGTTGCCTAAGCTCAGAACCCGAGAGGGTGCTCCCCACTGCCCCAGGGCTTTGCCACTCTTTCCTGAGTGGGGTGGGGGGTGGGGGATTGGGACGAGGAGGGTGTGACTGGCTCACCCCAGTCAAGTCCTTCAGTCACTGTTCTTTGGTTACTGAGGACTCAGGGTTCGATCTAGTCTACACCGTCCAGTGTGTCATCCTGGATTGGCCTTTGCTTACGCTTCCCTTGGGCAGGGATCATGACGTGCCACATATTGTAGAAGCCCATGTGGGTCTGTCTCTGTCACCAGACCATGAGTTTCTTGGTAGAAGCAATGGGGCGCTACTCCTTTTGAACTCCTAGCCCAGTGTCCAGTGTGCAGAAGGTGCTGAGAAACGTAAGTTTAACTAAATTAAACTAAGGGTGTTAAGAAATTAGGCAAGCCTTCCAGCCACTGCAAATCCCAAGTCCTGATATTGTTTGGTATACTCTGTAGAGAAATCATCCCCCAAACCTGAGCATTTGGCTGGCTCTCCATTGATCTGAAGGGACTGCCCTTTCTTCACTGCCATCTTTTCTTTGGAATTTCTTTACCTCTGAATAAATAGTCCTGTCTTAGGGGTTCTTGGCTGCTGACAGCAGTAAGACCCAGCAACCCTGGCGGCAGAAACTCTGTAATTGCTCACCCGAATGTCCACCTTTAACTAACAGCTGTGTACTCTAAGAATTAAAAACAAAACAAACTTAATATTTTTACAGAGCCTTTTGTCCAAAGAGCTTTTAAATGTCACCAAACTCATTTTTTAAATGTCCACATGCAAAAGCGAAGTGGCAAATATTACCCTCCTTTGAATGTGAAAAGGGTAATTACTCTTCTGCGTGTGACTTGCCTGTGCCTTACCTCCTCCTTCCTGCCATTTGGCCATTTTCTCCCCCAATTATTAGCCTCACCTCTGAGAGGGCGAATCTAGTAAGGGAGAAGAGAAAATAGAATTGGCTGACTTAACCATCGGCTGGTGTCTTTGGAAAAGCTCAGGGATATGACAGTGGGTACCCGAGGATTGGAAAAGAAGGTTGAAACTGTGCATTAAAAACAGTTTGTATTTATTATCTGAAAGCCACCGTGCTACTCCTGTCACTCACCAGCAGATGTAAGCATAAGCAGCTGGAGTGTTGCTCTACAGTCATTTTAGAGACAGATTTCTTATGATTGTTTCCCCCAGAACTTGGGGTGGGGAAGCTCTGCCCGACGCGGTCGTTGCCAGCAGAGCAGTCCTCCAGCTTGCTCTTTGGTCCCCAGTAACGTCTGATCGAGGCTGACCTAGGAGCCCTCCTCACTGCAGCTCTCTGACGGCCGCCTGCCAGTTCAAGGGTTGAAATCAGATGGTGTTAGTGTCTCATACCATACTTGGCCCACAGCACATCCTTAGCAAATACCTGACTTCTGAGTTCCATCGATCAGACCTGCTGCCTACTCTTCCAAGGGCTGAATCCCGCGGCGCATTGGAAGAATCAGAATGGTTTCTCTTCGGAGAAAACCGAAGACCTGTTTCCATTTATGTTTAGGATGAGATGAACATCACATCAGGGGGCTTCTTAGGCACACACAGATGTCAAAGCAAACACCTCCATACAATGAGGGTTCCATACCACTCGGCAAATCTGAACGCAAGCACTGACCAACATGAACGGTTAGAGCAGAAAGCTGAGACCAGAGCAGTACCCAGCAGACAGGTGTCTATGAGCTGGTGCCGGGCCATGCCTCTGGGGCCCAGTCAGTTGTGCTTTTTGTCCTTCAGGTAACTGAAGAGCATCTCCAGGCCCCCCTCCACCAGCTCCGGCAGAGGCTTGGATAACGGGTTATGGGAAATGTGGAGCCCTTTGTCCATGGGATTCCAAGCAATCCGCCCCAGTCTCCACAGCAGGTAGAGCTCGTCCGGGAGGGTCTGGATGTCATTGTTGTTCAAGTTCAGCAGCTCCAGGCTGGTGAGCAGGCAGAGCGACCGCGGGAAGGAGTGGATGTTGTTGCTCTCGGCGATGAAGATCTGCAGACTGGCCAGACACTGAATGCTCTCGGCGATGTTTTCCAGGCGATTAGAGCCCACGTGCAGGAAATCCAGCTCCTTCAGCGCAAACACGCAGACGGGGATGTGAGCGAAGTAGTTGTTGCTCAGGTTTAGCTTTCGCAGCCTGGAGAGGTCGGCGAAGCTGGCGGGAAGCTGGGAGAGGCAGTTGTGGGACAAGCTCAGGACCTCCAGGCTTCTGCAAGCGCTCAGCTCGGCGGGCAGCTCGGTCAGGCAGTTCATGTTCACGAACAGGACCTTGAGGCTCTTGAGGAGGCTGATTTCCCGGGGCAGGCTCCTCAGGCGGTTGCCGCAGAGATTCAAGACCACCAGCCGGCTCAGCTTCCCCACGTCGGCCGGGAGAGCCCTGAGCTGGTTGTGAGACAGATTGAGCTTCTGGACCTCAGACAAGCTCCACAGAAAGTCGGGGACGTCCGTCATGCCCTTGGTGACCAGGCTGAAGCTGACGTGGCGCATGCCCCGCTTCAGCAGAGCCCGGGGGTCCTTTCCCGAGAGCAGACTGTCGTCCCACGAGGAGAAGGGCTGCCTCCCGCGGAGCAGGACCATCCCCCTGGGGCCCTTGTCCCTGCAGCAAGCCCTTGACTGCTTGGCTCCCATCTTCCTTCCTTTCCACTCACTGGCCTCTGGAGAGGCTGGGAGGGGGTCCCCAGCTGCCGAAAGCTGAGCTGCTGCTGGCAGGAAGCTCACAGAGGGGTCTCAGCGGGGCCTTGCAGAGGCCTGAGCCGTCCCGCCGTGGTCCAGCCCCGAGGGTGGGGTTAGGTGGCCTCTCAGAACAGCCGGACTGTAATGATACGCTCGTCCCTGAGACTGCGGAACTGAACCGCTCGAGTCCCTCTGACTGCCACAAGGCAGCTGTCACTGTCATTCGGCCCCAGTTTTATTGGCCTGGTGTGTGTGCAAAGAGGTCATGGGGAGGCTGCACCTAACTTAGCCTTCTCAGCTTTTCTTGGATATTGGAGCTGAGCAGGTGATAAAGCAGCCCATCCCCAAAAAGCAGCAAAGTGGAGAAAGAAAGCCAACCGTGCCAGGGCCAAACTGTGTGCGTGGCCACGGGAACTCATCCAGACCCCTTCAGAGTGACCGTGAGCTTCATGAACGCTAGTGACAGAGCCCTGTTTCCGAAGCCGCGATGGTCAGATGATATGGCGCACATCTGTTTTCAAACTTTGATGAGTTGCACAGTTGTGAAAAAGTCATGGGAGGAGCCTGGACACCTGCAGTCCTCCCCCCGGGGTTAAGGTTTCTGCACGGCGCTTGTCACAGGTGACTCCATGAGGAGAGGATGAAGGGGCCAGATCCCGCCATGCTCATTTCAACCAGAGATGCTCTGCGGTCCTCCGCTTCACTCTGGGCTTCTGGATGGACTAAGACACGCTTTACGTGTTCAAGTGGCTGCCTTGGTAAGGTTAGCATGGGGTGCCCGTTGTCCTTGAAGAGCAGTGTGGATCACTTCCTTGCAATACATCAACCAATCAATCTCTCTCTCCCCTCTCCCTCCCTCCTTCAACACACTCTTTCTTGAATTAAAACGGTTCATTTATGCCTCTAAGTATGTAGGGTTAACTGTTGGCATCATGAGCTGAAAACCGTGTCCCCCCAGATTTCAAATGTTGAAATCCTAACCACCCCCCACCCCCTTGTACCTCAGATGTGACTGTATTTGGAGATAAGGCCATGTGAGGACACAAGAAAGAGACAGCCGTCTGTGAGCCAAGGACAAAGGCCTCAGAAGCGACCAATCCTGTTGACACCTTGATCTGAGCCTTGCAGCCTCCGGAAGGATGAGAAAATAAACATGTGTTATTTCAGCCTCTCAGTCTGTGGTGCTTAGCTACGGCAGCCCTGGCAAATGTTGGAGGAGGAGGTGGACACATTTGCATAGGTCGTGATTAAGGAGAGAAGGGATAGCAAGGGTGAGGACCCAGGTTCAGAAAAAGGGCTTGTGGTCTAGAGCGAAGGCTGGTTTGGTTTGGAAGCATGTGGCTTTTGCTGGCAGCCCTTGGCACAGCGGCTTATATCCTGGAGAGCGATGCCGGTCCTATAACCGTGTTCTCAGAGCTGTGACCACCAAGCCAGGAGTGGGAGCTGAGCCCCAGTTGCACACCCCCCCGGGAGATCTGCAGGTCCCTCCATACCCTGGACAGGGAGAGCAGTGGGAGGGGCAAAACCAGGTGAGGTTATTTCTCCCTCCACTTGGCATTGACCCAACAAGCCCCCTGGGATTCTTGAACAAAGGTGGATACTTTGGGCATTTTTAAAAATGGAGTTCTTGAGTATTCTAGTTATTACCTGGGGCGGGTTTGGGGTAGGGGGAAGTAATGGGCTAAATTTGTATCCTAAGTTTGGGAAGCATGTTATGCCTTATATGTGTAGATTTTATCTGACAACAGGGTTCTGCTGTTATAAAATTAAATATGCATCCTCTTTCCCTCTTTCCCTCCACGAGCATGAGAAATTATATTAGGGTTCCCGAAATATGGGAGCTAAGATGGTCCTGGCAAGAACTGACAGCTTTCTTCTTTGTGGTAATCCCCCTCTTTCCTCTTATTCTTTTCCAATAAATGCTTTTGAAATACTTATCAATAGCCAACGTTTATCACATGTTTATTCTGTGAAAGGCATGGCACTAGGGGGGCACGTGGCAGGTCCATTGATTAAGCATCTGCCTTAGACACATGATCCCTGGGTCCCAGGATGGAGTTCCGTATGGGGCTCCCTGCTCAGTGAGAAGTCAGCTTCTCCCTCTCCCTCTGCTGCTCCTCCTGCTTGGGCTCTCTCGCTTTCCCTTTCAAATAAATAAAATCTTTTTTTTTTTTTAAGGCACAACACTAGGTACTGTGCAGGATGGGCATTAAAATCATCTCAGTTTTACAGATAAGGAAGCGAGGATAGAGAGGCTACTTAGGCACAATCAAGTCACTTGCCCAAATTCAAGTATCTTGTCAATGTGATAATCAGAATTCAAACCCAGTTAGTTGGACTCCACAGCCCAAGCTAGAACCATAAGAAGACTCTGGGCTTAGCCCAGTAGTAAGACGGAATCAATATGGCCAGGATATGGACTTTTGTTTTCAAGTTGCTAGGACTGAAAGAAACAGGGATAAAGAAATGACTACATAATAACATGCATAGAAGTAACTACATAAATTGGCATTAACCCTTCTCAGTCTACCCCCCACCAGGACAAATAAGAAAAGCAAAGTTAAAATGTCATCCCAGAACACTTTGGCATAAGGAGTTTGATTCCTTCTAAAATAGCCCGGTTCTTCTCTAGCAAAGTTCTTATTTATCCAATGAATGAAGTACGTGAATAGCTGACTGTTTCTTCCAAGTTTTGAAATGTAGAGACTGCCCAGTGGGTTGTTGTGTCTGGATAGTGTCCTCATCTGCGAAATGGGCCGTGGCAGGGTGATCTCCCCACAGCTCCTTCTCACTAGGCCAGTGGGATTCTCACTGCAAAGCAGACCACCCTAGGGAAGTGAAAGATATTCAACCTTTTTTCTGGTGAAAGCATGCAAAATTCAGGGCAACTTTTTTTTTTTTTTTTTTTTTTTTTTTGCTTGCGTTACTATTGGTCTCTGGAGAATTAACAATAACGGGGAATGCTGTGTCTTTAGGATTTGCTATGCAGTTCGCTTATCAGACTTGGGCCGAAAGAGACTTCCCAAGGCTCTCTGAATGAAATTTGGTTTGGAATAAGTCTCAAAATAAAGCTTTGTTGAACAGATCTTTGAAATTCCAAATCATGGTAAATCGTGTGATTGTCTTTAACACCTAAAGAAGTTATGGAATAATTGAAATGTATTTAGTATACTCAATGTGTTTACTACGTTTTTGTGTATTCTAATTGATTCCTCTTCCAACAAATGAAAATCAACATTTATGATGTCTCTAGTTTTTAAAAAAATAAAATTAAAATGATGAGAGTATAAAACCGTAGGTTACGAAAGCGCCTACAGCTGCCCCTTGAATTCACACTAACGGTATATCTACTGAAAACAATTCTTCTTATTCTCACTGTGGCTTTCCAGCTTATGTCTACCTATCATGTCTCTTAATTTGGAAGAAACTACTGTGTACCTTTAAATAGTATGTTAAAACAACATTTTGCTAATTTAAAATTTTAAAAATAGAAACTATAGAAGAGTATAGAAAATCTGGTTAGCCTCTTGCACATGGAAAGGTAGTTCATTCTCTCACGAATATTTATATCCATGTATTTTCTTTTATCAAAAAAAGAAAAAAAAATTGTCTTAGTGCAGGTTTCCTCAGAAGCTGTGCTTGAGGCCAGAGCTGTGGGCTAATGTTTTATTGAGGAGTACAACTGGGCAAGTAAGTTAGGAGGGAGCCTGGGAAGTAGGACAGGGAGGGAGAGCAAAGTCAAGCTGTGCCCTCAGAGACATCAAACGCAGCCCATTGCTAAGTTTGCAGCCATCTGCCGAGAGGCTGTGTCTCAGAACAGCCTGTGGTTAAGCATCTGTAAAATACATGTAATGGGGAAACCCGACGTATGTAACCACAGCTACGTACATGGTTAATAACATTAAGTACATTAATAACACATGGTTATTAATGGTCTGTGACCCCCTGGATGGTGATGGTACATGGTACGCCCTCAGGGTCAATGGTCCCAACACCCACATGCACACCCATGCCTGCTGCCTGTTTACTGAACACACTGCGTGTTTTTTATTTTTATTATGCTCTTGTTCATGAACTTAACACTTTTTTTTCAAGGCCAGTCAAACCTGTGTTCAGGAAGCACCCCTCTTTCATCTTTCACTCACCTTTTACTTAGAGAGTATTGACTTAGTGTCAAGAGCTGTTTTAGACCCTGTTGAAATGATGTGAGAGGGTGAAGTTGCTAACTTCACTTTCAATATGAGACAGCTGAGCTTTGGTGGGGTTTGCTGATGATTGTTCGGGTCACAAAACCAGTTAGTGGCAGTGACCATCAACGCCTGGGTTGTCTAGACTAAATTCTGTTCTCTTCCTACCAAGTGGCTACCCTCCTTGCCGCTGCACGGTCTTTTAGTAAAGTAGTCTGTTACTATTCTGATTAGAACACATCCCAGCCTTCCAGCCCACAACCAGCTCAGCGGGAGGCAGACAGCCTGGCAGTCAATGTCAGGGGCCCTCATTGCTGTGGCTGACCACCTTGGGTTATAATCCTGACTTTATTACTGAAAGGTCGTGTCTGTATTTCCATGTCTCTATATGTGGGCAAACTACTTAGCTTGTCTGTATTACCATGTCTTCATATGCGAAGAGGAGACAATCACAGTACCTATAAGTTTGCTTTGGGAATTAAATGGCCATATACACATGAGACACAGAGGACACGGCTCCATGCCTGAGAACCACCAGAGCTTGGGGAAGATGGCCAATTCCACTGCTTCGTCCAGGGGTTCAAGTGCGAGGAACTTCACAGTGACAGGGCTAGCCTGGTCCCTTTCCTCTCCTAGAAACTTTCCTTGGCCCAAGTTTTCAGCTCAGTTTATCCCTTCCAGAGGAAAACAGAGTTTCCTAGAGAGCGAGAAGTTCAGGGGCAGATTCTCAGGCACATCCAAATTGAGCTGCTTTTCTTTCAAAGGTAAGCTTCTCTTGCAAAATCATTTATCCTCAGGTTTCTAGCTCCTTGTCTCCCCCAGAGCCATGGGACAATTCTGAAGCTGTAGTAGGCTCCCAATAAATGCTTGCTGAAATGATCAGACATCTGGGGCCTGATGGACCTTTGATGTGAGTGAGGAAAAAACAATGCAGGAGGCACTTGGCTGTCCTGCTTGTTTTTAGTTGCTTCTCTGTGACTATATACTGACCCGTGTCTGCCTAACGAGTCCCTGGGAGGACTTCCGCCACCCGCTGTGTGCACGGGCTGATCACAGAAACCCTAATGTCACCTCCATCACAGCACATGCTGAACAAAACTCTATCAGACAAGCTGGGCCTGTTTCATCTTGCAGAAGAGGCCGCTATACCTGCTCACAGAAGGTCCTGGTGCTCCTCTCCCGCGTGACACCCAGCATGAAGTGCGGAGGTCTGGCCTTTCTATGTCCCTGCCCATAAATGGGATCACTGTGCTTCCTTCTCCCAGGCCTGTGGTGAGGACCGACTGGAGTAACTGACGTGAGTAGCACAGCACCTGGTGCATTCTAGAGCCCACTGCAATCCGTGCTTGGCACTGTGGCCAGAATGTTCCAGAAGTCTACTCCTACCAACCAGCTGCTTACAGGCCCAGCAATGGCACACCTGGGCCCACAGATGCTTCCCACAGCCCATGGTCACACACTTGCCCTGTCATAGTCTCATGTCCTACGATCCACCCCCCGACACACACACCCTTGACTTCCCAGCAATACCGAGGTAGCGGCTGATGGGCCTGCATACCTTCTGAGGGTTCAGGATGAGGCTCCTTTGTTACGTGGGTCCCTTACTTCACGTGCCAGCACCACTCCTGCTTCCCACGAGACACAGTGTCACTCAAGGGAGCTTTCATGACAACCCTACTTGACTCCAAGGCTGCCTGGGGCATCCTTCCTCCCCTCCTAAAGCATCCTGGCCTTTTCCTTGCCACACATAGTGCTCACTGCCCCCCAGAGCAGTGGTTCTCAACTGGGGCAGTTTTGCCTTTGGGGGACACATGGAACGTCTGAGGCTAGGTTTGGCTGTCCGCCGTGGGGTTGGACAGGTGCCACCGGAATCTCGTGGGTAGAGGCTAGGGACGCTGCTAACATCCTACCGTGGAGACAACAGCCCCACCATGAAGTTATCTGGACCCACATCTCAACTGTACTGAGGCTTAGAGACCCGACCACACGGGAATCACCAGGTTCTATGCCAGTGTCCTCTCCCGGACTACAAATATATTCACTAGGGCTGGAGCTTAATCTTACTCCTTCTTGTTTGCTATCCTTGAGGGCAGGAGATCGGCCAGAGGAGGGCACCTATTCTGTGAATCCTGTCTGCTCCCCTGCTAAGACTTCTTCTTCATGAATTGAGCCCACTCTATTTTGAGAGGGTTACTGCCCCCTACTACTATGCGACCCACATGACCAGAAACATAAATACAACCTGCCTTGTTTATCAACCGGTCTCCGACTTCTATTGCTACAGAAGTGCACTGCTCAATTTACCCATTCAGAAACAGAGCCCACAGCAAGGCCACTTCGCTCCGGATTCTGAACGTCAACAGGTCCGGCCTGTCCGAGAAATCGAGTGTTGTGCAATTCTCAGAAAACACCGAGTCTACCCTTGCCGGCCAGGTATGTTTTATTAAATCCTCCCAACAAATTAATGCTGAATTTTTTTTTAAAGATTTTATTTATTTATTGGACAGAGAGAGATCACAAGTAGGCAGAGAGGCAGGCAGAGAGAGAGGAGGAAGCAGGCTCCCTGCCGAGCAGAGAGCCCGATGCGGGACTCGATCCCAGGACCCCGAGATCATGACCTGAGCTGAAGGCAGCGGCCTAACCCACTGAGCCACCCAGGCGCCCTAATGCTGAATTTTTAAAAAGGGCTGCTTGCAGAAAGAGACGTATTTTGTTATTGCATACTTTCTCCTCTCAGGAAATCCCTCCACTGGGCTAACGAACCCCAGTCGGCCCAGCTCAGTCTTCCCAGCGCCTCCCTGGCTCTCCACGGAGCTGAGTGACAGTGACGCTTCTATAGTCCTGCTCACTTGGTCCTGATCATCAAAGTACGCGTAAATGGCACTGAAGGAAAGAGGAAATAAAATGATGTTTTGATTAAAAGTCGAGGGAGTAATCAAACCAAATCAGCATTCTGCACGTGAAGTTTGTCACAGAAAGCAAGGTCATGGATGTAAGAGCAACGAGATTTCATATGATCGGCTTGGTCCAGAGTAGCAGAGCTCATTAAAGATCAAGTCTCCTTTTGAAAAGTTTCAAATTATTGAGGTATTTTAGGATAATAAATTTAAAAATGGCTAAAAAATAATAGAAGTGGAGAGACTACGTTCGGTGAACTTAGAGGACTAAGTTCAATTCGTTCAGTCCCAATCTGAGATGCGTGCTTCTCCAATAGGGAGTTTAAAATACGCATGGCTGTGTATTTAACTTACGCATTCCATAAATTAAAAGTTTAAAAGCTTGTTTAGGGGCGCCTAGGTGGCTCAGATGGTTAAGCATCTACCTTCAGCTCAGGTCATGATCTGAGTTCTGGGATCAAGCAGCCCTAATTTGGCTTTTCTGCTCAGTGGGGAGTCTGCTTCTCTCTCCCCACTCCTGCTCTCTCTCTTTCTCTCTCTCAAATAAATAAATAAGAATAAAATCTTGTTTAAAAAAATCTCCTCCATCAGGCGTGCCTGGGTGGCTCATTCGGATAAGAGCCTGCCTTTGGCTCAGGTCATGATCGCAGGGTCCTAGGATCAAGCCCCGCATCTGGCTCCCTGCTCATTGGTGAGTCTGCTTCTCCCTCTCCCTCTGCCCCTCCTCCCCACTCATGCTCTCATTCTCTCTCTTTCCTCAAATAAATAAATAAAATATTAAAAACATATATATTTCAAATAAATAAAATACTTAAATATATACATACATAAAAATTAAATATTTAAAAAATATATATATTTCTCCAATTACCTATTACTGTTTTCATTTCAGATTTTCACCCCCCTCCCTGTCAAAGTGATAGGGTAGAGTATAAAGGGGCGGAAGCCATGCATTTGAGCGAGTCCACAACCACTTTCAAATCCTTGGTTACAAGTTGGGCTTTGCAGTCAGAAAGCTGAGGGTCAATTCCTAGCTTTGCCATTTTTTAGCGGTGTGACGTAGGCTGATTACTTAGGCTCTCAAAACCTCAGTTTAATAATAATGTGACTTGGCTGTGAGGACTAAATGCAATGAAGCTGGTAAACTTCTTAGCTGGGGTCCTGGCCTAGAGTGCAGTAGTTGGTAAGTATTAGGGATGACAAGAATTGTTTCTCTTCTACTGGTTTTGTGACTTTAGACAAAGCTGCAGCCTCACCGAGTTGTCCTGAGGATTAGAAATGGAATGTGCACAGCAGTGGCCCAGGGTTGGAGCTCTGTTAGGTGACAGTCATCACCATCATCATGGACACCGTTGTCTTGTAGTCACCCAACTTCTAAGTGATTGCATGGAAGCTGAAAGAAAGAGGGTTATGATAAGACGCCTATATGCCTAGAAAATCTACATAAATTATTGCAAGTGCATAAAAATTATATATGCACATGGGCAAAAATTGAAATAAAGCAGGAAAAAATAGATTGGTTGTGATGTTAGGCATGTAGATGAAGGTTTTACCTTTTGCTCTGATGTCTACACATGTTATAACTATAATAATAGTGCTTTAAAAACATTTATTATATAAAAGCACAATAATATGCCTATATACCTATCTGCCACTTTCAACAATTAATAATGCCTTTTTAAATCATGAAGGAAGGGCGCCTGGGTGGCTCAGTGGGTTAAGCCGCTGCCTTCGGCTCAGGTCATGATCTCAGGGTCCTGGGATCGAGTCCCGCATCGGGCTCTCTGCTCGGCAGGGAGCCTGCTTCCCCCTCTCTCTCTGCCTGCCTCTCTGCCTACTTGTGATCTCTCTCTGTCAAATAAATAAATAACATCTTTAAAAAAAAAATAAAAAATAAAAAATAAAAAATAAAAAAAAAAATAAAAATAAATCATGAAGGAAAATTCAAGTCAATATTGTCAATTGTAACGACTTTCATAAATAAGGGAGACAATACAATTGTTCTGGAATAAGCAGATGAAGGATACGGAACAGAAAGTGAAAGGGTCTGGCTCAAGTGAAGACTTCACTCCAGTTGGCCCAAAGTAACCAGGATCAAGCTCAAGTGTGTTCATGCCACATCATCTCCTGCATTCATTTGATAAGCATTAATGAAGCACTTGCTGTCTACCAAGCCAGAAGAATGCAAAGAAGAAAAGAAGAATGCAAAGAAGAAAAAGGCACTGGGGAAACAGAAAATGAAGCCGACTCCACTGAGTTCCTACTGAATTCTTGCTCTCCATCTAACTCGGTACTTTGATGCATGGTTACAAGGGCTGCAATGAATCTGTCTAAGGTGCCATAGGAAGAGACAGAGGGAGGATAAAGCTGTGTGAGGGATGGGGAAGGTGCAGGAGGGTTCGGGGAAGGCAGGAGCCTGGGTTGGCCATGTGCGGGCGGCGCTGAGCTAGGAGCAGGAGCAGAAAGTGCGGGCACATTGCAGTGGAGGCTCAGAAACAAACAAACAGGTGAGAGGAGCAGGGGCAGACAGGACAGAGAAGGGAGGGAGAGGACTAGCACAGAAAAGAAATGGGAAGTACCCCCTGCAGTGTCGCTTTTCTCAGAATAATTCATCTTTAAAGAGTTATTTGACTTCAGAGTTAAAGACCTATCTCTGTATAATGATTATTCTGCTCATTGTAAGTTCGAAGAGAGTTTCATTGTTCCGGTGTCTTACTTGTAAAGGAAAATACATGGCTTTGGCCATAGGTCCCCAGGGGTCTAACAAGCATGCATTTGGATATTCGCAAGATTTAATGATCTAATATTGTAATAGATTTTAAGTATCTCTTAAAATAATTAAAAGGAATAGAAAGAAGTCTCATTTTTATTTTTTAAATTTATTTTATTTAAAGTCAATTAGCCAACATGTTTCATTAGTTTCAGAGGTTGAATTCAGTTATTCTTTAGTTGCTCATCACGTCCCGTGCCCTCCTTAAATGCCCATCACCCAGTGACCCCATCTCTCCACCCCCTCCCTTCCAGCAACCCTTAGTTTGTTTCCTAAAGTTAAGAATCTCTCATGGTTTTTCTCCCTCTCTGATTTCTTCCTATCCAGTTTTCCCTCCTTTCCCCTATGATCCTCTGTGTTGTTTCTTATATTCCACATGTGAGTGAAACCACATGATAATTGTCTTTTTCTGATTGACTTACTTTGCTTGGCAGAATACCTCCAGTTCCATCCACATGGATACAAATGGTAAGATTTCATCCTTTTGATGGCTGAGTGATATTCCATTGTATGTATTTATGGCATCTTCTTTATCCATTCATCTGTTGATGCACATGACTCTACCGTTTGGCTAGTGTGCTCATTGCTGCTGTAAATGTTGGGTTACAGATGCCCCTTCAGATCACTACATTTGTATCTTTCAGGTAAATACTCAGCAGTGTGATTGCTGGGTCATAGGGTAGCTCTATTTTCAACTTCTCGAGGAAACTCCTCGCTGTATTCCAAAACGGCTATACCAGCTGCATTCCTACCAAGAGTGTAGGAGGGTTCCCCTTTCTTCACATCCTCACCAACACTTGTTGTTTCCCGACTTGTTGATTTTAGCCACTCTGACTAGAATGTGAGGTGGTATCTCATTGTGGTTTTGACTCATATTTCCCTGATGCTGAGCTGATGCTGAGCATTTTTCATGTGTCTGTTGGCCATCTGGATGTGTTCTTTGGAGAAATGTCCGTTCATGTCTTCTGCCCATTGAAAGAAGTCTCTTTTTTTAAAGATTCTTTTTTATTTATTTGAGAGAAAGAGCCAGAGTGTGCAAGTGGGGAGAGGCAGAGGGAAAGAATCTCACATGACTCCTCCCTGAATACAGAGCCTGGGACTTGATCTCAAGACCCTGAGATCATGACCTGAGCCGAAATCAAGAGTTGGCCACTCAGCTGACTGAGCCACCCAGGCGCCCCACAGAAAGAAGTCTTAAGTACTACAAATGCTTCACAAGCTTTGCAGTTATATATTGTGTTCAACAAAGCAAACTCTATTGCTACATTAACACCTTTCCTGCGATGGCATATTCTCATCTCCCGTGCTTGTCCTCTTGCAAGCTCTACCCATGTGTGCAGACTCATGCTCTCACACTCAGCAGGCTGGCCCCACATCCAGGCCCATGGGGTACTGCGGGGAGCCCTCATCTTTGCAAATCCCTGTACAATGCCTGCCACCCCAGCTCAGTTCCTGAGCATGGGGTTTGCTTGGGGGTACTGAGGACTGATGGAATCACCACCCAGTCCAGATGCTGGAAGTACAGAGAGTGGGTGGTTCAGGTTCTGCTCTGGTCGCCCCACGATGTGATTAGGTGGGAAGTCCAACAGCCAGCTCAGAACCAACCAAAGGGGAAGGAAGGAGAAATTGTATAACTTAACTGAGTTGAAACCAAAAATTACTACAAAAGCACTGACTTAAATTGCATTCATAGGAATGGGTCTGTGTGAGTGTTCAGTTTCTAGGCAGCTATGAGAGCTTGGGATAGATTTAAATTTAGTTATAAAAAAACGAGAGAGTTATTTATTTACTTATTTCGCACAGCTCAGTTTGGCTAAAAATCACACATACTATACCTACCAACCTTTTTAAAACTCAAAAACAAAATTAATGAAAACATTATGGGAAAGAAAGCAAATATGTTTTTGTTTTGTTTTGTTTTGTTTTTTGAAAGGGAAAGAAATCAGCCTTTGTTGTGGTTCGTGGCTCTATAAAAATTTGTGTTTTTAGATTCAGTTTGTTTAGTAAATTGGAGCAGTTTATTCTGGCGTTTGGTTCAGGTCACATCCCTGTAACTGTATTTGCCCTTTGAGAAGCAAATATGCTCCAAAAGGCTGAGTCTAGAATGGTTCCTGCTTCCTCTCAAAATCTTCTCTGTGTATAAGCATGAGAAATACCCAGGTGTCGAGTCTAATTGTCTTTCAGAGGCTTCTGACTGCTTGTGCATGAACCTGTAGTTAGAAGAGCTGGGTCTCTGTCCTCACCTGAGGTGTTCTGGAGAATTCTCTGGCTGAGGGTGATTTCCTGTGAAGCTGGTACAGCTTAGCCCTTCCTCACTTGCCCAGAGTGCCTTCAAGGCACTACCTGAGACCTCGTGATATGTTGACACTGTGGCTTTTTAAAAATAAAATGTACAAAAGTAAGGCATTTTAGCTACAGTCTATTGACTTCCCCTCCATTGTATTCCCCCCATTTCAAGTGGCACTAAAGTGGTAAAACATTTTTGGGATCCAGAAGGGGGATTTGGATAAGGAATGCACCTTACTTGGGTTGAGTGAGAGGAATTGATGTTGTGGTTTAAAGCCGTTACTTATAGGCTCACTCTCACTCTCTCTCTAAAATAAATAAATCTTTAAAGAAATTTAAGATAATGAATGTGAAAGAAAAATGATCAAAGATGAATAATTAAGTACGTCAAAATTATTCTGTCTGTGAGAAGCAAATTCTAAGAATCACACAGTGGTTGGAGGCAAGACGATAGAAAACTGAAACTTTAAGTTGGAGTGGACATTTTTTAATGCCTAAACTGAATAAAAGAGCTGAAGAATTCACCTGTTTTTAAACGACAGGAAAGGGAAAGAAGTATCATCAAAGGCAACAATAGGAGAAAATAAAACCATTTCACTCTTGTACCAAGTTCAGATTGTTCAATACATGAATCTCTTGTGTGACCCAAAGAGACCCGAAAATTGAGCCTCTAGAGGCCCTGGCAAAGCAGAGAAGCTACAGAGGAAGAGTACAGGGAAACTGTCTCCTCACAGCATGAAAACTTGCCTTCCTCTCCTTTCCTTGAACGGCTTTTGTAGAGTTTTTAAATTTTCTTCTTTTCGAAGAACCTTTCTTCCGAGCGCTATAATCCCCTTTTCAAGAAAATGCTCACTCGGCCTCAGGGAAGTTTGCTGTCAATTCCCCTCCTGTCCATGATTTTATCTGACAAATCAACCTTTGCCAAGAGAACACTCGGTTTGCCTCACATCTCCAGGATTCAGTCAGAGACCTCAGATGAGGAGGATTTTAAAGCTGACAGAACTCTAAGGACCATCCCTCTAAACTGAGAAACCACAGGGGTTGGAGAAATTAAGTGACGCGCTCAAGGTCAAACAGGCCAGTAGAGGTCAAGCTGGGTCAAAATCTTGCAACTGCAGACACCTCATCTGGTGTATTTTTTGCCACTGAGTACCTGGTATTCAAGATTTCTCAAGAGCCACCTTTTCCCCATGAGCTGAGGAAAAATCTTGAAAGGCAGTGTGTAGGGGTGACGGAGGTGGGGCCAGGGCCAACGTGTCATCAGAGCCCTTGACAGGGCCCTAGAGCCCAGGGCCTCCTCTGTGCACTTGTGTTCTTCCAAGTGCATTCAAGCCAAGCTCCCATTTGTAAAAGGGCTTCTATAAGTCCTCGTCCTCTGTTTTATTTTATCATTTTCTTTAAAAACACAGCATTTTACATAGAGAACCATAAAACAAGAAAGGAAGGAAAGATAAAAAACAAACAAACAAACAAAACCTAAGAAAAGACTTGAAAAGTGAGCCCAGAGAAAAAGGAAGAAGACGTGGGGGAAGGAAGAAGGAAGCTGTTGTATGAGCTTCAAAATCAGGGCCATATTTTCCTCTGTCATTTGGAAGGATTAATTTGCCAAGTCGGGGGAACTGTATTGCCAAGTAAGTAGAAAAGCTTTCAGGTAAAATCTCAGGGAGGCAGCAGCAGACCAGAGACTACCAGCCCGAAGGGAAGATCTTGGAGCCCCAACAGCGAGGAAGGCTCCTCCTCCGATTGCCCTGAGAAGGACGTTGTTTCCCCAGGACAACAGCTGGCATCATTTCTTCACTCTGGTCCTGGACAAATTCCGATATATTCTGCTGCAATTAACAGCAACTTGCCATTACTTTGTGAGCCTCTCCTTTCTCATTTACCCTCCCAACCCCCACTTCCCCTTACCCTGCTATTATGTTTGTCCCCAAAGGGTTGTGCTGATTTTTAGTGAGAAGTGTGGGGGTGGGGGGGGTGGAAGCCAGAGAGCTAGGGAGGATGGCAGGGGAATGTTCTTCACATACAATTTGAAAAGTGTTCTTTCCAGTCTGGGGAGTCTAGTGTTTTTCTTGCAGTAGCTTGGGAATTACATTTCTGTTTCTTTTATGCTCTTTCTAAGACCCTGGTTCTTTTGAAATAGGTACAAACGCATGTGTTTTCTTCCTCACCTTTGAGAATTATGTCCCTATAAATCGATTCCCAATTTTAAAAAATTACTTCTTTTCCAAAAAAAGTAGAAGTGAAGCAACTCTTCCCTTGAGGGACTGGCTTTGCATCTGGGGGCCTTGGTTTCTCTCTGCAAATTCAAGAATTTCTATAAGGACTCTGTATGCCTCAGCTCCGAGTCTGGCACATCGTAGGATGGAACCTTAAGTGACAGCTGCTATCATTTGCAGCCTCTTGCTTCTCCCTTCCCATATACAAGGACAGAGGTGGCTTGCCTAAATGAAATTGGGGCAGATGTAATGGACAACAGGAAGCCTGGCAGGAAAGTCAGGCAGTCAGCATCAAAGAAAGTGAATCCAGAATCCGTGTATTGTCCACCTGAAACTAATAGACCACATTATGTTAAGTATGCTTTATTTAAAATAAAAAGATTAATTAAAAAGAAAGAGAGAGAGAGAGATAATGACTCTGCTTCACCTTCCCTCACTCTTCCCTTTCCAATCTGTCTGTGTATCTCTGTCTCTTATTCAATCCAGCATTACCGTTACATACAGACACTTTGGTATCTATGGGGAATTCACTATGAGAAGGCCCCAAGGTATGGACACTGTCCTTGAGCCACAGCCAGGAGAAAGAGGCGGTGATAGGGAGGGCTTTTGCAGCTGGAAGGTTGAGTAGACTTTCTGCAGTGCAGTGATTTTTTATTAACTAATTACAAGGTTTACCATAATCCCAAGAATGACATTTTGCAGGTTTAACAGAGTCAGCAGATCTATCAACCAGTTAGATTAGCCCCAATTAGACCATAAAATTCCTCTGTTTACTGAAAGTCTATAAGACATTGAGCTCTAGGCATTTTTCCAAAGAGTAGACTAGAGCACGAGAGTGAATGGAATAGAAAATACAGAGAAAAAAGAAATGGATAGAAAAAAGAACATTCGTGGAGAAAATGTGAAAAAAATGTAGGGTTTACAGACTATTGAGAAGAGCTGGGAAGGGTTTGGGAAGGTTACCCTCTCTGAAAGTTATTGTAGGAGAGTGACAGCTCTCAGAATCGAGCTGACGCAGTGTCCCCTTTTTTTAAAAGAGTACTCAAGGAAGATTTTGTTTTCAGCAACTTCAACACATATCGTTTGAAGCAGGCTAACCACAGTCAGGCTCTTCCACATGAAGTCCTGCCAGAAAGTTTCACAACTATCTTTTTAGAGCCAAGCAAAGTATTTTTAACCAGTCAACACTAAAGACTCCCTAAAGTGTATCATCAACAAGAGTCTGTACTCTTCCACTGTTGATTCTAATCAGATAATTGAGAACAGTTGAAAGATCTAAACATCAACAAAGAACATACCACAAAACTTAAACATCTACCATGCTAAAGCTGGGGGGAATCCCAGGTCTCTGATTCCCTGGCTCTGAATTTATAGATAATTGGACTGAGATCTTGTGCCCTTGAGGGATGCTCCCTGGTCCCCACAAATGGCAAAGCCTGGTCTGAACTTGAAACTGTTTCTTGACTCCAGGTTCAGTGACATCCCACTCTCCTACATGACCCTTTCCTGAAAACACCTTGAAGTACTACCTTTCCTAGGGACATTGTATTTTAAGCCAGAATCGAATAAAAAGACTGAGATTATAATTGGCTGACTTCTAGTCTTTAGTCAGTACTTAGACTCATTCTGGTCACCAAGTATGGCCTGCCTTGTGCCTCAGAGATCACCCCCATGAAGAGAATAGTTGCCTGCTCTCCATATAATTGATGATGGGCGCCTGGGTGGCTTAGTCAGTTAGGCATTCAATTTGTGTCTCAGGTCACGATCCCAGCATCCTGAGATCAAGCCCTGAGTTAGACTTCTCGCTCAGCAGGGGGAGTCTGCTTGGGAGTCTCTCTCCCTCTCCCTTTGCCCCTCTCCCTACTCACTCTTGCTCTCTCTCATTCTGTCTCTTAAATAAATAAATAAATAAATAAATAAATAAATGTATATATGTATGTTAAGGGGGAAAATGAGCTTTGGGGGAGGAAAAGGAGAATTTGGGTGGCAGGCAGAGCAGCTGGTACTGATGTGGAGCCCCAAAACTTCTTCCACCCCTCCCAGAAGACACTGGAGGAAATGTGTCATCATGACCTTGGGAGCTGGATGGAAAATTCAGTTTGTAATGGGGAAACTTGGCTTTCAGAACCAGCTCTTCCATTGATTTCCCAGGGAACTTGCCTTCTCGCTCAGCCTCTGAACCTCAAGTGGGGACGCCCTCCACATTAGAAGATTCTGGGGTGATCCAGTGGATAACAGCTGTGTTTACTCATTGTAAACCAGACTTCACTGCACAGACTGAAGTTATTATTAGTTCCATTAATTAGTGCACTTTTTAAAAAATACATCACTCTGATCAGTGCTACTTAGCCAGTTAGGAAATGCTTAGATGGACCTATTCAGTTTGACCAGGTTAGTCTAAATTAATAGTTAAGAGAAAGGACTTTGGTGTTTGACAAATCTGGATTTTAATAAGGTCCTACAATCTTTTGTCCTACAGCACGTTGGACAAGTTTTTTACTCTTTCTCAGCCTCGGCTTCCTCCTATGTGAAATGGAGATGGCCAAGCCACCTATCTCTCAGGTCAATGTAACCAGTAAAGGAGTGAGCACATGCACCGTGCTTTGCACAAGGCCTCGCACAGACTCAACTGCCCTCAGAATGCTAACTACATTTATTAGCAAAAGGAGTTAAGATTTATCTTCCTCATGGAACTAATAGAGAGAATTTGGTCCTGAGGATTAAAATACAAAGGAGATGCTTGCCTGGGCTGGTCCTAGGGCCAAGCAAATGGGAGTCCAAAGACACTCATGGGCTGTGCGCTGGGCTACTCCAAGGGATCTAAACTAGGATGCTGTTCCAACATACACGGAAAGCTGCAAGACTAGGGACACAACCCACCCACGTGTACTGCTCACTCTCATATCTCCCCTCTCCATCTCACTTCTCCACACAGGGCAAGGTCTCATGGAACTCTGTACAGTATAATGAGGAATTCATAAAATGAACTTAGGAATATAAATTAAGCCATATTCATATCATTTGATTGGCTATATTCTTTAGCTTGGAGATTTATTATTTGATGATTTTAATTTAAATGGAAAGAACTCCTTATTTCTGAGACTAGGCAGTATTTAAAGATGAAGCATTATTCAATGATTTTCCATAAATTAATGCCGTCTCAAAGGGGAAAAGATGCGGATGCAGACATGGACGTGTCAAGCCTTGCTTATAACCTGGATATTTTAGTCTGAATATTTGGTACCAGGTGGAGAATGGAATTTTCTGAGAAATGTTAACAAGCTGGCACTCTGTAATTTTCTGGGCCACAGGTGTATGTGTGTATGCACGCGTATACACATGCCTGTTCTTTTGCTTCATATGGAAAGGTGCTAGCACTTTGCTGCGGGATCCTGGGAGCAACGGTCGGAGTGTGTTGGGGCAGCTGGAATAGAATGTGAAGGTGCATTGGCAGCTCATATGTTCTCATCACAAAGCTGCTTCTGCCTCCAAGTCTTAACCATGCCCTGAGAATCAAGGCAAAAGCCCTTCATCAGGCCCAGCATGAGTTGGTCCTTGCATGTCCCTCCACCCTGTCCCCCAACTCTCTCCACCGAGTCATCCAGTTCCTTCTGTGACCACGCCCTTCCCAATCCCAGTCACCCAGAAGGGTCTCCTCACCATGTCGCCTTGTAGGCTACTCTCACCAATCCTACAGGTCTCCCCCTGATCAAGAATTTTGGCATTTTCAGTTGGGTTCCCTCCAGATTTGTAGTTTTTAAAGACCCAAGCAGCCAAGTTCAGGTTATCTGTATTTTAGAAATTACTCACCATGATCTAGTTTGATTTGGTTCTAAAGTAGTTTGGCTTTTGGTATTTGTTTCATATTTTAGGTCATTCTTTGGGAATGTTATCTTTTTTAAAAAATATTCCTTACTGGCTTTCTAAAAAACCAGTTAAGGGCTTTGGGAGTGTGAAACAGAGGTCAGATGTCAAAGCCAGTATTTTAAAAATTTATGAAATGGAAATGAGGAAGGAAGAGCATAAATAGTGGCTGATGGTGCGAGGCTGGAAATCAGAATGATGGACAAGAGGGCAAAGCAGCACCAAGCAAGGAGAAGAACATCTGTGAGGACTTCAGAATGTTAAGTGGATGAATTCACTGGAGTATCAGCCATAAATAAAACAATGGAGGCTAGACGTCCTCAAACACCATCAGCCATCAGGGAAATGCTAATGAAAGCCACAAAGAGCTATCATCTCACACCTGTCAAAAAAAGACAAGAGGTACTAAGTGTTGGTGAGGATGCCGAAAAGGGACCTCTCGTGCACTGTTGGTGGAGACGTAACCTGGTGCAGCCACTGTGGAAAACAGTATGGAGGTTCCTCAAAAACTAAAAATACAAATACCTTATGATCCAGCAATTCCATTTCTGGGTATTTCTCTGAAGAAAATGAGAAGAGGATCGCAAAGAGATAGCTGCATACCCATGTTCACAGCAACATTATTCACAGTAGCCCAAATACGGAAACAGCCGAAGTGTTCATTGACAAATAAATGGATAAAGAAGATGGTGCCATGATGAAGAAGGAAATCCTACCACTTACCACAACATGGCTGGGACCCTGAAGGCATTATGCGAAGTGAACTAAGACACAGAAGGCAAAAACTGCATGATAGCACTTACATGTGAAATCTGAAAAAGTCAAATTCATAGAAATGGAGACTACAGTGTTGGTTACTAGAAGCTGGGGGTGGGGGAAATTGGAAGATGTTGGTCAAAGGGTACAAATTTCCAACTGGAAGACAAAGAAGTTCTGGGGCTTTTTGTAAGGCGTGATGGTTATAGTAAACGATACTCTATTTCGTACTTAAAAGTTGCTGAGACCTTAAATGCTCTCACCGCAAAAAAAGAAATGGTAATTTGGTGACATGAGGTAAGTTTTAGTTAACACTATTGTGGTAATCATTTTGCAATGTTATAGCTCAATTATATCTCAATAAAGCTGAGAAAATGAATCCTTTGAACAACGGTCCAAACTGTACTCTTTGTTTACAAGATGGGGGTTGGGGCACCATGAGATCTGAGTGGCCTTAGGTTACTATGGTGCTCTCAGCATGATGGTGCTGGCCTGACAATCCCAAGAGGAAAACATTTTTTTTTTTTTAAGTGCGAAACTACATGTGATAAAAAGAAATGGGAGGGGAAGGGCAAAGCAGGAATGTAGGAGAGGATGAAAAATGACACATCTCTCTAGGTAGGTAGCATGTTAGAGCAATCTTTGCCTTTATGGCTTCCATACATTTTTTTCACATATTTCCTTCTAAAATATTAACACATTTGGGTTTCAGTTTTAACTTTTTAAACCTTTGAATTTTGGATCCAACTGCAAGTTATTTTTTGTTAGGTGTGAGGTAAGTATCCAACTTAGTATTTTTTTTTTCCAAATAGCTATCTGGTTATCCCAGTACAGTTTAGTTAACAGAAAACAATTTCCTCCTGATTCAAAATGATCTAGGTTTTACATCTCTTGGTGTTTCCCATGGGAAACGTTCATTAAACAGAAATTTCAGATCCCCTGGCCTCATGGGCCTGGTTGATGTGTTATAGTGAAGTAGGGTGAGGGACTTTTGTCTTAGCTAGACCTCAATCCTCTCACATAATTTCAGGACACTTGTGCCATGGGAAAGGAGAATAAGGCATGGTAACTAGCTGGTCCCCATGCTTTGAATTCATGTGTTTGATTTCTGCCTTCTTGCATCGCTGTACCAATGCTGCAGGGAAAATTAGGCATGTTGGACATATTTAGGATACCTTAGTAAAGTGTGTGTGTGTGTGTGTGTGTATGTCTAATTTTACACTATTTGCCAATTCTTGTGTAACTTTTGCCTTTTGGGCTAGCTTTATAATTTGATTCCCATATATCACATATATAATGTGATTTTACGATATGGTAGAAGTTAGGTGTTTTTAACTTGGTCTCATGAGGTTAAAGAGGGCTTGTGTTGGAAGAGGCAGTGAAGTTGGTGTAAGGAATTGAGCTAGATGAGGGACTGAGGCAAAACTTTCCTGACAGGGCCATGTAAGAACTTGAAATGAGAGAACATGTCATGTTCTAGAAACCCAAAAGGTCTGGGATGGTTGGATTATTTGAATGATAACAATAATTAGCAACAGAAATAACTAACATGTATTTGTTGTCTACTGTGAGGAAAGACCTTTTACGTTTTTACCTCTTTTAATTCCCACAAACCATTTCTTTAAATAAAATTGTCTTTATCTGACCACCAAGGAGACCAAGACTTAGAGAAATCAAGTAGCTTGTCTTAAGTGGCATATATATTTACTGTGGAACATTTACCTTTTAAAGGTGAAATTAAGAATAATTTCATCAAACTCTAAAAGAAAATGTGACTTGGTTGTTTGCTCTGTTTTTTCCATGGATTTCTTTATAACCAGAGCAGGTCACCTGTGTTCTCTCTGTGTCTCCTCTTGTGTAGAACAGGTGTTTGACAAAGGTCAGATCTTCCCTCTGTATGGATGATGCCTAAAGCCTTCTCTATTCATGCAACACAGAGAGCTCTGCCGGTTACTTCAAGAATGTTCCCTTTCTTTCTGAATCACATCTCCTCCCTGGCACATTTCCTATTTTCTGGCTTGGCCTCCCGCTACTCCAGACACCATCTTACTTTTTACCTTCTTTCCCCTACTAAACCACTGGACTACTTGGCCTATAAGGCTGGATCCAGCTTGCATCGCTGGCTTAAAGCTCACTTTTACTCCACCTGTTACTGAGCAGAGCAAATGTGTGGCCAAGACACCTCTGGGCTCTCTCAGCTTGATGGCCCTTTCTTGAAGCTCATTTTCTTTTGAATCTATACTATAAATCCTTATTTCTCCTTAACTCTTATCTTTCTTTGGCTCCCACAACTATCCTGGTTGTTCTCGTTTTCCTAGGAACTCATTTTTCAGTGGGTTCTGGCTTTTCTCCCACACCCAAGATATGGGCCTGGTGGAGCTCTCACTCGCCAGGTAAGAGCTCTTCTCCCCGTTTCTCTCTTGGGACTTTACTGTCAGTGTGGAAGGCATGACTCTGAAAAGGCAGTCCCTGTATTGGCCACTCTCTAAAAGTTCAAGACCACGTTTTCAGCTCTCAGTTCTGGATGTCCATTTGGACTTCACAGAAGCTTTTCAAGGTGAATCTAGTTAATATTGAACTTATTTTCCCCCTCTTCTATCTAAACCCAGATTTCTTTACTGGGGATGGAAGCTGAAGCTGGCAAACTATGAACCTTTCTTATGTTTTCCATCTTCTTCACCCTTCATTAAGCAATTACTAGAACTCTTTTTCTCTGGATTGTTCCTTCCTTTCCTCTTCTGTCCTTTCTTCTTTTCACTCTTCCATTCTTTCCTCTCTCTCTCTCTGTTTTGGTCTTACTTGTCTTTCCCTCAACAAATTCATTCCAACATTCTTATTATCTCATGCCTGGGCCTTAGCTATATTCAACTATCTAATTTCCTTGCCATTAATACTTGAGCTGTTCAATCTATCCTTTGAAGAGCTGCCAAATTAACATGTATCAACATCAGAAGTATTACATTAAGTGAAAGAAGACACAAAAGACTACATACTGTGATTCCATTTAACCAGAAGGCAAGACAATAATGATAGAAAACAGATCAGTGATTGCTGGATGTTGTGGGAAGAAGATGACTGTAAAGGGGCACAAAGGAACATTTTTGGGTTCTGGAACTATTTACATCATGGTCACAGTGGTGGTTACATGATCATATATATTTATCCAAATTCACGGACAATTGGGGGATTTTATTTTATGAAATTTATACCTGATTTATAAATGCATAGCTCAGCTCAGGACCCTGTGCCTTACATTCCCAGGCAATATTAATTCATGTTTGCCTATGTTACATGCACATGAGTATGACTGTCTTCACTGCAGTGGTCACTATCATATGACACACACCCATGCCTCCATGCCTTCTCTCCCATGTTCTGTTGTGGGTCCAGATTTGACATTTCCTAAATGATTTAGAAATTGTCATAACCAACTTCTGTGTAGAATGTGATGAGAATATCCTGCTCTTTCTGCCATGTCTTTATTTAGAAAGAGTTAACATATGAATAGCTTGGAAGTTCAGAAAATAGCATCTCCATGCTAAGTCTACCCCTATGTCAAGGTCCAACTTCTTTTTTATCTTCTCTTTATAACCTTCACTGATCTTTCCATCTCTTAGTGATCTGCCCTGGTCTTTGAACTCTGATGGAAAGTGATGGAGATTTATTCCATCAGATTCTGTTGGGGAAAATCACCGTATGTGTTTGAAAAGAAAACTTTGAAAAACTTCTTGATTAAAAGTGAGACTCAAAGAGAAAGAATAAGTCACAGAGTGACCACAAAATGCCTTCCGAAGAAGCTGGAATCTATTACCTGGAGAGCTCATAGTTTGGGGCAGCAATAGTCTTAAGTTTGCGTGTGCAAATTTGGAAGGTAGTTGCTGGTACGGTGATGAAGACCTTTCCAGAATAAAAGAGAAAGGCATTTGAAACTTCTCCTGAGAAGAGCTCTCAGGGTGAGGGGAGAGAAGCCGGAGAGGTTGGTATGGGTTTTTGGAAAGATAACAGACAATTCTGTAGCCAGCTCTACCGCTGAGAGATCAACTTTGGAAAATACTGGTGTCTAGGCAGGATTTTCCAGTTGTTTGCTGAGGAGCAAGTGATCCAAACTGCCTCCTACATCTCCACCACCCAGTGTTCACTGAGGCTGACGGTGCTCACTAGTGCTTGCAACTGAACTTGAAGACGAGCTGAAACGGGTGTTGGGGTTGTCTCAGCGGATGGAGACTGCACATGCGAAAGGATGCCTGGAAGATGAGAGGGTGCCGTCTGGGTTACCCTTGAACAATTCCTTGTGTGTGAGCCTCTGTTCTGGTGCCTCACCGATCTCATCAAGCCACTTCGTCTCATCTCAGCCTTGAGGAAGAGACAGACAAGGTATATAAACAAAAGGAAAGCAACTAAAGCTCCAGTCCTAACTGTAGCCCAATGTGAACTACATCTCCTAGTGACGGTGAAGGAAAGAATGTTCTTCTTTGTATCTTTGGTCCACGCACTTGTAGGTTCTTCCTAACAGATGCTTGTCTTTACTCCTTCTAAACAATTTCCTGGGTTTCCCTTTTGTATGGGATGGCCTGATGGGGCATAGCCTACCCCCCCCCACCCCATATAGCCCTTTCTTTGGCTAGACTTCTATGAAGAAGTTGTTATTTGATTCCCTTGGCAGTTTAAAAAATAGACAAAAGTCTAAGATCAGATTGGGAGTCTGCAGAGATCGTCAGTGTCCTGGTAAGAGCTGGTAGCACCTTCTAATGAAATATTTATTAGGATTGTGGTTTTGCAAATGACAAATCAATTTAAAGTAATGTTTCTTCCAGAAGATGGAAGAGAGTAGTAGAGCTTCACGCCTGTCACAGGTTGACATTTCCTTGAACCTCCTAGCTTCAGCCTTCCATTGTGTAGCAAATGTGTGACACAAATGTAGCAGAACGGAGTGCTCTTGCAAGGGTACAAACTGCTCTAACAAGGCCAGCACAGCTGTCCGCGTGCCCTACATAAACACAGCATCAGCAAATTCAGGAAAACAGAACACATAATTGAACCGAGATGAGGACAAGAGTCAGGTTTTGTAAGATCATCCCTAAGTGGATGCCTCTAATAGGGCTTTATCATTTCTTCTCAAATCAGGGCTGAATGGATGAGTAGGCAGCCTTAGGAAGCCCATAGCAACAGGGAAGGATCACAGACACCCACAGCTTCCAAGGAACAAACACAGACTCTCTGGTTGAGGAAATACTTCTGTGAGAGGCTTGGGAAATGAATGGAGGGAGAGGCAAGGAACACAAGCAATGAACAGCAGTATCCCCTGCTTCATAGAAAAATCCTCAAGTCTTTCTATAATTCCCTATGGGGGGACTGTGGCTTATGCAAATGTCTAATACCTGATTGGCACCAAGCACAGGGCCTCACGGGTAGAAGGAACCTAGTGAAGGTGTGTTGCACTATTTTTGTGTTTAACTTTATTAATCCCCTGTTCTTCTTTTCCTCCAAACCCTAGGTTCCCATTTAACATAGCTTTGGTTTGTTAACATAGAACTGGAACGGCAAGCCTAAACGACAGAATCATGGAAATCAACATTAGTATAAATAGTAAAATTGAGATTTTCACTTCTGGTCAAGACGGGATATCTGAAAAATAGGACAAGATACAGAAATGATGGGTTTATTCAAAGTAGCCCAACACTGGAAACCCAAATGTCCACTGATAAGTGAACAGAGAAACAAATTATAGTATATGCATACAACAGAATAATACCAGCAATAAAAATAATTCTCAGCAACAAAAAATAGCAACCTATGGATACTCATAACTAGATAGAGGCATCTGAAAATAATTTCACTGAGCAAAAGAAGCTATGCACACACAGGACTGCATACTTTTATGATCCCATATATATGTACATATATATATAGATACACAATTCGGATATGCAAATTAATCTATGGTGACAGAAAGTACATTGCTTATGACCCAGAGGTGTGGTGGCAGAGAGGAGGAGCAAGAAAGATTAGAGAGATATGAAGAAAGCTCAGGGAACGTCTACATATGGTGTGTGTGTCTATGTATACATAATGCCAAAATTAGTCAAATTGTCTTTTAAACAAGCACTTTCGTATCATATCAATTTACCTCAATAAAATTGAAAAAGTTCATTCATTTTCTAGATTGTTTAATTAGGAAAAAAATAATGTTTACTTTTTTGGTGAGACCTTTTAGTTTTCAAACAAATACTGCTTTCATTTTCCGATTTTCACCAGAGCCCTGTGGAACTGGGAGGCAGAATGGTGCGATTTCCATTACTCAGAACACGATTCTGACCTCGGAGATGCGAGGCGTTCTGTTTAAGTTCCCAGGGCCAGGAGGGCTGGATCCAGGGTACGATTCAGGTTGTCTGACTACGGGACCTATCACGGTACCTGGTCTGTTTAGTATCGAAATCTCGTGGGAAACACTGCAATTGGCTTCTTAGAGATTTTGTTTCTATCGGCCCAAATTCAACCAATTAATCCCCCCAAATCACAGTGTTTTAATAGGTTACTAGAATTAGAATAAAACCAAAGCTACAAGTGACAGCTTGAGAGGATTTTCAATCACAAAATGCAAAGTACATCACACTCCAGCCAACCCTGGAGAGTTATGGGCTGGTTTACCCATCATGCTGGGTAATCACTGTAAATCCCTGGGAATTCCAGGACTGAGAACTGCCCCTGGAGCACATATAGTCCCCAATAGAAGAAAGAGTCCATAAAAGAGTGTTCTTTGTAAATGACATACTCTCCATTGACTCTCAGATTCCTAGTGACAATCTCGTTGTTAGCAGGGATGTGTTTTCTTGCCATACTTCCCTTTGACTCTTTCTTTTATCTAAAACACATCTGATAGCCAGCAAAGGACACGGGCTGCTCTGCCAACTCAAAGGTCTACTACAAGGTTGGAGAGCTTCCAGAAAACATAATATTCCGTGTCCTTACCAGCCACAGGTCTTAGATGAGACTTTGACCAGAGCACCAGAGCTTTCAAGTTGTAGCTATAAAGGCACGTTACTTGCTCCATGGGGATGTGTAAGGATGGAACAATGTTGGCCTTCCAATAGAATCTTGCTAAGAAATAAAGAAATGCGGGGCACCTGGGTGGCTGCATTGGTTAAGCAGCTTCCTTTGGCTCAGGTCATGATCCCAGGGTCCTGGGGTCAAGCCTCACATTGGGCTCCTTGTTCAGCAGGGAGCCTGCTTCTCCCCTGCCTGCCCCTCCCCTGCTTGTGCTTGCACTCTCCCTCCCTCCTTCTCTGTCTCTCTCTGTGCCAAATAAATAAAATCTTTTAAAAATATATAAATAAAGAAATGAGTGTGAATTACCCTTCACAATTGGTGTTGTTATTTTTAATTTCCTACCCTAAACTCTTCAAGTCAAAATTTGAGAACTAGACAATATGCCCATGCCTCCTCCCACATGCTTTCTGCTGGAATCCCGTCTGCAGTGATTGGTGTCCGCCCTGTAACCTCTGGTCCCAATGCTGACCCTTCCGGGCTCTCCTCACCAGGACTCATCAGCAATCACCATGCACTCTTTCCCCAGGCTCCACCTCCAGGGCCACCCCTTCTATAAACCTTCTCTGAATGTGCTCCATTCGGCTCCCTGTCCTCGTGGTATTTGATATGCACAATTCCCGCGGCCTTTGCAATCTCTGCTTTGTACCATAATCATCTAAGGACACGTCTATCTCCCTCACTAGAGAGCAAGCACCTCGAGGGCACTACCATATTTTACTCAGTTTTCTATGTCACATGAAACCTTTCCCCTGGGTAATCCAACAATATTGAGTAGACACAAAGAGAGGTCAAGGAAAAGAATATGGAGATAATTCTGATTGTGTGCTGAGAGCTTAGACTGAGACCATGACCATGACCTTAGAAGTCCCAGGTGTGTCCCATTGTCTTCTTTCTTCACGTCAAGACAGCAGTCATTTTTCATTTTCAACTGATAATTCCCATGCTTTTTTTACATAATTTTATTATCTATGTTCACATTCCCAAGTATCTTTTTATAGTGTATGTTTTATATGTACATAAAACACAAATATTATTTATATATATTAGGCATATAATAGACTGTTTTTGAGCTTCATGTAACATTGGAATCACAGTGCATGTATTTTATCGTGACCCCCTTTTTGTTCAAAATTGTGTCCTTAAGGCTTATGTATGTTCTGCTCGTGGAAACACGCCCACCGAGAGACAGAGCAGGGGTCCTCTTGAACTCTGTGTCATATCTACTGCAGGACGCTTCGGCCTCCTTATGCCCAGGAACAAGAAGGCAGGCAGAGGAATGACCTGATTGCCTCGTGGAACTAGGGCCAATTTTCCCCGGTGGGGCAGGAAGGAAACCGTGTAGAACTTGGTTGATCCATGAGTCCTATCTGGCCATCGGAACTGTGGATAAATAGTCAGCACCCTTGAACTGAGAAGGAGTGATGGCTAAGGGTGCAGTGTCCTGGGGATTGAAGCTGGGCTCACACCACTGGGTAAGCTGCCCGGTCATAGGCGCTTGGGTAGACTGGTACGCAAGGAAAGAAAGAAGGTTCCTATCCTCACGGATCTTATATTTTAGTGTTGTGAGGCAGAACTCGAGAGAGAAACAATAAATAGCAGATATAATAAATAAGCAAATTAAATGGTATGCTAGAAGGGATGGGTAGGAGGGAAATGGGAACAATGGAATGGGGTAATGAGGTCAGGAGTGGGGAGGGATCGGCAGTGTCTATTAGGGTGACTCGTGTAGACAAGGGGGCATCTGAGCAAATCTTGAAGACGGTGAGGGATTAGTCCTGGAGCTGTCTGAGAGAAGCACATTCAAGGCAGAGGAAACTACCAGCAGATCCCAGGAGGCAGGAGTGTGCCTGGAACTCCAGGAAGAGGAGGGAGCCAGGTGGGGCGGACGGGAGATGAAGTTAGAGCAGCCAGGGGAGAGAGGAGCAGAGGGAGTAGGTACTGGGGGCCTTTTGTGAGGATTGTCGTGAAGCCCTTGGCTCCTACTCCAGGTCGAAATGGGAAACCATTTCAGGTTTTTAAGCAAAGGACTGTTATGAACGGACTTACTACTTTGGAACGATTACCCTGACGCTGTAGGAGAAACAGAACCTAAATGCCAGTGGTGGGGAGATAGCAGCCGATGGCAGCAACCCAGGGGAGAAGCAATGCGGATTCAGAGCAGGATGTTAGCCATGGAAAGTAGAGATGTGGTCTGGAAACGGCTTTAAAAGTCAGTCCCCTAGTCTTCCTGATACAGTGAAGAAGAGGCATTTGTATTAAGCCAGTGGCAGGATGAAGTGGCAGTCACAGGTGATGGGAGAGCTTGCGAACAGAATCAGGAATGTTCGGGGGTTTCGGGGGGATGCAGAGGACAAGTTACCCTTTGCACACAGTAAATTTGGGTTATCCAGTAGACATCCAAGAAGAGATGTCAAATAAGAAGTTTGATGTATCCACCTGGAGTGCTGGGGAGACCAAATATGAGAGCCTTTAGCATATGGGCAGCATATAGTAGTCATGCCAGAAATTTTGATAAATTATTTAACTTCACCAAGTTTAAAGTCAGTACATATCTTTATGGGTTTTTTTTTTAAAAAAACAATACAGGGAATTTGAAATCCTGTAATTTTGATTATTCCTTTTGTAGTACACTTTTTCCTCGTTTTTGTTTAATCCTACAGGATGTATTGCTGTTGTCTTATACAGCTTATGTAGATGTATCTTTTCCCAGCATCCGTTCCTTGTACCTCAGATCTAGAGCTGGGGTCATTTGCCTTTTCCTGAAATGCATCCTTCAGAATCTCCTGAACAAAGTTGGTTTATATCAGCCTGAAAACGATTTTGTATTACGTTCATTTCTGATAATTTTTGCTGAGAATACAATTCTAAGTTGATATCTCCTTTCTCTGAGCTCACTAAAAATACCGTTTCATGTCGCAGGCCTCCCGTTGTTGCCTCTTGGAAAATCAGATCTCAGACGAGACATCATTCGATTGGAGTTAGTCCGTGTTTTCTCTCTGGCATTTCCAAAGAACTGTTTGTCTCACCACGATACAACGAACTCTGCATGTTTTTTTCTTTCTATTAATTGTACTTGGAAATTTTTGGGTTTAGTCTGGGAATTGAAGATTTTTATCAGCTTTGGAGAAATCCACAGTTATTCCCTCATCAAATATTTCCTGGGACAGATTCCTGCCAGCGACCTTGACCTTCGAGCCACAGGGTCTCTTAACCTCTCCATCAGATGTGGCTGCAGGTGCTGGTCCCAGGTGCCGAACTCTGGATCGTGTCTTCAGAAGGAGCTTCCATTTTGCTTTCTCTTTAGATATACAGGATCGCTAACCCAGTCAACTGTTTTCATGTCAATTATTATACGTCCATATACATACATACATATTCATATATACACTTCTTGTCTAGGATTATTCAGTCACTTTTTAAAATATTTTATCTAATTTTTTGACAGAGAGAGAGACAGCAAGAGAGGGAACAGAAGCAGGGAGAGTGGGAGAGGGAGAAGCAGGCTTCCCACTGAGCAGGGAGCCTGATGCGGGGCTTGATGGCAGGACCCTGGGACACTTAATGACTGAGTCACCTGGCACCCCTATTCAGTTACTTTTAAAACTGCCTTTTTCTTATTATTTTAAGCTCTCGTTTGTATCTCTTTAAAACATATTAAACATCCTTATGCTACATTCTGTAGCAGATCATTCCAATACTTGCTCTCTGGCGGGTCTGGTTCTGCTATCTGGGTTTTTGCCGGCTCTTGATCATGGCACCATGACACCTTGTGTGTTTGGTGATTTTTAATGTCGAGTCATATTTTCTGGAATTTTCTTGGAGGCCCCACTTGAAGGTAAATGGTTCCAGAGATCGCTTTGGGCTGCTTCTTATCTCAGGCCACCAACAGCCCTGGATGACTAGAAACTAAATGATGGTTCAAAAAATTCTGGACCATGGAAACAGAGTGAATCCAAGGTACAAACCATGGTAAGGCCCCCTGGTAGCCATCACTCTTCAGGAAGATTTGTTCCCCTCTCTAGCTCCAGATTGAAGCTACTCAGTTGGCCTTGCCATCTCTTGGGGGCCGGGGGTCAGTACTTTCAGACCAGACTAACAGCGTGTGGGTAATTGTTTGCAGTTCCAACTTAACACCAGGGTTCTCCATTTTTCTTCTTGGACAAGCCATGAAAACCAAAGACCAAGGCACCAGGTTTGGCAAATGTATTCAGGGTTAAACCTGCCTCCTGTCTATTTTCTATTTCAGGTTTCACTTTTACTTCATTCTAGGCCTGTATATTTGCCTGAACTGCTTGTGGGCATATCAGTACCTTATAGTTATCTCATAGCCTAGCGTTTTAGCATACGTAAGCAGAAAAATTGGTCAGGGTATCTGTTCCCAGACTGTTGGAATCCCTAAATCACAAACGCTCTACTGTCTTTTCACCTGATTCTTTTTTTTTTAAAGATTTTTTTTTTTAGATTTTATTTATTTTTTGACAGACAGAGATCACAAGTAGGCAGAGAGGCAGGCAGAGAAAGAGAGGAAGGGAAGTAGGCACCCTGCTGAGCAGAGAACCTGATGTGGGGCTTAACCCAGGACCCTGGGATCATGACCTGAGCTGAAGGCAGAAGCTTTAAACCCACTGAGCCACCCAGGCGCCCCTCACCTTATTCTTAACAGTTATATTATGTCAACATAGTCTCATTTTACAATGATTGAAAAGACGCTAGTTTTGGAAAACCCACTACTACTACTACTGCTATTATTTTGTCCTCATAGCTAAGTTTTTGAGAGTATTGTATATAGGGAGAGAAAAAAAACAATTAAAAAAAGAAAAAGAAAAAAAAAGGTCACTCCAGAGGCACAGAGGGTTTTTATTTTTTTTTATTTTTTTAAGATTTTATTTATTTATTTGAGAGAGAGAGACAGTGAGAGAGAGCATGAGCGAGGAGGTCAGAGAGCGAAGCAGACTCCCCATGGAGCTGGGAGCCCGATGTGGGACTCGATCCCGGGACTCCAGGATCACGCCCTGAGCGGAAGGCAGTCGTCCAACCAACTGAGCCACCCAGGCATCCCACAGAGGGTTTTTAAAAGCAGGCAAATGGGAGATAGGATCTCCTGCTTCCGAAGCCGGAAGAGTGAGCTCAGCTCCTGTCCTTGTGATTCTGTGGTATGGACAGGTGCTCTTGAAGAGGGCTGCGTGGGATAGATCAGCCCAAATAACCACTGCTGGTCAAAACCGGGACTCTAAATTTAGATCCCATTCCAGAAATTGTATATGTGAAGACATATTGGGTTTTGACCCGTCAGGTTCTGTTAATGAAAACTGATTTCTCCGAATCTCATTTTTCTAGGTATTTATATCAAACACTCTGTAACTGAGCATGAACCATTAGATTTGGATTTTCTGCCTGAAAACCCAAACAACTTGGAGTGTTTCACTTCCCAGTTCAAGGCTTGATCTTCTCTTTGCTCATTTTATTAAATACAAAAAAAAAAAATAATGATGGGTTTATATTAAATGTTAACCAAGTCTGTGCGGCTTACGTTTTAAAATTTAATTTGATAGTTGCTTGCCTCTAACCCTCAGTGAATGCAATTAGACTGTGAATAAGTACCACCAATATGTTCATATGCAATGACCAGGAGAATCTGAAAGAAGCGATTTTTTCTAAAAGAATATTTCTCTCCTGTCAAGCCTTTTCCATTAGATTATCAAATCTTATTGATTTGATTTCTCTATGCAATTTGTGGTTCTGTGTGCCTTTGGCCTTTGGGTCTCTTTCATTTAATTTTCAAAATCTTCTGGGAATCGCTTCTCTCTCGTTGTACATTAACTTAAAATTATGCCGAATAATTTTCCATTTAGCTGAATGAGGCAACTAGAAAAGACAGTAATGAATGTTGCCAATCTCCACTAGGCATTGTTCACACTTGGAGAAAATTCTGAAAAGAAAAGTTAAATATATATTTCTCTCTTGGCAGTTTAGAATTTTCCCCAAGTTCCCCCAAATTAACCATAGTTGTTAACATCTCATGAAAATCCCGTCAAAACATTACAGTCTTACCAACAGTAGCGCAATATATGCCTTTTCTTAATAAATCCTTATGCTTATGTTTTGATAAGCTAAGATGAATGATTGTTCTGAGATAATTAGATTCACTTTTATCTGTGTTTCTCCAGCATCAAGACTATTTAAATAAATGCATGATATCATCAGGTCTATGAGTGGCAGAAAGAATAATTGATATATTGTTTAACTTACTCCTAACTGATAATTAGAATTTTCTCTTTTTTTGAGATTTTATTTACTTATTTTTGGGAGAGAGAGAGCTGACTCCCGCTGAGCCGGGAGTCTGATAAGGGACTGATCCCAGCATTCTGGGATCATGACCTGAGCTGAAGGCAGACTGACGCTTAACCGAGTGAGCCACCCAGGCACCCTGATAATTAGAATTTTCACTTATAATTTTTGATTCACCTTGTGAAAATCTGCAATAAAATAGGCTTACACACCTGTATTTGGACCAACTGACTGGAGTTCTGGTTAGGGGACATAAACAGTTAGTAGCCCTGTTTTTTCACTAGGCGGAGCTGTTGGTCCTTCCTTACTCAGGAAACCAGCACTGGCCATCTGCCTCGCCTGCGCGCAGCGCCTTTCTGATTAGGAGTGTTTCATTATCACTTCAAGCTCCGCACAGTTTTGAAAGAACTCTCTAATCATTCAGAGAGGCAGTGAAGAAGCTATGAAACAGCAGCTGATAAACTCAATCAGATACCTTGAAAACTTCTAAAGAATGTTCCGCTGGCTTCAGGCTCAACATCAGATACTGACAACTACTCTAATACAGAAAGTAAAATTATAGAAATTCCACACAAGAAACACATTTCATTAAAGTTGAAAGGGATCATAGGTCAAAAGTTACACGATAAGTGGTCTCAAAACTGCTTATTTAAGGAAAAAAACGGCCATGAAAATGTTGTCAATTAACCTGGCCTATTTTTTCTTTTTCTTCTTTTTTAACTTTTTTTTTTCTTTTTCAATCCAATTCAAAGAATCTGGGTATTCCTAGCCCTCGTGGCTTGAGGGTACGAATGAGGTTCTTATTATCACCAAGATCTGAATGTTTGTTAGCTTGCTAATCCCACTTGGTCACTGCAGAATCTTGACCCCATTTAGAAGTCATCCCTTTGTTCTAGAATTTCAGAGCCCCAGGGAGGCTCTCCAGTGGGGAAAAGGTTTCTTCTCTTATGGTTCGGGTTTTTACTGGGGTCCGAATGGTTGGCAAGGCAGGAAGGAAACTCTTTCAGATGGTAGAGGGCCTTTCTTCCCTAGGATGTAAAGGCTGAGGACTCAGTATCATGACATTCCCGGAGCCCAGGTCAGCCCGTTGTGCACGCACCCTTCCTTTCTGGGGCACCCTGGCTCACAGGTGCCTTCGTTGTCCTTCTGTGACCTCCTTTCCTCAACCAGTTCGCCAGGCTTACCCACAATCTCCACATAAAGGTAACGAAGATAATACTTTGAAAATATTACAATAACAGATTTCTCCTTTCTTTTCCCTAGAAACAGTGTCCCATAGTCGCATTTTTGCCGTTTTTGGAAGGGAAGAACTTAGACCAAAAAGAGAAAACAGGAAAATCCCCAACTGGAAAGGAAAAGGAGGTACACACTTGGGGCTTCTGGCCCCTGGGAATTGCAGAGAGAACAGAATGGAACACATGGGACACAGCAGAGAAGGGCCCTGTGATGGACTGAATTGTGTCCCCTCACTTCCCTGTGGCCCTAAATGTCCTATGTGGAACTCCGAACCCCTGGTACCTCGGACTGTGTCTACCTTTGGAGATAGGGCCTTTAAAGAAATAATTAAGGTGAAATGAAGTCACGGGAGGGGGCTCTAATCCAGCATGAGTGGTGTTCTTACAGGAAGAGGCGTGTGGCATGCCGCCTGGCACAGGAGGGCCACTGTGTAACGACACAGGCAGAAGCCAGTCATCTGCAAGCCAAAGAGAGAGGCCTCCAGTGAAATTGACCCTACTGACACCTTCAACTTCCAGCCTCTTGAACTATGAGACAAGATATTTCTGTTGGTCAAGTCTGGCGGTCTATGGGGTTTGGTTACAGTTGCCCTGGGGTAACCAGAGAGGCTCTGACTCCCCTCTCCGGGTTGATGTTTTGGAGAAGAGTTGATGTGTGAAGACGTCGAAAGGATGTGGAGAGCAGGTCTTCAGCCCTGCAGCCCACGCAGGACTCTGGGCAGAAAACATTGCAGAGTCCTTAAGCCAATGTGGGGAATCCCGTCTGTGTGCAATGAGTAGCAAAGTGGGGTAACCAGAGAGGCTCTGACTCCCCTCTCCGGGTTGATGTTTTGGAGAAGAGTTGATGTGTGAAGACATCAAAAAGAGGTGGAGAGCAGGTCTTCAGCCCTA
Source organism: Neogale vison (assembly GCF_020171115.1). Taxonomy (NCBI): domain Eukaryota; kingdom Metazoa; phylum Chordata; class Mammalia; order Carnivora; family Mustelidae; genus Neogale; species Neogale vison. Next base: position 179,873,339 of record NC_058093.1, on the reverse strand, counting down.
CAGCCCACGCAGGACTCTGGGCAGAAAACATTGCAGAGTCCTTAAGCCAATGTGGGGAATCCCATCTGTGTGCAATGAGTAGCAAAGTGGGGTAACCAGAGAGGCTCTGACTCCCCTCTCCGGGTTGATGTTTTGGAGAAGAGTTGATGTGTGAAGACATCAAAAAGATGTGGAGAGCAGGTCTTCAGCCCTACAGCCCACGCAGGACTCTGGGCAGAAAACATTGCAGAGTCCTTAAGCCAATGTGGGGAATCCCATCTGTGTGCAATGAGTAGCAAAGTGGGGCACAGAGGACAAATGTCTGGGGGTCACTCATACCTGTGTGGGCCTCGTGAGGGTGCAGGAGGTCGCTCACATGTCAGAGGAGGATGGCAGCTGCTGTGGAGGAGAAATCAGGACCCGGCAGGTAAACCTGCCTATTGTGCTCCCTGCAGAGGAGCGAATGGAGGTCACAGTCAGACCCTGTCCCTTGGAGAGAGACATGAGGCAAGGCCAGCAGGCAGCATCCCCAGCCCCAGCTGAAGTGGCCACCAAGTGGGGAGTAGCCCTTGCTAAGAGGCCACTGAGGACTCACTACCGGCTCACCCAGACACCGTCTTGGGAAGGGAACGACAGGTGGGCTGTAGACTCTGAAACACTGAACATTCTCCTGAAAGGACAATGAAACCGGAAGACCATTCTTTAGCAAACGTATCCTTCCCTTCAACCTGGGGACTGGGAACAATGTTTGCAACCTGCCTACACAGGTGCCATGAGGGTAGGGACTTTAACTCTGGCATGACACGTAGCTGGCCACTATTTCTTCCAGGGTACAAGCAGGCTTCATGTACCGTAAGGGAGCTGGGCCCAGGAATGTCCCTACTGCTGCCCGGTGACATGCCCTGTCCCTAGTGAATGTCTTTTCTCTTTCACCTCTTTTTTTTTTTTTTCAGTTATCAAATTCCAGCTCCTGAAAATATCCCCCAAATAATCAGCTGATACACAAAGGAAGCTGTATTAACCCTCTGCTGAGGAAAGAGACTCTGAGGGAGGAGACCAAAGCCAGGAATCTTCACCAGGATTCTGAAGTCTGGCTTAAGGTCGGTTTTCAAGTGCAAGGACCTTGATTAGGACGAGGTAGCAGCCATTAGGCAATGGTTAGGACGGGTGGGCACCGTGAGGCAATGATTTTGAAGCAGAGGTATAAACTATCTATGATACCTTCTACTGAAAAGCTGATGATGGGTCTTTCTGGAAGATTCTGGAATGACAAAGTAATTTGCAACTTTCTGGGCAAGAGTTTTCTAGAAGAGTGAAGTTAGCTCGAGGAAGACAGTGGCATGGCGAAGTCACGTGACTGCAGACAGAGAGCTGTGCGGCCGTGTGCAGGCGATCAGGCCTTTAAGTCTGGGGAATGTCTCTGCCTGGACCAGCATACGTTCAGGCAAAACCCTGCGGTTCTGCGCATGCACTCTGGCTCCCTGCCGCCAGTAGAAGGAATTTGGCGGGAGAACCTGGGAGAAAGTTCTTTCTATTCATACTATCAGAATCTCTCCTCAGCCCTTGGCATTCATAGACATATCAGAGATGTGCACAAATGGGCATAACACGTTAAACAGAAGCCAGGGCCAGGCCCAGGGGTTTCTAATAGCTCTAGGAAGTCATGGCCAGTGAACCGAACTATACAGAAAGACAAAAAGGCGGGACATGGTAGCGTGTCTTCTCCTGATTTGGGATTCACCTCTGCCTGCCCCACTATGCCTTCTTTACTCAGTGGCCCATCAGGTTGGGCTCTCACTGAGCCCCTGAGGGACACATATTTGCAACCCTGCTCCTTCCCAGAGGCAGGCACCTGATCGGATAGGAAAAGCAGCAGATGCGGAGCCAGGAGCCCTGGGCTCACTTCCGAGCAGGTCCTGGCATCACAGCTGAGAGCACGTGCCCCTGGGCAAGCAGGTCGTTTCCCCTCCAGCCTCTCGTTTCTCATCTGTGCCAGCTCCTCGGGGTACTTCATAGGCTGGCCCAAGACGCAGCATTTATACTTAGTTCTACAGCGCTCCCCTCATGAAAGCATTCGGCAGGGCCTCCCCTGCAATTCGCAATCTCTCCTCTCCCCACATCCCTCCCGTGCCCCTGCAAAATGCATTCTCCTTTCCTCCGCCAGCCCCTTACCCCCTCCACTCCCACACCCATCGCGACTGTTTACCCCTTTGTGTATCTCTGGCTTCCCTCCAGGCTAAAATCTTTGTCCCAGGCCTATATGTGTCTAGTTTCTAGACCGCAAATACTAAATATGTTTCCCATATATACAGAAACTCCAAAGGGCCATGGGAAGATCTTTGCTTTGGAAGCGAGGGGAGTGGGGTACTCAACTTGGGTATGAAATTAAAGGAGGCATCGAAAAACTCATCCATCAATATAAATCATATTTTGATGCAGTATTAAAAAAAATCATCCAAAGACTGGGACCCCCCATCTGATTGCTTGGTTCTGTAAACAATGTTTCATTTCAGAGCTGAGATCAGGGTCAGGTGAGGCCAGGTGGTACAAGTACAGGGTCGAATCCCGTCTTTATTGATAATTTCAATATTCTTGTCCATCCGTAATTTGTATGTTCATAAACATGAACATACAAATTACGGATGGACAAGAATATTGAAATTCAACCTTAGTGCGAGACTGCACTAAGAAGGCGGTCTGTCTTGAGGACTAAGTGTTTGGGGCGCGCCCTTTCATTTTGCACACAGGTAAGTGCTCACTTGCCCCACCCTGGTCCCAGCCCTGCTCCCACTTCCTGGGCTGCGTCATCTCTGCAAAGTCATGTGCATTCTCTGCATCTCAGTTTCCTCCTGTATCAAACAAGGGCTGGGGGGGTGGAAATAACAGCACCTGCCTCAGAGTCATTGTGAAGATCGATTACATTGGTAAGTGTAATGCATTTACACAGTGACTGTGTACTCGCTAATAGGATTTTCCTCCACGGTGTCTTTGCACACAATGTGACCTATTCCCACTGCCTTGCGTCGGTCCTATTTCACTCACTTACCCACTCAACCCGCGTCCCTTTAGCATCTAATCTGTAAAAGACAGTCCACTCGGTGCCGTGCAGGATTGACTAATGTGTAAGACAGGGTCCTACAAATTTATAATCTAGTCCACAGATACAGTTAGGCCAATTTCAGCAGCAAATGGCAGAATACATGACGAAAACATTACTTAGAAAAGAGAGATGTATTTTTTTAATGGAACAGGGAGTCTGGAGCCAGGAAGGGGGACAGAATTGTCCAACACAGAAGATGGGTGGCATCAGGGCCCAGGGGCAGCTTCCTGAGGGCGGCCCCAAGGGAGTGAATCCTCCAAGCACAACCTTGGTAGCCAGCATCCAAGAGCCGAAGGAAGGGGGTGGTGTGCCCACGCCTCAGTGTACGTGTAGGATCTGGGTGGTATATATTGTGCTGTGGAGTATGCGTGTTTGTGCGCTGGGTGTTCTCTGTGTGACACATCTGGGTAGATGTGAGTGTGTGCTGTGTGTGTTGTATATGTGTGTGCTGCCTGTGTAATGGGTTGTGTGCTGTGTACTGTGTCTGTGGTATGGTCTGTATGGGTGTTGTGTATGGTGAGTGTTATGCACGTGCTCTGTGTGGTGTGTATTGTGTGTGCATGTGTGAATGTGTTGTGTGTGGCATGGGGTATGGAGATGTGTTTTGCCTATGCTGTGGGTTATGTTTTGGTATGTGTGTTGCCTATAGTGTGTGTGGTCCGTGTGGTGTGTCATATGTACTATGTAGCTGTGTGTACGTGTATGCATTGGTGGGGGTAGCCTGCCTTCTCAGAGTGTCCCTCTAACTGAGGAACTCAGCCGTTCTCCAAGAGCTTCCAGCCCTGCCCACCACCCCTGCAGTCCTTCGAGAACTAGGCTGAGTAGGTAGGGAGGGGGTCCCTTCTTGCCCCTCGCCAGGGCACATTGGCATCCTGCTACCACAAAGGAGGGCCCAGGATGTTAATAATCTTCCAGAAGTGTACTAGTAGGGACATTTTAAGAAAGGATTGCCCGAAGCAGAGAGAAGACTCTTTAGTTCAGCATTTCTAGCTTCACAGATTGTGAAGCTGATTCAGTTTTAGTCTTCCCGGGCTCAGTTCCCGCCTGCGTTAAAGTCAGCCCGCAAGAGGAGGGACAGCGCAGCTCTGTTAAGAGGGCGGAGTTCAGAGAGTCTGTCTTCTTTGCTGTGGGCAGCCTTCCTCTACTCCCGCAATCCCGCAATCCCTCTTTTAAGGCAGCCCCTGTGAACCAAGAGGTACTGGGGACCACTTCCTGCCAAAGGAGGAAGGAGAAAGGGCTTTCAGCGGGCAGGACCAAAGGAGACCTAGTGGGAGGACCTGTGAGCCAGGTGCGCTTCAGGCGGGGGGGGGGGGGGGGGGGGCGTGGAAGGGGTTGACCTGGGAGGGGTGGGGAGGGGAGGGGGAGGATTGGGACAGGTGGGGTGAGGGTGGGGAGGAGAGATGTGCACCTGGAAGGAGTGGGGAAGGGGGATGGGGACCTGGGGGTGGGGGAGATAGGGACCCCGGAGGGGAGTGGAAGGAGGGTGTGGACCTGGTATGGGTGGGGAGGGAGGTATGGACTGGGGAAGCCTAGGAGGGGGGATGTGAACCCAGGTGGGCTTAAATCCAGTCTAGGAGTCGGAGTTGTAGGCATCTTTGTTGTATAACTTAAAGATGCTCAGCCCAGCTACAGAAAATAAGAGAAACAAGCGAGAAGGAGAGGCTGAGCGTGGAAGCAAGAGGCCTGGGAGGCACAGGTGTACCTGAGCACTGCAGGCATCCATGGGCAAAGCATACCCCGGAGAGGCAGAGGACTAGGTGGGCGCCGGCTCAGGGCTGTTTGCGCTCGGGAGGCTCCGTGGTCAGGAGGTATGTTGGTCCCCCCACAGGCCTCCGCAGGCCCTCTGCCCCCGCTAGTCTCTGTCAAGCAGCAAGTGCGGGTTGGCTCCCCAACTCGGCACCGGCCCCAGAACCACACGAGGCCCCACAAAGACCCCCCAGAAAAGGGAGCGTGGGGTGGTGGGAGCAAGGGGCAGGAGTCGGGTGGCTAGCTCTACCCCACTGTTGCCCATACTCCGGGGGCTCCCCTACCCCTCTCTGTTTTCTCCCTGCTCTTTGTCCAGGGTGTAAAACTGATGTCCGTAGAAAGGATACGCACTAGAACATTAACAGTAGGAGTCTGGACTGGTGTAAACCTGACATCTTATTTCCTTATTCCTGCTTATTTATTCCTTATTTCTATGTTTTCTAGCATATATGTATATGTTTCTAATACATATGTTGCTAATATATATATATATATGCACCTTTATAACAGTAAAAGGCTATCTTATTTATTTATTTATTTTTAAAGATTTTATTTACTTATTAAGTGACAGAGAGAGAGAGAGAGAGAGAGGGAACACAAGTATGGGGAGTGGGGGACGGAGAAGCAGGCTTCCAGCCAAGCAGGGAGCCCAATGCGAGGCTTGATCCCAGGACCCTGGGATCATGACCTGAGCCGAAGGCAGACCCTTAATGACTGAGCCCCCCAGGTCCCCCCAAAACCTATCTTATTTAAATAAAAATAATTTCCATTAGGAAAATGAGGGAGCTTCTTGCACCCGTGCACCCTCTTGGAGACCCAGGCCCCCTTCTAGTCTCCCTCCTTCCTGCTCACCCCTCCCAGGCCCCTGTATGGCAGCTGTTCACTGAGCCCACATTCCCCAAATCCAAAGTCACCTCACAGGGCCTCCTACAAAGCTGTGCTTCTCCAGGCCTCAGGTTGCCAATTGTCTCATAAGTACCTTGAAGGGCCCCTGTTGTGTTACCACTTCATTTTCTTTTCAACCCAGAGTGAAACTTTAGTGGTAAAAACTCAGTCATCATGCACACACACACACACACACACACACACACACCCCTACACACACACAATCCACTGTCATTTGTTCCAAGAAGCTAAGTGTCAAGGAGGGTTCCAGGATCCTGCCTCCCAGACATCGCACACCTAAGCCCCTCTCCTGTTTGGGGCCAGTGGTAGGATGATGATCTCAATATCTCATATTAGCTGAATGATTTCAAAAGCCCTCCTCTCCTTAACCAGAGTATCAAAGAACTCAAAGCCTGATTAGCTACGTACTGTCAACAGCATTCACCCAAAACTCATCTGGGCTCCAAAAGATTTTTATCCCTTAAAAGTATGCAATATTCCAAAATGCAACTTGACTTTGTCTTTTACCCCAAAGCTTTGTGAACCTGGGAAATACTAAGCTGATGCTTTAATGTTCCCCCAAATCTTATATGCACCTTCCCTTCCCACCCACAGGAGTCTCTAGAGGGTGGGTCTCATTCTTCAGCAAAATTAGAGGCTTGAAAGCGAGAGTACTGTTTTATTGTTTTGAGAGAGGCGTTTCCCAATTCCTCAGCTCTGTCTTGTATTTCAAGAACCTGGAGGGACTCTGCACCTCTTCGAGCAGTCCCCTGGGTGTATGAGTCCGGAGGACAGTGGGAGGTAGGCTGGGCTACTGTGCCTGGTTTCTTCATCCATAGAAAGGGGATGACATTAAATCACCTGATAAAATATCTGTGAAGGTTAAAGGAGTTAATATACATTGTCCAGTGAGCACTTAATAAATGTCAGCCCTCATTACATGAGGTAGGGGGAGAGCTAGTAGAGAGACACCTAGAAAGAAGCAAAAAGACAGCTCCTAATTTCCTCTGTCAGGGAAGCTCAGAAAGCAAAGAAAGGCACGGTTGCTCTCTACCCACCCCCATCCCTGCCCCACTCAGGGAAAGTTCCAGAAAAGCATATACAGGAAAGCACTTAACAGTGGTACACTTCCCAGATTGGTAAGGCTATGGTGGAAATTCCAGGCAAGGATCTAGATGGTCTGCTCAGGAGGCTTGCCTTGAGCTTGGTGCAGAGCAAGGAGATCTCCCATAGAGGTCTGGAAGAGGGGTGCCTAGCAGCCACGCTGGTGGAGAGAAGCCGTGTGTGTGTGTGTGTGTGTGTGTGTGTGTGTGTGTGTGTAGGAGGTGGGGGCTGATGATGCCCAGGCACTGGGGCATCCGCCAAGCTCAGCAAGGCAGACTGTGTGGGCCTCAGGCACCCCAACAACCCAGCGACAGTACCTGAGAGGTGGGCGGTGCCCACCAAGAACCAGCCTGAGACAGAGGTTCTTCCAATACCTCAGACTCGCATCCCCTGAACCCAGAACAGCTCAACTCCGCCTTCGTTGGGTTCCCAAAATGCTCACAGCCTCCCCAGGACCACCTGACCTAAAGAAAGTTCTGGAAAGAACAAGTGGGAATGAAAAGATAAGATGCTTGGACCCACTGTATCTTAATCCTGTCCACCAACTATGCCATTTCTGGCCCTGTGGAGACATTGTAGTGTCCCCCTGAGGCCTTACAAGGAGCCTGGGTGAGGAGCCTGAGTTCCATTCGTCTCCAGGAACATCCTCCTGTGTTGGAAGGGACAAAAGCATAAAGGGAGGCTGAGGAAATGATGAATTTCCTCCCAATAACATCTCAGCTCAATTCTATTAGATTTGAGGTATAGTTTCTGTGTAGAGGAAGGATTAACAGCTTTCTCTGAAAGATAAAGCAGATAGTAAAAACCCACATATTCATGAATTAAAGCTCGCTTATAAAACCCTCATCATCAAAAATTAGATTTGAAGCAGGTTAAAAAAATACAATTTATCTACAAACATTAAATTGGAAATGATGTGTGCAGAATATGAACATGAATTTCTGCAACCTTGGATCTTTACATTCTTCTTCTCATTGTCGCCTGTTTTCTTAATCTTTCTGACCTTTCATCAATGAGCAGTTTATTGCTGTAGGGGTTTTTTTGTTTGTTTGTTTGTTTGTTTTGTTTTGTTTTTGCTTTATGGTGTAATTTTTTGTTCTTGCTCTTGGTTTTAAGTACTTGGGGATTGCATTGTAGAGACTATCTCCTAATGGGTTCAGAGCACAGTCTCTGGCAAACTAAAGTCACTGCAGGTTAATTAAGAAATTTAGAAAATTCTTCCACAGACAACTCTGTGTCCCTGAGAGGAAAGTTTATAATTAAGATAGATTTGGTGTCATTAGGATCATTTGAAATGCCAACTCGTCAAAAACAGAAGATAATCAAGCCAGTAGGGAGAAAACACTCTGTATGTTTACCCGGTTTATTGGATGAGCTGACCTTGTGAGGAACAAAGTGTTTCTCGCCCCTCACTGTTTCTACACCTGTGCAGTCTGATCTGTATTTCCAAGTCCCGAAAGACACCTTAAGCCTTCACTAAAGCCTATCACTTTCAAGGATTAGAACATCTCATGTTCAGACCCTCATGACTCAAAAGGTACCTCTCATGTCCAGTCCAGAGCTTCCCAGAGCTCGGGCCTGCCCAGGTTCCAGAACACCCCGGGGTAGGTTCGAGGAGTTAGGATGGAGACGGAAGGCTGAATGGTGCTGGTTGTGTGGTATCAATACCCGCACCCTCCCCACCCCTGCCGCCCCGTGCTGCAGAGGTCCCATGAGGACCTTGTGGCACTCGGGAAGCTCTTGTGGGTTCTTCAGGTACATGCATGCCCAGCTGGGGATGTCCTATCCTGCTGCTCTCTGGAAGAGGGCAATGACAATATAGGCTTTGAGTCAGTCCTTGAAGCATGCCACCAAGGGGAGGGCCAGGGTGTGCTTCTGGGCCAGGCTCCGGTGGCTCCAACGAGACCAGGCAGAGACAGAGGAAAGACCTTGTATTACTTTCTTAGGGCTGTTGTAACAAAGCACCACAGACTGGGGGTGCTTAAAACAACAAAAATGTATTATTTCATAGTTCTGGAGGCCAGAAATCCAAAATCAAGATGTCGGAGGGTTTATGTGTAGGAGGCCACAGTCTCACAGCTCTGGTGGTTGAAGCTGACATCTTTGGTGTCCCTTGGCTCCCGACTACATTAGTCCAGTCTCTTCCTCTGTGGTCACATGGCATTCTCCTATGCACCTGTCTCTTCTCTTATGAAGACACCAACCATGTGGCCTTAGAGGCCATGCAGCCCCAGTATGACTTCATCTTACTGTAAACAATAACACCTGCAATGACCTTCCTTCCTAATAAGGTCACATTCACTGAGGTTCAGACTTCATTTCTTTTTGGGGAGACACAGTTCAACCCATAACAGACATGGAGAACCTATGGCGGCTCCTCAAAGCTTCATGTTTCTTTTTCTTTTTTTTTAATATTTCGTTTATTTATTGGAAAGAGAGAGCGTGAGAAAGGGGAAGGTCAGAGGAGAAGCAGACTCCCTGCCGAGCAGGGAGCCCAATGTGGGACTTGATCCTGGGTCTCTAGGATCATAACCCGAGCCAAAGGCAGTCGCCCAGCCAACTGAGCCACCCAGGTACCCCTCAAAGCTTCATGTTTCAAGTCTAAAAATCAGCGGGACATTCATGGTCCCTCACGGTCCATCCTCAGGTCTCTCCCTTCCAGACATATGGTCGACCAGTTGTCCTACTCACTCTACACTCAAGCTTTATGAACTACTTAGTCAGGGACGCGTGATGATCTCTGTGGGCCTCTCCATGCCTCCCCATCCCCTCAGCTGAATGAACTCTTTGTATTTCAAGCTAAAAATCACTTCATCTCTAAGACCTCCTCCAGCCTTTAGCTATCGGGGAAGAAGGAACCACCTCTGCTCCACTGTGTTTTCTCCAGAGTTCCATTGTAGCCCTCAACATGTCATCTTCTTTCACTAACTGTGATCCCTTTGTAACTCTGTTAATCATCCCCTATAGAATTGGGGCTCCTTAAATGATAGAATTGTTAGGATTGATAGCTATAGTCTCCATAATCTTCCTCAAACCCATTCAATCCCTTGTCTAGTTGATATAAAACACTGCCTTTGGCATCTGGCCAAACAATGTTTTCTGAAAGAAGATTTGAGAGGATAGGAACCCCTCCCTCCCACGTGGTAAGGAGAAGTTGCTTAACTCCAGTACCAGGTCTCTGAGGATGGCTTCCAGAGCTAGGCCAGGGGTCTGCAAGTGGAGTCTGCCTGGGTGTCAGTCCCTAGATTGAGAGGTCAAGGGTTCTGGCTACTTTAGAACAATAGGGTTGTGAGGAAGGAGAGGGTAGATGGGAAAGAAGGCAGAGAAGGAAATTCTAGGTGTCTGCTATTGGAGAGGAAGAGGAAACCTTTTATTCCTACTGTTTTCCTGGAATCCTTAGAAGGACCCAAGGAGGGGATGAAGTTGGATGGCTGGTTGAGCATGTTCTAAGTGTGCTACACATAAACTGGAGATAGTGCTCTTTGATTAGTGATAGAGTATTTACAAAGACAAATGAAATGGCAGAATCACTGTATGATTCCTTATAGAAATTCACACTTGCTCCTTTTGAATACCATGTTTGGAAACTAGCTCCTCCAAGGGCTGGTTTTCCTGCTGTATGGATATTCAGCGCCATCTAGTGGCACACTGAGTAAACAGTTGGTGGTCTGGGGCACAAAGAGCCAGGACACTTTCACATCAAAAACTCCATTTGTGTGTGTTTGATAGAATTTATTTCAGGTTACAATAAAATTTGAATGAGAAAATGTTTTTTGCATGTCTATAATATCTTCGATTTCAAACTTTGGGAATGAATGAAAGAAGGAAACTCTATCTTCAGCTCCAACAACATTTTATCATTTGACAAATATTACCGAGTACCTACCACGTACCAGGCCCTGGACACACCTGGGGATCAGTGGTGGGACAGCCCTCATGGGATGCCATATGGGACATTCAGAGTCATTTGTGCACATTCTGATGTTCTAGAGAATCTGTTTCACACATGGACACTCTAAGATTAAATTTTAGGGAGAGAAGCTTGGGTTTATACAACTGTCCAGAACATTCGTAAATCTGTATTTTTTGATAGGTGTGGAACTTCTTATTTTTGATTTTTTTAATTTTCAGGTATTGGTAGACATTACCTCTGCCATTCCAATGGCAGGCTCATTCCCGTTTCTCCTTCCTGTCCTTGACTACAGGTACCCCCTTGGGGAGATTCCTCAGTCCTTGTCCCTCAAGCCTCATGACTAACTGCTGGGTCTGTGTTGACGACTCATACATCTACATCTCCTTCCCGATCTTGCGTCTTACTTGCAAATCCACATTTCTAGATGCCTATCATTCATCTCCCCCTAGATGACCTGCAGGAACCTTAAACTCCACATGCCCAAACCAAATCCATTTTCTTCTTAAATCCATTCTTCCTCCGTTTTCTCCTTTGGTTCATAGTGTAACGTCCACCATCTCACCTGAGCCAGAAATCCTGGCCCCATTCATCCTTAGCTTGTTGTCCTCCTGCAACCATTAAGCACAGTCTTGGGACCTGACAGAATGGAAAGTCTAACACAAATAATTCAGAATCCCAACCGGTGTGTTTGCTGAAAACAACAACAAAGTTATTTCAAAATAGAAATGAATAAATGTGTAAATGATTACCAAACTTAGATCACATTAACGTCAGAAACTGTTGTATTTAGGATTCATAAATATTTGATTACATTAACATTGTAAGTTGGTTCTTCTTAATAGTGTCTTTGTAAGAATTCCTAAATATAGGGGATGATTTGTGAGGGAGCGGATTACAAATTCAATGAAGGAATTGTTGCCAAATAATTTCAGTATATGTGCTGCCGAAGCGAGCACATGTTGCCAAATAATTTCAAAAGTAACATAATAGAATATGCTTTCTCAATTTTTACAGTGAAAAAATGTGACTATCTTTAATGTGGGAAGCAACATAGGGGAAAAGAGAGAGGTCACCAACTTCAGTAGATGGTTGGAAGTTGTGTTGGAGAGGGTTCTGAGGCTGATGTCCCATTATGTGCGTAACTGAGCCCAGTGAGTTGCATTGTCCTTTTTGGAAAATGAGGTGGGGGGGTGGTGGCCATATTCAGTGTTGCAAAGATAGCTGAAGCTGGAATTTTGCAAGCCAGTTGTTAAACCCAACCCTGATTAAAAATTAAACTATATAAACTTAAATTGGTTAAATCCATTAAAAATGAAGATACTGAGTACTCATAAGTTGTCATTTCCTAATGTATTTTCCACACACTGGGTCTCCTGCACTGTGTGGTAGAAGGTGGCTCTGAGCATCTCCTCTCAATTCTGCAGCTAATGACATCATGCTGGTGGCCTGAAATCAGTCGTTGTGGGAGCATTTACACCGTGGAAACTGGTAAACCCTACAGATCAGGGCTTGCCCCTCAACTTCCCAGAGATGACTTCCAGAAGCAGGGTACCCAAGACAGGAATAATAAAATAAGAACTAACACTCACATAGTGGGTTTTATGTGCCAGGCACTGTTCGAACAGTGATCTAAAAGCCATATAAATGTATTGGTTCATTTAATTTAATCATAGACTCACTAGAAGTCTGAGCTAAGTATTATTAATTTGACCAGTTTATAGATGAGGAAACAGAGGCACAGGGGTGTTAAGAAACTTAATGAAAATTTCTTTGGATGGGGTGCATGGGGGCTCAGTCCATTAAACTGCCAACTCTTGGTTTAGGCTCAGGTCATGATCTCAGAGTCATGGGATCGAGCCCCGTATCAGTGTCAGGCTCATCGCTCACCGCAGAGCCTGCTTGTCCCTCTCCCTCTCTCACTGCTCCTCTCCTCGTTCTCTCTGTCTCTCAAATAAATAAATACTTTTTTTTTTTAAGATCATTGGACGGTCAGGTAAAAATATCTACTTGCTCCTTCCTAGGAGCTAACAGCTCTAGAGGCCAGGCAGACAGGCAAAGAACAACAAAGAATTTCCACCTTTCCCCTCTCCCAGGCATGTGTGTGGGGTGCTGCTGTATTTATTTCAAACCTGATTAGGGGGCATGACATTCAAGGCAGTCTCATTATGCTGCAGGGACAAACAGTCGCCAAATCTTAGTGACGTAGCACAATAAGGGTTTATTTCCACTCACACTCCATGTCCAGGGAAGGTCACCTGGGGCTCAGCTGACTGCCATCTCTGAGGGTTCTGGCTGCTGGGGTTTCCATCTCAACACACAGGTTCACGCTCACGGCAGCAGGGGTGAGCAGATGTAGCAAGTCATGCACGGCCTCTTCAAACATCCACCTGCAAGGGAAGCAGTAAACTCTGCCGTGTTTCATTGTCCACATCAAGGAGATAAGGAATCGTGATCCTACCATAGCTCCCGAAGAAGAAGAAATGGAGTATGTGTGAACTGCCCTTAATGACTCCCTTAATGGATGGAAAGTGTGTTCCCTGAGCTCAGAGGACACATGACTGATGTCTGACATGGGCCTGACAACCGAGGCACCTTGGCAGCAGGACTGAGGCTGTGGTGAGGTTGGTGTGCCTTCCCAACACGTCCAGGTAAGGAACGATGGTGGTATAGACAACAGTAACTAGTACTTAACCCTCTCTGATCGTGCACCCGTCACCATGCTCAGTGTTACTCATACATCAACTCGTGCCAGTCCAGACCTATCACTGGAGAGATCACTGGAGAGATACAGGCACCTTCAGAAGAAGCCTGCTCAGATGGTTTCTAGTATCTATGCCCTTCCAGTATCAGAGTCATCAGAGCCCTTCTAGTATCTATTGTGCAAGTTCTTGAAATGCTGAATGCCCCCAGCAAGATTCACAGACCGAGTAACCACCTTCTTTTGTAACAGAGTGTCTTAGATGAGTGAGACCTTCCTCTGTTCCCATTTTCCTGCAAATTCCAATTTTGTAACACAGCTTCTAAAGAGTGAGGTTGGCCACCATTCTGTCTCCTGAACGAACGTCTGTACTGTACCCCCGTATTTGCATAGTGGCCACAGATTCCCCTGGCCAAAGTACTTGAACTAACCCATCATTGGGGCTCCAACTTAGACAAAATTGTCTGATGGGCTGAGTGGGCTCTGATGGAGACAGAGTGGAGAAGAACAGTGGGATCCCAAGAGAGATCTCAGAGTCGGCACCTGAGCATGGTGACGGAGAGGGAGGGTTTAGGGGCACAGGTATCTAGCCTGCTGGGCTGTATGTAGGGGTTGAAATGCTGTAACTCTTTGGGGCCACAGTGAGGGTATCAGAGCCCCAGCGAGGGAGCAGCATCTTCATGGAAGTCTTTTTGGCTTGGCCTCTCAAAGCTAAAAGAGGGCTATAACACCATCATCATGACGGACATGTGGAGAGCTTTGCACAGCTCTAACTCCTTCATGTGCACTGACCACCATCACCATGTGAAGCAGGTACTGTCACTATAATAATTTTCTGGATGAAAACCCTAAGGCACGGAAAAGTAAAATGACCTGCAGAGGTCACACAGACAGTAAATGGAAGAGTCCCATTCCAACCCCGTCAGTCTGGTTCCAGACATTGGAGAACTATAAATATAAAAAGCAAAATGAACAGCACTACATTCTACAGAGCAAAGAACCCCATCTGTGTAGGCTGAGATGGTCGCATTTTCTTAACAGGGTGCATTGTTAAGTCTGGACCCAAGATTGGCCAAGGCAGAGGGGCTTACTGAGCGAAAGGAAATGAAGCACAGTTTTTATGGCCATTTGAGTTGGTTGATAGATTTAGACGTGGGGAGAACACAATGAATGGCAGATTTTCCATTTCCTGCGTGTGAGGCTGGCATGTGAAGCTATAGGGCTGAGCAGGAAAGGCAGAGCCAACTCTCCTACAGTCTCACGTTGCTTGGGAGACAGATTCCACTGGGAGGGAGAGCCCTGCAGGGGACATGCAACAGATCTCAAGCTGAAAACATCTGAAACCAGAGGTGCCCTGAGTCTAATACAGGTAATACATTTCTTTTACACAGAGAAAATTATGGTTGAAATTGAAAATCCTCAACAGAGAATCCAGATTTTTTTTTAAAGATTGCATTTATTTGTCAGAGAGAGAGAGCATATGTGCAAGCACAAGCAGGGTGAGCATTAGGCAGAAGGAGGAGCAGGGTCCCCAGTGAGCAAGGAGCCCGATGCTCCAGATGTGGGACTCGATCCCAGGATCCCGGGATCAAGACCTGAGCTGAACACAGACGCTTAAATGACTGAGCCACCCAGGTGTCCCGAGAATCCAGATTTATAAAGAAAATTAAGTGGGCATTTTAGAACTAAAACAAAACAAAACAAACAAAAAACACTTGCAATGAATAACTCATTGGGTAAGATTAATAAGCAACCGACATAAAAAATGCTAGGAATAGTGAACTTGCAGAAAGGTAAGCAAAGAATATCTAAATTGAAGCATAACAAGAAAGAAGAGCAGAAATAATAGAATAAAGCATAAGGAAACTGGGGGCAGAATAAAAATGTCTAAAATAATGTGTAATTAGATTTCTAGAAGAGAAGAGAGAGACTGGGAGAGAAGGAATAATCAAATAAATAACATCTGAGAATTTTCTAAAACGAAGAAAAATATCAACCAAGAGTCAAGTAACTCAGTGGGCCACAAACACAAGGAGATGTACAGCTAACGGCAGATGGAAGGATGCTCAACATTGCTCATCATCAGGGAAATGCAAACTAAACCAACAAGATTTCACAACACACCTATTAGAATATCTAAAATCCACAAAACTGACAATACCAAGTGCTGACAAAGACGCAAAGAAACAAGAACTCTCAATCATGGCAGCTGGGAAGGCAAAATGGCACAATCACTATGGAAGACAGTTTGGCAGTTTCTTCAAATGCTAGACATGCTCAGGGCATCTGGGTGGCTCTGTCCATTAAGCCTCCAGCTCTTGGTTTCGGTTCATGTCGTGATCCAGTTGAGGTTTGTGCCAGGTTCACGATCACGACAGCAGGGGTGAGCGGATGTAGCTGTGCCTGATCCAGAGAGCTTTCTGCCTCTATGAATCTGACTCCTCAACGTACTTGATAGAAGTAGATCTATCTAGTATTTGTCCTCCTGTGTCTGGCTGGGACTTCACTTACCATAGTATCTTCCAGGTTCATCCACGCTGTGGCATGTGTCAGAATTTCCTTCCTTTTCAAGTCTCAAAAATGTCCCACTGGATGTGGAGACCACATCGTGTTTATACATCCATCCATCGGTGGACATCTGCGTTGTTTCCAAACTTGTGGAAACTGGGGGGGGGTGTAGGGAGTGATCTCATGACAGATGGTGCCCTTAAACTCCAAAGTTTGGCTTAATTTTGGGTGCCACTGGACTTTATTATTTAATACAGTCATTTTGCCATCTTTTAGTTTTGTCTTTGGTAAGCAGTTAGGCATTTGTTATTGCCATGTAACAAGAAATATTAGAATAATGAGAAATTTGTCCCTGGTTAGCATTTCCTTGCAAACATTTAAGCTTCAGGTATAGATTACCCCTGAGTAACTTGTATTTGGAAAAGTCTGTAAATGTATGTGTGGAGAGATGTTCCTCATAAACTCAATTTTAAGATGTAAGTCTTGGAAACCATGTACATGTCCGTTCACGGGAACGCAGACAAGCAATGGCTTTTGAAGAAATGCAAATAGCAAACCCACGTCTAGAGGATTCTGAACTTAAAAATACATTTCCAGGTGAAAAGGACAATATAAGAAATGTGGTTTAGAAAGTTTGGGTTCCTCTGTTAAGGAAAAAGGAGCACTTTTCCTCTCCATCCACCTGTCTGTCTACCCCTTTCCTTCCAGAACAGGAAATGCTAATCCCACAGGTTAAGGCGTTGGTGAGGTCACATTTGTCGGTCAACAGAGACACTGGGCATTAAAAGGGCCTATACTTGTGTGGGATTGAGCTGTTCAAATTGTTCTAGGGAAGACTCAGCTAGTTCTTGTTCACTCTCTTCTCTCTCTCTCTCTCTCTCTCTCTTTCTCTTTTACTTGGCCTTCTGCTAAGTCTTCTCTGTGAGCTCTCTGCTTATTCAATCAGCAAGCTGATCCAAGCCTAGGTGTCCTCAAGGAACGGTCCGTTCTTCTCTCTCCCTCTTTCTCATCACAGTCTGAGCATGCTCATTCTTGTGGCAGGCCGAGTTCTAAGAATAATCCTCCATGACCATTGCCCCTGCTGCTGGAAACATAAATAAGATAAAATATTTTTCCTGTGTCAATAATACATTATATCACCATAGAGAGATTTTCTGGGTGAGCCTAATCTAATCACACAAGTGATTATCTTCACTTATATCACACATTATAATCACACACACACAATCTAAACACACACTGTTCTCTACTGTTTGTCTTCTCCCCTCAAAAAAAAAAAAAATGTAGGAAGGAGATTGTCCTGCTCCTTGCAATTTCATTGTCAATGATGATCTTTGTGGCCATCTACTTCCATGGGCCCTGAGGCATTACTGCCCCAATCTCCCCTTTTGGCCACCACCAGCCCTTCTTGGGTCTCAAGCCAGGATCCCCTGTGTTTCATGGTTACTCTTTCTCCTTGCCCTGAGGTGTTCTGAGATAGCCCTGTTTAACTTTTGACTCTGCTTATTTTCTTGTCACATTCTCCACATAACCTAACGTACATCCACAGACGTGTTTCGACCAGTTGTACACATAAATGGGACAAAAAGCAGCATTGTTACGAATAGGTTCTCAGGAGAAGCAAAGTCCAACTCTTGACTATTTGTCAAGAAGATTTTTTCCCAAAAAAGGAATACATTACATTCTTGACCATACCTAATTTAGGAAACAATGGGCTAACAGTAATATCTTCTGAGATAAAAATGTGTATGCTTGCTTCCAAGAAGTGAAGGATCTCTTGAGGATTTTTCCATCAATTGAAAAAAAAAGTAGGGGACGCCTGGGTGGCGCAGTTGGTTGGACGACTGCCTTCGGCTCAGGGCGTGATCCTGGAGTCCCGGGATCGAGTCCCACATCAGGCTCCCAGCTCCATGGGGAGTCTGCTTCGCTCTCTGACCTTCTCCTCGCTCATGCTCTCTCTCACTGTCTCTCTCAAATAAATAAATAAAATCTTTAAAAAAAAAAAAAAAGAAAAAAAGAAAAAAAAAGTAGGAGCAGCAGAAGGGAACATATTTGAGCCAGATCTCTCTCTCTCTTTCCCTCTCTCCCTCACTTTCTCCCTCTCTCTCTGTATATAGATAGAGAGATAGAGGATAGATACATAGATATATAGATATCTGCCTTTATCTATATAAATATTTCAACCTATTATTAAGAAAATATTTGAAGTGGAAACATATTATTACTAAGACTACATTTGTTATTTGGGAAGATTTTGCTCTTTTGTTTCATTTTGCTCCCTCATTAAATTTAAATATGCATAGTATTTAATAAAATGTTCCAGATAACACAGGAGGGGGCTTGTTAGAAGTCAGGTCAATCAATGTCACCTACCGTTTTGACCCATACAGACTTTCCTGAAAACTCAACTGGATTCTTTAATTATTCACTCAAAAGGCTTATTAACCAGTTCCTTTACTTTTTTTCCCTGCTTTTATGACATATATTCTACTGTTCCTTTAGTGTCCATCCTACTTTGTTAGGACTTTTGTTACTCTTGCTTTTTCTTATTCAAGGATGTACGTGCCTTGGAGGTAGCGACCAGGTCACACTTATCTCCGCACCGCTTGTGTTTCTTGGCACAGTGTCTCACTCAACAGATCCTTATTCAGTTCTGTATTAAAAAAAAAATCAAAATCACCACCCCCATAAAAGGGATCATCAGACTGGCAAAAATCTGGCGATATAGATATTTAAAAGAACATGTCAGTCAGGCTGGTTTTGACTGCGTGTACCAGAAAAGACAAATAAAATTTGTTTCAATGATTTTCAGAAGTGGATCTCACAGGACACGGAGTCTGGAAGTAGCTGGCTCCAGATCGTTTAATTCAGCAGCCCAACAACATCATCGAAAGCCCAGACCCTCTGCCTGTTTCTGTGTGTTTTCCTCAGCGCGTCAGCCCTTGCCGTCACAGGATGGCTACGCAATTCGAGGCACTGTATCCTCACACAATCATGTCTAAAGGCCTTCCGTCTGTCCCTTTTTGTAATACTGAGGAAAATCAGTTTAAACTTACAGCAGAGAATTCCTTGTGTCTCAGCCAGAATTCAGGATTTCTGTTTCCGGCCAGGACCTAGTAAGAGAGACTAGATTTAACTTCCCACATCAAACAATAGCAAACTAGTCAAAATATATGAAACAACATTTTTAGACATTAAACAACAGGCAGTGCCAAACTGAAATCCATGAGGGGAGGGAGATTAATGAAGTGAGCCCTCCATGTGCTCAAGATTAGTGAGTGGAAATTGTTTCCAGGACAAGGCACAGAAAGACAACCAAAACAGTCTGCTGGCCTCTCTGACTTGAGGAGACTGACATCGGGGTATCGATGCCAGGCCTGCCAGGATTTGTGGGATCTGGACAGGAGGCCAGCATTACCCCAATGCCACAACCATAAAAATTCCCTACTGTCAAAGAACATTACCCGCTGATGTCCCTTGAAAGCATAGTTACAGAAGTCCTCAACAAATTTCAGCAAACTAAATCCAGTCATAGAGTAAATGTGACACATTAGCTAAGAAGTTGTAACTTCATGGAGTTTCTCCCAGGAATGCAAGGGCAGTTTAATACAGTGGAAGAGAAGAAAGAAAGAAAGAGAGGAAGGAAGAAAGAAAGAAAGAAAGAGAAAGGAAGTAAAGAAGGGGGAGAGAAAGAAAAAGAAAATCCATATAGTCAACCCAGTAGTTACAGTAAAAATATTTCAAAATAATCAACATCAATGTGATAAAAACTCTGAACACACTAGGAGGAGAAAGAAACTTCCGCAAGGTGATAAAGTACTTCAAAAATCCTGCAGCTAGCATCGCTCACAATGGTGAAAGACCCATTTCTTTCCCAGTCTGATTAAGAAGAAGGCAAAGATGTTCATTCTCATCACTGCTGTTAAACATCGCCTTGAGCTTCTAACCTGGGCAACAAGGCAAAAAAAAAAAAAAAAAAAGAAAAAAAAAAAGAAAAAAAAAGAAAAAGAAAAAAGAAAAAAAGAAAGAAAGAAAACAAAAAAAACCCAAAAGGCTTTAAGATGGAAACTGAGAAGCAAAACTATCTTTTTTTTTTTTTAAGATGACATGACTGTTTATGTAGAAAATCCTATGGAATCTGCAAAGAGCCAGTAGGATTAATAAGTGAGTTTAGAAAGGTCACAAAATACAAGGTTAATAGACAAAAATTATATGTGCTCCTAACAATAGTTTGAAATTGAAAAAAAAATCACAATAGCACTGAAAAACCATGGCAGAGTTGGTGATAAAGTCAACAAAAAAAACCAGTACGTGCAAAACCTATATCTGAAACTATAAACCATTGCTCCAAGAAATCACAGGAGACCGTTGTAAATGGAGAGAGATAAGCTGCTTCATAGATTGGAAGCTTAATTTTATAAATGTTAATTGTCCTGCAACTAATCTATAGATCCCTGCATTCCCAAAGTCCCTGGAGGCTTTTGTGTCCATGTGTGGTAATTGACCAACATGTTCTAAACCGTATGTGGAAATGCAAAGGACTTAGAAGAGTCCAAACACACTTGAAAATGGAGAATACATCTACAAAATATATTCCATCTGATGGCAAAACTTGATATAAAGCTATGGTAATCAAGACAGTGTGAGATTTGCATAAGGATAGAGATACGGACCAATGGAACATGATAAAATATCCATAAGTAGGTTCATCCATCCATAGCCAATCGATTTTCAAAAAGGTTCCGAGGTAATTCAATGGAGAAAGAATATTCTCTTCAAAAAACAGTACTAGAACAATTAAACATCCAGATTTTTAAAAATGCACCTCAACACTTACCTCATAAAATACACCAGATGTAAACTTTAAAAGGATCATAAACCTCAGTACAATAAAACTATAAAACTTAGAACAAAGCATAGGAAAAACTTTGTGACCATGGGTTACGCACGATATCATAGGCAGGACACAAAAAGCTCAAACTGTAAAAGAAAAAAATGGACAATTCGAACTTTGTTAATAGTTAAAGCTTTTGTTCTTCAAAAGTCACTCTCATGATAAAACTCTTCTGTATTATACAGTAATGAGGGATACATGATATTATGCATTTGTGAAAATGCACACAATTGTATAACACAAGGGGTGGACGTTTGTTTGTGAAAGTTTTAAATAATTTTTCATTTTATTTTATTTCTTTTCAGTGTTCCAGAATTCATTGTTTATGCACCACACCCAGTGCTCCATGCAATATGTGCCCTCCTTAATACCCACCACCGGGCTCACCCAACCCCCCATCCCCTTGCCCTCCAAAACCTTCAGTTTGTTTCTCAGAGTTTTTTAGTAGATTGGGGGATTCCAAGAAAAAATACAGACTGTGACAAGAGAATCAAGTGTACTATATAGGTATGAAACAACCTCACTGATGGGAGTGGGAGACAAAGATGCTGAACTAAGTAAATTTGGACATAAATGTCATCTGTACAATTAAGAGTAAAAGGAGCTTCACACAAACCTTAGTTGATACCATTATTTCCCAAGGAGGTAGGAGTTACTAACAGTTCTGATACTGCTGATACACATTCTGACACATGTGTACTGGAGTTGGACAATTGAACAAATAAATGGTAAATGGTGGTAGCCAGGTTTTTAACTGTTGGGGTATTAATTTGGGGAGAATCGAGGGGACAAAGCTAGAATGATCCATCTGGTAATGGTTTAAAATTGGAGACATTGGAAAGAACTCACATTTAACCTGATATATATATATATATATAAATGGTCATATAGAAATATTTATAAATTTGTGTATATACACAGGGTATTATCTTGGTTTCTAATGCCGTTCTCCAATAAAAGGAACTCAGACTCCTTGGAGAAATTGCTCATGTTAGGTTTGGGTCAGGAAATCTAGGAGATGAGCCCTGAGCTCCTTGTACTGCCAGAAAGTAGGCAAATGCTCAAAGAACAAAACAAAGCAACATAACAATCCCACCATGATGGGGGAAGGGAGTAATGCCAAAGGAGCCAACTGAATGCCAAGAGTTCTCATGGTCAAAGCTGGGGAAAAAATTAATAAATAAAATAAACGAAGTGTTGGATTATAAACTAAAGAATAACATACTGATACCCTACGGAAAGGGACCATAATCCGACTCTGTAAGTGTGGGCTGTGCAGAGTGTCTTGCAAAGGGTACAACACGGAAAGGGGAACGAGAATAGCTTTACTTGGAGAAACACTACAAACCCTCCTTCAGCCAGCTGATTAAAGTCAATCTTAAAACAGTCATCAATCGTGTACGTATATAATGTCATCATGTGGTGTGGTACGATGAAAATGACACTTCACCTCTGTGTTCTTCTTCCCCAAGACCCATAACCACAACCTAATCATGAGAAAAACATCAGACAAATTCCAGTGGAAGACTGTCCTACAAAATTCCTGACCAGTCCTCCTCAAAACTGTCAAGGTCATCCAAAACAAGGAAATTCTTTCATAGCCGAAGGAGACGTGGAAATTAAATATAATGTGTCATACTGAATAGGATCATGGAACAGAAGAAAGGACGTTAGGTAAAAACTAGAGAAATCTGAATAAAGTATGGACTATAGTTAAGATGTTAATAATGGTTAGTTAATTGCAACAAGTGTGCCACACCAATGGAAGACATTAAAATGAAAAAACAACCTACCAAATGGGAGAAAATATTTGCAAGTCAAATATCTGATAATACATTAATATCCAAAATATATCAAGAGCACTTAAAACTCAATTCCAAAAAAAAAAAAAAATGAAAAAATGAACCATGAGAGACTATGGACTCTGAAAAACAGTCTGAGGGGTTTGAAGTGGCGGGGGGGTGGGAGGTTGGGGGTACCAGGTGGTGGGTATTATAGAGGGCACAGCTTGCATGGAGCACTGGGTGTGGTGAAAAAATAATGAATACTGTTTTTCTGAAAATAAATAAATTGGGGGAAAAAAATGAAAAAAAAAATGAACATGTGATCTGAACAGATATTCTTCCGGAGAAAACATCTGGATGGCCAATAGTACATGAAAAGGTGTTCAACATCACTAATCACCAGGGAAATGTAAACCAAAATATGTACAATGAAATATCATTCAACCATAAAAATAAGGAAATCTTGTCATTTGTGACAACATGGATGGACTTTGAGGTCGTTATGCTGAGTGAAATAAGTCAAACCAGAGAAACACAAATACCATGGGATTTCACATATATGTGGAATCTATAAAACAAAATACATCAAATCAAAAAACCAAATTCAGAGATATGGAAAGCAGATTGGTGGTTGGCATGGGAGGGGAACAGAGAGTGAGTAAAATGGGTGAAGAGAGTGAAAGGGTACAAATTCTCAGTCACAAAATGAGTAAAGCCTGGAATGTAATGTACAGCATGGCGGCTATAGTTAATGATACTGTGTTGCATATCTGAAGGTAGCTAAGAGGGATGCTTGGGTGGCTCAGTCCATCAAGCATCTGCCTTTGGCTCAAGTCATGATACCAGCGTCCTGGGATCCAGTCCCACATCAGGCTCCCTGTTCAGGGGGGAGCCTTTTTCTCCCTCTCTCAGCTGCTCCTCCTGATTGTGTGGGCTTTCTCTCTGACAAATAAGTAAATAAAATCTTTTTAAAAAGTGAAAGTAGCTAAGAGAGTGGATCTTGAAAGTTCTTGCCTCTTGAGGTGAGAAATTATTGTAAATATGTACAGTGATGTGTGTTAACTAGACTTTTTGCAGTGATCATTTGCAATCTATACAAATGTTGATTTTTTTAAAGAAAAGAAAATGAAAAGGCAAGCATATGCCAATAAAAATATTTTTAAAACATATCTGATAAAGGATTTATATCCAGAACCTATAAAAGGCTGATACAACTCAATATTAAGACAAAAACCGAATTTTTTTTAAAAAGGCAAGAGAACAAACACACTTTGCCAAAGAAGATATAAAAGTGGCAAATAAGTACATAAAAAGATGCTCCTTATCATATCTGATCCTTTGTTATCATAGTCAATATAAATTAAACTACACAAAGATACCACTACTGGAAGTGTTAATATTAGGCAGGATAACAGTGCCAGAGGCAAGTGAGGAAGGTAGAGGAACTGGAAATCTTGGAAGTCGTCAATATTGTTGATAGGAATGCTGCTTTGGAAAAGACTTTTGCAGCTTCTGAAAGCTTGTATATATTTATATATTTATCATATGACTCAGAAACCCCACTCCTAGGTATTTACTTAAGAAAATGATAGCACCATAAGAGACTCTTAATCTTAATCTTAGGAAACAAACTGGGGTTGCTGGAGGGAAGGGGCGTGGAGGGATGGGGTAACTGCGTGATGGACTTTAAGGAAGCCTCGTAGTGGAGTGAGTGTTCTATGCAACCGATGAATCAATCCTTGACCTCCACCTCTGAAACTGCTAATACAATATATGTTAATTAATTAATTTAAATAAATTTTTAAAAAAGAAAATGACAACCCAAAGATTTGTACTTGAATGCTCAGCAACATTATGCATAGGAGTCAAAATCTGTAAGTCCTCCAAATGGATGCGTTGGTTGTGCCGTAGCCATACGATGGAAAGCCCCTGGGCGAGAGAGGTACAGACTGTTGAGTCATAAAACAACATAGACGAATCTCAAGTGTGTTATGTTAAAAGAAAGAAGATAAACACAAGGACTACGCACTGTTTCATTTAATTTATAGGAACACTTAGAAAAGGCTGATCTGTAGTGAAAGAAAGCGGAAGAGTGGTTTCCAGAAAGTGGGGGAAGGAAATGACGGCAAAAAGACAGAAGAAAACTTTTTGGGGGGCGTTGAGGAAGTGTTTTCTGTCATGAGTGTGGCGGAGGTCACGTGGCTGTTTACTTTTGTCGGTCTTACCAGATTGTACCCTTAAAATTGCGGGATTTTATTTCACAGATAGCTATACTTCAGGAATGCTGACGCAGAAAACACAGTCAGGAGCCTGAGTCGAAGCCAATCTCCGGCAATCAGAACAGAATGAACTTGCTCCATCTGCATTTATCAAGGTTCACTCTCGGGTGGGAAAGAGCCACCTCTGTCAAGCCCAGACCACCTTAAACCTGCATGACATGGGGGTTTGTTAGCAAGAAGAAAAGGTGCCTTTCCATCTAGCAGTTTCTCCTACCCAGGCTCGTATATACAGGCTTTGGAGAACAGTAACATCTTTATTTATGTTAATCATAAATAATCCTTATTCTGTCATTAGAATCCAGCCTTTCGTAAGTAGTAATTATCTATTGAACCATTCCTGGCAACCACAACTGTGGAGAATATTCCTGAAAAATAGTTATTCGATTAAAAGACGCATGCAGAGCAAATCTTCCAAGCTTAATGGGCTTGGCGATGTAGGGACGAGTAGATGGAGCTCCCCCTTGAACGTTCTGTGACATTGTAACCAGCACATGTGGAATGTGACCTTTTTCAACTCTTCTTTTCCATCCCTTCATATGGGTTATTTTGTTTCCAATCCTTGGCTGCTTCGCTTGTCCTTCTGGCTTTGAAGGGAGGACATTTTTGGCCCAACCCTCAGAGAGGAAAGACATATGCTGCTCTGCTCTTGAAATCTGTTTATTTTTCCCCACTATATATGTTTTGCTTCCTTCTCTAATGTCTGTGCTGAAATGTAAGAAGTCTGCCTTACACCAGTGGTTCTCATTAAAATAGGCCTGGGCTGGTGTCCCTGTTTCTATGTCGATTTCAGGACCGTAGCTTTTCATGGGTGAGTTAGAGAGCCCTGCATAACTCGTGTTCTGCCATTTGTGATGGGTTGCCCGTAGTTCTACGAGAGTTCAGGCAGAAACTGACAGATCGGGTACAAGCTCACTTGAAACATCTGATAATTAAGTAAGACAATCAAGTAGAAGAGAAATCAATGCATTCTTCTAGATTCTTTAAGAATTTAAGTCCTAAATACCTTAGGGACGTAGGTAATAAAAAAGCAAACAAACTTGAGCTCATTATCTCTATAAGCCGTCCCATCAAAAAAGCCCTGCCTGAGTTACAGAGGGGTGACTGTGCGCTGGGCTCCGAGAAGGTTAATAGAAGACTCTGTTTGCATAACCCTGGCTTTTAAAAACTGTAACTAAATATATTGTCCATTATGTTCTAAAATTCACAAACAATACACTAACGCTGTCTTTATACTTAAATGTCCATCCCTGCCGATTTCTTTTACTAGAAAACAAAAACTAGGTAGGCATTGGTACTTTCATTTTTGTCTTAGGAAACATGAAAGGTACACTTTCTGAAGAATTTTAATGATGAGCCTAATTTAGATACCTAGGAATGGCTGAGATACTTGGTTTTTCAAATGGTCGCGGTCAGAGCCACTGCTCAGAGCACATGCCCAGCTACAGACAGCCCAGACCTGGGGACAACTCCACTCCAGTCTTAAGGCTGTTACTTAGGCCTTTTTTTTTTTTTTTGCCTCCAGTGAAGTCCCCATTCTGCCACTTGAACGGGTAGTGCTGTGTCCCAGGACAGACTCGGACTAAGTCTGGGTCAGAAGAGAAAGAGCATCCCCATCCCAGCACACAATGAATGGAGTGTCCTGGATTGGGGGTTCTCTCACAATAAGCTTCCCTGTTTACAGCATCCCCACTCTATACAACTCCCTTCTGGGGAGCAATCTAGCTGTGCTTTCCACCCTAACCTGGCCTCACTCCCCGCTCTGGCTCTCCACTTCGTTTATGTGCTCAGCTGGGGTCCCTCAAACCGTGTAGTTCCTATGTGTCTGCCCACCATGTCTTAGAGTACTACCTAAGGATTTCTCTGTGGTTGCCATTAGTACCATTTCTCCCAGTATTTCTGGTTCTCCTCCACTTACAGGCACACACTAGGATCCCACTGAAGTGAGGCATGGCCAGATGACTTGCCTTGACAATGGAACGTAAAGGGAAAGTTTAAGTGTCAGTATGTGGTTTAACTTCTTTTGCTGCCTCAGTGAGGATGGGAGCACACGTTGGAGTGCTTGGGCCATCAGCTTGGGCCCCTGAGTTACAAATACCAACACAGCCCACTGCTCGCTCATAACGATCAAGACAATACCTCTGTTGTTCAAAGTTTCTGAGGTTTGGGAGTGGTTGCAACATAACCTTGCGGATCCTGACGATGGGTCTTCTCCCATGTTTGTGTTTTATTTTTCTGTTTGAGTATTGCACAGCCTTTTTATATCCTGTGTTTCGCTGGAGACTTTAGCATTTGGTTTGCACTCTCTTTTTGTTTTATGCCTTATTATCCCCCATGATCCTCATTGACCTCAACATCCATGTTTATGACTTCCAGCGTTTTAGACCTGTAGTGCTTGCCCTCCTGGTCTTTAGACCATTTTTCTTAGTACCAGTCAGTGTCCGGCAGTATTGTATCCTGACACTCATTATCATAAGGCATCTATCCCAAGATCCCGATCGCTACATTCCAAACCCCTAATCCTTCTACCTGGATTTATCTTGGTCAAGCTACTTAAGTATTTCGTGTTTGTTTCTTCATTGAAAAAGAAGGCTAAGAACCATCCCTATCTCACAGGATTCTTGTGAAGATTAAGTGAGATAATGCACAAAAGCTCTCAGTATCCGTGCCCTGCCCGTTTCGAAGGCCCCGGAGCAATTAGCTCCAGCAATCCCCGGTTGTGCTGTGCTGTGGGCAAGTGCTCTCTACCTCACGCATTAGCTTTCCCCTCCATTCCTGTTGTTTTAAACACTTCATTCTAATTCTGATTTTGTCTGAATTCCTAATTCATGGACTCCAATGGCATCCCTTGACTCTGGTGGACTCCCGTGTTTGAACTCCATACCTCCCAGCTGTGGCACCTTCCACATCCCTTCCTTTTTGACCTGAAGTTGACTACGGACACAGGAATGAGCCCAGGGAGGGCCAGCCAAACTTCCAGCCTACAGAATCTCCTTGAGGAAAAGCATGGTTATTGTTCTAAGCCATTCAGTTTAGGTGATTTATGACATAGCCAAAACTGACACATTTTCTAGCTGTGTGATTTTGAACAAATCACTTCGTCTCTCTGAGCCTCTATCGTTTTACTGGTAAAATGGAGATACTATTTTTTTTTTTGTAAGACATTGTTTTTACTGAAGAAGACATTTATTATTAGAACATATATTTCTTCCATGGTACTCCTCTCTTTAGTGGTTCACTTAAAAAGTAGTTCTTCATGTATTTCGTTATTGAGATATGATTTATCTTGCTAATGAGGTTTAAGCAGCCTGCCCAGAAATTCTCAGTAAAGTGAGTGTGGCTCCCTATAACTTCTTGGAGTTGTCACCGTTATTTCACTCCTTGTTCTTACTCACTCTTACCATCAACGGATCAGTGCACCTCCTTTCCACATGAGGCTTCCCCCACCTTCCAGGCAAGGAAAGAGTGCCTGGATTTGTCTCTGAGCAGAGGCACTTGGTGAGCTCGCTCCTGTCTGGAACTTTGTGATCAAGCAGAGTAGACTCTACTCTCTGTCTTGCACTTCCAGCTAGTTGACTTGACTATTTGGTAAAGTCTGAAATACAATAATCCACTACATTTAGTATTTCCTCTCCCATTGGCTCACCTTCCCATCTAATCTGTGGTTTGTTTTGTTTCTTTTCTTCTTTTTTTTTTTT
The DNA here is from genome assembly GCF_020171115.1 of Neogale vison. Taxonomy (NCBI): domain Eukaryota; kingdom Metazoa; phylum Chordata; class Mammalia; order Carnivora; family Mustelidae; genus Neogale; species Neogale vison. The sequence goes on along the minus strand of NC_058093.1, from coordinate 179,844,754 downwards.
CATTCTCAGAAATTTTTAAATCCCAATTTCCTTTATTGTCTGTATCCAATTAGTTACGAAGTCATGTTTCTTCCTTCAAAATCTCATTTTACTCTTTCTTCTCCTTTCCCACTGCCAGTCCTCTGTTCTAGGTTCTCCCCACCTGGACCCCCATTACTATCCTAGTCACCTCTTTCTACATCCCTTGATTCCACTCTTTCTGGTAACTGCTAGAAGATTGATTTTTCTAATATTTTGATCTTGCTGTTTTGTTTCTCTGCTTAAGAACCCTTAAGTCACCCCACCCATGCTTCCAGGTCAGATTCCTACACCCTGTGGCCCCATTGCCATATCTAAACCTCTTTCCCACCCGTGACTAATGGCTCCATTTAAGAGTGGCCCGGATGAGCCCCATCTCCCACAAACAGATGCTGGCAAAGCTGAAAATGCTAATGCTTTATTTAAAAAGTGAAATCCATGGTTGGCAACAGAGAAGAGAAGGATGCAGAAAGAAGGAAGGGGGGGGCAGGCAAAGCAGAGTGAGGCGTTAGGTGCTGGTTCTGTTTCATGATGAACCAAAAGGAGCTCACAAGGAGCTTGGCAGGTGTGTCCGCACACTGGCCTCCTCTGGCCAGCAGCAAGGAGGGGCTGGGCCTTCATGCAGCACATGGGAGAGAGAAACAGGAGGGATTTCTGTCTGGCTCCTTTGTCTCCGATTTCTTATCCATCTAAGTTGCCCCAACAGGAAGTAAAGTGTCCCCCACTTCTGGGTTTCATTTGTCCTGTGCAGGAGCTGCTTTGGGGCCACATCTGGCACAAGGCTGTGTAGTTTCTGCCCATGCCAGAAGGTCTAAGGGGGAGGGAGAACTCCAGCAGCTGCAGAAGAGGCCAGAGGGGAGGGTCCAAAGCCAAGATCAGGGCCTGGTTGGTCCCGCATGGAGGGAATCTAAGGAGACCCACCAGCTTGTGTCTCCTACAGGCTTCCGGCAGCCCTTCGTATCCAAACAGACCCAACCCTGACGCTGTCTCCTGGCTTAGGCTCTTCTCCACCATCTTTCACTTTCTGATCTGCCTTTCTGAGTTATACTGCTCTTCAGCGACCGACTAAGTTCCACTCTCTCCATAACATACTTCCCGACTGCCTGTAGAGGACATTTGCTGTTTTGGTTGTCTTTTTTCTTAGCATTTGGTTCTCTCCTTGGGTGGGGGTGATTTCTTATTGTGTAAGCTGCTCTACCCCCTTCCTCACTCCCAATGGCTACTATGGAATGGAAATGAAGGGGCCGATGTCTCTTCTACCCCCACTTTGGACACACGATGTAAGCTCAGTCCATCAGCTACGGGCTCCCCAGGATTTGGACTTGGAGTTAGTGAAACAAAGATGAAGTGAACATCTAAAGATCAAACGACTCCCCACACTGCAGTCTGCTTCAGCCCTACTGTTTGGGGGGATGACCTTGGCTGCAGTTCTGCTGCCTAGCATCTGGAACTCTCTTTCTTGCTGTGTGTTCTCATGCCTTGTTTTCCATGTTCCTGTGGATTCCGTGAATCCCCTTTTCCTGGCCCAACTGATATCTCTCCATCCCCTGGCCTGTTTTAGAGGTGGCCAGTGTCAACTTTTGTTGCTTGTAACTCAGAACCTTGTTTATACCTCATAGCTGACGTTAACTTCTGCCACCCCAGGATGTTTACAGCACTTGAGATAATTAACGTCATATGTTTAGCATAATGCTTGGAACATAATGCATACACAAGAGGGCAACTGTGTTATTACATATGTTGAGTACAACATTATTGCATATTGTTGAATACCACATCCTTGTCGTATTCAACAAATATTTGTCAAGTTTCAGGCACTGTAGGAAGTGTTAAGACAGAAGAAAGTGAAAAGGGCCATGTGTTCCTTGTTTAATATGAAAAATAATAATCAACAGAAAATAAAAATTAAAAAACAGAAAAATAAAATCAACAGAACAGTTAGAACAGAGATTGTAGAGACGCCTGGGTGGCGCAGTTGGTTGGACGACTGCCTCCGGCTCAGGGCGTGATCCTGGAGTCCCGGGATCGAGTCCCACATCAGGCTCCCAGCTCCATGGGGAGTCTGCTTCGCTCTCTGACCTTCTCCTCGCTCATGCTCTCTCACTGTCTCTCTCTCTCAAATAAATAAATAAAATCTTTAAAAAAAAAAAAAAGAACAGAGATTGTACTATAAAGTACATTCATAGTACAAAGGAGTAAACAACAGTCCATGAGTACTGGAACAATCATGGAAGACCCCCTAGGGAATGAGGTATTTGATTCAGGTCTTGAATGAGGACCAGGAATGCAACAGATGGGAAGAGGGAGGGATGGGCATCCTTGGCAGAGGGAGCTGTAGCTGTGCTCTGAAAAGGTGGGCTGCTCACTGGAGAATGGACAGCTTGGAGAAGGCAGTGTGATTGCCAGGCAATTAGAAAGGCCAACTTTAATAAGTGTGGGCATGAGTTGAAGAGAGACCGGTCAGCATGGTTCTCCAGCCTCATTCAGATGCCATGATGCCACCATGGGAGGGCGGTAGTTGGAGATTTAAGTAGAATCAATATGATCATGGATGTACAGTACATGTTCAAGATTCAACACATAGCAGCTGTTACTATTATTACTGTCATTACCATTTCTAGTAAGAGAGGTTCTCATTCAGATTTTATAGAGGAGGAACACTGAGGCTCTGAGAAGGGATTTGACCCATTCGAGAGTCGGGTACTTGATATTCTCTAGAAACATGATTTTAATCTCAGGTCTTCTGATTTTCTGATCGCCAGCCTCACCTTCCAGGATTAACTCTTGTCTCCTGAAAAAGAACCTGTTGATAAAAGAATGCTGTCCATTCCTACAACAAATCCTGTTTCTTAGTATTGTCTTCTTCCTTAAATTTGAATATTATTTCTGCCATGAAACCATAGTCAGATTTATGAGTTATTTGATTATAAATTGGCTTCTTGATGAAAAGTCTGGAGAAGGTGTCATAAAATGACAACAGATAGAGACCTGGAGGCAGGCATGGAGAAAAAGAGGGCTTGGAAAACTGAAGATGCAGATGAGTGTAGAATGTTTGCCTCTATCCAGAGTGAAGAGAAGGAGAACTTAATAAACAAACAAACAAACAAATGAAAAACAGAAGAAAGCATCATTAATAGTGTTGGTTTGTAAGTATCTTCTTCCAAGCCGGGCGGGTGAAAATGACACAGGGACAAGTCTGTTTATAAACATCTATTTCTTACTTTTCAGATAATGTCCCGCTCTAAATTTCTTGTGTGCTCCTATCATTGAAAACCCTGATTTCAAAGTTGAACCTTCCTGTTGAAGGGTTTTATTGTTACAAATACCCAGCAGGCAAGGACATCCTGCAGGGTCCCAGGGACAAATGCTGTTTACTTGTCCTTGTGAACAGCTGTCTTCCAGACTCTTCCCAATTGGCTTCCTCTTCCTTGATGAAAGAAAAAGCACACTTGCCAACTTCCCTAGTGCCTGATTCCCTGCCAAAATATATTTTTTAAAAAATCTTTTGGGGTTTTCCTTCAGCTTGTTGCCATTTTATTTTAATCTCTACCTATTACTTGGGTTTCAGGAAGATGCTCTCTCCTGGCTTGTATTTCCCCTCAGAGTCTGCTGTGTTTCTTCCATAGAAATAAGAAGGTGAATGATGGTGTATCTCTTCATAGGCATCTGCTGCCTTTTAGAAGCATGTGCTGACAGATCTGCTCATCTTTTATAGTCTCACAGTAGCTATAAAATGTTGCTTCCTAATCCATGTGTGATAATGATATTTGTCATTGAAGAAAGTAATTATTGGGTAATTACTTGATGCCAGGCACTATGCTAAGAGTCTTGATTCTCACTTTTTGGCATAGGTCTTGTATCCCCCTCCCCACCCAACCCCACCCCCCATTTTACAGATGAGGACAGTGAGAGCAGGAAAGTTGAATCATTTTCCAAAGATCACCCAGTCAAGTAAATGTGAGAACTGGTATCTGGTCCCAGTCTGATTCCTTCCTTGTTTCACCACTACTTTTTCTTGTGTGAAATCCTTGTTAAATTCCACTTAAGTGTGTGTGTGTGTGTGTGTGTGTGTGTGTTTAAGGAATGCTCTGGAAACTTAGACTTGTGACTATAAAATACTCTAAGTCCTTTAAGAAACCATGAAGCATCAGAGAGCAGATGCTACTGACATTAACTGTGACCAGTAATGGAAAGTATATCAATATAAAAAGTGTGCATTAAGACTGAGTTTTAAGTGACAAAAACCAACTCACAATGGTTAAGGAAAGAGGAAAGTTCATTGGCCCGTAAGGAAGGCTGAAAAGCCAAGGTGGTGCCAAGTATGCCACCTGGGGTGAGGTGGGGGGTGTCTTAGATAATGACTGTGATCAGCCAACCCACAGAGGGTGGGCAGGGTAGGATGAGGTCATGTTGGTGCAAATCAGGTCTTCTTGTGGTAGCCACAGAACCATGGGAAGGTAATTCTCAGAAGGTATGTGGGATATAGATGTCTTATACAATGGAGAAGCTAAGAAGTTTCCTTAAGAAATGATTTCTAAGAAATGTTGTCAAAGGTAAGGCCTGGGGGCGCCTGGGTGGCTCAGTGGGTTAAGCCACTGCCTTCGGCTCAGGTCATGATCTCAGGGTCCTGGGATCGAGTCCCGCATCAGGCTCTCTGCTCAGCAGGGAGCCTGCTTCCTCCTCTCTCTCTCTGCCTGCCTCTCTGCCTACTTGTGATCTCTCTCTGTCAAATAAATAAATAAAATCTTTAAAAAAAAAAAAAAAAAGGTAAGGCCTTAACTGAATGGTGAAAAAATGTTCTCATTTGACAAAGCAGTTCTGGGCCGGGCATGATAGGCTCCTGACATCAGTCATCATTTTGCTTGTGTGGGTCTGTGCTCTTACAAACAAATAGTAGCAATAGGATTTTGAAAAGCAAAAATTTCCCTGACATGCAAGCAGATATATGACAGGATGTTTGAGGTGGGAAAAAAAAAAGAGAGAGAGAGAAAGAGAAAGAAAGAAAGTAAAGAAAAGAAAAAAGAAAAAAAAAGCCATGTTTGGTGAGGACATGATATGTGAATCAAAATTAATAAAAAGTTAAATTCAGAACGAGTTAGAAAAATGTGTTCTACTCAGGCCTGGAGCACTCTTCCAGTAAGATCAGGCTCTAAGGGCGCCTGGGTCGCTCAGTGGGTTAAGCCGCTGCCTTTGGCTCAGGTCATGATCTCAGGGTCCTGGGATCGAGTCCCGCATCGGGCTCTCTGCTCCGCAGGGAGCCTGCTTCCTCCTCTCTCTCTCTCTCTGCCTGCCTCTCTGCCGACTTGTGATCTCTCTCTGTCAAATAAATAAATAAAATATTTAAAAAAAAAAAGATCAGGCTCTAAGGCAGGATTTATTCGATCTCATTTTGACAGACTTGTGAGGGAGCTACTTCATCAATCAAGCTAAGCGATCTTAATAAGGTTCCATTTTTAATTTCTGCATAATCTGGTGCAAGTCATGATAATTTACTTCTGCTAACCGCGCAGAGGCGAATCTGTTTATTCGGGTTATAGGATGTGTCGGGGAAGACTAAGTTGCCCTTATAAAGGACTCCAACATAGAATGGCTCGACTTTCACAATATTGTATTTCTTTCTTCTGGAATGCAGGCCAGGCAGAGAGTGACTCTGTTCCATAACCCTCTGGGAGTGCTTCACCCCAGTGGGATCGAAGCTCTGTGTTGGAGTAGGTGAGCTGAGGCTGGTGAAAGGAGGGCAGAGCCAGCATGCGGGGAAGGAGGTCTTCTGTCATGGGAAAAGGGCTGAAGTTGCAACTTCACCTCTGTTCGCATCCTATTGGCCTGGACTTCTCGGGTCTGTTGTGGATTGGATGTTGGTGTCTCCTCAAAATTCACATGTTGAACTTCTAACCCTTACGTGTGACTGTATTTGGAGATGGGACCTCTAAGGAAGGACATAAGGTTCATTGAGTCCTAACGGTGAAGTCTTGATCTAATAGGAGTAGTGTCCTTACAAGAAGATAGCACAGAGCGTTCCCACTGTCTCTGTGCACACATAGAAGAAAGGCCATATGAGGACACAGTGGGAGAGAGCAGCTGTCTGGAAGTCAGGAAGAGAACTGAACAGACGGGAACCTTGATCTTGGACTTTCAGCCTCCTGAACTGTGGAAAAATAAATTTCTCTTTCCTAAGCCACTTAGTCTATTTTGTTTAAGCGGCTCTTGCAGACTAATACAGACTCATGGCTCGCTGCAAGAAAGGCCAGAAATGCGGTACCCCGCTGGGGGATCAAGTCCGCAGATGGAAAGTAGCCTGGATTCCAGGAGGCAACTAGTCATGTGTTGCCTGGCGCCATCAACAGAGCCCTGCCTACCTCTTGACAGCTGCTTTGCCCATTTGGTTACGGGCTTTATAACACATCAGTCCTTGCAAGAAGACCAAAGCTTATAAACCTCTTGGTCCTTCAGAATCCCAATCCTGTCCCACCCCAGGCCCCAGGCTCTCCTCTACCACTGCTCTCTGAACCCTTTGTTCTTCTTCATCATCTCCATAATAATTCACATAATTCCTTCAAATTCTTTCTTTCTCTGACCTTTCCATTACTACTGACATGAGGTGAATCTTCAGTATCTGTTTAGGCTGTGATGTAGCTACTTATTATTCTCCCCTCAACACCATCTCCACTTGATTTCTGGGAGACGGTGTTAGTCTAACGCACTAGCTCCTGATGGCTGCTGTTAACAAATTACCTCAAACTTACTGGCTTTAAACATGTATTTATTATCCAACAGATCTGGAGGTCAGAATTCCAACATGGCCTTCCACTGGCTGAAATCAAGGTGTTCTCAGAGCTCGTTCTTTCTGGAGTCTCTAGGGAAGTATCTGTCTCCCTGCCTTTCCCCATCTAGAGGCCTCCGCATTCCTTTACCAAAGGTCCCCATCCTTCCATCTTCAAAACCAGCAATGGCAGTTTGAGTCCTTCTCCCGCCTTCTTATTTTACTTATAAGGGCCTCTAGGATTACATTGGGCCTACCCAGATAATCAAGAAAAATTGCCTCACCTCAAGGGCCTGGGGCCCTCATTGTCCTAGGGATGCCTGGGTGGCTCAGTCAGTTAAGCATATGAACTTCAGTTCAAGTCATGATCCCTGGGGCCTGGGTTGAACCCCGTATCAGACTCCTTCCTCAGCGGAAAGCCTGCTTCTCCCTCTCCCTTTGCTGATGTCTCATGTGCTCGCTCTCAAATAAATAAATAAAATTTTAAAGAAAAATTTAGAAAAAGATCCTTATTTACACAGAAAAATGCAAGGTCCTAAATCTATGTAATTAAATGAATTTTGGTAATTATGTAATCTATGTAATTAAATGAATCTTGGTAAACCCATGCAACCAACACCCCATTCAGGACATAAAACATTTCCTTTATCCCAGTTTCCCTTCTGTCTCCTTCCCGTCGATGTTCACACTCTCCATAGGCAGCCACTGTTTTCCTCTATTTTTGCCTGTTGCTAACCTTCTCTTAAATGGAATTATCCAATACCCTTTTGTGTCTGACTCCTTTCACTTAACACAATGTTCTTGAAGTTCATTCATGTCGCGTGAGTCAGCGGCCCATTCTATTGTATTGCCAAGTAAATATTCTGTTGTACAATAGACCACAGTTTTGAAATCCATTCTCCTATTGATGGACATATCACATGACTTGGTTCCAGTTTGGGACCATGAATGAAGGGACCATGAAAAAGTCCTTATTTAGTCACCTCTGTGAAGTCCATTTTGTCATGTAATGTAACATATTCCCAGGTTCCCATCATTAGCATGTGCATATCTTTGGGGCACCGTTATTCTGCCCACTACTCCTGATTTGCCTCCTTGGTCTCCTTGTCCTGCCACTTCTCAACAGTGCCTAAGGCTGAGTGTTCTAATCACTTTATCTCCTCCTATGTGCCCTTAAGGAGCTTAGCTTGTACTCAGCCTCTTTAGCTTTGTTCTGGATCAGACTCTGACACCATAACCCACTTTCAGTAATTGACCTCTCACCTCTTTCCTTAGAACCATGCTTCCAGTTTTGTACTCCAGGCCTGCTTCCTGGATCCTGGCTCCATGCTCCTGGATCCTGGCTCCATGCCTGGAACCTCAATTCCTTTAGAGATAAAGGACAGTTGGGCTTATAGCAAGCCTCGGGAGAAACAGTCCTGCTTATTCTGGGCACCATGGCTGGGTCTCTGCTGTGTGGATATCAGGCCACGCAGGAAAAACATTTGCCAAGCGGGGCTTCATCCTCTTGCCTGGGACCGTACTATTTTGAGGCTGGCTCCTCCAGTGGGCCCAGCCACCAATAATCAGACCCAGATTGCCTTTGATGCAGGAATCAGTCAAATCTACCTCGGTGTTTCTAAAATGTTGTTGCAGGAAATTAGGATTACCTGGAGAGCCTTAGAACATCTAGATATCCAGGCTGCACCTGGTACCAATTAAATCAGAATCTTTGGGGAGTATAAATCAGCGTATTTTTAAAAAACTCCATCGATTTCATTTTTTAGGCAAGATCAAGGACAAGCTGACACACTGAGATCAGGACCTGAGTTGAAATCAAGAGTTGGGGGGGCTCCTGGGGAGCTCAGTGGGTTAAGGCCTCTGCCTCTGGCTCAAGTCATGGTCTCAGGGTCCTGGGATCGAGCCCCGCATTGGGTTCTCTGCTCAGCGGGGAGCCTGCTCCCCACCCTCCTCTGCCTGCCTCTCTGCCCACTTGTGATCTCTCTCTCTCTCTCTCTCTCTCTGTGTCAAATAAATGGATAAATCCTTAAAAAAAAAAGAAAGAAAGAAAGAAAAAGAAATCAAGAGTCGGCCCCTGAACTCACGGTGCCCCCCAGGTGCCGTGGCCCATTCAATCTTTGGGATGAAGATTTTACCTCAGTAAAATCTCTCTAAGTTGTTTATTCAGTGCTTGATTTCCCATCCTATCTTTCTGCCATTTGATGTTTCTTAATATAACTTTTATTTTATATATATTTTTTCTTTACCTTTTTCTCTCTTAACTGCCAGGCTGAACATTCCACAAAAAAAGATGAGGACCATAATATGTCTGTCTTCTATTACCTCTACTTTGCAGATGAAGGAACTTGCTCAAGATGTTTCTTCCAGTAAGTTGAGCTAGAAGAATGTGAGCTTCCTGTGAGCTCAGTCCAAGTCCCCTCTCACGACTTCTAACTTCCATGCCACCACTCACCTCTCATCAGCTGAACACAACTGTATTTTCTGTATCAGGCTTTCGAGTTTTTTATTTGTACGAATGCTTATTTTATAAAATGGAATGCCCATATTGTCTAGAATTTTGCTTTTCTCACTGGACATACCACAATGCTTTTTGCAAACTTTAAGTCTGATATTTTAAGAATGCCTATGTAATAGACTGTCACACTGAATTACTATAAACTACTTAACCACTTAACTATTGCTTAGCATTTAGGCATTTTCACTGGTCATTTTTTTTTTTTTTAGGTGACTTTGAACCACACGTCTTCATGTGCCTGCCTGAACTGAGTTCCTTCTTTCTCACAAATCATAAACATTCTTACCTCATTTTCACCTTGAACTGGCCACCCCTGGAACTTTCATGGTGCCGTAGCTAATTTATCAAAGCGTGCTAAAGAATAGGAAAATATGTACAGCAGTCGTTTTTTATTTTTATAAGACACATAGAATTATGACATTTTTACTCTTCCATCTTATCTAAGCTTGTTCATTAAATTGGCTTTGTAAATTCTTCTTTCCCTTAATTATCTCCGCTTAATTTTGAGGAATGACAAATTGGGTCCACTTGCACATTTTGATGTCTCCTGTTCACTCCCCAAGTGTGCTGACCCTTTGCTTCCTCAAATCACAAATGAGTTCCTTGTCTGCAGTTCAAAGATAAGGTCTGGCTGGAGTCTGAACTGAATTTCTAGGAACCCAGGACAAAAGGGAGACAGATGACCCCTTATGATTACTGCCGCTGCATTTGATCTCATCCTCCCCACGGAGGATCTCAGTGCAGTGATGTAGAGAAGTCTGAACCAGAAACCAGACCTGGGGGCTTGCTTTCACCTGGACATTTGCTCATCTTGGCACCTTAACCCCCTGAACTCATTTCCTCAACTCAAAGGTGGCAGACCCTTTGGCCCCAATGTGGCTGGGCAGAATATCACAAAATTGGAAATATCACATAAGATAACCAATGTGAATGTGCTTGAGACACTCTAAAAGACATATGTGTACGTGTGAAATGTCTGTGTGGACACAGTTGTTGCAGTGCAGAAAGACAATTTTTATTTAATATTTAAAGGTTTGACACTTGATTAGTTATTAAATACCGATTTACTGAATTAGTTGATACTTAATACTTAAATATTCTAATAGTTTTAAAAAAACTATTTTAAATTTGACCCTGTGACGAACACTTTCTCACTCAACCATAGACATCCTTTTAAAAAAAATTTTTTTTCTTTTTTTTTTAAGCAATCTACACATCCAGCTCTGGGATCAAACTCACAACCTCAAGATCAAGAGTCACATGCTCTACCAACTAAGCCAGCCAGACATCCCACAGCAAGTCCTTTTTAAAGGCCTCAATTCTACCTTTTTGTTCTTTGCTTCTATAATTGCTAACATAATAATATTTTATTCACTAAGTGCTTAAGAAAGTATCTTTAGAAAAACTGGAATTGCTAGGGTGGTCAAATTGATTGACACAATGAGATAAAATATCTCCCTACAGAGAAAAGAAAAAAAAAAAACCCTAAAAACAAAATGAGGACGTGGGTTGGTGGTACTCAGTGGCTTTTAGTATGTCTTCTGTTTACATCGTGAGAAAATGAGATCTACAAAGTGTTATGAATACTTTTAATTGAAAAAAATCAGAGGAAATTAAAAGCTCTTTAACAGGGACCAGATGTAGTTTAAAAAAAAAAAAAAGAACAAAGCAGTTGAACTCTTGTGTTAAGACTAACTTCCAAAAAAAAAGGGGGGGGAGGGGTACCTCTTCCTCCAGCTGTAAGGGGTAAGGGTAGGCTAATAATTAAGTCCAAGTGACCCTTCTCGCCTTCCTTAGACGAAGTGAGAAACAAGTTGCAACTCATTTTCAGAAGAAAAATCTCCCAGCCGGTGGGGGAGGCTGGTCAGCTAAGCCCCGAGTCCCGTCCGCGAGGCTGGCGGCCAGGACACAGGAGGCCGCGCCACCGTCGGAGGGAGAGGGACGCTGGTCAGCTACACCCTGGTCGCGCTCCAAAGGGGAGGCCGGCGGCCGGCCCGGGGAGCGTCTGGCGCGGGAGGGGCGCGGGCCCGGAGGTGCCGTGAGTGTGGGCAGCCGCGCGTCCTCCCGGCTCCCGGGGCCCGGCGGGGGCTCAGAGCCGCCGTGGGGCCGGAAGGGTCAACAGGGCAAATGCTTTCTCGGAATTCACCAGCTCGGGCCAACTTCAGCAGATTCTCTCCTCCTTCCCAGCCACTTTCTCCGCCCACCCTCCCCCACCACCCCCAGCCCCACCCCGCCAGCCGCCCGGGCTCGGAGCGGGTCACGCCGCCACACCCCCCGAGTCTGGGACGCTTTGAGCACCGCGCCCGGCCGGCGGCCAGCTGGAGCGGCGGGTCCCCGCGGGTCGCAGGGGCCGAGCTAGGGGCCCCGCGGGGGAGGGGTCTGCGCGGGCGGGGGCGGGGAGGGGCGGGCGCCGCGCAGGTCTGGGGCGGTGTGTCCGAGGGGCCCGCGGGCTGGAGGCCGGAGCCCGGCGGGGAAGGGCGGACTCGCGCTCTGCGGAGAGCCCCCGCGCGTGGCGGTGCCTTTCTTCCCAGAGCCCAAGCGAGCGGCGGCAGCGAGATGCGTGGCGGCGGCGGCGCGGGGGTCGCGCTCCTGGCTTCGCTGCTCTGGGTCGCCGCGCGGTGCCAGCAGAGAGGTGAGCCCCGGTCCCCAGTCTCCCGGCGGGCGGCGGCAGCAGCGGGACAAAGCCGGCCGCTTTGCCGCTGCTTCGGTGGGGGCGCGCATCCTTGTTCACCTCGGACGGGGGAATCGCACACGTGGGGCTCCGCGCGGCCCCCACGAAGCGTCTCCCGGGCGGGGCGGGATAGGAGTGGGGACGCCACCCGAGATGGACGCAACCCGGTCCTCCGACCCTTGGGCTTGAAACTCCTCGGGCTCGGGGGTGAGGAGGTGGGGAGTGAGGATCCGTTCCGTTTTTTTGCGATCCGGAGCGCAGCTGACGGGAGCGGCGCGGGGTGGGGGAAGCCGGGGGTCGTGGGGTGCAGGAGGGGGTTGCGACCCCCTCAGAGGTCCCCAGCTTGCAGTCCCCGGGCTGCGGCGGGCAGGGATGCGGGCGGCTGACTCGGCGCGGGGAATGAATGGGAAAGGCGTCCTCCCGAGTCGCCCTCATTGTCCTGCGATGGAAAGGGCGGGCTCCTCGGGACCGCTCGCGGCCCAGGTGGGCTCGTGGGGACAGACCGTGGTGAGAAGCGGGTCCCTGGCCGGCTGTCCTGAGCCCTGGGTACTCGCCCGCCCGCGGCGTCCCGGCCACAGATGCGCCTTCCGTAAGGGCGCTCTTTGTGCAGCCCCCGAGGTGGCCAAACCGGCTCATTCCCCGTGCGGGGTTAGACCGCGGTCACCCTGGGGTGACAGAGCCGGTGACGAAGGGACGACTTTGCACGCTCGCCGGCTGCGGTGGTGCAGTGTTTCTCCTGACAAGGTTTGGGGAGAACGGAAACCCCAAGCGAATTTTGAAGGCTTCGATCAATGCCAGAGAGAAAGAGAAGCCCTGTTTCCCTTTCTGCGGACCACTCCATTCCCCCACTCGATCAAGCGGACACTCGGTGAAGTCTTGGCGGCGTCGCTTTCTAGTTGGCTAGGCGGTCACAATACTTGTTGGCTGCATCTAATGTGCACAACATGTGACCATGGACACATCCCTACAAATACACATTTCATTTAAAAATAAAGAAATGAATACAGGTCAAAAGCAGGTAGGCGGCATACCCTCGTGGGAAAATGTGTTTGGGCATTGTGCTGAGTCGTGAACTCTACAGAGACGCGTCCATCTCATTCATTCAGGCATTCGTGATGAACGCACTGGACCGGAGCTGGCCACACAGCTTTGAATACCCAGCGCCTGCTCTGCGCGGAGTGGGGCTGGGACGTAGAGGGAATTTACATAGTTATGCGTCCGAGAAAAGAGCCCGCCTTTAAGGGAGGGAAGGCTTTGGCGCTACAAGCCCGACTCCTTTCTCTCCGGTTGCTGAAAGTGAGCGAGTCCCAGTTTCCCACAGGGTGGGGAGAGAGCCACTTGGTTCAGCTTTATTGTTTTAAGAAATTGAAAGTCCTAGATGGAGGCAATGCCGGGAATGTTTTTCTTGCCCCTAGGAGCTGAGCACTTGGCGTGGGAGGTTATGAATGGTGTTTGGAGAAAGTGGGACCACATGGGGCTTTCCTGCTTAAGATGCCTTGGAAAGCCACCCACCAGGGGAGTCTTTGAGTCTTTCACACCGGTTCCATATTTGCTGTCTCCACCCCATCAGCCATGCTTCCTAACAAGCACCTTTGAGGGAGTTTTCATTTTAAGAAATAACTTGTGCTCCGGGGCACCTGGGTGGCTCAGTGGGTTAAAGCCTCTGCCTTCAGCTCAGGTCATGATCCCAGGGTCCTGGGATCCAGAGCCTGCTTTCTCCTCTCTCTCTCTGCCTGCCTTTCTGCCTGCTTGTGATCTCTGTCTGTCAAATAAATAAATAAAATCTTTAAAAGAAATAAGTTGTACTCTACATATATAGCATAAATGATTAGTGAAATGGTATGATTTGGTCGTAGTAAAATCAAGCTGACCTGTGGCACTGCTGAGTTGGCTAATTGGTGCCTACATTTTAAAAAATGATCATTATCTAACAACCACTCAGATTATTAGCAGTCCTCTGTAATATCTGTGTCTCTCTGGATTACCTTACAACTCACTGTATAGGAGGACCCAGTGGCTCACGACCTTGAAATGTAACCTGTTTAAAGTGAGTTATTCCCCGGGGTTAGAGTAAGAGGTGGTATGTTTCTTAAAATAGTGCCTTGTTGAGTCCACAGCTGGTAATATAGAATTATGATTACAACATAGAATTATAATTGCTTCGCAGGTTGGCTCATCAGTTTTTCTGTTTTAAATCATCCTTTCTTTTTTAAAAGTAAAACTAGATCATTCCAAGTAGAGAGAGAAAAAACAATCTGTTGTATGACTAGAAGAACATGTACTTCGTTCTCAACAGGGCATAGCATTCGAATTAGCATGTATCATTCCACAGTATGGAGTACGTGTGCCTGAAGGGATTTCAAAGGCACACTTTTCTCTTCTGTAAGCTGTATTGCCACGTAAGTGCCAATTAAAAGAATATTGGTCTTAGCAGTTGGAAACAAGGATATGTGTAGTAAAAACATCACTGCCCACCATTTGCATATCCTGGATTTGGCCCACTCCTTTTTCCTTCCTCTTTTCCAGACATTAAATATGAAGCCTACTGCTGTAGTTAATACAATGTCATAAAGAATTCAAATACCACAAAGATATGGTAATGTCTTGAGCCATTCTTAGAACTGCACTGCTCTATAACCAAGTATCCTAAAATGTTTATATACCCACTTATTTCAAAGTAATCATCCTTGAAACACTCTATCATTTTATAATAATTTGTTCATAAAGCCCTAGGGATATTCATTATCATCAATGGTGCATTTGGGGCAGGGATGACAAGCCATACCTTTAAGCTTTAGATGTTTTATTCTCTGGCCTCACTCGCTGGGGGAAATTGGGCAAGTTAATTTTCCTGTGCTTTGGTGTCAGCGTCTGCAAACTGAGAGAAATAAAGAGGTTTCCCTGGAGAGGCTATTAACGATGAGATGAAACAATGCAAGAACAGTGTCTAGTACAGGGTTAGTCCTCAAAATATTTTATCTAGGAGCATCATTGTTACTATTTTACACAGAACTCTGGGGGAGGCCCTCTTCTGGAGCTGTAGTTTCTGGAATGCGTAATTGTTTCAAAATTTGGAGTCTGGAGTTGAAATCAAGTAGTCTTGGATTTAAATACCAGGCCTGTCCCTCTGATGAGCCATGACATTGGTTAACACCTTACCAGCTCTGAATGTCAATCTTTCTGTCTATAAAATGGGTAGGATTCACATGATTAAATAACACTTGAAAATATTGGCATGGTGTTGGGCACGACATACTGTCACAGGTGTGGGATCTGTGGTGATGACCCTTACTGTTAAGCCTGTCACGAGCACTCACCGTTCTGGGAGCCCCTCCCTTTCTCATTGCCCACGTTCCTTTGCTCATTAAGGGCTTGTTGATTTTACCTCCTGAAAGTCTGTGCGATCTGTCTGCATTTTTTTTTTTGGGGTCCCCACTGCTGACCAGGCTCAGGAATTGTTTGTTTTTCCCATGAAATATTGTGATGGTTCTCTAGCCAAACCTCCCTCCTCCCCTCGTCTCCCTTCTCAGCATGGCTGCCTCTGTGATTTTTCTAGAAACACCACCCTAGGGGCTCAGACTGTGCCACCCACACCCCTCACTTTTTCACATGTATATACAAAATAACAGTGATGTGCATCACACGGGGGGATAAACCAAGGGGGTTGGGACTCCAGCTGGCCTGTTATCCCGGAGCTGAGGGACATTATTATTTTTTTTTTTTAGATTATTTATTTATTTATTTGACAGACAGATCACAAGTAGGCAGAGAGGCAGGCAGAGAGAGAGAGGAGGAAGCAGGCTCCGCACTGAGCAGAGAGCCCGACTCGGTGTTTGATCCCCGGACCCTGGGATTATGACCTGAGCCGAAGGCAGAGGCTTTAACCCACTGAGCCTCCCAGGTGCTGAGGGACATTATTTTAGGACACTTATACCTACTCATAGGCAACAAGTATTTCCTTGCACACAAGCTGCGAAGTGTCAGACAAATCTGCTGTTTGGGTTCAAATGCCCTGGGAAACCTTCCCAGTCCCCCAATGCTGAAGTACTCTCTTCCCTAAACTCCCAGCGGTCTCTCCACTTAGCGCTATCGTCATTTGTATCCACTTATCATGGAGGCGTGAACAATTGGCTGACCAATCCTTCTCACCCACTGACTGGGGAAGGAACATGTTTGTTTTTAAAGATTTTATTTATTTATTTGACAGAGACACAGTGAGATAGAGAACACAGGCAGGGGGAGTGGGAGAGGGAGAAGCAGGCTTCCCACTGAACAGGGAGCCCGACGCAGGGCTCGATCCCAGGACCCTGGGATCATGACCTGAGCCGAAGGCAGACGCTTCATGACTGAGGCACCCAGGCGCCCCTGTGGGGATCATTTTATCCATATCTGCACCATCATTGCTTTGCAAAGTTCCTAGCAGTAAATAGCCACCTACCTTCATTGAGTCAAATTGAAATGAATATCTTTGTTTAGGAATCAAGTAACTTCAAAACATTTTGTTGTGTAGATAATCCATGCCCATGGTACAAAACTCAAATTGTACTAAAGTGTCTGTAGAAAAAGGTTAAGTCTTAACATTTGTCACCTTCTTCTGAGGTAACCACTACTTTTGGCTTCTTGTGTATTCTTCCATGGACATCTTTTCCTGGAACTCTCAAAAGCAAGCTACTTCTTTGGTAGTAGAAGCCTACTTCTTCTCCAACAGTATAAGGGGGTCCCACTCATTTCCTGACAAAACATGGACCAATATTCCTCTCTCCACTGCCCACTCCACATTCTAGTACTTCAGTGGACCTGTTGCAGGGAATTAATACATCATTTAATGAATGCACATACTTGTAAACTTGTCACCTTCAACTTGTCCCTTCCAACATGGTCTTTGACAGAAAGGTATTAGAGCAGTGTTTCCTAGATCTTATGGACTTTAAAAACTAGGTCACCAGTTGATTTCATGACATTGTACTCTGTACTCATTCTGAACGTCTTGTTTGCAGTGCATTAACAAGCTATTCCTTATGCAGTAAAGACTTTTTAAAAATGTATTTTAGGAGATTCATGATACAGAGAAGTCGAGTTTGAGAATAATTCTATTAGAAGTTTAAGACAGTGTGTTATTTTACCAACTAAGCGTGATTTGTTACTGGAACATCTATGACAGACACAGAAAAATTTAATTTTTGAAAATAATTCCCAGTGAATAAAGTTAAGTCTGCACTTTGAATAGAGATTCAATGGAGATGACCAGAGAACTCTCCATCTTGGGCCTTAGATGATGTTTTTAGTTACATTCCTTAGAAATGTTTGGACAACCAAGAGAAACTATAGTTTCCTGAGAAAGATGTCTGTAACTTATCTACATGCTTGCAGATAATTCTTTCTCTTGTTTTGTTTTCCAAATACTAATATGTCTCCATGGACAATTGAGTAAATAAATAAGGGCATTTCAAAATTAATGAGGAGGAAAAAAAAAACCTTTATAAGAAGTAGTTTAGTTAAGGTCATGAACTTGGGCTCTGTTAGAACATGCCAGCCTGGGAGCTGTTTTGGCCCGAAGCCCCCTGCAAGGCAGAGACAGCTGGGTTCACTGTATTTTCATGGACTCGATGCTCAGGGTGACAGTCTGTGTTCAGAGTAACGATTTCATAGCTCAGAATCCCTCCACTCCAGCCTTTGTGTTTTCAAGGCTGGATCAGGAGAGCTTTCTTTGGGTTAACTTGTTGCCAGCGAATGTGTGTCTTGCTTGGGGGCAGGAGACAGACAATGGAGGCAGTGAGAATCCGAATCAGCCCGATGGATGACATTCTTGCCTAGGTAAGCATTTATCTCCAAGTGCTCATCCAGAAACTGCGGAGTGTGGAAATACATAAGATCCCGGCTTCAGCTTGTATGCACACTTTTGCTTTTTTTCTCTTCTGAATTTACTATTTGAAGTTTGCCTCTCTTCATTCCTGAACTATCTTTGAAGTCTGAGTTGTCGGCCTAGCAGGCCGTGTGGCTCAAATTCTTGTGCCAGAGAGCGTCCTGTGTAGCTGGTGGGAATGTCAAATTTAGATCCATGAGCATATATAGAAAATGCCCTCCTTTCCCCATTGCCTGAAGTATTTCCTGCATTTTATTCCTTTGCCCCTTAACTTCCTGCCAGAACCTCAGGAAATTCTCTCTGACAATAAAGATGCTACAGTGTAGCCGACCATTTGTAGTTAAAAGAGAACATTTGGAAGGGGGCCCTCACATAACAATGCTGATTATTGTATAGCACACGTTTAAATGTCTTCCAACCTTTTTGTAGTGACAGAATTTTACCAACAAAAGTGATTATCTTGTTACCTTGGGAGGCCCAGCACAGGAACCTGCTCCAGTGTCTTCCCTCTGGATTTCCCCCAGCTCATGGCCTTCTTTCTGTTCCCTTGGCTTGGTCTGCTTTTACTTTTTTTGTCCCCTTATCCAAATTGTCCCACCAAATTTTTGTTCTTTCCCTTAAAAAAAAAAAAAACTGGCTTTTTTTTTTTTTAATTTTCATTTCTCCCTCTAACCAGGCAAATAGTCACCTGCTGTCTGAATGGACTATGACCAGCCACTTTTTTGTTTGTTTGTTTTCAGAGAGAAAAGGGGAGGGACAGAAGGAGAGGGAGAGAGAGAATCTTACTTAAGTTGACTCCATGCCCAACACAGAGCCCACCTCAGGACTTGATCCCAGGACCCCGAGATCATGACCCGAGCTGAGATCAAGAGTCGGACACTTAACCGCCTGAGCCACCCGGCGTCCCCATAACCAGCTGCTTGTAGTAACTGTCTGATGCTCGCACGCTTTCTCCTTGACTGGTCTAACACTGCCGTTAGGCTCATGCTGCTGAGGTCCTGCCTTTCTCCTGTGCCCCCTGCTTCATCCAGCTCCAGTCCTGCCACAGCCATGGCCCTCCATGATCCCTCCGGCCAGCCAGGACCACTAGACTTAGCCGTGTCTCTCTCTATCCCGGGCGCCTATCTCTCTATCTCTCTCTATCCTGGGCTCTTCCTTCCTTTCTGATTGCAGCTGCATGATTTGTTCATGTTCCTTATCTGAATTGCACCCCCATTTCTTACCTAAAACCTAGCCTGACCGCCCATGCACGGCCTGTTGCTTACTGCCCTGGGCCAGCCTTGTCATTATGACCCCAACCAACCAGCCTGTTTCTGTATTTGCATTGTTTTTTGTGATAAGTCAGGCATTGAAGTTTGCATCTCTTCATTCCTGAACTATCTTTGAAGTCTGAGCTGTCAGCCAGGCAGGCCGTGTGGCTCAAATTCTCGTGCCAGAGAGCCTCCTGCAAGGCTGGGGGGAATGTCGAGTGTAGATCCATGAGCATGTACGGAAAATGCCCTCCCTTCCCCATTACCTGAAGTATTTCCTGCATTTTGTTCCATTGTCCCTTAACTTCCTGCTAGAAGCTCAGGAAATTCTCTATGACAATAAAGAAGATACTGTCCAGTCCTCTTTTGGATGGCTTGCCTAGAATTCTGTAAGTCAAGGTCCGAAAGAAGATTTTCTTTCCTGCAAAGATCAAACCCTTAGCTCCCAACTTTTCTTTCAATACAACGATAACTTGAGGGTAGAAGGTTCTTGGGCTCAGACCTGAGCCCTTGGGAGTGGGAGAGTGGGGCCACCCACAGAGCTTAACAACCACAGAACCCTTACCCAGCCCCTCGATTGCCAGCCCAGCCCTGAGTCCTGGCCCTGCGCTGGGCATGAGTTCCTCTAGACCCCTGTGTTTCATTTCACCTGAAGGGATTAGCATTCACAGCCCAACATGGGATCTGGGATCTGTGTCTCCAAAAACCTTATTCCCATTTTGGTATCCAATTTTAGTATATGTGCTGCCGAAGCGAGCACCCCATTTTGGTATCCAGAGGTACAAGGACTTGAAAGGCACAACTTTCCAATTGGTCTTCAGGCTGACTTTTCTGGGTTTCTAGTTTAAATCATTATTTCCACCACTCTCTCTGCCACTGGGCTTACCATCTGGCCCTGTTACCGTGTGCTACGGTGGGCTAGTGCTCTTTGCCCACCCTGACAATTCCCAGTCTAGCCTTCTAGCCCCTTTATTCTGAATCTCTAATTCTGGCTTTTTTTTTAATCGAGATACAGCTGACATATTAGTTTCAGGTGTACAACAAAATGATTCGGTATTTGTATATATTGCCAAATGATCACCATAAGTGTGGTTAACATTCATTCCTATAGGCAGTTAACAAATTTTTTTTCTTGTGATGAGAACTTTTAAGATTTACTCTTTTAGCAAGTTTCAAATGTATAGCATGGTATTATTAACTGGTTACCCTGTGGCGCATTACCTCCCTAGGACTTGTGCATATAATTCTGTATAATAAACATATGATATTTATATAAATATAGCTAGAGGTTTGTGCCTTCTGACCTCCTTCACCCAAACGCTCTCTTCGTTTTTGAATACAATCTAGTTTTCCCAATTCTTTACAACCATGCTCCTGGATTCATGGTACTGTTTTGTTCTGGAAGTGTGGGGTGGAGGGAGTTTGAGATATTCACTAACATGTGAAATGCCTTTGGAAGCTTCTTTCACTTTTCTTAAAGGCAGTTGACATTTTAAATAGTTAATAGCTTCTTGGAGTAGGGAATAATATTTTCTAGTGAGTCTGTTTCTATTCCAGGTTTCTAATTTTTGTTCCTGTGTTTGCCTTTTCATTCATTCATGCAGGGAACGTATCTTGGGACCCCGCGTCAGGGATGCACAGAGGCTAGTGTGTCTCGCGGACTCCTTTCTCAGCCGCATTCCTTGCTATGATTCCAGGCACTTCTTGACGTTTTTAGTGGGCTTGTTTTTGGAGTCCACAGAACTGAAAAGTGCATATTAAAAAAAAAAAAAAAAGTTCTCCATGAGCAATAATGGGCAGAGCAGAAATAGAAGGGTTAAAGTCTCAATCATGGGTGTTACCATCTATATTTTGTTTACTTATAGTCACATAGGTTCACATTGACCCGAGGAGGCCGAGTTGTGGGGCAGGGAAAGGCAGGAGATGGGGAGGCCGAGAGGCGTTCAGCATTAGCTGGAGTGACAGAGGCAGCTTCTACACCAGACACCCTGTTAAGGGATGTCCGTTTCCTTAGGCTTCCTTTCTTTTCTGGGAAACTCAGATCTTCCCCGCTGGCCTAGCGTGCTCCAGGTGAAGAGGCACGGTTAGTACAGAAGTTCTCTCTCCAGGCAGCACATTAGATTTTAATAGCATCAGTGCCCAGGTCCTACCCCTTATGTGGTCTGGGGCGGTACTCAGCCGTTTGCACTTTAAAAATGCTCCCTGGGAGGGCGGGACGCCTGGGTGGCGCAGTGAGCTGAGCATCTGACTCATTTTGGGATCAGGTCATGATCTCGGTGTCCTGGGATTGAGCCCCTTGTCGGTCTCCAAGCTTGGTGCAGAGACTGCTTGGGTTTCTCTCTCCTTCTCCTGCTGCCTTACCCCTGTGTTGCTCTTTCTCTCTAAAATAAATACATAACTTGTAAAAAAAAAAAAAAAGTCTATAAAAATGTTCCATAGGGAATTCTGCTGTGCAGACAGAGTTGAGAGCCACAAAGTTAACATGAAATTTGCTGTGCCAGTGAACACGATCACACTGCAATGCAGGCTTGGGAAAGGGATGCCATACCTGGTGGTCCTCCCTACCTTATTCATGCGGGTACGGGGTGGGGGGGCCCTGAATCTGTTGCCTGGAGGCTAATGCCTTGTGCAGATACCAAGCCCTCCAATCCAAGCACCCTCTTTGCTTGCCTCATGTCTGTTTCGTGCGATTCCCACTCCTCCAGGAAGCAGGGTTGATACCAAGCACTTCAAAGTTGTGAGGGATCCCTGCTGTCACGGCCTGTGTCACTGACATTGCTCGGAGAAAGACGGTCCCTTCTTTGTGTCCCAGGAGTCCCTTGACAGGCGTTTGTCACTGGTAAGTGCTCAGCTGATGCTTATTAACTGCCGAGATTCTGATTTCACGAGCAGTTTTCATCTCCGTTTGCTGACGTTGCCGTGTATAAAGGCCCTTCTTTGGTTAAAATCCCTCCTCATGAAATATGACTTTTAGAGTCCCTCCTGTCTGAGGACAAGGTCTGGCCTTGTAGGGTGGAGTGGTTGGTTGATTGGATTACTTTTTTATACTTTAAATAATTCATCCAAAATTTCGTAAATCCATTCTATATAAAGGCATGTCCCTCCCTCCCAGCCCCTCTAAATGGACAAACTACAGATACTCTTTTCTTTGGGTTTATCTGGACCACCTCCTTCTCTCCAGATCCAAGCTTCACCTTCTCAGGTCAGGTGGCTACAAAGTCTAGCTGTCCTTATCTACGTACTTCTCTTATCCTTCCCCGATCTTGTCTTTAATTGATCATCCATTGTACACTTGATTTTCCTGCCTTCCTTCAGAAGTTGTTACCTCCCCCTACCCCAACCATGTTTGGCTTATTATTTCCCTTCTAGATCCATCTCCCCAAATAAAAGCCATTCTTCCCTCTCGATCCCCAGCACCTCCCACCCCACCCCATCACATTCCCTCCACACATAGCCCACATACGCTGCATGCCAGACCCAACCCCTGCACTGACCTTGTAGACCAGCTCCCAGTTCAGGGTACTTGGAAATGTATTGTCCTAACTGACCACATACTGGCCAGAACCAGAGTCTGGACCCGGGCCCCAATTCAGGGCCAGGAAGCCCCAGTCCAGCGGCAGGGGCTGAGTTGAAGTCTCATGTGGCCAATAAGAGATCAGAAAGCTGTTGGTATCCAGAGTCCCTGCGAATTTAGGGACCGTGGAGCTGACCAGTGTCACCCACCCCCGTTGAACGGCTTCTCAGTCTCTGTGAGCAAAACTTCCAGGGCTGTCTGTGCTCAGACCCGTCCATGGCTTCTTCTCCCAATGCCAACCCTATTTTGGCCATTCTGAGATACCTGGTTCCCCCCAGTGTGACGCGGAGGCTCACATCTGTGAGCCTTGACTACACTGTCCATGACAACTCTGTGGCCTCTCTGACATGCCCCCACCGGCCCCCGTCATTCATGTTTTCCACCTGCTTGTTGCCATAGCAATTTGTTTATACAATTTGTTTATACCTGGCATTTCATAACTGTTAACTTGCCTGTCTCTCCTGGGGGGCAGAGAGTTTTGTTCCTACTTCTGATCGCCAGCACAGGGCCTGGCATTTCGTGTCAATTCTTTGAATACTACTTGGGTGCATGAATGGAGGGCCCAGTGCAGACAAGCAACAGGAGTAGAAAGGAATCCAGTGGGCATGGTTTAGGGATCCAGCAGATAGCCACCTGGGGTTAGGGAAGTCACTGAGCAGAGGGACCGTCTCCTGGAAAGCAGTAGCAGGGAAAGGACGGGTTGCCAGATCAAGAAAGCCCGGTGACAGGATTCTGGGACAGGGAATGAGGAAGAATCCAGGTAATTAAACAAGGGCAGAGGATGAACCAACATTTTGGGGACCAAAATCTTCACTTTCATTCTAAACCAGAACATGGGATCAGGGACCACCTACTGTGGGAAATGAGAAGTCCAGATGCTTTTCGTGCTCATAGATAGCACCCAAATATGGAGAGAGAAGAGCCACAGAGTCTGGGAACCAGGAGGGGCTGAACAACTAGAGGAGTTATTGATCTGTTGGGTTTGGTTTTTTTTTCCCCATCTATAATTCAGCACAAAGAAAACACAGATTACATTTTTGTCATTAAAATAATGGCTGGTGGCAAATATTCAATACAGATCTAAAAGCCTGATTTTATTTAACATCTTATTTCTGGATTTGGAACCACTAACATCTAAGAATCTTAAGGTAGCAATGTATTCACACACACAGCAAGTACTTACTAGAATGTTCCACATACTGGTGACCGTGGTTTTTGCACCTCCAGTGCTTGTAGTCAAAGGAACATGAGAAGGACCCAGAGAATCCTAGTGAGTGTGTTCTCAGCTCTGACCTGGGAGAGGTTTTTGCTTCTGAAGGCCTCAAACACCAATATACTTCCCACTTGTTGCGTTAGAATAATATGGCCATAAACAGAACGAGAACTCCGATTTACGTCTACATTTCTTCGGCCGTGGGTGTTCCTTGGAAAGGGTGTAACTTCAGAATACTCTATGGTACGTGACTTTAGCCTTGTTGGCATTTGTCAACTAGCTCTTGTAGTTATATTTTCATAGTTGAGGGTTTGTTTTTTTTTTTTTTAAGGGAACACTACCTGCCTGCCGTTGGAGCACTTTGTGTAAGTGGAAAAGCAGCTGCTCTCCTCCAGGCATTTTGAGCTAAGGCATCCTCTCTTCTCAGGAACAGAACAAAGGCATACAGAATTTATGTCACAGATGGATTTTTGTTTGATAAAAATCACTTTTTACTGAATGAAAGAATGGCCTATTCTCCTTAGAAATATGAGCATAACATCTCCTGTGTCTTTAGTGGTTTCTAACTTTGTTGGTTTCTTTTTCATTATTAGAATTGACTGACTTAAGATATGCCTCATTGAGGTGCTCAAACGTCCCTGAAAATTTGGGCATAAGACAGTCTTCTGTAAAGGAAATAATTTCAAATTGAATAGGAAAATATTTCCAAAATGATATTTGAAGGAATCAGCCAGGAAAGAAAATAAACATCACTTTGGTTTCTGTTACCAGCTGACCTAAGCCAATTTTGTTATACAAAATGCTTGGGTACTTTTTGGTGAATGATGATACCCACCGAGAAGCTCAAGGCACATGAGGATGTACTGCTCCCTGACAACCTAACCCACTAGATGATGCCAAGTGCATAGCTTACACATTATTAACGTACCTTAACTAGCAGTCAGGTCCAAGGCTGGTCATAGGCCATATGCAGTGAACTCGTTAGAGTTGCAGCCTTCTGTCGTTGTGGGAGCACAGACTTCTCCATGGAATCAATGTCAGGCGATACACACCCTTAAACACTGTCTGGTTCCAAGACATCTGAAGGACCAAGCCCCAGGTGGCATCCCCATCCTTCAGAATGGAGGCCTCAGCCTGCATGATTTTTCACCCTGTAAAATGCAAGGGTGAGGAGAAACTCCAACGTGTTTGAACAGTTTTATCGGGGTATAATTTACATACCATAAAATCCTACCAATCGGATGTGTATCGTGCAATGGTTTTTAGTAAATTTAGAGTGTTGCACAGTCGTCCCCACAATCTGGTGTGGAATATTTCCAAGACCTCGAAAGGCTTCCTCACGTTCATTTATACTTAGTCCCAGCCTCCATCCTCACCTTAGCCCGAACCAATCATCTGCTTTCGGCACTTTTACATTTGCCCTTTCTGGAAATTTCATACGCATAGAGCTATGCAGTATATGTATTCTTTTGTGTCTGTCTTCTTTCTCTTCACATAATATTTTCTAGGTTCATCTAGGTTGTGGCATGTATCTGGAGTTTGTTATACTTGATTGCTGAAGATGATTCCTTTGTGTATGTAGCCTTTTTTTTTTTTTTTTTTTTGCCAGTCACCAGTCGATGGACAATTTTATTGTTTCCATTTGGGGTCTGTTAGGAATAACGCTAACAACATTTGCATTCAGGTCTTCCTGGAGACATGTTTCATTTCTCTTGAGTGAAATTCCCAAGAGTGGAATATAGGTCATATTGTAAATTTGTGTTGACCTTTTTTTTTTTTTTTAAAGATTTTATTTATTTATTTATTTTGTGGTGCGAAGAGAATGGGGAGGAGGGGAAAGACTGAGGGAGAGAGAGAGAAACTCTCAAGCAGACTCTGTGTTGAGCACAGAGCCAGACCCGGGGCTCAGTGTTGTGACCGCGAGATAATGACCTGAACTGAAATCTAGAGTCAGACACTTAGCTGACTGAGCCACCCAGGAGCCCCTTGGCATTAATTTTTTTTAAGTGGTTATGAGATTATTTTCCAAAGTGGCTGTGCAATTTTGCATTCTACCAGCAGTGTATGAACATTGCAGTCACCCTACATCTTTACCAACACCACACACCGTCTTCCTGATTGTAGTCATTTTAGTGGCTGTGAAGTGGCATTTTGCGTTTTAACTTGCCACTTCCCTATAATTTACTGAGCGTATTTCATGTGCTTACTAGCTATTCATCTGTCTTCTGTGGTAAAAAATATTTATTCCAGGGGCACCTGAGTAGCTCAGTCATTTAAGTATTCAACTCTTGATTTCGGCTCAGGTCATGAGCTCAGGGTCTTGGGGTCCAGACCCTCATCAGGCTCCCTGCTCAGTAGAGAGTCTGCTTCTCCCTCTCCCTTTACCCCTTCCCACCAACTCGTGCACTTTCTCTCTAAAATAAATATAAATAAATCTTAAAAAAATTCTACTCTAATATTTTTCCTGGCTTTTATTGGGTTTTTCTGTCTTTTGAATATTGAGTTATAAGAGTTCTTCATATTTTCTTGATATAAGTCTTTTATCAGAAATGTGATTTGAAAGTATTTTCTCTCAATTTATGGCTTGACTTTAGATTTTCTTTTTTTTTTTTTAAGATTTTATTTTTAAGGGGCGCCTAGGTGGCTCAGTGGGTTAAAGCCTCTGCCTTCGGCTTAGGTCATGATCCTAGGGTCCTGGGATCGAGCCCAGCATTGGGCTCTCTGCTCAGCAGGGAGCCTGCTTCCTCCTCTCTCTCTGCCTATCTCTCTGCCTACTTGTGATCTCTCTGTCAAAGTAATTACTCTCTAAGTAATGTGGGGCTCTAACTTACAAACTTACGTGCTCTACTGACTAAACCAGCCAGGCACCCTAAATATTTCTTAACAGTGTGTTTCATGGCACCAAAGTTTTTTTTTATTTCTAGTCCATTTTATCAATTTTGTTTTTCTTCTTATGGATTGTTCTTTTGGTGTCATAGTTAAGAATTTTTGTCCAATCCAAGGTCACAAAGGTTTTCTCCTCTATCCTCTATTTTCTTCTCGAAGTTTTCAAGTTTAGCTCTTCCATTTAGTTCTGTGATCCATTTTGAGTTAACTTTTATGCATGGTGAGGAGGCAGGATCTAAATTCGGTTTTTGCATGTGGATATCCAATAGTCCCAAACATTTGTCAGAAAGACAAAAGCCCCTTGGCATTTTGCCAAAAATCACTTTGCCATAAATGAAAGTGTAAATGTTTATTTCTGGATTCTATTTTCTTCCATTCATTCATGTGTATTTTCTCATGCAAATACCATGCTGTCAGGAATCCTTAGGTTTTATAGTAAGTTTTAAAATTTGTAGTTTAAGACATTCAATTTTGGTTACTTTTCTCTAAATTGCTTTGACAGTTTCAGGCCCCTTGTATTTCCATTAAGTATCAGCTTGTCAATTTCTACAAAAGATGCTAACTGAGCTTTTGATAGGACGGAGACTAAATCTGTAAACAGTGTGGCGAGAATTGCTGTCTAATAGCACTGAGTCTTCTTCTAAAGGAAAAATACATCACTTTATTCATTTAGGTCTTTTTTCATTTCTCTCAGAGGTGTTTTGTAGTTTTCAATGTGTTGGTCTTAATTCTTTTGCTGAATTCTTAAGTGTTTTCCTCTTTTCCAATTAAAAACACACACGTGTGCATACACACACACACACACACACACACACACCCAGGGACGGATGGAGAGCTGACCATGCCCTTCTTTGATGCTCATGTTTCCAGGACATTGCTGTTAATGTGTTTGGCTGGTCCAGCTGTCTGTAGCTTGCCCTCTTTGACTGTAACCTTAGGCGGGGAGGGCCTTAAATGATCCCCATTCATTTATTCATTTATTCGTTTTCTACTGAATTTACAACTTTTACAACAAGATCACTGTGCTTCCACTTTTCCGCTCCAAGGGGAGCCTGCGGTCAGACCCCATCCCTGAAGCTTCTGATGGCCATGCTTGCCCTGCCTTGAGAAACTGCCTAGGCGGCAAGGAGCTGGGGGAGGGTGAGGCAGGTCACCCCCTGGTCTTACCTGAAACCCTGGCAGCTTTGTAAAGGGAATAGTAAAGAACATAGTCTCATTTTTCATTGGTCTTTGGCTGATTTCAGAGTCCTGAAATGGTTATTCTTAAAAAAGCAGCTATTTTGTCCAATTCCATAATTTTTTTCCAGGAGAGGGTTTGTCAACCTCTTTTCCATGCTGGAGCCAGAAGTCTCTCTAAGATAACTTTAACGTATGTGGGTACCTTGACCACCATGAATTTCTCTGGTGAGAGTCCTATTATCATGCCATTAACAGCCCACTGATTTCCCTAATAACAGATTTCTGATACTCACCCTGCTAATTAGCAAAGTGCCCGTGTTGACAGAGACAGAGAACAGACAGTATGGGGGGCATCTCTGGAATGTGGCCAGTGATCCTGACTGGAGTACCAGCTGATTGCCCCTGGGAGGTATCTCACCAGTTTCAACACTAGTGGCATCTCGGTAGTTTCACCTGAGACACACACGCGTGCACACACACAACTATCACACTTTATACTGAAGTATCTTAAAGTAAATTTCAGATATTATGCTAGTTACCACTCATGCTTAAGTAGATGTTCATCGTGACTCAGACCTCAGTGGACATCCCTAGCCTGACTTGTCAGCATAGCAAGTAAAAGGGAACTCTGTGGGAAATGCAGTCCCCATGAGGAAATGAACACCGCATTTAAAGAATTGCTGTGTTGGCAGCCTGGGATCGTGGCCCCAGAAGTTGGAAAAAGGACTGACATTTTCCTGGGAACAAATGAGGCCCCTAAACTTGCCAACTTCTTCGGGGCAAGAGCCAGAGGAGCGGGGGAAACACAGAGGGAGGTCTGTGCTGAGGTGCAGGAAGGGGAGGGAAGGGCAGGGGAAAGGCTGGCTGAGGAAGGGGAAGGAGAAAACCCTCTGAGAGGAACCTGCAACTTGAACTCAAACCAAAAAACTTAGAATGGGCAATGTGTGCACACTGGTGTGGAGAGTGTAGTAAAGATGGGCCACTGGGTTTTTACTGGTTTGTTCTAAACAAAATGGGCTATGGAGGATTTATGTCAGTGTGATTTATTTGAGAGTAATCTGTTAATGTGGTTCCGCCTGGGTTCTGATTTCTTCATTACTAACATGTGGAAATCAAATAAACTTGCCTTGCCTAGATTATCATAATAGCATATAAATATAGAGAAGAACTTAAAAAATAAAAGGATAATAATATTAAAAATCTTCTTTTAATAAGACAAAAAAGAAAGAGTCTCAGGGGTACTGCTGTGGTAATGAACTCTGTCTCCTTGACCTTCCCCACTTTTTTCCAGCTGTTTTCTTTACCAGTCTGGGGAGCTGGCCCCACCTTCTGTGAAGGCCTGGCTTTTGCCTTCAGAGGCGTTTTGCAAACTTTCCCTTCTCCTTCTATCACCTAGACCCTCTCCTAGAAGCTCAAAGGCAAGATTCCGAGGCAGCCAAGGAAGAGACGTCACGCGGCCCTCTCCAATCCATCTCTCCCCAACTTGTGCAAAACTTTCCTCACAGGCCTCTCTGAAAAGATACCTGGTTAGAATATTAACAGCCTGTGGCACTCAGGCTTAAAGTGTGACTCTTCATCAGAATTAGCTTGTCCTAAATAAATAGGCTTCTTTTAAATTTTAACATTATGTTGTAAGCATTTCACCGTGTCTTCAACAACATCATTTTCACTGTGACCGAGCCACAGGCCGGCGGCAGCATCATTCGGATGGAACAGAGCAGAGGAATCAAACCATCGGTTTGGTTTAACAGATTTCCCTGGTTAATGCTCAGTTGACCTTGTTGCCCTATCATGTCTTTAATTTTGGAACTCTTGAAGATTTCCGTCGTCTCTACGGTAAGCCAAAAAAAGCCTCTGTTTCACTGAAGTACCCCATTCCCTCTGGAAATAGTTGCCCAGGGTCCCTAAGACTAGCATGGAGGATGGGGAGTTTGGAGTTCTGGTTAAACAGTGACAGAAAAGGGGGAGGTGTGATCTTACTAATCAGTCTGCTGATCTTTCTGCCAAGGCCTGGCTGAATTAGCCAGCCTCAGGGCATTCAAGCTAGAAACAACCCACGAGTTCATTTAATCTTTCGAATCCAAAAGGGCGGCTCCTGGGAGACGCTGCACCATGAAGCATCCCAGCCCCGCCTCAGATCTGCAGTCAGAATCTGTGTTTTTAACAAGATGGCCAGGCGATCTGTGCATGGCAAAGTTGAAACGCTACCATGATTCTCAACAGTTGAGTGCAGAATGGCTTTCGAATATCTTGGCATAGCTAAATTATAATGATCAAATTTGTGGATGCTAATGGTCAGCTTCTGTGTTTAATAGCATGACATTACTAATTCAGCCTTGGATCAGGATAGCTTTTTTCATAGTACTGTTTTCATATTATGTCTACCTACCCCAAGGGACCCTAATTTCTTTTCTACCTTCCCCAAGGTTAGGTTCTGTTTGCCGATGGATTTGGGGTTGGGGGGAAATGGGGAGGGTCCTGCATTTGTCCCTGTTATATGTCTGCTTGTTTTATTTCAGCCATGCTGGGATTCCGCTAATTCCATGAGCCCGTGTATTCATGTCCCATACATGTGATGCCTTTTTAATATCATATCTAAATTAGGTTTAATAGTATTGAACAAGGAAGCACTGAGACACAAAGTAGAAAAGCCAAGTGTTCTGCCTTCAGTTCAATATACTTTAGGTGGCTTCTCTTGTTTTCAAGATTACTGTTTGGGAAAGTACACTTCTTCACCCTTTTCCCCAAGAGGATACACCGGGGCCATCTTGGGCTTTCCGTAGGAAATCGGTTGCTGCGGTGGAAGTCTAGGACAACCAGCAGAGAGGGACCCAGTTCCTGTGACAGAGGGAGAACTGAGGGTCTGTAATAGGATAGAAGCCAAAAGAAAGTAGGATTTAAGGAAAAGAAAAAGGTCAGTTTTGATAGAAGCTCTTGCAAGGTCAAGTAAACTGAACATGAATTGCAGGTTGGATTGGACAGCATGGAAGTCGATGCCCTTGAAAAGGGCATTTTGAGCGAGTTAAAGGAAAAGCTGAAATTGAGTGAAGAAGAGCGGATGTGAGACAAGGAACGGGAAAGACAGGGAAGGAAATTCTCATATACAGACTCCGCGTTGTAATAGCTTTTTGGAAAAAAAAAAAATAGAGGAACGATTGCATTAAATGTATACATCCACTGAAAGAGGTAGCCTGAATTCAGAAGCAAACAATGGTACTGAAACTGAGAAAACACAGTGTTATCAATCCCAGTGAGAATGTCACTGAGATCATTGAAGTCTGTGTCCTTCTGATTGGAGTGTTTACTCTCGTGGCTAAATGTATTTGTCTACGGCTGGTCTTCAAGGTGGGCGATACCGCAGATGATTTCTTTGTTTGGAAGATGTTCATGAGGAATGTGTGGAAGTAAGAGGAGCTGTGATCTGGGGGGTCTGGCCACTTTGGGGTTATCGTACTGGTGTTCAGTTACAGGTGGTGACTTGAATGCCGAATGATGTGATCAGAGGGACGTGGGCACTAGGGAAGACAGTCCTGGACTGAAGCTACTACTGGGTACATGAAGAACTAATGCAAAATGAAAATAGTGGGCCCTCTGTTTAAATTATGGAAACTTTGAGGATGGTTTCAACAAAACATTAAACCAAGGGTGAGGCCACTGGTCTTGTACCCTTGACACGGCTGTGGGCACATTCCTCAACAGGGATGCCGAAGTTTTAAAGCAGAAGCAGGGAAAATCTATATAATAAAGCACAGGCAGAAGAAAGAGGAAAAAATAACTAAGACCTTGAAGGGTTTGCAGAAATGTTGGTGGTTTTTGGAAGTGTTTGGCCGGTTAGAGAAATGTTGAATTAATGGATGTTTTCAGGTATTTAAACCAATGATATAAACATTGTACACATTATACATGACACAAGCAAAATATAAAACCACTGCAGTTTATTTCAACAGGCTGTCAGTATTCCACTTAAAAGCCGTATTTGCTTTTTGACTTTCCTTCAAGTTCGTTCACTCCTGGAAGGACCCCGAAGGAGAGCAGAGGGTTAGTGCCTTTCCAGGGCAGTGGGAATGATAGGAAGTTTTCAAAATACGTGTGTGTGCATTGAGGAGCTTTGGCA
The DNA here is from genome assembly GCF_020171115.1 of Neogale vison. Classification (NCBI taxonomy): domain Eukaryota; kingdom Metazoa; phylum Chordata; class Mammalia; order Carnivora; family Mustelidae; genus Neogale; species Neogale vison. The sequence goes on along the minus strand of NC_058093.1, from coordinate 179,812,711 downwards.
TTTTGTCTAAATGCAATAATGTTTTCCACAGATAGGGTGTTTAAATTGTCACCCTTGGCAACAAAAAAGAAAAATACTTCCTGATGAATGAATCATAGTTTTTGTCTCCGCAACTAAACTTTTGTGCTGAATCAAAACCCACGGTGTCACGGAATGTAAGCCTTAAACGAGCCTTGTGGGAGGAGTAGGCAGAGCCAGACAAGGTGCTGTTTTCTGCTGACAATATTTGTGGCTAGCTGGTTCATTCCCCTTATTCATCTTACAGTGAAAACCTCTGTCTTTGTCAAGGGCACCTTAAGTCCATTGCTATGGAAATGGAACTCAGCAAAACTGCTGTGAAGGTCTTTCGCTCACCACCCCCTCTGGTTTTTCTGAGATTAAACTTCTCTTCATCTGCCCACGTGAGACAAAAAAAAAAAAAAAAAAAAAAGTCAGCCCTGTTAAATGTCAAACTCCTGGGAGTTTGGATTTGACTTTTCCTACACTGATTACCTATGATCTTTCTTTCTTTCTCTCTCCTTCTCCCCACTCTTCCCCCCCGCTGTTCCCCCCACCTCAGCCGTGCTGGAAAGGGTTTTTGAATCTCTAGAATATCTTACAGCTTTTCTTTTACTAACACCATCAATGAGAAAGAGAGCCTTTCTCTCCCTGGTGCCAGGCTTCCGTCTTGAGCTGAAAGGACCCCGAATTGTCTTCATTTAAAAGCGTTCCCTAGTGTTAGATGTTTGAGAAATAAAATAACTCACTGGTTACTTGTGAAAATTCTCATTGGAAACACAAGCCCTGTTTAACACTAAGCAAGTAAGCCTTTTGCATATTTCAACATGAGCCTCGATCGTGTATTATTCGAACATTCTGAGGATGATGGTATTTGATATACAAAACACGTTCACTCACGAGTGATTAAAATGATTTTTAGTTTGTAACAAATGACTTGAGATCCAGTTGGTTCAAATGGTGCGTTCCTGTAAGGATACCATGTTTTCAGGTTTCTCCCTGGAAGGGCACAGAAGAGGAAGGCACTGTTGCTGCAAAGAGCCGCAGTCCCTTGTTGGTCAGTCAGAAGTGAAAACGGGAAAACAGTTTCCTTTATGCTTATTTTTCATGTATACCTAATTCATAATATATAGGTATATTGGTGTTGTTTTCTAGAAAAAAAAAAATTGAGGTAAGGTGCATTTCACCACAACTTGTAAGCAGCCTCCTGAACAAATTTTAGGGATTAGGGATGTGCCGCTGTAACTACTTCCAACTTAATCCCTCCTCAGTCTTTCCTCGTGTCTTTCACCTATGCCCACAGTCCCCCTCATTTATGATCGTGTCCTTAAAGGTCAGCCCCGATGTGAGCTCCGGAGATCAGCTCCGCATGTAAGAAATCACAGGATAACTCTATGAGGGTGATTTTCTTCCCTTGGAGGGAGGAGATAAAGATGTCACGGAAGTTTCCTTTAGGCTCCTCAAGGCATCTCACATTTTGGCCCAAGCAACCTGGGTGACATTAAGGGCTCCTTTTCACTCAGTGCCTCTGAGCTACACCACTGACCCTGCCCCCACCAGCCAGATCACTTGAGACTTCACATAAGCAGGACATGAACTCTTGACCTGGCCATGGCCCCTCTCACACCCCTTCAAGACCCACCTGGATCAAGGGGTCCAGGGCCTGCTGGCTGCCTTTGTCCAGGGATGAACTAGATTCCCAGAAGCAGAGGTGGGGAGAAGGGAAACCAATAGTTCTCTTCTCTATGTTGTCATCTCCTGCATCTCAAATCTTTAGTCTGAACAATTTCTATTCTTGGGTTCTCGACCTTTGGTACCAAGGGGCCCTTGGTACCAGATCCATTCTTGGTATGTTTTTAAGTGAATAAAAATTATGTTAAAAAGAAAACTGAATATATTAAAATGCAGTGCTGCCCTTGCATGGCTAACTCTTCATTTTTGGTGTGACTGTTCAAATGTCACCTCCCCCAAGATGTCTTCCCTTGTCACCTTATAAGACAATGAAAGAAGATTGCGATTTACAAACGGGCACCTAAATTACAGGGATTTATAAGCACACAGTGTTGCAAAGGCAACATCAGAAAGAACAATCAGAAAAGAAGAGAGGGAAGACGCAGGGCAGGAGGGAAGGGGGTCAGGTGTGACCAAAGTGAACAGTCCTCGTCAGCCTTCTGCTCAGTGCGTCCCTGCCCAGGAGGGTCTGGGTTTCCTCCAGGCCTCCTTACTGAAGCACATCACTCTGGGCTGAGGGTTTCTCTTCTACTGAAAGGAAGATACTTTCTAGACTCTTAAATGGCCTTTAAATGCAAATGTAGTTCTTCATCTAAAATTTAATCAGAGAAACAGAGACCCAAATACATGAAATATAACCATGTAAATCTTATTATATTTGAGGAAATTGATATTAGTGGCATCCACTTATATTATGAAAATAATAATAATAACAACTAATTACTGAGGTCTTAATACATTATATTAAGGCTTTTACCCATAATCTCATTTAATGCTCACAAAAGTGCCTAGGCACTGTTCTTCTCGTGGTGTAAATGAGACTGAGAAGTAAAACCACTCAACCTTGGCCACACAGCTGACAACTGGTAGACTTCTCTCCTACTCCTCTGGACTTGTAATTCACATCTAAGGCTGTATGACTCATGTTCTTAGTCCTAACCCAGGCCCAACTTTCATAAGCAGTGGTGACTGTAGTAGACTTGACATTCTTTTTTTTTTTTTTTTAAAGATTTTATTTATTTATTTGACAGAAATCACAAGTAGGCAGAGAGGCAGGCAGAGAGAGAGAGGAAGGGAAGCAGGCTCCCTGTCGAGCAGAGAACCTGATGTGGGGCTTGAACCCAGGACCCTGGGATCATGACCTGAGCCGAAGGCAGAGGCCTTAACCCACTGAGCCACCCAGGCGCCCCTAGACTTGACATTCTAATAGAATTCATAGAAAACACTTGATTAGAATGTTTATTTCCATTTTAAACCTGGACATGTACAGATTTGACATTAAATATGCTGTATAGTTTTTAAAGATTTATTTATTTATTTTTAGAGAGAGGGAGAGAGCACACAGTGTGGGGAGGGGAGGGGCACAGGGAGAGGTAGAGAATTCTCAAGCAGATTTCCTGCTGAACTTGAAGCCCCATGTGGGGCTCAATCCCAGGGCCCTTAGATAAAATGATCTGAGCTGAAATCGAGAGTTGGAGGCTTAACCAACTGAGCCACCTAGAGGTCCCATCCTTCCTTATTTATTTATTTATCTATCTATCTATTTTTAGAGCAAGAGAGCAGGGAGAGGCAGAGAGAATCTTAAGCAGGCTCCATGCCCAGCTCAGAGACTGAAACGGAGCTCAATCCCATGACCCCAAGACCATAACCTGAGCCCAAATCAAGAGTCAGGTGCTTAACTGCCCATTAAATATGCTATATTAAGTAGAACTTACTGTTTTGGAAGAATTCCACATGATGTAGATTTATACACTGGGGAATGGGCAAGAGTCAAGGAAATGCTATTGCTATAGGCATAGATGAGAAACAAAGCCAGCCTCTGAGGGTTCTCTGGCTTGTGATAAATGTTGTATGCAACATCCTTTGTTTCTCTCCTACTCCTCTCGAGAACCAGAAGCTCTGAGGAATGACTCCCAAAGAAACAAAAGAAAGAAGGAAAGAGGAAAGAAGAGAAAGAGGAAGGCAGGCAGGTGGGTTGGCAGGAGGGAGAGAGGGAGGGAAGTTAGGAAGGAAGAAATAGAGAATAAGGGAGGGAAGGAAGGAAGTCACTTTATATTTCTATTTGATTCTCTCATCCAAAAAGATAAAAGAGTTAACAAATTACTTTTCTTTGCCTTTTTGTACATTGAATGGTTATGAGTTTTTCTTTTTTTTTAAATTTATTTATTTTCAGAAAAACAGTATTCATTATTTTTTCACCACACCCAGTGCTCCATGCAAGCTGTGCCCTCTATAATACCCACCACCTGGTACCCCAATCTCCCACCCCCCCGCCACTTCAAACCCCTCAGATTGTTTTTCAGAGTCCATAGTCTCTCATGGTTCACCTCCCCTTCCAATTTACCCAAATTCCCTTCTCCTCTCTAATGCCCCTTGTCCTCCATGCTATTTGTTATGCTCCACAAATAAGTGAAACCATATGATAATTGACTCTCTCTGCTTGACTTATTTCACTCAGCATAATCTCTTCCAGTCCCATCCATGTTGCTACAAAAGTTGGGTATTCATCCTTTCTGATGGAGGCATAATACTCCATAGTGTATATGGACCACATCTTCCTTATCCATTCATCCGTTGAAAGGCATCTTGGTTCTTTCCATAGTTTGGCGACCGTGGCCAATACTGCTATAAACATTGGGGTAGAGATGGCCCTTCTTTTCACGACATCTGTGTCTTTGGGGTAAATACCCAGTAGTGCAATTGCAGGGTCATAGGGAAGCTCTATTTTTAATTTCTTGAGGAATCTCCACACTGTTCTCCAAAGAGGCTGCACCAACTTGCATTCCCACCAACAGTGTAAGAGGGTTCCCCTTTCGGTTATGAGTTTTTCTTACTTCATTTTCCAGATATTGGAAGAGAGAATGGTAAACAAGTTTACCTGATAGTCTATTAAGGTAAAATTTCAGAATCACAGTAATTTAGAAAAAAAAAGGGGGGGGCTCTTAAAAATACTTCCTTAATAGTTGAAGAAGTAGAGGCTCTGAGAGGTTGATTTGACTGAAGACACATAGTCAGTGTGGAACCAGGAGAAGAGTCTAGATTTAGGTGCTTGGTTCTGTACACTCGGTAGTAATCCAGGAGCGATGGGACATTCCTTCATTCATTTACCTGTTCTTCCATTCAGGCTTTATTGGGCATGGCTCTGCCCCCAAAGTAGTTCACAGACTGATCAGAGTTGTCTTTAGTTTTCAGAGAAGGATACTGAGGGGAAATCCATGGGAGGGGGCAGGGAGCTGGTATAAATGGGAAGAACAGATGGGCATGCTGAGGAAGGGTAGGACGAAAGAAGAACATTTATATTAGCCTGGGATTCAGGAAAGACCAGGGCTTAGCTGGAAAGATGAGTAGGGCATGGAAGATTACATGAAATGTGCAAAGGCAAGGAAATTGAAACTGATCTGAAGACCAACAAGCCGGGCCCTGGAAGGATTTTAAACCTGCCTTTGCCTGAGTACACACGGTCCTGTCTGCCTGGGTTGTCCCTAATTTACGTGTCTTTTTCCAGATTCTCTTCCCGAGTATATTTTAAAATGTTGCTGCATTTTAAATATTATGGTTACTAGAATCTGTGAGTAGATGCTTCTCTTTCGCTTCGGACTGTGGGAGCTCTAGGGTTAGGAACAGCGCAGTTCATTCATCCTGGCATCTCTGGGAGGGGCGTGGCACAGTGCTCTGCACCGAAGAGATTCTCACTAAAAGTATATTGAACTTAAACATTCTCATCTGCTTTTTCGGACTCATGTGGCTACATTCCTGAGTAGGAATTCATGTTATCTTCCTAAAATTCAAGTCATTAGAATACTTTAATGCTACTAACTTAGAATATTAAGTTATTAGAATACCTTGATGTTGTTCTCCTGGAATAGTGTCAGATGCTTCCAGGGCTTTTCCAGGGTTTTTGTAGTTGTTAGAGGTATTATTTTTCTTGTTCACCCAGGGGACTACCATGCTTCTAAGAGAGTGCTGGCAAACAGGGTAGTTTATTTCGAATACTAGCCTTCTCTGATGCCTGTACAGATGTTCAGTTGAGTAAACGGGGTTAAGCGAGTGAGAAGTGGGTAAATGGAGAACAAAATGGATTTGAATGATTTTTTTAAAAAATCACAGACTTCTTCATTCAGAAATTTACATTCCAATTTTTCTAAATTTCTCCATGATTGAATGAGTGGCTTTGTTTTTTGAAATAAAACCTCCCGACAGCAGAAGCCACTTCGGTTATTCAGCCCTATAAAACAGTCATCATTTTTTTTTTAAGATTTTATTTATTTATTTATTTGGCAGACAGAGATCACAAGTAGGCAGAGAGAGAGGAGGAGGAAGCAGGCTCCCTATTGAGCGGAGAGCCTGATCTGGGGCTCGATCCCAGGACCCTGGGAACATGACCTGAGCAGAAGGCAGAGGCTTTAACCCACTGAGCCACCCAGGTACCCCTAAAACAGTCCTCATTTTTAAATCTATTCTGGGGAGTAAAGTGATCTGCAAATATAGCCATAGATCCCTTAGCTAAGAATTGCAAATCATTTTCTTTTCAGAATATCACATTGTTTCTGAGTATAGGTTAGTATGTCATTACATACTAACACTTTATAGAACTCAAAAATGTTTTTTCCCCCCAAAACAGAAAAAAACAAAAACAAAAACAACCCTTCATTAACAAACCTCATGCTTCTCTTACACACAAATGCATTGAGGCCCTCAACCAGTGCCCCTAAATCATTTGAGAAATATTGATGAAAAAGTCGTTACAATTGGCTTTAGGGGTACTCTACATTTTAGATACTCCAGTTTTAAGTTTTAAGGCAAAAAAAATATTTTCTCCTGAAGGGGAAAAGCATGTAGAAATCTCTAGAAATGAATTCTTGAACAAACATCTCTCAGATGAAAACTTTGGTAATTATGTATAGTAACATTGTTGGCTACCAGCTCTGTGGTAGTAGTTTTTTTTTTTTAAACCTCATATTAATAAGGGAATTTCCAGTAGATTTACATGGTCTTGAAATGCATTTAGGAAGGCCAAATGTTCTCAGGCTGTGAAGAAAGGGGATTTAAAAAAAAAAAACCAAAAAAAAAAATACTACTGGTGAATGAGAAGGAATTTATTTCATGCTCAATGGAGTTTGGCCTCATGAAGTTTTTAGCTACTGGCTAAATACGAGCCTAGAGAAATGATTCCACTGTGGGTCCTGAGTGAGGGAAAAACACAGATTAGTGTAAAGTGGGCACTAACTACAGTAAATAATATCTCTCAACAAAAAAATGTATAGTCTGATTTACTAAGTGCATGGCCAGGCAGTGGGAAAACTGTGCCACACATGTATCCTGAGGGAGCCCTCATTTGCCTTTGATTTTTATGGATAAAATCAAACGTTTGTTCTTGCTGGGTTCTTGATCCCAATGCCCTTTCCTATCCTTTGATTTCCTATCCCTCCTCTAACTTGAAGCTCCAATAGTTTCCCTTTATTGAAATATTTCAGTGGTCTTTAAAATGATTCAGCAAACTGAAAGGCTTTAAAAAAAAAAGATTATTTTTAACACGTGCTTTTTCTGGTGTGTGTTTCTACCTTTCTTTCATCTTCTAGCAGATATGATCCATATGCAACAGGGAACTGTGATTATTCTATAAAGGTGAAGTGAAAATAAATGTATTATGTAAGGGAGAATGTTTAGGGAATCTTTTTTTTTTTTTTTTCCAAACACTGGATTATCGGAGAAGAAAGATTCAGTTTTAGTGAAAGACAACCAGGTTATTTTTATGACATTAGCTATTTAAAAGTTTTTCTACTCAACCATGTTAATGAAGGAATTTATTTTTCTTTTTATTAGAAATCTATTTGGGATAGCAGCAAGGTAAAGACATGTAGAAGTTCTTTAAAGCCTACGTAGTACAAACACCTACCTGGTGCTGATTACTATGATTAAGATATTGTTTGACCAAATTATGTTACGTTTATGTTCATGAGTGTTGAGCTTCTTTTTCTCAGTGACTCAGGGCAGAGACTTCTGGGAACAGAGAGCAGGGGCCCTCATCGCTCCGGGTTGCCCCCAGTAACTCAAGGCCATTGAGGTTCTCCTGAGTGGGCGGGACTTTTGGGCAGGAAATGGGGAGTTCCCTTGATGGGGAGCACTGCAGGAGGAGAGTAAAGCAGTGGGAACACTTGTTAGGTTACCAAGTAAAGTATTTGTTGAAAGAGAAAGGCATTGCTAAATCAAGTCCCATGACCTTGGTTTCTTCTTGCTTGACTAATCTGTGCAAAGGGAACGGACAGAGTTGGACAAATCTAATACAAGTCCTATAGAGCCAGAAAAACATCTCTTTAATTATGGGGATAAAACACCAACATTCAAAACCATATTGTATTTTAAACGATTGGCTCATAAGATACCTTTGAACCAGCTTACTAGAATAGCGTGTTCCTAAAGGATGGAGAAGATTAGTATTTTACCTCAGTACCAAACAATAAATATCAGCTCCTCCTGCCATCTAAGTACCACTCCCAAGAATTACAGGTCACTTTAGAAACTAGATCAGTATAGAAAAGATAAGTGTCTAACTACTGGTTGATAAAAATTATCCTTTAGGGAGCTGTATAATTATATATAATGATTCATCTGTTTCTTCATAAAGTATTTTTAATTAAAAAATTCCCTTTAAAGGAATATGATAAAAATAACCAACTTTAAGTTCAAAGTGACAAATATATATTATATATTAAATATTGGATCTGGTGTAAGTGTGTGCAGTGTTTTACAGTTAGGAATAATGTTCTAGAACACAAATATTCAATAACAATTTTCTGTTGAGAGGCTAAGGGTCATTCTCCTAGGATAAGACACTATAAATGGGTAGTTCTCTTAAATGTGGAAAGCCCTTGGAAGACTACCTAAAATGTTGCTTTTTAAATTCGTATGTACTAAGTTTTTTTTATAAAGTTTTTTTATAACTTAGTACATACTAAGTTTTTTGAAACTTTTATAAAAATTACAATTTTTATTTTGTAACTTCAATTATTAAAATACTTGTAATAGAACAGATAATTAAAAACATTAAGCAGTATTTAAAAAATAAAAATTGAAGACATGGGGGCACCTGGGTTGCTCAGTGGGTTAAAGCCTCTGCCTTCGGGTCAGGTCATGATCTCAGGGTCCTGGGATTGAGCCCCACATCGGGCTCTCTGCTCAGCGGGGAACCTGCTTCCCCCTCTCTTCTCTGCCTCCTCTGCCTACTTGTGATCTCTGTAGGTCAAATAAATAAATAAAATATTTTTTAAAAAGGAAGACATTAATTCCTTCTATATTACTAAGATTACATTGTGCTTTTTCAGATTTCACTGGAAAAGAAATACTGCAGAGATATACTGACTCTGTTCTTTATAAAGAAAAGATTATCTTCTGTGATTTTGGAAGATCAAATTCGAGTCAGTTAAAGAATCCCCGCTTAGTCAAGACACCCTCCTTCAACGCTCTGTCTCAGTCCACGATGTCCATTTAGGTAGAATGCCTATCCAGTGTCATGTACACCATCGTTTCTAGATCTCTATGGAATCTTTACAGCTATTATCTTCTTTTACCAAGATAAAGCCAAAATTCTAAAGAAACTAAAGGAGTTATGCTTCTTATAGTCATCAAAAAATTGTTTTCTGAATAGTTTGGACCAGGTCACTCAAGACAAAAAAGAATGTACAAAGGCAAAGATTAATCGTGAATTGAAGAGAAATTTTGAAACACAAATTATTGTGTTCTAAAGTTTTATTCATTAGCAAAAACAGGCAGTAAAGACAAGAGGAAGAAAAAAAATCCTAGATAATTATAGGAAGGACCTTGTAAGTTCTAGCAGAAGCAACTGTAACAAAATGAGCCAAGAATAGATGCCCTTCTTTTAAGTGAAAGGTGTCAGAATTTCATTGGCAGATTCATGCATTGGATCATTAAAAATTTGTCTTAAAAACTATCTTCCCAACATTTTTTTTTATTTTAAAGATTTTTCTTTACTTCTTTGAGAGAGAGAGAGAGAGAAAGCACACGCACAAGCTGGGGGGAGGGGCAGGGGAGAGCTTGAGGGAGAAGTAGACTCCCAGCTGAGCAAGGAGCCTGATGTGGGTCTTGATCCCAGGACCCTGGGATCATGACCTAAGCCAAAGGCAGAAGGTTAACCCACTGAGCCATCCTGGCGCCCCCCTCCAACATTTTATTATGAAGATTTTCCATTAGAAAAGTGGAACGCATTGTATAGTAAACATCTCTCCTCCCACCAAGACCCTACAGTAAACATTTCCTTCTTCCTGTACCGCATATGCATCCATCCATATCCCATCTGTATCCATCAACCCGGCTTATTTTTTGGATGCATTTCAAAGTGAGTTTAGACATCAGTACAGTTTGCTCCTAAACTTTTAAGCATTTAGGTCGATATTTACTTATAATTCTTTTTTGTTTTCAAGGTAAAATGTACATACTGTGAAATACTCAAATCTGCCCAAATTGTAGATTTGTGCCTTCAATGATTTTTTCATAACAGCATATGTCTGTGTAATCCAAACCTTCATTGAGATATAGAATGTAACTTTAACCCCCAAAAGTCCCGTCGTGTTCCCTCACAGGCAATCCCCACCCCCTGCAACTCTCGTTCTAAGTGTCTCCTCATGGATGTGTTTTGCTTGTCCTAGAGTTTCATAGAAATGAAACCTCCCATATATGCTGCTCTGTGGAAGGCTCCCTTCGCTCAGTGCATAGACTTAAAAATCTTATTGGTTCACCTGCAAAGTGTGAGATTCTTTTGATTTCAAGTAGCTGAGCTGATCTTGTGGATCCTGACTTTCAGGGCTGTTTCCTGCCATTCTCAACCTTGCCAGCAATGCCCACATCAGCACCAATGCGACCTGTGGTGAGCAAGGGCCGGAGATGTCCTGCAAGCTTGTGGAACACGTGCCAGGTCGTCCCGTGCGCAACGCCCAGTGCCAGATCTGTGATGCCAACAGTGCCAACCCCAAAGGCAAGTGTCGCTCCTATTCAGAAGGACCCTTGAGAATTGGTGCTTCTTAAAATGAGGACTGAAGGCTTCTATTATTAGGAGTCACGAACATTGTGTTCACCTTCCCCGCTTTTCATTGCCACTAGCCTTGCAGTTGGGAAGTCAAAAACTTGAAACCAAGAGCTGAGAGGAACTCATGTTTGTTTTCTTTTCACAGAACGCCATCCAATATCCAATGCAATTGATGGGACCAATAACTGGTGGCAAAGTCCCAGTATTCAAAACGGGAGAGAATATCACTGGGTCACGATCACTCTGGACCTAAGACAGGTAGGTCTGGTGGAACCATTGAAGAATATCTCTGGGTTGCTGAGTTGTACTCTTCTGATGACTTCAGGAAAGTCTGGTTTGCTGCTGAACATGTTTCCATTCTGGTCAAATTGTTTTTCCTTCAGGTGAATTCATGTGAGGTATAGAAATAATCTGTGGTATCGTTTCTCGTCACATTTTTCATTCCCAGGCATCTGTGGGGAGATGAGTGACATTGTTTGCCTGGGGTCTGATGTCCTGGGAAGCTGGGTCAGTGGAGCATACACTGCTGTTCAGGATTTTCTGTCAGGCTGTGTGTCACATGTCCTCAGACACCCCGAGGGTGGGGGACCACACACGCTGTTCCTTTTGAGGTTACTATCTTGCTGTTATCACTGTACAAAGTTATTGCAGAAAGGCTGTATGTAGTAATAAGGCTAGGAAACAAAGGGATAACGTTAAGCCTGTTGGCCATGCGTCTGCCCTGTCATGGCATCTGTGAGGCTGAGAGAGAGCTGGGGTGGTCCAGTACTTCTGCGACAAGCCTTCAGTACGAGCTGGCAAAGGCAAGGCATGATTGGCTCCGGCTACACCTGTATCCTCTTGCTTTGCCTCCAAACTACAGAGAAGAGTGGAGAGAAATATGATGTGGGTCCCCGTGGTCCCAGTATTTCTGGGAAAGGAAAGGAAAAAGAAAGAAATCTGAGTGGGTAGAATGAAAAGAGAGCTGACAGGCATTTGGGAGCTATTATCAACATTTCTCATTGGAGTGCTTCAGAAAAGCCGTCACCTGACGTGCTTATTTATTTCCATTCAATTACTCTTGCATTGGAACTCATCAGTATCATGCTAAACACAAGCTGAAAGAGAAAAATATTGAAATATGCCTTGTAGGGTTGAAATAGGAATTGTGGAAATTTAGTGGCAAATAATTAAAATTCTTCGAAGAAATGGTAGTTTTTAAAATGTGCAGGATTCTAAGTAGAAGGCAAAGTGTACTCTGTCTATTCACATACAATCAACTTCTGATTTCTAATATGAACTATAAACCAAGTAGCAAAATGTGAAGCTCAGGAGATTTCCTCCCCCCACACACACATTTAGGTTTGTAGTATTTATTTAAGTAAAATAACACTTTCAATTGTTTTCAGCCATGTGTCTTGAAGTAATAGATCATGTCTTCATATTTTTAAATCCCCCTAAAGAAAAAGAGAAAAGAGCCTCCCTTTTGGCCTGGCCTTTGTTTTTCTTTCAATGGCAAGAATGTGTCTGCAGGAGATTTTGGTTTTCCCTTCTCTTTTTCTATTTATTTTCTCTTTTTAAGGGAATAAATAGAACAATTTTCACCATCAGGAGTGTGATAGGAGTTTAGAGCCAAAATACCCAGCTGGATATTTTCCATGTAGGTTTCAGATTCGTGTTAGGCTATCACTTATCTTGCAGTATGTCACATTTGACTTCACTCGGAAGGGGGGAGCTCTTTCCCCTTAGGTTGTATAGAGTCAACTTGAGCAATTCCAGGGGTATGTCAGTTTTAGGTCTTGAAGGCATGTTTCAAATATAGGCATGTGGGGCGCCTGGGTGGCTCAGTGGGTTAATGCTTCTGCCTTTGGCTCAGGTCGTGGTCCTGGGGTCGAGCCCCACATCCGGCTCTCTGCTCAGCGGGGAGCCTGCTTCCCTTCCTGCCTCTCTGCCTACTTGTGATCTCTGTCTGTTAAATAAGTAAATGAAATCTTTTTTTAAAAAAGATAGGCATGTATGCATAGTTAAAGACCTTTAGGTAATTTCTAGCATTTTTAGATATGCTTCCAAATGAAGATTACATAAACTAATTGGTACTCTGAAATGTCTTTACTTTTTATATGTTTACAATTTTTGTCATGCTTTCAGTTTTTAAAAAAGTGCATTGTGCTTATATCTGAGCAAATCTTTCAGATTTGTTTATTTACTGAGCCTTTCTATTATGGGCATTTTTTAATAGGTAGGAAGCATATCTCAGTGGGCATGCATATACCCACCAAGATTCAGAGATTGTTAAGCATTTTGCAATGTTGGTTTCATCTTCCCAGTTTCCAGGGGAATGGCAGTCATTGTGATATTGTACCAATACAGTATTTTTTGTATCTTCAAAAAATAGAGATTTGTCCTGAAGAGGCGTCATGCCATTAGTGGCCCCAACAAAATTAACAGCAATTTCCTAACAACTGCTTTACCACCTGTATCAAATTTTCCCAATTTATCCACCAATGTTTTCTGTAGCTTTTTTTTTTTCTTTTTCAAACCAGGATCCATAAAAACCTGATTATTAGATTTCTTAAATCTCTTCTAATCTGAATTGCTCTCTACTTTTTTTTTTTTTTTTAGGATATTGACTTTTAAAATAGAGTAGACCAGTCGTCTTATAGAATATCCCACGATCTAGATTTACTGGATTGTTTCATTGTGTTCTTGTTAACATGTTCTTTTATGCCCTCAATTTCCTATAAACTAAACTCGGCTCTAAAGACTTCATTAAATTCCAGTTAAATAATTTAGGCCAGAACACATGATCTGTGATCCTGGCTACTTCCTTTGTTCCCAAGGCTAGCTGTCCCACTAGTAAGGAGGCTAATCCATTAAGTATTAAAGGTATACTTGTATCTGATATTGGCGGTATCTCCCTTATAAAGTTATCTTGCCTTTCCCCCGTCATTTCTTCTTTGTCTCCCTGGTCTTATCGAGACTCAGATCTAGAGTGTGGATACACCTTCCGATGACTTTTTACCCTTGTCAGAATATGTGTGTTTTCCTGTCAAGCCAGCCATTATCCAACCGCTCATTAATTCTAGATACGCTCCAGGAAGGTAGGGATCGGCAGCCGAATTTTTCATCTCTTCCTCCTCTTCTTCTTTTTCACTTTCCTTGCCTGTTAACATTTCCTGCGGCTTGCCTTGCTCACTCTTGCACACCCAGGCCTCAGCAGAGTTGAGACTCTGACTAAATAATTACACTGCAAATCCACCCTTTGTTCTCGAACATTCCCCTCTGCTTTTTTGTTCACAGCTTGATGAAAAAGATGATAGTCACCAATCAAGCCTTCGACTGCTTTGTTTCACTTCTGTAAAAATGTAAATTCTGTACTACAGATTTCTAACGTCAAAGTGTAGACAGATCTTAATATCGTTGGGAGTTATAACAACATCATATTGTAGCCGTGTTTGTGTAACTTAATAGGTCAGCTCCTGAGGTTTTAGGACCAAATTATCAGCTTCATTCTGTGTTGGCAGATGCTAAAGACTTCGATTCTCTAGTTGATGACCCCGCTGAAATCCTGGCATTTGTAGCCTCCATGTTTTGTGTTTGGTTACATGAAAGATAAATTAAAGAAATGAGAAAAAAATGGTATTATCAGAAAGTCCATAAATGTCGTCTGGTTTGCAGAAGGACTTAACTACACAGTGTTTGCTTTAGTAACACATTACCAGAGGACTGATTAGATTTATTTTTTACTTCTTTAAAATAATGCCTCCTATTCATTCTGGCATTGACTCACAAAATTTTGAATTTATGCTGTTAGATATTTAGCAGTATCTATCTTTAAAAAGCAATGCATGAAAGTTAAATGAGTGTGGTATTTTGTTTTAAGAAAAACAAAACTTAAGAGTCATTCCAACACATGTAACGCTAACACGTTATGGGGGTGATCTACAAAATGAACTACTGCTCACTGCCAAGTGAGTTAGGAGTTCATTGGCAGCACCTCACCCTCCTCCCCCCCCCCCCGAGAACTGAATCAGGGGTCTTTTGTGAAAACTTAACATTTTAAAGAAATCATTCTGGGGGAGGGATAGCAGGCACATTTGATGGATTTTTTTTTTGTAAGATTCTATTTATTTATTTGACAGAGAGATTACAAGTAGAGAGGCAGCCAGAGAGAGAGGAGGAAGCAGGCTCCCCACAGAGCAGAGAGCCTGACGTGGGGCTCCATCCCAGGACCCTGGGATCATAACCTGAGCCAAAGGCAGAGGCTTAACCCACTGAGTAACCCAGGCACCCCAATGGATCTTGACTCTAATGATTGTCACCATTCTCTTAGGCCTTGACAATTGTATGAAAATGTACTCCTTCTGATAGAATTTCTCCATAGAAGAAGCTGAGGATTTCCAGTTTGAGGCACAGGACTTTCAGAGTTAAGACAACCGGCAGAATATGGAATTGTTAGGGAAATTGGGAAATTGAAAGCACAGGGAGCTCCCACTTCACACCCATGAACATGACTATTACTAAAAGAAACCTGGGATATAATGAGGGTTGGTGAGGGTGTGGAGAAACAAAACCACTGTGCCTCGCTGTGCTCACATACTATGAACATATATTGGAATCTCTCTACAGACACATACATAAGTGCATAAGTGCTTCTGGGGACGTAAAATGGTACAGGTGCTGTGGAGGACAGCATGGTGATTCCTGCAGAAGTTAAACCTAGAATTTCCACACTATCTGGCAATTCCACTTCTAGACCTATACCCCCAAAGGAACCGAGAGCAGGAATTCAAGATCTCTGCACACTCCTATTCAGAGCAACACTACTCACAGTAGCCAAAAGATGGAAGCAACCTGTGTCTGCCGATAGCAAATGGATAAATGGAGATGCTACATAAGTAGAATGGAAGATAGTCCTGCCTTCAAAAGAAAGCAGATTCTGGCACCCGCAACAACACAGGTGAACCTTGCAAACATGCTAAGTGAAATAGAGCAAACAGGAGGACAAACACTGTATGACTGCACTTACGTGTCGTACCTAGAGCAGACCTGTCTAAAGAGGCAGAAAGTTGAATGCCAGGAGGGAACGAGCAGCCTGTGCTCACCGGGTGCAGAGCTTCAGCTGGGAAGAGGAAAAGGTTCTTGAGGCGGATGGTGGTGATGCTCACACAGCAGTGTGAATGGACTTGATGCCACTGAACTGCACACTTAGAATGACAAAAATGGTCCTCTTCGATGTTTAGGTACATTTTACCCCAATTTTTAAAAGTTGGCTACTGTGACTTACACGGTGTTTTCTATCAGCCTAGGTCCATCTACTCAGGAAACCAGAAGCCACACTAGTTATTTAGAGGGATGGATCTAGCACGAGGAACAGGTTAAATGGTGTTCGAGGATGGGGAGGAGAGTACCAAGGGAACTCAGGGTTGCTTATGGCTGGGGGAAGCCATGGGACGCGTTGGGTTATTCATACCCCGAGGCTTGGAGGAGGCTGCCCCATCTTCCTGCCTCCCTCCTCCAGCCTTCCAGCCTCCTGCTAGTGCTTCTACTCAGAGCCCCACAAAGCAGGGTATAGAAAGGTAGATTTGCAGTTGCTCCCCAAGGCACCAATCCTGCCTTCTCAGTAAGTGATCCCTTTGTTAGCATGACCATAAAAACACAGAGGCCTGCCCTTGAAATCCTGGATGAGAATTGTGTTATAACCATCATTGTCCAGTCCTGAATATGCTTGTAGTGAGTTTTTAGATCCACTTTGGAACGAAGATGCAAAATTTAGAATTTTCAAGGTGAAATCATGGACTGCCTTCTGATAACATTGACAGACCGGATGGGTCCTGAGGTCTTGGTCGAGAGACTGTCCTCAGTGCTGTGACTTTAAGAATGACAATGGTGGAGGAAAAGGGGAGGCAGTTCTGTTTATTTATGTGGGTATTTATTGTTACTTTTTGATTGTGCGGCATGATGGAGACCTAGAAAATGTAGTTGGCTGATATGCTTTCATAATTTATAAAGCAGAAGGCCATAGCATTAAGAAGGAAGGATTGTTTTAGTCAAGTACCTGACAAATTCCACACTAAATAAATGTGAACTCAGTTTCCGCCTGTCATATTTATAGTTCACAAATGACTTTGAAGTCCCAAAGACCTTTACATATCACTGAGGGAAACGTTAACCAAGACCTTGATATAATCTAATTAGAGTTAGCTAGTAGGATTAGGTTAAGGGATGCAATTAAGTAGATGTTGAAAAATAAATTCATAAGTCAATAATTCTATTTTTTTTCTGGCTAGGAAAGTAATATGAGCTCATGGTAGAAAAATTAGAAGGGTCAGGCAAAGGTAAAGAGGTAGCAAAACTTGTGATTGTGGGTGTTATATCATCAAATCTTCATATAGTATGAGTTTGGTCCTATAATTATCTCCTTTTGACAAATGACAAAGCTGAGACTCAGGGAGTTCAGGTAACTCATTCAAGGGTAGGACTCCCTGAGGTTCAAGAGCCTAGGCTCTGTCTGCATCACTGGGCAATCCCAAAATGAATATTTTTACATATATAGTAGTGTCCTGTTATTTTATTTAACTTTGTAGCATGAAGATTTCCAAATGTAACTAAAAATCATTATTATATATATTTTTTAAAGCTGCAATAATATTCTTCTACATGGCTTACCCATCACTTGCATAGGAATTCCCAAGCCTGACACCTTAGTTGTTTTCTGTTATGGGTAATAACTTAAGCTTTCAATAAAAAAGGAGGATTAATATAATATGTATGCCTATGAAGTAATGGAGTGAAAGTATTTCAATTTAAAGGTTCATATTGCAAGTTTGTGGTTAGTTTTATTTTGATTTTCCCATTTAAAAAGGAACATTTATTGCCTGTATATGTATAGAAATCTATACATATGCTTCATATCTGAACATGAATATCTAATGTGTATGTATAGGACTTTTATAGTTGACCTTTGGAAACATGGGGCTTAGAGATACTGATCACCTATGCAGTTGAAAATTTGTGTAGAATTTTTGACCCCCCCAAACCCAACTACCAACCTGCTATTGACTGGAAGCCTTATTGATAACATAATCAATTAGCACATATTTTTATGTTATATGTGTTATGTCCTGTATTCTTACAACCAAATAAGTTAGGAGAAAAAGAAATTGTTATTAAGAAAATCTTAAGGAAGAGAAAATACATTTACAGCATGTACCGTATCACCAAAAAATCTGTGTATAAGTAGACTCATGCAGGTCAAACCCATGTTACTCAACGGTCAACTCTAGGTAGTATATAGATTATATATAGTATGTATATATAATGTATCTATATTGTATATAATGTATATATAATGTATGCATGTAATACATAGTATTTCATATTATAGAATTTAGAAGAGTATAGAATTTAGTAAGATAGTGTTATAGAATTATATATAGTACATATAGAATCTATAGCATATCACATCTATGAATGTGAATATACAGTCTCTATATTGTGTGTTCATATACTATGAACATATATAGGAATCTCTATATATACAAATATATACATAAGTATAAAGTATGGGTTTTAGACTACACAGCATTTTTTTCCTCATCCATATGATTTAATCTGCTCTCCCCAGCAATCCTGGAATACAGATGGCCCCCTTTTAAGAGGTAAGCACACTGCAGGACAGGTCAGTAGAGTGGCTTGCACAGGGTCATGTGGCTCTGTGTGCTGAATTTGGGATTGGAAACCAGGACTTCTGGTTCCTTCCACACAATGCTACGCCGTCTCACCTCTCTTATTCTGGGTCTTGAATTGCTGTTTTCCTCTGCATTATGGGGAGACTGGCCAGATCTCTTAAAATTTCCTCCTGATTTGGGATAGTTCACGTTCTTCCTAATCTCTCCCCCCTGTCCTGTTTGCTCAGGTTGTTGCTCCTTTCCCTGTGGTGATTGGTAGATGTGGGTGCTATCTACCGTGTGCTTTTTGGCCAAGGAGCAGGAAAATGAATCCGTGTTTTGTGTTAAAATGTTGAAACCTGGGCAAAAAGTTTCACTGGGGGTGGTCAGATTTGTGACTAAAACTTGGTATCGTTCCTTTCGAAGATAAAATGTATTTTGTAAAAAAAGAAATGTTTCCTATGGCCCTGAAAATAAAGCTGCTTTTTGAAGCAGTGCTTTATTTTCTGTGTTGGTTTAATTAGGAAGTAGCATTTTGTTGTGGGAACTTAATCACAGAAGGGTCTTTGTTTTATACAAACCTTGAGACAATAGCTCCTTGTTTGCTGGGTTTTCTAAAACCTCATTAATTTGGATGTCTGTTGTTTTTTCCCTAAAATTTCTGAAATATGGACCAGAACTAGAATGAGGTTTTTTAATTGTGTCATCCAAATAGAGTTTGCTAAGCACATTGAGCATAGGGTAGTAAGAAAAGAACAGGCAGATTTCACAGTCTTAAGACAGAAAATCTTGAAAGATTCTTAGAACAAGAATTGCATGTAAATTGGAGGTTCTCATTACAAGTGAGTGTTGGCTGTTCAGTAGAAGAGGTCAGGCAGAGACCCTTCTTGGAAGCTGAGATAGGAATTACTATGACCATTTCCTTATATGTATTCAAAGTGATTCATTCCGTTTCAATTTTCAGTTACTTTATACTGGTCTCAACCAATTTGAGATATTAAGTTTTTCTTGAATTTGTTTGGCAAAAAGAACAGATTGGAAGAAATCTTAAGCTCTTCGTTGTGATTTGGAAGTCAGCCACAGTAAATTCTTGTCCTTTAGACTTCCTTATCTTTTTCATCCTGTTCTCTGCAAAGCTGCTATTCTTATAGATATGTCTTTCTTTTGTTTTCACACTTTTATCTCATTCTATTGTTTAATACACAACTTCTCCAGTTATCTATGGCACAGCTATTGTGTAAGAAATCACAGCCAACCTCTATGACTTAAAACAACAGCATTCATTTTATATCTACCCTGGTTTCAACGGGCCAAAATTTCAGGAAAGGCTTGATTGAGTGGGCGTAGGCATAAAGTTTCAGTCCATGGTCAGGCCATGGTGGGGATGGAGGTGGGACAGCTATGAAAGGGAGTGTGGGCAGCTAGGGAGGGTGCTGGGTAGCTGGACTGGGGGTGCTGAGGCAGCTGGGGAGGGGGCTTTGGGGAGGCAGGTGGAGAGGGGGTACTGAGGTAGCTGGGAAGAGGGTGCCAGGACAGGCAGGGGCTGGCCAGTGTCTCCTTTCATGTGGTTTTAAGACTTCTCTGGGAAGTCTTGGCAGTTCAGAGCTCCAGCAGAGGGGTTCCAGAGAAAAGTGGCAGAAGTTGAGTCCCCACATAGATCTGGCCGCCAGAGTCATGCAGCTTCACTTCTCTGTGCTCTATGGGCCACCAGGTCACTGAGGTCAGCAGTAGAGGAAGTAGAGGAAATGGGAAGCAATGGCGGCCTCTCAGTGGGGGAGGGGCGAACAATTGGACACCTGCTGCAAAACCACCACTTCCTCATCCTTCTGAACATGGCTGCCTCTGAGGGGCTTCTCCTGTCAGCCTCCCACAGCTTATCCTTAGGGGCCTCACTTTCATCTTTAGGAATCCTAAAGAGCGAGGGGATCCAATGGGAATACAAATATTATACCTTAGGCTGTCCAGTGTTCATGACCGATGAGCTGAATAAATTCAAATAACTGAGGCCAGGCTTCAAGAACTATGTGGAGTTTCAGTTTCTTGACAAGATTTACTTCTAAGCTTTCAATGATAAAGCTTACTATCAATAGTTTACCAGTCAAGCATAAATATTTTTCCAGTTAGCCCAGTTTCGTTTTCCACCCCTTCCTCCCCTTTATCTGTCTTGAATGGCAGAGTACTGGCCTTACAATGACCGTATACGTCTTACTCAACAGGGCCCCTTAGACGGGGCCTTGGGAAGGATTCTGGGAAATCAGCAAAGATAGTCTCAAGACCCTATCAAAATATACTTTGCTTGTCCCCAACTGTTTTGGCTTCAAAATAAAGTTGGTTTGTATATATATGGAAAGAAAGGGAGGTCTGTTCTGAATCATTATTTCTTCCTGTTATACTGAAGCTAAAAAAAGATAAGTTTTAATTCCTGAAGAAATATTTCTTTGAAAAATACAGTTGCAGTTGGAATCCATTGTAAATTTTTTTTTTTTTTTTGGCCTTTTGCTTAACATTCTGCTCAAATTGCAACATCATTATCTCTAGAAAGTTGTAACAAATAAAGAGCAAAGTAGCTCATGAATACCTCGGCCATACCTCAAAAGAGCTCTTGTGTTTTTAAGGTTTTCAACTGACCTTTTCTCTATGCAGAAATGCCTTTTATTTTGATATAGAAGCAGAAATTTTAAAATACAGGGAAAATATAAGAAAAAAGTTTTCATTTAAAAGAAAAAAGTTTTTTTAATAGGCTCCATGCCCAGCTTAGAGCCCAACATGAGGCTTGAATACACAACCATGAGATCAAAACCTGAGCTGAGCAAGAGTCAGACGCTCAACCATCTAAGCCTCCGAGGCACCCCAATAGAGAAAAATTTTTTTTAAAAAATCAC
Organism: Neogale vison; assembly: GCF_020171115.1. Lineage (NCBI taxonomy): Eukaryota > Metazoa > Chordata > Mammalia > Carnivora > Mustelidae > Neogale > Neogale vison. The sequence continues at coordinate 179,791,412 of NC_058093.1, read as the reverse complement.
GTGTGGGGTGCCTGGGTGGCTCAGTTGGTTAAGTGACGGCCTCTGGCTCCTGTCATGATCCTGGAGTCCCAGGATCAAGTCCCACATTGGGCTCCCTGCTCGGCAGGGAGTCTGCTTCTCCATTTGACTTTATCCCTCCTGTGCTCTCACTCTCTCCCTCTCAAATAAATAAATAAAATCTTTAAAAACAAAACAAAAACAAAAATAAAAAACCACTTGTATGTGTTTTTTTTTTTAAGATTTTATTTATTTGACAGAGAGAGAGCTTACAAGTAGGCAGAGACAGGCAAAGAGAGAGGGGGAAGCAGGCTCTCTGCTCAGCAAGGAGCCCGATGCAGGACCCTGGGATCATGACCTGAGCCAAAGGTAGAGGCTTAATCCACTGAGCCACCCAGGTGCCAGGTGCCCCTCCACTTGTGGTTCTAATTACCAGGATTTACCTTTTTTTTTTTTTTTTTTTTAAGATTTTATTTATTTATTTGACAGAGATCACAAGCAGGCAGAGAGGCAGGCGGGGGAAGGGGGTGTGGGGAAGCAGGCTCCGTGCTGGGCAGAGAGCCTGATGTGGGGTTCAATCCCAGGACCCTGGAATCATGACCTGAACTGAAGGCAGAGGCTTTAACCAACTGAGCCACCCAGGTGTTCCCAGGATTTACCTTTTTTTTTTTTTTTTAAGATTTTATTTTATTTATTTGAGAGAGAGAGACAGTGAGAGAGAGCATGAGCGAGGAGAAGGTCAGAGGGAGAAGCAGACTCCCCATGGAGCTGGGAGCCTGATGTGGGACTCCATCCCGGGACTCCAGGATCACGCCCTGAGCCGGAGGCAGTCGTTTAACCAACTGCGCCACCCAGGCGTCCCCAGGATTTACCTTTTGATCTAGTCCATCATATCTGAGAACACTGTATAGTTAATAATTCATGATCTCTGCTTATTGGGTGCCAGGGTCTCAAGATTCCTTGATGAACAAGACAACGATGACATCCGGGGAAAGCCCTTAGCCCAGAGAAGTGTACAACAAACGGGATCTTCCGTATACATGTTGGTTACTCTCTCTGCTGCTACACTTGTTATGTGAGGCCGAGCCAGGCCCTCGGGGCTTCTGGTCTAGTGGCAGAAACAGGCAAGTAAGCAGACCCCTTTGGTCCAGTGGTATAGGTTGTGCAGGGGTTAAGGATGCTTGGATAACACAGAGGAAGGGGCAGCTTAGGGACTCAGGGAGACAACCCAAATGAAGGGAGTGAAGGAAGGGAGCAGGCAAGAGGAAATGTACATAGAGCAGCTAGGGGAAAACATGTTTACAGAGCTAAAATTGTACATCCAGTCCTGTAATAAATGTCTTCTTTAATTTTTTCTGTTGATTGAGATACAGTTTACGCACCGTGAAATGCACCCATCTTAAGGGTATAGCTGGATGGGTTTTGATACAGAATTTCCCCGTGCCTCTTCGGGTTGGCGCTCCTCCAGCCCCTCCCCATCCAGCCACCAGAGGAGCCAAGGTTCTGAATGTTTCTTACTGTAGTTTTGCCTGTTACATAATATATAAATGGGAGTAAATGGTGTGTCGTTTTGTGTTTGGCTTCTTTTAGCTTCGTAGCTGTAAGATTCATCCACTGTTGCTTGTGTGAGTGGTTTGTTCTTTAATTTCTGGGTGTTTTATTTCACAAAAGTAACATTTATTTATGTGTCCTCCCATTATGTTGTTTGGGTTTTATTCCAGTTCTTTTTCTCAATGCCTGTTAATTTATTAAGATGTAATGACAGAGGGCGCCTGGGTGGCTCAGTGGGTTGAACCTCTGCCTTCCGCTCGGGTCATGATCTCAGGGTCCTAGGATCAAGTCCCGTACCGGGCTCTCTGCTTGGCAGGGAGCCTGCTTCCTCCTCTCTCTCTCTGCCTACTTGTGATCTCTCTCTGTCAAATAAATAAATAAAATCTTTAAAAACAAACAAAAAAAAGATGTAACGACAGATAGCATTGGGTAAGTTTGAGATGCACAATTTGTTGGTTTGAGACATTCATGTATTGCAATATGGTTACTATAGTGACATTAGCTAACATTTCTATCATGTCATGTTGTCATGTAATTACGTCTTTTTTGTGTTAAGAACAATTAAGATCTAGTCTGTTAGCAACTTTGATTATTATACAGTATTGTGGACTAGAATCACTGTATTATGCATTAGATCCAAACTCACTTATCTACTAGTTGCCATCGTTTTTGACAGTTATAAATAAAACTGCCATGACCATTCTTATGAAAATCTTTTTTGGGACATATATCTTTGTTTCTCTAGGGTTGGAATTATGTCAATATTTAACTTTATAAGACATTGACAAACCACTGTCCAGCAAGCGTCTCTAGGCAAAAAGCTCTTCTCCCCAGAATCACTGTCTTATGCCGCCTGCTGTCTAATATTTTAGAATCACTCTTTAATATCTTTATCCAGTTCTCTAGCTGTTTACTCCAGGAGGGCCAGGTCATACCAATTTCTTCTTCATGCCAGCATCTACATTCCTGTAACAACTTTTGATGGCAGAATAATAGGTCACCATCTGGGTACGTGATAATTTATTCAACCTGTTCCCATTGTTGGACATGTCAGGTGTTTCTAATTTTATAAAATCAGGCTGCAACACATATTTACATATTTTTGTGACCGCAGTGCTGATTATATGTTCATGTAGATTGCAAAAAATGGGATTATTGTTCAAAGAGTTTTAACATCCTTTCATTGCGACCTGGAGTGCCTTTTTTCAAAAATACTGTTCCGTTTACAGATTCACTAACAGTGAATCAAAGTTTGTGTTTCACAACCCCTGAGGAGCACAGAGATTAACATTTCCTTTCAGTTTTTGTTCTCTACCAATGAATACCCGAGCCTCTCTCGTTTATTTATTTATTCATTTGTTTGTGCACTGTCACTGTGTCGGACTTACGTCACTATATCGGACATATATTTGGGAATACTGGGTTGAATTCAGATGCTTAAGTAACGCTTATTTGTTCTTGTCTATTATCTTCACATGGATAAATTGTGTCATGATTATTAATCTCTATGGGAGCAGTCAAATTGCTTGTAACATGGTGGTGGCATTTTTTAGACATTTGGATCTCAATGCAAGAGGCAGGATAGAATTTTCCTATTGTAACAAAAGAGAAAAAAAAGAATTAACTCTAAATATCATTGTTTGAGAGGTGCCAAAATAGCTAAAATCCGATAGTGGTAGCTCACATCAGTTTACAAAATTTTATAAAGTCTTCTCCTGCAAATATTACTTCACGCTATACTTACAATGCGAGATAAGTGAAGAACATACTGATTCATATTCCCGTATTTCATTGTGAAAAATGCAGTGGAAGGTAGAGAAAATATTCTCTGGATTTGTCATTTGAAGCCTGAGTTGTAGAAATCATCAAATTGAGTTTTATCATTCTCTAGATGGTAAGAAATTAAAAACTCATGAACTGGGGGGAGCGATTCTGGAAGTCTTACTCTAGAAGCATTAATCTCGGTGGGATGACAAAGCCGTCATAGTGACAAAAGTAGAAACTCTTAATGACTGGGATGACAGTCTAGATGCCCGTACATTTCCTCACACCTGGGAGCCCTTTAAAATATTTTTGCAGCAACTCGGAGGGCACTGACCTGCTCCGGCCTGCCCTTTATGCACCATAGGGTACGGAAATGGAACCTGGGAAAGCTGTGAGATCAAATTAAAACCTGCAAATTATTAGCTGGGGAGGCACAGCTGTCCAAACCCAGACATCCTGAGAAGTTTGGTGAAGACTTAAAACCACTCATGAGCCAGTGGGGGTGGTTGGTGTAGGCTTTCTTTGAGTAACTGATAACTACGATAATAATGCGTAAATCAGCTTTCTTTGTCGCTGAGTAGCCAATATTCTTTTTTTTTTTTGAGAAATTTTAGATTGACAGAAAAATGGAGTGGGGAGTACCAGGGTTCCCAAACATCCCCTCTAGAAAAGCTTTTGGTCAAACTTAGGCAGTCATCATATTTTTAAAAGCAAACCAGCAAGTGGCTGAACTAGTGCAGATTTTGTAGTTCCTGCAAACTTGCCCCCTGGTATTTGGAAGGAGACTGAGAATTGTTAGACTTAAAATTTAACATTTTTCTCTTTTCTCTAATACCTTCTGGCATATTATCAGAGCACAGTTCCTTTGATCTTCATAGGACACAAACACAAGAAAGCTAGTGAGATGGCCATGGCCTCCGTTGAGATGGCCAACACTGAGCGTTATTTCTTGCTTTCCACCAGAATGACCCAGGGGGCCAGACAGGAAGCTGCTGCCCAGGTGTCAGTTTATGAGCCCCAGGGGGAAAGCATTCTGTCTGAACTGTGGATCTCCAGACGAGACATCACTGGGATCTCATTTTCCTTTTCAAACCCTAATGGTTTGGGGCTCAGGTTTTATACGTAGTGAACTACCATCATGTCTTACCAGAGCTCATGAGAACTGACAGAAAGAGGGCCATGTAGGAAAGGGAAGACTCTAGACGTGCCCTTACACTGTGTGTTTGACCTCCACAAGGTTTCACTGATTTCTCCAGAGTTCCCTCACTGGAGATACTGGTCTCCCACTCACATTCAATTTGGAAATCTCCATCTTCCACGAAAAGTTGAATCTTCATACCATCTAATGTTCTTTCCCTATTTTTACATCTTTTTATTTCTTGAGGAACCATTTTTAGATGTACAGTTCACTGGCATTAAGTACCTTCACGTTGTTGGACAACCATCACCACTATTCACCTCTAGAACATTCCCATCATCCCAAAATAAAACTTTGTACACTAACTCCCCATTCCTCCCGCCCTTCCCCAGCCCCAATGAGCCATACTTCTAATTTCAGTCTCTATGAATTTGACTACTTTAGGTAGCCCATGTGGGTGGTATGTATAGTTATTTGTCCTTTGTTATTTCACTTAGCATCATGTCTGCAAGGTTCATCCATGCTGTAGAATATATTAGAATTTCATTTTTTTTTAAGATTTTATTTATTTATTTGACAGAGAGAGATCACAAGTAGGCAGAGAGGCAGGCAGAGAGAGAGGAGGAAGCAGGCTCCCCGCTGAGCAGAGAGCCCGATGCAGGGCTTGATCCCAGGACCCCGGGATCATGACCTGAGCCGAAGGTAGAGGCCTAACCCACTAGCCACCCAGGCGCCTCATAGAATTTCATTCTTTTTTAAGGCTGAATAATATTCCATTATAGGGATATCCTAAAGTTTGTTTACCCATATATCCATTGATGGATATTTGGGTTAATTCCATTTCTTGGGTATTGTGATTTGTGTTCCTGTAGACATTGGTGTGCTAGTATCTGTCTGAGCCCCTGCTTTCAATTTTTGTGGGCATATATTCTGAATTGGAATTACTGGCTCAAAAGGGAATTCTATGATTAATTTTTCGAGAACCCCCCCCATACTGTCTTGCATAATGGCTGCACCCTTTTACATTCCTGTCACATCTTTTTAAGTAAACAAAAGTCTTCCTGCATAAGACACTTATTTAGATAGTCTTTTTTTAAAAAAAAGCTTTAAATGCGATGATTTAAATATGATAACCATCAGTTCAGTGCCTGACAAGTGACAGATGCTCACTGAAGTTCGATGTTTTTAAAGGAAAAGGAGAATCTTTAAATAGGACATAGACCAACTTCCCACATAAAGAACGAAGTCTTGCAAAAACAAACAAACAAAAAATGCTTTCTTATCTCTCTAGTGCTAAAGCTATAAACGATTCAGCTAGATTGCATGAACAAAGGAAAGAAACACACAATTAATTGTTTCTAGGAGTTGTAAATGTGTAACGAACAGGTTAATGTTTAATGGAGTTAGTCAAGTGCAGATTTGCACAGCTTTTCTGGATGGTATTGCCTGTTGGATTTGCGAGGCTTAATGATTAGGGGACCCTTTTACTTTCATAGAGTGAGCTAAGGGAGGAGGAGAAGGGATATGGAGCTGTAGGTACGAAGGCATTGCTAGAGCGACTCGGGTATCGGGGGCCAACAGGAGATCTAACAGATGAACCAGAAAGAAGCTGAGTTGAGAAGTTGAGAGCTGGAGAGCTTTGCCTGGCCTCTTTGTGTTTTCTTTCTCACTCACATTTGACCTTTTAAAAAACTCTTGAAGATCCACTTGACCTTTTCTCTGCTTCAGTCTTGGTCTTCGCTACGTCAACACCAGCATCTTCCCTGATTTCCCGGCACCCACATCCAGGTGCGTGATGTCTTCATCCCTGCGGACCCTGCAGCTTCCTGGTTTAAGGTCCTCTCGTGGTCTAGAAGTCTGAACAGAGTGCAAGGACCCACGCCCTGCCCAGGCTCCCTCCCGCTGTCTACACTCAGGCCAGCCCGGCTTCCTGCCATTTCTACACCGCTCTGTGCTCTGGCCCTGCAGGGTCTTCACTCCCTGTCCTTCTGTCCCTTCTCTCCCTTTACTCGTCCCCCACATCACTGCTGTATTGGTTGCATCTGTCACAGCCCCTCTTACAAAGCAGATGCTCAATCCATGTATATTGAATGAACCGTAAGTAGAAAATTGTTCAGGCTCATTCCTTGCTCCCTCCCTCGTGTCCTGCTGGAGTGCATCTCTGAGAGTAAGATTTCTGCTTCTCTCCCCATCCCTCCTGCTCCCCAGGAAAGGAGCAGTCATTTTTCTACCTGGCTGAAGAGCTGACCATCTGGGGTCACATCTCTGTTCTTCTTTCACTGAGCAGATTATTCTCGGGACACAGGTTCCCGGCCCACAGGCCAAGGTCATGGAGCAGGTCTGCACACGTTTGTTCAGCCCATGACACAGAAGGCTTTATGTCAGGCAGACCACTCATTTGAAGCCATGATGTCCATTTTTCCTTTTTTTTTTTTTTTCTGGAATATTGCTAACTTCTTTCTTCAGTCTCCAGGACACATTTCTGAGCCTACTTCCATAGTCAATAGGGGAAGAAAGGAAAGCTATTTTATTGTCACCCCTGTTCCATCCTGAGAAAGGGAAAATCCTTATATAATTTCAAAGGCTAAGATATTCAGGTGAAAACCTGGTGGAGGTTAGGCACCAGAGGATAGGAAAGGTGCCTTTTGTATTTCTCAGATCTGAGAATGATCTCTGAATATATCTCACAAGCGTGTTTATCTCATTTTGGGGGGGGGGGTTGCTGGGCTGTCACATGACACTTACAGGATGGGAAAAAGGTAGACATGCTCACAAAGGGCATTTGATGACATCCCTGCTTGTGCTTTTGAGGTGGATCCAACTAAGCTTCCACAAAACTTAGCAAAATAATTCCAGAGCGCTCAGGGACACTGAACACTGGGGACAATGATGCGGAGACATAACATGGGAACAGGGAATGAAAACCAACCCCTTCCTCTTCAGTTTTGACTTCTTAAAAGTGGTTCAACCCTTTTCCATTGCAACACTGCTAGTGATACTTAAATGGAAACTGTGACATGTGGTGCATGGGACAGCTTCCTGGTCTGCCTTTTTTAAAATAGCTTTTCTAGGTGACAAGAAACAGAACTGCTTCTGGCAGATGTTTCGAATATCCCTTTCCCGTCTTCAGATTGCTGGTTCTAGGTGCCTCTTCACTGTTCGGATAGGCTCCTGTGGCTGTGCCCTCTATTGGCTGGTGACCACCTTTAGTACTTTTGTTTTTCCTCGATGTCTACTTGAAGTGTCTTGAGCTTGCTTCCAAAGTGGCAGTTCCCGATTTTCTGAGACACAAATCTTTAAAAAATTAAGGAAAGAAACTGAGTTGATCTAAATTTGTCACTGCTGATAACCAGTTCTTTCTCTCCCCAATAAAAAGAAAAGGCAAAAAGGGAAGAAAGTTGGGGGCAGGGAAGATTGGATTTTGACATGTTTATTTTGCATTTCTAACGACAACACCGAATTTAAAGAAAACAAATCTAGTTTTATTCCAAAGTTCTCTTCTCATTCACAAATCTGTTTCCTTCTGTCTATTAATTTTGTATGCTGGTCCTGAAACGAGGAGATAACAGTAAATAGTCAACTAAAATATGGTAGAAACGACCTTTTAAGGTAACTGTCTGTAAGAGGCATACCTAAAAAGTACATTACAGGTATCCCTTGTGCCAAGGAGACTTCCTTGCCCCAAACTTTGCTTGTTACTTTACAAGATTATCAACTGACTAGATGTTTGAGTGATGGATACTCTAAACTCAGAAGTGATTTGTGTCTGTGGTAGTAGATGGCCTTCTAGTAAATAATAACTTGTCTATTCTTGAGTAATAAATATTCAAGTGATGATTTTGAATTTTATCTTCTAATAATATCGTAAGAAATAACACTTCAAAGCATACATTCACTACTTTAATGGGGATAATTGAGAAATACTACTTATCAAATACACTTTACTCTATTTTTTTCTTTTTAAAGATTTTATTTATTTGACAGAAAGAGCAGGAGAGCACAGGCAGAGGGAGCAGGAGACGGAGAAGCAGTTTCCCCACTGAGCAGGGAGCCCAGTGTGGGGCTAGATCCCAGGATTCTTGAGATTGTGACCTGAGTTGGAGGCAGATGCTTAACTGACTGAGCCACCCAGGCGCTCCACAATTAAGTCTTTTTAAATGTCATTTGACATAGAACCTAAAACTCTTCTGTCTGGGAAAATCTCTTTTCCAGCACTTAAGAGGGAAAACATCCCTCTAGTCTGTCACAGAGGCTGTAAGTGCTCGTATGGATGGAAAATTTCCAGAGGGGTGTTCCCGCGTGGTATCTGGGTCCCCTACAGATTATGGGCCGAGGTCCAGCAGAGAAGGGCCAAGCTTTCTGTGGAGATGAGAGACTTGACTTCACCACCTGCATTGGAAGTTAACCCTCACCTTTGGAGAATTAGACAACCTGTGCTTGTCAGATGCCCAGGCCTGAGGTGGATTTAATATATATGTAAGTGAAGACAGCAGCCCACATGGAAATTCCTATCTGGATTCCTCTGTAGGAAGTGGTGTTTGATGTAGGTCTACTGTATTTAGGTGACACTGTTTATGTGCACTGTGGTGATCATTAACAAAGACCACTTGGTGGAAAACAGTGATGAAGGTGGATTTTGAAATGGCTGCGTCAGTGTCAGGTTTGGCAAGACCACAGTGACTGTGGGTCTGGTGAAAACCTGCATGGTCAGCTTGTGTGCGGCCAACCTTAGATGGAGAGGGAAGGCAGTTGAGTCAACCATGCACACGTGTGTGCATGCACACACACACATGCGCGCGCATGAGCAACAGAAGTATCACAGATTTCATTTGCGTAAATGTTTAAGATTCTATTTACTAACATAGAATCCCTAACTTTTTCTCTGTTGTGAGCCAGAACCTACTGATCATTGCACACTTGGTGAATCAGAGCTTGTATCAATTTGCTAGGCCTACCGTAGCAAGGAACGAAGACTGGGTGACTCACCCAACAGAAATTTATATACTTGGGGTTCTGGAGGGTACAAGTCCAAGGTCAACATGTTGGCAGGGTTGATTTCTTCTGGAACTTAGCTTCTTAGCTTGTAGATGGCTTCTCCTGGTGTCCCCACATGGTTGCCCTTAGGTCTGTGTGCATCTGTGTCCTAATCTTCTTCTGAAGTCCCTGGTCGTGTTAGATTGGGGCTCACCTGCATGGCCTCATTTAACTTGAATGACCTCTTGACCCTGTCTGCAGATAGAGTCACATTCTGAGGTAGTAGGGGTTAGGACTTCGACATATGAATTTTGGGAGACACAATTCAGTCAAAAACATGGCTTTACTGAGGACAAACTATGTTTGGATGCTTCATGCATTCCTCTTCCTCTTTCATAGATTCACAGCTTGTAGTGCCTTTCTGGGTTTGTTTTTTGGTCTCCAATTTGGGGACCTTGAGGACTATGGAGAGATTGTGAGAACAATACCCAGCTTCACAGCCCAAGGCCTTGATCAAGATAAGAGTTAAACATTTCCTTCCTTGAAGAATTGTCCTGAAGTTTCCCCCTCATGGTTGTCCTTCGATTTAGCATGATTTTCTCGTAGATGGCTAAGCTCTCAGTATGAAAGCTGACAAGAGTTTGAGGAAAATCCAAGAACAGGGTATTGCAATAATGGAAAAACTGGGTTAGCACCCACCTGTTGCCCCAGCCTGGAACGTGGCCCTTCCTTTTCCTTGCCTTCTGTACCAGCAAAGCATGGTGATGGAGTATGGACTGCTGGGCTCAAAGCCCTACAGTATATATATTTTTTAAAATATTTTATTTATTTATTTGACAGAGAGCAAGAGAGCACAAGCAGGGGGAGTGGCAGAGTGAGAGGGAGAAGCAGACGCCCCGTCGAGCAGGGAGCCAGATGTGGGGCTTGATGCCAGGACCCTAGAATCATGACCTGAGCCAAAGGCAGATCCTTAACTGACTGAGTCACCCGGGAGTCCCTGTGGCTCTCACAGTACCTATGAGATCCTGGGATTACATAACCTTTCCATGCCTTAGTTTTCTCATCTGTAAAGTGACAGAAATAACAATATATACTTCATAAGAAGAATTTAGTGATGGAATTAGAAAAGCCAATGATTCTAATGAGGCATTAATAATTCTAATTAATTATTAATTAGCTTATTAATTGTATTAATGAATATTATTAACAATTCATTAAATGTCATTAATTATTAATAATTCATTGTTGGCCACGGTACATGCTCCATTAGCATTAGCTGTCATTAATTTTTGTTTCTTACACATCCTCCCATCCCTGCCCCCTCGCCCCCCTCAGCTCATCCCAGGCTCTCCCAATAGAAACTCCAGAGTTAGTTGGAACAGCACTGCATAGCCATTGCATTTGTTTAGATGACCCAGTGTGCAAGTGAACTTAGGTGTCTTTTATTTGGGTATCACAAAAAGGAAGTTCAGCAGCCTTAGGTATGTGTGGACTTGTGGGGGCCAGTGCTATTGTTGGGACCTATGACTCAGTAGTTTGTCTCTCAATTTCTCTATACATCAGTTTCCAAATATGTAATGAGCCCAACAGTCATTTGGAACTCAAGGAGTTGTTTGGGATTAAATGAGATGATACGTGTAAAGTTCTTAACATGCATGAAGTCATCCTGTTAGTTCTTTCCATTTTAAATGTGAAACTGGAAAACAGAAGGGAAATACATTTCATTTCAGCTGTCTTTGTGAATTTCCTTTCCTTCTATCCCTCTCTAATGGGCTGCCCCATCATGCGGTCTCACTGGGCACCTCCATTTTTTAAAAAAAGATTTATTTATTTATTAGAGAGAGAGAGAGAGTGCGCACGCACAAGTGGGGGGAGGGGTCGAGGGAGAGGGAGAGAATTTCAAGTAGATTCCCTGCTGAGCTTGGAGTCCCACGTGGGGCTCAGTCCTACCACCCCGAGATCATGACCAGAGCTGAAATCAAGAGTCAGATGCATAACCAACTCAGCCAGCCAGGCACTCCTGGGCATCTCCATTTTTTAGAGTCTTGTGAAATGGTAAATATTTTCAGATAAACAGGAAGTTGGAGCGGAGAACTTTGGATTCTGGAGATGATATATGATTTTTTATTTAAGTGTCTATAGGAAAGCTACATGGAATGGAATCCGCATGTTTTCTGCAGCTCCAGAGAATGGAATTTATGAGGCACCTTGAGAATCAATTCAGGGAAAGATCCCCTAACAGAGGAAATTTCCATAAAACAAAAGAACTATCTTAAGAGCAAGTGAATTTCCTGTCACTGGATTGTTCCAAGAGGGTCTGGTTAGTGGACAGATGATTCCTTCTTAGTGCTGAATTTGGGGCTACGCAGCAACAAGATTCCCTTCCAAATGCAAGACTTACCTGGCTGTTGCTCATCTACATCCCATTTCCCCCCGTATGCAAGCTCTGCACTTTCTTTTTCTTTCTTTCTAAATGAACAGTTTTTAATCTTTCAGAACAGTTTTTAATGTTTACAGAAAAACAAGTGTAAAGTACAGAATCCCATACACCCCTCACTCTTCTGCATCCATTTCCCTTCTTATTCATATCTTGCATTAGTGTAAAATATTTGTTTAAACCGGTGAGCTGATGTGGATACATTATTACTAATTAAGTAATTACAGTGTTTCACTCTTTGTGTTGCACATTCTATGGGTTTTAACAAATGTTTAATGATACGTGTCCACAATTACATATTCTACAGGGTAGCTTCACGGCCCTAAGAATCCTCTGTGGCCCCTTGGAGGTCATTTGTCCTTCCCCCTCAACCCTTGGCAACTACTGATCTTTTTCTGTCTCTGTATTTTTACCTTATCCAGCATGCCATATTTTGGGGATTATATTGTATGTAGCCTTTTCAGATTGGCCCTTTCACTTAACAACATGCATTTAAATTTCCTCTATATCTTTTTATAGTGTGAGAGCTTATTTCTTTTTATCACTGAGTAATATGTTAGTGGACAGTATATCACACTTTGTTCATCCATTCGCCTTTGGAAATTTTCCATTCATTTAGGTAAGTACCGAGCAGTGCAGTTGCTGGGTTGTACGGTAAGAATATGGTTAGCTTTTATAGAAACTGACAAACCACATTCTAAAGCTGCTTCACCATTTTGCATTCCTGTCAGTGATTCATGGGAGTTCCTATTGTTCTACATCCTTGTCGGCTTTCTGTATTGTTCATGTTTTGGATTGACGTCATTCAAATAAGCACACACGTAGTGGACTTTTCACCCTCATATTCAGATGTGTTATTTCCAACTTACTAGAGAAATACACTTGAGCTACCATTGGTATAATGTGATGTCACTACGATCATTCAGGATCCCGATGACACCGAAAACAAGAGAACAAGCACTTCTGTTAATATTACTACTGTTCACGATGGTTGTAATAATGCACATTTATTCGTGAGAGTATTTTTTTGAGTTTATTTGGAAAAGTGATGCCTCCAGGGGAGCATTCACAAGACCTATTTCTGATCAACATTTATATGGAATTAAACCCAAAAGCATGAGGAGATGTTGGCGATCAAACAATCGGTCTCCCAAGAGGCAATTTATCTTCAGGAGGTTCTACTGATTCTTGATTGACATTTCTTACTATCCTTGTTTTAGGTCTTTCAAGTCGCCTACGTCATCATCAAAGCTGCTAATGCGCCTCGACCTGGGAACTGGATTTTGGAACGTTCTCTGGACGGCACCGCGTTCAGCCCCTGGCAGTATTATGCAGTTAGTGACACGGAGTGTTTGACTCGTTACAATATCACTCCGAGACGGGGGCCGCCCACCTACAGGGCTGATGACGAAGTGATCTGCACCTCTTACTATTCTCGCCTGGTGCCCCTTGAGCACGGAGAGGTACTGTGCCCACCGCAGCCATGTCGCGTTCTTCTCCAGAGCCCTCACCTCTGATGTAAAGATAGCCGTTGTAAGAGCCAATATCAGACATTCCAGGTCGATCTCTCTGAGTACAGATTACAGAGATCTTTAACTGTCTAGCTGTGTTCAAGGTATTGACGGGAGTCTCCCCATGATTGATGTTGTAACCCATACATTTCACCTTATTGATTTCTTCCTTTCAGGAAGAGCCCTTAGTCTTCCGTCTGCTGTGACTCAATAACTCTATCAGATCCTCTTAAAGCACCTTTCCCATGACACCAGGGCAAGCACATTTGTTGAAATATTAAAGGGAGAGTGAAAATGCCTCTAAAAGATGTAGTTTCTAGTTTTCTCTGCGACATTGTCCTGTTTGGAGGTGTTGAGAGTTGGAGATGGCTCGTGAAATACTATAGCTCAGTGCTCACCATGCCCAGAGTGGAATTCACACTTCATATAGGGTGGCTCAGTTGGTTAAGCGACTGCCTTCGGCTCAGGCCATGAATCCAGAGTCCCAGATCGAGTCCTGCCTTGGGCTCCCAGCTCCATGGGGAGTCTGCTTCTCCCTCTGCCTGTCTCCCCTCTCATGCTCTCTCTCTCTCAAATAAATAAATAAAATTAAATAAATAAATAAATAAATAAAATAAAAAAGCAGAGTATAATCAAAAACAAGTTATTCTTTTTTTTCTTTTCTTCTTCTTCTTTTCTTTTTTTTCTTTCTTTTTTTTTTTTTTTGCAAATAGAGGAAGCAGGATAGAGGGGTGAGGGGAAGGGCAGACTGAGAGAGAATTTAATCAGAGCAGAGCCCAGTGAGGGGCTCGATCTCATGATCCTGAGATCATGACTTGAGCCAAAATCAAGAGTCAGATGCTTAACTAACTGAGCCTCCCAGGCGCCCCCAAAAAACAAGCCATTCTTTAGTAGTGTCTGGTTTGATGAGATAAAACTACAAATCCTCTCCTGAGGACTCTTCCCAGCAGGAATTCCGCAGCAAGCCTGCATTGTTTCAAGAGCTGAGATTAAGAGAGTGGGTATACAAAGCTTTCTGGAACCTTCTCTCACTCTCTCCAGTATGTTCTGGGCATTTAGAATTTGTTTCATAGGAGTCATAGCCTAATGATGCATGTTGAAATACCCTCCACACTGGGAGAAGTGGTCCTGTTAAGTTTTCTAGCCATTTCTGAGCTGCCAGAAGGCGTAACTTCAAATTAATTGAAGATGTTTTGTGATCATGGTGTTCACTGGTAGTACTTAACAAATGTTCGGTTTCTTCAAGAATCTAGTTGTTCGGTTTGATTTTTGAGTAGTATCAGTAAAAGATTATGTCCTGAAGTTAAACAATCAGGGCTATATTTTTGCATGCTCAAAATGGACATTTGTTCGTTTTGATGTCTTTATCGTTAGATTCACACATCACTAATCAACGGCAGACCGAGCGCTGATGATCTTTCACCCAAGCTGTTGGAGTTTACTTCCGCCCGATATATTCGCCTTCGCTTACAGCGCATTAGAACCCTCAACGCCGATCTCATGACTCTCAGCCACCGTGATCCTAAAGATCTTGATCCTATTGTTACAAGACGGGTGAGTCTATGGCAGAGCTCCCACCCATTGTGAAAGGTTTGTTTTGTTTAAGGAACACAGACTTTTCTTTTTGATTGGCTTCGTTCTCCCAGGTTGGCCTCAACTAGGGCATGGTTCTGACATTGCGTCCTTGCCCTTCCCCCACCCTTCCATAATGCCATTCTGCAGCGAGCGCCGAGGTATTGCTCTTTACCCTCTGGTCTGACTCCACGTCTGATCTTTAGCAAGTAAGCTATTGTTCTCGCTTAAAAGGAAATTGTAAAGTTTGAGATATAATTTACATTCAAAAAGATGTACTGATTTTAAGTGTATAGTAAATATATGAGGCTTATGTGGGCAAATATTTTCAAATCCCTTGGATAAACTAGGAGTGGAATTACTGAGTTATAGTGTAGCTGTGTGTTTAATATTGAAGAATTCGTGAAGCCGTACAGAAAGTTTTACGGTTTTGTAGACCAGCAACCGGTGAGAGTGCTGTTGTATGACAGATTGTCACAGATTTGGGTTGTCAACCCATTTTCATTTTTTATTTTAAAGATTTTATTTATTTATTTGACAAAGATCACAAGTAGGCAGAGAGGCAGGCAGAGAGAGAGAAGGAGAAGCAGGGTCCCCACTGAGCAGAGAACTGGACGTGGGGCTCAATCCCAGGCCCCTGAGACCATGACCAGAGCTGAAGGCAGAGGTTCAACCCACTGAACCACCCAGGTACCCCTCAACCCCCTTTCAGATCAGCCATTCTCATAAGTATATGGGGACAATTCCTTGTAAGGTTAATTTGTATTTCCCTGATGACATGTGTTAGCCCATGCTTATCAGTATCTGATCGAATATTTTTGTCCATATTTCATTTGGGTCATTCTGTCTCCTTATTACAGAGCTATAAAAGACTTCTTTATATTTTGTGTACAAGTCCTTTGTCAGATCTCCACATTGCAAATATCTTCTCTGTCTGGAGTTTGCTTATTCACTTTCCCATGACATCTGAGAGGTTTTAATTTTAATGAAGTCCCGTATATTATTTTTTCTTTAATAGTTCATGTTTTCTGTATCTTTCCTGAAAACCACTTTTTTAATTCCAGGTTTGCAAAGATGTTACCCTAGGCTTCTGTCTGGTAGCTTTATAGTTTTAGCTTTTACATCTATTGTATTTCAAATTAACTTTTGTGTGTGGTGTGAGGTAGAGGTCAAGGCTCTTCATTTCCCTGTATATGCCTGCAACTGTGACAGCACCATTTGTCTTCATGCCAATAACAAATGTTCTCAGTTGCTGTCGTGTTTTAGACTTAAGCCTTGAAGTCAGGTACTAAAATAGCCCAACTGAGTTCTCTTTCGATATCTTCGGCGATTCTAGATTCATTTTGTCTCCTTATACATTTTAGAATGGGTTTGTTAATTTCTGCTTCCCCCTCCAAAAAAAAAAAAAAAAAAAAAAATCCCGCTAAGATTTTCATTGAGATTCCACTGGATTGATAGATCAGTTTGAGAAGGACTTTGGAAGACATTTTGATAATATTGGATCCTCTAATCCAGGAACATCCTGTATCTCTCCATCTGTCTTGGCCCTCCGTAGTTCCTCTTGGCAGTGTTTCGTTATTTGTTTATTTGTACCTCTATTATTCAATTTATTCTTAATATACATTTTTGTCTGTTAGCCTTAATAGATTGCTTTCTAAATTTTATTCTCCTTTGCTAATGTGTAAAAATACAGCCCATTTTTGTTGATTGGTTTTGCATATTACTTTTGCTAAATTGTTAAAGTCCCAGATTATTTCTAGTAGGTTTTTGTTTGTTTGTTTGTTTTAGACCTTCCCAAGTACACAATAACATCATCTACAAATAATGAGAATTTGGCCTTACTGTGCACTCTTTCTGTCTTTAATTTCTTTTTTCTTGCATTATTGAACTGGATGGGACCTCCCATAGATGTGGAATGGAAATGATGAGAGCAGATTGCGAGAGGAAAGCACTTAATCTTTCACTGCTAGCTCTCAGGTTTTCATGGATTCCCTTTATTAGGGCTGAACAGATTCTTTTACTGGCTTGCCAGGTTTTTTTAAATGGATGGTGGTAAACATGTCTGTAACATATTTTTTGTGAATTTATAGAAATGATCAAATGATTTTTTTTCTCCTTTATCCTGTTAATATGATGATTTACATTTACTGATCTTCCTATGTTGAACGAACTTTGCAGTTTGGGGGAAAATTCTACTTGGTCATGAGTTGTTATCTTTTGTATAAAGTACTATATTCATTTGTAGAGTGCTGCATTCAGTATTTTTTTATGGGTTTTGAATATGACTGGCTGGTATGAGGTGCAGCCGAGTTCAGAATTCTTTTAGATTCATTTGGTTTCTGTTGATGAGTTCATTGTGGCACTTTTTGTTTAAAATCAACACAAGGATTTTTGTGCATGAAGTATAATTTAAAAGGTGTATCAAATTATTTTTTAGGTTACCCGTAACAGCTGAGCTGTATGTTGGAGAGCCCAACATTTTCTTTGAACTGAAATAAAAGAGGCCTTAATTTCTGTCACTTTCTTTTTCCTTAGTATTACTATTCAATCAAAGACATTTCTGTTGGAGGAATGTGTATTTGTTATGGACATGCCAGTAGTTGCCCCTGGGATGAAACTACAAAGGTGAGTTCCAGTATTTTACAGTTTATTAAAACTTTAAAAGACGAGTTATAGGTACAGTGTTTGCCTTACTGTTTTTTTTCTTTACTCAAGTCAGATGTTGAAAGGTATGAAATCATGCTGCAAAAAAAAATTTTTCAGGTAATTTAACTGGTTTCATTTTTTTGAACAAATTTATTCCACTTTCTTTGGAAGATATATTTCTTTTGTTTGTTTTTTCCTCATTTGTCCAGCCCAAAGAAGATTTTTTTATCATGATAAACATACTCTTTAATCTCTATCACTATTTGACCTATCTTCCCTACTCCACACCCCTCCCCTCTGAGTTTGTTATCTATGTTATCTATGAGTAAGAGTCTGTTTCTTGATGTGCCTCTGCCTCTTTCTTTTTAAATTCTACATATGAGTGAGATCATATGGTATTTGTCATTGTCATTGGCTGACTTACTCTCTAGCTCTATCCATGTTGCAAATGGCAAGATTTCATTCTTTTTTATGGCTGAGTAATATTCCATTGTAGAAGATAGCACTTCTTCATTCATCTATTGACAGTCACTTGGGCTTCATTCATAGTTTGGCTATCATAAATAATGCTGCAATAAACATAGGGTACAAGTACCCCCTTTGCATTAGCATTTTTATATTTATTAGGTAAATACCCAGTAGTGCGTTTGCTGGATCATAGTGTAGTTCTGTTTTTGATTTTTCGAGGAACCTCCACACTGTTTTCCAGTGTCTACACCTGTGTACATTCCCACCAGGAGTGTAGGTGTAACCTCTTCTCCTTTCTCTATATCCTCATCCTTTGTGTTGTTGATTTTAGCCATTCTGACAGGTGTGAAGCAATATCACATTGTAGCTTTGATTTGCATTTCCCTGATGGTGAGTAATGTTGAGCATCTTTTCATTTGTCTGTAAGTCATCTGGATGTCTTCTCTGGAAAAATACCTTTTTTTGTCTTCTGCCCATTTTTTAATTGGATTATTTGTTTTTGGTGTTGAGTTGGATCAGTTCTTTATACATTTTGGATGCTAACTCTTTCTTGATTGTGTCATTTGCAAATGTCTTCTCCCATTCAATAGGTTGCCTTTTAGTTTTGTTGTTGGCTTCCTTTGCTGTGCAGAAACTTTTTATTTTGATGTAGTCCCAATAGTTGATTTTTGCTTTCATTTCCCTTGCCTCAGAAGACATATCTAGAAAAATGTTGCCATTGCCCATGTCAGAGAAATTACTGCCTGTGCTCTCTTCAAGACTTTTTATGGTTTCAGGTCTCACATTGGGTCTTCAATCCATTTTGAATTTATTTCCATGTATGATAAAAGAAGGTGGTCCAGTTTCTCTCTTTTGCATGTACCTGTCCAGTTTTCCCAACACCATTTGTTGAAGATTTTTTTTCTCCTTGTATATTCATTTCTCCTTTGTCAAAGCTTAATTCACCATATAACTCTGGGTTTATTTCTTGGTTTTCTATTCTATTCCATTGATCTATATGTCTGTTTTTTATGCCAGTACCATACTGTTTAAATTACTACCACTTTGTAATATAACTTGAAGTCTGGAATTGAGATACCTTTGATTTTATTTTTCATTTTCCAGATTGCTTTGGCTGTTTGAGGTCTTTTATGGTTCCATACCAATGGTAGGATTGTTTGTTCTAATTCTGTGAAAAATGCTGTTGGTATTTTGGTAGGGATTGCACTAAATCTATAGATTCATTTGAGTAGTACAAGCATTTTAACAGCATTAGTTCTTCCAATCCACAAATGTGGAATTTCTTTCCATTTTTTTGTGTCATCTTGAATTTCTTTCACTGGTGTTTTATTGTTTTCAGAGGACAGTTCTCTCACCTCTTTGGGTAAGTTTACTCCCAGATGTTTTATTGTTTTTGGTATAATTGTAAATGGGATGGCTTTCTTAATTTCCTTTGCTGCTGCTTCATTATTAGTGCATAGCAATGCAACAGATTTCTGTAGGTTAATTTTGCATCCTGCAACTTCACTGAATTCATTTATTAGTTCTAGTAGTTTTTTGGTAGAGTCTTTGGGGTTTCCGTATATAGTAACATGCCTTCCTTCTTCCTTACCAGTTTTGATGCCTTTTATTTCTTTTATTTTTTTTGTTTGGGTGATGTATTTCTAATTAAATATATACTATGAATTTTTTTGTTGTAAAATACACGTAACATGAAATTTACCATTTTAACCATTTTCAGGTATACAGTTCCGTGTATGATCTTTGAAGCTCTTTTCTGTATAAGACTGCCAAGCAAAAACCATGCAGTTATAATTTATATAATTTATGCTTATTTTTTTTTTAAAGAATGTTTCCTTTCCTCCCATTTTGTCCCTCTTCCATGTTTGTGGTACTAAATCAAGAGAAAATCAATTTTACCCATTTTAGCATAATACTAAGTGAATAGTATGACTCCCCGTTTCCTCTTAAACAATTTATATGAAGCGACTTGGTATTCCATCCCCCTCCAGTCTTTGTAATTCGCTGACTCTCGAATAGGATTATCCTCTATTGAGGCTGAAAACGAGGCAGATCAACCAAGTGTTTAGGAGGTGCTTATAAACCCTGAATATCAGTGCATCTTATTTGGAAAACTTTTTGTTCATGAGCCCATTTCAGTTTTAGTTCTGCTTTATTCTCTCTCATTTCTGTTTGTAACCAGGTCACGTGCATATATTTTCCTCCAACAATGAATGCCTCCACGCTCCGTTGGAGCCTTATGTCCTCAGGGTCACCGCCATGCTGGATATGTGACCGTGATCAGCTCTGTTACAAATAAAGTCACAAAAATTATGCAGGTTAATGTCCAGATGTCTTTTGTACTTCCCATTTCTAGAAACTACAGTGTCTGTGTGAGCATAACACCTGTGGAGAGAGCTGCAGCCGGTGTTGCCCGGGGTACCACCAGCAGCCCTGGCGGCCCGGCACCGTTTCTGCCGGGAACACGTGCGAAAGTAGGTCTCCTGAGAAGGGAAGGATGTAGCGTTTTTCCTTCTCAATACGCTTATTCTGATGATGACTTGACATTTTGACTAGTATGTAACTCTATATATTCAAAGAGTTCCCAAAGTGATGTGTTACTTGAAAACGATTTAAAATATTAAGGCCTACGTGTATCTTTAGGGATTTGCCATTTTACTTCAGTTTCCACTTCCCATATGTGAATGTATTCTTTATTAATTTGGATTTAATTTTTTTTGGATTTAATTTTTAAGTACGCGATATAGTCACACAATTCCTGCATCCACCAATATATAAACAATATGTAGGGAAAAGTATTACTTCCGCTCTGTCTCCATCCATCCTACTTTTTACTATTTCTTAATATGTTCTTCCTGAAATTTTTATGCAAATAAAACATACATCAGCCTATTCCTCCCCCCACTGTAGCTCCTACGTGGGACCTGACATGCTAGGCCTATCATTCTATACATTGCTTTTATAGCTAACAGCATGTCTTGAAAATCTTTCCATGTTAGCAATATGAAACACTGTTCTTTTTTTATTTTATTTATTTATTTTTCTTTTGATCCAGTATGATTAACACACAGTGTTATGTTAGTTTCAGGTGTACGATATATTCATTACTCAGTACTCATGAGGATGGGCGTGACTTCATCTCCTTCGCCTATTTTACCCTTCCCTCCTCCCAACTCCCCTCTGGTCACCACCAGTTTGTTCTCTATTGGAATGCTGTTTTTAAAAACAGTACCACTGAATTCCATTAAATGGATGCAATATAATTAAAATAGCTATCCATCCATGGATAGTTTCATTGTTCCCAGTCTTCTGTTAACACAAACAGCGGTGTGATGATCAAGCCTGTAGACATCATTCATAAATGCAGGTATTTCTGTGGGATTATGATCCCAGAAGATAGGTTGAGGGGTCAAATGGGTATGCATGTGTATAATTTTGATGTCTACTCCCAATCGTCCTCTGTAAAATTGCCCATAATCTGTTAAATTTACTTATTCTGGAATTTTGATTTAATTTACGGTCCTAGAAACAAACTTAGGGAGGGGAGGGTTTTCTTTATATAGGACTTAATAGATACATTAACTGAGATGTTCAAATTCTCCTAGAATGTAATTGTCACAATAAAGCCCAAGACTGTTACTATGATGAAACTGTTGCCAGTCAGAGGAGGAGTTTGAATACTGCTGGACAGTTTCGAGGAGGCGGGGTTTGCATCAATTGCCTGCAGAACACCATGGGGATCAATTGTGAGACCTGTATTGACGGATACTATAGACCATACAAGGTGAGAGAGTTTATATTATAGACCATACAAGGTGAGAGTGTTTCTTCACCAGAGCTGAATTGCATTGTCTTTCCAAAATGGGAAAGAGATTTTGCTAATGGTCATCTCCAATATTGGAAACTCATTTCCTTCTGTAATATTTCCTTTATATTCTTATTCTCCTAGTAGCCTTTTTCAGATACCCACTTCCTATCCAGTCTGTCCTGTTTTCTTTTTTTTCTTTTTTTTTTTTTTTAAAGATTTTATTTATTTATTTGAGAGAGAGAGACAGTGAGAGAGAGCATGAGCGAGGAGAAGGTCAGAGAGCGAAGCAGACTCCCCATGGAGCTGGGAGCCCGATGTGGGACTCGATCCCGGGACTCCAGGATCACGCCCTGAGCCGAAGGCAGTCGTCCAACCAACTGAGCCACTCAGGCGTCCCTGTCCTGTTTTCTTAATCAGAGTAGGATGCTCACTTTTTAATTTAACTTGGATTTGGGGCCCTACTGTCTGTGTAGTCTTGGTTTTGTAATACTAACTGTGAATGTGAAGAGTCAGCCAAAAACTATCGCAGCTGTATCTTGCCCTTAGGGAGTTCTTGGTCCATCCTCTGCTGACCTGATAAGTCGTTATTACCCGGCTCCTACAGAGGTCTGGTCTAGGTGACGGTTATACATGACTGTGAGAGATAGAGGAGCAAGGGGAGCCCTGTAACAGTGATCATGGAGAAGGAAGGCACCTTACTAACAACACTGGCTGCCATCCCATCCAAAAACATTTGGAGCTTTCTGTCTTGAGCTCACATTATTTTCCTGAGCTACACTCCCTGGGTATACAAAATCATTGTAATAGTCACATCTTGAATAAAAAGCCAATAACTTGTCATTGGTATTATTGTTGATATTATTGCTAATATTGTCATTCATTCTGTTAAAATAATCCAGGACAAACTCTGCCTTTCAGGTGTCTCCTTATGAAGACAACCCTTGTCGTCCTTGTGACTGTGACCCTTTTGGGTCCCTGAGTTCAGTCTGTATTAAAGATGAGCTCCAATCGGATTTACACAAAGGTAGCTCCTTGGTTCGCTTTTGTACTTGAATTGATTTTTTTTGGGGGGGGGCGGTGCCTGGAAAATTTGTGCTTGGTGGAACTATCATCACTGGATAGAATCAGATCACATGATTCTTTACTGATTCTTTAGTTTATAAAATATTTATCAACCTACTTACTATGTGGCCAGCAATTTTTTAGGGCCCAGGAATATGTACTTGAACAAGATGAGCAAAAGTTCTGCTCACAGGCAGACACTCAACGAAATACACGCATAGTATAACTCTGGGTAGGCTTGAATGCTATGGGCATGGAGCAAAGTTAGGAGTCATGATTGGAGGGAGGTAGGGTGTAAGAGGGCAATCTTGGGGTGATGGAATGACATTTGAGCAGATAATTGAGCATTTGATAAAAGAAGAAATAAGTCCCAGTTTAAAGCCATATGGGGCACACAGTAAATAGCAATCCTTCTCTTTAGCTCTTAGAAGACACTCACAAGGCTTTTGCATACATCATCTGGCAAAGCAAACAAATTCTCCTGCTGACTTTGTAAATGTCAGTGTTCTTTCTGTTGCAAAAACTGGCAAAGGACTTGCAAATAGCACAATCTCCTGAAAAGGTTGCATCTGTTCAAAGACTTCTGTAACCCCATCAAATTCTCTCGGTCACTATCAGTTAAAGTGGATACTGACCAGCAGGGAAGGGTTTGCCAAGTGTGGAGCCCACCCGCAATGCAGGGGGTAATTTACATAATTAAATTAATCTTTCCCTGTGACTGGTAATGGGATGCTAATGATAATGAGGATGATGGTGATTGTAGTGACAATTGCCCTTGATTGGGTTCATTTAAAGAAATATGTCATTTAAACATTCAACCAGAACAGATAGAAATTATTTAACACATTTTATAGGCAAGGAAGCTGTAGCTCAAAGCAGTTAAGAAACCTGTCTAGGTTACGCAACTAGGAAATTTCAGAGCTGGTGTTAAAAGCAAAAATAGTGCTCATTGCCCTTTATCATTCCCCTTGTGCTTTCAAAAAAAAAAAAAGCTGTATTTTGTGATACAGTTCACTAACATTTCGTATAAATTTATCCATGCTGTAGCCTCCATTGGTCCTTTTTTTTTTTTTTTTACTTTTCTGAATACTACTCTATCATATGTATGTTCCACATTTTATAAGCCATTCATCAATTGATGGGCATTTCATTTGTTTCCACTCTTTGGTTATTACAAATAATGCTGCTACAAACATTCGTGTCGAACTTTTTTTGTGGATGTATGTTTTCATTGTTCTTGGGTAAATGGTTAAGAGTAG
Source organism: Neogale vison (assembly GCF_020171115.1). Lineage (NCBI taxonomy): Eukaryota > Metazoa > Chordata > Mammalia > Carnivora > Mustelidae > Neogale > Neogale vison. The sequence continues at coordinate 179,767,225 of NC_058093.1, read as the reverse complement.
AATTGCTGGGTCATAGAGTAACATGTTTCACACTTTGAAGAAATGCCAAACTGCTTTCCTTTTTCTTAATTTCTTATTTAAATTCAATTAACCGTCATAGAGGGCATCCTTAGCTTTAGGTGTACTGTTCAATAACTTATTACTTGTGTTTAACAGTCAGTGTTCATCATATCATGTGCCCTGTTTTCCAAAGTCATGGCACCACTGGATATTCCCTCCAGCCTCTGTTTTTCATCTCTGTTTTCTTTTTTTAAACCAAGATAAACTGTGATCTGTGTGCCGTATCTGGTACACCCCCTGTTTTTGTAAATCAAGTTTTATTGGAACAGAACTATGCCTATCTGTTGAGGTATTATGTGTGGTTGGTCCCAGGCACTTAGGGCAGAGTTGGTAATTGCAACAGAGATTTCTGGCCACAAAGCTTCAAATAGTTCATCTCTGGCCCTTTAGAGAAATAGTTTCCCAACCCCTGCTTTAACGTTTTTGCCCTACTATTGAGCATTGCCATCCTTTTCTTCCCAGGGAAGCGGCCAGGTCAATGCCCATGCAAGGAAGGCTACGCAGGAGAAAAATGTGATCGCTGCCAGTTTGGTTACAAGGCTTACCCAGCCTGCGTCCGCTGTGAGTGTAGTCGGGCTGGGAGTGTGAATGAGGACCCATGCTCAGAGCCTTGTCTCTGTAAGGTACGTGTGCAGGTTAAAGACGACCCTGAGTTTCCTTTGAGGCATCCTAAGAAAACAACACAGCCCATCGGCTCAGGCGATCAGTTTTTGAGCAAAGCAGCAAGGTTTAAGTAGAAGTCTCCTTCCTGTACCTTCCTGAGAAGCATGATGTTCTGTCACAGTCCTTGTCCTTAGCCTTAGATGGGCACCCAATTTTCTTTCTTTCTTTGCTTTTTGGGCAATGGCTGTCTATTCCAGAGGTAGTTCTGTGACTTCCCAGGTGAAACCAAATACTTCATTTCTTAAGCCTGGGCCGTTATCTGACATTCTGGTCCAGCTTAATGTTTCAAAGAGAAGCAGATAAATACTAAATTTATAAAAATATTAATTAAAGGCAGAGATGTTATTTTGGATTTCTCTTAAAAAGGAATTGGACAGTGATAAAAATCAGTTGTTAGGTAACAGGGAGGTGGGGACCTTTTGCTATCTTAGTACCCATTTCCCCATAATAACCATGACTTGTTGGACTTCCCATTATATCTTCTGTGCTTCTTCCCATGTAAGCAGGGTCTTAAGCATATGTTATAAGTGACTGAAAATAATCTTGAGCAGTTTTTAATAAGACAAATATATACCTTTCTATATTAATAAGACAAATATATACCCTCCTCAGGCTTTAAAATTCTTGAAAGATCGCAAAAATGGAAGATTTAGAACCAAGCAATACCATAACAGTCATTTCAATATAAATGACTGAGCTCTGGGATCCTGACCCTCATTATTTTTTTTTTTAAAGATTTTATTTGTTTATTTGACAGAGATCACAAGTAGGCAGAGAGAGAGAGAGAGAGAAGGAATCAGGATCCCTGCTAAGCAGAGATCCCGACTCGGGGCTTGATCCTAGGACCCTGGGATCATGACCTGAGCTGAAGGCAGAGGCTTTAACCCACTGAGCCACGCAGGCACCCCTCTTGACCCTCATTCTTTTTTTTTTTTTTTTTAAGATTTTATTTATTTGACAGACAAAGATCACAAGTAGGCAAAGAGGCAGGCAGAGAGAGAGGAGGAAGCAGGGTCCCTGCTGAGCAGAGAGCCCCATGCGGGACTCGATCCCAGGACCCTGGGATCATGACCTGAGCCGAAGGCAGAGGCTTTAACCCACTGAGCCACCCAGGCGCCCCCCGACCCTCATTCTTGACTACAAAATTAAGTGGTCATAATTTCAAAAACATCTGCTCTGGAAATAATGACTTCATGAAGCTATACATCTCCTTGGAGCATCTATTTTCTTAACTGTTTCTCTGCAAACACCTTTCTTGTTAATGTCATGTTAATGCCACTTTATTCTACCTACCTAGACACACTGGTTTCAAAGCTAATCTTCTCTCTATTCCGTGCAGGAAAATGTTGAGGGAGACAATTGTGACCTCTGCAAGCCAGGATTCTATAACTTGAAGGAGAGAAACCCTGAGGGCTGCTCGGAGTGCTTCTGCTTTGGAGTTTCTGATGTCTGTGACAGCCTTTCTTGGTCCATCAGTCAGGTGCGGGTACCTTCCCAGAGCCCTGATTTAAGATGTGTGCCACCTCAAATGAGTAATCTGGGAGCTGTGTTCTAAAGCATGGGGATCTGCCTTTCCCTGTACCACCGCCCCCAGCCATTTGGAATGACATGGGCACGGATCAGAGGCAGCCCGCTACTGCAGTATCACAAAAGTTTCTTCCTTGGTCATGTATTTGTTCCTACATACATTTCCCTATCCAAACAATAGGATGTTATTATTGTATTGTAGAATGTACCGTGTTTCAGTGTTTTCTGTGGGGAAGTGCATCTGGTTGTGGTGTCAAAGGTGAGCTCTGGGCCCACTGCTCCACACTGGTCCCAGGCTCGGGAGCTCATCAGGACATGGGGCCATGGAGAATTTTCTAGCTCAGGGAACCCGGTGAGAGTAGGAACAACAAATGACATAGGAAGTATAAGGGCAGGCAAGGTATCCTCAGTTGTTCTGGGAATGGGGAGTTCTGGGGGGATGCCAAAGGGTGCCTGGGAGGCCAGTGGGATGGCTGGAGGTTAGGGCGGACCCCAGGGTACAGGGCTCATCTGTTGTAAACACCTGGCCTCCCCATGACCATCTCAGGAGAACTGTATTCAGGGTGTGTGTTGGCAGTGGGGGCGTGCTAGTCCCTGTCTCTTCTTTTCCTCCCTCCCTGGCAGGTTGGTGAGGAGTGGGAGCAACATGGGGGAGGGAGTGGGAACCCCAAACAGAACCTGAGAAGGAAGATGAATCCCTGTGGCTACCATGGGGGGTAATGGCTTATCATGTCTTTGTAGATGACAAATTAGGAAGATGGGATCTGAAGGTTATTTTTAGACACTTTTCAGCTTTTTTGGTAAAAAGCAGGAAGCAATGATGAAGAAATCAGAGTTAGCAAAAGACATTTTGTTCAATGCACCTATTAAGGTCTTTGCTATTTTTTTATTTTTTAATCCTAAAATACATGTCCATGACCTTGACAGTTCTGCTCGCTCACTTGCTTATAATTGATCTGGGGATCTGGGGAGAATTTGACTCATTCTCAGATGTTCTTGGTCCTTTGACAAGTAGAAAAGTTGCAAGTCATGTGGGTCTGTCGCCAGGGTATTGACTCTGTCCCTAAGTAAGGTCTCTGGGTCTACTTCTTCACTGTAGGGATGTTAGTCCTGTGCTGGGTGACATCTCAGGGGACTTCTATTTCATGATCTGAAATTCTGAATCTTTTTTGAAGGTGAAAGATATGTCTGGGTGGCTGGTCACTGACCTGGTCAGTCCGAGCAAGATCCCGTCTCAGCAAGATGCGCTGGGCGGGCATCACTGGATCAGCATCAACAACACGGTGGTCTCACAGAGGCTGACTTCCAAGTATTACTGGTCGGCCCCAGAGGCCTACCTCGGAAATAAGGTAGGGCCGTTGCCGGGAGAGACATCTTGGGCAAAGATCTCAGAGCACATTAAGAAAGAACATCTGTTGGGAATTTAAGTCAACTCACATGGTCTGGCTTAGCCTTGTGTGACTTTATTCCATCATTAAACTGGGAACTTTATTCTTGGCCACATGGGTCATGGGTGGTCTATTGTAGGAAGTCTTGTCCCCGTCTCCCATGACAGGCTCTCTGCTTTCCTCTGCATTCTTGGATCCATGACTCGGGGCTTTGTGAAGTGTGGGGTGCATTCCTGCTTTGTTTAGTTAGCCCTGTACTTACCTTAGCCCCAGAGCCTGGTGTGTAGAAGGCCCGTAGAAGGCACTAAGGAGGGACAGGCTGGGCAGTGGGGCTGGGGTCCTTCCAGCTTCATAATCAAGATGGACCATTTCTCACCTAACATTCCCATTTAGTAACAGACAGGATACTTCTCATTTTAAGAAAATGCAAAATGGTGATTCTACAAAATGGAAATTGGGTTAATATGATTTAACCTGCCCTTGTCCCTGTCCTCCTCACCAGCTTCTTCTTTTTTTCTTTTTCTTTTTTTTACTTGAGACAGAGAGAGAGAGAGAACACAAGCAGGGGGAAGGAACAGAGGGAGAGAGAGAGAGAAACAGACTCCCCGCTGAGCGGGGAGTCAAATGTGGGGCTTGATCTCAGGACCCTAGGATCATGACCTGAACCAAAGGCAGACGCTTAACCTACTGAGCCACCCAGGTGCCCCTCATATTGCCACTTCTATCCAGATTCTGATGATCTGAAAATACACTCAGTGTAATCTGTCAAGCTCCGTGTTCCCCTTCCCTGTGCATTTGGTTTGTTTTGAAGTCACGGTATGTGTTTCATCACAGTGCAGGTGTTATAGCTTGGGAAGTTTCCATTTGTTGGTCATATTTTAATTTTATAACTTATTTTATTTAGATTTTATGTAGATTTAGGTTTAAGTAGTGTTTATTTTGAAAATGATTATTTTTCCCTTCAAATTATAATCCTAGAAGGTGTGCTCTATTTATAATAGGATCTTATCACCAAAGGTTAATGATTTTTTTTTCTATTAAGATCACTTTTCTGATTTTATGGTTCAGAGACTGGATTCTGAACCTCGTCTTGTTGTCACACATCTGTCATGAAAAAAAATCTCCATTTTATATGAAAGGAATGACCAGGAGGAAAAGCCTTTAGCCCTTCGTTTAGCTGATGAGACGTGTTCTTCTTCTTCTTTTTTTAAATTTATTTGACAGAGAGAGAGAAATCACAAGTAGGCAGAGAGGCAGGCAGAGGGGGAGAGGGAAGCAGGCTCCCCACTGAGCAGAGAGCCTGATGCAGGGCTCCATCCCAGGACCCTGGGATCATAACCTGAGCAGAAGGCAGAGGCTTAACCCACTGAGCCACCTAGGCGTCCCCTTTATTATTCTTTTGCAAGCATGGCAATGAGGTCAGAATATTGGGATTATCATCATAGATCTAACTCCTAACTCAGAAAGGGTTTAAGTGAAATACCTTTTCCTGTGTGATTCACAGACACTGGGATTCACTCACCTTGATCTCTATGAAGGAGCACATCTTCCTTTAAATCACATCCTGTATTTTGGTAATATTGGTTAAACAATATTATAATATAATAGGCTTTCTTTTCGCTGCCTTACTGCAGACTTACTTATATGCTGTGGCCCCTCGGACACCTTGCAGTCAGGTGGTTTCCTGACAGGTCCTGGCCACCACTTCCTCTTTCGGAGGGACTGTGGTCACGGGCCCTCCGTGTTCACTCTCACTTACCTTTTTCAGCTGACTGCATTTGGTGGCTTCCTCAAGTACACGGTGTCTTACGATATTCCCGTGGAGACCGTGGATGGCGACCTCATGTCTCACGCTGACGTCATCATTAAGGTACTTGCTTTCACATTGCTTTGCTGTAGAGTAGAAGGGCTTAGCCGAGGGACAGTTTGTGACTCCGAGGAGCTGAGGGAGGGCTTAGTAGCAGGGAGCCCAGGGCGAGGTGGCTGTTCAGCAAGGCTTTGCCTGGTCCAGATATTCCCGAGACCTAATGTGACAATTCTTTCTGAGCCTATTCCTGGAGCTGCCTCAGGACAGCCCATGCGGCTTGTCCCTCCATCCCTGAAGCTGACCCAGCTTTTCAGTTGAAAAGGGGGACCGATGTCAGCCCTGATGTGGGCAGTCCCCTGTCAGCCCTCTGAGCCCCTCTGTCACCTCCTGCCACATTGCCTCCCACGTGAATGCTTAGGAGGCAGTGCTTGGCAGTGTGGGGATGGAGACGGGTTGCCATTTCTGTCCTCAGCCACTGTCCCTAACCCTGTACTCTCACTCTCCTCCTCCCCCGTTGCTCAAGGTGCTCAAGGACACCTTGGGGGATGTAGGCCCCCAGGGTGTTCAAGGGGCCACAGCATATAAGTAAGAAACTCCAAAATTTCACTGGAAATTTTCCCAAAGGTAAGAAACCACCTCAGATTCTAGCCAGCAGTGTCTACCCCCTCTCCTGCCCCCTTGATTTTTTAAAATTTTCTTTAAAGATTTTACTTGTTTATTTGAGAGAGAGAGAGAACAAGCAGGGGGTTGGAGGGAGGGGCAGAAAGAGAAGGAGAAGCAGACTCCCTGCTGAGCAGAGAGGCCAACATGGGACTTGATCCCAGGACCCTGGGATCATGACCTGAGCTGAAGGCAGACACTAACCCACCGAGCCACCCAGGCGTCCTTATCTCCCGGCACCTTGATGTGCACCCCTGTGTCCAGTCTGCGGCAAGTGGGGAGAGTGTGACATAAGGTATTTTGGTGAATGACCATTTTAGGGAAAGCTAAAAGTATCTTCATATGCTTTCCTACTTTTGCTCTTCGGTTAAAGTTGAGGGGTGTAGGGGAATGGTGGCGCACACATGCTGCTTCGCTCCTGAGATCCCAGTGCGGGACCCAACCTTTAGATTTATGCTATGAATCCCTCTGAGGGGAATACAATGAAACACCTCTCCCCCAGTCATTCTGGACCAAGATTTACAGACACGATTACACCTTCGACCCGAGAACCTAAGCACAAATTAAAAGCCACATTGCTGAATACAAACATGATTTTATTTTTTGATCATGAAGTTGAATTACAAATACATTCCCTCTTATTTTAAATGTTAGGGAAATGGACTCACTTTAAGCACCCAGGCTGAGGGGCTGTCATTACAACCCTATGAAGAGTACTTGAACGTGGTCAGACTTGTGCCGGAGAACTTTCGAGATTTTAATAAAAAAAGGGAGATAGATCGCGACCAGCTGATGACTGTCCTTGCCAACGTGACGCATCTCTTGATCAGAGCCAACTACAATTCTGCAAAAAGGGCTCTTTACAGGTATGTATTGAGAGAAAGGGAAAGCTCATGGGGAGGGTCTTTAATCTCATCTTCATGTATTAAGAATGATGTGTTTTCAGTGCAGTATATTTTACTTGATTATTTCAAGAGCACAGCTAATGGAACTGGTTGTCTTAAAAAATACTTTTATTACAATTTTAGTGAAGATGTAAGAACAGTTGTCCGTGACAAACATGCCTTAGTAGGAGGTCATCTTGAGGTCAGGATCGGAAACCTTCAGGGCGGTTTTCTGAGAAATGCCTGATAAGTTCACAGTTGTCTGACCACTTTGCATGCGGTTTTTACCCTCCTGTTGTTAATGGTCTTAGATTTTACCGTACACTTAAGCTAATGTTCCCATCCTTGGCCATGTGATTACTTCCTATAGGCCAATTTCTGGCAGTGCCAGCATGCACGTTGGACACAGATAAACAAACACAGGATTATACATTTAGGAACAATCTCTGTATTCGAGATAGGATGATTGAATGGGTTAGTCTTTCTGAAGTGTCTCAGCTCCAACTGGGCAACATCAGACCCTTCCCACAGCTGTCTAGGCACCTGCTCTTCTTTGCAGAGAATGTTGCAAATGTCTCAAATGCTGCAGTGGCCTTCCAGGCAATACCGACAGTTTTCAGAAATCATATTGCTGTGAAAATCCGTAGCTCCTTACAAAGGTCCCATCACCTGTTTGTTTGACCAGAACTTTTTAAAGAATCTACCTTTTTCGAGGTGTTAGCTGTCATTTGCAGGAGAGCGTCTGAGTCACGGGGTGACCTCTGTCTATTGGTAGGTTGGATTCTGTCTCTTTGGATACAGCTAGCCCTAACGTCATAGACCTGGCCCTGGCCACCGAGGTGGAACACTGCGAATGTCCCCAAGGCTACGCAGGGATCTCCTGTGAGGTGAGGCTCCTCTTCTGCCTTCCCCCTCTCCTTCCTTCTGTTCTTTCTGAAGGAGAAAAAAAGCACATTAAAGGTGATACAATGAGCCGCACTTGAATTTTAACTTTAGAAACCTACCATTTGGATCAGACATTGGGGGACTATAGGACTATTGGACATCAGTGTTTAAGGGAATCTGGTGCCTCTTCTGGGGGGGGGGGTGGTTCTGGGACACCTGGAAATGGCCCAACTTCAGTCCACTCTCTTGCTTTAGTCAACTAGAAAGTTGTACTGCCCCTGCTGTAGTTTGCATTTCTTTTTTTTAAGATTTTTATTTTTATTTATTTATTTGAAAGAGAGAGAATGAGTGAGAAAAAGCCTGAGAGGGGAGAGGTCCGCGGGAGAAGCAGACTCCCCACTGAGCAGGGAGCCCGATGTGGGACTCCATCTTGGGACTCCATCTTGGGACTCCAGGATCGTGACATGAGCCCAAGGCAGCTGCTTAACCAACTGAGCCACCCAGGCACCCATGTAGTTTGCATTTCTAAAGAGGACTTGATTGTATCTGAACATTTATACATCACCAGTATGACACCTAGAAAACATGAGACAAGCCAGGCCCGTTTTGAGACTTTTTAGGAACTCCAGCTGTGTTAACTGAGGTGAGATCTACTTCACAATGAAGTATGTGAGAACACACTTGCTATCACCAGTAAGAGTCACCTGTTGCTAAAAATTTTTTTGAAATACAGTTTGAAACTATTTGGACATAAATATCGATAATAACTCTTCTCCTGCCGAGGACTTCCTAAGTATTTGGCACAATCCCAACCTCTTTCTGTAGGAAAAAGCTAGGAAGTAGTCATGTTAGGTTCCAAGCTTCATCTTCTCCATTAACCACCACACGGTCCTGCCTCTCTTGTGTTTAAGACCGACGATGATTGGGGCACCCGAGTGGCTCAGTGGGGTAACGCCTCTGCCTTTAGCTCGGGTCATGATCTCAGGGTCCTGGGATCGAGCCCCAAATCGGGCTCTCTGCTCAGCAGGGGGCCTGCTTCTCTCTCTCTCTCTCTCTCTCTCTGCCTGCCTCTCTGCCTACTTGTGAGCTCTGTCTGTCAAATAAATAAATAAAATATTTAAAAAATAATAATAATAGAAGAATAAATCCTAAAAAAAATTAAAAAAAAAAAAGAAAGACTGACAATAATTATGAACCCTTGTCCTTGGCTGTGAGATTGGGGCCATGATTTTTACAAAGTGAGAACATTTAACTTATGAGTTGTTTTTACAAATCTTTATCAATTATAACTTTGCAGTGAATAGTTGGCCTGTGCTTCATAATGTAGATTTTTAATGAAATATTTCTATTTCTCTTTTAAATATTTTACAGGGTTGTTTCTTTTTTGACCCCATGAACTTTTTTTTTTTTTAGATCTAAAACATATATTTGTAGGACAAAGAAGTATCTGTAGGACCTGAGTCCTGTTTGCTTATCAGATAAATGACCTTAAGGCTACCTCATAGTGTGTGGCTTGTGGTGGGTAGATGAAGTAGATGATTAGAAGCCCAGGCCAGCTAGACCAAAAGGGGGCAGAAGTGAGCAGATGCTGCTGGAGAACTCCAGGTCTGCTGGGTTTAGAGGAAAATGTGCTTAGGACACTGGCTCAAGGAAACACAGGAAGCTTAACATATAATTTTAAGTGTTTTTGTCAGGCAGAAGAACTCATTCTTTCATTAGAAACTGATATAAGGAATCAGGCAGCCATAGGTGGGGACTGGAATTCTTAAGAGCTCTGTAGCCACCACACAGACCCCTAGGCAGCTCCCCCTCAGTGCCCACCCGTAGACTAGCCCATTGTCCTTGATGGGAGCATTGCTGCATGGCAGCATTAAGGGAACTTACAAAAGGTCAGTGTGAATGAACACGTGTATATGTACTCATATGATGCAAACGCAATTTTAATATTTTTTACAAGAGTGAAAACCAGATCCACATCCCTGTTCCGATGGCTCCATGGGAGTATGTTGACCTCCAAAGTAATTACTCTGCAGTCTGCACTCGAGACACCATTTTATATCTGGGGCAGCCCTGAGAGGCTCTGTGGCCACAGGTCTGGGAGGTGTGACTCTTTCCATGGGCACCGTGGGCATGGGGTCTAACTGTTCCACGTTCCAGATTCCATGTCTATAAAATAGAATAGTTCTCAGGGTCATCCTGAGAAGGATGGGAAGGACCGTCCGGGATGGTCCCCTGCTCCTCCAAGGCAGGAGCAGCATTGCTGGATACCCTGGAAAACACACCTGTAATGTTTGCAGTTTGACACAGACCACCCTCGAGTGCTTTGATGGCAATATTTAGTAACTCTTACCCAAAAGAAAACAAGATCAAGTTGAGTGGAAAATGTCCTCTTGATTGAAACCCTGGTTAAGTGACTGAGTTTTACATGATTATTTGAGATTTACATGAGATTTACATGATAACATTAGGCAGGATACCACAAAGGTGGAGAGCCACTAGGTTTTGATGGTAGCCACCACTAGGTTTTTTTTTTTTTTTTTCCAAAGATTTTATTTATTTATTTGACAGAGAGAAATCACAAGTAGATGGAGAGGCAGGCAGAGAGAGAGAGAGAGAGGGAAGCAGGCTCCCTGCAGAGCAGAGAGCCCGATGCGGGACTCGATCCCAGGACCCTGAGATCATGACCTGAGCCGAAGGCAGCGGCTTAACCCACTGAGCCACCCAGGCGCCCGCCACCACTAGGTTTTAAAGGTAGAAATCTTTAAAAAGAAATGAAGAAGGGTGCCTGGATGGCTCAGTCAGTTGGGTATCCCACTTTTGATTTCAGCTCAGGTCATGAGATCGAGCCCCATGTAGGTCTCCACGCTCAGTGGGGAGACTGCTTGGGATTCTTTCCCTCTCTGCCCCTCCCCCACGTGTGCACTTTCCCTCTCTCAAATAAATAAACCCTAAAAAAAAAAAAAAAAAATAGACTGGATTATGGTGATGGTGCACCATTCGGTAAGTTTACTAAAAAAAATCATGGATTTCGGGGCGCCTGGGTGGCTCAGTGGGTTAAGCCTCTGCCTTCGGCTCAGGTCATGATCTCAGGGTCCTGGGATCGAGTCCCGCATCGGGCTCTCTGCTCAGCGGGGAGCCTGCTTCCCCCTCTCTCTGCCTGCCTCTGCCTACTTGTGATCTCTCTCTGTCAAATAAATAAATAAAATCTTTAAAAAAAAAAAAATCATGGATTTTTTTTAGTAAACTTACCGAATGGTGCACCATCACCATAATCCAATCCATGAAACAAGATGGGATAGGGAGGGAGACAAACCATAAGTGACTCTAAATCTCACGAAACAAACTGTGGGTTGCTGGGGGGAGGGGGGTTGGGAGAAGGGGGGTAGGGATATGGACATTGGGGAGGGTATGTGCTTTTGGGTAAATTGGAAGGGGTGGTGAACCATGAGAGACTATGGACTCTGAAAAACAATCTGAGGGGAGTGAAGTGGTGGAGGGGTGGGAGGTTGGGGTACCAGGTGGTGGGTATTATAGAGGGCACGGCTTGCATGGAGCACTGGGTGTGGTGAAAAAATAATGAATACTGTTTTTCTGAAAATAAATAAATTGGAAAAAAAATCATTGAACTATATCCTTAAAATGGGTGCATTTTATGGCATGTAAATGACACCTCAATAAAGAAGTGCAGGGGGGAAAAGAAGTACGTTTCTCTACTTGTGGAAAATGGAGCAGGTAATACTCCTAGCCTATTGACAAGAAAATGATCTGCATGATGTACGAGGTTGCTTTTGCCCACGTGTGTCACGTGTCCCTCTCTTGCAGTCCTGCCTCCCTGGCTATTACCGTGTGGATGGAATACTCTTCGGAGGAATTTGTCAGCCCTGTGATTGCCACGGCCACGCAGCTGAATGTGATATTCATGGCGTTTGCCTTGTGAGTCTGTTGCTAAAATCTGGAGTAGAGTGCCGTGTCCTACCCACCCCAAAGCCACGTGCTGTGCACAGTGGTTAAAAAAATAATGCTTCCTCCATAGGAGATTATCCTGGCCCTAGTAGACCCCAGAGGAAATTTACAGACTTAAGATCATGGTATAATTTGTTTCCTGATATTCTCCCCTTGCTCTTTTTTGAAAAAAAGTTACTTTGGTGAAAATGGAAAAGGGATATATCATGTCACTGCAGATTTTTTATTAGAACACCATACTCACTTCGTAAGATTAGAAAGCAATATAAAGGTAGAAAATATCTGGTGATTTAAAAGAATCAGGTCTCTAAAATGAAAGTGCTAGAATTTCTTTAACATATTATACAGTATGTCCTCAAAGGAATACTAAGACATAATAACCACACTCATTTGTGCAATATATAACGTTTCACAGTTATTAGCTTGGGCACACTCTTCAAACAAGTGCTTCTTTCCTGCAACAACAGTTGAAATGTGCCTTGACAAATACGCAGTTATTCTTGAGAATGAACTTTGGGGTGGATACAAGGCAAGACCTGTTTTTTCACTTCAGTCAGGAATTCTTTTAGGCTCTTTTGCCTGGAAGCCAGGCCACACTCCTGGGTTCTAATGGATTTGCGGCACAGAGATGGAGAGAATGCCTGTATCGACCAGCTGAGTCCTAGTCACCACACAGGGAAATGTTCAGGTTCTTTCCTGAAGAGATTGAGTCCCAAGGAGAGGGAAAATTTATTATGAGACCCATGGAGATCTCATCACGATGCCATGGATTGCTTATTCTCTCCAGAACCTAATTTTTCTTGATTCTGTAAGGAAAGCTTTCGTTTTGTTCTTTGTTTCATCGTTCTGGAAAGCAAGTGTCTATAGGAGTTATACAAAGTGATGTTTTACACACACACTCGGTCCCTCAGGATCAGTTTCCCAGAGCTTGATGAAGTGGTTGCTTTTTAAAAATGCCTCTGCCTTTCCATTTGGGTTTGCGAGGTCAGGCTGCCCGGGACGTCAGCCCACAGCTCGGGCTGCCCAGCGGATTGTGGTGGTGGCATCCAAGGCTTTAGGTATAGGTAAGCCAAAAGGGTATTTGCCTGTGCTTCTATTACTGTATCTTTACAAAAATATATATACACATTAAAGTGAAAATGCTAAGTAGCAACTGGCCTTTACATTCTAAATATAATAAATGATAATAATTTTAATGGAATTTTTCATTGAAAATTTTCATTGAAAATTTGATTTTTAATTTTTAATGGAAAAAGTTTTGGAAATAATGTTAGATTTACAGAAAGCCTACAAAAAATAACACAGCGAGGTCCTGTTCAGCCTTCACCCTGCTTCCTCTGGTACTCACATCTTGCATTACCGAAGTACGCTGATCGAGATTTAAGACATTCCCGTGGGCACAATCTCATCAACAGAACAGTGGACTTCACTCAGATTTCAACAGAATCCCCACTCATGTCTCCTTTCCAGCCTCAATCCAGAACCGCATTGCACTGGCTGCCTTCGTTTTAGGACAGATTTTCAGGTTTCCCTTGTCTTTCATGACTGTGGCACTTTTGAGGAATCCTGGACATTCTCTGAAATGTCCTCAGCTAGCGCATGTCTGTTTTCTTGTGATTAGCTTCAGGTTGTGCGTTTTAGGCAAGAAAGCATGAAGGTGACATGCCCCTTGGGTGCACATTGTCAGGGATGTTAGCCTGGGACACGTGGTTGAGGTGCTGGCTGCCAGCTTTTTCCACTTTCACATTATTATTTTTACCCTTTTAAGTCATTCACATTTGAAGGGGCAAAAACAATAAAAATTTAGATTGAAGTTTAAGGAAACAAAAACTTGGTAGCATCTTTTATCTGGTTTTCATCTAACTGTTTGTTTCTTTTTTTTTTTCCTTTTTTCTATTCTATTTTAAAAAGAAACCTTTGAATTCTCCCCTTTGGATAATGATTTCCAGCCCTGGGCCTTGCCTGTAGCCACCCAGCTTCCAGGAATCCACTCCTGATTTGTAGGTTATCAGAGAGAAAGTTCCAACTGTTCTTTCTTAGTGTCCTGTCCTTTTCTTTTTCAAAGAGTCGTTTCAGGTTTACAGCAAAACTGAGGGGCAAGTATAAGGGTTTCTCATGTACCTTCTGCTCCCGCACACGTACAGTCTCCCACATTATCAACAGTCTCCACCCCCCACCGGAGGACACACTGGTACCCTTGAGAACCCACACTGATACATCACAGCCCCCCAAAGTCCATGGTTTACATTAGCCCCTTCTCTGAGCTTTTTTTGCTGGTGTCCGGAGGAGAAACCAGTTTCATTTCTTCTGAAAGAGAAGGGCCTAATAGGCAGTTGTGTATCTTGGACCCTCCTGCTTTTTCTTTTTCATTCAAGAGAAGATGTTTCTCCTTCCTCATATACCAGCTCCACCAATAGAGCTGGTCACTTAAAGGGACAGTGACCTGAGAAAACCTTGAAACAGATTTGGTAGGTTTGGGTTTTTTGATTTGTTTTGTTTTGTTTTGTTTTGTTTTTAGCAGAACCATGTAATGGCTTTCCCAAAGAGAAAGAGCCCTATCTGGCCCTTTGAGCAAAGAAATCCTATCATAGACATTTTGCAAGTGGACATAATTAAATGCTTTTAATGAAACTAGTTATTTTGCATTATACTTTTAGCTCAACCATGTAGCCATTTACCAAAGCCAGTGACATTTTGAATTAATTTGGGTTAATAATCAAAATCAAGGTCATACAGGGGATGGGGAGGAAAAAAAGAGCCCAAGACATTCCTACCAAAATGTCACCTGAGGACCAGCAGCCAGCAAAACCCAGGAGTTTTTTAGAAATGTACAACTCAGGCCTATGTCAGACTTCCTGAATCAGAATCGACCCTGAACCCAGGTGATTTGTGAACAATTCAAATTTAAAAGCCCTGTCAAGGATACCTCTACATAAAACTGGTGAAAGCCTGGGGCGCTTGACTCTTGGTTTTAGCTCAGGCAGTGATCTCAGGGTCCTGGGATCAAGCCCCACATCAGTCAGACTCTGTGTTCAGCGTGGAGTCTGCTGGTGATTCCCTCTCCTCCCTCTGTCCTTCCCACTTGTGTTCTCACTTTCACTCTCTCTCCCTCTCTCTCTCAAATGAACAAAGAAATCTTAAAAACAACAACAACAACAACAACAACGGGTAAAAGCCTATTTAAAAGGATGTAATACAAATATTTATAGTCCCAAATTAAATTTAACCTATGGGAAAACTTTTGTCAACCTCAGGAATAATAGAAAAGTATGCAGTTTAGAAACTGGAAATATTATTTAAGCCGTTGAATGAAAAAAGGCCAATAAGATCTGAAAAATGAGTGGCTCTCAGAGAAGGGGGTAAAGTGAAGTGAAGTGGCAAGGTAGACCCACAGGTGGGAGGCGGGGCAGGGGTGGGTAGGGATGGCAGGAGAAAGCTCTGGGTAGCATCAGCCTGGGCATTGGGGTCATGGGAGGACCTGGGGAGACAGAGTCATGGGCTGACAGGGACTTGGGGAAGAATGTGGAGAATTGGCTCAGCTTTCCCTTGAGCCATGCGGTTGTCCTCATGCTCGGTGTTGCTTCCTACGTGGCCCGCTGTGCCCATCCTGTTTCTCCTGGTACTTCTTACACACCTGGTGTGGCGTCATTCTGCTTTCTAAAGACATGTTTTCAAGAAGGAAAGAAGTATTTCATATTTTCCCTGTATTTATGGTTTCTGATACTCTTCAATTCTTGATATAAATCCAGGATTTCACCTGGTTCTGTGTCCCTGACTCCTGAAGAGCTGTTTTTAGCATTCGTTCCGTGCAGATCTGACAGCCGACAAATTCTCTCGCGTTTTGTTGACCTGAAAAAGGCTTTCTTTCACCTTCGAGTTGGAAGTAGATTTTTGCAGATTTTTTTTTTTTCAGGACTTAACTGTTGTTGTGGCTTCCATTGTTTCAAATGAAAAGTCAGTAGTCGGTCTTATCCATGCAATTCTCTGGGTTGTCTTTTTTTTTTTTTTTAAAGATTTTATTTAATTTGACAGAAATCACAAGTAGATGGAGAGGCAGGCAGAGAGAGAGAGAGGGAAGCAGGCTCCCTACTGAGCAGAAAGCCTGATGCGGGACTCGATCCCAGGACTCTGAGATCATGACCTGAGCCGAAGGCAGTGGCTTAACCCACTGAGCCACCCAGACGCCCCGCCCCCTCTGCTTGGTTTTTGGATTTTTCTCCTTACAATTCACATTTGGTTTTTGTGTGTTTGCTTCTTCTCAGATTTGATAGTTGTTATCCTGCCTTAAGAAACAAACAAACCCTTATTTGGAAATTGATTTAAGTGTATGCAGAAGTTGTAGGAAGGAAAATAGTACTTAGGGCACCCACCTTTTACCCAGATTCACCTTGTCGCTGACATTTGCCTCATTTGCTGTATTATTTTCATTATCTGTTTGTCTAATCACAATGTTTTTTCTAAACCACTCGAGAATAAGTCACGTACACTATGCTATTTATCCGTAAATTGTTCAGTGTGTTTGTCCTGAAAATAAGGATTTTTTCTTATATAACCACAGAACATTGTCAACTTCAATAAATATAACTTTGGTATTCTACTTTTTCTAATCTACCATCCATTGGTCAGTTCCATTTGGTCAGTTGACTCCATCACGTCCTTTGTAGCATTTTTTTTTCCCGCCGTTACAGACCCCCATATAGTTCAGGTACTGCATTTTATTGTCATAGCTCCCTAGTCTTCTTTAATCTGAAGTACTTCCACAGTGTTTGTCTTTTATGATAATGGCACCTTGAAGAACACAGTCATTTTTCAAAGAATAAAATGTCCCTTATTGGGGGTTTTTCTTTTGTTTTTCCATGAATTGATTCAGGTTATACCTTTCAGGGCAGAACACCTCATTAGCAATGCTGTGGCCTTCTCAGAGAACCACAGGTGGAAGCCCACAGTGTCCACTGCCCCTCACTGGTGGTGTGAATTCTGATTACACACTCCAGCTATCTGTCAATTACTATACATTTACTGATCTTTTCTTTTGCAATTAATAAGCATTGTGAGGGAGACACTTTAAGACTGGACAAGTATCATATTCGTCATCAAATTCTCCCTTAGGGTTAGCAGTCTCTGATGATTCTTGCCCCATGAACACTTGTATGATATTCTCCATGCTTCTCAGTTGGCACACAGCCTTCTACTGTAAGCAAGAATCCTCCTTTCTTATGTTTATTTTCTTACCTACTTGTTATCTGTCTGGACTCATGGATTCCAAATTCTCCCAGATGTGACTAGCAGAAGCATACTCAGTAGTTTCTGATTGCACAATGAATATTGTTCATTGTTAAGTTTCTGGATTTTGTTACTTTTCTTGAAAGAACATCAAAGTTTGTTTTGGCAAGTAGTTAAGTTATCACAGGTCAGCTGGATGGTTTCAAGGTTTGTTTTTAAGTTTTGTTAGGGTGGGTCTAATAGAACCTCTACTCTAGGGAAGGTGTAGCCCTACCACAAACGAGTTTTTCTTCTGGGGTCTCTACTGGGTGTACTGGGCATTTAATAGAGAAGCCCCGCACTGGCTGGTTACAATTCTAGTGTCCCTGGGCTCTGTGTGAGTTCTTAATTTTTCAGCATGCTGCATGGGAATCACACTACAAACAAGAAGCTTATACTAGGTAGCTATTTGAAGGGGTCTCCTGTGCAGATTTCTGGAGGTCTAATTCTGATTTTTGGCCCAAATCCCTGTAGTTCCAGTCTCCCCAAACTCAGACCTCTGTCTCCTCAACTCAACAAGATGCTATATTCTGGTTGGGTCTCCTCCCTCCCCTGCCCACTTATTAAGAGTCTCCAGAAAAATCCATGAGATCCTGAGGTTTCATCCCATCACCTCCTTTCTCTCACCTCTGTTGCCTAGTGTCTAAAAGAAGTGGTTCGATGTGTTTTGTTCCAGTTTTCTAGTTCTTTCCTACAGAAGGGCAAGTCTGGTAGCAGTAACTCTGACATGTGCAGAAGGAAATCTTCCCATGTATATGGATTATACAAATTAAAATTTTGTATTAACGTAGAAATAGGCAGCCCTTGTCATGGAACAGAGTTTGGTGATTTGAGCATTTTTTTCCCACCCTGACTTCAAGTTATTTTTCGATGAATTAGAGAATTGTTTAAGGAAGCCTGAACTGAGTCTTCTCTTCCTGCGTGTGTTTTAGGCATGTGAGCATAACACCACCGGGGACCACTGTGAGCAGTGTGCGCCAGGCTTCTATGGGCTGCCTTCCCGAGGGACTCCGGGGGACTGCCAGCAGTGTGCCTGCCCCCTCACCACAGCCTCCAACAAGTAAGCATGGCACCCCCACCAGGGAAGCAGGCCCAGTGTGGCCAGAGAGTCCATTCAGATGTGCACGGATACGTTCAGAGCAGGGTTTTGTGTGTGAGAAAAGTGTGCCTCCCAGGTGGTACTTAGTTAAGATTAAAGATGGAGGGGTGAATTCTCTCTTTCTAAGAAGAACAAGTTTGGTGTACTAAATTATATAAGAAAGATCATGGGACGGCAAGAAAATATGCATACTTCGGTTCCTCTTGGTCTAGTGTGGCTTGTTAACTCTTTCAGTGCCCGTAGGCTAGGAGGTTTTCTCAAAGATTTTATTTATTTGACAGAGAAGGACACAACGGAGAGAGGGAACATAAGCAGGGGGTGTGGGAGAGGGAGACGCAGGCTTCCAGCTGAGCAGAGAGCCCGATGTGGGGCTCGAACTCAGGACCCTGAGATTATGACATGAGCTGAAGGCGGATGCTTAATGACTGCGCCACCCAGGCGCCCTCAACCAATATTTATTGAGTGCCTACCGTACACTGAGTTATCAAGGAAGGTACTCAAGTATTGGAGGATTCATCCATGGCTGCTGGTCCCATAGGACCACCGTGTGGTCCTGACTACCATCCACTCTCAGGGGAGTAGGAATCTGTCCAGAGTGACTCTGAGGAAGCCCCTGATCTGAGGCTTGAAGGATGAAGGTCACAGGCAGGAGGAATGGAGCGTGCCAAGTCACGGCCGCATCAAAGAGCAGATCCCATTTGTGAAATTGCAGATGGTCCTAGAGCATAAGACAGGAGGGGAGTGGGAAGGGTCAGTGATACACTAGGCCTTGTTTGCCATGCTGGGCCCCGTGTTTCCACAGGCCTGGATCTGAAAGCTTATGTATCTCTCACTGGCTTACCCTTTAGGACTCTTCCTCCCCCAGCCCAGAGAACCACCCCCCCCCCACGGGGATTTTTATTTGAAACCCCACTGTGTAAAACATACAAACAGAGCTACTCTGATGAAATCATAGTGGCCCCCATACCTCCCTTCAGAGGCCTCCCTAGACCCCAGGAGTAAAGGTTGAGGGGACCTCAGTGAGCAGTGGGGATCCTTTAGAGAATGTTCCTGGGCTGTCCCTTGTAAGCTTGAGCTCACTCCTGCCTGGCCAGTGTGGGCAGGACTCTGAGGCAGGCTGACCAGTGCCAGGGAACCCACAGACGGGAGCTCCGCTCAGCCAGGAAGAGTGTCAGAGAAGGCCTCCTGGAGGAGAGGGCAGCTGAGTTGGACAGAAGGGATAAGGTGATTCCAGGCAGAGAGGAAAAGAAACACCCTCTGGACTGAGGGACAAGCAAGAGTATGGACAAGGAGTGTCCAGTGCCCAGGAGAGAGGCTCATGAGGTGGGCTGCATGGCTGGGGGCCGGGGTTCTGGAGTGAAGTTCCATTCAACGTTCATAAGGAGTGGTAAAACACAAGGATTTTAAATGTTTAGAAATTCTGTGCCACCCATTGGAAAATTGTGTTCATTTGTCATGTTTTGACAGTTTCAGCCCCACCTGCCACCTTGAGAACGGGGACGAAGTGGTCTGTGACCAGTGTGCCCCGGGATACTCGGGAGCTTGGTGTGAGAGGTACTCTGTCGGCATCACTTAGCTGATTTCCACAGTCACATCAAACTTTTTTTTTTAATTAAATATCAGTGATACATGTTTATTTTGATAAATAATAGATAAGTATGATTTTAGATATACAGATATATCTAAGATATCTTAGATATCATAGATAAGTATGATTTTAGAGTTTTGGTGTGTAATGATTATTTTGCATAATTATAGAGAAGCTGGTATGTTGATTAAAAAGCGCATGTGAAAACTCCGTGGGGGGATTTTTCAAGAACAGCGTTTGGGCCCCTTGAACTCACCCGAGTTCTCATCAATGACAATAGAAAACCGCGAGGGGCCAGGGTTTACTATTCACACACTGAAATACCCCATTGTTCTGGATAGTTCCATAGTAGGGGTGGTTTGATTTAATAGCTGTCTTATGGCGCCTGAAAGCCCACGCTGTCTTTTCCCATGTGTCAGCCCCAGTGCCCAGCTCTGGCTGCGGTCCCTGGGAGAGCCATGTCATACCCGCGGCGTGCCGGTCCAGTTGGCCCCGGGGCTGAGGGCACATCCACTGGGATTGAAGGCTCATTCGGGGTACACTCTCTGTCTTCACAATGAGTGGAGGCAATCTGGAGGTCCAGACTGGGTGTTTGTTGCATGGCTTCCCAATCAATCTTATGGAAAAGGAGTCCGTCTGATTTACTAACCATTCAGAGCTTCCCTGGATGGCGGGGGTAATGTCTAGAGGAAGTACATGCATTTGGATCCCTCTTTCAATACTTTTATGCAGATGTGCAGATGGTTACTATGGAAACCCGACAGTCCCTGGGGAATCCTGTGTCCCCTGCAACTGCAGCGGCAATGTGAACCCCTTCGAGGAGGGTCACTGTGACTCCGTCACCGGAGAGTGCCTGAAATGCATTGGGAACACGGATGGCGCCCACTGCGAGAGGTGTGCTGACGGCTTCTACGGGGACGCTGTGACCGCTAAAAATTGCCGCGGTGAGTGTGGGGGCTGTGAAGTCAGAGCCCTTACTCATGGCCATGTGGCGTCTCCATCTACTTACATGTGTCGGAAAGGGCACAGCGTATGGGGTAACTTTATCCTGATTGGTGCTTGTGTTAATACTAGGGTAGACCCAAGACCTCACACTTTCCCTTCCCGGTGTGCCCTGCCTTAGCTTGATCCGTTTCCTACAGAGCAGGTCAGGGGGGGCCTGGAAAATATAGGTGTCCTTCCACTGGGGTGGGGAAGTGGTGCTTGATGGGGTGCTGACATGCTCCCCAGGATCGGGGAAGGCAGACTGGGCTTGAAGCCTGCGGTGTTTATGAGGGACAGGCTCAGGGGTCTCATGAATCAGGTGGGGTTTCAAGATACGGAGTGTGAAATGGGAAGGCTCTATCCTTGGAGTCTCACAGATCTGTTCCTGAACTACTGACTCTCACGTTGCCCCACAGGACTCTGCTTTCTTCCTTCCTGACGTTAGGGATCACTTAGAACCACTCACTGAAGACAGCAGGCTTTCCTGTACCCAAGATAACTAACTTGTAGCCTCAGGGATTATCTAGCCCTTGGATTTTTATGTACAGTTTTCGAAGGTGTGAAAAGAGCAAAAATGGCAATTTTACATTATTTTAATAATTTCCTGTAAATACAAAGTTCTGACATGCTATTACAACAGGGAGACACAAGAGGGCGCTAGCGATACAGAAAAGGTATTTTCCCAGTCATGCCTCCAAGGAGGGAAAAGGCTTTGTCACCATGGGCCCGTCCACCGGATCTTGGTGGCACAGCCACCTTGATTGGTTATCACAGGAACATAATTATGAGAACTGGTGTTTGTGTAAAGCTTCAAAGTTTACAGAATGCTTTCACTATACTCATGTGGTTCCTTTTCATCTTTACTGCAAACCTTGATTATTCATTTCTCTGTTCATTGCTTGTTTATTAAGCATTTGTTACTTCCCAAGCACTGTCCTAAGTATCATCAGAGGAGTTGGAAAAATTGTGGCCCAGGTCTACTGGGGAGGCAAAACACACATGTGGATCTCAGGCTTTGGAGTCTGACTCATGTGGGTTAGAGCTGAGTTTTGGTCTGTGTGACCAGCTGTGTGACATTAGGCCAATGTATTAACCTCTCTGATCCACAATTTCCTCATTACATAAAATGGACATAGTTTTGTGTGTATATATATATGTATATACATATATATATGCTTTACACACACACACATTTATATATATATAAAGGCCTTTGTGAGGATTAATTGGGATAAAAGTTTAAAGTTCTGGAAATGAAATAAATGACAGCTATTTTAAGTGCTAACAATAAAAACAGTGCTTTTTAAATTATTTTTCTATATTAATGCTGTCCAATAGAAATGTAAACGACACATGTAATTTTAAAATTTCTAGTCACCACATTAATAACATGATACAGATGAAATGTACTGTAGTAATACATCTTATTTTACCCAATCATAAAAGTAATGTCATTTTGTCACATAATCAGATTTTTCAAGTATTATGAGATATTTGCTTTCCTTTTTAATGTTGAGTCTTCAAAATTCAGTGCATGTTTTACAGCCTATTTCAATTAGGACGCTGAACTTTCATAAGAAACCATTGATCTGTATTTCAATTACATAAAATTCATAGTTGCAAAAGGGAATTTACTTACCCAAGTTGTTCACATGTATTTAAAAGTTTTCATCATGACCAAAAAAATCATTCTCCTTTGTATTTGCATCTACATTGACAAAACTGCTTTGGTATTTTGTGTAGAAAGCAAATCTTGGTGATCAACCAAGGTGGGCCCGAGTTGTTGGCCCAGGTCTTAGTCTCAGTGACATCAGAGATCATGTTTGTCACATCAGCCTCATCCGCAGGGCTTGGGAGACCCGTGCACGCTGTGTCAGGCCAATAGGACAGGCAGCTCTGCGCAGTGATCAGTGACCATCCCTGGCGTTTGCACAGAGCTCTGTAAGGGCCCAGAACAGTGTGGGGCTGCCTCTGGAGTTAGTGCTGCTGGATGTGAGTCTTGCAGGATGAGTCTGAGATGTTTGGGTGGGCTGACAAGTGGTGGGAAAGTGTCATCCAGGCCTGAGGGGCAGAGTCTGGAAAGAAGGTGCTAGAATGTGAAAGGCAGGGTCAGGCCAGGGCGGGAGCCATGGCTGACAGGTATGGACAGCGCTGGCCTGCAGAGGCTGCGCCGTCTGTCCCCGACTCCAGGTCACTGGAATAGGGGCGGGGTCTGGTCAGATCTGTGTTGAGCCCTGGAACCCCTGCAGAGGACAGAGCGGACAAGGGGAGAGACAAGGCCAGAAAAGAAACTTGCTGGGAAAGTTAATGAGGGCTTCCACTAGAGCTTTTGTCATGGGGGTAAAAGGGAAGATACTAGAAACTCTCCAGGCTCCTGGGTGGCTGATTCAGTTGAGCCTCAGTCTGTTGATTTTAGCTCAGGTCATGATCTTGGGTTTGTGGGATCAAGCCCCGCGTGGAGCCCGGCATTGAGCCCCATGGCAGGCTCTGTGCTCAGTGGGGAGCCTCCTTGGGATTCTCTCTCTCCCTTCTTCTCCCTCTGCTCCTCCCTTTCTCTCTCTAATAGAGAAATCTTATTGAAAAAAAGAAAGAAAGGAAGAAAGAAAGAAAGGAAGGAAGGAAACAAAACGAAACTAGGAAATCTTTGTGTTGACTAGAGGGTGGGAGGGGGTGGGGTCGGGACAGGCAGGACTGGGGTCTGGGCCCAGGTTGGTGGCGGGTGTGGTTACAGACTGACACTGTCCGGATTCTTTCTAGTCTCCACGCCTTTACAAGTTTTATTCTTTTCTCATTTCCTCTTCCCTGTCCCCCAGCTTTGATGAGATGAATTCTTGTTATTTCTGGATATTTCCCTAGAATTACTCCCAGGTCTATAATAGGATCCTCCTTACGGACTTCTTAGAGGCTCCGCATGTGAATCTACTCCTGTATTTTACTAGGTTAACCCCAGTGGAAGGGTCAGTATTCAATATTGCTGACATGGGAATTCCTAGGGGTTTTGCAGGGAGGCATTTATATATTCAGGCGTGCGGGAATCAGAGAAGAAAGAGAGCCTGGGGAGTCGTCAGCTTCGGTGTGGTAGTGGGATTCGTGCGTGTGGAACGGGTTTTCCAGGGCAGCATGGAAGCAACCGAGGGAGGGAGAGGCTGTAGGAACAGCTCTGCTAGTCAAGGAAACTTATATGCATTAAGTTAAGCAGTTATAATTTTTATATTGTGGGGTTCTTAGGAGAATTAAGATACATGTGAAGCTCCTAGCAGTCAGTTACTAGCAACTACTTTAATATTATTTGCAGCAAGAAATTAAAAAAAATTTTTTTTTAATTTTTTTTTTTTTAATTAGAGAGCATGAGCTGTTGGGGAGAGGGGCAGAGGGAGAGAGAAACAGACTCTCCACTGAACAGAGATACCCCCTGACCCTGCCATGTGGGGCTTGATCTCAGGATCCTGGAATCATGATCTGAGCTGAAGGCAGATGCTTAACCGACTGAGCCACCTGGGTGCCCCTAGAGCAAACAATTTTTTAGTAATAACTACTAATTACTATTAGAATTGTTATCATAGAAAGACAACTACAAATAGCTGTGAGACATCGTGTCTCTAAGGTGTAGATTTCACATTGAAAAAGAAGGAGAGTTATAGTGCTTTCCGTTTATAATGACGTTTCAATGAAATATACTAGAACATGACCCAGGCACAAAGGGCCAGTGCAGGAAGTACGATTCGTTATCGTCAGTATTTTATGGTGATCACAAGGGGAGCATTGACTTTTCCTCAGAGGCAGGGAAAGAAGGAGGGTGAGACACAAGAAGGAGTGAGGAAACCAGAGGTCGTACCTCACCTCAGTGAGAGCCAGGTTCGAAAAGGAAGGAGTGTCCATGGGTCCCATCTCTCAGGAAGACACAGCAAGTTGAAGACCCAGAATGAGCTGTTTGAATTTGCTCCTGGGAAGTCCGGGAGACTTCTCACGAGGAGAGGTCTTAGCAACCAAGAGGCAGGAGGGGAAGGTTGAATGGGAAGGAGCTGAAGGGAAGAGAGGGCGACAGGGAGATGGGGCAGCGGACAGCTCTGTGTGTGTGTGTGTGTGTGTGTGCGCACGCACATGCACGCACGTGAGTAAATGTGTGTCTACCATTTTCTGCAGGAGACAACTGAGAATAGCTGGATGCTGAGGAGTGTTTGAAAATACAGGTTTTATTATTTAGGTATGGCCAGGCCAGCAGAGGCAGGAGGAGGGGACACACCAAGGCTCTGGGGGCGGGGTGGGGGGGTTGGTATTCCGGAAGCACCCAGGTTGGCCAGGAGGGGAAATGTGGGCTAGAGCCTTTGTTGTGGTTTCCTCAGGAAGGAAAGGGCAAGGCAGGGTAAGCACGTTTAGGATTGGCTACTTTGAATCATTTCAGCAGGCTCTGGGGCAGAGGAGCTGTCCCTAATTGTCTGATGCGGGGTTTGGGGTGAGAGGTCAGAGGGATAGAGGAAGTGAAGCCCAAATGAAGGAGAGGGTTCCTACGAAGGTGTTTGTGGGTGTGGGCTCTGGATGGGGTTGTTTGCCTATGAAAGGTGTCTGGCAGGCAAGCTGTTTACTTGCTCTAGAAATTGACTGGCCTTGGCTAGGGCAGTCTATCCAGGATCAGCAACGCCCCCCCAGGAGCTGTGTTAAATGCAAAAGTGAGTTGAGTGTTCAAGGGTAAGCTAGAAGAATGGGCAGCGGTGAGTGGCTCTTGCCACTTGCCCTTGCCCAGCCTGGGGGGGGATTCCTAGACGATCCACCTACACCGGGGAACATCTCCGCAGGTGTCTTGGACACAGTCCCTGACGGAGGCAGAATTCCACTGCCTTTCTTCTGAAACTCAGCCTTCCAGCATCTACCACGATCCCCCGCCGATCACTGCGGGACAAAGTATGCTCGGCTTGAGAGAATTTGTGGAGTTTTCCTTTTCTTTTCTTACATCATTATAACATATGAGAGAGTGTACATTTCTGGAGTCCAAGTGTTCAAAGACCATGCACATTTCTGGGGTATTTGGTCAAGAGCTTACTAGATATTTTCAATGAAGAACATATTGACAGCTGTGCTATAAATATCAATTAAACATTTCAGGAGCCATTAAGTTGTACCACTTTGCAAAGGTAGGGGGCTTCGTAGTTTTGAACATCAGCCTTATAACCGTAGGTAAAACTGAAATGTTTGGCTTGAAGGTGAGTATATTGGGGCTATAGGTGACTCGTGACTTAGAACAGGGAAATGTTTTACATTAAACTATGAAATGTAATATTAGCTATTTAGATGGTTATAACTGAGCTTTAAAATATTAAATATTAAATACATGATCGGAATAAGACGAGAGGGCTAAATTGATTTTGAAATCTCCATTGTATGTTTTTTTATGAAGGTTCATTGATAAACCTTGGTGGCTCATTTTTACAATTTCAAGGAATTCATGCAATTGGTTAAGATCATTTGCTAATTGTTATCTTAAGAGCTTCAGTGGTTTTTCTGTGAAATGGCTTCTTCCACCAACCCTGGGTTGGCTTACTCTTTGGAAAAACACTAAATTAACAGTTCTTGCAGAGTAATCTTTTCTTTTAGTTTTAGGATTTGAAACATGAATATTTAATGTTTTTCCTTTGGGGATTAAGGGATCTTACCACAACCACACCCAGAAATGGGCACAAATATGTCTCTTGTGTGTGTGTTAGCCTGTGAATGCCATGGGAAGGGCTCCCTTTCTGATGTCTGCCATCTGGAGACTGGACTCTGTGACTGCAAACCACATGTGGCTGGACGGCAGTGTGACCAGTGCCTGGTAAGAAGCCTACGGGCCATTACAGACATTCACGTGTTTGTCGGTGATTTCTTTTTTCTTTCTTTCTTTTTTTTTTTAAGATTTTATTTATTTATTTGACAGAGAGAGAGAGATTGAGACATCACAAGTAGGCAGAGAGGCAGGCAAGGGTAGGGGGGGGAAGCAGACTCCCTGCTGAGCAGAGAGCCGGATGTGGGGTTTGATTCCAAGACCCTGAGATCATGACCTGAGCCAAAGGCAGAGATATAGCCCACTGAACCACCCAGGCACCCCCTGTCAGCGATTTCTATAATTGATACCTTGACCTTGGTTCAAGTGGAATGCCCTTCAGGACTGCCAGAAAGAGCTACTGCCCTAAGCACAGCTGGTGATTGCCGGGTGTCCTGACTTACAGAGTCTGTATTCGGTTTACAAAGGACTGGAGTGATGTCATGACCACTCTCGGATTCTGTGAAACATTGACGTTTGTTCGGGGAAACATGCTCGTAAGGATTCGTGGCTAACTAAAATGTACTTTGGCTTCCACGCTCCTGCCCCCACTGTGCAACAGCCTGGCTATTACGGGTTGGACGCGGGGCTCGGGTGCCTGCCTTGTGGCTGCAACATGTCAGGCTCCGTGTCAGACGACTGCTCCGAGGATGGCCAGTGTCGCTGCGTCCCGGGCGTGGCTGGGGAGAAGTGCGACAGGTGTGCCCACGGATTCTACGCCTACCAGGATGGCGGCTGTACACGTGAGCTCTGGAATTCATTATCTGAGGCTTGATTGTGATTTCCAGGCTTTTCTTTGAGCTCTCCTTTGACTTCCAGTTCTCTTAAGCTCCTTTACTTTTTCTCTTTTTAACCTGGAGGGTATCCTATGTTTTTTTTTTTTTTTCTGTTTCCTGATCCCATGCTTAATTCATCTGTCATCTCTGATCAGGCTTTACTAATTATGGGGACTTAGATTAATCACTTCAGTTAGCTCTGGTTACCTTATCTGTAGAAGAGAGAAGCTAATTAGAATTTCCACCCAGAAGTTACTTTCCATGTGGGACGTAAAGTCCTTACCACAGCATTTGGCACACAATCAATGCTCCGTAGTGCCTGTTTTACACCTGCTTCTGTTTCTCTGTCCCAATTACCCCTTTTGCAACATCTCTCCACAAGAAGGAAGAGCCCCCTCCCGAGAGACGGGGATAGGTGACCTTGGGAATCACGAGGTCTCTATTAGGAACTAGAAGAACAGTTTAGATAGTGAATCCAAGGGAGCGAACCTGCGGCATCTGCTCGAACCCCTTCGATTGCACAGGGGTCCTGATGCGTGTGTCTCTGTTGTAGCCTGTGACTGCGCTCACACACAGCACACTTGCCACCCTGAATCGGGGGAGTGTATCTGCCCTCCTCATACTCGGGGCAGCACCTGTGATGAATGTGAGGACGGATACTGGGGCCACGACCTAGAGCTCGGATGCCAGGTATGCACCGCCGTCGCTGGGAAGTACTTCGCCAGGGCAAGCTTCACTCCTTCTCTTTCATCTGCGCCCTTGACCTTGACCTGCTGAACAGCTCTGTGGTTTCTGTTTAAAACTTAGTACGGGTCCAGGCAGCCAGGTGCCAGAAGCAGCCGCCTTAAAGCACATTATTCTATTTTCTCCAAGAACCCCACCATGGAACTGATGGTTTAGAAACTTTGTTTTAGTGCCCTTGACACGGACGTTGCCGTGGACACGATCTTCCAGAAGGGCAGAAGTCATTTTCCTGGGGGGTTGAATCCAATCTGCAGCGGTGCTATTTTCAGGGTACCTTTCCTCAGTTGAACTTGGGTAGAGTTTGCCTTTTGGAAACAGACTTGACTTGGATATGTAGGATGCTTCTGCTGGGTTGGGTGTGAGGTCACAGGGTCAGCCCTGTGTGCGTGTGCCCCAGGCTGGCAGCTGCTGCCTCCTGTTGGCTCATGGCAAAGTGAGTCGTGAAAGAAACCCCTGCGTTCAATGAAGTCCCCACAGTTACTGTTCGGTAACTTGTGTACATGATGCAAATATAAAAGGTACCTTTTTATTAAGTGAGTTTATTTTCCCAGGCCTGCAACTGTAGTGGGGTTGGGGCCTCCAGTCCCGACTGTGATGTGCTCACTGGCCACTGCCGATGTAAGCCGGCCTTCGGCGGACCCAGCTGTCATCAGTGCTCCCTGGGGTACAGAGACTTTCCAGACTGTGTGGCCTGTGACTGTGACCTCCGAGGGACATTGGCAGACACCTGTGATGAGGAACGGGGTCTGTGCAACTGTGCAGCAGAAACCGGTAGCTGCTCCTGCAAGGTAACAGCCCCCACTCTCACTCATCACTACGACTTTGGGGCTTTTCACTATTTAAATTAGGGGCACCTGGGTGGCTCAGTCAGTTAAGCGTCTGCCTTCGGCTCAAGTCATGATCCTGAGGTCCTGGGATGGAGCCCCTCTTTGGACTCCCTGCTCAGCGGGGAGTCTGCTTTTCCCCCTGCTTCTGCATGGTCTCTCTGTCAAACAAATGAAATCTGTAACCATTTACATCAGCAGCTAGGTTTTAGACACTTTTCATAGTGAGTCCTCACTACCTTCTGGGCTCGACCTTAAATTCTGGGTACACTCTTCTAGAACAATGGATGATTCTTTAAATGGAATTTTTACTGGTCGTTATGAGTGTCAGATGATAGACCTGAATGGAAAAATACTCTTGAGTTTTCTGGCAGGTGTTCCAGGTGGCTGAGCAGCCTATCTTGGTTATACAAGTAAAATAGATAGCACGGGGCTTCAAGAAGATTTGTGATTCAGGGCACCTGGGTTAAGTGTCCGATTCTTGATTTCAGCTCAGGTCATGATCTCAGGGTAGTAACACCGAGCCTCGGGCTGGGCTCCACTCCGGGCATGGAGCCTGGTTGGGATTCTCTCTCTTCCTCTGCCCCCTCCCCAAATTTTTAAAGTAATAAAAATAAATAAATAAAAGAAGATTTGTGATTTTCTAACTGGTAAGTAATCATTGTTTCATATGTACTGGCCAGGATGAAGGAAATTTGTGTTTTGTATTTTCCCGGCAGGTAAAATTTCAACCTCTTGTTTAATTCCGTGTATTTCCACTGGTTTCCCCGTTGTGCTAGGTTATTAGGAGGTAACTGGTTACCTCCTCCGGGGCTTTTCCAGGTGCTGGTGATACAGGAGAGAGAGAGAGTAGCGGGCTGCTTAGTGACTAGGGAGGAGGAAGGGAAACTCATGCAGATACTCTGTCCTGAGGGTAATGGCAACATCAGTGAACCTGTTTTTGGGCGACAGCAGCTTTCATTACAGAGATCAGAATGGGACGGGCCTGCCTCAGTCATCACCTCCTCCTGACCCATTATTGGAGTCACCTGGGTCCTTGGGGCGGTGTCTCGGGTTTGCTCCAGGAGAGGCTCATCAGGGGCCCTATATATTCCCAAAGCATCCACGATGATTCTGATGAGTCACCCATGCCTGAGGGAGTGGATGTTCCTTGAGGTTAGGGTGCTTGCCTAGGGAAACAGCTGCTTTGGGGACGCTTGAGGGTCCAGAATTATTTTTGTGTTTCATCTCATTTCTGTTCAGTAGTCACATCTCTCTCTCTCTCTTTTCAGGTTAAAATAAATGAGTCTTGCTTTCTCTTTAGGAAAACGTGTTGGGTCTTCATTGCAGCGAGTGTCAAGCTGGGACCTATGCCCTCCGTGCCGATGACCCTCTGGGATGTACCCCCTGCTTCTGCTTCGGGCTGTCCCAAGTCTGCTCCGAGCTGGAGGGTTATGTGCGGACACCGGTAAGTTACACATGTGAGAAAATACGCTAACGTGCTTTTTAAAACCCTCTCTCCCTGCGCCCCCTCCATGGAAGTCGGGTGACAGTAGGGGACAGAGTCAAGGACTTACTTTAAATTTTGCTCTTAGAGCATCAGAAATTCCAGGAAGCTAATTGGGTTCGTTACGAATCTGAGCTCTGTCTCTGCCATCCGAGGAAATCAGTGAAGCTGGAGCTGAAGGCGCTCAGGGTCGCTCATGAGCTCATCTACCAAAAGCTTTCACTGGAGAGAAGCCAGAACTGCAACACACACCAGTTTCTCTCATGTAACCAAATCCTGCCCCAGCGGAGCACGTTTGCCCCTCAGGGCAGTAGTGTAAAACACACACAGTTTTCCTCCAACCCAGGTGTTGGAGTTGGAAGCCTGGAAGATGTCTCTGGGACTCCCGTTTTAATACTGAAGCTACCCGGTCTGTGAAACCATGGTAGAATCTGATGAATCAAAGGTGAGGAGTAAACTCGGGCTCTCGGGTCTGTTTTTCTTCCCTTCCATGACCAGGTGACGCTGGGCTCCGGGCAGCCCCTCCTGCGCGTGGTCTCTCAGAGCAATCTCCGGGGCACGACCGAGGGGGTGTATTACCAGGCCCCTGATGTCCTCCTGGACGCCGTCACCGTCAGGCAGCACGTCCACGCAGAGCCGTTTTACTGGCGGCTGCCAGAGTGGTTCCAGGGAGACCAGGTGAGCTCCCCTCCCACACCAGCCTAGAGCCAGTCAGCGTTTCCCGGAGGACACAGGTGTGGTTTGAAATCACGACGGACTGCGTTAGCCTGCCCTTAACCGAGGCGGTTATTCCCTCTAAGTAGAGCTGGAGAAGCTTAATGCTTACAAAAATGCCCCCAAATGTATATGGCTTTCAAATAATTTTTATTTGAAAGTCTTGGTGGGGGTGGGGGTGGAGATGCCCGGGTGACTCAGTTGGTTAAGCAGCTGCCTTCGGCTCAGGTCTTGATTCCAGGGTCCTGAGATCGAGTCCCACACTCGGCTCCCTGCTCAGCAGAGAGCCTGCTTCTCCCTCTCCTTCTGCCTGCTGCTCTGCTTCCTTGTGCTCTTTATCTCTGTCAAATAAAATCTTCACAAAAATAATTTAAAAAAATATATTTTAAGGCACCTGGCTAGCTCATACATGGATCTCCGAGTTGTGAGCTCGAGCCCCACATTGTGTGTAGAGATTACTTAAGAATAAAATCTTAAAAATCAAATCCTATTATTTCTCTCCTTCCTCAAACAGTCCTTCAACAAATATTTTTCCTTTTTTTTATTAACATAAGTTCAAGCACTGTGGTTCTTCTCAACAAATCGATATTCATTTAGGGGGAAAGTAAAAACCTGGTATAACAGGCTATTGAAGGCACCACTTGGCTTAAATAAACACTGGCGTTCATGTGTGAAATCACCCAGATCTTTAAAAATTTGCCAATATGTGTCCAACATTCCCATAACTCTAAGTCCTTTTAAATTCAAAGGAGCCTGAAAAGAATCAGGACCATTACCCCACTGATCTGTTACTTTGGCCATACCTCCATGGGTGCCGTGGAGAGAAAGTTCTGGGAGGTGATGGCTGTGGCCTTGATGGGGTTGGGGGCCTCACCCGTGTATCCTCCTCCCCACACTCACTGAGTTGTACACCTTAAATATGTACAGCTTTTTACATGCCAGACATGCCTCAACCAAAGTGTTCTTTTTTTTTTTTTTTTTAAGATTTTATTTATTTATTTGCAGAGATCACAAGCAGGCAGAGAGGCAGGCAGAGAGAGAGAGGGAAGCAGGCTCCCTGCTGAGCAGAGAGCCCGATGTGGGGCTCGATCCCAGGACTCTGGGACCATGACCTGAGCTGAAGGCAGAGGCTTTAACCCACTGAGCCACTCAGGCACCCCAACAAAAGTTTTCTTAAACTTTTTAAAACCTCACTTTAAAAAAAAAAAAAAAGCTATGGCTTGAGTCAACTTAAGAATCCATAATTAAGTAGAATTAAAAAGACACAAATTCCAGACGACCGATTCCACCCATGTGATGCGTTTCTGGGACCCAGGATTTCTTGCAAATGGCAGCAGGCTTATAAAGAAATAGTTTTAAGCCAGGGCCATGTCAGAAGTCAACCGTTTACGACCCCCTAGCTCCTGGCCTACGGCGGCAGCCTGAAGTACAGCGTGGCCTTCTATTCTTCCGACGGCGTCGGCACCTTCAACCTTGAGCCCCAAGTGCTCATCAAAGGGGGCCGGACCAGAAAGCAGGTTATTTACGTGGACCTGCCCGCCCCGGAGAACGGAGTACGGCAAGAGCAGCAAGTGGGAATGAAGGAGGTGAGGATGTCCTCCTTTCCTACGCACCCCTTGACGGTGCGACATCTGCTCTGGGTGCGGGAGAGTGACAAAGCTGCTCGTAGCAGAGTGAGCGGGACCACCCGGGATCAGAATTCCAGGGGGCTTAGCAGGATTTGTAGAAACAATTCAAATTCCATATGCTCAAGAACCGTATGCTAGGCTTATGCTTACTTGATGCGAATTGCATCCCAAATCCTTTACCCGTGGTGCACAAGTCTCCATCCGTGTGGAGGTCATGGTGTGAAGTCTCTGGGCTCGTGTGGATCTGGCCAGTGCGCACGCGCACTCACACGGACTCCGCGGACGGTGGGCCGCGTGGCTGGCCCTGCGCAGGTGACGTGTGTCTGCTGCTACTCGAGGCCGGCACTGCTGCCCCCCCACACACCCCGGGAGAGGACCGGAGAGCTTCCTTGGTTAGGCTTGCTCTTGTGCACAGGACCAGGCTCCCTCCCAGAGAAATTTATAAAAGAATTCCTAAATTCATAAGGCTCTGACGATTTGTAATCTGAATGTAATTGAAGGTGTTTCTCCTCCACAGAACTTTTGGAAGTATTTTAACTCTGTTTCCGAAAAACCTGTCACGCGCTCTGATTTCATGTCTGTCCTTAGCAACATTGAGTACATCCTCATCAAAGCATCTTACGGTCAAGGATTACAGCAAAGCAGGTACTCGGAACCTTCTAGAATTAAAAAATCTTTTTTTAATTTGAAATCAGACGGAAGAGATTTAATTCACCCTTATTACTCCCTACCTTCACTAGTGTGTGTCTGTGTATACACAAATATGTATACTTGGTTCCTCACCAAACTTTATTAAATATGAATATGAAATATGTGGAAAATGACCTAGATGATCCATCCTCCAATTAATGTGGACATAAAATATAAGCACATAATGGTAAGATCTTAGATGAGGATTAAAATATAAATAAAAAGAAACAAAATAAAAATTCTATTTTCTGCCCTTAAGTTTCAATGGCATTTCTTTGTCATGACACATCAAGAATGTGGTCACCTGCTCATTTAGTACTTATCCCATAAAGGAAGCTATTAGGTTATGGCCAAACTAGGACTTCAGTTGTTTCAGATGTGCTTTGTGGAATATTATTTTTAAGTCCTCACATGTCCCCTGGGACCCACCACTGTGTAATGACAGGCCTAAGGTGCTCTTACACATTCCCTTTGTAATCGGGTAGGAGCTACTCCCAAATTGGCAGGAAAGCTCTGGTTTAATATATGTGCAAATTCATTACATAATGTGCCAGATTCCTAGAAAGTGTCTTTCTCCATATGAGTGCTCCCTCTCACACTTCTTAACGGTTTTACAGAATCTCAAATATTTCCATGGAGGTTGGTAGGAAGGCTGCAGATTCGTCCCCGGGACAGGAGGTGGCATCCCTCCTAGAAAAGTGTCTCTGCCCTCCTGGCACAGCTGGATTCTCATGTCAGGTAAGGAGACTGTGGTTCAAATCCATGACCTGTGGTGAGGTACTATATGTCAGCTAGTTGAATTTAAATTAAAAAATAAAATAAAATCCATTTCTTGTTTCGAACTGAAATAGGCTTGTTAGAGCAACTCCCAAGTAATGATCAGAGTTTGAATTATATAAGTGTCCTCTTAAAACAAAACAAAACAAAACAAAACCAAAAAACTTAATTATGGCTAAATATTGCATAAAAGTAAACTTTACTGTCCTAACCATTTTTAAGTGTATTGCTAGTAGGGCTAAATACATTTGCATTATTGTACAGACCTTTGTACCCATTAAACTCAACCTCCACAGTCTCCCGCCCCCACAGCTCTTGGCAATCACCATTGTGCTTTCCTAGGGAATCCGACTACCGGTCCTTTATGTAAGTGGAATCCCGTAGTATTTCTCATTGATGCCTGGCTAGCCTAATGTCTTCAAGGTTCATCCATGTTGTAGCATATATCAGAATTTGCTTCCTTCTTAAGGCTGAATAACATCCTATTGTATGTATAGATCACATTTGGTTTGTTAATTCATCCATGGACACTTAAGTTGACTTTTTGCCTGTCATGAGTAATGCTGTCCTGAAAGGCTATATGCAGGTATCTCTCTGAGACCCTGATTTCAGCTCTTTGGGGCTTATGCTCAAAAGAATTGCTAGGTCATGTGGTAATTTTGTTTTTAACTTTTTGAGTAACCGCCCTACTGCTTCCCACAGCACTGCCCCATTTTTTATATTCCTACCAGCAGTGCACAAGTGTCCCACTTTTCCTACATCCTTGACAACTCTGATTATTTTTTGATATAGTTACCTTAGCAGGTGTGAGGTGGTAGCTCATTGTAGTTTTGATTTGCATTTCCCTAATGATTGATGTTAAGCTTCTGTTCAGGTGCTTATCTGCCAGTTGTATCTTCTTTGGAGAAATGTTTATTGAAGTTGCTGTACTGTGATTTATAAGAATAGCTATTTGGTTTTCATCCCCTATTTCCTAGCACAGAGTTCTTAAATGCTTAGAATTTCCTAAGTGATGAGATCTATGAAGATGTCTTTTGTTATGTTCACGAGGTGACTTTTGAAAAGTTCCTAGGTCATCTACGGAGGGAGGCTGGTCACCAAAAGAACCAACCATCAAGTTGGAGAACTTTTAGTCCTACCCATGAACCTCAGGGGAGAGGGAAGGGGCTGGAGGTTGAATCAATAGCCAGGGGCCAATGAGCTCCTCAATTGTACTCCTGTAAGGAAGAGTCCATAAAAGCCAAAAGGATAAAGTTCAGAGAACTTCCTGGTTGGTGAACATGTGATGTGCCTGCGGAGAGGTCATTGGAGCTCCAAGGCCCCTTCCCGTTGCATCTGCTCCATCTGGTTATTCCTGAGTTACATCCTTTGATAATAAACCAGTGACTTTGTACCTAGAATGTTTCTCTAAGTTCTGCACTCCACTTTAGCAAATTAATCAAACCCAAGGAAGGGGGCATTGGAACCTCCAACTTCTAGCCAGTTGTCAGAAACACAAGTGACACTCTGGACTTGTGACTGGTGTCTGTAGTTGGGGGACAGGGCCAACCTTCTAGAACTGAGCCCTTAACCTGTAAGATTGGATGCTATCTTCAGGCAAGTAGTGTCAGAATTAAATTGTGGGATACGCAGCCAGTGTCCAAACATTGGTTGGTGTGGGGGGAAAAAAACCCACACAACAGAACTGGCCCCAGAATATATTGATCGTAAATGGTGATCAGAAGTGGAATTGGGGTCAGCTTCATTACAAGTCCTCTGTCCATTGTTTTAATCCTGTTTGTTGATTTCCTTTGCCTGCATTCAGGACTGTGCACCCGGTTACCACAGGGGGAAGCTCCCACAAGGCAGGAGCCAAGGACCCCACCCTCTGCTTGCCCCTTGTGTACCCTGCAGTTGCAACAACCACAGTGACACCTGTGACCCAGAAACTGGGAAGTGTCTGGTAGGTTTGTTGTGTGGGTTCTCAGAGGAGGTACTCGGCCTTTGAATTTCTGCTCCAGAGTCCTATGAAGTTCTTGGTTTAGAGAATGCATAAACTAACTGTAATGTTGTGTAAATTTCCTTCAGAAAGGTTCAGCTAAGAGGTCAGATGTTATTAGTGCAAAATCTTTTGTAAGTCCTGGTTTCATGGATTTTTTTTTTTTGTGGGCATCAGTTTGGGAGTTAAGGGTGCTTGCAGTGTTGGTAAGAGTCAAACTAGATGAGACCTTTATGTCCTAGAACTGGGTCACGTGGGGTCTTACAATGAGTTAATGCCCGTGTTGCACATTTATTTCTGTCCTTGCATTTTTTTGAAAAATGCTTATTCTCTTGGATGTCTTAGTATGCATTTGCTTCTCAGCCACCTTTCTCTTATATAAAAACAAAATTCAAAATTTGAGGTTATCACTGGCTTTATTGAGTGATTCTTGAATTGGGCAGTATTCCATCTATCAAGCTAGAGGGGAGCTCCGAGGAGTTGTACAAAATGGAATTTTGGGGGGGAAGGAGGGGGGGTAAGGAAGTTATTAGTGAAAAGAAAAGATTGTTCTAGGCAAGATCACTTTCCCATAGAGGGGAGGGCAGGAGTCTGATTAGGTTTGGGACCTCCTCTTCCTTTTCAGGGAGGAAGGGCCCATGTGACAGGCTACCTCATTGATGCTGATCATAAAATTCCTGACTGATTAAATACATTTTGGGGGAAGGTTGAAACTGTAGTTAGGCTATGTAATAGCCCTGGTTTGGTGTCTTGGCCTAAGTGATGCCGTGTTGGGCCTGTGGTTTTCTTTTTAATGCCCTACACCAAGATTGGCCTTAGAAACATAAGGAGAACTCTGATCACTGAAAAGGAACAAATGGTCCAGATGGAAGTCTTGTCACCTTGACCAAGGCCCAGCTCTTGTGTCTGTGATTTTGATCAAGTTGACGAGGCCTTATTGATAACCTAGAATAATCTGATATTCTATCCCTATTCTGGAAATTTTTAAAAAATAGTAACTCTTGTAGAAACATTGGTTACTTGTATAAATTTGTGCCACCACTAACTCACCTCAGGTAAAATAACTCCATGAAGGGGAAGGAGCTGCCCACCAAGAAAGACACACCTGAAGATTTAGGCTCCTGGTGTTGCCTAGACACAAGGGAAGGAACGGGGGAATTAGGATAGCAGGCTCCCAAACCCCTGCAGGCCCTCTAAACCTCTCTTCTATTTGGATCATTTTTCATCTGTGGAATTGGAAGGTCATTTCCACAGGGAACACTGCTGAACTACGGCAGAGCGGGTGAACTTAGAAACTGACGCACAGCATGGTTTTCCCCCATTAAAAAGATATGTGTTAACCTTTGCTGACTCCATTATATATGTGGAACTAAAGAATTATTCCAGTCATACCAGGGGAAATGGCCTTAATGAAGATGCAGATAGTTACAACACTATTAAAAAAAAAAAAAAAAACTGTATGCACTTTAATCAGCTCATGCTCCGGGCAAAAAGTCCTAATAGAGAAAATGAGAAAATCTCATTAAAGAATTTAAGGGAAATTGATTTCAGGCAACTGAAATCGAGATGCAATTAGCTGGGAAAGGTCCCTTGACCAGGCATGGGGACAAAGGTCTCATGGACAGTTAGGAGTCGATCAGTTCTCTTCACGCTGCATCTTTACGTGGTAGGCTATTTCAACAAGATTGAGTACTCCTAGGACATTCAATTACTACCCTGCCTTTCCTAGCCCAAATGCACCAGAACAAAGTTCTTTACTTTTTTTTTTTTAAGATCTTATTTATTTGACAGACAATGAGAGAGGGAACACAAGCAGGGGGAGTGGGAGAGGGAGAAACAGGCTTCCCACCAAGCAGGCAACTGGATGTGGGGCTCGATCCCAGGACCCTGGGATCATGACCTGAGCTGAAGGCAGATGCCTAATGACGGAGTCACCCAGGCGCCCCAAG
Organism: Neogale vison; assembly: GCF_020171115.1. Taxonomy (NCBI): domain Eukaryota; kingdom Metazoa; phylum Chordata; class Mammalia; order Carnivora; family Mustelidae; genus Neogale; species Neogale vison. Next base: position 179,729,095 of record NC_058093.1, on the reverse strand, counting down.
AACAAAATTCTAAGATCAAACAGCTGACCTGTTGCTTCGTACCCTAGAAAGAACACAGCCTTCGTATCCCAGTGCAGGAAAGACTGTGGCAAGGAGTCTCCCTGGCATCAACAAAAAGTGCTTTTGGACAGCTCCCCACTCTGCGGGGAGAGGTTGGCCAGGTGTTACCTGGAACGCATAAGCGCTGTCAGCTGGATCTGTTCATTTTCACAGTACACCACGATGGATACATCTGCAAGACGGCTTAAGTCTGAACTGCAGCATTCACACCAAGCAGTAATTTAGTGAACATTTACACACCTCCTACCATGGGATGCTCACTCCCACAGCAGCTCAACTCCTCTTTGGGCAGCCCTGATTATTCCTGGAATGGGGTGCATTTTGAATCTTTGGAGCCACTGCAACAAACCACTAGGTCAAGTTTGTGCATGAAGAGTGGCAGTATCTTAGCTAGTTACTTACGAAATGGGTTAGAGCCCTCCTTCCCATACCTGCAGGTCCTGAATCTTCAGCCCTCCTGGTCTGAAGGTTCTGAAGCTAATAGAGCAAGTTTTTGTTGACATTTCCAAGATGAAATCTGCTTTGTTTATATATCCGATGGCTCAGTGGAAAGGTAGAATGCATGTTCCATCCTGTGGTTAAAGTATCCTTCCCAGAGTCCAGCGCCTTTGCTCCAGGTGCAAAGTGTATCGCTCTCTAAAGCTAGGTGTGTCGTGAATGCAGCCCGTGGGTTTTGCCAGCCTGGTCACCACTGCCTCTTCATCTTGTGAGGTCTCTTTTGTGGTTTAGTGCAACAGGGCACTTTGATTTGACAAAATCCCTTAAGCACCCCTTATGGATTATTACATAGGTGGGTATCAAGGCCATTTTGGATCTGATTTTGTCATTTAGCATATAAGGTGTCCCTCCTCCCCTTCATGTCCCTGGGACTCAGAATTATCATAAAAATGATTGGTCAGAAGTGTGACCTGGAAAGGAATGGGGAGACTCAGGACCACCAAGATCCCCTGGGAGTTCCTATCCCCCGAGTACCTGCTCCCAGGAGACACCACTTAATGGTTTTACAATTGAACGACTGGCCCACCTATTCTGTGCACTTCCCACAGCAAGGAATTCATCCTGCAGGTCAGTGGACGTTAACAGATTCTCGTTTCCTGCCACCCTGGGGCAGCTTGCCTTCAGTCCTCTAGGATCAAGAAAGCCAGGAAGTCCACAATCCTTTGTGTATTTGGGGAGCGTTTGGTGCTAGAGTTGATGTTAGCAATGACAGCCAGGAAATCTGCTCAGTCCTCGCCCATTTTATATTCTTCATCGGATTTGTACTGTATCATTAAAACAAGGATTGAGAGGCGCCTGAGTGGCTCAGTGGGTTAAAGCATCTGCCTTCGGCTCAGGTCATCACCCCGGCATCCTGGGATCGAGCCCTACATCAGGCTCTCTGCTCAGCGGGGAGCCTGCTTCCTCCTCTTTCTCTGCCTGCCTCTCTGCCTACTTGTGATCTCTGTCAAATAAATTTAAAAAAATCTAAAATAAATAAAAGTAAAACAAATATTTAATACCTTTTAAGAGGTTGCAAATTTTATTTCTAAAGAGAGAGCATATTTAGGGCATGTGGATCCTAATAAAATCTACTTCCATCAGGTGAGATAGGAATGTAATTTTAAAACCAAAAATACTAGGATATTTTTTAATCAAAAGGAACTTAAAATAGTGTTTCAGATATATAAAAATGTGTCTTTCCATAGCCTCTCTCCCTGCCATGGATAGATTGTCCTTTAGTTCGTCATTGTTACCCGTCTTTCTCTACTTACATGGGCCACAGAATGCAGTGCCCAGGGACTGTGTGGACAAAGGAGATTTCATCTCGGAAATGTCGACAAAAACGTGTTCTTTTAGCTTCAGAAGCTTTTTTAATGGCAGGATCGTAGGACCTGTCATGGAAATGATGGCGTCCGATGTAACTAGAAATGGTTTGGTTATTGCAAAAATCTCTTGGGGGTGCTGTAATACCCGGCATTTTCTTCCCTGTTTCCTAAATCATCTGTTCACTTCTGCGCTTTCAGTGCCCCACATGTGATCAGTGAACCCCACGTGTGTACAAAACCGATGTGCTTCAAATCATTTGTTGCTGAATATTATAGATCCCTATTTTAAGGAACCAAAGGTTGGCTGCTTTTAGGAGCCCTCTCTGTGTGTATGGGTGTATAAAATAGGTATTTTAGCCCTGTGTATATTTTCCATACAAAGACTGTATTAATTTCTAGACTGTATTATAATGAATGAAGGTCAGAGGTGTCAGTGTTTCCAGGATTTAAAAAATAGGAAGAATAAAATGCTCTCCCTACTTTATTATTTAAAAAAAAAAAAAAAAGTGCTCCCTGATTTGAGCAGTGTGGCTTGCTTAAGAATTATCAGAGGTAAGGGTGATTTCTAAACAGTTTCCCATTCTTTTCCTCTCCTCTTGAAACCCGGGACTCCAGAACTGTATGCACAGCACCGCCGGGGACCACTGCGATGTGTGCGCTCCTGGGTACTACGGGAAGGTGACCGGCTCCATGGGTGACTGCTCTCCATGCGCCTGTCCCCGCAGCGGCCCTGCCAGGTGAGCCCGCGCAGGTGCGCCCGCCCGCCCTTGCTGGCCGAGCTGGGCTGCTTCCATCCTCCACCTCGGTTTACAGGCTCTCGGGGTGGCCGGTTTTAACTAATCTTCTCCATCTGTCGAGAAAGGCTCCCTTTAAGCGAACGTGTTCATGATCCCAGCATTTGAAGAGCATCTTTTCCAAGGAAAGTCTCTGTGTTGGTATTGGGGTGTTCAAATGGGAACAAGGCAAGAAGGGACTTTTAATTTTTGTTTCTCAGAGAATAATCTTAGCCTCCCACCTCTCTGTCCAGGATACCTGGAGATGGGTGGTTACTGGTTTTATGAAAAATGATATAAAGCATTCAGTTCCTGTTTCAGGGAATGGGGTTAGAATTGGTCTAAGCCCATGACTCATGAGGTGCAGAAATGCTTCATGATGATGAGTCGGGGCCAGGCTCTGCCTTGAAATCCTGATGCTCAGATAGAATTATCAGAACACAAAAAAGAAGCAGAGGTTTTGTGTGGAAACTGGAATATCTGTGGGTCCTGTTTGGTTTAAATGAACTTGTAATTCATAAATACCATTTCATCATCACTGAGACTATTTGACAAAGACATTGAACATGTGCAGACAGAAAACCAACTCTTAGTATACTAAAATGGAGCTTTCTTTGTAATCATTGCTTGAATCTTCCTCTATGGTCTCCCAGTGAGTGATGCTTGATGATGAGTAAGTACCAAACGACAGGCACTGTTAGCTTCCTTCTAAACTAGCAAGCGTCCTAAAATCTATACTCACTACTATTTATCTTTTTGTGTTAAATATAACCCATTTTGACTCCCCAATTCCACACCTGTCATCTAAGTTATAGAAGTATTTGTATGTATGTGTAAAGACGTATCTATTTTAGCATGGCTTAGCTATACTAAATTCACCCGCAATTGCAGGGGAAAATGAAATATCTATGTACAGGGAAGATACACACACACACACACACACACACACATATTTATATAAAATATGTATAAATATATAAAATACAAAATATGTAGTGCACACCCACAGTGAAAGATTGTACAAATACTGAGACAAGAACTGCGTATATATGTATGCGCAGAATTGGAGAAATGGCCAATTAAGTTATATAACTGAAAACATGATACGCTGTTTTAGTGAAAATTCGTATCTCCACGTGTATCCATGCCCATAGCTCCATGGCTCTATGAGCCCAGAGAAATGTTTGAAAGAATAGTTCACCTTCTAATTTGCACATTTGTGTAGTGTTTGAACATTTTACTTCTGCAGTCAAAAAAATGTTCTAATCACCCCCAAATGCACACTAATAGATTTTACACACGAGGAAGCGACTACAAAGGTAAGAAACCTCTATCTGTATGATCTCTGCGTCTGAGACCATAGCAGACATGCTTTACTTTCTACATATCTCATGCTTCCACTAAGCCTGTCCCTTTAGTCTTTAAAGAGAAAAAAAAAAAAAAAAAAAAAAAAAAGTCCGAACTGAAGCTGGGCTGATAAGAGAAGCTGTCATTCTGGAAACTCAGCACAGGTTAAAACATCAGGTTCTCCCCGCTGTTTTTCTCTGCTGCCTGCAGATACCCAGATGTGCCACTAGATGGCGCAAGGCGCCTTGGTCATTTAAAAGGGGAGGAAAGAGCCCAAAGCTGTATCCCAGAGTGAGGGGACCTGAGAGGATTATTACATTTTGAATGGCTCTGTCATTTTGCCTCTAAAGGTGTATCACATGGCTCCCTACCTTTAGGCTCATTGATTTTCAGATCACAGCCTCCTTGTGCGTGGGCCTTCCCCTGCCATTTCTCCTTGCCTCCTTTCCCGCTGGTCACCAGCACGGGTCCAGCCACGCCTTTCCACGCTTGCTCGTGGTCTTGCCGGGTTCCCTAGTCCCCTTTCCATCCCGGAAGCCAGGTGATAATGCCCTGCAGTCACGGAACAAGACCCTTCCCACCTGGAAAGCTTTCTTGTTTGGTGACTGATTCGTGGTCAGGGGTGGGATTGCACAGATTCGAGGCAGTCTGTCGATTCTTGTCCTCTGTGTGCACTCGGTTGTCCCTGGACGGGTGTGCACTGAGTATCTTTTGGATACGAGAGACGCTCGTGTTTGTGTCAATCACGTGTTTGTTTTCCTTCCTTTTGCCCCCACTAGATTTTCAGCCCTGGAAAGGTTGTCTGGTGTCATCCTTCCTAAGAGTAACGCGTAAATCGCATAAGGGAGATTTGAAGTTATAGATCTGAGAATTCAAAAAGCTATTTTCTCTCCCTTCTAGCTTCAGCCCCACTTGCGTCTTGGAAGGTGATGCCGATTTCCGCTGTGACGCCTGTGTTCTGGGCTACGAAGGACAGTACTGTGAAAGGTATGCGGCGGGGTGCCCCACGGAAGTCCTTACGCATGTCCCCTGCCTTCACGCAGACAGGACAGTTTTACTAACCTGATATGGGAGACTTTTTCGGTTTGGATGTGTGTGACTGATACGGAATCTTATTAGTATTCCCAGCCAGTGGAATGCGGTCCACGGGCTCGTGTTCTTTGTTTTTCACTTGGCAGAAAGGATGGCTGTCCTTGGATGGAAGCTGGGGTGTCTATTGGCTGGTGTTGATCTTACTGTCCACACGTGTATCTTCCTTTCTGTAGGTGCTCCTCCGGCTATCACGGAAACCCTCGAGCGCCGGGAGGCACCTGCCAGAAGTGTGACTGCAGCCCGCGTGGCTCCGTGCACGGGGACTGTGACCGCAGGTCCGGGCAGTGTGTCTGCAGACCCGGCGCCACGGGGCTCCGATGCCAGGAATGCAAACCGAGGCACATTCTACTGGAAAGCGATTGTGTTTGTGGGTATTCTCCTCCTCTCAGTGTTTAAAGAGTTTTCTCTCTCTCCGTGGTGTTCCTGCCGCGGCACCAGCGGGATACATTTAGTGTGTCTGCAAACTGTCTGAGGATAGGACAGGCCAGGCTCTGAATGGAAGTGCATTTGGAATTCATTGCTGTTGGTCCAAGTCAAAGATCCAGAGTGAATGCACTGTGAAGGTCGGAATGGTAGGAGAAAACAGCACCAGGCCTGGGATCCACACAGGGGATCAGATGTTTCTTTCTGTGGGACCCCGGGAAAGTCACTGATCTGATCTGAGGCTCTGTGGCATCGTGTGAGAATAGGCTCAGTGCTTGCTGCTTACCTCTCCTGGGCACACAGGTGGTGGGGGCACGAGACTGGATGTGGTCTATGCAAGTCTTGCCATGTGCTCAGCTTATGAATACGTCATGCAGAATGGCTAGTGCAAATCCATGAGAAAATGTGCACACCACATTGCATGACCTCAACTTCTTTTTCTTCTAGCCTGTGATGATGAGTGTGTAGGCGTGCTGCTGAATGACTTAGGGAATATTGGTGACACCATCCTCTCTGTGAACCTCACTGGCATTATCCCTGTCCCATATGGAATTTTGTCAACCCTGGAAAATACAACGAAATCTCTCCGGGTAGGTACTGGGAATACAGAGATTGGTAGAAACCTATGTCCCTGAGAGAGAGAGAGAGAGAGAGAGAGAGTTGCTGAGGACAGTGTTTTGTCCTTGTCTGTGCCTCACCAGGCATCCAGGCTTCTCTCTAGGGTAACCTGGGAATTCAGCATCCCAGCCCTAACCTGTTCCCTGCAGGACTGCTCCAATTATTCAAGCGTTGTTCCATAGATGTCTCCATATAAATCCCTCCCCATCTGCCCTGCGGCCTTTTGGGCTAAGACAAGAGCCCACTCACTCCTCCTTGGATATTAGAAAGTGGTTGTCCTACTACAAATACAGGAGAAAAAAAAAATAGATGGTATCTTCTTTTAATGCTGGAATACGCTGAAGGTCAATTGTTTTCTGTAAATGTATTCCTAACTAGATTTGTAAGCCACAAAATTTTCTTCTCCCTAGAAGTCTATCTAAAAATCTCTGGTGGTAAATCATAGTTTTATGTTTAGTCAAACAGGATCTGGGTCCAAAACAAGAGGGTGAGAAGTGAAAAAACTGGCTTAGTAGACAGCATTCTACTGTTAGCATTTTTTTCCTTCTGATTGGAAAAAAAAAAATGAGATTCTTAATTTTGCTTAAAACCTTTACATTCAGACATGAGATCATCAATTCACTGTGTCATGTGGTAATAAAAGGGATAGTCCTTCCTGAATGCCTTTTTTAGATAAAAGTGCTTTTCCTAGACTTAACATTTCCTGAGGCCTGTGAATCTGGCTGTTTCAACCATCAATTCTTGTTTATGGTGGGCTTTTCTCCATAGACATAATGACCATAAATAAAGGTTGGGGAACTCTAAGAGATGTTTTTTATATTATTTTCCTCAGATGAGTAAGACATTTTTGAAAGACAAAAAAATTCTTAAAAAATTCTCAAAAAAGTTTGAATTTCTAATCACTATAGACACAAACAATCAATACTATTTTGTCAGTATGGACCCTAGCAATATAACTATATTTTAAATTTATCAAGTAAGATAAATACTTGATTTAAGTTTTAACTGTTTTTCAATGACTTGCTCTTATTTAAAACACGTTGTCAATTATTTATTTATTTATTTGAAAGGGAGAGAGAGCATGTGAGTGAATGAGCAGGGGAGGGGCAGAGAGAGAGGGAGAGAGAGAATCCTAAGCAGGCTCCACACCCAGCATGGAGCCCAATGTGAGGCTCAATCTTACCAACCCAAGAGGTTGAGCTGAGCTAAAATCAAGAATCAGACACCCAAGCAGTTGAGCTACCCATGCACCCTGACTTTGTCAAATTTTTAAACAAATTTTTATGTTTATATATTGAGTGAGCTCTTAAACTGTCCACTGTTTCTACCTCACTGCCTCTGTGGGCAACTTCCTTGACTCCCCTACCCCTTCACAATAATCCAGGCCCCTCCCAGGCTTGGTATAACACTAAAATAAAACCATACAAGTAACAAAATTAGAGGCGAGTTAGCCTAACTTTAGCACGGCATTGTCAGGAATCACAAAGGCTATTCTTTATATAATACTTTTGTATTTTAGCCTAGTAAACATTTTTAAGATGTTAGCTATTATAGTGAAAACTTACGTGACTCTGATATTGAAATTAAACCAGACTTAAGTCAGAACTGTGGCAATATTTGCTTCTGCATGACATATCAGACTTTAATTTCATATCTATATAGGAAATGTAATGCAAAAAATGGCAGTACAGAGACATAGTACTAGAATCAACCCTTAAGTAAATGTGATCCATTTTATTTCTTAATGCAGTTTCAAGGAAAGAATTTCTTTCTGTGAACGACAACAAAAGTGCTTTAGTCAAGAGCCAGCAAATTTGTTTTTTTGAAGCACTGTAATTTGTTTACTTTGTTCTTTTTAGGAAGCTTTATTAAAAGAAAATCCACAGAAGGAACTGGCAAAAGATCAGCTTGAAGGTGTTGCAGAACAGACAGACAGTCTGCGAAGGGAGGTAAATTCTCCACGTAGAGGGCCCGTTTCCCATGCAGCCCTTGAAAGCAATTGCATTGGGGCGGTCTGGAAGGTTCTGTTAAATCAGGGCAGCCTCTTCCTCCCAGGGGCAGTGCTCCAGGTACTTTGTCATCAAATTGGTTTTAACCCTGCCAGTTTCCGTGCTTCAGTGGGAAGAGACTCCTGCCTTAATTTCTACTGTCACCTCTGCCGAGGGAAGAATTGGCCGTCACAGGACCAACAGCCTCTCATTTCCTCCTGTGAACCGAGGGGTGGGCGGGCGGGTGTGTGTTCTCTGAGCAACACTCAGACCCCGGGCCTCGTGCTGCTGATTTGTGCCCTTTGAATGTCAAGTGAGCCTGTTTGGATGTCAGCAGAGAATCACTTTTGTTCAGCCCAGGCCACGTGAGTGGTTTGAAGCCACCCCAAAAAGAGTCTCCTCATTTGCAGACGGGGAGGGAGGCCTATTGTCAAATTTATAATTTTTGCTTTTGAATTTCATGTGTGTGTGTTCGCACACCCACACCTACGTGTGTGTGTATATACATGTGTATGATAGTGTATGTATACTATGCATATACATAACTAGTCTCTGTCTCTCCACACACACACACACACACACACACACCCGTGCACCCTAAAATATTAGGTTGGTTTCTGTTAATTTAGATTTAAGGATGATTTGGGAGGAGTTTAAGGGTTTAAATGTGCTCTAAGTACCTCAGTAAGCGAACATTTGGTAGGAAATGATAAGCCGATTAAAATAATTCTCTCTATCCATTAAAGAAGATTCTCTTTGGATTTTGACTAGAAAACACTTTTAGAACCAGACTGGTTCCTTGATGCTCCTGAAAATTACAAACAGGCTTTCCTTTTGCAAATTATAACATTCCTAATGAAAATAACAGCAGAACGCAGCCAAGTCTCTGCCCTTGGTCTGCCGGCCTCACACACATCGTGGCGCGTTGGCCTCAGGAAGCCGCGGGAGGTTAAGGGGCGACTTGACTCCATGTTATCGGTGAGGCTCGGGAGCAGCTGGGTCTCCGGCCTGAAACCCAGTTTGCCTGACTCCGTGTTCTTTACTCCTTGATGGAATTCTCCTGTTCAATACAAATTGGCAAGAGTGTACTTTTGATATTCTGTCTCCTTGGGTCCTGAAATGAGTGTAAGGTCTTCACAATAGGCATTGAGGAAGGCTGTGGTTTGAGAGCCTAAAAAAAAAAAAAAAAAAGATACCATCTTTTCTCCCACAGAGTGAGTAGTAAATTGTTTCATTAGCCCCTTAGTTTCCACCCTGAAATACTCACTTGGCTTACATGAATCGGTGCACAACTTTACTCCAGACTCAGGGACATAGTTTGTGGCTTAGAAGAGACAACTGCTACACCAAAGCTTGCATGTCCGTCCGAGTCAAACTAACCTGGGACCTTTATTTTCTGTCAGCTCGCCAGAGTGTTGATGAGTAGCCAAAATGTAACCAGGGAGACTGAAAGAATCCTCAGCAAGACTCAAGACCTCCTGACATTTACTGAGAAGCTGCAGATAAATATCCAAGGTAGGGTGCTCAGTGTGTGATTGGGGGTCAGTGTCTGACTTGTGCTTATTCGGTGGGAAAAGCTCCATTCCCTTTATTAAACATAGAAATAGATGTGTGTGACTTGCACTAGACGTCCCAGGACCAAAGGCCTGGAACAGTCTGTAGTTGGGGATCTTGAATTGTCTGGATCATAGTCTTTCATTGGGAGTTTGTCTTAAAAAAAAAAAAAATGGACGTTTTCTTTATTTTCTTTATAATGCCTTATATTTAGTCCCTAAGGATCGAGTGGACATGGTGCCTCCCCATCCGTTAAGAATTTGTCAGATTAACATTTATTAAGCAGAGCACAGGGTGCTGGGTGGTGAGCCAGACTTCCACAACAGACCACAAGAGAAGTTTATGACTCACAGGTCCAGCAGGAAGTGCCCGCCATGTCAGGGGGAGGTTAAGGCAGGGTGCAGGCAGAGAGAAAGAGATGACCTGGGACACATGCCTTTATCAAGGTTCTTCATTGGAGTCTTTTGGGGTCCCAGGCTAAGTCTGGGTTGGTCAATCGAACCAAAACAGGAGGGTTTGGGTAAGCCCTGTTGAGGTCCTACTGAAGAGGCCCACAAGCAGAAGGCCCTGGGGGGCTGGGAAGACTGTTGGTCGCAAGAACTTTTGGGGAAGTCATTAACAAAACTGACATTTGCTTGTGACCCTGCCAAGGCTATCTAGGGCACGGGTTTGCATGAGGAACTACTGTCCAGTTCAAGGTTACTGCAGGCTTCTTGGCTGAACAAAATGGATTCCACGGCAGCAACACCATGGAGTGTAGCTGAGCTAAACTCTCAACACCCACCCCTTTGCCCAGAATAGATGTTGACGGGATTTGGGGCTTCAATGTGATCCCAAAGTATACCCACAATAGTAGAGTAGTTTAGTCCTACTTAACTGGGCCGTCTCATCCAATCTGACTGGTAGTTTTCTAGCACCAGAAACATATCCTTGCTTTTCTTGTTGGATTAGTTTAAGAATACATAAGGTACAAATTCCAATACAAATTAGACTTTGTAAGGCCAAAGGTAAGGAAATTATTGGATGAAATAATGTGCTTATTAAAAAGAGTAATATTGAGCACTGGTGGTTCATGCATGAGGTAAATATTTACCAAGTGCTTCTATGCGCTAACGTTTGTGCCAGGTGCAGGAAATGCTGAGGTAAACATGGCGAGCACAGCCCTTACAAGTTTATGGACACTGGGGCAGACCAACATTAAGTCAACCAGTAATCTCAAGCCCATGAGTATTTTGATATGGGACAACCAGAGTGCATTGGGATACATGGGCTGACCTGCCTGGCCTGAGGTTCAACCTAGTTTGGATGAACAAAGCCCACCTTGCTGAAGAAGTTTCTAAGTTTTTCCATTTTAGTGCTGTTCACTTTTGAGAGACCTGTTACATGATTGATGACTTGTCTCCATAGAAATGATTGAAAAAGCAGCAACTCTAAATCAGACCTTGGATGAAGATTTCCAGCTACCCAGTTCTGCTCTTCAGAACATGCAAAAGAATATTACATCTCTGCTGGAAACCATACAGAAAAGGCATTTCATGCATTTGTACCAAAATGCCATACGGGAACTCAAGTAAGTTTCTAAATACCATTCGTGACACAACCAATTAGAGGTAGGAGTTTGAGTGCTGTGGAGAGGGAGATGCGTGCAAGGAGGGGAAGGAAAGAACGCTGTCACTGGCGCAGAATGTCAGAAAGAGGGGGCATGATTGTCAAATAAATGAAACGATGGGTGCCAGCCACTCTGAACAGAGAAAAATACAGTCAGTGCCAATATCTATCTTTGTGCCATGGGCTTGCTTTTTCCCTGTGGCTCCAGAAGAACATTTCCATCTAACACAAACAAAAGATCCTCATGATGCTGTATTTATTGAAGATCAACTATAATGCGGTAAATTCTCATGGAAGAAAATACAGTTTAGTGGCTAGTCCCTGGGCTGTAGGCTCTAACACAGACGGATGTTATGCCAGAATGATTTAGCTCAGTTGTTCAAACTTTCATGGAAAACCACCATATGCAGTGACAGATCAGCGAATTCAGGGACATGCTCACACGGAGCTTGTATTTCCTTTCAGGCTTTTTTCTTAGTATTTTCGCAGTTATTACTTGATGTAATGGAATGCAAGCTATCTTTCTTGCAGGTTATGATAAATATCTTCAGTCGGGTTTAAACAGTTACACAATAGGGCATCATAGTTCCATTTCCTGTAGTGTCATATTTAACGGATATTAATATATTTTGCTATTTTAAATAATGTTGTGATGGCCCATCTTAGACTAAAATCTTTTCCTCTATTTTACACTATCCTCTTATTAGGAGAGGTGATAAGAAGTGAAATCATGGAATTTGCATTTTGAAGACTCCTGACTTGCATTTCCAGATTATTTTCTTAAAGGTTTAAAAATTCCTTTACACTTCCACTGGCAACATGCTGCAAAGTTGAGCTTACATCTTTCTTCATCATTGAATACGATTTTTGACATTGTCGTTGATTTGTTAGGTGAAAAAAAAAATGTCAGGTGGCCTTTGGAGAGAGAACTAGTAAAATAATCTCTAGAGCATCAGTTAGGGCTCAGAACTAATCACAAAACCCACAAGGGGAGAGGAGAGGAGAGGAGAGGAGAGCGAGGTCCCAGGAAATGAGGAAGAGGGCTGCCATCTTGGGGCACCTGCTCTGGGCTAGGGGAGGGGGCCGTGAAGACTTTGCTTCTCTCATCTTGTCACATAATCTGCTTAGCTGCTTTGTGAGGTTGGGGAGGAACTAGCTTGGGGAAACAGGACCAGAGACTCTAAGCACTTTGCCCGATATTAGACCTCCAGGATAATATGAAAACAGACCATACCCCTAAATCTGTATCACTCTAAAACCTATGATTTTCCAACCAAACACCAAAGGAAGAACCACTTGAGACCTAGTCCAGAAAAGACAGGTGGGTAGAATGTCAGTGGCCGGGTCAGAAACCTCTGCTCCAGTATAATCCTGCTCCCCCTGACCCTGACCTCTCATGTGCACCCTCCTTCCCCTGAAATGCATGGCAGAAGTAGGCAGCAGCAGTGAACAGGGATCATACCTCCACGCAGGTCTTACCGGGGCCCACCATTCTTGAGGTGGTTACCCCAGGCTCAGTGCAGCTATGCTCCGTTTCCCAACCACCCTTAGCTCCCCGCTGCCTGCAGGATTACGTGCAAATGTCATGTATCTGATTACAGCTCCATCTATCTCCAGCGTGCCCAGGCTCCCCGGTGGGTCCCACTGCTTCCTCCCCCTCCCCGTGATGTTGTCTCTTGTTACTGTTCCCTCCCTTGGCCACACATCAGAGTCTTGTTAAAGATGGTGGAGATTATTAAGCATGAAGATTCCTGGGAATCAGTTGTAGGGATGTCCTCACCCACTATTACCCTTCCATGTCAGTTCAATCATTCATTCATTCTTTTGTTCATCAAATGGATAGAGTGCCCCGGTGATAGGCATTGTGCTAGGAGTTGGGAATACAAAGGAAAGCAGAGCCTTCCTGTCCAATTGGGAAGAGCTCATTTTCTAAGAAGCATTTGCAAGGAAGGGGAGAAGCCACCCTCTTCCCTCTCTCCCATCCTCTTCCCTTAGCATCCCCGACCTGCCTTGCCTGCTAGGGCCTCCACTGCCCTTTCTCTGTTGTAGCCCTTCTGCTTCTATTTGGAATAAAGTTATCTACAAGATTGTTGATCTCTCTAACTTGTGAGTACAATCATTACTAAAGCTAACCTTTATTTTTTAAAATTTTGTTTAAAATGTATTCTCTGGCCTACTCTTTCCTATTTTCCCTAGATAATCCCTCTGTATTTATGCCATTTCAAATTTCATGGATAATTTTAGGAATTATGTATCTGCTTTTTTATTATAACTCTTAGAAACCTGGCCATTTACCTGAAGTATGGCCTTCTTATAAGCAAGACTACTTCTCACACCTTCCAGTAGCTTATCATGCTTGTGTTGGTGTCCCCAGGACCATGCCCACAGTCAGAATTTTCCTAAGGACCTTCAGGACTCCTGGCCAAGATTTCTAGGTCATGTATTAAGGACACACAGCGGGATGCATAGGGAGGAAGACACAGCAGAGCTTGGAGAATCCATGCAGCCTTCCCTAAGTGCTCTCCCCCTCCTGAGGGGGTCACATCACACTCTGACACTGGCAACAAAAATGCAACACCACACGTGTGATGTTTCTTCCCGGGGGGAGCCCATTGAGAAGTTCAGCGTCCAAGGTTTTTCTTGGGGGCTGACCCCGTATGCACCCTCTACCTAGAATATGCCAAATTCCAGACTCTGAGGGAAAGCAGGTGTTAAAGCACCTTGCTTGGACAAACGGTGGAGGCCCTGAGCCACTCTTCTCAGAGAGGGAACAGTGGGAGTGCTCACAGACAGCAGCCCAGGGCTGGCAAAGGAGAGCAGAATCTGGCCTGCTGTTTCCCTGTGCACACTGTGCCCCTGATGGCACGTTTTACCTTATCAGCCGTAGCTCTGCTCCCCATCTGTTTTCCATGCTGGTCCCCAGAGCTATCCAAAGCTGCTTCGTTAAAGAAGTATGTCCTGGGGCACCTGAGGGACTCAGTTAAGCATCTGCCTTTGGCTCCAGTCATGATTGCAGGGTCCTGGGATCGAGCCCTGTGTGGGGCTCCCTGCCCAGCAGGGAGTCTGCTTCTCCCTCTGCCCCTCCTCCCCCCAACTTGGGTGCACATGCACTCTCTTCCTGTCTCTCAAATAAGAATCTTTAAGAAATGTGTCCTGTGACTGCATAAGTTTGGGAAAGACAGTGTCCACTCAGGAGAGGCAAGGTCTTCAGGGCAAGTCTTCTCAAAGCTTGTAGTATGCTGACATGTGTGGTGAGTCTCTGAGGGGAGCGGAGAGACTTCAAAAAGCAAGCCAGCATCTGAACATTACTGCTTGACACTATGTGCGGGAGTTAGTAGGTGGGGCTCGTTTCTAAAGACATGTGTGGTGAGTCTCTGAGGGGAGCGGAGAGAGCACGGCCTGGCTTCACCACAGAGCTCTTTCTCCCAGAACCTGCTTCCAACTCACGGGACTTGAGGGCCATGGAGGAATGTAATTGGAGAAACACTGGTTTAATTTTATTCATTGGACAAATTTTGTAGGAAGAAATGAAGAGCGCTGCTGAGGTTTTTTGTTTTTAATCTTTGTCAAGTCGTTGATGACTCTACCATTGCCCGTGATCACAGGTTAGGTGGTAAAGCCATTCATCGAAATGTCTTAGATTCTTTGTTTAATGGTATGAAGGGATCCATGGTCAGACATCAGAAATATATTGGTTTGCTTATGTTTCCCATGTACTTTTCGTTCTTGTTGCCTGTATCCTAATTATCATGAGAAATCATGGGAAATTGTAAGAGTGTTCGAAGTTCTGGTGATGTTCCAATGATGTCAGAGTTTAAGTATGTACCTGTGGAAAATGTTTTCTGTTGTGTCTTAGGACAGCAATAGGTTGTCTGTGGAAGCTGAGGGTGACTTACAAGGCATTTTCCATGAAATTTTTCTGAGTTCTCCCAGCAAATTGAAGCAGGAAGTTAATCGGATATATTCAACCCCTGTGAAGGTTTACAGTGTGAAAATTGTATTATTGTGTAACTTTAAAGTCAAAACTGATTTAAACAAGTGGTTTGATAGCATATTTACGAAAGAATAGGAAAACATGTGGTTTGATTTCCTAAAGCTTGCTCTTTCCAGTGGTACAAGTTAGATCTTTCTGGCATTTGGATTTTCAGTTTTTATAATATCTGTTTTTTAACTAGCTGTAGGAAAATCTTTATGTCTTCTAGATAGATTTATAACTTCATAACAAATGAAACAAATCACTGGATAGCCTCTTTTCAATTTCTTGCTGTACCAAAAAGCAAGATGGCCTCTGTCACCACCCACAGACCGTGGCCCAGTTTTCCTGGATGGAACTGGAGAGAAGATTTCTTTGAATTCCTCTACGAAAATATGTTAGGAAGTTCATGACTAAAGATCGCCTGTTAAGGATAAAGTGCAAATACGCTATGTCTATAGCTGTCTTAGAAAAAATTATTTCCTCTTTTAAGAGGTGAGAATGTACCCCTTTTGACGGCAGGACGACACAAGGGATGGAAATGCAGAGTCTTTCGCTGTCCATTCATGAGAGGAGGGTCGTTGTTCATTTACTTACTACCTACACCGTCTATATCTAACAGGGCTGCTGAAGATGTGTTATCACAAATTCAGAAGAATTACCAGAAGCCACAGAAAGAGCTGGAGGTCTTCAAAGCAGCAGCGAGCAGCCTCCTTTCAAAACACACCAGTGAGCTACAGACAGCAGGAGACCTGACAAGGGAGGCAGAGGCGAGGACCCGGGAAACCAACCGCCTGTTGCGCATTGTCCGTGCCAACCTGCACGAGTTCCACGTGAGTCTCCAGAAGGATGGGCTCTTTCCTTCTCTCTCAGGGCTGGGAGCCCAACTCTCCTATGTCGTTAATTCCATTTTTAGCTTCTTTAGAAACGAGCCCCACCTACTAACTCCCGCACGTAGTGTCAAGCAGTAATGTTCAGATGCTGGCTTGCTTTTTGAAGCATCCTCAAAGGTGAGGTGTTTTTTTTTTTTTGGCCCCAGGAAAAGAAGCAGCGTGTTGAAGAAGAACAGAACTTGACCTCGACGCTAATTGCCAGAGGGAGACGATTGCTAGAGGCTGTCACCACTCGTGCTGAGGCGGCTCAGAAGGCGCTGGCAGTAAGTCTGGCTCGGAACCTCTTCCTGCACCTTGTTCCCATGCACACGGGTACATCGGTCCACAGAGGCACCTGTGCTCACAAGGTGAATTTCTCCACGCAGCAGTTAGAACGTCACCGTGATGAGCTGCTTCTGTGGACTGCCAAAATCAGGAGCCACGTGGATGATCTGGTCATGCAGATGTCCAGAAGAAAAGCACTGGACCTCGTCTACAGAGCAGAGGACCATGCAGCTGAGCTCCAGAGACGAACACGTGCTCTGGACAGGTGAGAGCTGACTTTGCAAGAGCCCCAGGGTGGGTGATCCTGCGGAGCAAGGACAGTAAGAATGGCTGCTTTGCTCACAGTGTTGAGTCACTCTTTTTTGGTCTACAACCGACGACTCCTATTTTATGCACGTGGCAAGGAGGATTTCCTCCCATGTCTGATAAGGTGGTCATCCTTCCACATACGATGGGAAAATGCACAGTGAACTGGTTAGGAGTCAAACAAATATTATGTCATGATATCATCAAGCCATGAAGGCCTTATTAAGGAATGACTCAGTGCTCATGGCATTGTAGGTTGGACAGAATGAAGATATTGATTTTTTTTTTTTTTTTTTTACAAATCTTGTCCTTCTGGAGCTTGTGATTTGGCTGGCTTTATGGATGGTTAGAAGTTGTGGTTGCCCACACTGGAAGACACCATCCCCTTTATTTTCTACTACCTGAAGGCCTACTGTTGTCTTACAGTTATCTTAACATGTTTTTAGCATTTGTTAAATATGTCCTCAACTTGTGACAAAGCATTTCTAAATGAGAAGCATGACTTGAGGACAGTGGTTCTCAAACTTGTCTGCACTTTGGAATCACCTGGAAGAATTTCAAAAATACCGATGTTTTTGTCCCCTTGTCCTCCTCCCACTCAAAGATCATGACCTGGGCTTTGTCACGTTTTTAAAGATTCCCATGTTTTCAAAAAAAAAAAAAAAAAAAAAAAAGATTCCCATGTTATCTAATGGACAGCAAATGAAGGAACTAGCATTTCGTTCTTACCAGACATTCACACAATATTGTGAGTTAATTGGTTAATTTATTTCTTTTAAGTTTGTTACAATTATAGGTAGAAAGAGTCTGGACTCACTGGGAATGTGTGTGCTGCTGTACGTTGGGTGTGTTTTGCGGGAGGGGGGAAAAGAAATATCTTTCCAATTTGAGGGATGCTGCCATAGAAGATTAGCTCACACAAGGAAAGCAATTAAAAATGCTATAAGATAGAACGTTGCGTAAATTATGTGGTGCATGAAGCATTACCGCCTACACGTGCCATAGGAATCCATAATAGAAAATGGAATTAGATACCCCGCTCCTATCTTTTCATCAGCTTTCATTATTTCCCAAAAGAGAAAAAAAAATATTCTGCCTACATACATAGCTAGGACAAAACCCATATTGCCTGGTACAGTTAGTAAGAGCAATGTGGTATGCTACGGGAAGTTAAGTAACATCATTATCTTTTATTTATAAATCACCAGATTGTGCCAATCAAGCAGTAACTGCTGGTGTCTGGTTTGGGAATCCCTCAACTTGATAACCTTGGGGAGAAAACGAAGTGAGTTACTCAGCAGGCAAAGATGTGTCAATTGTCAGATTTCATTTTCAAGATAGAGTGCGCTGGATGAAATTGCGCCATTACCAGTTGGCGGGTTCATAAGTGATTTGCCCACTTGTAAGAGGGAAGTTCAGATGATTGAAATATTATCTGATCCTCCTCCAAATCCTCTTGTGAGTTTCATCCAATTGGTATCTATCTTTTGAGGAACAAGATTCAGCATCCTTATATATGCTTAGGGAAGCTTTTCGGAAATTAGCATGTGTGCAGCAGGAGAGATGACAGCCAAGGCAGACACACAGCGGTAGCCCAGACAGATGTGGGGGGCTGCACAGAAATGCAGGAATGTTGAGGGCAGCTGGTGGAAACTTGTGGATGGTTAGAACCATGGGAAACAAGCGATAGTCCACTCTGCGGGTGTTAATTAAACAGTGCTTCTGAGTGTTCCAGTGACGACGTAGCTACTTTTGAAGATTACCTTTGGAATTAGAGGGGAGTCCCTGTGTTGTTATTCCTTGAACTTTTCTAAGGGTAAGAAACCCGGAAGCTTTCAGGAATAGTGGGCAAGTTTCCTTTAGTTTGTGCTAATGTCTGTAAATATGCTGCTTACACAGTGGTCTTGGCAATGTGAGACACGTGTCCCTGAATGCCACCAGCGCAACACACGTCCATTCCAACATTAGGAGCCTGGTTGAAGAATCAGAGAAATTGGCAAAAGATGCTCTTGAGATGGTGACTACAACGAGCCTGGTGAGAGCTGCCCTGGGGGCCACAGTGTATGACTTCCTTTTCTAGACACTGTGGAAGATTGTTCCAAAAGGTGCTGAGCAAAGACTCAGTGGCTTAAATTCATGCTTGTCACCATTCTTGTCTGGTGAGAGCTGTTTGACTCTGTCATCATGTGATATAAGTTTTAATCTCTTAGGGTCATATTTTTTTTTTTAAGACTTATTTATTAGCATGAGCTGGGTGAGGGGCAGAGGGAGAGGGGAGAGCCCCGATGCAGGGCTTGACCTGGGATCATGACCTGAGCTGAAGTCAGCTTCTGAACCGACTCAGCCACCCCAACACCCCTTAAGGTTGTAAATACTTCTTTACGAAGACTAGCGAATGGTGATCTGGAAATGAGAAAAATCTTACAATTTCTTATAACAAAAGGATAATACTTCTTGATATCTACTTGAGACATCTTCTCTCTGGTGAAATCTTCACTTAATGTCTAGGTTTTGTCTTTATATATTTAAAAATGATTTGTGTTCTTTCTCCTCAGCCATGAATTAGGACAATTTAAATTGTCCCTACCCATTACCTTATGGACTCCCATGTTTGGAACTAGACTAGAGGCTATTCTGAAAGAGTTGCTCTCCCCGTCTTCAGTGGGAGTCCACCTGCCCCTACCCTTTCCCCCACACTGGACACTGGCCCCCCTCCCCACACCATTACCATGTTTAAGGTGTCCTGTTTTCCAGTTCCCAGAATCCCTTGTTTCTAAGGCAGAAGTGGCTCTCCAGCTCAGCTCCAGATTTCTAAAAGAAGGCAAAAGCCTGAGCAGAAAGCATCAAGGTAAGTTTCTAGCTCAGACTGTATTGATATGCAGAGTGAGTAAGCCTCTGACCATACCACTGGAATGTTCTCCTTTCCTGGAGGAATTTGAACATGAACTCTTCTTGTCACAGTGACATTCCAAGTTCCTGTCATAGATATATCACATAATTTAAATTTAAATTTTATATTTTATAAATGCCAATGCAGTGAGATCTTCCTGAAGGGTTCAGTAAACAGTGATTTCACACATGTATGGGCTGTCCAGTGAACACAACACAAAATGGCAGCAGGAATCCGTGGTGTGAGAAAAACATACACCTTTACTGTAATATATTCTAACAAAAAATATCAAGTCCTTATAGGAGTAGACAGTGAACTAAAACAAAGCTCACACCCCTCTAAGAACACTTCCATGCCCAGTAAGGGATCCTCCCATAACTGTCTGAGCCAAGGGCCCAGGTGTGGGCATAGGTTTTATTTTTCTGTGATTGACACATTTAAATTTTATGTCGTCATCTCATGGAATGGAAAGTCCCTCACACTTGATGGTAAAGCAGATGAAACACAAACTCTAGCATCCGTATTCACGGGCTGGGCTTCAGCTTACATGGCAAAAAGATATATCGGAGGCCAACAACCAGTGAACTTTCTGGCAATTAACACCTTAGGCAGAACCACTGTGTTCATCAGGTATTTTATCCATAATTCATTTTCTAACCATGTGTCCAGCATTGAGATGTGATTGTGTGTTATACAGAAATATTCAAAGTAAAAGCTTTGCTCCAACAGCTTTGATCAGACTTGAAGGAGGCTGAGTTGAACACCTGTCCTGTGGTGAGAGGGTTGGGGGAAAGGAGGGGCCCCAGCCGGGGAAGCATGGGGATACCAGGCAAAGATACCTGGGCAGGACAACCTTGGAGGTTTTATAACCCAGAGAAGAAAGGTGGACAAGATTAAGTTGTGAACAGGAAGTTAGTGAATGATTAAGACTGAGGGATTTAAACATAAGTTTTCGCCTGAGCTCTAATTAAATTGGACATGCAATTCGAGAAGAAATACTTGACAGAAGGGTAACAAGCAAAATAGAAAAAATGATCAAGGAAGTCCAAAACACTCGTACTTTCTATAATGAGTGGTGCTGAGTCTTGCTGGAAAAATTTCAATTTTGGAGGGGGGTGTCTGTAGAAAGCTGTTGATTCTGTAGACAGGTCAAAGTAATGAAGGTAACCATTGCCTAAGCAACTTTTGAGTAGGCTATCCTAAGAAAACACTTTTCCCCCCTTTAAATAGGTATTGCGTTGGAACTGAGTGAATTGAAAAATACAGTAAACAGAGTTCAAGAGAATGCTGATACAATTACTAGGAGGACCAATGAATCACTCTTAACACTCAGAGCAATTCCTGAAGGTAAGTGGAAAGGGGAATCTTGATTTAATTAATGTTAGCTCCTTGTAAAGCCATTACACAGCAGAAGGAAGTCCTACTGCCAATCTGATTAACAGCCTTGCTCCAAATTGAGACCAAGATAAGAGCTTTTACTAGCAAAGGAGTATGGTTTGGAACTGCAAATAACTATTTTTTAAATAGCTCCAGAACACCTGCATTGCAATGCTAAAATCATACTCTGAAAAGCAAAAAACCTTGGGAGACTTGATCACTGCCCCCGATGAATTGCTTTCTCTTAAAATGACTCGACACATCCCTTCAATGAAAGGGTCATTTGAAGAAGTCAGCAAGAAGCTGAATGTTCCCACTTTAAGGGATAATGCTAGATGCATTATAAATGGGGGCAATTAACTCTTGCTTGGTGATCTTCCTTCATGAGGCAATAAAGCATTCTAAAATAAGCTCAGAAATCACTTTAATATTGATGGGTTGGAAATGTACTATTCATTACCGTCTGAAATAGGAAAACTGTTTAAAAGTATAATACAAATGAGTCCAGCTGCAATGCAGTCCCTCAATCTTCCCTTCTTTTCATAATAAGCCTTATAAGACATCCTAACAACTCCAGAGTTCTCTCTGTGGTTTCAGCGGTAAACATGGAAACTACTGTCAGGGGGTCTGGGCTTGGGGCACCTTTGCACTGACTTCTAACCTTAAATCATGGGTACACATTCTAATGAAGTTTTGTTTCATTTCATTTTCTTTTCTTTCCTTTTTCCTTTCTTTCTTTCTTCCTCCCTCCATCCCTCTCTCTTTCTTTCTTTTAGGACACATGATGTCTGTTGGTTAAATACTTAAAAGTACCTTTTCAGGGGCACCTTGGTGGCTCAGTTGGTTAAGCATCCGACTCTTGATTTCAGCTCAGGTCATGATCTCAGGGTTGTGAGATCGAGCCCCGTATCAGGTTCTGTTCTAATCACGGAGCCTGCTTAATATTCTCTTTACCCCTGCCCGTCCTGCCAATCTCCCTTTTTAAAAAAACCTTTTATCTGGAAGTAATTTCAAACTTGCAGAAAAATTGCTGCAAGAGTAAAGAGGAAGCTGTAGACTATTTATCAAGCTCCTTTTAGTGTTGGTTTTTTTTTTTTTTTCTAAATTTATTTATTTGACACAGAGAGAGCGAGAGAGAGATCAGAAGTAGGCAGAGAGGCAGGCAGAGAAAGGAGGAAGCAGGCTCCCCGCCGAGCAGAGAGCCCGACACGGGGCTCGATCCCAGGACCCTGAGATCATGACCTAAGCTGAAGGCAGAGGCTTAACCCACTGAGCCACCCAGGCGCCCCAGTGTTGGTTTTTGTCCTGTTGGGACTGGGTACTTTAAACGTGAATACTGGTGCCTTTAAAAAAATCATCACCCGGGACGCCTGGGTGGCTCAGTTGGTTGGACGATTGCCTTCGCCTCAGGTCATGATCCCGGAGTCCTGGGATCGAGTCCCGCATCGGGCTCCCAGCTCCACGCGGAGTCTGCTTCTCCCTCTGACCTTCTCCTTGCTCATGCTCTCTCTCACTGTCTCTCTCTCAAATAAATAAATAAAATCTTTAAGAAAAAAATCATCACCCAGATTTTCTAAAACAACTGAATTCCACTTTATCCATTGTGACTGTTTAGTCTTTATTCTGCTGTTCCGTTAGTAGCCAGCTGACGTTGTGGGTAAATGCCATTCCCTCCAGCCTAGGACATGCCCGTCTTACCTACAAATTTAAATTCCCCAAAATTCTTATCTACACATGGACTGATTTCAAGAAGGTAATTCATGACTAGGAGAAGGGAGACCAAATAAAGAAGTTTAGCTTATTAACATCTGCGATGCTGAGAACACAATTGGTAGGTGATCTCACTGTGTATTGAAAGGTCAATAGAGAACATTGTTACCAAAACTATTTCATTTGTCCCTAAGAGTGTGTGGTAAGGCATAGGGCATTCAGTCTTAGTACTGCCATTAATGAATGAGAAGCCCTATTTTCCTTTCAGCAGCCTGTAAGAAATACTGTACATGTTTCCATGAAAAGTCACATTTACGGTGGTTTATGGTTTTCCCCGTATGTGATCAGAGGAGTGCATGCTTACATTTAAATTTGTCAGGTATCCGAGGCAAGGGAACCAAAGTCAAAGAGCTGGCCGCATCTGCAAATCAGAGCACAGCAAGCACCTTAAAGGACGTCGTGGGATTGAGCCAGAAGCTGCTGAACACATCCACTGACCTGTCCAGGGTTGACGCCACCTTACGAGAAACCAACAGACTTCTACAGGACTCCTCAATGACCAGTACGTCCTGGTTTCCCTTCCCAGCGGGGAAGCCCATGTTGTGAGATTTTCAACTGGCCCGGTGTACCATGGGGTCTTTGTGACAGACAGCATTCCTAAGGAATAAAAATGCACTGATGTCTAGATTTGCATTTATAAGGCGAGAAAACAGCCTTGGGGAGGGCCTGCTGCTGGCGCATTTTTCATGTACAGTTGACCCTTGAACAACATAGGTTTCAACTGCTGTTGAAAATTTTTTTCACTGTACAGATTTTTTTTCAATGAATACAGAAAATGTAGTTTCTTAATATTTTCTTTACTCTAGCTTACCTCATTGTGAGAATACAGTGTATGATGCATGTAACCTACAAACCGTGTTAATTGACCGTTTACATGGTTGGTGAGGCTTCCAGCCACAGTAGGCTATTCCTAGAGAAGTGTTGGGGGCGTCAGAAGTTACACGCAGCTTTGCCACTGCATGGGGTTGAGAGCCCCCCACCCCACCCCTCAGTCAACTGAGGGTCAACTGTATTTACCAAAATTTCAAGGATCTGATCATTAGGATGTTCTATTTTATTCAGTGCCTTGGGAATAATAGATTCACCTCTCTCGTTTCCTCCCTGCCGCTGTCTTTCTCGCCACTGCTACTGGGTAGCTCTGCAGGCTGCAAGGAGAGTGAAGGACGCCGAGACACAAGCCAGCCTTTTATATGATCGGCTGAAGCCTTTGAAGATATTAGAAGAGAACCTGAGCAGAAACCTATCAGAAATCAAACTGCTCATCAGCCAGGCCCGGAAGCAAGCAGCTTCTGTGAGTGTGGGTTCCTGGGGCTCTCAGGAGCTCGGGCCTCCTGCAGCGGGGGCTCTTGGTAACCTCAGGTCTCAGGGGACTCCTGTAGAGGGGACTGTCACACTGACTTCTACTGATTCTGCTCTTACCACTCACATTTCTCCCAGCCTTGTCTACAGTACATTTAAGACTTTGTGTTAGGTATATTTACACACAATACATATATATATATATATATTTAGGTATATAAATATATATCTATATATTTAGGTATATAAATATATATCTGTATATATATGTGATATATGTATATCACACACACACACACACACACACACATATATATATGGCAACTTATGACTTTCATTTATGGTGCTTATGCTTGGTCTCAAAAATACCATCTCTCCTGCCCTGGATAGTATATTTAAGTGGACTTAAGTAGTCTCATTTTCTTTGTTTTTTGCTTCATTCAACCTGGTTCCAAATGATAGTGAAGAGATCTCACGTCTTTGTGGAGATTTATAACTGTAGCCTCAATTCGTCAGTCCATAACTGTTCTCAGCTGCTGGTCTAAGTGTCTACCTCTAAGCTGCCTTGGTCGAGTCTGGCTCTGTGGCCATCATTTCACGAACGTGGCAATGCAAGTGTTCCTCAGAGCGTGGCCGCCCCCGAGCCTCATCGCCCAGGAGTCTGGCCGCACAGCCTCCACACACAGGTGCTCCCAAATCCAGGGCACTGAGTGCATCGAACACTTGAGAACTGGAAAGAAAGTGCGTTACGGCCATCCGTAGCTCCAGCCCTTGGCCGTGCTCTAAAAGGGAGGCATTTCAGGGAAATTTCTTCAAGAGACTAAGCCGTTAACATGCTACTGGGGATTTATAGAGGACGGATGTGACCTCTGGTCTCACGTTCATCTGCCTGAACCCTGCTAGCTAAGAAAAAGCCGTTCTGGAGTCTTCCACTCCCCCCTCCCTTGAGTGACCTCAATATTGGAAAATGGCCGTAGGTTGACATGAGCTCTGGTTTCTGTTTGTTTCCGTGAAAGTCACCAATGAAACGTAAGCCCGACGGACGCTTCTGAATGCTCTGATTAGTACAAACGTATAATCTTTAAAGCTAATATAGGAAATCTATGCAGATACTTAGAGAAACGTGTAGTAAGTGCAGGGGTTGCTCTATAAATATTTGCTGGATATATAAATAGATTATCCCTTCACGTATTTGACAGATGATCATCAAACGTCCTCCCTGGTTCGGGGTAAAGATTCCAGGGTGATCTGGATAAGCTCCTTGTCTCAAGGAATTAAGTCTCACATGAGCAAGCCCATTTCCTATGTAAAATAGTCTTAAAACTTCAAGACTGACTTTTCCATATTTAAGTTATTCACCAAACAAAATAATTTTCCTTACCACCTGATCTCTCACATTATGAAACACAAAGCCTTATGCATCCTCAGGAGAGGAAACTTGCGGACCAGTGAAAATTGGTTCTGGAACAGCACGTTTGATCTCCTGGCCTGTGGCCAGTGTTTGTCACTGAGTGATTAGGACACTTCCTCTTCCCTTTCACAGATCAAAGTCGCCGTGTCTGCGGACCGAGATTGCATCCGGGCCTACCAGCCTCCGATTTCTTCTACCAACTATAACACCTTAACGCTCAATGTTAAGACAAGTGAACCCGATAACCTTCTCTTCTACCTGGGGAGCAGCACCAGTGTGAGTATGGACCGTAGAAAGCCCCAATGAATTCTCTGAAGTGGGGGGACCCACTGCAGAGAATTGGTGTGGTGGTGGGGGCAGGGGGGAGTTGATGAAAGAAAAAACAAAACAAAACAAAACAAAAACAAAAAAACAGAGCCTTGGCGAAATCTTGAATCCTTCTAAGGGAACTAAACTTTTGCTAACCTAGTGGCATTAGATTAAAAACACACAGAGTCCCAAGCTGCATGCCTGTGAGGAGGGCCCCGCGATGTTGAGGAGAGTATCTTCCCTAGCTGCAGGGTGGCATTTCTTAATGGCTTCTGCAGCTCTTCAGCCACAGAGCGCAACCTTGGGGGTGGAAACTGGATCTCGGAGGTTGTCATCAGGGGTGGGGGTGTGCATCCTAAGGGGCATATTAGAACCGTCCAGCTTCACCCAGGCTCCTCCACCCAACGAGATTTCGGTCGTTCCCAGAGGGGCAAGTCCCCTGTGGAAGACCGACTTGATACCTTTGGCTGCCAGTGGGAATGGGTCAGAACCCTTGTGGGTCTGAGAGCAGAAAATATTAACGAGCACAAGTTCTGAAACATCTTCGTGGGAGTGGAGGTGCAGAACAGATGCAAGTCCACCTTGCGGGGTATCATGACTCCTGTCTTACTACGTATTTCATGTTCACCCACTGCCTTCTCAGACTGGGCAGACCAGTCCAGTGCCTTTCCTCCTGTTCCCTGTAAGTTACTGGTGATCCCCAGTGAGTGTTTCTGAGGAACTTTCTGGAAGGGACTGTGCAGGGCCATGCAGGGCAAGGTTGGGAGGGGCACTATTATCCAACAATGACGTAACCACCTCCAAGACGCTGAGTCATGCTTCAGCTCCAGAGAGGGGAACATTTAAAGACAAAAGGCGGGTTTTTGAGGGTTTTTTTGTTGTTTTTAAGAATAGAGGAAATGCTCTAGGAGCTCATTCTTTAACATGTTTTGGTAGTCATGCAAACAGTCGGCATGTAAACTCATCCCAGCTCATGCTCGCACCCCAGTCTGATTTCTTGGCAGTAGAGATGCGGCGGGGGAAGGTGGCCTTTCTCTGGGATCTGGGCTCCGGGTCCACGCGGTTGGAATTTCCAGACTTCCCAATTGACGACGACGAATGGCACAGTATCTATGTAACCAGGTAGTAGAGAAAGTTCTCTCCAATTGTCTCTTTTTTTGAAACTGTATCTTATAAGTTTGTAACATGTTTGTCACATCATATAGTCTTAGAAATTTGGGGGAAGTTAGATTATAATTAAAGGATAGTTGGTTTAGATTAACTATAGAAATAAGGGCTTCCCCCCCCTTATTATAGAAGAAATAAACTTTGTTACCAAAATCAACATCAAAAGAAGAAAAATGTTATACGTTACCTTTAGAATGTTAGGTCCAAGCTGGCCGACCAGTAAACTGAGTTCTCCCCAGCAGAGAGGAGTGAGAGGCAACATGGTCGAAATCCCACATGGGGGGTGTGGTGTGTACATAGAAGAGGAAAGAAGGCAGGGATCCAAGTGGGAAGTGTGGTTTCTTAAAATTCAGACACAAAGCAAAATTCTTTCTTGCAAAGTCTCTCTTAAGGTGTATCTTTTTATTTTTCTGTAATCTTATGGTTTGTTGTTGCTGGGAATTCTTGACTTTTGCTTTGTTATTTGTGGAAAAGGAGTAATACTGAAGGCAGTAGCCTATTTCAAATAATTAACTGGTCATCTGTAACTGGTTTAAGCAAGGAGGTAACACAATGCCATTTATGATTTAGAAGACCTTCTCCACAAGTTTTTGCGAGTAAACTGGGGATGGGGTGGACAGGACTGGAAGACGGAGACCAGTGGGGGGACCCACTGCAGGGAATGTGGCGAGAAGACCCTGGAGACTGCCTAGAAACAGATGTGTACCTAACGCGGACAGATGTGGGATTCTGAAACTGTTCTTTCTGTAATTCTTTGTGACCCATAGATTTGGAAACATCGGTTCATTGAGTGTAAAAGAAATGAGCGCAGCTCAGAAGCCACCAACAAAAACAAGTAAATCCCCTGGAACCGCCAATGTTCTCGATATAAACAACTCAACGCTCATGTTTGTTGGAGGGCTTGGAGGACAGATCAAGGTAACATTCCAGACATTCATCTGAACAGGACTGATGGGCTGCTTTTCCCTAAAACTAGTATGCTTAAACTATTGAACAGATCCAAGGCAGATGAACATTTCTCGTTTCTGTGATTTTGCATAACGACAGCACATTTTCAGAGTTGGGCTGGTTTTATAAAGCAGAGGGTCCTGCCGAATAAAGAGAGTAAATGGAAAGGAAGCCAATGGTCCATTTTGCGATTTGAGTTTCTTTTCCAGGACTGAAACAGGGAATTCAGCATTCTGTATTCATTTCTGTAATTTCTTTTATCGCTCTTCTAACCCTAGTGGTAGAATAATGCTAATTAGTGTTTAACACCAGAGCCAGTGGTATATATTTTATTATACCCACTCTCCCTTTACTGGATGAAGTTGAGTCACTTGGATTTGGTTCTGTGTTCTGAGAGTAAGGGGGTCAGTTCCAGCCGGGCCCTCACTACTGACCAATGTGCTCTGAGCCTCTGTTTCCTCACCGACATGTAAAAGGGGTTTCTCTCCAGGGCCCCTGGTAACCGAGGTGATCTTTGCGATCCTGTCTGGTTATCGCTCATTCTACAATTACACTTAATAATTGGGAGGAAACCAGTGATCACAATGGGGCCATTTTTCTGGATGTTGTTTTCTCAAAATTTGGATATTAGATTTGAGTTCCCAGCAAGGAGTTCTGTGCACATAGAGAACGTATTCCTTTCCTCATTCATGTGGGTTGTGTTTTGTTTGTTTATATTAGAAGTCTCCCACTGTGAAGGTTACTCATTTTAAAGGCTGCATGGGAGAGGCCTTCCTGAACGGACAGTCCATCGGCCTGTGGAACTATATTGAACGGGAGGGCAAGTGCCATGGCTGCTTTGGAAGGTAACGGGCCCCGCAATTTAATATATAGTCATTCATGTCCCGTAGCTGCTTAGGGAATTCCCATGCCCATCACGGTGGCCCAGAGTCTGTCACGTCAGTTGCCTTACCCCAAAGGATAGGGCATAGGTCATTTACTAATGGAAGCCTGGGCGTCATTTTTAACCCTTAAGAAGTAGTTTTCACTGTGTCTCATATGCTTTCATCATGGATCATATCCTTGAGAAGCACCAGATATCTTCTCAAAGCACCTTCTGTCCCAGAGAGCCATGATAAATCTTTGATAAATCACTGTACATCTTCAGTTTGAAAATACTTCCAAGGATGAGAATTTTGTTTCTGCCACCAAGTTTTATAGCTACATACTTTCTCATTCTTAAATTCTGGAATTCTAGAAATTAAATGCCTTTGGCAATGGAGAACAACTCCCTGACATCGTTTGGCAGATATTGCTATTGGAGCAGGCATTTAATAACAATCTCACCGAGCTCAGCAGCCCCCGTTTTCGTTTCTAAAAAGATAACTGCAACCCCAGAAGTATACAAATCTCGTTTCCTCAAGCTTTCATAATTAAGACAATAGATTGCTTCTGCCATTAGAGAAATGTAACATCTGATATAATTCTGTCATCTAATGGGCTGCTCTGTCCAGATAGATATCTGTAATTAACAAGGAGCCGTGACAAGATCAGTTGGAAGCAATTCCCATTACATTTAGAAACTCGTGGGCGAGTTTTCATTTTGTTACTGTCAGAGCTGTTTTCTCTTAGGGCTCATAGCTTGGGATTTTGTGGTTTGCGCCTTTTATTTGTTTCCTTCCCTTGACTTCACTTGCTTTCAAAGTCATGACCAGAAGTTTGGTTTTTGGAGCCTTATGACTGAAAAAAATATTAGCTTTGGAGTTCGAGTTTTTCAGGCTCCCTCTCCTACCAAATCTCTCTCAGTGACTTTGTAATAAGTCACCTCACCTCATGGAGACTTGGTTTCTTCTTCCAGAATAGGAAAATGAAAATCTTGTTGTCCTACCTCCCAGTACTGATGATGAACCCTTAACCATGATGTACATGAAAATCCTCCATAAACTCGAGACCCCCGGCCCCAGTGTCCCACTCTGACCTTCCTGCAGTCACAGTCCATTGCTTTTTAGGTAGATGCCTCAGGATTATTTTCTTGACAATAAGCGTGTAAAACCCAAGGTTTTGTAATTGGCAAATAAGATAAAAAAATGATACTGCCTCATGAGGTAATGACACCAGCTCTAGAACTCTGGGAGCCGAGAACTCCCCATCATTTTTTCCTCATGCTGTTTTTCTGATAGGGAAGTTTCCCGAGCAATTTAGTGATTCTAACTTGAGAACGGTTCCGACCCTTGGGCTCTGGGTCACAGATTGACCCCTGATCATTAATCTTACTTTTAGAAAGGAAAGTCTTAAGAGGGGTCAAAAATTTCTAATACTGAAAAACAATCTGAGGGGTTTGAAGTGGCGGGGGGGGGGTGGGAGGTTGGGGTACCAGGTGGTGGGTATTATAGAGGGCATGGATTGCATGGAGCACTGGGTGTGGTGAAAAATAAAGGAATACTGTTTTTCTGAAAATAAATAAATAAATTTAAAAAAATTTCTAATACAGAAAATGCCCCCTACTTTAGCTGTTGCAGTATTCCTAAGTTCACCCATCATTTTCAGGGTTGTTTTTAAACCCCTGGCCTTAATACTCATTAAGGAGGGCATAGATTGCATGGAGCACTGGGTGTTATATGCAAACAATGAACCATGGAACACGACATCAGAAACTAATGATGTACTTTATGGTGACTAACGTAACACAATAATAATAATAATAATACCACTGGCCTTGAACTGCAGTAGTGAGGGAATTTAATGACTACTAGCTCTTCTCCTCATTTGCTGGAATGAGGAAGTCCATTTTCTATGTGGCCATTGGTTTCTTCTCTAAAGAAAACCCTCCCACCACATGTCCACCCACCCTGGACCCCCAGGGAAAGATGAAGGTTGCTACAGACCGAGAAGAGGGATTAGCAGGTGCTCCCACTGCCCACCCCCCGCCGCCCGCCCCCACTGGCCTCCACCCTATTCCTGGAACTGGCTTTTTTGGTAGAAGGCTGACCACCCACATGAATTTCAGGATCAGATTGACTCATTAGCTCAAACAGAGGTTTTCTGGGTACAAAGCAAATCAGCAGGCTATCCTTATATTGACTAGCATGCCTAAAGTATGTTTTTTAAAAGAATACTAGTTTAATAGGATATTAATAAATACTTTTTTCTAAGTGGGGATATAAGGTGTGTCCCGACTATAAATTGTTGGGAAACACTGAGTGAAACAGTTAAGTACACTGTCTTATGGTGAGGCCATCGGAGCCTCTGATATGCTTACACACACTAATCATGTCCTCGGGAGCGGCTGGAGTCGCAGCAGTCCCAAACTCACTTGATCCCCAACTGTTTAAAAAGCGTTTCAGAGTTGCCTACATTCCATAGAACATGCAGGGGCAGGTGCAGAGACAGACACAAGGGGGCGCTTTCTGTCCGTCTTTTTATTTATTTGTTTGTTTATTTAAAAATTTTTTTAAAGATTTTATTTATTTATTTGTCAGAGAGATGAGCACAGGCAGACAGAGAGGCAGGCAGAGGCAGAGGGAGAAGCAGGCTCCCCGCCGAGCAAGGAGCCCGATGCGGGACTCGATCCCAGGACGCTGGGATCTTGACCTGAGTTGAAGACAGTCGCTTAACCAACTGAACCACCCAGGTGTCCCGGTCCATCTTTTTAAATTGAGCTGTCTTCATTTTAGGCAACCTCCCCTACTTATTAGACAAAGACTTTGGCTTAGAGTTAACCAACTAATTCTAGGAAATGAA